>NC_137286.1:54745000-55989285 GCF_054371585.1 Giraffa tippelskirchi | reverse complement strand
TTTAGAATATAGAGTCATATTCTAAATAATAAAGTTGATTTTTCCCTTACCTTATATGAGTACTTCTCAACATTCTTAAATATTGTTTAAAAACTAAAGAACAGAATCTTCTAAAATATAGTCTCTCTTTTCTCTAAATCAAAGATAAAGTTTACTTTCCTTAGTTGTAAATGGGCTAGTGTCACTGAGTCAAATTCTGAAAAACAAAGAAGATTAATTTTCATATAGCCAGCATCAGTAATTAGAACATTCATTTCTCTTTAATTGTCAATAAAATGATAATTTCCAATTTTGCTTTTATCTAATAATAATTTCAAGTGATTCAGAATATAAATATATATATATTTCCATGCTGGAAAGATTATTGGAAATATTGCTATACAATGTACCTTTGGATATTGTCTTTGTCCATTCAGAGTGATGTAATAGACAGAGAGGCCTGGCGTGCTGCAATTCATGAGGTTGCAAAGAGTCGGACACGACTGAGCAACTGAACTGAACTGAACTGAATAGAATTCCATAGACTTATAAACAACAGAAATTTCTTTTGCACAGTTCTGGAGGCTGAGAAGTACAAGACTGAGGTACTGGCAAGTTCTGTGTCTGGGGAGAGTCTAAGTCCTGAGTCATATTGCATCTTTGCATGCTGGAAATGGTGAGGGAACTCTCTGCTGTTGCTGTTCAGTCACTCAGTCATGTCCCACTCTGCGACTCCATGAACTGTAGCACGCCAGGCTTCCCTATCTTCACTGTTTCCCAGGGTTTGCTCAAATTCATGTCCATTGAGTAGGTGATGCTATCTAACCATCTCATTCTCTGCCACTCCCTTCTCCTTTTGCCTCCAACCTTTCCCAGCATCAGAGTCTTTTCCAATGAGTGGGCTCTTCGCATCTGGTGGCCAAAGTATTGGAGCTTTAGCTTCAGTATCAGTTTTTCCAAAAAATGTTGCATTGATTTCCAGGGAGCTCTCTGGGGTCTCTTTTATAAGGACACTAATCCCATTCATGAGGATTCCATCCTCACAACGAAATCACCTCTTAAAGATCCCACCTCCTAATACCATCATAATGTGGGTAAATATTTCAACATCCTAATTTTGGGAGGACAAAATTATTCAATATATTACAGGTGTCACAAGACTCTCTCTTATTCACTCCACGTAAATATGCAGAGTCACTTTCAGAGGGAATAAAATAACCCCTCTGATCGACTTTTCGGCTTCTTTTTTAATTTAGCTATTTTCCCCAGATGTATAACAACCTGATCTCAAGTGCCTAATTTATTTTATTGTTTGTCCTATACCTGTAAAAAAAAAAAATAGACTCAAGACTGATTACAATGTTCACCTTCGCTAGACCTGTCCTTCACTTTATGGTACTCCTTTCCACCAGGATCCTACTATTCCTATGATGAAATGAGGTTTTATTCCACTAAGCTGGTTAATAAATATGCATTTTCAAGAGTAGCTGAGGAATTCTGAAGTATCAATAAGGCTCATTATCAACTGATGCATCAAAATTTTGATTGGTCAAAACCACATTGAGGTATCACCTCAGGCCAGTCAGAATGGTCGTCATCAAAAAGTCTACAAACAATAAATGCTGGAGAAGGTATGGAGAAAAGGGAACCCTCTTACACTATTGTTGGGAATGCAAACTAGTACAGCCACTATGGAGAACAGTGTGGAGATTCCTTAAAAAACTGGGAATAGAACTGCCATATGACCCAGCAATCCCACTGCCTGGCATACACACAGAGGAAACCAGAATTGAAAGAGACACATGTATCCCAATGTTCATTGCAGCACTGTTTACAATAGCTAGGATATGGATGCAACCTAGATGTCTATCAGCAGACAAATAGATAAGGAAGTTGTGGTACATACACACAACGGAATATTACTCAGCTATAAAAAGAATGCATTTGAGTCAGTTCTAGTGAGATGGACGAAACTGGAGCCTATTATACAGAGTGAAGTAAGTCAGAAATGGAAACACCAATACAGTATATTAATGTATATATATGGAATTTAGAAAGATGGTAATGATAATCCTATATGCAAGGTAGCAAAAGAGTCACAGATATAAGAATAGACTTTTGGATTATGTGGGAGAAGGTGAGGGTAGGATGATATGAGAGAATAGCATTGAATCATGTATATTACCATACGTAAAATAGATGACCAGTGCAAGTTCAATGCATGAAGCAGGGTGCTCAAAGCCAGAGCTCTGGGACAACCCAGAGGGATGGTGGGGGGAGGTGGGAGGGGTTGCAGGATGGGGGACACATGTGCACCCATGGCTGATTCATGTCAATGTATGTCAAAAACCACCACAATATTGTAAAGTAATTAGCCTCCAATTAAAATAAATTAATTTGTTTAAAAAAATATGACTGTTAATTTTCTTCCTGCAGCCCTGGTTAACTTATCAAGGAAGCAGAAACACATGTAGCAGTTTCCTGAGGAAGCAGGTAAGACCTCTGCCACCAAATTTCACCCTTAACGACAGTGTCAGCTATCAGGCATTGTGCTAGGCATTTTCTATTTGTTCCAACTCGTTAAACAGCTCTTCACTTGCTCCATTTGACAGATGGGAAAACAAAGGCTCAGAAATCTGGAAGCCATAATCCACATGTAATCCATAAAATGGTAAAAACTGATACTCTTGTATTTACTTAGAAAGCTCAGTTGGGTCAGAGAGAAAGCCCACTGCTTAGGGTGTCAGGAGAGAATATGCTTTTAATATTACAGTTTGAATGATAAAATTTTACGATTATAATGCAGCAAGAATCTAGCAGTAACAAAATGAGGAATCATTCCAAATTCTTAAGTAAATCTTATCACATAAGCATATACATAATCTTTAGCTCACTTCCCTAACCAACCAAATGTTAGAAAAGAATTTTTTTTAAGACATAAGCCTACTAAGACAGAGAGAATGGAAGATAATATGAAAGAAGTGAAACTTTTGAGTCTGGAAAGCCAGTGGACAACTAGTAACTGGATTAGCAGATATCCTAGAAAATGGAATCATAAGTCAAGCACGTGAACCAAATGTGAATTACTTGGCAGAATTTCCAAGAAAGGGAATTATGGGTCACATCAAGTATTTCTGAAAGTAGGAATGATGGAAAGAAGGGAGGTTAAAATAGTAAAATAAGGAAAATTGGTTGAAAAAACTCCTTAAGAATAATCAGTTTTCTAGATCTTCTCCTCAGATCACACAGCCAAAATATCCCAACCTCACCCTAGGAGAAAAAGGACTGGAAGTTTATTCTGTGGAGTAAAGTTTTCAAAAAATTTAAGGCAAATGATTTCTAATTTGGACTTCTATACCCACCCAAACTAAGTACAATATTAAAGCCTAGAATAAAGACGTTTTTTAGATATGTCTCTAAAACTTTCCTCCACCACTCATTTTTTTTTTAACTTTTTATTTTGTATTGGGGTATAGCTGATTAACAACGCTGTGATAGTTCCAGGTGAACAGCGATGGGACTCAGCCATATGTATATTAATACAAGTATCCATTCTTCCCCAACCCCACTCTCACCCAGGCTGCCATGTAACACTGAGCAGGGTTCCATGTGCGATGCACTATGTACACACTGTATATATAAAATGGATAACCTCCTGCACTCTTTTCTCAGAAAGCTATCAGAGAATGTGTTCCATTAAAATGAAGGAGTAAACAGCTTTAAAAGATGGGGGAGGGACTTCCTGGCCACCCAGTGGTTAAGACTCCACGCTTCCAAAGAAGAGGATGAGGTTCCATCCCTGGTCGGGGAATTAAGATCCCACACACCATGTTGTATGGCCAAGAAATAAATAAATAAATAATGAATAAAAAGATGTGGGATACAGGAAGCAAGAGATACCCCCCAAGTACAAAGATTTTAAGAATGAATATTCTCTTAATTTCTCTTTTCCATAACAATCTTGAGTGGAGAGGACGGCTATTGAGCTCCATGTGGTCATTTGGAGAGCCAAATTTCTTCTTCCATTCATAATCATTTCAAGGCCAAAGCTCGGGTCACAGCCACATCAGTTTTCCAGCCCCTGGGAAAAGGAAAGAAAAATAAGAGGAGTGTAGGTACGATGTTTTAAGGCCCAAACATGGAAATGGCATAATATCACTTGCGTTCTGCTCGGTTACTCACATTGGCACACCTACCTACAACAGACCACTGGAAAATCTAGTTCCTGGTTGGGTAACCACATGCTTAACATCAGTTCAGTTCACTTCAGTCACTCAGTTGTGTCCGACTCTTTTTGACCCCATGGACTGTCGCATGCTAGGCCTCCCTGTCCATCACCAACTCTGGGAGCTAACTCAAACTCATGTCCAATGAGTCAGTGATGCCATCCAACCATCTCATCCTCTGTTGTCCCCTTCTCCTCCTGCTATCAATCTTTCCCAGCATCAGGGTCTTTTCCAATGAGTCAGTTCTTCGAATCAGGTGGCCAAAGTATTGGAGTTTCAGCTTCAACATCAGTCCTTCCAATGAATATTCAGGACTGATTTCCTTTAGGATGGACTGGTTGGATCTCCTTGCAGTCCAACGGACTCTCAAGAGTCTTCTTCAACACCACAGTTCAAAAGCATCAGTTCTTCAGCACTCAGCTATCATTATAGTCCAGCTCTCACATCCATACATGACTACTGGAAAAAACAGAGCCTTGACTAGACGGACTTTTGCTGGCAAAGTAATGTTTCTGCTTTTTAATATACTATCTAGGTTGGTCATAACTTTCCTTCCAAGGAGCAAGCGTCTTTTAATTTCATGGGTGCACTCACCATTAGCAGTGATTTGGGCCTCCCCCCCAGAAAAAATAAAGTCTGTCACTGTTTCATTGTTACCCCATCTATTTGCCATGAAGTGATGACCAGATGCCATGATCTTCGTTTTTCAAATGTTGAGTTTTAAGCCAGCTTTTCCACTCTCCTCTTTCACTTTCATCAAGAGGCTCTTTAGTTCTTCTTCGCTTTCTGCCATAAGGGTGGTGTCATCTGCATATCTGAGGTTATTGACAGAATTCCAGTTAGGCTCTTTCAAATCCTAAAAGATGATGCTGTGAAAGCACTACACTCAAAATGCCAGCAATTTGGAAAACTCAGCAGTGGCTACAGGACTGGAAGAAGGTCAGTTTTCATTCCAATCCCAAAGAAAGGCAATGCCAAAAATTTTTCAAACCACCACACAATTGCACTCATCTCACATGCTAGCAAAGTAATGCTCGAAATTCTCCAAACCAGGCTTCAACAGTACGTGAACCATGAAATTCCAGATGTTCAAGTTGGATTTAGAAAAGGCAGAGGAACCAGAGATCAAATTGCCAACATCTGCTGGATCATCAAAAAAACAAGAGAGTTCCAGGAAAACATCTACTTCTGTTTTATTGACTACGCCAAAGCCTTTGACTGTGTGGATCACAACAAACAGTGGAAAATTATTTAAGAGATGGGAATACCAGACCACCTTACCTGCCTCCTGAGAAATCTGTATGCAGGTCAAGAAGCAACAGTTAGAACCAGACATGGAACAACAGACTGGTTCCAAACTGGGAAAGGAGTACATCAAGGCTGTATATTGTCACCCTGTTTATTTAACTTCTATGCAGAGCACATCATACGAAATGCCAGGCTGGATGAAGCACAAACTTGAATCAAGATCGCTGGGAAAAATATCAATAATCTCAGATATGCCTAACATGCTTACTAGCAAAGAAGGGGAAAATGTATTTGGGTCACATTTTGAGACCAAGAGCAAATACCTAAAACTATATATTTCAACAGAGAACACAGGAATACTACTCCAAAAAAATCCATGTGGGAACAAAGGCCACTAAGATCATAGAGGTATCATGCAAACCACCCCCCACCATTCCTGGCCACCACAAAGTCATCCTAGATGCTCTGTTGGAAAGGAGAAGAAAGAAAGGAAAGAAACTGAAAAGACTTTCCATCGGCCCCAAAGAGGCAGTTTTCCAGACTGTTTTAAAAAGCAGCTAAGACTATAATTACATTCAGTGGTATGAAATAAGTGAAAGCATTAGTTGCTCAGTCGTGTCTGCCGCTTTGGGACCCCATGGACTGTAGCCCGCCAGGCTCTGCTGTCCACGGAATTCTCCAGGCAAGAATACTGGAGTGGGTTGCCATGTCCTTTTCCAGGAGATCTTCTCAAACCAGGGATCAAACCCAGGTCTCCTGCATTGCAAGCAGATTCTTTATCATCTGAGCCACCAGTATATATAGTGCATATATATATATATATCTCCTGAGCATTGGAAATGTGTCATATATTTCATAGAATTATCATAAAAGAATCCACTAGATAATTTTTCATTGTGTATTCTATACATTGAATCAGGGCCTAAATTGCAACTAGCCAGGGAATGTCAAATTCAATATTTTAACGTGAAACTATCACAGCATTGTCTGTTAATCAGCTATATCCAATACAAAATTTAAAGTTTAAAATGTCAAAACATAAATAAATAAAATTAAATTCAAAAAGTATTTACAAAGAAAAGAAATCATGTGTTAGACAGGTATATGTCAATTTTATTATGTTGAAATTTCCCTCCTAGAATACCATGTTCATATTCTGGTATAAGGATGATATCTTTTCTTTCATTGTGCCTAATGTTTTCAATTTGGTGATTTCTTACTGTTGTCTATGAGCTAATTTGATTTTTTCTATTCTATTGGATTCTTTTTTTTATTCATGAGCTAATAAAAGCAAATATGAGTATAAAAATTAGTATTACTCAATAATGAATGACAATTTTTCTCTAACCATTTAATACATTCTGTGATAGTTTCAGTAGAAGGGATACTGAACTGAGGCCCACTACATTCAATAGCCACTTCAAGCAGGAGCTACCTGTGTGATTTTAATAAATGACTCAACCTCTCTGGGCTTTGATTTCTTTGTCTTTACAGAAATAAAAGATAGAGTTAAATGTATTAATTTCTTATCCCATAAATAACAGAAATTTTAATGAAAATAAATTTTATAAGTTTTATTTGCATGAAAGACACTTGCCTAAAGACTGAGCCAAGCATGACTGAAACAGAAAACTCAAAGGAGAAGGAATATTTCATTTTGTACTGTCACCAAAATAATCTCACTGGAAACATTATTAATGATTCTCCCGTACAAGACAGCCACTGCTGGCTTATATTCAGATGGACGTCTATAGTTAATGTATAATTTTCAGCATCATTTCACTTAAACTCAAAATTCAAATTCAACAAACATCCGTTGTGCCTGGAGCTATTCCACATGAAGATTATAAAACAATGACCCTGTCCTAAAGAAGCTGACAACATAGTTAAGTCATTTTCTCCCAGTAGGTTTTCAACCTAGAATCATTTCCATTTACATAAAAGGACTAAGACCAAGAAACGCTAAAATAAAATAACAAACTTTCCAAACTCACCTCAAAATTGAGTCTTCCTTTCAGAAGTTATTTTCAAATTTTTCTTAATATTTAATATATTTTGCATATGTTACCAATAAACATGTTTAAGGGACTTTAGCTGAGTGTGTTGTGTGTGTACAACTTTACTAACAGCCTATACTAATTTGTTACACACTTAATAATGCTTGAATCAAAGTTTCAAAATTAACAGAGAAATATGATTGACATCGGAACTGTAACATGTTATAAAATACAATTACTTAATTTAAAAAATTAACTCCATATAATTAACTAATACACCAATTAAGCAACATGCAATTAAGTAAGTTATCATCCCTGCCATTTAGTCATTTAATCATAAAAGCAAAGCATAGTTTTATAAACAAATGAAATAAATATGAAATCTACTAATTTAGTGTGTGTTTGGAGCTAAGAATAAACATTAAGAATAAAATTATTTCCACAGTCTGTGTAATCAGAAAACAGGGTCTTATGATCCAGGGCACAATTACTATATTAGTGTAGAGTAGTTGGTACAAAGCACAGCTTGGTAGCTTCTTTTGGATGCTGACTCCACCACATACCAGTAGCTCACTTAACCTCTCTGAGTATATTTTTTCATCAGTAAAATGAAGATAATAGTAATGCCTACTTCATTGTGCTGTTTTCAGAATTAAAGGAGATAGTGCATGGATAGTGTTTACCATACGCTGGTTATAACACCTGGAAAATTCTAGGTACGATTATTACCTAGATGATTTGGGAAATGGTCGAACTAGTTCTTCTTATGATTGATAGGGAAACTTTATGGTTCAGATGGTAAAGAATCTGCCTGCAGTGTAGGAGACCCAGGTTCGATCCCTGGGTCTGGAAGAACCTCTGGAGGAGGGAACAGCTACCCACTCCAGTATTCTTGCCTGGAGAATCCCATGGACAGGGGAGCCTGGTGGGCTACAGTCCATGGGGTCACAAAGAGTCAGACACAGCTGAGAGACTCACACTTTCATTTTCATGGAAACTTTCAAAATGGAAGCAAAAGTATCATTATTTTAGTAAAAATCCTAAATTCCTCTCCTCCGATAAATTACCGCTTTCTCCTCAAGGGAATCGGGGTATTGTTATGAAAGTTTTTCTCAGTCCAACTAGAAAACTACTTCAACAAACGTGGTCTGGTGATGGTAGGTTCATGTTCCTAAAAGAGAACTGAATTTCCATAGATGGGTCCTTTGAGGAAGACAACAACAAAAAATTACTCTGGCTAATGTCAAGTGAAGAAAATCTGTTGGAAGGAGATTAGGGACACAGGATAATTGGCGGAGGGCTGCAGAGCCAGGTTTGGGAGCAGACGGAACAGAGGCAGCTGTGGAGAGCAGAGACAGGCCCACCAGGCCCACCCTCACTGTGGGAATCCCCCGGCCTCAGACGGCCTCTGGGGAGGAGGGAGTCTTCCCTCTCCTCCCGTCTGTTTGCAAGGCTTGGGACACGCGCCCGAGCCCATCTGTACTGGAACAGAGGAAAGAGGGGTCTGTCCCCCTGGCCTTCTCTGGCAAGACAGCAGGCCAAGAACGCTGCCTAGGATAGGGGCTTGCGGAGTGTGAGTGGGTTCTGGACAACCTCAGAGGCAGGCTGGTCACAGCCAAATATGCGAAGACTCCACAGAGCTTCTTGAAGCTAAGATATAATTGCATCAACGTTGCTGGGGGGAAAACCAGAATAAGCTCCCGCTCAGGGGCTTTAGCAATCTCGATACTTGGAAGGAGTCACCTGGGGAGAAGTGCATAAAGCCAGAAGATAATTATAAACTAGCAGAATTCTAGGACTGAATAAGACTATGTCTGTGGAAATCCTTCAAAAACCACAGCCCACCATAAGGATGCAAAGTGTCAGCAAATACCTGTTAGGAAAGGAGATATCACACTTACCTATGATCGGTGGGAGACCTGACATTCTCACTCCTTACCCATCACTCCCTATCTGCTCTCCCTCTCTTTTTGTTTTATGGTTTGTTTGTTTTTTTTTTTCAATAATGCTATGTTTTAATCATAGCAAAGGTAGAATTTTAATAAATATTTTTAATTTTAAGAATTATATTCAGAAAGCGTATATATCTTCCGGCTATGCTAAATACAGGTCCCGTCTCATAAAGCTATTCAGAAATTAGTTCTCCCACAGAGTTAACTGGCAACCATCAGTTATTGCAAAGAAAGAAACCAAGGATGGGAAATGGTTTCCAATGAGGCCTGTGTCAGAAGCAGCAATCGAATAAGAATTCAAGGGATGTTCTGATGTCAGGATCAGGAGGACTGGTTTGTTTACATCTGTTAAATTTACGGTGCTTAACTTTTCAACACTGAGACTGTCAAATTTCCAGGAAATGTTTTATTCTCTCAGTTTCCTTTGTCTGCAAAATGAAGCCATCACTGAAATATTTCCAAGGAAATCCCAGTGGAGATCTTTATAGACAGAGAGGTAATTGCATAGATGGAATGAATTGGCTCTGAGTCTTCCTACATGTGTTAAGGCAAATAATATTCTGATGATACAGAAGTTAGCAAATTTGGGGTTTGAGAGTTAAAAGCCAGAGTAATGTTTAGGCTTATAGTGAAAAAGAAAGCAAAGGAGAGCAAGGGAGAGAAAACAAAGTATACTTTTCTGAAGCAACATTCAAAAATGTCTACATTTTGCTAAATATTAAAGAGCTCAAGTTATGCCAAACTTTTATAAAATGGAAACAAAAAATCTATTCATTTGCTTAGAAATGTCTCTGATATATAGGACTTAGGTTTTGATGAGTAATTCATTTTTTATATTTAATTTTTATCTTTTTTAAAAAGTTTTGAAAATTTGCCTACCCCATATTCTTAAAGATAGACTCTTTTTCTCCCAGAAGTTCATACTTTTTGCTTTCATTGTAGGTCCATGATTCATCTGGCATTATTGTTTGTACATATGAGGTTCAGTTCAGTTCAGTCACTCAGTCACGACTGACTGTGACCCCATGGACTGCAGCACACCAGGCTCCCCTGTCCATCACCACTCTCAGAGTTTACTCAAACTCATGTCCATCAATTCGGTGATGTCACCCAACTGTCTCATCCTCCGTCGTCCCTTTCTCTTCCAGCCTTCCCAGCCTTAGGGTCTTTTCCAATGAGTCAGTTTTTCGCATCAGGTGGCCAAAATGTTGGAGCTTCAGCTTCAGAATCAGTTCTTCCAATGAATATTCAGGATTGATTTCCTTTAGGAGTGACGGGTTTGATCTCCTTGCTGTTCAAAGGACTCTCAAGAGTCTTCTCCAACACTACAGTTCAAAAGCATCAATTCTTCAGCACTCAGCTTTCTTTATAGTCCAGCTCTCACATCCATACATGACTCCTGGAAAAACCATAGTCTTGACTAGACGGACCTTTGCTGACAAAGTAATGTCTCTGCTTTTCAATATGCTGTCTAGGTTGGTCATAACTTTCCTTCCAAGGAGTAAGCATCTTTTAATTCCATGGCTGCAATCACCATCAGCAGTGATTTTGGAGCCTAAGAAAATAAAGTCTCTCACTGTTTCCATTGTTTCCCCATCTATTTGCCATGAAGTGATGGGACCAGATGCCATGATCTTCATATTTTGAATGCTGAGTTTTAAGCCAGCTTTTTCACTCTCCTCTTTCACTTTCATCAAGAGGCTCTTTAGTTCTTCTTTGCTTTCTGCCATAAGAGTGGTGTCATCTGTATATCTGAGGTTATTGATATTTCTCCTGGTAATCTTGATTCCAGCTTGTGCTTCCTCCAGCCCAGCGTTTCTCATGATGTACTCTGCATATAAGTTAAATAAGCAGGGTGACAATATACAGCCTTGACGTACTCCTTTCCCAATTTGGAACCAGTCTGTTGTTTCATGTCTGTTTCTAACTGTTGCTTCTTGACTTGCATAAAAGTTTCTCAGGAGGCAGGTAAGGTGGCTGGTATTCCCATCTCTTGAAGAATTTTCCACAGTTTGTTGTGATCCACATAGTCAAAGGCTTTGGCATAGTCAATAAAGCAGAAGTAGATGTTTTCCTGGAACTCTCTTGCTTTTTTGATGATCCCACAGATGTTGGCAATTTAATCTCTGGTCCCTCTGCTTTTTCTAAATCCAGCTTGAACATCTGGAGTTTCACGGTTCACGTATTGTTGAAGCCTGGCTTGGAGAATTCTGAGCATTACTTCACTAGCGTGTGAGATGAGTGCAATTGTACGGTAGTTTGAACAATCTTTGGCATTGCTTTTCTTTTGGATTGGAATGAAAACTGACCTTTTCCAGTCCTGTGGCCATTGCTTGAGTTTTCCAAATTTTCTGGCATATTGAGTGCACCACTTTCACAGCATCATCTTTTAGGATTTGAAAGAGTTCAACTGGAATTCCATCACCACCACTAGCTTTGTAGTGATGCTTCCTAAGGCCCACTTGACTTCACACTCCGAGATGTCTGACTCTAGGTGAGTGATCACACCATCGTGATTATCTGGGCCGTGAAGATCTTTCTTGTATAGCTTTTCTGTGCATTCTTGCCAGCTCTTCTTAATATCTTCTGCTTCTATTACATCCATAGTGTTTCTGTCCTTTATTGTGCCCATCTTTGCATGAAATGTTCCCTTGGTATCTCTAATGTTCTTGAGGAGATCTCTAGTCTTTCCCATTCTATTGTTTTCCTCTATTTCTTTGCATTGATTGCTCAGGAGGCTTTCCTATCTCTTCTTGTTATTCTTTGGAACTCTGCATTCAGATGGGTATATCTTTCCTTTTCTCCTTCTCCTTTAGCTTCTCTTCTTTTCTCAGCTATTTGTAAGGCCTCCTCAAACAACTATTTTGCCTTTTTGCATTTCTTTTTCTTGGGGATGGTCTTGATCACCACCTCCTGTACAATGTCACGAACCTCGGTCCATAGCTCTTCAGGCCCTCTGTCTATTAAATCTAATGCTGAGGTATTTACATGTTCTTACTTGGTTAACAAATTGTCCCAGAACCATTTATGAAAAACACTTCCATATTTTTTACTGAATTTTTTTGTGTCCTTGTGGAAAATTAACTTACTTCACCATGTGGGACTATTTCTGGACTTGGCTTTGTTTCATTGGTCTATCAGTCCCATTGATTTACCCCATGCCACAAATACCACTTAACTATTGTGATTTTGTAGTAAGTCTTGAAATCAGTGAAAAATCATTAGTAAAATCCCTCCAACTTACTCTTCTTCCACAAAATGTTCTTGGCTATTCTAGGCTTTTTGCATTGTTAATTTCTTAGAAAAAAAAAAAAAAACCTGAAGCAGAGTTTGCATCTAGCCTTAAGCAGTGAACTTCAGCACGTTTCCAAGAGGTAGAAATATTATGTATCTTTTTGAAGCCACTCTCATTTTTTATGTCTTTTCCTGAAAAACAATCTAACTGATAAAACTTTTGTTGGCTATGATGGACCACTTGCCAAACCCTGGGCCAACTACCATGGACAGGAATTATGATTGAAGCAGCTTCATCAGAGCTCCAAGAACTGACTATGGAGAGAGATGGCTCTCCAGGGAAATTAGGGTGTAAGTTAGAATCAGAAGGATGAGAGTTGGGTACCACAGTGTACATCTACCACCTCAAAAGCACAGTCCCCAGATTAAACAGGCTGGAGGAGACACATGCCTTGATTTGTCTTGTGTCTTGTGTTTAATACCATCTCTTTTTGAAGAGATTTTGTTTGTTTTTGAAAAAACTCATTCGGTTAAAATGTGCTTCTAGCTATTGAGACGCTTATACATTCTGAAATACAAATAATAACCCCCAGAGCAAAGTATGTGGAAGAGACCTAACTACATAGTGCCCCCAGAGATCCCAAAGCATGCTTGGCTGAAGAACTGGCAAGTAGCTGAGCTAGATTATCAGGGAAGCCAGAAGTCAGTTTTGTGAAAACAAACTCTAGCACCCACCAAATGAGGATTCCTCAAAGGGCGCTTCACGTGTCTGTTGCCTTGTCTATCTGTACTTGGTTTGCATTAACCAGACAACAAATTTCAACAAAAATGGGAAGGGAAATATTTTCAGATCGGAAACTTACTATTGCAACCTTAGTTTAAAAAGCAAGTGCTGATAGGATGGCTTCCGCCAAATATTTTCTGAAAATCCAGATGAAGTTAGGAAACATGGATGTGGCAGATGTACAAAGCCCAAAGCAAAACCCAGGCCAGTCTCCTCATTAATGCCTGACAACACTGCATGAACATTATAATTGGAATGCACTGTTGAGAGATGACTCAAGTAATCCAGTTGGCAGAAGATCTAAATTCCTTGGAAATGCCTTCCAGCCTGGGTTGAACTCCTTGTTAGGAGCTAGCCAGCTGAGCTTCATGGTGTACAGCTGCTGAGCTTCGTGCTGCACAACTATGGGATGAGAATGAGACATCGCCCACCTATTAAATGCAAGGCTGTTTCAGTAGCTGCTTGATTACAGCATTCTGAGGATTACGCCCTCCTCTTCTTTGTCTGTCTCTGATTCCATCAAGCACCAGTAGGGCACCAGCCCCCTCATTTTCAGACGAGGAAACTTGCAAATAGACTCTCTAGAAACTTTTTCAAGTATGAGATAACTTCTTTGCCCTTGTTGTTTTCATTTAGTCACTAAGTCGTGTCTGACTCTTTGCAACCCCATGAACTACAGCACACCAGGCTTCCCTGTCCTTCACTATCACCCAGAGTTTGCTCAAACTCATGTTCACTGAGTCAGTGATGCTATCCAGCCATCTCAACTTCTGTCACCCACTTCTCCTCTTGCCTTCAATCTTTCCCAACATCAAGGTCTTTTTCAATGAGTCGTATCTTCATGTCAGGTGGCCAAAGTTTTGGAGCTTCAGTTTCGGCATCAATCCTTCCAGGGTTGATTTCCTTTAGGATTGACTGGTTTGATCTCCTTGCTGTCCAAGGGACTCTCAAGAGTCTTCTCCAGCATCACAGTTTGAAGGCATTGATTCTTTATTGCTCAGCCTTCTTTATGGTCCAACCCTCACATCCATACATGGCTACTGGAAAAACCGTAGCTTTGACTATATGGACTTTTGTTGGCAAAGTGATGTCTCTGCTTTTTAATACACCATCTAGGTTTGTCATAACTTTTCATCCAAGGAGCAAGAGTCTTTTAATTTTGTGGCTGCAGTTACCATCCACAGTGATTTTGGAGCCTAAAAAAAAAAATCTGTCACTGTTTCCACTTTTTCCCTTCTATTTGCCATGAAGTGATGGGACTGGATGTCATGATGTTAGTTTTCTGAATGATGATTTAAGCCTGCTTTTTCACTGTCCTCTTTCATCTTCATCTTTCTGCTATCAAAGTGTTATCATCTGCATATCTGAGGTTGCTGATATATCTCCCAGCAATCTTTTTTTTTTCTGTTTTATGCTTTGGCTTTCTTTCTTTTTTTTTAATTGAAGGATAATTGCTTTACCGAATTTTGTTGTTTTCTGTCAAACCTCAACATGAATCAGCCATAGGTATACATATATCCCCTCCCTTTTCAACCTCCCTCCCATCTCCCTCCCCCTGCACCACCCCTCTCGGTTGATACAGAGCCCCTGTTTGAATTTCCTGAGCCATACAGCAAATTCCTCTTTGCTATCTACTTTACATATGGTAATGCAGTTTCCCATGTTACTCTTTTCATACGTCTTACCCTCTCCTCACCTCTCCCCATGTCCATAAGTCTATTCTCTATGTCTGCTTATTCACTGCTGCCCTGTAAATAAGTTCTTCAGTACTGTTTTTCTAGATTCCATATATATGCATTAGAATATGATATTTATCTTTTTCTTTATGACTCACTCCACTCTGTATAATAGGTTCTAGGTTCATCCACCTCATTAGAACTGACTCAAATGTGTTCCTTTTTACGGCCGAGTAATATTCCACTGTGTATATGTACCACAACTTCTTTATGTATTCATCTGTCAATGGACATCTAGGTTGCTTCCATGTTCTAGCTATTGTAAATAATGCTGCAATGAACAATGGGATACTTGTGTTTTTTTTAATTTTGGTTTCCTCAGAGTATATGCCTGGGGGTGGGTTTGCTGGATCATACGGTGATTTTATTCCTAGCTTTTTTTTTTTTTCTTACAAAAAAAATTAAATGATATAGTATAATTCTTTTTTTTTCTCTCTTTTTTTTTTAATAAATTTATTTATTTTAGTTGGGGGCTAATTACTTTACAATATTGTAATAGTTTATGCCATACATTGACATGAATCTATTCCTAGCTTTTTAAGGAATCTCCATACTGTCTTCCATAGTGGCTGTATCAATATTTTTTATTAATTTATTTATTTTAGTTGGAGGCTAATCACTTTACAATATTGTAGTAGTTTTTGCCATACATTGACATGAATCAGCCATGGGTTTACATGTGTTCCCCATCCTGAACCCCCCTCCTACCTCCTTTTCCATCCCATCCCTCTGGGTCTGTATCAATTTACATTCCCACCAAAAGTGCAAGAGTGCTCCCTTTTCTCCACACCCTCTCCGGCATTTATTGTTTGTAGACTTTTTGATGATGGCCATTCTGACTGGTGTGAGGTGATATATCTCATTGTAGTTTTGATTTGCATTTCTCCATGCAAACAGGAAGGAAAGGAAAGCTGGAGTAGCAATCCTGATATCAGACAAAATAGACCTTAAAATAAAGAAGATTACAAGAGATAAGGAAGGACCCTACATAATGATCATGAGATCAATCCAAGAAGAAGACATAACAATTGTAAATATCTATGCACCCAACATAGGAGCACCTCAATACATAAGACAAACACTAACAGACATAAAAAGAGAAACTGACAGTAACATGTAATAGTAGGAGATTTAAACACCCCACTCACACCAATGGACAGATCATCAAAACAGAAAATTAATAAGGAAACACAAGTCTTAAATGATACATTAGATGAGATGGATCTCATTGATATCTTCAGGGCATTCCATTCAAACGCAAAAGAATACACCTTTTTCTCACGTGCACATGGAACATTCTCCAGGATAGACCACATCTTGGGTCACAAATCAAACCTCACTAAATTTAAGAAAATTGAAATCATATCAAGTATCTTCTCCAACCCCAACGCTATGAGACTAGATATCAGTTACAAGAAAAAAACTGTAAGAAACACAAACACATGGACATTAAACAACATGCTTATAAATAACCAACAGGTTACTGAAGAAATCAAAAGGGAAATCAAAAAATTTCTAGAAATAAATTACAATGAAAACATAACAACTCAAAACCTATGGGATACAGAAAAAGCAGTTCTAAGAGGGAAGTTTATAGCAATACCATCCTATCTCAAGAAACAAGAAAAACATCAAATAGATAACATACTTTACACCTAAAACAACTGGAAAAAGAACAAAAAAAATCAAAATTAGTAGAAGGAAAGAAATCATAAAGATCTGAGCAGAAATAAATGAAAAAAAAAGAAAGAAACCATTGAAAAGATTAATAAAACTAAAAGCTGGTTCTTTGAGAAAATAAACAAAATTGACAAACCTTTAGCCAGAATCATCAGGAAAAAAAGAGAGAAGAATCAAATCAACAAAATTAGAAATGAAAAAGGAGAGGTTAACAGATAATGCAGAAATGAGACTATTATGAACAACTACATGGCAATAAAATGGATAACCCGGAAGAAATGGACAGATTCTTAGAAAAGTTCAACCTTCCAAGACTGAACCAGGAAGAAATAGAAATTATGAACAACCCAATTACAAGCACTGAAATTGAAGCTATGATCAAAACTCTCCCAGCAATCTTGACTCCAGCTTGTGAGTCATTCAGCCCAGCATTTCGCATGATGCACTCTGTGCTTGAACAACAACAGCAACAAAAAGCTTCTTCTTCTATGCTTATCTTGTTTCTTTCCATGGCTCTTATTGTTTCTTACTCTTCTGAAATCATCTACACTGAAGCCCTCCCTAAGTTTCAACCAACCAAATTTAATGAACCTTAAAACAAATGAAAGACCCAAGAAGGACTTTAGTGTTGAAGTGTGTGATGGACAACATCAGACATTTGATTAAAAGCAATTAACCTGAAGCACTGTCATCAGTATGATAAAACTGTTTTAACTAAAAATCTGTCTAGAGTGCTGTGCCAGATGGAATCAAGTGGACAAGATCCCAGGCTTCAGATTATACTCCCATGCTGTTTGCTTTAGATCAATTGCAACGAGTCTTCTTCTTCGGCATCACTCATCATTTCTCCATGGATCTTAGGTGCAGATAGATCTGTGAACATCCTCAGTATTTTTTTCAGGTAGTCACAAACCCAAAGGACATCCTGTACTAAGGATGGAGACAAGGTCAGGGCCCTTTTCAGGATGTGAGACTGTTTCATCCACTTTGCTTCCTCTCTGCCTTTGATGGCACTGCTCACCCTGTAACATGGTATCCTTAGAGTTTAAGAGACTACCTTTTCTTTAAGAACTCAGAGTCAAGTTCATAACCCACTACTAGTAAAGGAATAGGACTTTATGAAATGCCATGTTGTACTCCATCTGTGTTTCCTTTTTGCTTCCTTTGCTTCTAATTTGTTTTACTTAGCAATATAATGTGTGTGTGTGTGTGTGTGTGTGTGTGTGTGTGTGTGTGTATGAATGCAGAGTTCCAAAGAATAGCAAGGAGAGATAAGAAAGCCTCCCTCAGTGATCAATGCAAAGAAATAGAGGAAAACAAGAGAATGGGAAAGACTAGAAATCTCTTCAAGAACATTAGAGATACCAAGGGAACATTTCATGCAAAGATGGGCTCAATAAAGGACAGAAATGGTATGGACCTAACAGAAGCAGAATATATCAAGAAGAGGTGGCAAGAATACACAGAGGAACTATACAAGAAAGACTGTCATGACCCAGACAACCACGATGGTGTCAGACATCCTGGAATGTGAAGTCAAGTGGGTCTTAGGAAGCATCACTATGAACAAAGCTAGTGGAGGTGATGGAATTCCAGTTGAGCTCTTTCAAATCCTAAAAGATGGTGCTATGAAAGTGGTGCACTCAATATGCCAGCAAATTTGGAAAACTCAGCAGTGGCCACAGGACTGGAAAAGGTCAGTTTTCCTTCCAATCCCAAAGAAAGGCAATGCCAAAGAATGCTCAAACTACCGCACAATTGCACTCATCTCACACGCTAGCAAAGTAATGTTCAAAATTCTCCAAGCGAGGCTTCAACAGTATGTGAACCGTGAACTTCCAGAGGTGCAAGCTGGATTTAGAAAAGGGAGAGGAACCAGAGTTCAAATTGCCAACATCCGTTGGTTCATGGAAAGAGCAAGAGAGTTCCAGAAAAACATCTACTTCTGCTTTATTGACTACGCCGAAGCCTTTGACTGTGTGGATCACAACAAACTTTGGAAAGTTCTTAAAGAGGTGGGAATACCAGACCACTTTACCTGTCTCCTGAGAAACTTTTATGCAGGTCAAGAAGCAACATGGACATGGAACTATGGTTCAAAATTGGGAAAGGAGTAGGTCAAAGTGGTATATTGTCACCCTGCTTATTTAATTTCTGTACAGAGTACATCATGTGAAATGCCGGGCTGTATGAATCACAAGCTGGCATCAAGATTGCTGGGAGATATATCAACAACCTCAGATATGCAGATGATACCACTTTAATGGCAGAAAGTGAAGAGGAACTAAAGAGCCTCTTGATGAGGTGAAAGAGGAGAGTGAAAAAGCTGGCTTAAATCTCAGCATTCAAGAAACTAAGATCATGGCATCTGGACTCATCATTTCATGGGAAACAGAGGAGAAAAAGTGGAAAGAGTGACAGATTTTACTTTCTTGGGCTCCAAAATCACTTTGGACAGTGACAGCAGCTATGAAATTAAAAGATGCTTGCTCCTTGGAAGGAAAGCTCTAACACATCTAGACAGTATATATTGAAAAGCAGAGATGGCACTTTGCTGACAAATGGCCATAGAGTCAAAGCTATGGTTTTTCCAGTAGTCACACATGGATGTGAGAGTTGGACCATAAAGAAGCTAAGCACCAAAGAATTGATGCTTTCAAATTGTGATGCTGGAGAAGAAGGCTCGTGAGAGTCCCTTGGGCTGCGAGTTCAAGCCAGTCCATCCTAAAGGAATCAGTCCTGAAAATTCACTGGAAGGACTGATGCTGAAGCTGAAGCTCCAATACTTTGGCTACCTGATGCAAAGTGTTGACTCACTGGAAAAGACCCTGATGCTGGGAAAGTTAAAAAGGCAGGAGGAAAAGGGGGAGATAGAGGATGAGATAGTTAGAGAGCATCACCGACTCAATGGACATGAGTTTGAGCAAACTCCTGAAGACAGTGAAGGACAGGGGAGCCTGGGGTGCTGCAGTCCATGGGGTCACAAAGAGTTGGGCAAGACTTAGTGAAGAACAATAACAACCACCACCCTACGGTCTCATACAAATACAAGGAAGGAGGGAAATAAAAGAAGCAGGTAACGAAGGGTCCAGGAGACTCCCTGAGTTAATCCACAGGTGAATATCCAGCAATTACTAAGCCATTTTGAATTTCCGTGTTATCTTGAAAAATCAAAAGCTGTGGTAAAACTGAATCATGCATTTCCACAAGGCCACATTTAACAAGCATCAAATAGAAGGACCTCTCTTTAGAACCTCACTCTCCAGTTTGCACAGTCCCCATCACTCTCAAACATCACACTTGGTTGGCTCTGAATTATCCATCTGCAGTTCCCATTGGATCCCTGTAGGCATTTGGCTTGACCAATCCTGATCTAGTTCAACTTCTCCAACCCTCATCCAGGAAAGTAAACTTAGTATCAGAGAGTTTAAGCGAAATCAGTTTGCAATTTAGGGACAGAATAATGTATTATATAAATGGTAGCTACTATTATAATATTCATTAAAAGAAAAAATAATTTGGGCCAGGATGTTAGTTTTTGAGATGCTTTCTGTATTATGGTTCTGCATATTTTTTCTTTTGTGACTATCCTTGATATGCATTTTTATCAGATTCCTCTCATATCAGAATGCTCTTTGGAAAAGGGAGACACAATGTGATTTGCTGAGTTTCACAGCAAACAGTCAAAAAGGCCAATAATTTTACTCTCACACTGACTGCATTTCATCTTGGTATTAGATAGTCAAGAAGTGTCTCCTTTCTAACAAACACCATGAATTTATACTTGTAAATGGTGTGCTTATGTCTATGCAGAAAGACAAGATGTTTCTAATGTATTTGTAACGTGCATATTTAAAGTTTCCCAGGTGATTCCATTTTTTTCTTTTTTTAAAATTAATTTATTTATTTTAGTTGGGGGCTAATTACTTTACAATATTGTAGTGGTTTTTGCCATACATTGACATGAATCAGCCATGGGTTTACATGTGTTCCCCATCCTGAAACCCCCTCCCACTTCCCTCCCCATCCCATCCTTCTGGGTCATCCCATTGACCCAGCCTTGAGCATTTGTCGCATGCATCGAACCTGGAATGGCGTTGTTTCACATATGATAATATACATATTTCAGTGCTATTCTCTCAGATCGTCCCACCCTCACCTTCTCCCACAGAGTCCATAGGACTGTTCTATGCATCTGTGTCTCTTATTCTGCCTCACATATAGGGTTATTGTTACCATCTTTCAAATTCCATATATATGCATTAGTATACTGTATTGGTGTTTTTCTTTCTGGCTTACTTCACTCTGTATAATGGGCTCCAGTTTCATCCATCTCAATAGAACTGATTCAAATGTATTCTTTTTAATGGCTGAGTAATATTCCATTGTGTATATGTACCACAACTTCCTTATCCATTCGTCTGATGATGGACATCTAGGTTGCTTCCATGTCCTGGCTATTATAAACAATGCTGCGATGAACATTGGGGTACATGTGTCTTTTTCAATTCTGATTTCCTCAGTGTGTATGCCCAGCAGTGGGATTGCTGGGTCATATGGCAGTTCTATTCCCAATTTTTTAAGGAAGGTGATTCCATTTTATGCAAGCAGTTTTAGGAAACATTGATTTGTGAAGCCCCAACATAATCCAAGTATCCTCCCTCTGACACCCCTGACAGATGACATGATCATTTTTTTAATGTCCTGAAACTAATCTAATTATTGGAGAGTCCTTGGTTATGGAGTTGAAATCCACTACCTGCAGTGACCGTTTTCTATTTCCCTTTGAAAGCTCTTTGGGGATATTTTGCACATCTCACCCAATAGTACCTCAACTGACCTTTGAATTATCTTGTTTCTGAATTGAGATCTATTGTGGCCACCATCCTTAGTAGTTACACGAGATTCATCACTTATGAAAGCCTTATTCTGTGTCAGACATATAGGACTATGAACTTTGGATCCTTACTCTCATATTCTCAAAAAACCAGACAACTGGATTCTGTCACCTATTCTTCAAGTGGCAAAGCCAGAACTGGGACCAAGGCAGTCGTGCTGGTAAAATCTTTGTTGCTGTTCAGCCACTAAGTCAAGTCCAACTCTTTGCAACCCCATGGACTGCAGCTCACCAGGCCTCCCCGTCCTTCAGTATCTCCTTGAGTTTGCTCAAACTCACGTTCATTGAGTCGGTGATGCTATCCAACCACCTCATCATCCGTTGCCCCCTTCTCCTCCTGTCCTCAATCTTTGCTTTACCAGCCTGGAAACTTACAGTGGTCAGTGGTGGGGGTGGTTTAGTCACTCAGTCGTGTCCGACTCTTGTGACCCCGTGGACTGTAGACTGCCAGGCTCCTCTGTCCATGGGATTTTCCAGGCAAGAATACTAGAGTGGCTTGCCATTTCAGTGGCCAGATCTGGGCATAATATTTTTTTTTTAATTGGGAGATTCTTGGTCTAAAACGCTATATTTTCATATTTAAAGTTAATAAGCAAAGCATTGCATAATGTGGTTTCGACACAGTCTTTTATCTGACTGGTTGAAAGATGCATCTTGGGAGATGTCAGGAGCAGGTTGCTAAAGGTATAATCCACTGCACACATCCACCTGAAAACACAAGGGTTGGGAGGTTACCTTGTTAGATCTTCAAACACAAGAGTCCCAACAGAATAGGAGGAAGGACAGTCTTCAAGAGGAGCTGGTAGCAGACACTACACGAGCTTTGACCATTAAAATGAGGGTTGCATTTGGCAATGTTAAAAAAAGAAAGTAGGGGGAGGGAAAAGAGCCTCGATTGTTCTGTTTTTTGGTTTAGGCTTCACTTTTGTTTTGCTTTTGCTAGTCGCTGTATTCCAGCAATTCCTCATCCATCTTTGTTCTAAATATAGTGATAACAAAATGCAACTTCAATTTTAAAAAGAACATAGCCTATAATGCCAGTGAGTACCCCTCAAAATAAAGGATGAGAACTATAAGGTGGTCTGATGTGTTCGAACTAGTTTTCATCTTCTTTTTGAATCTTATCTTATATGGTAGTGGCTTCCCAGATGGCATTAGTGGTAAAGAACCCACATGCCAATGCAGGAGACATAAGAGACATGGGTTTGATCCCTGGGTTGGGAAGATCCTCTGGTGGAGGAAATGACAATCCATTCCAGTATTCTTGCCTGGAGAATCCCATGGACAGAGGAGCCTGGTGGGCTGCAGTCCATAGTGTCACAAGAGTCAGACACAACTGAAGAGACTTAACACATCTTATAATGGAGGCGTCATAAGACATTCACTCCAGATATGTGCTTGGAGTCAATGTAGTGTGTCAATGTAGTGACAAGTTAACCTCAGAGACCTCACAGATTTCTGCATCTTTGAGGACTGTAATTTTATTGGAAAAGGATTTCTGAGATGTGAATTTCACTATTTGGAGAAAAGAGTCAAGCTTGTTGAACACTTGCCTTCCATTGTAGATACTATTTAAGATTCTGTCCAATGACTGAAGAGAAAATTAAATGTGAACTCCAATTTGTGTTTTTATTTTTAGATAGCTTACACAAATTGATTCCTTTTTAATTGAAAGTTACTTGGTTTGATTATGTAACCTCCATAACAATAACAAAGTCAGTTTGCAATCACTTGTTTTAGTTCCTGTTTTGCCATTCTGCCATTATTGAATTAATTCACCTTCTAATAAAAGTAATTCCTAATGTTGAAAAAATACAGACAAGTACAGAAAAGCTCTATTAAGATCATTGTATTAAAACTAAATCCTTTTTTCTCATTAAAGAAGATACAGTGAATTTAATTAATTCACATTAATCCCTAGTTGACACTAAATTCATCTAAAAATATACACTCATATAGATTATTAACACTAAGGCATAAAAATGTTTTAAATGATTAGTATATAGAAGAAATACATTTCTAAAGATTCAAGTGATTATATTTAAAAATGTTCTATTGCTGAACTAATCTTTCGAGGCCATATTTTCAGTTTTCCAAAGATTTTTGATTTAGAAAAATAAGAAACCAGAAAGATACCTTTCCCAAAGAAAAAAATTAGAAAAATTTTACTAAGATGTTGATTTAGAACTTATATTTCATCCTAAATTAATGTAAAATGATCACAGCCTAAAAATCAAGCCCCAAATTATCTTTATATTCACATCATTAAAATTTTGAAAAATAGCTCTATTTTGTGAAACTTCTTGATATTTTACTCCTTTACTCTTCCAGAAATGGGAAATTATTATAAGGCAATCAATAGTCCACCTCTAGCATTTATAATCATTCTAGATTGTAAAGCTATTTTACTCTACAACATCATTATGTATGAACTTATTCTAATTGAAGTTTTAGAACTGAGCCTAATTATAAGTACTGGGTGTCAGAAAACATATTTTTATTCTGGCTTTATCAATCTGTTTTCAAGCTACAGGTCACTTCATAAAGAATGTCATCATGCTACGTTAACACTAATTTCAGACTGAGTTCTCATCTCAAGTCTATGCAGATTAACCTTCTAAAAGTTTAACTTCAATTCATCAACTCCTTTATACAGAGCTCAAAACTTCCACCAGGGCAAGGCAAGCCAAACAAAATAACTGTCCTTCCAAAGTACACTGACTTAAAGAACTGAACTTTCACATCAAATAACAACAACAAGAAGTAGACTTGTATTTTATCCAGCTTTTCAATTTAATGATAAGCTCTAGACCTAATTAATAGACTACAAGATGCCAATTTTCTTTATTTACCTTTTTTGTCTCGATAAACATGAGTGTGTCTGAATGGACACCTCTATTTTCCTTGGGGTTTTAAAGCTTCCTTTCATGTGTGTGAAAAATGGCTAAATATGTCAGGGTTTATCAAACAGAGCCTTGCTTTTTTGGCTGGTCCCCTTAGCCTTATCTAGCAAACACATTACCCTCTCCATCAAAATGTGGCAGGGCAAACACTGCAGTAGGCCGGCGCACAGAACCAGAGCTCCCTTTAAACAGCCTCCAGGCTCTTTAAACTCAGCTAGAAAGCTGATTAGGTCCCAGATCTCGGGCATTATCTTATTTTTGATAGCTGTGCTATGAAAAGCCAATAAAGAAAAAGCTGTCTAATAGGAAGGCAAGTTAAAGTGTCTGCTTACTTAAGAGCCGCACTTAAAAGGAAGGCTAAAAAAACGAGAACTGTGTAAACTAGTTTAACTATTTGCAAATCTCAAAGGGAGCAATGTTTAAAAAAGAATGTATATTTTCCCTTAAATTTCAGCATCACGTACAGGAAACCACAGATCACTGTGATGTGTTTTCCTTTCTGGGGACATTCTAATATCTTTGTTTAGTACCTTTTAGGCAACTTTGAAGCTATTATTAGTCCAAGTATGAGAAAAGCAAAGTATCCTTCTAGCCCTATAGAACGATCATGAAAAGATATATTGGAAGTTATGCTTATTTCACTAATGCTACCTTTCTCTGACCTAAAAGAGTAAACTAATCAAAATGTGAAGATACTTAACACTGAAGCTGAGTTTAAACATGTTGAGATTCACTATTTTAATTAAATAGATCCCTGACACATGCCATTTAAGAGTAAATATTTTAGTGGATGAGCAAAGTACATGCCTGTTTATTGGAATCTTAACCTCATGAAAAGTTCGTCTGCCAGAACTTCATGGATTTTCAGTGTGTATAGAGTTGGAAAAGACTGTCTTACACTATGGAGCAGGTTGAAAAGAAAAGATATGAAAGGGATATGGAATGGTGATTTAGGGAATTGAGGGGTATGGTTCTAAGTGGCAAGGTCAATGTTAACACATGTAAGAAAACACTAGCTCCTGTCCGTCTTGTTTGCATGATTTGGTTTGGGGAGTGACATAAAATGAAAACTATTCCTATCTGAGGTTCTATGATCTAACAGTAACAAAGGCAAGTCATATTCTGTCTCCATGTGGGGTAACCTAAAGAGAAGGTGGGGGTGGATGCTGTTAGCCGCCTTTCAAGCACTCTGGTTTCACTTTTGCTCTGATCTCAAGTTACTCTCTGAAGTGGCAATAGATCAGCTCAAAAACAGAAAGTAAGATATTCCATAGTTGAGGTAATGCTGATGCTATTCCCCATTGAAATTGGTTTTGTCTAAATTTCAGAAGCTGACATGTGGATAAATCCACCCCCCCCCGAATTTTATTATTTAATTCCATTCACCTTCTCATCAAGATTCTAGTTTTTAATCAATATCCTAACCTAGTATCAGGAAACATCACTTTCTGTTTGTCTTCGACAGTCAAATGGAGGACAGTGCCTGGCACATACAAAAACCATATCCTGAAACCCAGAGGATATTAACATATGCTATGAAGGGCTTAGATATGTAAGATAAAATGACTAAAGGCATGCTGACAGCCTTACCAGAGTGGCAGGAGAGATGTTTGCCTTTTTACAGACTTTTGGTGAAATCTTATTTGATGTGCAAACACTTCAGTGTCAGTACCCACCATGCCCTGGAGTGGCACTTTAGCTTGGCATTTGCATGAAAAGCTCCTTAGTATGTTCGGGGCCTAGGGAGACAGGGAGAAACACAGTAATCACTTTGCTTGTTTTGGGACAATTTTGCACTTCAGTACAATGCAGATTTGAACGTAATGCCTTAAAAGAATGACTTTAAATTAGGAGGACAGTCACAACGATCCAGGTGACCAGAAGTAAAACTATTGTTTTCAGTAATGATGTAATGCATACTATGGGCTATAATAATAGCAGATGCAAATCTAGATACAAGCATGTGGGGGGTACAGCTTTAAGAGCTTCTTCACTCGTGTTAACACACTCTTCACAGCAATCCCTGAGGCAGGCACTATTATAATTTCTCCAGATGAGGAAACTGAGGGACAGAAAAATGAAGTGATTTGTCTGGGGCTGCACAGATAAGAACTGACTAAACTTCGAAGAAGTTCTTTTGTGTTAATCTATGTGTCTCTCTGTGAGCTTGTGAGCATGGTTAGAGAGGCCCCTGGAAAAGAAATAGGACCCAATTTATTTAAGTCCCCAGGAGACACCAACACATGAAAGTATCTTCTTCCTTGTTAGGAATAACGTCTATTCTATTAAAGAAACATGGTGGTAGATAGCTTTGAAAGATTTATTTTCAATGCAAACCAACACAAAACTAAAACATTTTGGAAACATGGCTCCAAGTTGATTCACAAGGTATCTCAAAACTCCTTAGCTCCAGTGATTAAAATGTGTAGATTTGGCTCATCACAAACAAATTGGCCTTTTCTTCACCTTGCTTGATCTGCCTTACTACCCCCTGGCTACTGCTGTCAGAGATTAATATTTCTTTGTCAGCCTGGCCGTTCTCCTACTCTCCGGATATTGTGTCTGTTTGATACGGCTGTTTTTCTCAGCAGAAAGATGCATCTCTTGGAGTTTTGTAAATATTTTGGTTTTTGTCATCAAACATCAACTAAGGGTAAATAGCAACATCTAGGGATAAAAATACATTGCTGAATATGATGCTATCAGCAAGAAGGATTTACCATCAGGGTCTCCTAAACCTGTTCTAAATAAAAGGGACATTTGATAAGAGGAAATATTAACTGGAATGGAAAGTGTGGATCACAGTGGTTAATTTCTTTACCATCACTATAAAGTATACAATCAAGCCAAAAGGTACACTTTTGTCAAAAGTCATATTTAAGAATGAGGAAAAGTGAAGGATGGATGGATGAATGATGGATGGATAGATGGATGGGCAAGAAAGTGTTAATTATAAATGTTGGAATCCCTGACATCACCAGATACATAATTTTTCCCCAATGTTAACCTAAGAGCTGAAGGGGAAAAACACTTTAAATGTGTTGCGTTATTGAGGGGCAACTACCCACTTGACATCTTTTTTAAATCCTACCCCCACCCCAGCAGTACAGTGTTATGTAAATATGCAGTAAATCACTTTGGTTAGAATCTTCTCATCTGATCTAGAACAACAAAATGAGACTCTAATGGACAAAGAGATACAGTGCTAAGATTGCCTTTCCAGGCTTCGGGAGTCATTCCAAGAGTTTCTAAAGGACAAACGTAAAAATAGCAAGCATAACAAACAACATCTCTATTACTAGAAAAGAGCACACATTTTGAAATTTTACTTTTACATACACACACAAAACCATTGCTAACCAGAATATAAAAATCCAAGAAGATGCACAAAAAACATGTCCCATTTCACTGTAGCACAACACATACATTATTTTTCAAGCTTAGTTTAGTTACTACACATATGTGTGTACTCTGTTGATGTTAGTTTAAAAAGAAGTCAAGGAGGAGTCTCCTTTTTATAAGAAAGCACATAGGAAGTAATTATTCATGTGTCCTTCAATAGGCAATGCTAATTTCAGATCACAAATTTCAGAACCACTAGGATGTACCCAGATCATTGGTATTACTTATTTGAAAAGACACAAGTATTAAGAAGTTTATTCCATACATTGAACAGGGCGTCACTTCTTAAAAAATCTTGCCTTAACCACAGGGTACAGTGTGGGCATTTAAAGGTAATAAAAATCTAGTCTACTGCCAAAGGATGATATGAACTCATTCCCAAAGCAACCTCAGGAGACTGTGCAAAAGAGCCACTTCCTCTGCCTTTCTACTGCTTCCACATCTTAAACCTGTTATCGAAAGAAAGAGAGCCAAAGAGAAGAAAAGAAAAGCCCACACTATCTGACATTTTCACCACCACCACCCCACTTCCCGTGCCACCCACAGTTAAGGAAATGTTGGTCCAGCTACAAATTAAAATGAATAATCTGATCACACTTAGGGAAGCGGGGTAGATAAAGGTTGTGTGCCCTGTAATTATACAAACTGAACCATCTCAGGAGGTATTTAAAATATTTGGGGGTTGCAGGTGGAGAAAGGTTTCTTGGCGGTAGTTGTTCATTGAAATCTCTTACAGGATTTTTTTGTTGTTGAAACCGAGTCTGTGATGCAAAACCTGCTGTGCTAAATTATGAACCAAAGGCTTTGGGGTGGGAACAATCAATCAAAATACCTGGAGTAGTGTGTAATGTGCACGCTCTTGTCAGCGTGAACAGGCTGCCCCTGAACACAGCCCCCCAGCAGGTTAAATAAATATGATACTATAGACAAACCGACAGGATCATAGGGCTGCATCAATCAGCTGCTGATAAAATACAATCTTCCTTTAATACATGCTGAGAAAGTTATTTAACACTTACAAAACCTATATCCATTTCTAATCTTTTTTTTTTTGGAATCTTCTTTTAAAGTGCAACTCTTTTAAGGGCAAGAGGAAAAAGATGCACTATCCTGGAGGAAGGAAGAAGATTTAAGAAGGCAAACAGTGAGGCACAGCTATTTAACTTGGTAGGGTGGAGGTGAGGGGGAGCAGGGGTGATACAAGGAACAGCGGTTGAGGGTGGGAGAACTGTTCAGAGGCTCGGTGAGAATGCAAACCCCACCTGAAGCTTTTCCATGGATCTGGAAAACGTTGGATGCCTTGTTCAAACTATTCCCGCAGTGAAACCCCTGGTGCAAAACCAACCCACGCTATGCCAATTCCGTTCTTATTTCAGTTCATTTCAGCTCTGCAGTTTGTTGCACCTGGAGCGCATGAGAAATTATCCTGGATTAACTAGGGCGGGGGGAATAACAGGAGAGGAAATCATTTAAATGTGGATAACGGGAGAGAAAAGGGATCCCATAGGGCTGATGATAAGGGGGAAGGTGATGGAAGCCTCCACAGCGATGACACCTGGGGGTCAGTCGAAGGAAAATAGGAAGACAGTTGCCTGGAGTTCTTCGCAGCCAGGGGGTCTCGCCTGCTTGGGGACTTCAGAACAAGCTCCCCGCTCTGATCAAGTCCTCCCCTCTCCCCAGTTGCAAACAGGCAAAAATGACGAGGGCGAGGGAGGGTGGTGAAGGTGCCAGGACCCAGGCTCCGCTGTCATTTAGGTCGATTTTGACTTTAACCTTCTTGGGGCGTCTCGCCCTGCCCCCGTTTAGCCCCGGCGCGTCCCCTTGTCCCGCGTGGACCCGCCACCCTGGGCGCCCGTGCCGGGCCAGGCGGGGAGTCTCGGGGTGCCGGAGGATAAGGATGGGGGAGTCGTCAGAGAGAGGGAAAAGGCCCGGGACAACGCTGACAGGCTATCTCTTAACAAGATTAATGTCCCATCTAAAACTAAGCTCTCCGAAGTGCTGTCGGACACCGTAAATACTGAGGGTGAGGAAAGGCGTCGCCTGCCACTCAAAGTACCGAGCTCTCCCAGCCTGTTGAAATAACTCGCCGGGGCAGCCCGAGGTGTTGACGGCCACGTTTGCCAGCGCGTCGCGCCTCCCCGGACCCTCCTCGGTGGCGACGGCCGCTCGGAACTGATCCAACCTGGGCGGCGGCGGCCGCGATTGCGCCGCTGCTCCGGCGTCCACGCGCTCCCTCCCCTCCGGTTTGCCCAAGACCCACGCCCGAACCGGGGGCTGCACTGGCGATCCAGCTCCTGGAGTCCGAGCGACCTTAGATCACTACCGACCGCCCCCTGCGCCCCCCGCCCCACCTCGTCGCTGGATCGCCCGGGCGGCCTTTGCCACTCGAGCGCACGTGGGGACACGTCGAGACGGCGGGAACGCGCGGGACCCGAACGCGCGGCCTGGACTGGCTTCCCCGAGTCCCCTCCCACACGCCCTACAGGGCCCCGGTTCCCTTGCTGAGCCGGGTCCTCTGGGCTGGAGGCGGGGAGGGAATGGGGATGAGGACAGGAGGTGCAGATCCGGCCAACCTTGACCGCGATCTCCATCCCCCCCCAAACTTGCTTGGGGTTCCCTCCATCTCCGGGCGAGGACCCGCCTGCACCGGCTGCACCGGGGCTGCCCATGCTGGAGGAGGCGCTGGAATCCTGTCATCTTTTGGGGGGGGACTTGGCGCTTTCCAGAGCTCTTTACCTGAAACTGACACCCGCAAGCACTCTCCCGGGGCCTGTTGGGCAGATGGAATGGCAGGGCCGGGCGGGGGCCTGTTGGCGAGACACGGGGACATTTGTCAAGGGTGACCCAGCACCTCGGCTTCTGAGGCCGCGCCGGCGCGGGAAGCCCCGCGCTAATGTCATAAAACGAGCGCGACAAGACGAAAGGCCCCTCTCGCCCCGGGGCCGCCACATGCTCGCTGGGTTTTACTGCCAGGGCTGGTCGAGGCTGTGGCTTCATTTCATATTCCATTAATATTTACAGCAGCTATTGAATTTCCCATTACAAAGTTCACCATACACACTGCTAATATGAAATTTTAATAGTAGTGTGCCCATTATGAAAAGGCCCACCATTAAGAAGGGAGGTGGGAGGGTCCTAAGGAGAAGTTACCCTGGGAAGTTACCGCCCGCAGAAGCCTGGAAACGCCCCCCCCCCCAGTCGTTAAATGTATTCATTTGCAGCTATTACCAGAAAGATGTGAACGGGCGGGCATTTTATCAATATCGAAGTCAACAGTGAGGGAGGGGATGGAGTGGGTAAAAAGCTCGCTGGTTAAATCGAGTCTGCAAAGTTGTGTGTGTGTGTGTGTTGGTGCTCTGCCCTCACTCGCAGAGGTGATAGCAAGTGCAGTTGATGCTCTGCCTCTTTACTTCTTGGGGAGCAGGGGAGGGAGGAATCAGCAGGAGTTTCCGGGTGATGGCGTTGGGTTCTGGCTGCAGCCAGTCCTAGGCGGAGGATACAGGGTTGGCCCGGGTGTGTCTGGGCGGCTCTCTGCTCCCAGCTTGCCCTCCCAACCAGCCCAAAGCCCCAGACGTTCCCAAAGCTTCAGCGGTGGGGGTGCAGTAGCCCCAGAGAACTAAAAGTCCCCGCAAAGAGTTATGAGAGTCGCCTGTCTGAAACTTCTCAGGATTGCCACCCTTAAGGTCAGGCGGTTTTCCCACTGGCCTGGGAACCGAGGTTCCTTTTCCTCGTGTTTTTGTGTGACCAGGCTGGGGAGGACAAATGCTAATTTGGACTGCAGAGAGGAAGAGAGAAAGGCAGATGGAGAGGGAGAGTTTGGCCTGGGCAGTTGCATGTGCTGGTGCACAAACCTGACCCCGGGTCCAGCCGCCTGCAGTGGTCCTGAGAGGCGCTAACCTGAGGCCCGGGGCGGTCGCACTGCCTCGCGGGCCGGGTTCCGTCCCGCCTCTGCAGGGCCGCACGGTGGAGCGGCGGGGGCAGGCGGGCGACCGCAGCCGCGCCTTCCATCACCTGCGCGCCTTGCGACCCTGACCCCGCGGGCCAGCATCTTCTCCCGCACGGGCCCAGTCACGCCTCGTGGGGCGCCTGGGACGGCCGTGTGGCGTGGGATATATGCCCACCCCGCCTTGGCCGATTAACCGCAGGTGCCCGAGTGACACCCGCTGCGATTCCCCCTTTATACAACTGCAAGGACAGTCAACTTCCTGGAAGACCCGACTGGTCTCCAAACCTCTGGCCTTTTGCTCTTAACACTTGTCCTAGGGTGGATAGTAAAAATGGAAGGGAAAGCGTGCCTACTTTATTAGTTGTGGAGGGGGGCGTGCGATGCAGTTTCTCCAGTCTGCCCCAGGCTTTCACACCCCCGGCCCACCCCCCACGCACACACACCATCCTCTCTCCACACCCCTGGGGTGTAAATTAAGATACTACTTTGAGAGCCAGGGTGGCGCTTAATAAGCTTCATTTCTGCAAAGAGAAGACAATTTCTGAATCTTTAGGTTACTTTTCAGCTAAAGGAAAATGATAGTGCCAGGAGGTAAAGATGGGTGACATTTCCACAGGAAGATCTGATGTTGATTTTCCTCCCTCGTTTTAAAAATTATGACTATTATGATTATCCTCTCCCCTATTCTGTGTATTGGTTTTTGTTTTTTTTTTTACAGCCCCTAAATGTGTCATGCTTTGTCACATCCTCTGTGTGTGTTTTTAGAGAACATTTGAATAAAAGGCTCGATGCCAGGTATTGGTGACACAGGGGGTGGAATTTTCAGCCTCTCCACAAAGCGTTGGCCGCCTCTATTTGCATAAGGTCAGAGTAGTGCTTCTGATAGAACTTTAGCAGCATCCCTGTCTCTTAGCAACACCCTTGCACTCTTGGTCCCTGCATTAAATTGACTGGTCCCTTCCTTTTCTTCCTTTCATTGGGAGGCTTACAATAAAATGTCACCCTTCCAACCTGTGCCTGTCACCCAGTAGGTCATCTGTATCTTCCCCTCCCCCTCTCTTTCACCTCCCCCCCTTCCCCTCCTCTCCCCTCCTCCTCCCCTTTTCTCTCCAGCTCCAATTAGAGCATGAGGTGATTCCTTTGCTGGATTCTCCAAACTGTTTCATTTTATTGTGTTAATTAATATTAATACCATCTCTCCCTTTGTTATTAATAAAAAGCCCTCATAAACAGAGGCGAGATAAGGAGCAAATTGCCAGCACCTGCCGAACAATGGGCCTGGAGAGGGGTAATAAGGCGAGTTGGAGATAGAGAGAGCAAGGTTTGGGTCAGTCTCCCCATCCATTTAGTTTTTGCGGGGTTGAGCGCAGCCTGCAAGCCCTTGAAGTGCTAAGAATATGCCAGGCAGCCCTCTTGGCTCTGGGATGGGACACAGTGACAGGATCCAGATGCTGATAGGTGGTGTTAATGGAGGGTCACGTTTGGACAATAGTATCCATCACTTGCCTCCTGGCTCTTCTGTCACGTGGAGTCATTTCTGACTACTTCATCACTCAGATTTGGGATAGATTCAATTATTGCCTTCACCCTGGCAACAGGATATACAAATCTATGCCCAAAGCACTAAGCAATCATTATTATTATTATTTTGACTCCAACTCTCCTCTTGCTCATTTTAAAAGAAGACACCCCTAAGTGTTCAAAACTTCTTTCCTGTTTTAGCCTAACAACAGCTGGCGAGTTACTCAAGCCCCCCAGAATAATGGTTGCCTAATTAGTACAGAGAAACTTTTGTTTGAATGCCTGAATGATTATTGCTGATGTTTGTAATACCGGTTGCCTAAATTAAATAGTCTCTGGATGTTTTCTAAAGTTTTAAGAGTTCAAATTAGGGTCTTTGAGCTATCTTTAAAAGCATATAGAACAATGTTGCTTCCCTTTTGAGAAGTGTTTGCAACAGAGCAAAAACAGAAGTTCTATCCAAAAAAAGAGGGGGAGGAGGAAGAGGATTCAGAGAAGAGCCCTTTATATGATTACTGTTCATAAAGTTAAGACTTTATTTAAATCAGGTTAAAGGTAACACAAATTAAAGTCCTGGGAAGCTTGGCCAGAAGGAACTGAGAATCAGAAGGATATAAGGAGGGGTGATGCTGGATTCTTTAAATTTTGTCTCTTTCAGGTTCAGAGACATTGACTTCTTTCTTGGACTAGGAGTGGTTTGTTTCCTGTAACATAGTACTCATCCCTTTAAGTGACACAAATAGGAAGGTAAAGCATTCTGCTTTTCCCTGATATTTGCACAAAATCCCAGCTTTGCTTTCTCTTCTCTTCCCTCTGCCTGGCAGTATATTGCTAGATAAACTTGCAGGTAATGGGGTCTGAGAAAGGTAATCAGGGTTAAAAGCCAACTAGCTCCTCCTTAATAATTCACATGTCATATTTCTTCCACTATGCCAGGTTTGCTAAAGAAGATGGACAGGAGCTGATGGGCGGCCACTTGAGTTTATTATTCCAGCCTCAGAAGTGAGGAAAACTGTAAAAAGAGGCAAAGAGACGCCCCTGCACTTTTCACAAAGGGGCCGAAGCTGCGCCAACCTCCCTCCGAGTTCCTCGTCTCACCTTGCTCGCCTCGCTCTCCAGATCTTCTCCAAGCTGCTAGGGTGATTTGTGAAGATGGGTGCAAAAAAATATCCCTGGGTAACCTCTTCTTACAAATTTGTCCTCTGTCCCCCATCACCAGTAACTTCATTCTTATTCATTCCCAAGGGGCGATTCTTTTTTCTCCCGGCCCCTGGCCACAATACAGAATACCTCTGCAGGGCAATTTCACTTACAGGTGACGCCTCTGGCTTTAACTTACTTACAGATGATCTTTCTTGCTTTTATAACTTTTTTTCTGGGGTGTTGCTGGAGACAGCTTCATGTTCCTCCTACTTGAATCTCTCTATCCTCTGTCTTTTCAACAGGGTGTACGGGAAAGTTTGAGATGTGCACTTTTTCTTTATAGTCTCAACAATTTGCTATTTTCAGAAAGCGGGCAGGGGACAGAGCACACAGAAAAGATGAGAATGTGTAAAAATCCATGAAGTTTTAAGCATATTTGAGTTTGATTCTGAAAGATGAATTGATATATAACCCCATTCCAGAAAGCAAGAGAGAAGAAAAAAAAAGAAACAAGGAGTGATCCTTATCTGTTAAAACTTTGCCAAATGCAAGAATGAGTATTGAGCTCAGTTTGCGTTTTTCCTCTCCCTCGAGCATTTTTGTAAGGATTCCCAAATTACATGGACCAAGGCAGGGGGGTGATTTCGTTTACAATTTCTCTTTCCCAATCTTTTTAAAACCAAAACACTAGAGGAAGGTTTTCCATTGTGAGGGCTAAAATTTTTTTGATATGTTAATATTTTACCAAAAGAGTCCTACAATTCTTCAAAACATGTACCTGATGAGTTGCCAACGGACAGTCATTTGAAGAACAAGAATTCTGCTTTTCTTTTTAGTTCTGAAGAAGTTTAAAACAAAAATAACACAAATAAATAGATCTCGGGGGAAATATGGTTTTATCTTCAAGGTACTATTATGGCTCATGACAGCAGAAAAATGACAAGCATCTCTCATTTTATTCATCTTGTGACTTCATGTCACACAAATTTTCTCTTTTCCAGGGGCCTTTCCCACTCATTTTCAAGGCTCTTTACACTTGATGTAAGTTCTGCAGCAGTTCCTCTGCAGGCGATGAGCGCCCAGGACTTGTTCTGCAGGCTCAGCTGTTTTCATATGAACTTTCTCCAACTTTTGTCACAAATTTGAGGTAGAGCTCTGTCTGTGCATCTGCAACAAGTTGTTGGGGGGTGGGGAGGCTTTACTGGGGGTTCCAGGGGAGAGTAAAGAATCAAAGTCTCTAAAAATCAGGCACACTGACATGAGGAGGAAAAATAGTTCTGCAAGAAACTTCTAGTAAAAGATTGAATAGAAGTGAGAAAAACAAAGTTGGGTTTGAATGAGTCTGTGGCACAAGGTGGGTGCTGGGAGGGTAGGAGGAATGTATGTTCAAGACCATCACCCCAAGAAACTGCCTCCCTACAATTTTAAGAGGTTGTTACATTTATCCGATTGGACCATCAGGCAAGCACTTGAGCTACTTTTCATACGCTTGAGGGGACCCAGCCCTCCATCAGGGGATGGGAAATGGTGACGGATACCAGCTACATATTTGGTATGTATTTGTGGTTTATCTGCTCCCTCACCTCCTCAATAACAGAGGTTCAGAGGGTCATCCACTTATTTCCTTAGATTTTTTTTTTTAAGCAGGAGGGGAAAGGGGAAGAAAAACATCTGTAAGTTTGTTCATTTTAAATATCTGCCATAGTGTGCTACGTATTTCTGCCAGAAAGTTTCTTGTTTCTGGCTTTGAGTTCAAATCCTGCAAATTACCGCCCTTTGTAGGAGGCTTGCTTCCGAAACTACTAACCACGTCTTCTTTAGATTTGAGTGCTAGAGATGGAATTTAGATAAACTTCTCTCCCTTCTGGGAATACGTTGCCCCCCACTCCTTCCCTCCTGCAATTCTCTAGATAACTGCCCCTCCTGGAGATCAGCTGCCACCCTCAGACCGGCCCACATCTGGCAAGTGCCACTTCCATCTGGGGCGCGGGTCTTCTGTTCTGTTGGAGGTCCTCCATTCCGCGGCTAGTTCAGAGCCCGACAAGGCTCTGCAGGTCCGAGCACTCACGGAGACAGAACTATTTTCCACGGGCGATGGCTGATGAAAAGCATCTGATAGGCGACGGGGGAGAAGGGGGTTGTGTTCCCCATACTGCAGAATCAGCTCGGGTCAGCGGGCCCCTGAGCAGCTGTTAGGACTGCGGGCTGACTTAAGCAGAAACCCCAAAAGGCGCATCTCCCACCTGGCAGAAAAAATAAGAACAGCTCTCCGCTTGAGGTCCTTTATTTCTGTTTTAACTAGATGGGGAGAGGTAAACTCCGAGAAAAATCGAAAGTAGAAGTGTGTATGGAGCACCGCACAGGTTCTCAGAGGAACATCCCTGTTCTCCCAGAGGTTCAGAGAGAAACAGGACCCGGGAGGAGAGGGAAAGTGCAGATTTCCCTGCATGGAGTCGGAAAACGCAAAGTAGCCAAGTTGGGCGGAGGGGCTAGCGCGAACCTTCTGGGAAGGTCGGTCGCAGCAGTGGCTGGACTCCGGGAGGAGGCGGAGGGGAGGTCGCAGGGGTCTCGGGCGGCGCGGGAGGCGGGGACCCCAACCTCCCCATCCCCGCGCCGCCCCTCCCGCCCGGCCGGCCCCGCTGATTCCATCTCGAGCCCTGCTAACACCTATCATTTGAAGCCGTCTCCGCTCTGTCTCCCAAACATCTCGAGCATCTTTGATTCCGCTCGCCGCTCCTTCTTATTGAGTTCTGCGTGTCTCTCGGCAACTTGTCATAACCTGTAATAAAATGCCCTTTCTGGCGGGAGTTAAAGTCCAGAGGGCAGCCGTTCTATTTTCAACTGAGAGCCGAGAGAAGGAACCGCGGCCGCCTCCCTTTTGTCTGCCTCCGGGTTTAACTCCTGCGGGACCGGCCCCGGGACCTGGGGCCCCGCGCGGATTCGCTCGGAGCTCCCGGGTCCCGGGGACCCGCCTTTCCAGCTCCCGGGCTTGGGCCTCTGCGCCCCTTCGAGAAGTTCTGGGTCTGGGGGCTGCGCGCTCACGTGCTGCGAAGGCGTGTTCCTCAAAATGAGAAGAGCCCTTTTGCACTTTTGGGTTCATTTTTTCATGGAAAGGGGGCTTTGCCGAGAGGAGCAGAACAGGATGGGAACAGATAGAAGATAGGTCACTTCGTCAGCATCCCATGAGCTTTTCACGAGGCTGGTTATGTAACTGGTTGAAATCATGTCTTTAATTAATCAGTCTCATCTTATAACTGTTTTCAGAAGCCTGAAATCAAAATGGAAAGATTTATTCGAGATTCCCTGTCCAGCCGGTGAACGTGAAGAGTCTACACGCATTGCCATTTCATCTCAGCAGATATTAGGAGCTCCCCAGGACCCAGTTCTGCCCCACCCACCCCCAGCCGCCGCCCCCTGCAAAGGACAGGAGTTGGCGTGTCCTGTGTCCCGCAAGCCACCCGGTCCGTGGCGTTCCAAGCGAGGATGAGCGCCCCTGAACGAGACCTCTGGCTTCCCATCCTTCCCAAATCTCTGGAACACCCCTCTTTGCCACCATTATGTGTTTAGAAAGAGCTGCTGATTTCTTCTTACCTGCCTACCCCCAGAAAAGTCACCTTGGAATACCCTCACGTGCTGATGGGAGCCAGGGTGTCTTCAGCCATTTTTCAGATTGTCCTAGGAGAATCAATGGCTGTGATGTCACCCAAGAGGAAAGCCGGTGTGCGCAGGGGGCAGGTACCTGGGAAAGGAGAACCAAACCAGAAACCCGGCAGCTGTCTTCCTGGTGCCTTATTTTGTCCTGAAAGTGTTAGTCACTCTGTCGTGTCCGACTCTTTGTGATGCCACGGACCGTAGGCTCCTCTGTCTATGGGATTCTCCAGGCTCCTCTGCCCATGGAATTCTCCAGGCAAGAATACTGGAGTGGGTTGCTTCAGGAGATCTTTCCAACCCAGGGATCGAACCTGGGTCTCCTGCACTGCAGGCAGATTCTTCACCAACTGAGCCACCAGGGAAGCCATTTTGTCCCGAGTTTGTTTAAACAAGGAAGTAAGGCATTTCCTCGTAAAGATGGTGTCCTCATGGAGATGATCTCCCCTGTGATCTCTGGGCCCCATGTCCAACCCCAAAACTCCTCTTCTAAGACCTATAACTGGAGAGGGGCTGTGAGATTATTCTTACCCAGTTGTAAAGCAGAAACAGCCTATCCTTAACTTAGCCCAGGCATGGTACCCTACCTCCTCAGAGCATCCCCAAGAGACTGATACCCTGATTCTGTCTGTGTGACTGGGGTTCCAGACTTCCTGTGTCCATCTCCCTCCAATTCACACCCTCTCTGCTAATTTTTTTCTGTACTGAGAACCTAGTAAAACCTTAGAAACAATATCTTAAAACCCAAACCACATTCTGTTCCCTAAAGGAAACCTGCAGAAATTGACCAGTTGAACTCTGCAAGTGATCTCCCTTTTTTCCCCCCCTAGGGGTGGAAGTAATGGTGGAGAGTTTGTGTCATAAACTGGGATAAGAGAGGGAAAGTAGAAAGATTTGATTTGAGAGTCTATGTTATTTGATATTCTTCCACACAGAACATTCTGTTCAGTTAAGAAAAAAAAAATGCATTGCTGTCTTCTGCATCAGAAGTTGCCGGCGGGGCATAGTGGGGAGAAGTTTAACACATGTAGGAAAACTTATGCAGTGGCGGCTCTTTATCTCCCAAAGAATAAAAGTTAAGAAAAAAATTAGCAAAAATATAGACAAATGCACTTGTTTAGCAATTATTTTAGGAATACTCCAGTGCACTGTTTATTGCAGTCTCCCATTTCTCTTTGTTTATTTCTCAAGGTTGATCTGTGAGTCTCTCGTATAACTTTTGGCACAAATATGTTCAAGTGGTAGTCTGCCATCAGCCATGCAGGAGCTGTTGCCTTTATGAAGGTGATGATTACTGTCCCTTTTAATCTCTGGACAGGGCCAGACTCCTTTCCTTGTGTGTCCTACTTTTAGAGAGACTATGAGGCCGTAGATCCTAGAAACAGTGTTCGTTTAAAACCCTGTTCTGAAATCCTCAGGACATATTTGCAGATCCTGACAATTACAGCCCCACTCTCCCCAGTTAGCTCATGGGCTCTATTCAGAAGGAAGCTATTTGAGGGCATGTAAAAGCCAGTAAATTTCCCGATGCACAAAAGAAAATGGTCCTTTCTGCCTACTGCCTCTTTCCAGTCGAAAGTGAATAATGCCCCAGTTACCACCAGGCCTGACTTGATTTATCTTGGTTAATAGGATTAACGTGTCAGCCCCTCTCAAGAATTTCCAAATGCAGATCTGGAGTGTCACTGACTCGCTGGTGTCTTTTTTCCTCTCTGATGGGCGTAATGACTCACCTACAAGCAGAGGGCCTTTGTCCAGTGGGAGCAGACCGATTATCTGTCTCCAGTGAAATAAGGCATGCTGTGGCCACCTTTGCCAAGACTCAAAGCCAGAACCCAGTCACTATAAAATAATTGTGTCACTACCTCACCAGTGTGCTGTTCATGTTTCATTTATCTTTTGACTGTAATTGAATGGTTGAAAAGCAAAAATGTAGACAAATTCCAGCTGTATTGAGATCTATTTCTTCCTCCAGTACCTCGGCCCATCATTAGATACTTTCCCTCTCTGCGCAGGAGGTCAGAGTGTATAAATATAAATTGCATTTTGCATTACTTCTAGATGAGTGAAGCTGTCAAAGCAATAATATGAGCTTTCAGTCCCACATTCTACCACTTCTTTCCCATTTTTTGGCCAGGAGGTCATGTGCAAATTGAACGTGACAACCCAGAAGACATGTCCAACAGACTCGTATTGTTACCCCGCTCAGCCGCCTGGCTCATAACAACATTAAACCCACATTAGTCTCCAGCCTCCGCCAGGGAGGAGCCCGTAAACTTGGGAACAAGGCTTCTCCAAAAGTTCACTTCAGTAGTGACATTTCATCTGAAAATCGTAGGCAGCACTAACCTAAAATATTCTGCATCCAGGATTCATGCGGATGTCGTACTTAGAGATACCAAGCCAGTGTCTTACAGGACAAAGGACAAGAACAAGATAAAGAGCTGAGAGCCCTCCAATACACACACACACACACACACACACACACAGGAAAATGTACACACTTGTATTTGAAACTATGCAAAATTCCAGAGTCCAATAGTCATACAGTTAAAAATTACTTTTGTTGTTGTTTGAACAATGACGATGCCATCATTCAGGCAGTTACCTTAAAATATGGATTGGCCTTGTACCCGCATTTGCAAGTTCTGCTTAGCAGTGTTTTAAAAAGCCTATTGCTCAAGAGAAATTAAAGTTTTAGCAGCTTAGTATCACAGTGATTAAAAGAGAATCTTCTTCAAACTATATTGCAGTGAAGGAATCAGGAACTTTCATCAATCTGAAGGAAGCTGAATGGCTCAGAGGATTGGTAATTGGCTATCGACGTGACCCGTTCATGTCTTGCCCAGATTGCAGTTAGCAGAGAGCTGTTGTTCCCTGACAGGGTGTTTGATGGTTTCTAGGAAATGAGTGGCTGTTTTCATTCCTGTTCCAAATGGACAGGTGTCTACATCAGAATTGGCAACCTGGCTGGCACTCTCAAAGAGTGGCCAAAGAGCGAATTGTTTATGGAGAATAAACTTCCCTCCCTCCTGTGATCCCTGTGCACACTTGTGAGTGGAGGGGGGTGCAACACGGAGATGCTGGAGGCGGAAAGGCTGATTCAAGTCTGTGAAACGTAAGCTGGCTGAAGCCCTTTGGTTCCTAGTGGCGCCATATGCAACTGCATCTCTTCTGCGGCTTTATCTTGTGCTCTACGACATTGTGCTCTAAATGCACAAATAAAAATCCTTGAAATATGCTTAGGATCCTCTTTTCAGTCTCAACAAGTAAAATGAGCCAAGAGTTGTGTTTTTTCGCACTTTGTTAAATAAGCATTACTTTATATATCTTTCTTTTGTCAGTAAAATGGATCCTTTTTTTCCCCACCCCCTCCTTTGTAGGTCAGATGACTCACATGTGTTTAATACTGAATGTGAGGTAATAGAAACTGCAAGAGTCATACCTGGTGATACGTGGTTCAAAGCAGGAAGTGTCGCTCTTGTCCTCAGTGGGTAATATCATACTTTATTGTATTATACCTAAGTGAAGACTATCAGACCTATAAAAGTATTTATCTCTCCTTTCACTTTCACACATAATCCCTATAACCCCAAGCTATTGTTCATGCAAATAATTTCTACTTCCTGAGTGTTGTCATAAAATAGTACATGAGTCATATTCTTGAAGAAAAAAACAATCATTGTAATACTTCAAACTCTGATGTTTTTTATTGTTTAACCTTTAATTTCACAAATATGGAAGTTAAGGTTTGGTATAAGATTTTTTAAAAAGAAAACAAATGGTTAAAGACCTCAGACTAGGAGACTAAAGCAGTCACTGTTGTTGATACTGGAGATTTACATTTAATTTGGGATAATTTTTATTAGTAAGAATGTTTAATTGTTCCAAACTTTAAAATTTAGGTTTCCAGTTGCAAGATTCTTTAATCCTTTTCCTTGGTTCTAACTAGTCCCTTCTCTTCTTAATGAACTATTTCTGCAAATCTGACATTAACTTTTAGTTCATTTTGACCCATTGCTTTGGGGTCAGAAATTGTAGCAGTTGGACTTGAGCTCAAGTCCACCTCTTCTGATGAAGAAAGTGGATAAAATAAAACTCAGGGAAGCTGCCTCACTGATCCAAAATGAGTCTCAACATCTGAAGGAGATTGTAGAGTCGGAATGTATTGTTTCCTATGGTTATCATTAATCCACTTCTAGAACTAGAATCATACCTTTCTGGAGCTTGCATATGAGGATAGACCCAGGTACCATTTAAAGATTCATCTTGAAAGAACTCAAAGGAACTCTGAAGCCAGCAGCCTCTAGCAGCTGCAGAAAGTCAGGCAGTTCTCAGAAAATTGCCTAGGAAGGAGTCATCAATCCTGGTTTTCTGGGACTATCACACCGAGTCAATGTGTGTGTGTGTGCTCAATTGCTCAGTCGTGTCTGACTGTTTGTGACCCCATGGACTGCAGCCCACCAGGCTCCTCTGTCCATGGGATTCTCCAGGCAAGAATACTGGAGTGGGTTGTCATTTCCTCCTCCAGGGGATCTTCCTGACACAGGGATCAAACCCACGTCTGCTGCATCTCCTGCGTTGGCAAGCAGATTCTTTAACACTGAGCCACCTGGGAAGCCTATTGAGTCAATAATTCAATTCTATTAGGGTTTGGGGGGACCCATATATTGAAATAAAATTTCATGTTGGAAATAATATTCCATAGCTTGGGAGATTCCCTTACACCTCAGAGTTCGTTGGTATAATCTCCTAGAAACATGGGAAGTTGGTAAGGTAAGAACTAGAAATTTCCAATTGTAAATCATTTACATGTAACACAACTAAATAAAATCCTTGTCCTAGCTGATTCTACATATAAAACCAAAAATTCCTTAAATGATTATATAGAAAACCAGTTTGTTCAGATAGCCTCTATACTTGAATCCTTATATGAGATTTGGTGTGTGTGTGTGTGTGTTTCTACTGTATCAACTGCCCGGTGGTATTTAAAACTCTCATGTCTTTAGTTCAGCAAGAAGCCAAATGGAGTTGGGTTCATTCCATTCTCTCCAAACATAACTGCCTCCTTCTGCAAAACAAATGAGAAAATTTAATGAATAATGAAAATTAAAATGCAGGCAGAGGGAAGTGAGTTCTCTACCCAGAGTCACCACTGCACAGCCACACAAGCAAGAGTTTGGCATTTGCCTGTCATCTGCTTTTCTGACCATAGGGAGCAGCTCAAGTGACAGGCACACAGATGGACGCCTTGTGTGATTAATGGCATCAACCAGGCCTGGTGGTGAGGTTTCTGGAGATGGCGACAGACATGAGCTCGTCCCCTTTTTGGTTTAATGGTCCTTCCAAGGTTTGATGTTGAGAGGGATTAGGAAAAATTCCAGCCCCATTCTTTTTTACTAGAAAAATCTGAAGGCACCCCTCTTTCTTTCTCCAGCATCACTTGCCAAGACCAGACCTTTATTAGGAAGCTATACCAGCTTCAGAATGGCCCACCAAAATTATATTCTCCTTCCACTTCCTTCTTTACTTTGCTCCTTCCTTTCTTTCTTTCTTTCTTTGTTCTTTTCTCCTCCCATCCCACTTTGTTTTTTTTTTTTTCTTCGCCTCTTTCTCCCAAGCATTATCTCATTTCAGCAAGCTCAGGATACAAACTAGCCCACCAGAGCGGGCTCTCCAAAGAATCTCTGAGCAGGGCCAGAGTGGGCAGCATTAAGACCTATTGTCACTCCCAACCTAACACCTTTTGACTCTACCCCAGACACCTTCAGTCCAAGCAGGTGGTTCCTGAGCATGGATCCTCTATTGCATCTAGACTACAGGAGACCAGGATTCCACCATTTAAAATAGGCCATAGCCTCAGGATCATATGTAAAGTTCAGAATTCTTTCCTTTGTTAGTCACTCAAACGCGTCCGATTCTTTGTGACCCCATGGACTGTAGCCTGCTAGGCTCCTCTGTCCATGGGATTCTCCAGGCCCAATAGTGGAGTGGATAGTGATTCCCTTCTCCACGGGATGTTCCCCAGCCAGGAATCGAACCCAAGTCTCCAGCATTACAAGTAGATTCTTCACTGTCTGAGCCACCAGGAAAGCCCCTATTCTTTCCTTTACTGGCTTTTAAAGTTTAATTTACATTGAATAGACATACAAAAGGTAGGAAAAGGCAAAAACACTTCCTCCTATCTCCCAGTCCCTCCCATCCAAACTCACCAGAATCCTTTCTTTAAATTAATATATCTTTGGAGGAATTTTAGATATACAGAAAATTTGAGTGGACCATATAGAGTTTCTGTATATCCCTTCATATCCCTTCCCAACCTCGCCCTCCTATTACCATCTTGCACTGCTTTGGTATATATGTTGCAAATGATGCTCCAATACTGATACATTATTATTAGCTAAAGATCATAGTTTACATTAGGCTTCACTCAGTCTTGTATGTTCTGTGGGTTTTGGCAAATGTATAAAGACATGTATCCACCATTAGGCATCATAGGGAATAGTTTCACTGCCCTAAATATCCCCTGTGTTTGGACCTCAATGTTCGGTGCAGCACTATTTACCATAGCTAGGACATGGAAGCAGCCTAAATGTCCATCGACGGGTGAATGGATAAAGATGCCGTGATACATATACACAATGGAATATTACTCGGCTGTAAAAAGGAACACATTTGAGTCAGTTCTAGTGAGGTGGGTGAACCTAGAGCCTATTATACAGAGTGAAGTAAGTCAGAAAGACAAATATTGCATGTTAATGCATATATATGGAATCTAGAAAGATGGTACTGATAATCCTATTTGCAGGGCAGCAGTGGAGACGCAGACATAGAGAACAGACTTACGGACGTGGCAGGGGGAAGGAAGGAGATGGTGGGATGAATGGAGAGATTACCATGGAAACATATACACCGCCATATGTAAAATAGATGTCCGGTGGGAATTTGCTGTATGACTCAGGGAACTCAAACCTAGGCTCTGCAACAACCAAGAGGGATGGGAAGGGTGGGAAGTGGGAGCAAGGTTCAAGAGGGAGGCGACATATGTCTACCTATGACTGACTTATGTTGATGTATGGCAGAAAGCAATGCAATATTGCAAAGCAATTATCCTTCAGTTAAAAATGAATAAATTTAAAAGTGAAAAAAAGTAAAAAAAAAAACAAAAAAACAACCCTGTGTTCTACCTATTCATCCTTCTCTCCCCATGAAGCCTCTAGCAACATCTGGGGTTTTTACTGTCCCTAGAGTTTTGCCTTTTCTCATGTCATATAGTTGGAATTATATACAGTACATGTAAGTTTCCTCCGTGTCTGTCTACGAGCTCATTTCTTTTCATTGTCGCATGACAATCCACTGTCTGGTTGTGCCATGGTTTGTTTATCCAGTCATTTACTGAAGGACAACCTGAAAAGTACTAAGTCTTGCCAATTATGAATACAGCTGCTATATATGCTCATATGCAAAGTTTGGTGTGGACATAAACCTTCAACCCATATGAATAAATATCATTGCTAGATAATACAAAAAGAGGGTGTTTAGTTTTGTAAGAAATTGCCAGACTGTCTTTCAACCCAATGTGTCTCTTGTAGTTTTAAATGACATATTAGTTAGGTCCTATTACATAACAGGTCGTTAAGCAAATATGGAGACCTAGGCACTGCCAACAGCTCCTGGTGGACCCAAGGCAAGAGGGGTCCTCTCCATTTGGAGGAACAAAGAGTCTCTTAAGACCATGAACTTGATCGAGCTACAGGGCTTCATGTCTTGCCTTTGTAACTTACTTGCTCTGTGACCTCAGGTATGTCGCTTAACCTTGCCATGCTTCTGTTACCTCAACTGAAATTAACTTGGTAATAGTACCCAAATGCTAGAGTTCAGAGGATTACCTGAGCTATCTCATGCATGTCTTAGTATCACTTGGTAAAAGTGCTCAATAAATGTTCGTTATTCCTATATCTTATTAGGAAAAAAACAGGATCACTTCCATCACTACCACTACCTGCTCAACATATAGCCAGTATATTTTTTAGTGATGGATTTGGGTAACACTTCAGTCAGGTACACCAAAGACAGAACAGCTGATATACTGTGAAATCTGGTGAGGGAAAAAAAATGTGCAGCAGCTAAAATAAAAGGGAGTCAAAACTAGAAAGGAAATGTCTTTAAATGCAGAGGTTTTGGTCCACAGAATAAATCCTCTCTTTCTTCCCTAGCCCTTGACTCCCAACACTGTCTTGTTGGCTCAGAATCCTCTCGGGTAAGTTCTTGGTTATGAAATGCCCTCTTTCTGGTGACCTGCCAAAGCTGCTCCGCAGACTCCCAGGCTAGCCTGGCACTGCTGGTGGTGAGCAGCCTTCTAACCCTGAGGGCCTGACTAATGCATGTGCATGTTCCTTCTCAGACAATTCTTCAGGCAGCAGGAGGAGGGCCATTAAGCAATCCACGTGGTAATTTCTTTTTTCTATTTCCTTGGGCAGTTCTTCTAGGATGACTTAATGATATGTGCTAACAATGAAAGATAAAGGCACCGTAGCTGTATCTCTTCATACTTGGGTTTATTTTGGAAATTAACAAACAAACAAAAAAAAGAAATTCTCTCCTGTGCTTTCTTGATGAATAATCCATGGCTCCCACAATGCCCTCACACTAGTGGAAATGGAAACATCTGAGGGCTTCTACGAGCTGATTTGCCTTCATGATATCAGATAACTAGTTTTCCTGTTTTAACTGCATGAGCAGGGTTTAGGTGTCACGAGGTCAGAGCGCATGGAATTTTTTTTTAAACTTAGGGTAAACAATGAAACCCGATAACTTATTCAGGGCATATGGCTCAAGAACAAGCAGTCACTAATATGAGTCATATCGCATTAATAAAGCATGACACTAAGGGCATATTTGGATCAAAATATTTCAGAGTAACTGTAAAACTGAAATATGACAAGAGAGCTCAGAATCCTACTTAGGAATTACAAAGAGGTGGGTTTGAAAAGTTGGACCGTAGGACATGTGGGTCTGCCGGAGTCTTCCACAGGGATGCTGACAGCCAAGTATTAAGTCTGTTTAGCCCATCAGTCCTGTGGGAAGAACAGGAAGATGGCAGAAGATCAGAATGAGCAGAGTCTTTCTCAATCGGCCCTTCCACACCCACTCAAGTGTCTTGCAGCGCCTGGCAGAGCTTAATAGAGTCATGAGAAAAAGGAAGAACAAAGGAAAAGGAAAGAATCGGCCCCAGGGAGACTTCTCTCACTCTAAATTTGCTTTGGATGTTATGAGGTGCAGGGAAATCTTTCTAGATTTTCTAGAACCTTCTGTGCTTTAAGGTCCAGCCTGGTGAGTTTGGGAAATGATTAACAGCATGGGAATTAAGAATCAGACCATAGAAAACAACTTGAAGTTCTGACTCCACCCCGCACTAGTCCCATGACACTGAGCAGTTCCTCTCTAAGCCTGGGCTTTCTTGGTTGTGAAACAGAAATAATAATAGCAACATACCTCCTCCAGCTGCTGTAAGGATCACAGAAAATCAGTGCGTGGCACAGTCTCATGCATAGTGAGTGCTCAATCTAGCTCGTTGCCGCACTGTTGTTGTCATCATTGGTATTTTGAGTCAACTACCCCAGTTATGGATACTTTTTTATCTGGAACAGGAAATAGGCAGGAAAGAAGTTAGTAGTAGCAGGGTTCAGGCATGGACACGCGAGCTGAGCATTTCAGCATCCTTAGATGCCACCAGCTGTGCTTGCTCCATTATTTAATTCAGTTCAGCAAGTGTGTTTTGAGTTCCTTCTCTGTAGAAGATTCAGGAAAAAGTTCAAGAGTGTTCTGGGAGCCAGGGGACACAGTAATGTTCCTGCCTCACAAAGGGGTATTTCACAAATGTGCCTGTCCAGTTAGTGCTGAAATTGGACAGAGTCTTTCAAAATATCAGATTGGCCTCTTTGAATCTGAATTAACACACACATGATCCTGACCCCTATTCTCCTTCTCCCACAAATATAGATAGATATAGATATAGACATAGTATTAGTATGAAAAGTGAAAGTGTTAGTTTCTCAGTCTTGTCTGACTCTTTGCAACCCCATGGACTGTAGCCCATCAGACTCCTCTGTCCATGGAGTTCTCCAGGCAAGAATACTGGAGTGGGTTGCTGTTCCCTTCTCCAGGGGATCTTCCCAACCCAGAGATCGAACCTGGGTCTCCTGCATTGCAGGCAGATTCTTTACCGTTTGAGCCACCAGGGAAGCCCAATAATACAGTATTATAATGATAAGTATAGTATAATATTATAGTTAGTATAGTATAAAACAATTTCAGTTTAAAATCCCTTCTAAGTTAAAATTTAAATATCAACTAACTGATTAAATATGTCTAAGCAAAAGAGTTTTTTTCCTAAATATCCTTTGAGGAAAACATGGTTCCAAATGTTTAAACACTATGTCAACCTAAAGCTTCCCTGCTGGCTCAGATGGTAAAATGTCTGCCTACACTGCGGGAGACCGGGGTTCAATCCCTGGGTTGGGAAGATCTCCTGGAGAAGGAAACGGCAACCCACTCCAGTATTCTTGCCTGGAAAATCCCATGGATGGAGGAGTCTGGTAGGCTACAGTCCACGGGGTCACAAAGAGTCAGACACGACTGAGCGACTTCACTTTCAGCCTATAAAGCATGAAGGCCCTGGTCCCATTCTGCTTGGCTCTGAACCCAAAGTATTTGTCAGCCTCAGTGAGAGCATGGATGAGTCATGCCTCTTTAATGATTTGGCATATAACTTCTGCTTCAATTTTTAATTTTTTTGGTGTAAAAGAATATCAAGGTAAGAAACTGAATGGTGGCCTATGACCCTTCACTGACTCTCCCAACCAAATGTCAGAATATATTCTTACATTTGCAGACTAGAACCTGTACCTTAGATATCTCTCCTAACCACTTGCCTTCATTAGGTCAGAAAAAAACAAAATTAGGGGCTCAATTAAGATAGATAAGCAGGGTGGTAAACTGAGATGCTGAACTCATTCATGAAGAGTATATGGAAGAGGCTGGGGGCTCAAATTGCCTTCTTGATGTCCAGTAAGTCACAACTCCACATGGCAGAACTGTGCTGGGCTCCCAGGAGGCCTAGTCTAGCAAGTTGTCTTTTCCACTTGAAGCTGAGTGGCCTTTGGTCACCTGTCAGTCATGGAGATGTGGATGGATGCATGGAGGTCCACTGGGCCTTTTGTCTTCAGGTGCAGTCAGAGCAATTACTTTTCTGCACCAATGGGAGGATGGGCAGGGGGATCTTAAATGTGATCTTTATTTTTTAAACTTAATTTTATCTTTAATTGGAGGATAATTACAATATTGTGGTGGTTTCTGCCACACATCAACATGAATCAGCCATAGGTGTACACACATTCCCTCCCCTCTTGAAACTCCCTCCCACCTCCCTCCCCACCCCACGTCTCTAGGTTGTCACAGAGCACCGGCTTTGGGTTCCCAGCAAATTCCCCCTGGCTCTCTGTTTTGCAGATGGTTATGTATATGTTTCAGTGTTGCTCTCTCAAATCATCCCACCCTCTCCTTCCCCCACTGTGTCCAAAAATCTGTTCTTTACGTCTGCATCTCCTTTGCTGCCTTGCAAGTTGGATCATCAGGGCCATTGTTCTAGATTTCATATGTATGTGCTAATATACAGTATTGGTCTTTCTCTTTCTGACTTAATGTCACCCTGTATGATAGGCTCTAGGCTCATCCACCTATTAGAACTGACTCAAATGTGCTCCTGACTCTGATCTTTGATTTCCACTCATCAACAGACTGATCCTCCCCCTGCGTGGGAAAGTGAAACCATTAAATTTTATGACTGTTGTGGTTTTTACTACCAAAAAAAAAAAAAGGTTTGCAAGTTAGAATGAAAAGTACTACATACCTGGAAAGGTGTTTTCTGTGGTATCTCTCAGTTGTATGTGCCTGATCCTGAAAGGAGTGCCCTTAAAGAAAAACAATCTCTCCTCACCAGGTGAGCCTCTGCTAGTCTCCAAATAGAGTAATGGCCATTACACCCAGCTAGTCTGCCAGGCTGCCCATATCCCATCTTGTGGTCCCTATCCAGGGAGAGGGATGCATGGATATAAATGTTTGCTTTATTCTTGAATCTCTAATGTCCTCTTTTCTGAAGTTCTGAAGCTACTTCAAAAGACTTTATTGTAATTATTTGAACTCAAACTAATCTTGATGAGATTTAGGGAAAAGAACACCTTCTTTAGTTACTGTCTTTAGTTTTGCTTCCAAAGCAACAGCTGGCCCTCCGAGCCCTGGTGTCCTTCCTCAGGAGTGAACTCTCCCCTGGAACCCTGCCCCCCAGCCCTCCCACGCCCTGCAGCAACCCAGCCCTCCTGCCCGCCTGGACTTCTCTCAGCTTGTCTGCCACGAGCTCTGTCTGTTTCACAGATGACCTTTTCTCTTCCCAACTCCTTCTTCCGGCTCGCTTCTGCTCATCCCTTGAGCATCAGTTTGAACACGGCTCCCCACAGGAAGTCTTCACATCTCGGACAGTGGCTCTTTACCCATGCTCCCGATTCCTGGACGATGACTTCTCAGGCACTTCATGTAATTGCTTTTTTTTTTTTTTTTCATGTAATTGCTTTTTGACTGCAGTTCTCCTCCTCTGAGTTCAGAGACTATTTCTGTTTTACTATTGTATCCTAGAACCCAGTACAATGTGTACACGTGGTAGGTGCTCAATAATCTTTGATGGAAATAAAAGAGAGAGAAGATACGGGAGGAGAGAGAGAGGAAGGAAGGGAAGGAAGGAGGGAGGGGAGAACATGAGAGAAAGGGCAAAAAAGCATCACTGCAGAGGCATTTCTGATTTGTCATACCTCCTCCTCTGTCATCTCCTCCTCGCGGAAGCACCATTAAGCAAAGCAAAATTAAAATCATCCTTGCCTCAGTATGTACTCCAATTTGATGTGTATTTTTTTTTTTGGTCCTTCTGGGTCCTGCCTCCACGATTTAGATATACAATTTCAAAGCCAATTTACTCAACAAGCACAAAGCATATTGTCTCTCTCATATACACCTCAGTAAATAAATGACAAAATATGTTTTGTTAAGATACAGTTTTTTCACTTAAGGTTGGAAAGTCTTACACAAGTTGTCTTGTCATCAGATAAGTCCAACTTGACAGTGGCATTACAAAACTACAACACTAGAAATAATATTATTTGGGCGTGAAGGTGGAGATGAGGTGTATCCTGGCAAAAATCTAGAGAAAACTGTGGAGTTTGAGTAGTTAGAGATTGTATTATCATTTGATTTCACGAGTAACTAATGTTTGAGGTTTCCATTTATTTAAAGAAATAGATGCCTAGTGTTTTAAATAAAAAGAAGGCTTGACCCCCCCACCCCCTTCCATGAGCTGTAGAAATTAGAACAAAGATGTGTCAAAGCCCCTTTAGGTCATTCGTACAGGATAAAAAAAAAAAAAATCCCAGGGCGTATAATGCTATAAAAGAGAATATTGCACTGTATGTGGATATGAACTAGACAAAAATTTTTCAAAGCAACTTTCTGTTGTCTTCCATGAATTTCCCTTTTTTGTGTGCAGAGAAGATAGATATGAGAGAGCACAGTACAACAGCATTATGGAGAATAATACATGTTCATCTGCGTTATTGTCTCTATTTCTCACTTTCTCACCTGCAGGCATGTAGTTCAGGGATGGCAGAGCTCCAGAGCAGGGCAAGAAATTGAGTGCAGGGTAGATTCACTCATGACGAGAGATTTCAAAAGTTAAAATTACAGAGTCAGGGCTGGAAAATAAGAGAGATTTACTTAGGTATTAAAGATAGGTACTGGGCAGTAAAACTGATAGATCCTTATTACATTGTCCCATAAGAGACTGGGCCACTCAGAGAAGTTAATGCTAAGGAAATTTAAAGCAAGTTAGAGGAAATACTTCTTCATCTGGTAGAATTCATTCTGAGAAATTTGCTGCCAGCGGCGGTCATAAAATCAATCACTGGGTTGCATTTTTCCAAAGTGTAGAATAATATATTACCCACTCTTCTGACTAGTTGGGGAAGATAAAAGCAATCAATTCACCTGTTCCTAGAAGATCACAGTTGATTACAAGTGGGGTCAGCATAAAGATGTCCCCCACACTTGATCAGGATAATTAGAAGGTGTTTGCCCACGCTCACATGTCCTAGAGGAAACGTCGAAATATGATGCAAAGCTCAAATGACCTGATCTAATATGACAAATGTTTGTTGACAGGGACAAAAAATTAAACAATGGAAAAAAAAAACTATTCTAGGAACTAATTATAGATATTTCTAAAATATTTTTCATAAAAACATTTTTCTGATACTATACATGCAACATGATGCTTTTGTTTTTCAATTTGATTTGCTTGACTAGTACTGTCAGAGTAAATCTGCCAAACTTGAAAACAGTTAGCAAGCATGACTTTATTTTTCCCAAGAGAGGGTAGAGTTTAGCCAGAAGTTATACATGCACTGGAAATGTTAGCAAGGCAATGTCAATTCTGAGGTTGTCATGTAGAAGCTCAGTAACAAATCCCCTGGATGAAGGCATCGCAGTTTAAAATTAGCCTTTTTATGGAATCTGTTCCACTCTTTTAACATTTTTTTTTCTTGAAATTTTAGTGTATTCTCTAGAATTTCACTTTTTGCTACAACTCATGTATCAAAAGTCGTACTGTACCTTTGACATCTTAACATACGAACTTCTAAACAAGACACCCAAAAAGGCATTGTTGGAAGTATGGCTGGAGCCTGCATTTTCATTTGGGGACAAAAGAGTGTAACACAATCTACAAAAAAAAAAAGAGAGAGAGAGAGAGAAATTGTGCTAAAAATTGCAAAGTAAAATAAAATCCTGAATAAGTAATAATAAAAGCGGATCTTGAATTTCAGCATAGTGTAGCCATGCTGAAAAGGCAAAGAAAAGTCATCGTTGTCACCTCCTGGAAACCAGGAAATGTTACTGACTTTAACGGACAGTGACCTGTCTAGTTTCATTACTCAAGTTAAAAAAAAAGAAAAGCAAAAGTAAAGATAAAAGGTATCTGGAAGTTCTTTCATGATAAACCTCCATAACTTGCAATAGTAGCTATAAGCTGAGCTTAAGAACGTCATTATTTTCATAAGCATGTCTTATTAAAACATTGTCCTGACCAAAAACTTGAATAATGAAAGAGTAAATGCCGTATATGAATTTCAGGAGAGTTTTCTATAGTTGCCATGGCACTGTTGGAAGCTCTATAGGAATTCCTGAATCGGCTCACGGAACAGCTTACTCCTACAAGCACTCCTTGTGGTGGGGACGTTCCCCGGATTCAGCCTCCCTCAGATTCAGTCCCGAGGAAGCCATCAGCTGAGTGCCTTGGGCAGGTCATTTCACTCCCCTTGTCTCAATATCCTTATCTATAAAGTGGGTACAACAATAGTGCCTATACCACAGGATTGTTTAAATCGATCTAAAGTAACTAAAACTGTGCCTGGTATATCACAGAGTGCTCAGTCATTGTTATTTTCTTTCAATCCCTTGAAAATATGGGTTTTAAAGGGCATCATCTTTCCCCGGCTTCCCTTGTGGCTCAGCTGGTAAAGAATCCGCCTGCAATGTGGGAGACCTTGGTTCGATCCCTGGGTTGGGAAGATCCCCTGGAGAAGGGAAAGGCTACCCACTCCAGTATTCTGCCTTGGAGGATTCCATGGGCTACAGTCCATAGGGCTGCAAAGAGTTGGACATGACTGAGCGACTTTCACTTCACTCTCTCTCCCCTGGGAGAGAATGGGACATCAAAGGCCATTTCTTCCTTTGTGGAGTTGGGTGTAGGAATGGGAGAAGTTTCCATGGTTACACTCTCTCTCCTCATTCTGGTCCCTACCCTTTTTCCTGCCTTCTTTCCTGCCAGTGTGAAGTGAAAACGTTAGTCATTCAGTCATGTCTGACTCTTTGTGACCCCAAGCTCCTCTGTCCATGGAATTCTCCAGGCAAGAATACTGGAGTGGATAGACATTCCCTTCTCGAGGGGATCTTCCTGACGCAGGGATCAAACCTGGGTCTCCTGCATTGCAGGCAGATGCTTCACCCTCTGAGCTGCCAGGGAAGCCGGCTTGCTCCTTAAATTCTGAGCTCCTTGATCCCGCTAAATTTGCTCACTCCTCACAGTCCTTGCATCTCTTCTTCTGTTGGCCCAGAGTGGTTGCCTCTTTTCTCCCCCCACCAAATCCTGATGTGGCTGATTCACACTCATCCTCCAGCCCTCTCCTTGGATGTCATCATCCTGGAGAATCCCCCTCACGCCAAATCTGCACTCGGTGCTCCCGTAGACATGCTCACAGGCCCCATCTTTTAGTCACCACCTCTTATTTTCTGCTGACTCTCTGCCTCCACCATTAGACTAAAAACTCCCCTTGGCAGAAAGCTGGATCCTCCGTGGACCAGTGCTCCTCATCACTGAGCTCCAGTCCTGACACACTGGGCGACAGAAAACATCAAGACCGACAGGAAAGCCTGCCCCTTTTCAGGAACATACTTCCTATTTCCCTTTGCATTTACTCTACAAAATCACTTGCTGATGAGGCTCTGCTCAAAAGAAATGGATGCTCGGGCTATCATATTCAAAGCCAGTGTTACAGAAGAACCATGTTGGGGCTGCATGGAAATAATTGGCCTACCTTTTATAAAACAAACACTGGGAAAATCTATAATGCAGCCTGAGCTGCGAAAAGTTCAAAACAAAGTAAAAGGGGAGAAATAACTTTCTTTGAGGTTTATTTAATCTGAAAAACAGGACTCCAATGGGTGCTAGTGTTGTTTACATTAGTCTAAATTGTTTAATCATATTGCAGAATTTATACTTATCTCCTAGAATATGCAGGGTAGAATTAACCTTATAATCTGTTGAGTACAAATAACTAACACTTGGCTTTATAGTGGATGATCAGAAAGGCAAAAAAGATAGATCAAAAAATCAGATGCAAGCATGGTGAGGTAAAAGACAGATTCAGACAATTTGCTCTCATGTTCTACCCATACCTAAAAGATGTAGTTAATAGAGGCATAAGCATGGAGTAATCCAGATGAATGATTCAAATCTTTATTTCTCTTTGTGAATGAAGGTTAAATAAGCGTTTAGAGATATATGATGAGAACAATACCTAGAATATTGAAGCATGAATTTACATACAGAGCCTTTGCTAAGCACTGTCCACATATTATTTTATTTAATCATCACAAGAATCCTGAGGTATGGAATGGTTAAAACAATACAGTTGAATAATTTGAGGCTAAATGATTAAGAAACTTGCCCAAAGTCATACAACTAACAATCAGCAGTCAGTCCTCAAATCCTTGTTCATTTGATTCCGAAGTTTTTTCCTCGAACCTTCCAGTGAACACTACGGCCCTCACTCAAACTCAGATTCAAGATGTAGTGGGAAAAACCTGAGGTCTGGACTCCAAAAACTCACAGTAGTCATCAGTTTGAGCAGATTACTCCATCTCTGTTTCATTAGTTTTGATGGGAGAAAAGTAATATTCTTATCTGTCCTTCCTGCCTTCCAGAGTGCTCATGATGATCAACTGAGGTGGTGTACATGCAAGAACTTAGGAAGCAGGAGCGTGCTATACAAATATCAGTTGATAGAGTTTATTTATAAGCATAGCCTGTTGATGGATTTGTATCAGTTTAGTTGGTATTTAGGAAATATTTTATGTATGATGGTTGCAAATGAGTTCCACCAAAACTAGATATGATAAGCAGATGAAAATGATGGACTTTGCCCACAGAGATAAATGGACATGTTTTGTAGAGGGAAATGGTTGTCCCATAACTGCACTCCTGGCTTGGGGCACCAGTAATTGGCATTTTGAGAAAGTTAGAACATCAAAGATAAGGTTCCTCCTCTTAGGAAGAGGAAGGCAGTTGTACTTGGGATCAGCACTTGCTTACAAATTAAACAAAGGTAAATCCATTTGAATAACAGGGAGCAGGGCAATTGAAAAGCAATCTTATCTAAAGAATAGACCAGCATCTCCATGTTTATTTACCTGGAGAAGACTGATCACTTACAAACTTTAAAAATTTTGTTTTATAGCTTATAGACCTCCCCCCCCAATATAGTTTTCTGTAAAAAAAAAAAAAATGTGAAAATTATTATCAACTTCTATCACATGTGTAAAGCTCTGGGAAACTGTAGTGTTAAAGAGAAGAAGGTAACTTGAGGTCTGACTTGATCTATCAGATTTGTCCACCTGTCCTTAGCATCCTAGCTCTCTTTGCTTTCAACATAAAATAACACCCTTGGCGGTAATAATCTATTTTTCTCTCCTGCATTTGTTGAGTACTCGAGAATATAGTTGAGTACTGGAATAGATATGTGTAATTTTTCTCTGCCCAGCATCCATTCCTTCTTTATGTAATAGAAGCTGGATTTTCTGTTAAGATACCACCTCTTTTCTGTATCTCAGTCCTTAAGGTTTAAATAGAGCTGACTCCACCCACTGGGTCCACCAGTTGACAGATAACTGAGACCTGACCAATCAAAACGATGGTGACTTTTCCAACGCTGGGCATGAGACCCAATCAAACCTATGGTTATTAACCCTGAAATGTTTGATGCAACTACCAAGAAAAAAAAAAAAGCTAAATTACAAAGCTATAATTTTTGAGGTACTAGTGGCCATCTTTGCTGCCACTTGAAAAGAATCTACTTGAGAATGACGTCAATACAAAGAAAAGCAGAATCAAATGATAAAAAATCATTTCCTAGGGGTATTATTTGCACACTTAGCTTTTCCCTCTTCTTTTCCATCACCGGAGGTAATACATTCTTTTTTTTGATCAAGCCAGTTTCTACCCTGGTTCTATTAGCTGCAACTGGAAGCAAGCATTATTATTTCTATTAGTTGCAACCATTAGCCCAAGGAGATGTATCAGTTGTACAAAATTTCTATGTATGACATATACTGTCTATCAGTACTCTGAAAGCTTCTAAGGAATAGGAAGTAGATATAGAAAGAGAAATTGTAGAGCTGAGTTTACTTCGTTTGTTTCATATTCCTTCTTTGCTCTTGATTATCCCAGAATATTGAGTAATAAGTAACAGCAAACATGCGTATAGTATATGGAATATGAGGGGTATTCTTTTAATCCCATGTCTTAGTTGTATTATTATTCCCAACTAAGGAAAACAAAAAGAGCAAAAAAAAAATTTTGTATTTCAGAAGGGTATTGGAGACATAAGTTGAGCCTCAGTGTAACACCCTCCAGATGTCAAAGTGTGTTATATTTTTCACAACATAAGAATCTAGCAAAAGCATCCAAGGTTAAGAGTCAAATTATGCTCCTCCTCCTCCCACGGAAAAGCTGTTGAAGCTTGGAGAAAGTAATCTAACTATTTATTTTACACCAGGAAATCCACAATGCTAGGAACAAGATGGAAGCAAACCAGCTCGTGCTTCAGTACCAGTTTTGAAAATCACAGCTTTGAATTTTAGTCCCAGGGTCACACTAACTGGCTGTGTGAGCTTGTGTGCGTATTCTCATTGCCTTGGGTATCTTTAAAATTAAGTCAGTGACACCCAACCTCCTTATTTCTCGTACATTATGTGTAAAGTACATGAGAAAAGATACTTGAAAATGACTTCAGAAGTTTGTGTCTAAGTACATACAGGATATTGTTACTACTTGAGTTTAAAAAAAAAATAATTGCTTTTGCTTAAGTAAGAAAAAGAAAACTCTTGACTAGTGAGATACGGCCTGGAACTCCTCTAAGCCACAAGCAGAAAATAAACTTTGCCTGGCATATGGTAGAAAAGGATAATTTAAAAATCACAGCAAGGTCATCATCTTTCATTCACACCTGATGATTGACTCTTCATATGCTATGTGCTGTCACTTCAGTCATGTCCGAATCTTTGCAGCCCCATGAACTGTCATCTACCAGGCTCCTCTGTCCATGGAATTCTCCTCCTCCAGGGGATCTTCCTGACCCAGGGATCGAACCCACATCTCCTGCATTGGCAAGCAGGTTCTTTACCACTAGTGCCACCTGTCAGTGTGCCGTTATTTTCCACAGAGGAAGGGGTTAACTACTGCAAAAATAACAGCAGGAATAATAGCCAGGATCAAAAGAGTTGAGTTCTAGTACTGACTCTGTCACTGGCTTATTTTGTGACCTAGGACACAGCCCCTTCCCGTCCTTGGTTGTCCTGAAGGGATTAAATTTGGAATGTGGTAGACAACACCGACACTCACCAATATCTGGCTTTCTGCTGCTTTCCAACCACCTAAAAGACTGTATTTTCCAGACTCCTGGTAGTTATGCTTAGCCAGATGACTAGTTCTGGTCAACAGGGTATGAGAAGAAAGACCAAACGCAACTTCTGGTCATGAAGCCTGGTACTCTCTTCCCCTGCTGCAGCCACAGAGGATGCCATTAATTCAAGTGAAAGCGTTAGTCACTCAGTTGTGTCCAATTCTTTACGATCCCATGGACCGTAGCCCACCAGACTCCTCTGTCCATGGAATTCTCCAGGCAAGAACACTGGAGTGGGCTGCCATTCCCTTCTCCGGGGATTAATTCAGGGTGGTCCAGCAACAGATAGTAGAGCCTCCATCATCTTGGGCTCTGTGTAGGTACATGGAACAGAATCCCCTTTCCAACCTGCCACTGATATGTAGAAAAAAGCCTTTGTTCTGTTAAATCACTAATACTTTAGTGCTAATTTGTTACAGCAGCATAATCTAGTTTATCCTTAGAAATAAAATAATTTCCATGTTTTCTCTAAACTCTCATTGATACAATTGCCATGCTGTATGTTTTCTAGGCTGAGATAATGGATTTAGAGCAAAAAGAAGCTATGAATCCCACAGATCTTCTAGGATGTTTTTTTATAAGTTTCAAGGAGATATAGAGATATAAAGATAAGGAAAGGCTCCATGGAGTTTCTCTATCCCTAGGAGGGGGCATTCTACAGAATTTCCTCGATTATGCTTTCCAATTCTTCCCACCGGGACTTTTAAAAAGTTAAAAGGTGTGTTTTATCTTAGTAAATTTCAAAGACAAATGGGAGTCACACTCGGAAGACACATGTTAATGTAAAAGGGAACAGAACAAAAAACAAACAAAAAAAAAGTGAACACAAGAGAAATGTAGCTTTAATATCATTAGATGCTACATTTAATTTGTTAGTCATATTTATTTGCAGATGTGTCCCAAAGGGCTTGAATAATATTCTAGTGGGATCTACCTATGAACTCACTTGCTTGGCAAATTCCAAAGTGCCTCTACAATGGAAGCACACAACATGAGTGAGAAGAGAAGAATGAGAGGAAGCAGCATAGCTCCAGACCCATTCCTGGTTTTCTTCTCTCCTCCCAGAGTGGGAGGTAGAGAGAAGAGAAAGAGATGGGGGACATTTGAGGGAGATTATAGGGATGGGTGAGGACAGAAGAAGAAAGTGGCCAAGTGACAAGACTTCACAAGATAAAGAGAAAAGGAGAAGAGAATATGCAGGCAAATGCAGACAATTTCAAGCACGGCCAAGACAAGGGGAAGCAGCTAGCGGTGAGTGAGAGAACCACTTCTTCACTTGCCTCTCAGTAAACAGCCTTGAAATCTTCTGGCTGAACTATTTCTGCAATGGCCCAGGTAGCTCAAACCTCAGAATTGCAGCTTAGAGATATGCAAGACCAACCATCAAGGTCACACTGATAGTGCAAGAGGAGCCTCCAAATGCATTTGGTCAAAAGAAACCAGTCAAAAGCTAGAACCTAAGGAGAAAGAACACCTAACGGAAAGCCACATGGAGCAGAAAGAACAGTAGCGTGAGTGTTCAGCATCTTCCACAGCGTCCATCCTTAAAGACTGCAGATGTGCCCATGCCCCCTTTATCTCATCTTACCAGGCTCCGCCTAGAACAGCAGATGAATCCAACCATGTCCTAATTATACCCCATGACTCCATATTTTCAGATGATCCCAATATGTCACACATGGTAAAGAACCTCATAGGGAGGTTCATGTGAGCAGGAAAGTGGCCTCACCATGTAGGAGACATGACAATTCATCATAAGAAAAGGAGACAACAATTTTTGAAGGATTTACTACCTGCCAGGAAGTGGACTAAACCTTTCACCAGTTTTATCTGTTTTAAAATCCTGCATCATACTCTTTGCTTGCTTAATGTGTGGATGAGATTTCAAAGGATTAAACGAGTTCCCTAAGTTCTCACAACTGGTAAATGGAAGAGGTGGGGTTCTGAGCCAGGTCATCTGACCCAAAAGGCAGCTCAGGACACATGTCACACTCCAGAGAGGATGAGAGAGCCACTCTCCCCCTCACTGTCCACACTCACTGTTGAATGTCTCACACTATTTATAACCCTCAATTCAGTGATGGTCTCATTCTCACCTATGAATACCTTGAGTTTGTCAGTGTAGAGATAACTTTTGTCCTTCTCCAAATCCTTCACTTTTCTTGGTGACTTGTGTCTCCCCAAATCCAAACCTAGTTTTCAACCGTTTTAAACAGAGACAGCTTCCATAACTACTTCTTTTTAAAAGCTTGGCAGGGGCTCAAATGGGCTCACAATATTTCACAGTGGAAGAGTTGTTCATTGACAAACAGTAACAGCCATGAATATTTGTTGAATGACTGAACTGTTAATAATTGAAGAGACCCTTTCCTAGAAACACTCTGAAGCTAGTTAAAAGGTTGTTAAATAATAGGGAATGCTAGGGAAGGATCTAAGTTCAACTTTTCATTTATTCATTTTAATTCACGTACACCACAAATATTTTTTAGCCTCCTAGACAGCACCAGACACTGTGCACGTTGCTTCTGAGTGATGTAAAGCTATCTATTGTTGTATAAAATTAGCCCCAAACTTGGCAAGTTGCACAAACACTTGTGATCTCACACAGTTTCTGAGACTCAGGAATCTGAGAACAGCTTAGTGAAGTGGTTTTGCTTCTGGATCTCTTGTGAGGTTGCAGTCAAGCTATTGGCTGGAGCTCAGGTCATCGTAAGACTGACTGGAACTGCAGAATCTGGCTCCAGCTTCACTCTCCTACTTGTTGGCAGGCTCAGTGGTTCACTGGCTCTTGGCAGAGACTTCAGTTCCTACCCTTGTGGACCTTTTTGTAAGGCCAGAGATCCAAAAGAGAGAGAGCCTGCACCCAAATCAGAAGCCATCATTGCTTTTTATTGCTTAATTGCCAAAGGAGTTCTATGTCATTTCTGGGAAATAGGTTCCATCCTTCAAAGACGAGCATAAGAGAATCCATGTATACAATTTGAAAACCATGGAGAGGAGCTGATTAGAAAGGAAATTGTTACAAAAATTTTTTCATAACTTTTTCATTTTTTTGACTAATTACAATTAACGTGCTATTTTGTAACTTAATTTTCTGCTAATAAACTAGATATAGCCACATAGTTTCAACCGTTTCATAGAAGACCCAGAAAGCATCAATCCCTCAAGATATCTGGTATCTTTAGATGAGGAATATCATTTTCCCTTCATGTGTCAGAAATTACACAGACCCAAAGTTTTAGTTCCTGGAGGAGGGCATGGCAACCCACTCCAGTATTCTTGCCAGGAAAATCCCACAAACAGAGGAGCCTGGTGGGCCACAGTCCACGGGGTAGCAAAGAGTCAAACATGTCTGAAGCTACTTAGCACACATGCTTGCATCCAAAGTTCCAGTTAGGCACCTTAACAGCTCAAAGAGAATGAGGAAAACTTAAGATGACATAGAAAAAGCTATCAGAAAGATCATCAGGGAACCTAGAAGCTGCCATCTAAATGTATTTCCCAGTGCAATTCATTTAACTTTTCAATGGTCTGATTGTATTTTGACCCACTGCACTCTTTCAAAGATTCAGATTTTCACCATTATCTTCCACGTCAAATAATGAATTCTGAAGCGGAATTTCCATCTGTCAGTTTACAGAATGCTGCGTCTCATCTCATCTCTGCATTGAAATCAAGTTCCCCTCACCTTTCAACAGCCAAAGCACCACTTCATCGTCAGCAATGAGGAAAGCCACAAATCAATTAAACTCACCGTGGATTTGAGAGTACCCATGAATTGCACTTACAGTGGTCGTACAAAAAAAGATGGCAGCACAGGGTTCTCAACAAAAGCACGCAAGTCATGCAATGGCATATTTGGGGTCAGTGACACCTTCCCTCTTTGTCCTGTCTGTCACTCCAGCAGGGTTCTTCATGTTTTTTCCTAGGGCCCAGTGCCACATCAACATTGCAATAGTCCACACTGCTTTATTTAAATCTAAGAAGCAAACCACATGCAGGTTTCTGAAGAGCCGCGTGTGGCTAAGAAAGGCTGGGGTTGGAAGGCAGCGCCCGTAATCCCCTCCCAGAGCTAGAGAGGAAGCTACTCCAGAGAGGGTTCCAAACACAACAAATGCCCCTTCGAGCTCAAGTTTGCATTTCATTTTCTGCTTTAAAATCTCTATTGGCTGCACATCTGAGAAGGCTTAAGAACATAATTTATTCCATATAAAGTTCCCAGTAATTTATGCTCACCAAGTTGGCAGCATGGGAAGCATCTTTTCATTGGCTACCATGGAAGATTATTACAGACCTTCTCTTGTAAGTAAAGATAGCACCGGCAGCCATACTTTACTATTTTTCTTCATTTATTTTTTTATTGAAGTTTAGTTGATTTGCAATACTGTGTTAATTCCTGCTAGACAGCAAAGTGACTCAGTTTTGCACATATATACATTCTTGTTTATATTATTTCCATTATGATTTATCCAGGACACTGAATATAGTTCCCTGTGCTATATGGTCAGTTCTCAGATGTCTCAGTTGTGTTGGATTCTTTGTGACCCTATGGACTCTAGCCCATCAGGATCTTCTGCCCGTGGGATTCTCTAGGCAAGAATACTGGAGTGGGTTGCCATGCCCTCCTCCAGGGGATCTTCCTGATGCAGAGATAGAACCCAAGCTTCTTGTGTCTTCTGCATTGCAGGCTGATTCTTTACCACTGAGCCACCCAGGAAGCCTGTGCTATACAGTAGGACCGTTCTATATGTAATAGTTTGCACTTCTGATCCCAAACTCTCAGCCCTTCCTTCCCCCACCTCCCACCCCCGCCTTGGCAATCACAAGTCTGCTCTCTATGTCTGGGAGACATAGGTTCATCTGAGGCAGCCATAATTTAGGCAAAAGGAAATGTACTAGCATCTCAAGTTTTAAATTCAAATGATTTTTATCTTTTTAATCTATAAATTTATAATTTCCTTTCTTATTATTTCTTAGGAATGCACACATTGAGGATAATAAATTGATATGTTAGTTGTAATAATTACTTAGATTCCTCTCTGTAGGCATACAGATGTGAACACAGTTCTCCAAGATGGAAGAGGTTACTATAACATATTGGTTTCCCATCAGAATCTCAAAAGTAAAGTCTCTACTTTCTATAATCTTCACAGAGACACCAGAATGCCAAGGGCTGACAACTGACCTAAAATTGGATTTCCCATCTTTGGCATTTGTATCATATAATCCCATCTGAATCTCTCATTGTGGGTTCTCTGGAATCATATTTTGATATTGCTAATAGGAGAGTTTGACACTCTCCTTGCCCTGAGAGGTCCACAGCCCTCAAAATTTTGCCTTTGTATGAGCAATGTAATCAAGGTTGGATGATACTTATATTGTACCTCAGCTAACTGGGTACCAAGACACAGGATCACTGAGATGATTATCAAGGATAACACAGCCTCCTCAACTCAAAGCAAAAAAAAACCAAAAAAAAAAAAACTGTAAACTTCTTTACTAAAATATTCTACTGCTCCATTGGGCTAGGAACAACAATTAACATAGTGCTCAAAAATGTATTCTATTTCACTTATGAATTTCTTTGCACTTTGAATTCTAAAAAGAGAATTCACAAGAGAGAAGGTGGTGGTGGGGAATTATATTTTTTTAAGGAAGAGTGTATTTAGAAAAGAATGAGAAGATGTCTTGCCACTGAGCCTGTGGGAATTTGAAATTACTCCAAGCCAAGGAGCCAATAGACTGGTTAAAACATAAGGTAGAATTCAGAGGGAGCTGATCATGTTTTGATCTCATTTTATGCTTTTCTTCATGCTTGTTTCCAAGATCTAATTGGTGCCTATGTTGGAAAATGTTAACGCAGAGCAGTGGTGAAAAAGAAGGGCATCAAAACAACATAGACCTTGCCCTCTCCTTGAGTAAGTGGCCATAAGATATTGACTTTTAAGAACCCAGATTATTGCCATTCCTTGGGTCATCTAAAAGCTATCTAGAAGCCTTGGGAAGAAGAAGGCATCTTAACCTTTCTTTGGTCCAGCTATGAAAGTATCTTAGCCAATGTACAAGTCATACATAAAATGATGAAAACAACAACAACAAAACCTATGCCAAAAGCAAGCTTTGGTTGAATGAAAGTTCGCCATGACTCTGAACAGTAGGAAGACCAGGTCAGAGAGAACAGTTAAGTCAAACCGTCATACTGAGAATAAGGAGAGCAACAGATTGGACAACACTGATGTGAAGCCTCTAGTACAGTGGTTTTTTTTAATTTGTGGCTCTTTGTGCCTTGGAAGTGACTGTCCAAGGTCAAGGCAGGGGGTACAATTTAATAACTATTGTGCTCAAATCTTTCACTTCAACAGGCTAGTTCCACCATGAATAAAAACAAGTTATTATCAGAACTAGTTGTAACAGTGATTACTCTGTGCAATCACAATTAAAAAGCCAAAATAATAAACATAAAAAGATACTCAGAGTCTCCATCATGAACACAAACTAAAAGCCAACATCCTTAGACTTGCAGCGCTCATTCATTCAGAATGGACTGAGCTCTTTTTCTGTGTCTGGCGCTGTGCCAGAAGCTGGGAATGTAAGTGAAACAGTTCTACTCCCAGCATCCGAGGGGCTTCCAGCCCCAAGGGAGAGAGAGACACAGAGAACTAACCGAAACAGCATGTTTCATCTGTTCTGAGAGAAGTGGAAGCACTGAAGAGGAAGCCGATGGTACCCACACTCCTGGCACTCATGCAAAATTAGGAAGTCACTCTGGCAGGATTTTTATTTTTTTGTCACTATCCTCCTTATACTAATCTCCTCTGATATTTCCACAACCTTGTCCACGTCTTTGTGTCTTCCTCTCTGTCTTAAACCTTCAGGTAAATGCCCAAGGGACAAGGAGTTCAATTTATTCACTCCAGAAGGGAATCTAAATGTGGCTCATCAGTTAGCCTAAAAAGAAAATCGTCTCAAATCCACTCCTCCCCCGATGAAAATGACAGGGAGACAGAAGGCACACTCTACTTCAGAACTATGGGAGAAACCTCCAGCTTCTTTATACAAGCCTGTGGCTCAGCTGGTAAAGAATCTGCCTGCAATGCAGGAGACCTGGGTTCGACCGACCCCTGGGAAGATCCTCTGGAGAAGGGAAAGGCTACCCACTCCAGTATTCTGGCCTGGAGAATTCCATGGGGTCACAAAGAGTCGGACACGACTGAGCGACTGATCGACTTTCAATAATCCAAGGAACAGTGAACCTGATTGTCCCCCAGAGGAATAGGAATCCTGGTCTGATCTTCTGTACATTTACTCTGTGCCCCTCTCCAGCTGAAGTTCCCATTTCTCTCTCCTCCCCATCTTTTCTCTGCCCTACCTCCCATATTTTTGAATACCAAATAAAATCACCTACATTGGACGTCTGTCCCAAGCAGTTCTCTGAGGCAGAAGGGACCACCCTCTTTCAAACTTCCAAAGCTCCTTGTTCACATTGTCCGAGAGTATGATGCCCTGTTTGCTTGCCTCGCTGCTGCAAACTCAAAAACTCCTCCAGGCCAGGGCCCATGACTTACTAATCTTTGTGTCCACAAGTGCCTCATACCACGCTGAGAACATCCTACCTGCTTAATAAGTGGGTGTTAAATAAATGCAAATGTGAGAAACTTTCCATGGTGAGCAGGAAGATAATCACTCTTTCTCCTCCTCCAGGATTCCTGTACTTTCCATGCTACACTCACAGCCCACCCATGCTTCCACCTCCTCCCAACACTCATGACCCACTTCCCAAGCCAGGAAGCTCTAAATGCAGGAAACTGTAAATGCAGGATGCCTGCAGTGTCACCAGGGAGGCACAGCTGATCTTGACTTAACAATATATATTCCCCTAGGACTGGCTGACCCAAGCTGACCACCTCCTTCCAAATAAGTAAGACACACGCGGGTGGTTCCTTCCTACAAGCTCAAGATTTGAATGTTATGTGTCATTTTTCTGTTTTGAATTTTTTAAAAAATGACTACCTCGGTACACTGATTTCTTCCCCCACATCGACCTTAAAAACATTGGATGCTTAGACTCATGGAGATGTAACTTGTATATGTATATGGAAAGAGAGAGAGAGACACTAAAGAGAGTACTTTCTTCAATTCACTTCACCCCCATGAGAAAACTGAGAAACAAAAAAAAACTGAAAAAGAAAAGAAAAAAAGGTGCAGTCAAATACTATCCACACCGATTTGGCAGGAAAGTTAGTGGTTTTCTATCATCACTACTACGTAAGTTTGTTGCGGTTATGCTTAAGGCATAGTATGCTTTTCTAGCTGAAAAAATAATCAGTTCTAAAGTTTGATTCCTCATGAAATCCACAAAAAGAGCATGGAGATAGACTAAAAGGAAAAAACGGGGAAGATGCTTTCCTTAGTAACTTGCAGTTGTTCAGTCACTAAGTTGTGCGGACTCTGGGACCCTGTGGACTGCAGCGCGCCAGGCTTCCTTGTTCTTCACCGCCTCTCAGAGTTTGCCCAAACTCATGTTCATTGAGTTTTAGACAACTGTCTGCTCTACCCTGAGAACATTTTCCTGGGATCCCCTGAGGAAATAGGACTTCTTAGCAAGAGGGAAGTTCTCGTGACTGTCTTTACATTATTGTCTTTCCCCATTAGAACAGGAAGCTTATCAGAATGTTTGAAATGAAACTATTCCGATGTTGCAAATCATACTGTTGGCCTCCACCAACCTGTGCTCCAGCTCCCAAGATGAATATGCCCAAGTATCGCAGGTGGTTTTTTCCTTTTCCCCTCTCCCCCCTCCCCTGACAAATCCAAGTGCTCTTTTAATAAGCTCTTTAAAAGGGATAAGATTCCAAGCTTCTTTTGCGGGCACACAGAACACAGCAAGCACCCCTGATTCACCTTTGCAATACAGAAAGCGCAGGGACATGCTGTCTCCCGTCCCTGGAAGCAGCAGGCTGTGCCTTGAAGGGGAATAACTGGCCCACCTTCTTGCTACCTCTTAGCTGAGTGGTCCGGGGGCTGGAGCCTGCTAGAAAACCCTTTCCTGGCCCCCTGGGCAAGGACAGATCACCGGGGAAAGCATTGCTTTATCCCCGAGAGAAGCTCCATAGAGCCCTCCAAGTGAGCAGCTTTCTCTCCTAAATCTAGTGTGGAATGGAAGCTGCTTCCAACAAGTTGGCCCAGTTCCACCCAGGCCTGGTCTGTTGCTAGTGGGCTCAACTTAGGTTTCTTAACTCCCCTGAAGCTCAGTTTCTTTAGCAGCAAAAAAGAAACAACGGTCGTTCCTAAGTCCGTGGGGAGGTGGGGTGGGGCGGCTTGTGGGAGTGTTAAGGTGCGGTGCTTAGCCGCGCGCAGGGCTCAGGGCTCGCGTCAGTCTTATTTCTTCTTCTTGTTTTTTTTGGTCCATGCCTTTTCCTAAAGAACCTTTCTAGCTGTTGGCAATCAACTTTATTGCGCAAAGGTCAATATCTGGCGAAAATCACTCCCGAGCAAAGTCTAGAGATGGGAGGGTCAAACCTGCAAAGTAGATGGATTTCAACAGGGCTGCGAGAGTAGATGGAGCCGAACAATGCAGCGGGAACTCAGTCGCTCACAAGCCCAGCCTTGGCTGCTCTCCCAGGCGAAGGGGAGTCTCCTATCAGCCAGACCACCCCGCTTCCCCGACCTTGTTACCGACCCTGGGTGAGCCGAGCGAGCGCCCTTGACGCGCACCCTCTTCGCGCTCGCCTGGAAGCGGGAGGAAGCAGGGGCGTACCTGTTCCGTCTCCAAGATGCCGAAGCGCAAACCTAAGAGCCCGTGGTTTTCGGCAGAGAAAACCGGGTATTGGGTACAGATACAGGAGGTACCTGCTTTTTTCTCGTGCCCCCAACTGAAGCTTGAGTCCATTTACTCCCAACACTCCCGAGGCCTCCCCATCAAGTCACTTTACCGAGTTCCTGCAGATTTTTATCCCCTCCCCAACTCCACCCCAAACTGTTCTCAGCTTCAGGAGGCCATGGAGGACCAGGAGGCAGGGTATCCCCCCCACCCCATCTCCTGCCCATGCAGGAAAGCCAAAGAACTCGGTTCTGCAGAAAAGTAGACGTAGGTGGCTAAGGGTTGTGTGTGGCTGGGGGCAAGGTCACGCGAATGCACCCCCACCTTGCAAGACCACAGACCACATTCCTGCTCTCATGGCTGGATGCCTCCAGGAGCAATAGACTTTGGGTTCCGGAGGAAACATTGAGTCTAGCAATCCGGGGAGGCAGCTGAAGATTTCCCAGGAAAAGGGAAGGTTAACTGGAGCCACAGTGATGAGTGAGGTGGATGCCAACCACCCTTCCCCCACCACGGCTCCCTCCCACCACCACCATCACCTCAAACGCGCGCGCGCGCGCGCGCGCGCGCACACACACACACACACACCCCTGTTCGGTGAATCCCAAACTAAGGCCGTAAGGCTTTCCCCACTCAGGGGCTCAGGGCTAGACCCCACAGTACTGCTTCTCCCCCCAGGAGCAGTTTCTCCTACACTGTTCTGCCCACTGGTTTCAGTCACAATTCCTCCTGGACGGTGCATTCAGCCTGATTCCCACCCCACACAACAGTGGGTGGTTGGGGCAGGGGGGCTAGTGTGGCCACTGGCATCTCAGTTGCTCTGGCTGACCTGGGTAGACGAGGCTCAGACCGCTGGGTTAGCAGCGCCGTGCGCTAGTCCCTCCCAGCCACACTGGGCTCCCCTCCCAGGGCCTGCTGAAACACAGTCCAGCCTCTAGTTCTCGCCTTTCTCTTGTCCTAGTTTCTTTACGGTAGCCATAGAGGTCTTATGCGGGGCGATAGGATGGGAAGACCCCTTTGCACTCCTTCTACACACACACACACTTACACATGCTTCTGGCAACCTGCTACTACCCAGGCCACCGAGCCAAAGGGGAGCAGAAAGGGGTGGGGAGGAGGAGAGAGGGAAAAACCAATGAATCAAGTTTGCTCTCTCCACCTAGAAAGTTGTGTAGTGCTTGACAGAGGAGTCAGCCTAGAGGGAAGGGTACCAGGAAAAAGAGTTGGCTGGCCCCGAGGTCTCAGCTTGGCCACCGCTGCGGGGTAGGAGAGACAGGAGAAGGGTTGGAGGGATCCACCTCCGAAGAGGAAGGAAGCCAAGGCTGTTGCCAAGAGACTAGAGGAAGGTGATGAATCCTGCAGCCTCCCAGGCTTTGCCCCAGGCCCCCACGTGGGCAAAATCGGAGGCTGGGGAGGTTGTCCGAGTAGGCGTGGGGGAACACACGATGGGGCATCTCAGCACCGGCCCCCAAACTCGGGTGCCTAGCCCTGGGCAGGAAACTTTCCTCTTTCTCAGGGCAACCGGGTACCCAGAGATGCCAGGCCAAGATTGGGGGAAGGGCAGAGGGCAAGGGAGCACTGTCGAACCACCCTTGGTTGGGGGCAGGGCCAGGGAATCCGAATCCAGTGGAAGAGTGAGGGCAGAGGCCTTGGTGGCGCCCAGATTACTCTGGATCGCATGTTGCTTTTCTCAGTTTCTACAGTTCCAGGTCCTGTCCTCATCTTTTATTCAGACTAGGCTTCGGGTTCTGGCCCTCTCGGGGTCCCTGGCAACCTCAGAGTATTCGCTGGGCTGGGGACGTGCCCTCCCTGGGCTGGATTCACCAGGGCCTGGGTCCCTCCCGTTCCACCTGCTGGGCACATCGAGCCCCGCGTCCCCAGTCCCCGAGGGGTAGCTCTGCCCGGCGGCCGATCAGTGGTAGCAAGAGCAGGACAGGCAGCCGCAGGCCATGCGCAACTTTTTTTGAAACACATTGCTGTCCCCCGAAAGGTGTTATAACAGCAATTCAATTACTGTAAATGGCACACAGCGTCCTCGCAGCTGGAAAGTCGGTAACAAATTGTGGCCGACTGGTGTAAAGGAAAGGGGCAAAACGCACACTATTTATTTCCCTCTCCTCTTTCTAATATCCCCTCTTTCTGCCTTTTCTTCGCTGTGTACTAATCATAGCTGGACCACAGGTTAATTAACTCCAAAGAGCTTAGCCTATCTGGACAGAAACACACTGAGAAATTGGCAGGAGATCCTAAAAACTGGAGGTGGGATCAAAAAGATCACCTGAAATTCCCTGCGTTTCCCTACAGGTCTGCAGCCTTGCCTTCAAGGAACAGAGTTCCAGGCGCAAGTGGCGAACCGCCGGGAGTGTGGTCACCTGGGCGTGTGTGGAGTAAAAATACTCATGTCTGGGCTTAGATCAAGGAGCTCTGGGCACCAGAAGATGGTGCCCACGAAATCCCACATGGCGTGGTCTGCAGGCACCCACGGAGATGTGGGGTCTGTTGCTGGTGTGTCGCCACTTACAGACCTCTGGAGACAACCCACACACTCGCCATGTGTGTCCTCCCACCGTGCATTTCCGGCTAAACTTGAAGGAGTGGGCCACGAAATTAACAATATCAACAAAAATGAGGCAAAGTGTTGGGGGAGGCAGGAGGTGGGAGGGAAGAGCTGCCTGCTTTCCCGAGTGGCACTAAATCATTACAGTACTCCATATGCTAAAATCTAGAGGGAGGGCCGGAGGAGGGGGAGAGCCCCTCACAAGTCGGCCTGGCAACCATTTAAATAAAGGTAAAATTAACATTTGCTCCTTTGAAGTTAGAGTACAGACAGCTTAAAAGCAGATTTTATTTAATGGATGTCATATCAAAAGAGGAAGAAAGGCGTTGCCTCGCCTGGAGGTTTTAGTTTTATATATGTATTTTTAAATCATTTTTAGAAAAGTCCAAGACGGCAAAGCCGGAATTCGAGTGCTTTCTCGCTGCCCCGCGGGGCCGGCCTCTCCCAGCCACCACCGGAGGTTTCCAACAGTGGAAACGCTGAGTTTTCCGAGCTGCTGGTAACACAGCCAGAAGATGCCTCTGGTTGCTCCCCTTTTCCCTACCCAGCTCTCGGCTAGACCCGGGCAGGTTTGAGTGTTTCACTCCTGGAGAGGGCAAGAGGATGCGGCCTGGCAGAGAGGTCGGAATGGGGCCCCGCCGTGCGCGCCAGCCTCCAGCGCCGCTGGGCTCCCCCTCTGAGCCCCGAGCCCTCCCTGCCCTGGGCAGCGCCCCCCAGAGCCACCCTGTCCGGAGGGGTCCAGCAGCCGCGAACAGGGGTGCACTCTCAGGGTCTCCTGACTCGAGGCGGGACAGGCCGAGGCGCGCGCGCGTGGGGCCCAGCTCAGGGTTTGCCCGGGGATGATCCCGGAGCAGGGTGCTCGTCGCAGGCGCTACCCTGGACGTCCCGAGCTCTGGCTCAGGGGCTACCAGGGGCTCTGGGGTTGTTTTCGGCTTTGTTTGCTTTAAAACCTAGAGGCGCGGGTTCCTTTCCCGCTCCCTGAAGCCTCTGACCTGCACTTTGCAATTCTCTGCTGTGCCGCCCTTTCTTTTTCCCCCCAGGACGAGATCAGGACGGGTTTCCCCTGTCCACAGCTCCCAGGGCTGGAGACCTTAGAACGTGGGGACCCGGAGGTCACCCGCAGCCTGTGGTTTGGAGCGACCACCCTCTTCCCCTCCCTTAAGTTCCTGTTTAATAGGTTGCTTGAAGGGGCACTCTGCGCGGGTCCTTGGCGGGGCCGGCACTCAGGAGTTTCACCTCCCCTCCAGGCCCTCTGTGGTGGGCAAAGCGGGCGGTCCTCAAAACCGCGTCCTCGTGGTGTTTCTTGATGGAGCCTCCTGCCAGCTCTGCATGCTGCAGGGAAGACCCCCGACGTCCCCTCAAGGCGCCCCGAACCCTCTCCGGCCCTGGTGCAGCGGGGATTGCGGGCACTCGGCGCGCCCGCGGTGGCCTTGATCCCCGCCTAACCCTCGCCCCGCCGGGCCGTCTCCCCGCTGGGGCCCGGGCGCGGCTCCGGCTCGGAGGCGGCGCCGTTTCCATTCGGCCGAGGGTCCTCTCCAGCCTCCCCGGCTTTCTGTCCGTTAGCCCGCCGGCTCTTTTCCCAGCGCTTCTCCTGGAAGCCAGGACAGGCCCCCCGCCGTATTCCCAGCACAAAACCCCCGCTTTTAAAGCCCATCTGGGAGCCTTGGTCCCTCGTAGAAGACAGAGAAAGGGTGAGATTGAGAGCCCGGGGCTGGCCCTCTTGCATAGAGAAGGTTCCCCTTCGTTTGCACCTCTGGTCAAGTGTTCAGAAGTTATACTCAGGGCGTGCTGTCTATTCCTTTACTGTGGATCTGGAAAACAGATCCAGACATATATATTGGAAATGCCGATCTAGAAGAGCTGCCTCCCTGCAGATATAGGGCCACTGGCTCCCAAACCTCCGGGCGAAGGTTCTGCCCTGGTAACGTGAGTGTCTGCCAAGGGTCTGGATGTGAGATTTGAGGGGCACTATACTTTTCCCCCGCCTTCCTTCCAGAATAGCCAAATCCAGGGGTCCGAAGCCGAGTGCCCCCCACCTCGGCCTGGTACAGGGGAGAAAGTGGCCGCAGCTGAGGCTTGTCCGGTTTGCCCAGCCTCCACCCCGGTTCAGCCCCTGCTCCCCGGCTAGAAGGGGCTGGCAGCGGCTGCTCCAGAGGACAGAAGCTAGAGCAGTCAAGGATTTGAACTTGTAAAACCAGTTAGAGCAACTCTTAACACTTTCCCCTTTCTGCCCACCTGTTAAAGAACACATGTTCTTAAATGGTTTGACTTGGTAATTCAGAGAACAGGAGACATTCTTTACTCTGGCCTCTTCCTCCCCTGTGAGGTCACTGCTCTTAACACATGCACTTAAGAGAAGTTCTTAGGAATCTAACTTCTGCTCATCTTGGTCTCAGACTTAATGAACGATAATTTAGATTATTTCCCCAAAGTACCTTGTTGTTTGTCTGAGCTAGCTAGGTAAATAGGAAAACTGGCAAATTGATGATGAATTAGCCGTTCTTTTTTAATCTTCCTAAAGTTGGCCAAACTAATAGAAATTCATTTTAGATGACTCCCATTTTAGCAAAACTGGCATTACTTCTGCTTGTTCACAAAGTCTTTTACAGCCCGGACTGTCAAACCAGCTTCTTTGCGTCTACTCAGCCTGGCCCCATTTCAGAGTTCCTTACAACTGTTCTCATAGGACCCACCCTCCCTGTTCCTTTATTTTCTCCCTTCACCAGCCATGGATCAATCAGAGAGACAATTGATGTTCCTGTGTCCTGTTTGAACCAGAAAATGCTGACATCCTGAGGGGTTGGATGAAATCTGAGTGAGCACAAAATCCCACAAAATATGAAGCAGCCAGGCCAATCTCCAGGTTTAACAAAGTTGTGTGTGCATATACATGTGTATGTGTAAGTGTGTACTTATATTTATCCACCCAGACTTGCATAAGATTGGCAGTAGGAAGAAATTTTAATGTAATGTAGGGACACAAGCTGAATGAGAAATCATCTTAATAATCTGGATAAATGAAGAGGTGACTCAGACCTAAATGTCTAGGAGTAAACCACTAAATATGAAATCCAAAACTCTTTTGAGCTAGGATCCTATGCTTGCCAGAAAATGGTCATTTTTCCTCTCTTTTATTGGAAATAAGATCCTAAATTCCTTTTGACTGAAAAGAAGTTACGAGACAAGATGCAATTTTCTCTTTCTTTTGTGACAGCTCTGTCATCCAAAGGATCACAGCCATGTCAGGGTGTCTGTCTTGGAAAGAAAAAAGGGAGGAGGAGGGAGAGAAAGAGTGAGCTAGTGAGAGAAACGCTGCAGCCCGTGGCCATCTTTGCATCAAATTTTTCCAGACCTCTATTTTTGATTGTGATCCCACTGATCTGAGTTTGAAATGCAAGCACAGTGAAGCCCCTAAGCCTTCAATCGTGTGAAATTTTCAAAAGATCTCTAGAAGCAATCTCAGGCTGCCTGACCCCTGACAGGCGCCGATCTCTTTATTCCTCTCTCTGCCGGCACTTCATTTGTTGGAATATCTTTCAGATTTGCACCTCCAGATGACAAACCTGAGTGTTTATTATGTGTACATGAATCGGAAATCTTCAAGCCCGCACAAAAGCACCATCTTAAACATAATATTTAATTTCCCGGCCTAAGTGCCTGCTTCTTTATTTGCTTTTCATTAGCTTAAATATTTTTTCCAGGTCTCCCCATGTGTCACTTTGATATTTAGATGATTCTCTCTTTTAATCATCATTTCCCCCTTGAAAAAAAAATCCCATGTCGCCTGCGTCTGCGGAACTCACAGTGCCACGTCACTGCGCGGCCGGCAGCGAGGCCGCGGAGCTGGACGCAGAACCGATCGGAGTCTGGGGGAAGCCTCTCCGGGCGGGGTGCGGGGCGGCGGTGTCTCAGAGAAACGCTTGCTTTGTAGCCGGCGGCCAGGGCTGGGCTGGGACCGGTGACCACCTCGTGTCTCATTCCACCTCTCCTCCTTCAAGCCTTTTTAGATTCTTCTTCAAGAATACAACAAAACCTCAGGTGGCATGGAAAGGTGCTGCTTTCTGCCACTGGGAGTTGGGCCCGGAGCTGTGTCTTGAACCAGGGCGCCGAGTTCAGACATCTCACCCCAATCATGCAGGCACTCCTTCCGGCCCCCGCACCCCCTCCCACCAGGCTCTCTGTGGGCCCCAGATCCTGGGGATTTGAGGGCGCTAGAGGCAGAGGGTGTGTGGGGGAGGGCTTCCTGGGAGACGATTGCTTTGTTAAACTTCCCTCTGTCGAATAATTCCGCGGACAAGATTTTGGGGTGGGGACGTTGCCCACCCTTCCCCCAGTCTCAGCCCCAGAGTGAGCTTTAGAGCCCAGCCCGGCACCCAGGTGGACCGAGAAGACACGGAGACTCACCCTACCCTGCATACGCGGGAGGTTGAATCGCCACCCACGAGCCCAGTCCCAGGTCGCGGAGGTGGTGGGCTGAAGCCTGAACGCCCCTCCCTCTGTGTTTGGATAGGCCGTGTTGCTATGATTAACTTATTAAACCCCCTCGTAATTATTTTAATTCGATTCGAAAAAATACTTTGGGCGGCAGTTGCGATGTGTTTGTATTTATCCATCCCCCCCCATAAAACCTGTGTTAAAACAAATGTTACTTTTCTCTCTCTGTACATAGACCCTCCCTATTTGAAACAGACCGCAGGGACTGCCATTAGATCGAATGGCAAGTCTTTATGGAAAGTGTTTTGCATAATTACATACCAAAGCCAGAACAGTCACCTCCACATTTTATGGGTCACAAATCATCAACAATTGCCACATTATTGTCCACGAAACCTTAGTCCCTTCATTGATGGAGCGGACTCCACTGCTAATCTAGAACGGGAAAGGATGGAAATTTCTTCTAATAAGAACCCGAGAAGACTATGTCCCCACTGACAACGTGTTTACATATAGTTATAAAGTTCAGAGGACCGAAGGGGGAGAGGAAAGGAAATCGGGGGAAGCCTGATTAAGAGCCACGCATCGGTCTAATATAGATAGCGCATCAAAAGGAGTGTCTGAATGTCTCTCCCCTTTTCAGATCCGACCCCTTCCTACCTTTGTCATGCAGTAATTAAGATATTCTTATTTAGACAGACAGCGTCTCTAGTAACTGAATAATATTAGCTCCTTTGATGTCAAACTTTTGACAGTTATCACACCAGCACTGGGCAATTTAGCACAAATGCCCTCCTTAAAAAAAAGAAAGAAAACCCCCATTGGCTTTGAAGAAATCTAATAAGTGTGATCCTTATCACCAAATGATCTAAATCGCTGCCGACAGGCCGCCCAGCTATAAATTACATTTGGTGTTACATAATGAAACCGAATTTGGGTTTTAGCTCATTGAGGCAGTATTGGTGGGAACTGGGACGACCCCCGCCCCTCGCAAGTCTTGTGTCTCCATTCCCGACTCCCAGAGCCTCTGTCCACTGTAAGAGGAAAACCTCACAAAATCGAGGGGTCAGGGCAGAGATGGGCGAGCCAGCCGAGGTGCGGGCAGGTGCGGGCGCGGAACTCAGCGCCCTCGTTTCGGCTCCAGAGCGCAGGGCAGGTTCAGCCAGCCACCTACTCCCGGATGCCACTTCGCCGTGGCTTTCAGAGCTTGGTCGCCAAATTTGGGATTTGCCAGATGGCAGGATTATCTTCGCGTCTGTTATATTATGTGTGCGTGTGCGGGTGGAGTGTCTCGTCTCGGGGTGCGGGCGAGGATGGGGATGAAAAGCGGAGACCGATCCGCCTTTGCCCGAGCTGCCTATCGCAGCCTGGACCCGTCCCGGGGCTCGGGGCATCTCCGGGCCGCCCCGCGGCAAGCAGCAGGCGGAGTTCCGCCACCCCCGCCCCTATAGACCGAGGCCCCGAGGCCCAGACGCGCGGAGCTAGGGGAGGGGTGAGGAGAGCGCTTCCCTAACTGGGGGGGGGCAGGCGAGTTGGAAGTGAAGGGGGCAGAGAGGGCGGGTGGGGAGGGCTGAGACGGCGACACCTGGAAGGCATTGTCCTTGCGAGCGACACCTGTCAATCTCCGCTCCGGGGTCCCGGGGGCGGGGAGGCTGATGTCACGCAGAGTCCCTTCCCGGCCGGGGGCGGGGAGGATGGGGGGAGGCGGGGGCGAGCGGAGCCAGGCGGCCTGGGAGACGGGTGGGGGAGGAAAGAGAAAATAAACAGCAGTTGCTCTCTCGCGCCGCGTGCTCTGCTCTGAATTTACACGGCCATCAATATTCAAACTTTAGTTATTATTTCTCATCTCGAAGGGCCTGCCGTGCCTTGTCACTGGGGGAGGGGGAATTGGTCCAAGGCCACACAACATCCTCCATCCCTGGGGGCACCGCGCCACCCCAAAAGCCTGGAGGGGGGCTGACCCTCCTTCCAGACCTAGCTCCCTCTTTGCCCGGCGGCTGTTCCCGCCGGAGGTTGCGGGCTTAAGGAGGAAACACTCGGGATGAGTTGTGAAAAGTCTTGTGAGATTGCAGGGGTGAGGGGAGAGTTAATTAACGTGGGGCTGGCTCAGCGAGTGGGAGAGCGGGCGGCGGCGTGGGTGGGCGGGCCGGGTCGAACGCGGAGATGCGCTCGGTGCGGGGGGCTTGTGATCTGGGGGCCCAGCTTGGAGGCCTCGGCTAGCGGGGCGGGGGGGTGTGGGAGGAGGCGAGAGGAGCGACGTGAGGGGTCCTCCGCGGGGGTTCCTGGCGTGCCCCGCGGAGCATCCGGTTGGTCCCGGGGAAATTCTGATCTCCCACCTACCAAGCTGGCACCCCCATCCCCCTTAGCGCTCCTGGACTCTCCCTCTGCCTATTCTTTTCGGCCCGAGCTAATTAGCAGCCTGCCGGCGGCCTGATTTATGGAAACGCTCGGGCGGGCGGAGACGCCCGGCGACCCGCCGCCGGGCTGCCTCGGGGCGGAGAGGAGGAGGAGTCTCAGCGGCCCCCTCCGCCCGGCCGGAAACTGGGAGTTGCTCTCCCCGCTACCCACCCTCCAACCCCGGCGGGTCCGGGCGCCCCCGCGCCCCCCGAAGCCCCAGCCTGGGACGCTGGGAACTCTGGCGCCGGCCGGGCGGGCAGGGGGCGGTGGCCGCGCGGCGGCCGGCGGGGTCCCCGCCGCCGGGTTCCAGCTCGGCTGACCCGGAGGGCGGGCCGAGCGCGCGGAGAGCGGGAGACGTGTGCGCCCGGGTGGGGCACCTGCTTCCCCACGGCGTGGTTTGCAGAGAAGGAAAAGCGACAGAAAGGGCGGAGAGGACGCTGCACGGGGTCGACAGCAGGCCCCCTGGCCGCGGAGGGCGGGGGCGTCTCAGGCCCGGGTGGGCAGCGTGGAAACACCAGCCCGGCGTGGCCCCCACGTCGCTAGTGACTGTCCCCGGGAAGGGGTGGTCCCTTTCCTCTCCCTTCCCCTGGGTCTCATCTTGAAAGTCGTGTGAGTCGGAGCCTCCAGACTAGAGTCGGAATTTGGAGCTGGTCGAAGGCTGGGGAGGGGAGAACCACAGGACAGGTCTAAGAGCCGACCCGCCCGGCACTTGCCTGCAAACTCGGGCGCTGTCTCCTTACTGGCCTTGAGTTGCGCCCGATGGCCCCGAGACAGAAGACGGGAGAGGTGCTCCCAGGCTTCCCAGTTGACCCCAGAAGTTGAGGATGGAGAGAGCAAGGGGAGGACGGACAAAGTGCAGGGACCTGTTGCTGGCGCTCCAGCGGAGTGGCGCCTCTCCCCGGGGGGACATGCTTCTCCAAGCAGCAGCAGCATCGCACAGGGGCAAAGGAAACGGGGAAACCTCTGGGCCCTCCTCGCCCGGGAGGATTGTTGGAGGAAAGAGACCCTGGCAGACCCAGAGGGCTGGAAGCCCCTCGCAGGCTCCTTCAGACTTGGGGGGGGGAGGGGAATAGGGACTAGGGGTTGAAATCACTGGGAAGGGAACGAGCCCCCCCAAGCCTACGCCCAAGGTTGTAGTTGTGGGGAACTTAAGATCTCCAAGAAAATGTGTCAGCTTTCTTTTAAAACACCCTAGCAGTTCACCTTCCTTAGAACCGCATGTCCGACCCTCTAACTGGGGGAGGTGCAGAATTAAGACCTTTCTCCCCATCACGAGACCTCCGGATGCCTGTCCTAGGGGGTCACTGTGTTTTCCAGGTTCCCTCCTAGATAAGGCCATTTGATGTCAGTGAGAACCGGAAGCGCTCCCAGCGCCACCCACCCAGGGCCCCTGGGAAATTCAGTTTTCTGCTCTCCTTCAACTTCCAACTTCTGCAACCAGTTCCAAAGGGTTAGTCATATCAGGGGTCAGGCAGGCCCTGGGCTTTCTACACCTCCGCTGGAGGAAGTTGACACCCTCAGCTGGGTGGGGAGCTGCGCTGAGCATCCATCTCTCTCATGCATAGCGTTTAGTCCCCTGGGTGGTGGCCCCTCTGAATTTCTAACCGTGCTGAGGGCTGAAGTCACCTGCCCAGACAAACTGCAGTGGCCGAAACCTGCCCAAGTCTAAGTGGAAAGAGAGACCCATCCCCGTCAAAGTGTTGCCTTTAGGCAGCGAGGGTGCCAGGACTGCTGGGTCACCCAAGGGCCAAGCTTCAGTCTCAGGGCCTCACCAGGCCACGACTCCCAGGGCAATCGCAGGCCGGTTTCAGAATCTGCAGCCTGCCCAGCAAACGCTGGCGGTTAGACGCCCAAGTAATATTCTTCATTCGTCTTTTTCAAAGTTGATTTATCGCAATCGACAGGTTAAAGCCTCATCTGACTTCATTACTTTTAAAAGCTGTCTATTTCAGAACTGTCACTTTTCATCGCTTAACTCAAATAAATACTTGAAGAAATGAATTGGAAGAGACTTTTAGATCATGTTTATAATTCTTGGTCGCCACGTTAACATTCTAATGACCTGACCCTCTGAGTTTCTGTAGACTCCTAAATCGGACCGAAATTCCCTCCATTTATACCAGAAAATGTCAGGGAGGGTGAGGGAACCGGAAATACGGACTAAAAGAAGTGCAGCTGGTGACAAGTCGGCGACAGGGTGCAGCTTCAACAGTCTTCCCAATGGGGGGCCAGGGCCTAGGCCAGGTACCCAAAGCCCCTAGGTAAGGGGGCAACTCTCAGGGCAGGGCTACGGGATCGAAATGCTGAAAAGAGGGCCCAGCCTACTGTCTGCGAGTGGAGCCCGGGTCCCAGAGAGCCGGGAGCAAACCTCAGAGGAAGTTCATGCAGGATAGAGTTTCTGTTCACCGTGACTATTTATTACTAGTATTATTTCTGACATTGTTTCCAAACTGGTCCTAATGGGCCCCACGACCGCAGGTTGAGAGTGAGTGACGGGGTGAAAGGCAGTTCCTGCCTGTCGTCTTTGACTTAGAGCTGTGAGATACCCACGGAAGGCAAGTGTGGAAATGAAATCCTGTGGCTGGAAATAGTTAAATAATTTGAAATAGTCTCTTCTTGCATTTTTCTGTCATTTGCCAATGCTGCGTCTTCTGGGGCTAGCGTTACACTCTCTCTCTCTCTCTCTCTCTCACCCACCAACCCACAGGGAACCAGCTCTCAGAAGTATAATAGGTGGAGGGGAAAAAGAAGGGAAAATAGAAAGGGGGGGACACCAAAGGGGGGAAAAGTTTTTTTTTTAAGAGAGAGACAGAGAAGGAAAAGAAAGGAAAAAGAAAAATCTGTCAAAATGGAAAACTGCCTAGTTTGGGGACAAACCAATAAGGACTGCATTAGATTTTCCTTCCTGTATTTTTTTCTTAAAATATATGTATGTGTGTAAATGAAGAAGAAAAAGAAAAAAAGAAGGAAGGCTCCCGAGCCTGGGGAGGAGCTGCGTAACCCTCCGGAGTGTCCAGGCCGGGGCTGACCCCGCGAGCGCTCAGCGGTCCAGCGGGTCCTGCGCCGCCGCGGCGGCCCCGCCCGGGTCCCGCTGTAAATACGAACTTCGCGGGCTCCCGGGACCACGCCGCCCTAAACGCGCCCCGGCGGAGCCCCGCCGCGCTCCCCGATGCCGCCAGCTTCGCGGTCGCGGCCCCGGGCCTCCGCCCACCCCGAGAACCCTCAGGCCGAGCGGGTCTGAGCGCTCCCCGCTTCTTGGCGCCGAGGCGAAAGGGAGGCGGCGGGAGTGACGCTCGCAGGCCGCCGTCTCCGCGGGAGCGAGGCCGCGGCGCTCGGCGCGGACAGCCCGGCGCTCTGCCGCGCCCTGGAGCGCCACCTCGCTGCGGAAACGGGAACTCCTCGGCCGCCCCGCGCAGCCTCCCGCCTCTCTTGACCGTCAAGAGTTTTCCCTGCATCATCTAAACTTGAAGACAAGCCGAAACGCACAGGCCTTCCCCACCGTCTGTGACCGACATACCCCGCAATGTCTGCACTGGTGAAAGGGGAAATCATAGGAGAAAGAGGAGCAAATATACAGATACAGCATCACCGAGTCTAAGTGGTGATGCTGCTTTCATAGGAAACAAAGTAAATGAGCGGTGTCTTCTCGGAGGCCACGGATTTGGGCTGTGGTGTGCTTCAGGGCCACTCAGCTGTGGCGGCTGCGAATATCTCCCAGGAGGCGGGTGCTTATGAAGTCAGACCTTCCCAACTACGCTTTCCACCCATATCCACTCATTCTCATCAGAAGGGCATAAAGAGGGGCTGTGCCATGCCTGTCGCCAGCCTACTGGGACCTTGTCCCCCCTCCCAACCCTCGGCTCTGCTGACAAAATAACCACAAAATGCCTCCCCTAACTTGTACACCTGTAGGCCAGTGAAAACAGGAAAGGCAAGAAGTGCAAATCACACAGCATTTCTCTTCAAGGTGCACGTTTGACTCTTGTTTTATCCGGTTGGTAACTTAACTGTTTTGTTCTTCTCTTAAGCTCACACGACTAAAATTACACAGAAAATTTAACTCACTTATATGTGTATTTGTTCAATTTGTTGTTTCAAAGCCCACTGCCCCAGACACAGGGTTATCAGTAAAATATTTCACAAAACAAGACTTTTTCCTGTTAAAAGTAGAGAGTATCTACTTTAGGGTCCCGTGAAGATTTGTGTGGTTTCTTTGTTTTGAGGCAGGTACAGAACCTTTCTCTAATTTAGTTTTGACTGCGTTTGTTTTTGTTTAAAGGAACTCGGTGACTCCCACATAGAATGATGGTTGGACTGGGGACTACAGGGTGGGGGGAGACTGTGCGTGTCGTGGTGGGTAAGCCTCGGAATTTTCCTGCCTGAGTAAATGCAACATAGAGAGCCTTTTCTGGAAACTCTGCCCTCCCTGAGTTGGCAGGGTGAGTTCTCAAAGGGCTGGCAGGCAAGGAGGGAATGCTCCTTCTCCCTGTAACCAGCACTCCTCAGTGAAGATTAGGGGGCTCTCTGAGGGCCCTTGCTCGCAAATTATAGGGCTGCATCAGGAAAATAGCCACGTTGGCTTGCTGGGTGGTTGTTCCTTCTCCATCAAGCCAGGAAAGATTCCTGAGAGACCCGATGGGAAAGAGGCCCCAATTTCCTAGCAGGACTTGAATGAGGATTCCTCATCCCAGCCAGCTGAGAAGGGGTGGCACAGCCCCTGGGCCCTCTGGGGCTTTCTCACCAGAAGGGATGCTACGTTGGGGTAGAAGGGAGTAGCTGAGAGACCCCGGGAACTAGGAGACAATTCCTATCAGGGTTCAGGGGTCCACCGAGGGACAGGGATGAAAACAGAGGAGAGGAAAGCAGAGAAAAGTATAGGCTTGAATCTATGTGCCTCTAGTTCTGAGAAGTCTCCAAATTGAAAAGCTTTTTCTTCTTTCTCCTTCCCTCCTTATCTTCCCTCTCTTCATTTCTCTCTCCTCCCCCTCGGCTTCTCACATTCAGATTATCTGTGTTTTCTTTTTCCCCCACCGAATAATTCCTGGAGATGAAAAATGATTTTTATTGCTATTACACTTCCTACCGCAAGATGCAGTGCAAGGCGGCAGAGTTTGTACTACAACTATGTCACAATGTTTCACTGATGCAAAACATGTAGCCAGAGGGTGTTGCTAATGACTCCTGGATTAGAGAGAGATTGAGACTGGGAGAAGGAGAAAGAGAGAGAGAGAGCAAGAGAGGAAGAGAGGAAAGCAGGAGCGAGAGGAATTTCATTAGAGGAAAGGGGAGGAGGGTGGCACCACATAATCAAGTCTAATAATCTCATCAGGGTATTTTCAGATTTCGAGGTTTTAAGAGTGTGAACTAGAGAGAGAGCAATACCCTTTTAAACACCATAAAGGTTGCTTTTTTTTTTTTTGCATGTTAAATAACTATTAATTATGTTTACAGTCAGTTAAGTGAAGAACGCTCCTTTGGAAAGAATCAAACTTCGGAAAACCCTTAACGTCAGATTAAAGGCTTTTCCAGGAGCCGCCCCGCTTGGAGGGAGGTGGGGACCCGGTAATCACCCCACAGTGTGCGGACCGCCCCGGGGCCTGCGGAGGCTCACCGCCCTCGCCCGCAGTCGTGCACACACTCGCACACGTGCCCGGGGCTCAGCCTCCGCTCGGTCTTGGCGAAACAGCCCCTCCGGGCTCGGAACTCCCCGGCGCCCTCCCCCCGAGACCCGCTCTACTCAGGGAAGCGGGAGGTTTCGAGGTTCCTACCGTGGCCCGGGCCGGTCCCACCGCCCTGCGGTCCGCTTCTGCCCCCCGGGGCACAGCGAGGAGGGCATCCCCTCGGGGCCGCGGCCCTTTGAACCCGTGAGCCCCGGGCTCCTGGCCGGCGGCACGGAGCTCGCTCGGGGCCCGGCTGTAGAGCGGAGTGTGGGTGGCGGGCGGGGTGGAAGGGGAGTGGGGGAGGCGGAGGGGCGGAGGGGCGGAGGGGCGGAGGCGGGAGCCGGGCGCTAAGCCTGGAAGCTTGGCTGTTTACCCAAACGATTTTCCTTTCAGGCCCGAGACACCAATGAGACAAGATCAAGCTCCCCTCTTCGGGGTGTGTGTGTGTGTGTGTCGCCTCCTCCAAGCGGGGCTTTGTGAATGGGGGCTCCGGGGCCGCCGACGGGGAGGGACCAGAGGCTGACCCGGGCGCCAGCGCCTCCTCCCGGGAGCAGGGAGAAGCCGGGAGGAGGGCGAGGGGTCTGAGCGCATCGCAGGCGCCCCTGACGCTCAGTTGTTCCGATCGAGGGAAGCGAGCGACGGGGACACAGGCCGCGGAGAACCGAGTGCCGCATCCGCGAAGGCCGAGCCGGGAGGCGCCTGGTCTCGCGCGCGCGCGCGCGCGTGTGTGTGTGTGTGTGTGTGTGTGAGAGAGAGAGAGCGAGAGAGAGAGAGACGCCTGGTCCCGTGTGTGTGTCTGTGTGTTTGTGAGAGAGAGAGAGACGCCTGGTCCCGTGTATGTGTTGGGGCGGGGGGGGGGGCGGTGAATAATGTGAATCACATCCTCCTTCCAGTCCCTTAATTTCCGATCCCTCCAAAGCCCCAATCTAGCTCCTTAGGCCACTGGTTTCTTCCCGACTCCCTCGCTTGAGATCTAGTAGCTGTAAATTAGGCCAAGGTTTTGGCGATTACGGTACAACGCAGGCCGTGTAATCCGCGCCGCTGGGCTTGCGCCTGGGTCCCTCTTTGCTCCGGGGGTGGGGGAAAAAAAAAAAGATTAGAAAGCAGGAGGGGAGGGATGGTCTGTATTGACAAGGCATTTGTCATTTTTAAAGAGCTCCACATCCAGGGATATCCATCAGCCTAGGGGAAGTGGGGAGGAGGCAAGGAACGCGGATGGGGGCAAAGTCCCCGGCTCCGCGCAGCAGGTGAGCGCTCTCCTGGGCGTGGCTCCCGCTGCAGTTCCAGGGGACACCCGCCGCCGAAACGTGGTTTGCAAAATAATAACAACAATATTAGAGGTATTATTGATAATAAGAAGAATCAGGAAGGCGGGGTGATATTTAATTGGGGTCATAAGATGAAATCCGGCCTGAAGGTGTCGTATGTATATTTAGTGGCAGGTCTCCGACAGCTCAGCCCAGGCATTCAGCCCAGGCCGATGAAAGGCTTACCCAAGAATGTGTTTCTGAAAGAAAAGGGTGTCCTTCCGATGCTTCTGACTCAGCTATTATTGCTCCTCCTGTTTCGGCCTGCCCCTGCCCCCCGCTCCAAACCCCACACCGAAGGTCGTAATTTTTTCTTGTTTGCTTTAAAAATCGCCCCCCCCTCCGCCCGCCAAGCTTTCCCAGGAAGTTCTTATTTAATAGAAGTTCCCATCTCCTGGCGCTGACCCGGGCAGAGCTCAGTAGAAACCGGGTTAACACTTGCTTCGGGCCTCAGTGTCTTGGGTTCACGGTGGTTCAGACCTGGACAAACACGCTCCGAGAGGGAGGAAGGGCGAAGGCCCTCGGGTGTTGTTCCCGTGTGTTAGGGGTGGAGGGCTGTGGCTCTGGGCTCAGAGGGGCCAGAAGCAGCTGTTGAGCATCTAGGTACGAGTTGGGGGCTGGGGGACCGCGGCTGTGCTGTGGTTGATCTGGAATAAACGTGTGTGAGAGAGGTGATGCTCATGGAGGAACCAGAAGTGCCTGATAATGCTAAGAGCCACAGCTAACATTTACTGAGTGCTTACTATGTGCCAGACATTGTGTCCTTCCCCTGGGATACCCCGCAGTGGTCGAGAAGGCCGCAGAACAAGGAGGACCGGAGGGAGGGAGCCGGCAGGTAGCGAGCGAGGTGGGATCCCAAGGCGGCGGATAAGAGGTTCCTGCCTCGCAAGGGGTATTCTGCCCGGAGAGGAGGGGTCGCGCGGGGCAGCCAGGACCCAGGCCCAGCCGGACTCCCGCCCTGCCTGTGGTCCTCCCACATCCGGCCGGCCCCGTGCGGCCACGCACTGTTCGGGGCCCCCAACCTCCGGCCGGGGAGAAGGAAGGCTAGCGGTTCCGTTGCTGTGCCCACTTCTTCCTGCTGGAATTCAGGAGGCAGGTCGACTGGGCCATGAGGAGGGCGAAGGCCTGGCGAGGGCCGGGGCGAGCGCGGGCCGCGCCTAGACTAGGCCCGCGACCAGGCCCGAGGCCTCCTCCCACTGCCCAGGCCCAGGGCGCGGCGGCGCTCCGGGCGAGGTGCGCCTCCCTCGCGGGGCCGCGGGCGATGCACCGGCTCCGAGGACTCCGCCTTCCTCGCGGCCCCAGGCGCGCCCCGGGGCAGGAGCGGGGCGCAGGCCCGGCCGCTCTCCACGCCCCACCCCGCTGGGGCGTCCCGGCCTCCGCTCCGAGGCGGCTCCGGGGAAGGGGGCTCTGGCTTCCTCCTGCACGGCCTCCCCTTCCCACCGCTCCCAAACCAGGGGCTGAGACTCGCCGGTGACCCCGTGCCGTGCCCCGCGAGGGTGGAAGAAAACAGACGCCGCGCTCTGTCTGGAGACAAAAGGCCTCCGCGTGCAGGTTTGGCCGGAGCACGTTTCGCACCCGCCTCCACCTAGGCGGAGCAGGTGGTCGGGGTGGCTCGGGGTAGAGAGCCCCGACTGATCCCAGAAATGGAACACCTCCGAGGCCCAGGGCATCGGCACGATCCGGGTATCTGCTCCCAAAATATCCAGTCTGCCCCCGCCCGCCCCAGTTGCCCCCATCCCGCCCCAGTTGCCCCCATCCCGCCACCCTCCTATAAAAGGGCCCCCTATTCGCTCTTTTTTTCTTTTTCTGACTTCTGGTCTCGTTGCGAATCACCTGGCAGCTAGGAAACACCGGCTCCTGATATCGACCAGTAGAGGTTACTTCTTTCTCTAAAAAACGACTCTAGCTGCTTCTGCTAGACTCGAGGGAAAATTCACTGGTCTTCACATAAGAAAAAAAAAGACTTTAAACCCTTTCTGGGTGCGAGACGTGGTGGGCCGCGCTGAGCTTCCGGTCTCCCCACGCTGACTCACCGCCACACCTGGAAAGCTAGTCCTGCGAAGAAGAAATAGTCTTATCCTGCAGTCTATCATTTTGGTATTACAAGTAACAACCGTGGAAAGAGAAATACCCTCGGCCTAAGAATATTGATAGATGATAGTAGCGATATTCACAATCGATCCTTTAATAGGCAGACGTCATAAATCATGTTCAATTCCCTGACAGCACAGTACTTCACTTAATAATATAATTAAGATGAAAACTCCAGAGGTATTGGAGGCAGCGGGTATTGATAGCATCAAAAATTGCATTCTGAATATGATGATGGAAGGGGAAAGGACTTTTGGAAAATATAAACCCCCTTCCCAAAGGGTGGGGTTTTCAGGGTGCTCTCCTCTGGGCAGCCCTTTTGACCTTTTCAACCCCCCAACGCTCAGTATACACCTTTCCCCGCCCCCCAGCAGCAATCTCCATCTCTGATTGGGTGGACTGGGGGTAGACCAGGTCTTTCTCAGAGAAGGTGTAAGGGAAAATAAGGAGAAATAGGGCTTGGCCTGGGTGAATGTCCTGGGTTTAGGAATCCTATAAAAATCCATTCCTTCAGCCTGAATCTGGAGCGGAAAAATGTTTAGGAGACCTAGGAAATGAAGCTGTTTGGTTGTCTCAATAAAATTAATTTCCTCAACAATGTTTTCAAAATTACACATAAATCACTGAACATACGCAGGTACACCCCATCCACTCCACTTCTGCAGTTTAACTGCCCATGAGCTTTTCCAGCGTTGCTTTCCAGTCAGAATCATGGACCTCAGGATGGAAACCAAAACTTCACTTGAAAAGTAAAAGCAGAGGGGTCAGGTCCTGTGAGAGCCTGATGATTTGCTCCCTGCTTCGTGAGTAGAGCTGATTGTAAGTGCGGCTAAAATTATTTCAAAGGATGGAATATTAATCAAATCAATCTGAGCTGACAAATGAGAAATATTTGAAAGTCAGGGGTAATTTACAACTTTGTTACTAGTTAAGAATCGCCTGCCTTGTAACAGTAATTAATAACACTTAGGAATGATTTGGAAATCCCCCTCCCATGCTCTTTATTTTCTTCTGTCTCTTAAGGAAGGAAAGAGAAAAAGGAAGCAAATGAGTGATCACTAGAAACAGGAAAAACACTGCGTCGTTTGTGGGGAGAACAAAACTGGATAATATAAAAGAAAAGGAAAAAAAAAAGATTAGCCCCATGGGAGGCCATCAGGAAATAAAGAAAATACAGGAGGAGGGACAGTAAATCAGAAAATGAATTCTGTAACCATACCCCATGAGCAGGCTGGCTAAAGGTTGAATTTCAAATGGCCCAGAAACCCCATCAAAATGAACAGTGCTGCTAAAAAATCTTGAAAGTAGCTCAGCTCTGAATCAAGGCAGAGCTCAGGGCATTGTCTGTTTTGTTGTTGTTAACAATGTATTTCTTTATAGCCCAGGAGCAGACGTGTGCAGGCTCTTTCCCAAATTCTATCCCTGGAGACCAGACTGGCTTTCATGTTTCTGATGTTAACTCTCCTCTCGGTCCCTGACAATCCCCTCCCCCCATCTTACATTGATTATTAGATTGTCTCAACCCCACCTAAACAACACACCAAAATAATGACTTGTTGAAAAACTATAAATCATTTCAGTGTCTGAGCTCGGAAAACCACTTCAGTCAACAGGCTTGCTGCGAGAAGGTAAAGAAATCCCTAACCTTCTGCTGAGGAAAAGCTGCTACTTCCCTGAAGTTTTATTTGTTAGATGGGGGAATTTTTCAGGTTGGTTAAAAAAAAAAAATGGAGGGGGGAGAAAAAAACTTTGGCAAACTTTATCTGGTCTTTATTATAAGCCCCAGTCTTGTCTCATTGAGCTCAGGCTGGGTCTCCACAAGGTAGCTAAAGATTGAGATTTATTGGTCTCTAAATGAAAAGATTCATTTGATATAAGAGGTTAACTCAAAGTTCCTATACCGTGACTAGCTTCGGCAAATGTCTCTGTCGAGTCAGCACAAAAGCAGTTCAAAGAAATCTGAAAAACACACACAGATATAGACACACAAACACACTCTCCCACTTAAGCCGCAAATGCAATTCTCTTGTCTTTGTTGTTTCTTCTGTCATTACAAACCTTCAGCTTCTTTCTAGGTGGCTGGGATGGTTGGCTCCCCCCACGCACATGCAGCTGAACTTTGCCATTTTGTATCTTTTGCTTTTACTAGCCCTGAATGAAAGGATAAGGGGAGGGGGAGAAAGTAAAAGAGTAGAAGTGAACTAATTCAAATAAAGCAGAATCCGTTTGTAAATGAGGTGCAGAGAGGAAAGAGAGAGAGGGGCGGATGGGCATAGGGGCTCTAGGATGAAAACAGACAAACTGTCTGAAAATGGATGAAATGGGTTTTCAGAGATTAGAGTCCATGAACCCAATAGGAACCTGGCAGAATGTGAGGTTGTGAAGAAAGGTCCAGGAGAGAGAGCGAAGGTGCCAGAGACTTTTAGAAGGGAGCCGGGAGGTGACACGCCCGAGGACCTGCGATCCTGGGCTAGAAGCAAACTATGGACATGCTAATGAGGGAAAATTAACCTTTGGGTTGGGTCTGTGACATGGGCCCTCTGCTGAATGCCTGACCCAAGGACTGCAAGCCGCTTCGCTCTGCACCAGCGAAATGAGATAATCGCCCTGAAACCCACCAGCCTTGGTGCACACAGGCGCGGAAACACTGTTGTGGAGAGGGCAGAGTAGCTAGCAGCTCCTCCAAAGAAAAGGAAAACAGATAAGAAGCCACCAGGACGATGGCCAGGCACAAAAAGCAAACCTGCAGACCCTAGGTGCATCTGCTTAAGTCCCAAGCCCCTCCAGGGTGGCACATGGATGAAAGAAAGGAGCAGGGCCTGCAAAATAAGAAGTGTCTTCCTCTGTCTTGCTCCTTTCTGTCACCAAAGCCTCAGATAACTGGGCCTCGGTGAAGCAACACAAGGGATAAATGGATTTTATCTCCAGGAACGTGGCCGATGGGCCAGAGGATTATTGCTGAGGCAAAGAAAATATATTGGGGAGGGAGGGAGGGGGCGGGGATGGAGAACAGAAAGAAGTTTCAGAGGACAGACTAAAACAGACCAACAGAAAAGAAATTCAAAGGGAAAATTTTAAAGTGGAGTGGCTGTGGTTGCACGTCACAGACACTGAGACAGTAACACACACACACACACACACAGGGATTTTATTAAACAAACAAGCCAACAACCAAACGCACATCAAAAACACATTGGCTCCTGCTGTCACAGGGAGAGGGGATTTGAAATGATTGCGGGGTTCTGGTAGGGACCCTTATGGCCTTTACTGCAGACTCTCTCTCTCTCAGGGTGTTCCAGAAACCCTGAAAGCCTCGGTGGAGAAGCGGCCTCCCAGAGGCTACGCAGGGAGGACTCCCCGTTGGAGGCGGAGGGGTCGTGTTTCCAAGTAGAGACGTCAACAAACCGCAATCTTAGTGACACTGACAGCGCAAAATTATGTTTAATGTTGTGGGGGGGAAAGGGGAAATATAAAATTAGCACAGAGAAAATGTTTCCCAGACCTTCCTTACAATTAGGGCCGGGCCTGGGAGTGGGCACAAGGCATGGTGGAAACGGGAGGCCCAGGCCGGCAAGGCCACATCACTGAGTACAGGCAAAGCTCCCCCTCCACCCCAGGAGGCGTTCTCACTCCCTGGGAGGAAGAGGAAGGCTTCTGGATGGAGGCTAATGACATCCCATCCCATCCCTTCCCTGGGTTCAGAACCTTTCTTTTAGAGAAGAGAGGAGGTTCTGGATGTCCCATCCTAGTGGAGATGACAGTTCACGGACTGGCCTGCTCAATCCCAAGAGCCACGGGGTTTTCAAATCAGTCATGAAGCTGGCAAAAGAGCTGCCCAGCCTAGAAAGCAGAAAAGGAAATGGGCAGGGGTGGGGTGGGGTGGGGTGGAGTGGGTGGATAGACGCAAAACCTCCAACACCCCCCTCCTTTTGAGATCCTGGGGTGTCCGTAAGCAGAAGATGCTAAGGGGAAGTAAGAACTATCTGATAAATTAGCAAGCTCCCCTCTGGCACTCACTAGCAGCCCTGCCTCAGCTGCCTGGTACAGGTGTGCTGGACCCCCTACTTTCTCATGATGCTCCAGGTCTCCATAGGCACCCCCAGCCCCTGCTAGGACCAAGGACAGGCAGACTGCCACCAGGCAGTCAAGGGGATTGGCCCAGAGAGAGCCAGGGAGGTGGAAAAGGTGTCATTTTCAAAAAGGAAGCAGTTTCTGTTCAGTGCAGATTATTTCCTAAACTGCTTATTGAAAGAGACAGAAGTGTGAGAGAGAGAGACAAAGAGTAAGAGAGAGATAGAGAAAGGATGAATCCCCTATTTTCGTCATGTTGTGGTTATAAAGAATATAATTTTGTCTTTGTCTGGAAACCACTGTATTACTGTGGTTATTAAACAAGCTGGTTTCCCTTCTTAGTGTCAAGGCAAGGAGAGAGGGATAAAGAGAGAGGGTGAGCAGACAATCCATTTTCAAATAATGCAAATTAAAAGTAAATGTATTTTTAAAAACTAAACCTGACTGATAAAGGTAGGAGATGTGAGATGGCAGTAAGAGAGAGAAATGGGAGGAAAAAACACAGAAAAGAGTCTGAATTTTTTAAAAAAGACCAATCTGTGCAGAATAATCAGGAAAAACAATCTGGGATGGAAAAAAGCAACTGCCATTTCCTATGTGGTAGTTCCATGACCTTAGGAAAAATGGAGAAGCAGCTCTACCTTGGGGTGGTGGTTTTACACGTTGATTTTAGCAACAAGTATCAAAATATCTAAACTAATTGATTGTGGAGTTCCTTGGCCCTTCTCCAAAGAGCAATATAGATTTAATTGTATGTTGTTTAAAACTCCATTTCTCGAACAGTGTGAAACATGTAATAAAAGTCATAAACCGTATCGGAGATTCCCCCCCCCCCTCCACTAGCATAAATACCCGACTGACACTTGGAAATCTTAGCTAATACTTTTAATAAGCTAAAAAAACTGGGGGCATCTGAGAGGGGTAGCCACATAATAAAATCTAAACTGTTAATCCATTTTAACTCATTCAAAAAGAACCTGTGGTTTTTGCAGAGGAGGGGTCGGGGTGAGGAGACCCCACGTCAGACACCTGATTTGTTCGAACTCAGTTCAGCTAAACCACACTCCCCTGAAGCAAAGCAAGTAGTGAGTGGCCTTCCAGAAGACAACAGAAGGATCTGTACCGGGGAAAACGGAGCTGCAAGTTGCCAGCGAACTGCCTGGCCCGAGCTCCCCTCTCGCTCACCGAGGCGGGGAAGCCGGTCGGCGGCCAAGCCGGTCGGCGGCCGTGGCTCTCCGCAGGCCTGGGCCCGGCTTCCCCGAGGCAGAGAGGGGGGCTGGCGGCAGGCAGGAGTGCTCCAAAGCGGCGCGGCCAAGTCCCCCCGCGGCCCCTCCCCGGCGACCTCCCTGCATTGTCCGCAGGCAGCCCCGGCGCCCCCCTTCCCGGCCCGGGGCATCTTGGAGGAGGGAAGGGAGACGGGGAGAGCCCCAGTCACGCCTGCGATGTGCTCCGGGATCAGCCGCAGCCCCGGGTTCGCGGCCGCCATGAAGCCGGCGGCGGCGCGCGGGGCGGGCCGGGCCCTGGCGTGGCCACGCGGGCCGGCTGCTGGCGGAAATCTGCAAAAATCCACGTGAGCCGCCCCCTCCTCCAGCCGCCCGCGGCCCCTGACACGGCGGCATTGAAGCCGGCCCGGAGGTCCCCGAGGTCTCCGAGTGTGACAGTACTCAGTATAGCGGGTAGATGGCACAATTTTCTAACATTTAGAGAGAGGAACCCACGCTGGGAGCAATAAGTCCATTTAAAAGCCCTTTATTTAAAAGGAACAAAGATAACTGACAAGCGAAGTACAGAGACATCTCAATGAAATTTCCAAAGAAGAAAGAGAAATCAGAGGCCAGAGCAAATGCGAACCGGGCTTGATGGAACAGGCCAGCACTTTTCCTCCCCTCTCGAGAAGAAAGATAAAAAGACAAAAAGAAAGAGGTGGTGGTCACTGGGGTTTATGCGCGTTAATGATCACAGTCTAAACCAAATTCTATAAAACCCACAGCCACAGAAACTTTAAAATGGCCGGGTGGGCTCTGCCAGGGCAGGTGGGAGAGAAGCCTGATCTGTTCAGGGGAAGATACTTGGAAGTTTTGCCCTCCGCATTGAGGGCTCCATCCTAGCCTCGGAAAACAGCCGCCTCTGCTGTGGCTTGGCTGGTCTGGGGAGCCTGGAGACTGCAGGCCCGCCGGTCACCCACTCTGGGCACACCGGGGCCCTCTGAGGGCCTGGCGGCCGAGGCCTCTGTCCTGGAGCCGCCTCTCCTAGAACGGTGTCTAGGGCTCAGCGAGGATCCGAGGACCTAAGATGTGCTCAAAGGCTGGGTACTTGAGAGCCCACTCGCAGGAACAATTGTTATCTCTTAAAAACCGAGAGGCGCGAAAGGGCGCTCACTGATGTCACCTGGCAAAACCAAGACAGCCCACACTTCATCGTGTGCTCTAACACTGCCATTACCCACTCCCCACTGCCCAAACCTGCAAGCCAGGTCCCGTACTCGTCCAAAAGGCGAGACCGAGACCCGCAGGCCCAGAGGAGACAGAGGAGGGGCAAGAGGCCAGGAGAGGGGCGATGCCCCTCTGGTCCTCCCGGCAGCGCTGGCCCCGAGCGACCCTAACACCCTCCCCCAGCCCAAGCAGGCGGCAGCAGAGGTGAGGTGGCTAAGGCCCGCAGGGGGTCAAATGATTGTATTTGGGTGGGTGCTCGCCGACGTATTTGCTGAGTAAACCTCCCTTGCTGCGTTGAAGGCGAATCCCCGTTGATAAATCCATCATTACCGTTCGGATTCAGGGAGGCAGCCCCGCCACTAAATTCATCTTACATTTGTAGCGCTTTAATAGACATTTATTAAATGCTTTTAGAGAGAGGCATGGGGCGCGTGATTACATCCTAGTTATAGACAGAACATAAAGACCCACGTTAACACCCATTTGCAGGAAGGAAGGAAGAGGTGGGGAGGGGGGAGAAAAAGCAGAGGGATGGGGCGAGGGGAGATGGGGAGGGCGGGGGCACATCGCCTGGGCGTTATTAGCTGGGGCTGCCTGGCGGGGAGCGAGGCGGGAGCCGCGGGAAGCCTCCGGCTGCGAGGCGGAGAAGTCCCCCGTTCGCCTCGCAGTTCCCTGGGCTCCCGTTTGCCCCGCACCCCGCCCCCAGCTCCGCTTGGGGGTCTTGTGTTCTCTGCCGCAGTGCAAGGGATGTCCGCTCTGCCTCCGCTGACCCTCTGCGGTCCCCAGCCCCCAACTCCTCCTTGACTGTATCCCAGGCCTCTCCAAATGACACTCCTTGGAGTAAGCCAGGGAGAGGCGGCAGGGAAGCCCCGGCATTTCAGGATTCCGAGAGAGTCTTTAAAGCGTCTCCTCCGCCCCACCCACCCCCCAACCAGTTAGCCAGAGCGCTGAGCCAGGCCTCCCTCAACACAAAGCAGACAGGCGCCTTGGCCACGGGGCGGGAGAGCCCCGCTCGTTCCAAGGCGTCTCTGGCCCGACCTGCTTGGCCTGTGGAGCCCTCCTCCGTCCGGCGCCAGGAGGGAGCCACGCCACCTTTGCACCTCTGACCATCATCCTGCCTGGGGACCTGCCCCAGGCTAGCCTCACGCCCCTCGACCTCGATCTCAGGGAGCTGGGCCTGCGGGAATGCCTGGGCCTCCAAAGGGCCTAACCCTTCCTGAGCGCCCCAGGGCCTCACCTAAAGGCCCAGTCCCCGGGCTCTGTCAGTTCTGCGCGCCTCCTCGCTCCCCGGGGACGCGGCCACCAGCCCCGGCCGAGGACAGCCTCGGTCAGGACTCCTGGCCCTCCTGGGCTCTTGGTGAGGAACACTTCCGCTACCTCAAAGTTGCTATAAGAAAATAAATACAAGTGACACTGTGCTGGGCCAAAGCTCATTAGTTCGTTGTCCAGGCCTAATAAAGAAACAGAAGCGCAAATTACAGAGTTCAGCTTCCACACACGCTCTGTCACCCGATATCAGCGGACGGCGAGCCTGATTCCAATTGCTCCGAACTTGCTGCGCAGTTCGCCCCCCACCCCCTCCTCGCAAGCAGGAGGTTGGGTGGAAAAATATAGTTCCAGAGGGGGTAATGATCAAGCTTTTCCTCTCGGAAGCCTGCGCCACCTCATTTCCCATCAGTAATCCCAATAAAATTAACGTCGTGGCTGCAATTGAAAAGAGGAGGGCCCGCGACACTCCTGAAATAACACACTCTCCCCCAGCAAAAGGTAAAAAGCAAAACGGCCCTTTGTTCAGCTAATTAACGAAGGCCCAACTCCGAAAGCAGATGTGTTTGCTTAGCTAATCACAAGCATGTTTCTTTCAAGGAACGTCATTTCGAGGGGGCCGCTCTGGGGAATGGGAAAGGGGGACACAGCAACCCCCCCACCCAGGTCCTCTCTGCCTCAGGGGTCTCTCACCCCCAGACTGAGATCCAGAGGCTAAACCAGGCAGCCCATCTCTCACACCTCTTTCCCTCTTGGTCCAACCCCAGAGGCCCACTAGGCACCTCGGGGCTTGCCCGAATGCCAGGCCTGCAAGACGCAAGGGGGAAAACAAATGGAAAAGTTTTAATGACACAGATGCCATATTAAATGAGGCAGTTTTACAATTCACTTTGAATAAGACGCTAACTTATTACAAGTCTGTTATCAGAAGGACGATAAGATTTATAACTCCAAGAGTCAGCTTTTCCCCTTAATGACAATGGATGTTAAAGAGAGGAAATCTGTTCTCTATTAGAGGAGATGCGAGTCCCTTCCCTGTTTTCGGGCATTTACAGATGCGTCCAGGAGGGCAGATACCAGGTCCCTTTGTGTCTCCTTGTGAAAAATTCTGCCTTTCCCCTTTGGCTATGAATCCGGGTCTCCTGGCTGGGTTAGCACCTCGCTCAGTCTGTCAGCTTGAGCTTGGTAGAAGGAAAAAGAGAGAGCGAGAAAGGCAGGGAGATAGATAGAAGTGGGGATGGAAATGGAGGGGCTGGGGGGGCGGTCTCAGGCCTTCACGCAGGAAAACTATTTCCCCCTCTTTCTCTGCCATACAAAAGATAGCTTTCTCCTAAACCAACACAGTAAGCAAACTTTAAAAAACTGGGGTCCTATTACAAACCAACGCCCAGCACTAACTGCTTTAAAATTACTGCATAATTAGATTTAGTTGAATTTCACCATTAATTAGGCAGCCGCACTGCAGGGAGCCTTTGAAATCTGAGAAAATGGGAAAAAATCATCTGAAGCACGTTTTTTAAACCTAACTTCAATAAATCTTGACGAGGCCCGGAATTCAGAGAGTAACCTCGCTCCCCTCCCAGGAGGCTGAGGGTAAGGGTCTCCAGGCCTGGGCTGGAGCTGCAGTTGGACGTTAAGCGGCGATACCCCCGGCGGCGGAGAGCTCAGCCCGGGCCCAAACCACAGTCTCTTACAGAGGCCCTCAGGAGACCCTCTATGGGCGGCCGGATCTGTCCCACGACCGACCTCCCCTGCTCTCAAACCTGTTCGATAAAGGAGATTCCCCCCCTACTGCAGAAGCGCTCCTGTCCGGGGCGCCGTCCACGTCGGCTCGGGCGTTTCTAGGGCCTGCGAACCGCGCCCCCTCCACCCCGCGCCCGGAGCCCGCCCTCGGCCCCTGCGCGCCCCCAGTCAGCCCTCCTCCCGGAAAGCCCCCTTTCCTCCAAGTTTGCCACGGAAGCAGCAAGTTAGCTGTGCCCACGTCCTGCGGGGGATGGCCGACTAGTCTCCACACTCCACCATCCCGCCCCCCCACCCCAACTCAGAGGGGGTCGCGGGACGACCCCCCAGCTGCAGCTCCTACATTAACGAGCGCGACGACTGACCGAGGTCTGTTCCTATGGCCTCGCCCCCTCCCCCTCCACCACTCATTTAAGATCAGCGGTTGCGGATGCAGACTTTCTCTCAGTCGGTTCTTGCCGAGGGGGCAGACCTGGAATAACCTCTCCCGGTCATAAGGGGCGGGGGGCGGACGGAGAAGGGGGCCACCGCGTCACCAGCGTGTCCCCTCGCAGTTCTGCCGCTCTAACTACAGGCACAAGCGAGGCCCGCACTCACTCGCCGGGGAGAGTTTGAAAAGAGGGTTATCTGCCTGCAGACGGAACAGCCTTTAGCCGCCCCCCCGCCCCCGTTTTGGTTTTTTTTTTTCCCCCCTTTCGGATACCCAATGTGTTTCCCATTAGCCGGCCCCGCCGCTCCTGGCAGCCCGGCGCTCGCGGCGCGCTGGGAGACGCCATGTTGGCTCCGCTCACAGGACCCAGTCAGGAGCGGGGCTTCGCGGCCGAGTTTCGCACGCGCGCGCGCCCCCCGCGCGCCGCCCGCCGCCTCACGCGCGTCCCGGGAGGGCGGCCCGGCGCGCCCGGCACCCCGGGCCTTCCGGGGGGCGCTGACGGGGCCCCGCCGCGCGTCGGCGGGGGGCGGGAGCCGGGGGCACCTCTCCTGCGGCTGCTCCTGGCCCCCGGCCCCGCGGCCGGCCGGATGCTCGCCCCGGCATCCCGTCTCCGCGGGGCCGGCCCCGGGCGCCGCCTGCGAACTTTGAGCCCCGGCCCCCGGCGAGAACTCGCTGCTGAAGGGCCGAGGCCGGGCGACCGCGAGCCGAGCGCACGGGCTAGGATTCCGCAACCCACCCCCCTCCACACCATCACCACTCCCCTCCCCAGCTCGGTCTGCCCCCGGGTTTGTTTGAAAGTGGCGAGAAGCAGCGGTCGCCCCTTTCTCTCTCTCTCTCTCCTCGGACCATTGTTGCCTTTCGCGTCTAACTGGGTTCTCTCACACACCCCCCACCCCCGAGCACCAACAGGAGGAGGGGCAGCGGGGTTGGGAAAAGAAATAAAGCGAGCTCAGATCAGATGTGGGGAGGGGTGGGGGGAAGCAAGGAAAAAGAGACACTTAAAGGGAAAGAGTCGCCATGTTTAGCAGCTTTTTAAAAAAGATCTCGTCAATTTCACACAGAACGCACTCGCTGGGTCCCAGCCCTAGTCTTTTGTCCAATTCAGTCGCAGCAAAGATCTTTTGTTCTAACTCAGCGTGAAAAGAAAAACTTTCTTTAAATGCTATAAACTTAAACCAAACTCAAGACTCTAAACAGATCCTCCTCCGGCCACTCTAAACATATACAAGGGGTTTTGTTTTACCCGTTTGAAAAATTTTGGGTCCTGGTTTTTCTGCCTCGCAGATCCCAAGCTACATTGCTGAAACTTAGAGAGAGTGAGAGAGAGATTTCCAATGTCTAGAACACATGCTTAAGGCAGAATAAAACAGGGACTGTCTTTTGCTTTGAAAATCATAAATTATAATTTAATGCCAATAATAATTTACAACAAATGGCTGTTTACAATAAACTAACACAAAACAAACAAGGCAAAGGGCCTGTGTTTTACTTATTAGAGAAAACTTCACACACTCACATGGATAGCACTTGCAAGAGGAGAAAATAAACAACCACCTAGGAAACCTCAATCTAGAGGTCAGCAATGTTCTGTCATAGAACATACTTAGATTTATGTATGTATATATCTACAGAAAGAAGCTGAGGGTCAGATGGAGAACTCTGCTCAGATGCACACGTCAGACAGATTTTTCTGGTCTACATGTATTGACTGGAACTGAGTATCAAAGTTTAATACACTTTACAAAATGATCCCTTTTCTTTCACATCCCCTTACCCACCACCCCCTTTTAAAATCAAACCACAACACAGTGATGTATGATGGTGGTGTGGGTGCTGCAAAGCCTCAGTAAGAACAAAAATTGCAAGCTCCCACACACTGAGCTTCCTTCAAACCAGGAAAAGAGAAAAGAGGGAAAAGAAAAAAACAACAACAACAAACCTCCAAAACAAAATAGTTAATACTTCCAAATCCACACACCCTATAAAGTTTCCTTCTTTCTTTCTCTTTTTCTTTCTTTCTCTTCTTTTTCTTAATTTGGCTTTTAAGGACAAAGTATCCCAAGAGTAGTACAGATTGTATCTACACAATCTGAAATGTCAGAATGTCGCTGTGTTTTTATGTACAGAACTCCAATGGAAAAGATTCCCTTGACCTGTGGTCATGCTCTCACAGAAGGAACGTACAGGGGGGAGGGGAAGGCAGGCCAACTGCAAGTTATCATATATACATTAAAAATAAACCCTTCAGCCACTCTAAGCTACATCACTGAATTTGAAATCCTCTCAACAACCACCCTAGATGAGAACCACAGAATATTTTTAAAAATCACACCTACTTAAGGAAAAACTCATTGCAAACAACTGCCTTCTATTGACAAGGCTGGATTAGCTTGCTTGAACCATCTTCTGCGTAACTGTCAGAAATGTACAAAACAGTATTTTTTCCTGATCATAAAATAGATACTGATCTCAAGATTCCTAATACTTTTCACAATACCTTCCCTAAGCAGGCACTTAAGTGTGACAAATATAAGGGCCTTTTTTTTTTTTTCCTGGAAAATCCATTTTTAATTAAAAGAAGGATTAGGTGAATGGGGGTGGTTTACTATATCAGTATGGCACTTCCTAAACCATAGATAAACCATTAACTTCAGTTCCCCCCACCCCATCGCACCCAAATTAAACAGGCAAATACACTAGTCTACCTTTGAACAAACTGGCTGAGGGAAGTGAACAAATAGAGCGAGCCCCTGGCCCAGCTCAGAGAGAGCTAGCTCACAGGGGCTTCTCCATGGAAAGACAGTGGGGACAGCCAAACAGGTTTCAGATATCAAATAATATTTTAATTTCTGAATACTTTCAATTTCCTTGGAATATAACACACAAAGACTCGACCAAACAGTTCAGTTATTATAACTTTTACAGTATACAGAAATGTTGCACTTAAAAAAAAAAAACCTTCAGTTTTTTTTTAAAACACAAACTGTAAACTCTAAGATACTGAATCAATCACGTTACCTATAAGTGCCAACAGTGTTATTTTGTCATGCTGATTTCAATGGTATTTTTTAAAAAGGGAAAATATCAACAATTATAATACAAAGGGTTTGCAAATATACAAACAGATATAGGATTTTCATAACAATTCAAGAACTAAGCGGGACCCAATTCAAATTACAAAAGTTCACTTTTTATTCAAAACCTCAGCATGTGTCTTGGACACATTCCTTGGCTGCCAATAAATTCCACAGTTCATTCTCTTTCTTAAAATATTTTTAAAAAGCTAGGTTTGTCATGGTGTGTTTTGGGGGGGTGGGCCAGGGTAGGGGAAGTTTTTAAGTGTTGTATGTGGTTCCTCCAGTTCTCAAATTAGAGTGCTCAACTTCATCTAAAATTTTTGGTCACCCCTTGTAAGTGCGTTTCCATCATCTTTGAGTTGCCTTTTAAAAGTTATATGTCTTCCTATGATATTTTCATGGACTCAGTTTTAATTCTTGCAGAACATATATTTTAAGGATACACAGTTTTTAAGAAGCCAAGATTATATCAAAACTTATTATAGAACCACAGAATAAACTGGTTTGGAACCAGAAAAGTACAAAAAAGAACAGCTAGAGGTACATAGACACAGGACAATTAATAATTTGGAAAAAAAAAAAGACTTACTTTCTCCATTCTGCTAATTTTCTCCCAATCTCCTTAAATGCACTTTTAGCAATATTTTTCCAAAATTTACCAAAAAAAGAAAAAAGACTAATTTCCTTTTTATACAAAAATGATAAGTAGCAAGTTGTTCTGACCGACACAGGAGTTTTTTTTTTTTTTAATGCATTCTGTAAAAGTTCATTCAACAGTCTTTTTTTTTTTTGGAAATTCACAGTCCATTAAATTCTTCCCCTCTCTTCTTTTAGCAAACTTGTAACATCCTTTTATATCCTTTCTTAACAGAAGGAATTTAAGCAAACAAACCAGTCTTTTGCCTTTTCTTTCTCTCTGTTTCACTCCCCCTTCTTATTTTGATTGATTTATTTATTGAATTGCCATATACGGCCAGTTAAAACTGCTGCCAGACAGTAACATATCCCGGATGAGGGTTTCGATGGGGGTTTTACCTACCAAACGGACGAAAAACAATTGCTCTATGACTGAGGAGGAGACCGTGCGGAGAGAAGGGAGGCGAAGCAAAAGCTTTCCGAATCGTGTTGGTTGGTTGGGGTACTGGCTCCTAACGTATTCTTCCAAAGCACACTGGGACTTTTCCTGCAAGCTTTCCACATGGGCTACATCAGAGAGACCACAGGCATCTGGAAGAAAGTTTAAAAAAAAAAAGAAGAAGAAGACGACGAAGAATTCAGTCATCAGATTAAGAGGTTTGAAATGGGTCACATGAAGTGTGTGTACAGTGCTCTGTCAAACTGCCCCAACTGGAGCTGGAGCAAATGCCTACGGACTGAAAACCTGGGGGCTGGGGAAGGGGGAACCGCGTGAGACAGTCCTGGGATATTAGCTTTAAAACAGAACACAACTCAGTGTATTGCAGGCTTTCTAGGTCCCAGTCCTCAAGCTTGCTGACCGGGAGGCCCAAGCAAAGTGCACTGGGCGAATCTAGCTCAGGTCAGTAAACAGACTGATAAACAGATGAAACCAAAACTACCAGTGCTCCGCCCCTCCTCCTCTGTAAATAATAGTTTGGCTTATAATTATATGGTGTGTGGGGGGGGTGGGCAACAACCTGGCCCAGCCCCTGGTAATGGCGCCCACGACCCAGCCTCAGATTCTCCCCAAAGAGGGCGACTCATTTTTCTCCAGTCTTTGAAACTGATTTAAGTGGCCCTTTAAAACTGATCTTGTCAGTTTAGCCTATTGAAGGGCAGCCATGCAAACTGTGATCTCTCTGTTCATTTGAGCTGTTTCTTTTCCCTCCTTTTCTTCTCTCTCCCTTTTTCTCCTACCCACCCCCCTGATTTTTTTTTTTTTTGTAAACCCAGGTCCCTCCGAGAAGAAACCCCCTCCCCGTTATCTTCAGGAAAACACGTTTCTTTTTCGGATATGTGAAAATACAATAAGTGCCTTTGAAATGAGAGTCTTCTCAGTGAAGGCGGTGCAGGTTGTGACCTGACCTTTGGGGGCTCCTCAGGCAAGACTGGGGCTAACACATGCATATTGTCAATCCTTAAAGCAGATATTCAAAAAAAGCCGCCACTGCACCCACCCCAAGAACCAGAACACACATACAACCTCCTCATGTGTGGATCTAGGGCTCTGCATGTCTACAGGATGCATAGGTGTCTGTGATCAGAAATTAAAAGATCTGTTTGCATTGGACTCCTTCTCTCCGCAAGCGTACTGTCTCTCAGAATCAGATAACAGGGACCTTTATCTCTTTGTGAGGCGATCTGCATTCTCCACACAGGCCTCTACATTTTACAAACACTAATAAATTAAACTGTTACAAGAGTATCAGGCATTTCTTTCCTTGGAAGACTAAGGTAAGTCTAAGAGCTAACAATGAGCTCAAGAAAGGAACCACCGCCCGGATGGGCTGGGAACATGGGCTGGGTGTTGGGTTGCAGGAAGGGTTGAAGGTGACTCTGGGTTAGGGGACGATCCTGTCTGTACATTTGCATCAGGCAGCCGTTCTAGTTGTGACAGGTCCCCCGGGAAAAATAATCCAGATCCAAGCCTCTGCATACAGCCCTTCCTTGCCCAGACACTGCCCTTTAATTGATTACCTAAGGACTTTCAAAGGCAGAATTTGGGGGTGGTGGTGGAAGGGATGGATTTTATACAAAAAGCAGCAATATATAAGAGAAAGTGGGTTAAGGACTCAGAACCTACGACAGACTCAGCTCAAGACGTGGGTCCCCAGATTTCCTTGGAACAATAAGGAAGAGACTGTGGATCTTTTTGTCTGCTACAGGAACTCCTCAGCTCTCCTGGTGTCCTGATTACAAGCTGCAAAACCTGCAGTGGGTGACTTGGTTCCAAGCCCTACACAGGTCCAAATTTTGTTATCTTGAACTGGGAGCCCCCTTCCCCTCTCAGCCGTGACAAAGGGGGTCAGCTGACAACTCGGAACAAGCATGTGGAAGGGGTGATTTCCACCCACCTGGGCTCTGCTGAACTCAGCCAGGGGGGCCAGCCAAAAGGCTCAGGTGTGGCCCAAAGTGGTAAGCCAGACACCTTCCATGATCATTTGACCTCCAGAGTTAATTAATATTAGATCTATTACTCACACAGGTTAAACTACCTGCAAACTAATTAGATTTCATAATGCAGTCAGTGATGGTTTTATATCTCTGGCAACATTCATATCCAGCCCAAGTTGGCACACACTTTGGGTTGTTTAAAAATTGCCTCAAGTGTTTGCCTGGGCAGGGGAAGTGACAGGCCTGAGTCTTAAACCCCCTGCAGACATTCTGAAGAGTGTTGATGGCCCCTTTCTTCCTTCTGCCCCTTCCTGACAGCTCTTCCTCCTCCCTGGACAGTCTGCATTGTTTTAATAAAAAATATGCTTTTGAAAATTGCTGTCCTCAGGTTGGCCGGACCTGGAGCTCCAACTCACACTGAGTTAGCAGGCAAACTTTTCCCCCTCCCGCCAGGGGCAAACCTTTCCCTGAGGGGCTGATACCAGGACTGTTCCAGTGCCTACAGGCATCTCCCAGAGGCTCAGCCCGGGTGACAGGGAGAGCCATGGGGGTAGAGGAGATTCCTGCTCAGCTGGCCCAGAGTGCCTGAGGTGAGGCAGGGAACAGGAGTGTGCATCCTAGTCTGCTGGAAGGGCAACAGGCCTGCGAGGCTTCCCCATGGCCCATTTTGAGAGAGTCAACAGTCTGAAGCATCCTTCCCGTGGCCCAGCTTTCCTCTCCTCTCCCCAGAACAGGCCTGCCAGGGCCCCACCGCTAGGCAGAGTTCCCATTCCAAGTTTCACTCGGCAGTGTGGCCTGCGCCGGCTCTGGGGGCTCCCAAGAGTTTTAGGCCCTAACTCTGAGCTAGGAGCCCGGAGGCCCGAGAGAGCAGGGCTCCTTCCTACCTGAGGTGAACAGGACTATGGCCTTGAGGCAGCTGTACTCGGCGGAGTCGACGTGCAGCGCTTTTAGCTTCTCCACTTGCTCTTGGAAGATCCGTATGTGGTCCATAAAGGCGACCACTCGGTCGGCGGACATGGGCGAGGCGTGGAGGCCGGCGGCGGCCAGGAGCGGGGCGACGTGGAGGGGCATGGAGCACTGGGCCGCGTTCAGAACGAACAGCTCGCTCCAGGTGAGGCGGAGCAGGGCCACCTGGTCGGTGATCTGCAGGTCGGGGAAGAAGGGGATGTTCCGGGCCCACTCGACGGCGCTGAAGAGCATCCGCGCGGCCAGTTCGCAAATGTTCTCGATGCCCATGATGTTGTTGGGCTGCATGCACTGGCTGCCGAAGCGCGACGTGGGGTAGGGCTCCGCGCGCAGCAGCAGGGAAATATATCCGGACAGGTAGGAGTGGCAGTTGAGGGGGTCCCCGTTGGTCAGCGCGAACTGCCCGTGGCTCGGCTGGGTGGGCGGCATCCTGCCCCTCTGCACGGCTGCGGGGAGGAAAAGAGACACTCCGCCGTTAATGCCCAGCCTCGTCCCCCCTGCTCGCCCGGCAGGGTCGGCCCCAAGCCCGCCCCCCGCCCCCCCAAACCCCCGACCCCGACTCCGCGCGGCGCAGGAACCCGCAGGCCTGCCCCTCTCTCACCCGCGCCAGGGCCACCGACCCGAGGGGCGCCGGTAGCCCGGCCGCCCTCTCCTCCGACCACCACCCAGGCCAGCTCCGGCGATCAGGGCGGCCCACTGGCCTCGGAGGCCCGCTCCGGGCCGGGAGGCCGAGCACCCAGCATGGACCACTTTGCCTCGGGGTCCCTGGCACGGTGGGAGGGATGGAGCATTGTGGGGGGCATCTTTCTTCTTTTACTGCTGAACGGCTGATATATATATATTTTTTATTGATTGGAGGAGAGGGAGCGCGGGGAGGGGGTGGGGGGGCCGAGGCTGGGGGGAGGGGGAGACGCTTTTGCAAAAGACACCGAGGAGCTTCACCCCGGACGGCCTGTGTCCACCCCAGCACCGTTCTCCATACCCCCCCACCCCGCCCCCAAGCACGCAGCCCCGGCCCCGCGGGCCACCCCTGGCGAGAGGCGAGCCGGGAGCCCAGGTCTGGCGGCAGCCGACTCGGCGTGCTCGCAGGAAGGGAGAGGGCGGAGAGACAGGCCGGCCGAGGCGAGAGGAAGCCGGGCGAGAGGCGGGGAGCGGGCGGCCGGCGCCGGCGCCGCCCGGGAGGGCCGGAGAGGGCCGGCCAGGCTCGGGCACGAGCGGTTATCTGACGCCGGACGGGGAGAGTCGCTCTCGCAGAAACACAAAGAAACCCGGGCATTCGCTCGCCGCAATCCGGAGCCCGCGCCCGGCGCCGAGCGCGCCATTGGCCGAGCAGGGCTCGCGGCGCTCGGCGAATTTCATATCACAAAGACCCAACTCGCGCAGAGCGAAAGCAGCCGCCCCAGGCCCCTCGCCCACCCTTCTCCTACTCCCTATCGTGCTCTCCTCCTTGCAAAAGTGAAAGGAAAAAAGAAAACAGAGGTATTTTTTTTTTTAGCCGAATGTTAATCCACGGAGGGTCACATGAGCGCTGCCCGGGCGGCAGCGTTAATACGGCGAAGTGCATAAAATTGCCATTTGTAATTTGAACCTCCTGTACAAAAAGTACAATCTCAGGTTGATTTTTTTTTGAGAGGGTGGGGGCTGGGGAGAGGGGTGGGGAGGAGGGACATATGTTGAACATGCAGGGAAAACAAGGAGAGAGAGAGAGAGAAACGGAGAGGAAGGAGAAGTAAACCAGGCTTTAAAACCACCACCACCACCACCACCAGCACCTCCACCACCTCCCCATCCCTTGCAGAAAGGCGAACTCGAATGAACTGGCCGTCAATGCAAAGGAAATGAAAACAGCCCGAAGAGAGAGTTGAGGAAATCAGTCGGCCACAAAGCATGCGGATTTGGGGGGGTCTGGGTTCCACTGCAGAACTTGCTTCTAGTTTAAAAACCCCTTTCAGCTGCAATACGAAGAGAAGAGCTTGGGGCGTCTGTGTCCTTACCCAGAGCAGGCTAGCCAAACGCACCCAGGGCCCCGGGACCCCGGGCGAGGGAAGGAGAAATGAGAGGCCGATACCTTCCCGTCTCATGCCCACTTTGAGGCACTTTTTGAGGCGGCAGTACTGGCATTGGTTGCGGTGGTGCTGGTCGATGGGACAGTTCCGGTTGGCGCGGCACGTGTAGCTCAGGTTCCTCCGCACGCTGCGCTTGAAGAAGCTCTTGCAGCCTTCGCACGTGAACTGGCCGTAGTGCTTGCCGCTCGACTTGTCCCCGCACACCACGCACTCGATGTGCTGCTGCTGCTGCTGCTTGTCGCCGCCCGGCCCTCCAGGGCCGCCCTGGCCGCCGGCTGCCGTCTGGGCCGGCGTGCTGGCCGGGCCCCCTTGGCCGGGCGTCTGTGGCGTGTGCGGGGCGCCGGGCGGCGGGCCGGGCACGGGCGGCGCCTGCGAGGCCTGGCTGCCCTGAGAGCCGGGCACCTCGTCCTGGGGGTCGCGCCACGTGCTGACTACCATTGCCATATCTATGGGGGCCGCGTCCGGACTTCCTGCTCCCCTGGCTGCGGGCGGCGGCGGGCTCCCGGGTATCGGGCTCCGGCGCGCCGCCTTTTGTGTGTGCAAAGGGTGCGAGAGGGCGCGGGAGGGCGCCCCGGGTGGCTCGGGGGGGCTGGTTGGTTGAGGTTGGTTAGTTTTTCCTTTTTTGTTTCTGCTTTTGCAAAGTTTTGTCGATGGCTCGTCTGGCCCGGTGTGTTTGTTTTGTTTGTTTCTCTCGGCTCAGCTTTGTTGCTTTCGGGGGGCTTTCCGCCGGGGAGGGGAGGGGAGGGGATGGGGCCGGGGGAGAGCAAGTGGGAGCAGAACGTGGAGAGAGAGAGAGAGAGAGAGAGAGGGAGGGGAGGGAGAGCTGCAAGTCGATTGTCTGGCTTCAAGACAGAAGTAGGAGGCAAAAAAAAAAAAAAAATCTCTCCAAAGATCTTCCTCGCTCTCACTCTCTCCCTCCCTCTCTCGTTCACTCTCTCGCTCTCAGAGCTGGTGTGTAGCCGAGGAGTTGCAGGAGGAGGAGGAGGAAGAGGAGGAGAGGCGACTGTCCGGGGGCCAAGTCCAGGGCAGCCCACAGTCAGCCATTCAGGAAAGCCATCGAAATCGGGAGGACTCGGAGAGCAGAGGCGCCGGTCTCGGGCGCGCCCAGAGAGCCAGGCAGGCCGGGGCGGAGGCCGGCGGCCCGCGGAGTGGCCGGAGCGCTGCCCGGGTCCGGGGGAATCAGCATGAAAGTGGTCCGCGTCGGGCGCTGCGCGGCGTCGTCCTGGCGCTGGGCCGCCGCCGCCGCCTGCCCCGGGCGCCCCGGCGCGCGCCTCGCTCGCTCCGGCCGCCGCCGCCCGCTTTCGCCGGATAGAGGCCGCTCGCTGCTCCCTGCGGGCCGCCTGGGCCGCCGCCGCCGCCGGAGCCGGAGCCGGAGCCGCCGCCGCCGCCGCCGCCGAAGCCGCCGGGTCGGGCCCGGAGCCGCCGCGTCTAGCGCCGCCGCCGCCGCTGAAGCCTCTGCCGCTGCTGCCGCTGCTGCCGCCGCCGGAGCCGCTGCTGCTGCCGCCGGAGCCGCCTCACACACATAGGGAAAGAGTCAACTCGCCGGCGGCGGGGGAGAAATGATAAAAGAGAGAGAGGAGGGCAGATCACCACCTAGAAGCACATCCTTCGTGCGCAGAGGGGGGAGAAAAAGAGGGAGAGAAAGAATGAAAGAGGGGAAAAAAGGCAGCACGGCACCCGGAGAGAGAAGGCAACTCGGGGAGAGGAGGAGGAGGACGAGAAAACACACACGCGCGCACGCACACACACACCGCGGAGAGAAAAGAACAGAGAATCAAAGTGATCAAATATGCTAAAAAGGGGGGCGCGGGAGGGAATGCGATTTATAGGCGCCGGGGCTGGCAGAAGTGGCTTCTCCGCGATCAGCTCACTGAGCTCTCTATATAGTGAACTTTGACACGACTGCTGCAACTTAGCGCACGTTGCCATGGCGACGGCGCGCCTTATAAGGCAGCCGCCGGGGTTGGCCTGGCCAGGCGCGCGCGCGCCGCCCCCTCGCCGTCATTGGCCGGAGCGCGGCGGCCCCGCCATGGCGGCCACGGGCGCAGCCCGGTCCTAGCGCGAGCGGCGTCGCGGCCGGGGCGCGCGGGGGGCGGGGGGCGAGGGGCGAGGGGAGGGGGGGCGAGGGGAGGGGGCGGGGCGGGGGCAGCGGTGCCCCCGCCGCAGCCAGGCGGGGGATGGGCCCGCGCCGTCCCCGGGCGCGCGGCCACCGCGCTCTGCGCACCCCGCACCCGAGGTTTCCGCCCCGGCGGGGAGAGGAGCGCGGCGCGCGCGGAACGACGCCTCTTAAAGGCTCCGCGAGAAGCTTTGGATGGAATCGGGGACTTCGATTCTCGCAACTTGGCAATGCCACCGGATCCGCAGCTCGCGCACCACCCGGGACTCCCGGCGCATCTTGGTGCCCGCGGTGCCAGAGAAAGAGAAAAGTTGCCCAGTTTCTTTGCAGAGGGGTAGTGGGTGAGGATGGGAAGGTACCTAGAGCCCAGCTGGCAGGCATTTTCCAAACGAACCATTTGGTCAAATCCGGGTGCATGGTAGACCCTTCCCTTACTCAAGTCTGATCACTTGCTTGGTTAGGTGGGTTTTTTTCTTTCTTTCTTTTTTAAAGAAAAAGAGCCGTTCAGTGCCCCCCTCCCTTTTTTTTGTCCATGTAGGGTTAGCATTTCACAGGTATGTGGCCTGACATTTTAATTGCTCAAATAAAGAATCTCAGATGCTGAGAAGCTGAAGTAGACTTCATCTCATTGTCATGACGCAATTAAAATCAATTTTCTTCAACTTTATTCTCTCTCGTTAGTTTCAGCTAACTCCCAAGCCAGCGAGCGTCCTGCCACACACCCAGTCGTGGGGAGAGGTGAAAAGACCTTTCTGCCGGCTGATGGACAAGTGGACGCAGGCTCCAGCGTCCCCTGTGCGTACCCTCTGCACACACATGTAAGCGCACATGTATCAGATGCACATTTGTCAATGTACACAGACAAAGACTTCAGCGACTATGCTCCTAGGTCATAGAACAGTTGAGTAGGACTTCATTGTTCCTCAAGTTCCTTTTAAGCATTCATACAGTCATTAAAACACACACAGAGATTCTGCCCCAAATTGGCAATAATACCAAGTACAATTCACAGGAATCACTGCACAAGCCATATTCTACCTCAAGCGAGTCGCTGCAATGAGAACAACTTCATTGCCTGTGCCATTCTGTTCAATGTGCAAAAAAACATCAAGCCGATTGTATCTCTGAATTCTGGAGCATTTGATTTTAAACATCAAACATCTAGAATTGTCCCCCAGAACACATTATATTCCAATGCAGTAATCTTTCTGTTCGCTTTTCACCAGCTAGAGGATCATGACTATTCAACATTTATAGAACAAAATTGCGACTCCATCATACACTCTTTGCACCAAGAAGAATCTATGGACTGGTAATCCAACCAGGTTTATGAACAATTAAGATATTTTATACAAAGCATGCTGAGCTTCAGGAAACATGAACACACATAAAGAGTAAATTAATGACCACAAGGAAAGCATCCTTGATAGTTTTAGAAATCGAGGCAATGAAGAATTTAAAAAAATAAATTGTACATATAATTGACATGTGTAGATTGTACTTTGTATTCAATACCCTTTACACACCGACAGAATCGAGGTAAGAACTAAAGGAAGATGTAGGTGGAGAGGGGCTTGGTTTTAGGGCAGGAAAGATTCTCCTTGCTTCATTCTTGAAACCTTCTTAGCCCTCACCCTTTCTCCGCTGAAATCAGATATTTCACTAAAGCTGCAGGTGCTGGGATTATTTGGAAGTTTTTTTTTTAAAACCTCCAGTGGACACTGAACTATCATGAACCTGGTGTGTAATGAGATTGCTGGAGAGTGAAGCCAGGCAGCAAATTTCAGGTTGATTACAGATACAATATAATTTTCTCCTAAAGAGGACAAGAAGGATGGAAAAGAAATCATTTCAGAGAAGGTTGTGTCTTTTTTCTTTTGCTTTTCAGTCTCTATGATTCGAGGAGGAATTGCCTAATGCTACAGATGTCAGTATATTAGGGGCAAACTCAGCAAAGATGTGGTAGGGCTGGGGTTGAGATAGAAAATCTAATGGGCATCCTTATCTCAATGTAATAGAAGATAAGAATAATTGATTACAGAGAAACCTAAACTCGCCTCTTGGGTGCAGGCACTTCTATGGCAAGACAACCTTCTACAAATATGCAGTGGGAAAATTTTGAGGAGCACGAGTCCCCCCTGTCCACTTTGAGATTTTTGGTATTTGAAGTACGCTCTGATGGCCTCAGATTTTAAATGAAGGATTTCCCAACCATCTTCAACAGCTCTGGAGTCTGCTAGGCATACGACCCCAGGGCTGCTAGAGAGTCAGAGGTGTTTTACTCTGTATCTTAGGACTCATTCAGTTATGGGGGTGCTATTAAAACCCCAAAAAACAAAAAGAAAAAAATGACTATCAATTGCAGTTAATTTTCTTGTATAGAAGAAGAGAGAAGATTTCAGACTGAGAATGAAAAAGAGGGGAGCAGGTTTTCAAATGTCTTCTTCAGAGATGCGCATATTCTTTGAATAAAACAGCTCTAAGGCTAAAAGATAAATATCAATATGTTGTTTTTTTAAATCCAGTCCAGTCTTTTATTGCAGATGTAAATTTATTTTAATGAGAAGAATGGCAAGCTTTAATTTGGCCAGAGAAAGTTGAAAAAACATTTAACTGTAGGGGGAAAAAAAAACAACACCCAGGAATATGATTTTCTTGCAGAAAGTGGCTGTAATTCTCCACAAATTAAATCACAATATGAATACAGACCCCAGCAAATGCTGAGTTCAACTCTGAACTCAGTAGAAACCAGTTCTGTCCACCAGGATTCATTGAAATCCTCCTTCCCCTCAATCTAGTCCGTGTGTGTTTTTCTCTTCCACCACACTGGAGCTCCATGAATAGGGAAAGGGGCTTCCATTGTGTCTCTCTGAACTTCCAAGTCAATGCAATTTTTAACCACTGGCTTGTGGTACTTTGAAAATCACCAGGGGCTGTCAGAGTTGGGTCCTCTGAAAAATTTACAGTGCTAAATCAGAGCATATGCTGGGAGGGAAAAAATTGCTTAAGATTGGAGCTAGTACAGTATCTGTCTGCCCCCTAGTGTAAGAGTCCTCGCTGCCTAAAATTCAACTTTAAAAGAAAGGAGCTCTTAAAGGGAAACGACTTTGAGCTCACGTAGGCATAGCAGAATGAAACTTCTGTACATTTTAATCTGAATAATTCTTCAGGATTTAAAATTAATTGGCTTTGACTTGGTTGGACCGGACTCAGATCTCGCTACCTCTGCGTTTCCCGATTCCCTGGCGGAGAGGTGATGATTTTTTTTTTTTTTCTTCCTGAACTGGGTTTATGTGCGTCCCCCTCACCCCCTCCTCTCTTTTTCTTTCTCTGTCTCTGTCGTCTCTCTCGCTGGCTTTTTAAAAATGAGGAACCGTTCCTTGAACGTTTTGGATAGAGCACAGAATTGCTTAAGTCAGCCCGACGCGGTTGCAATAGACAGCAAAAAGGTAAACGTTTGCCTGAAATTCGCACGCCAGCTCCACCACCCCGCCCGATGGTGAGTACCCTTCTTGTCGCGATTCTCCTCCTAGCTTAACCGAACGCTCGCCTCCCCGAGCCGCGGCCGAGGGCGCCGGGCAGCGCTTTCCTCCCTCCCTGCCTGGCTGGTTGTCAGTTGCACAAGGTTGCAAAATGCAGCGCCGAGGCAAATCGAACAGTAAATTCTGACACTTAGTGCGAGCCTAGCAGCTCCTTTGCTAGAAAACCGAGTCGTCTGTTGCTTGGAAAAACAAGCTTATAAGGACTGGCTTTTAGTTTGCTCTAGCGAAGGAAATGAGTTTGAGGAGATGGGAGGCACCGCAGTCTTTACGCTTCGGTTTAATCATATTTTGGCAGCTTTGCAATTGTATATTCCCCCTCTTCCCCCCTCCACCACCTCTCCTACCACACACATGTAATAAAATATGGCAATGCATTGAATTGACTGTCTCCCCTTCCCCGAACCCCTTAAACCACAGTCCTAGGCATTTCATACACGTTAGCAATCCGATTTTTTTTGAAAAACCCCAAGTCATCCCCCACCCCACATAGCACAAGGAGAAAAGTGAGAAAGGAGAGAGAGAGAGAGAAAAAAAAATACTGTAAGTAAACATACCAAAACCATATTTGCCTTGTTCAAGGTCCCAAACCGCTTGCATCTTCCTTCTAAACAGGAATAACTCTCCTTTAGTTTGGCGGGTGAAATAAACCGCTTTGTTGGCCCCCTGAAAAGATGTGTCTTTGATAATTAAAGAGAATCTCCTCCTCGGTGTTTATCTAAGCGATTGTGCAAACTGATAAAAAGTAGGCACTAGCCTGCAGGGAAAAAGAGGAAAGGTGAAGGGAAAGATCTTCCACCTCAAGGAAGTGCTTCCCCATGTATCAGAGGCTCTCAGCCTTGGAAAGCCCTGCACAGTAACTTTAGAGAGACGAGGTTTCAGGGAGCTTTGTACATAGCTGCTGAGGAATGCAAGCCTCGCCTTTAAGAAAAAAAACCCCAAACCGTAGGTAGGAGATGTCTGGAGTGATCCTTGTCTCTCATCTCATTCCTTAGAAGGAAGAGTGCGTTGTTACACCTTGTTTGGGGCTGGAAAGAGGAGACTTTAAAAACACCCGTCCAATTGAAAAAAATCTCCCAACTTAATGAGTTTAGTCGGAGGCTGGGGCTAACGGCTCAGCCTCAGCAGAAAACCGCCAACAACTATAGGCGATAGTGCAGAGCAAAGACGACCCAAGGCACAGCCAAATTCCACTGTTTGGGGTCGAGAGGGATGGAGACTAATCCTAAAGCAAGTTGGAAAAAAAAAAAAACAGAGGTGGGAGAGGAGGGGAAAAAAGCAGCAGCCTCACAGACTGGCAGACAGGCTCCCCTCACCCTGGATCAAAGATAGAACTTGAAACAGGAGGGCAACATTTTTCCTAGGAATCCGTTGAAATCCTCATTTTCTACTTTTAACTACCCCCCCAAGTGATTTTTCCCTCTCCTCTGCAGATTCATGCCCCCCCTCTCCCAGTTCTGCTTCTAGAACTTTCCTGAAGCCGGAACCTATTTCTTTGGGGGGGAGGGGTTCCCTACTCCAAGTCTTCAGATATTGAATGCTTAATTCACCCCCTCCCTCCATCCACGTCCCAAAATGAATAAAGGAAGCAGGAATACAGTAACTAGCGAAAAATGAGAATAAACTATGCTGCCTCTCACAGTTTAATGCAGTTTTAACTAATGGATTTTTGTTTTGTTTTGTTTTAAGAGAAGAATAATGGGGGAAACACGGATCTTTTATTTTAGGAAACTGTTATGGTAAGATGTATGTCAGAATTAACAAATGGAACTAACGCTCCTCGGCTGCTTCTTGTCCTTGTCTTAAACAGGAATTAAGTTAAACACAGTGCTGAATGTTAATTACATGTTTACTGGCTAATGAAAATTACAAATGGTTTTGCCACCTCAAACAATGATGAAAACTCTGAAGACACTGTAATTATATACTTTGAGGGAAATAACTCAGAATATTGATCATAAGAAGTGTAAATCTTTTTTTAACTATTCATTAATACCATAAATATGGGCTACAGAAGTTTTTCCTTGCGGTTTGTCTCATCAGTTACACCGAGGGGATGGATGGTGAGGCTCCTCTGGGGAAGTGGTGAACTCATTCTCTCCGAGAAGGAGGCCACTTGTGTAACTGGGGGTGCCCCCCTCCCTTTCGCCCCCGCCCCCTTTAACCCCAGCAGAAGGTCGAGGGATAGCTGAACAGGGGGGCCGGGCTCAGGGCAGGTGAAGGTGATCACAGCCCAGCCTCTTCCCTCCCCTCCCCTCGCCCTCGCCTCTCCTCCCCTCCCCTCCTCCCTTTCCTGCCAGGTCTGATCGGTGACCGCCTTCCCCAGCCAGGGCGCCTGTCGGATAACCTGGCGTTGAGTTCCTCATGGAGGACAACACATCGCAACCCAGCGAAGCACCCCTGACAACCCAAGGTCCCTCCTTTAGAGGTGGCTAGGGCAGTTCACTGCAAAAGAAGAAAGAAGAAGTGGAGGGCGGGGGGGAAAGTTGAGGGTGGAGGTGTTTATTGGGTAAGATGGCTCAGGCAACCGAACCGGAACTGGTTTCTCTGGGTTTGGGAGTAGAGACATATTTTGCTGATTGAACTCCGGCCTGAGATGTAGCTCTGCACTCCGCAGTGTAGCAGCCACTTCGATCTCGGGGGTCAAAGGTGAGGTCTGCACTAACCCTAAAAGGCTGGTCTGGCCTGGCAAGAAGGCCGAGCCGGCGGAGGAGTGGGCCGCCTGCCGCTTCCGAGAGGGTGCCCGTGAATCCCGCACGCGGGGGACACAGAGCTGAGAGTGGGTTTTCAGTGCAATATTGAAGATTTCTCAAAAGTGCCCTGGGCTCGTGGGACTGGAGTCCTCTTTTCCCCTGAGAATTCCCAAGGCGCTGGTCTTTGTCTTGGAAGGAATGGAGTTTCTGAATGGTGTGAAAGCGACAGAGAGGGTCGCTTCAAATCGATTTTACTTGTCCTTTCTGTCTTTTCGGATCAACGCCCTTCAATGGGCACAGAGGTGCTCTTTCAACCAAAAACTTGTGCTACATTTTCTGCCTGTATTGGTGCTAAATACAATAAGCACTGGGCAGATTTTTTTTTTCTTTGCTCTCCAAAGCCAGAAAGCACCCTAATTAAATTGTTTTATATGGACAGTCAAGACGGACCAATTAAGTATGCATTAGTATAAAGATATAGTCTGCAGATAAGGCGGTTTAGAAAATCACGTGTGGGACAAAGGAGTGAGGGCTAGCGCTGGGGAGGGGGTGCCTGGGCCAGCAAGGTCGCTCACCTCTCTCCCTGGGCTCCGGGGGATTTGAGGAACCCGGGCCTCAGGTGAGAGGGGGTCAGGGCCGATCATAGGTGGGCGGTGTTGGAGCTTTGCAGGCCCGCGCCCCCCACCGGAGAGCGGCGGAGTCCAGGGGGTTAGCATCTCTCACACCTTCACCCTCGGCCCGAGGTGGCGGTCCCGCAGGAGCGGGCGAGGGTAGTGCTGTGAGTCCAGGTCGGGCCCACGGCTGGTACAGATCGTGGGCGCGGCCCTGAAATAAGGAAGGAGTGTGCGCCCCGGGGAGGCCCGCGGGGCCAGAGGGACGCGGAGAGAGCCGCGACCGCAGCCCTCTGGCAGCCGGGATCAGGGTAGGAAGCCCCCTTCCAACTTGTCCAAGCTACGGGCTATCTCTGTTTCTGAGGAAACGGGAGTTTCTCGGCGAGCAAAGTGAAGTTCCCGCCCGACGCCAGCCGGCCCAAGGGGCGTCGAGGGCCAGTCGCAGAAGTGGGGAAAAGACCGGGGGTTGGAGACGAGGGCGCCAGGACAGTAGCTCGCGGGCCGGGGCAACGCAGCCTCCCTGGGCCGCCCCACACCCCCTCCGCCCTCTGAGGTGTGGGCGGACAAAGTGCAGCGCGCCCAGAAGACGACCTCCGGGGCCGCGGCCTGCGCTTCCCCGCGTCGCGGCTCAGGGCTGTGATAGGTGGTCCCCGGGGCGCGGGGGCGCGAGCGCAGCGCGCGGCCGCGGGAAGGGCGCGCGGGGCGCACGGGGCGCCCTGGGTCCGGGTGGGGAGGCGGGAGTAGGGCGAGAATTAGAGCCTGGGGAGGCGGCTGAATGTCAAAAGTAAAAAGGTTGAAAAGCCAATTTTCCCGGCGCGCTTTCGCCCCCCACCCCCCTCCCCTTTGCTGGTTGCCGAGGCCGTAAATCAGCGGCCGGCGGCGAGGGCGGGAGGAGCCCCCTCGGCGCGGCCCCGCCCGGCCCGTGCGCACCTCCCGGTGGGCCCCGGATCGATCCGAAGCCTAGCTGAGGATGTCACCGCACTAAATATTTACTGATCACACACAAATAGCCGGGGCTCCAACGATTTTCCTCTGTGAGGAGAGCTCAGAGAGAAGGGTAAATCATTTTATTAGTGTGGATAAAGCCCAGAGCACACTCCGGGCTGGAGTGTTTTAAGATGTGTCTTCAACGGGATGAAAAGAGTTAGGGAAATCGATACGGAGTGATTAGAAGCCCCCGGGGTGACCGAGGGGGCCGGGGCTTTCAGGGATTTGGCGAAGCTGAGGGGGGGGGAGCAAGCCTCGAGGGGGGAGGCCCGAGCCCCGCCGGGGAGCTCGCGGGCGCAGGCCTGCGTCCCTCCGTCCTCGACGGGAGACGCGAGGGCGCAGCCCGCGGACCGGCGTCCGCACGGCCCGGCTCGGCAGGGCCGGCGCGGGGTGAGCCCTGGGCGGGCCGGCGGGGGGCCGATGGCTTGGGCTCTCAGGCTGCACGTCGCGCGGGCCAGCGGTCAGGTGGCCGCGGAAGGGGATCGCAGGCCCGGCGCCGGGATGCTGGCAGGTTGGCCACAGCTCGAGCGCTCCAGGCAGCCTCCTGGAGGAACAGTGTGGCCCAAACGCGTTGCGTTTCCCCCCGCCGCGCCACGTAGCATCTCCGAACTTTCTCCTGGATGAATCTGCCCCCTCGTCTCCCTTAGTATTCCCGGAGAGGACGCAGCGGCCCAGCCTCGCGGGCTGTGTCTCCTTCCCACCTATCCAGGGTCAAGGGTAGTCTCCGGGTGGCAGGACCCGCTGCGGACCGTAGGGAGAGTGGACTCGGGGTTCGGGGCTCCAGGGCAGGTGGGGAGGAAGTCTGAGGGCGAGCAGACAGGCAGAGGCAGGGTGACACCAGCGACGCCCCTAAGGACGTCTCCGTCCTCTCTAGGGCTGGGAAAGCAGCTTTGGGGGGGCGGGGGTCTCAAGCGACGGTCCAGCGAGGGAAATGGGTCTGTGGCCCCAAGGCAAGATGCAGGGGCCTGAAGTGCGAGGGCGCAAAGGCTTGCGGGGCTCGCTGAAGTTAGGGAGGAAGTTTGCTGGGAAGAAGAGGAAAATCTTCTCCCCAAACTCAAACAGCAAAGTCCTGGTGAAAAAAAAAAAAAAAGCTGGCTTTTCACTTCTGGAAGCGGAAGAGGCATCGCTGTCTCCTGTGGACAAACCTTGAGGTTCGAAACAGCTGCAAATAATCAAGAAGGCACAAATTTCGGGGGCGAAAGGGGGAGACAGAAGGCGAGAAAGGGAAGAATCTCTTTCGTTTCTTCGTCCCTTTCTCGCTCTTAACCTTTTCCTAATAATCTGCTCTTCCTGAAGATGCTGATAGCTTGCTGGCTTATTTATTGATTTACTTTCCCTCTCCCCAAATTTTCTCGATTTCCTTGGCAGCTTGAGGAATTCAGTTCAGGCTGCCCTACTTGGCTCCTTGGCGCAACAGGAAATATAACTGCAGATCCAATTAACCGTTTTTCAGAAGGGAGGTTTTTTTTTTTTAATATGAATCCCAGTGGATTGGAGTGATGTGTTCAGGTGTGAAGCGATTGGTGCCTCGAATTCCTTCCTCGGTAATCCTTTAATTCCTGCGATGGAAGCTCGAGAGCATCGCTGACCTGGAGGCTGTCAGGAGACGGGTCTCTATTAACCCTTCTTGGTCTCGGCCAGAGCGAAGGTTAACTACACTAATGTACCAAAGGGGCTGCAGCAAGGAGGAAGGAAGGGTGGAAGGAAGGAAAGAGGGAAGGGTGGGAAGAAGGGAGGGAGGGAGGAAGGACAGAAAGGTAAATTCATTCTAGCTGCAAGGATTTTTAAAGCTCTCACTGGTCCTCCCCCACCCCCACCCTTCCTACGAAAGCGGGTTTCCACTGAGAGAGACAACAGTCTCATCCATCAAGGACTTTGGGGAATAAGAAAACGCAATGTCGTGAAATATTTTCTTCTATTTAACTGACCACCCAGTGCACTTTAAAAATCATTCTAACATGTAAGCAACAATTAATTATTTGGGGAGGGGTTAAGCCCCCCCCATCTTAATACATATTTTACCTTCTTTAAGTAAAAGCTAATTTAGAATCTTGTCAGTAGTCAAATTATAGCCATAAAATCCAGATGAGATTTGGAAAATACATTCTGCAGTTTTCATACCTGGTGGCCTTTTAATGAGTAGTTATATAATAGTTATGTGCATGAAGGTATATGCACATGGGTGTGTATGTATTCTCAGGGTGGTAGAAGTTCCATGATGGATTAAAGGTTTATATACTCGAGCACTTGATAGAGGCTGTCACTCATGTGTATATGCTGGGGTTCTGGAGGAAAACAGTACAAAAAAGAGTTTCGAATGAGTTCCTTGGAATCACTATTGTTGAAATACAAGCTGAAGCAACTTAGTATTGGTGAAGCTATTGTGCCTTACAGAATCATAGAAAGATACTTCAAAGTAAAAATGTCAGTTTTCAGTTTGGTAGCTTTGGCAGGGCATTTAAACAAAAGGTGAGCATCTTTTGTCTAATATATTTATTTAAAAATTCAACAATACCCTACTGTTTATTTTACTTTTCAATGAATTGAAGAATTAAAAGAGAATAGGCTCTAGCTAGAGATGATAGCATAAGGGATTTGTTGCCCATTTAACCAAGTCTGATGTGGTCTGTGTATGCTTTTAATATTATATTACAAGTCGACTCCTGTTGAAAAAGTTTTAAAGATATCTAAAGCCACATGGACATCAGTTCTTATTTAGAAGTGGACAGAGTGAGGAAAGATTGTCTGATTCTGTATTTTTTTTTCCTCTTAAGAGACTGATACTGAATTCTTTAAAATGACAGTTCATTTTTGGTATGTCAAAAAAGGCATTAATCAAATGGTATCAAGTGCCAGTCATTTAAATGTGAAGGTGTTAGTAAGGCAAATATCCAGATAAATTAATATTGCTAATTAGCTGCATCAATGTACTTAGAGAAAATACAAAATAAAACAACAGAGGGGATTTATCTTGTTTAATTTCCTTTAGCCACAAACTCAAGTTGAATTTCAGGAGAAAATAATTTAAGGGCTAACTTCCATTCTCTTGGCTTTTAGAAGGTTGAAAAACCCCAGTTTTAGTACAAAGCATATAATTAGAAAAGTAAGTAAATGGACAAAGATATACTGCCATAATAGAAAAGCATAATGTATGAATTTAGAAAACAGTTAATTAATTAATTATCAGCTGTACTTCTCCTCTTAAAAGGATGGTTTCTTGAAATGGTAAAGGTACATATTAAAAATAAAGGACTACTGTGCAAAATTAAGAGGAGGCTGTATAACATAATATTCAGTTTTATATTTTTGACCGTAGGAAGTATCACTTGAGGTTTTACAAAGTGTGATGTTTAAATAAAATTTACACTGATCGATTTTATTTTGAATACAGAATAGAGAAAGGTGCCTTTCCTATCTGTCTATTACAATTTATAATAAATTAGTCAACCTTATCAAAGGGATTACAATGTGCTTCACTGAGGCAAATTGACTGAGATGATATCACTTAAAATAGTTTGAAACAAAAGTAAAAATGTAAAAGGAAGAGAATATTGATTTCAGTGAAAAATGTTACATTGGGTATTTCTTGACAGGACTACATTACATCACAGGTCAGGGAGAAGTTAAAAATTTAGGCACTCCTATCTCTCTACAGAATGCATGTTAATAATATATGTATTGACTCCAAAAGTTATGGTGAAAATTTTTACTTTTCATACACTTTGTTGTCATACTGCCATCCAAATAGAAAGAAGTGAAATTTAAGTGAGGTTTAAAAAAATCTTAAACAATATTTTTCTTTATAGTCTCCAATAATTATGCTTATTTATGCATTGACTTTCTCCATATGATTTTGGTTAATAGCTTTTAAAATCATGTATTATTGTGATGAATTCTACATTGTTTTTATGTTGAAAACAAATTTAAAGGTATTGGATCTTTCTCAGAAAGTGTAATTGAATATTCAGTTATTGAAGAGCTACTGTATAAATTTCCCAGGTTCTAAACACCAACTTACTCTTTCCTACCAACTTTTAAAATTACAACTGGCATGACTGTGGATGAATATTTTATATAAGAGCCTTTATTTCTCTTCTTGTTTATCTGGGAAATGCCTCTAATTTGTCTTTTATGCTTGAATACTTTAAAAAAGCATTAGTCCATATGCAAGAATTATTTATCCTCTTGAAAAACAGTGAATAAAATTCTAATTATAAAGAAAGAGTGTGATGTTTACTCTGAAGTTTCAGGAACATGTAAAGTTTTCTTCATAAACTGGAAGAAAGTCTATCCTAGATAAATTTAAATAGGGCAGCTGTTGGGTATGGTTTATATTCGTGTCCTTCTGCCTTTTTGCCTTTGGCACTAAGGTATCTGGGTTCTTGTCTTCACACTGTCTATTGTTAGCAGATTTTGAGATTAAAATACTTTCAAGTTGTCTTATCTTTATAGCTTCATACATTATTAAATTGGAAAGTAATATTCAGTTCTGTGTTCAAATTTGTATGTCCAGACAATAATGAGGTGAGTCTTTGCACTACTCCACCCCCACCCCCAAATCCAACAACAACAACAAAATCATTATATACACAAGTTCAAGATGAAAAAAAAAATAAACCTTAGGATTCAGTGTGTTGGAAATATAGGATCATTGTTTTTACAATGGAGCGCTTTATAAGACTTTTTTCATCTTAACTATCTCCCAAGATGGGACACTTCAGTTTTATACATAATTTTTGAAGTCTGAGCAACTTTTAACACTATATCAAGTTTTAACAACATATCACAGACTTTTTGAAGTGAAAGGAGATTTGAAAAATAAGCCTCCAAAGTAAAAACACACACACAGAGACAGATAAGTGACAGGCATGAGGCTTGTCTTCGTTTTTAGGGATGTTATGAAAGTTTTACTTTAAAAAATTACAATAACATGCTTTCTCATCAGGTGCAAAGCAAGATAATTATAGGGAAAAAAGAAAAGATTCCCTCTCATTCTTTTCCACCAAAAAAACCAAAGCACCAACAAAAGCCAAAACAAACCCCAATCCTAACCCCTACATAAGAAGCCCCTTACCACTTTAGGGAAAGTTTCTGTGTTAACTGTGGGTCCTGCCCGTGTTCCTGGCTGGTCTACTGTTAAACTCGCCAGGCAGTGATTACACTACAGCCAGTAGCCTGGCAGCCTCAAAAAGGAGGCAGATCCTCTGAGCTCACTGCAGATGACCTACCACTTAGAGGGAAAGTTTGGAAAGCAACTGTTGAAAGTTAACCTCTCCTTTCCAAAGAAGGTTTTCAGAGGCAGGACCGTGAGAGTTGATAGAACCAATTTTATTATTTTCTAAGGCATTCCTAACTTTTATGATTCCACCCCCTCCATCCCCGTTTCTTTACTATCTGTCTTGTGCCTCCAGGGCCAGTGAAAGAGCAGGGCAGATTCTAGATTGCTTTCAGAGTTTGCCTTCTCTGATGATGGATTACCATGTCAATTTAAACGGCGTAGGATTAATTTGTTTCAATGATTTCTCTTTAGGCTGAATGCCAGCCGTTTTTCTATCTCTCCCCTTGCTCTTCAGAACAACCACCACCACCAAAAAAAAAAAGCCTTCTTTCCATATTCTAAGTTAGGAGACAATAATAGAAATAGACAAGTTAGGTGTAATGTTGCAACACAGTTATAGGTCTGAGTGTTTTTATCTCTGTCTGAGAAGCTGAAACATAGAGTCAGTCACATTAAAATGAAATTGGACTCAACATTTATTCAATAAATACTTGTCTTGTAGATAATCCAGTGCCGAGTGCTTTTGACACATAAGGACTTAATTTGTCTTGGATAACAAGTTATTAATATGGCACATTTAAACTTGCCACCTACAATAAGATTTCTGAGATCTGTAACAACTCAGATGATCATTGTGAAAAATAATTTGTGTGAAGGAAGGAGATCTTTTTGAGAATGACTATCTTTATTACAAATGAAGATATGTACATACACATACATATATATGTAGCTACCTACCTAGACAGACACACTAGTAACATATACATTTCATATCATATACAAACAAAAAGGTTTAACAAATTAAAAAAAAATCCATTCAATATGTAGGTAGATCTAACCCTTCCAAACTAAGAATGTGTCAGCCAGTTTTCTCTTCTGAATGATTTCTAAAGTGCGCGAGAAAAATACTGTTCAAATGCACCTTCCTTGCAAGACCAAACCTATTATAAGGATGAAACGGCACAAAAAAGCACTTAGGTGCAATCCAAAATCAAACACCCCCTCCACATTTTTCACCTAGACTAACCTTGCAGCTAGAGAGGGCGTTTTGCTTGTAGATAGAGGCAATTTAAGTAAAATAATCTACCCCTAAAGTGATTATTGTATTTCTTTCTTAACGGAGGTCCTCCAGCAGATGCAAAGGAACAGGAGAGGGGTTTGATCCTGTAGAGTGACGGTGTTGAGTACATGTGGCTATTTTGAACGCCGGGCCTCTTTTTCATTTTTTTGTTCCATTTTCATAATAACATCTTCTTTTCCCAGCATTCCCCTGCACTGAAATTAGGCATCACAGTTCAGGAGACTACCTTGCATTCTGAATATGAACACAATGGCTTTTCCAGCCTTCCTCTTTCCCTCCGGCCTCTCAAGGCACAGGCGGCTGTATTTTAGCAGGTTCTACTTTCTAAGGACATACGCCATCAGAGGCAAGTGACGGTCAGAACTGGAATCTATATGCAATTTTTTTTTTCTATATGCAATTTTAATGTGTAAAAAAGTTGTTGGTTGTTAACCTTGAGATTGTGCATCTCTAAGAAACCAAATCTTTGAGTGCTCTCCCTGGGAAATGATGTTACACATGAGCAGAAAATCCAGGCAAGAAAGGCTAATTGAATGAAGAGAGAGAATTAGGTTAAAAAATAGAGTACAATCTAGTATCACATTTTCACTAGTGTGACTTGAAATGAAGGTGTCTTCAAGTCGCCAGTGATACCAGAGTGTTTAGATGTTGGCTACAGATGGGAACACCTATTGAAATGTGTCTGAAGAAGATTAATAGGGCTTGTCACTGTTGGGAAAGCACTGCTTTGCTGTAAATTTCTACCAGCACAAGATGAATTACCGATGAATGCTCACTTATCAACCCCATCACTATCGTTCGACAGTAAATCAAATTGAGAAGTTATCTGCAATCAGAAAATTTCTTTTTAAAATAGACGTACACCTTTAGGCCCTGACTCTTTACTAATCCTACTCACAAAACAATTACGCATCCCATGATGCTTCTTTAGCTTAAACAAAACTGTATCTTAATCATGTATATACTTTTAAGTTCACATGCAATGGACAGCTGGTCATTGGCAAAGTTTCCCAGTATTTTAACACAGTTACGAAGCCTTCTTGGAAGTGCTCAATGAATATTTCATAAAGTATGTTTTCTTTGAGATATTTCTTTCTTTCCCTTACTTGAAAGGCAAAGAAGAAAGTGCTATTTTCGGTGTTTTAAACCCTATCTCTGCCACTTCAACATCTCCTAATTCCCTGGTAAGATAAAATTATGAGAGAATTACAAGTTTAGGTAGAGACAGGGGAACAGGACTGAGTGGATAGCAGTGATAATTGAGGAAATGCATTTTTATTTTTATGATTTCATGGTGTTGCATATGTCTAATTTCTAAGGTGATTTATATGAGAAACAAATCAGTGGCATTAGTTCCTTTATCACCTGTTAACTGCCTCTAGGCATGGAGAGGCCTTGTGACCTAGGAGTAATAATGTTTTAATAAAACCATCAACCCTTGCATTGTTATAAGGCTCTATTTACAAAAGTTATCCTTACATGCATGACTCGTTGGATTTTTTACCAAAATCCTGCAACACTGAGATTTTAAATTCCCATTTTGCTGATGAGTAACTGAGGCTCAAAGACTTATCTGAGGCTATGGAGCTAATAGGAACAGAGTCAGAATTCATACCTTGGTTTCCTAGGATCCTTTCAGGGTTTTTCCACTATGTAAATGAAGAAAATGATGGTGATGCTAACAGCAGTCAACATTTACTATATATATATATACCAGAACTACGGTGAGTATAGACATGGATTATTATTATTTTTTAAATTAATTAATTAATTAATTTTTGGCTGTGCTAGGTCTTCGCTGTTTTTTCCATGGGCTTTCTCTATCTGCAGCGAGCGGGGGCTACTCTCTAGTTCCCTTTTGTGGGCTTCTCACTGTGGAGGCTTCTGTTTTCGAGCATAGGCTCCAGGCGCATGGGCTTCAGCAGCGGTGGCACAGGGGCTCAGGAATTGTGGCGCATGTGTTTAGTTGCTCTGTGGCTTGTGGGATCTTCCCAGACCAGGGATGGAACCCGTGTCCCCTGCACTGGCAGGTGGATTCCGAGCCATGGGCTATTTTATTTAATTTCTTATACAACTCTGAGGGAGATACAGTTGCTATTTTCCATTGTCCATGAGAAAACAACAACAACAAAAGCAAACCGAAGCTAATGGAGGTCAGGAACTTGCCTGAAACTCACATTGTTAGTAAGCTGGGATACATTATTCAAACCCAGGAAGTCTGCATTCAAAGCCACTGCCCTATCCTATGTTCTTGTCTCCAATTGCAAGGAGTCTTCAGTTGCACAGAGTAGTCACAAGGAATTCTTCTTTTTTGGTAATATAAAAATCCCTCAGACTCTGAGGCAACGTGTTTTACAAGAATAGATCTTGGTTTGGAAATAGACCTGGGTTTAAATTCCAGCTTTGCCAGTTACCAAATATTTGACCTCCACTGCTTTGGTCTGATCCCTGGGTCAAGAGGATCCCCTGGAGAAGGGAATAGCTACCCACTCCAGTATTCTTGCCAGGAGAATCCCATGGATAGAGGAGCCTGGTGGGTAACAGTCGGTGGGGTCTCAAAGAGTTGGACTTGACTGAGCGACTAAGACTTTCACTTTCATTTGACCTTTACTTTCTTCATCTCTAAAATAGGGTGCTTTGGTCAAATGAAACTATGGGCATTGCTTTTGGGTGCTTCCCTCTGTCTTGGTCTCTAAAAGGGAAGAGGTGAGGAACAGAAAAGTGATAGCCATGCCCGAGGAGGAGAGTTGGGACCAGTGACATTCAAAGTACTTAGAGAAGGTGTGACTGCTGTCTCTCAGACACCAGTGCTGGGGACACTCAGCATTGGACAAGGACTCTATTTTCTTCCTCTCTGTTGCCAGAAAGCACTGAATATTTAAGACCAGGATTTTGTTGCTGTTTAGTTTCTCAGTTGTGTCGGACTCTTTTGCAACCCCATGGACTAAAGCCCGCCAGACTCCTCTGTCCATGTGATTCTCCAGGCAAGAATACTGGAGTGGGTTACCAGTTCCTTCTCCAAGGGATCTTCCCCACCCGGGGATAGAACCCACATCTCCTGCATTGGCAGGTGGATTTGTTACCACTGAGCAATCTAGAAAGCCCTGAGAAAAGGACAGTTCTTGACAAAACCTTAGAATTTAAAACTTACAAGGAAAACTTTACTTCCCTTATTTCTCAGATAAAAGCAAGAAGAAAAACCTTAGGTCTGGAGAAGCCGGGTGACTTCTGTAAGTTCTCTTAGCTGATTGGTGACCGGATTGAAATTTGACTCCTTTTCTCTTGGTTCCTAAACCTCCTGTATCTTCCAAACACTATGTTCCTATTCATAAACCAAACAAAACAAAGCAAAACATATTTTAGATGATCTGGTCATGTCCTTATTACAAGTATTTCTCCATTCTATCTATTTTTATATGATAATGTGTATGGGTTAGTATTGGTTGTAATATGAAATCTTCCTAGATCTCCACCACAATAATTTTCCATAAAATCTATTAAGCTAGCCAGCCAAAGAGTTGAAGCTGCAGTGAAGAATCACACTAACAAAAATATTCTGTAATCTCCATTAGGTCACTATAATATTCCAATCCGTATTTATTACAACCCTCCTCTGATGCTTACATAACCAAAATTGCTGGATTTATATTCTCTAATGGTTCCCCAATGGGAAAAACCTGTGTTTTTTATCTTCCTTTTCCTGTCTCAAATCACCCTTCCACATACATTGGCTTCTTTGGGAAAACCCGTCTGGGTTTAATCAGAAGTTGCAAGACAAAATGTGCATTATTAAGAAATATAAATATTTTCAGAAGCAATCAAAGGGATGAAAGATTGATTCAGCATGTAGATTGGACCTAATTCGAAGCAGCTTTTTTCTAATGTAGGCTACTGGGATACAGAATCAGGAGTTTTTGTGGCCACCTTTTGGAAATGCTGACCCATTAGAATAATATCTGGATTTATCCTGCTAGGTACAGTATGTTGAAATACTTTTTGCAAGGTGTATTCTTTCGTCTCTGGGCTGAGCCACCTTTCTCGCCACCCTTAGGGACTTGGAGTAGTTACCTTTGAGAAATCATGACTAATTCCTTCTCTTTAGAGTTTAGATCAGCAAGTATCTTCCTTTTTACAACTCGGAAGTTGGCTTTACATTCACTTTCATAAGAACATTTTGGCCTGGAGACATCTGTATTACAATCTCTTTCTTGGCTTAATAAAAGGTGTCACATTATCTACCTGGTCAATCTCTATCAGCTTTCAAAATAGAGACATGGAAAAACCTAATAAGCCTCATTAAGATATCTGCTTTAAAAACAACAGGCCACCTCATTTAGCATGTTGCTTTGAAATGTCCCAGCAGAGCTGGGTGGTCATTGCTTGAATATAGGTATTGCTAATTTGGGAATTTTGTCAGTCTGATAGCTCTGGGAAAAAAAGTCTAATGCGTAGGTGGAATTTTAATATACAAGGGATCAAACCCTGATTGTTGTATTTTGTTTTTGTTTTCTTTTTTTTGTTTCCTTTAATCCCACTTTTTGTCCACAGGGTGCTATTTGTGAGAAATGGCTTGATTTTCTTGATATGGTTTACCCATCCACAGATGGAATTCCAAAGAGGACTGAAAATGTCTTTAAAATCAACACAACTCAGGGAGCCCGAGTGAACAAGTTTTCCTTTGTTGTAGGGTATAGTATTATTGGCTGTAGGTTTTTTGATATACATTCTAAATTAGGCCTGCAAAGGCATGCTTCATCTTTAATTCATCACTCTCAGCTGAAAGAGATTAGCAATGTCTAGCACGCACCCCTCGTATGGTGCTGACCTCATCAAGTATGGCCTGAAATTAATTAGCCTCATTCATTCCAAATGGAAAAGGATAATGGAGCAGCATTTTAGAGATGACCATCACAAATTGTATGCAGCATATTTAAAAAGGCTCCTATTTTCAATCCATGTAGATTAAAATTCTTTCCAGGGCTTACAATATGCCAGAGTTATCAAGGACCCACAGCGAAACCCGAGCAGGTTTCGGGTGTATATATTTGTGTGTGCGCATGCGTGTGCCAGCGTGCGTGCATGCCCAGTTGTTTGCTGTATGAGGGTTACAGCCTGTGTATAGATGGGTCCATATTTAGCTGACTTGCTGTCTAGGGTGATACCTGGAATACTTGAGTGACAAAAATCTGATATTTCATGCTGTTTTAAATGATCCGGTAATAAAATATGTTAAGTAGATTTTTTTTTTTTTCTTTTCTTCTTGTTACCATGAAGTGGGCATGCCAGCACAAACTTGCTGCTATTTTCCAGTTAGATGCTATTCATCCTCTAATTTAGAAACCAAAAGCCTCTTAAAGAGATGCTCGATGTTTCTATTCGGAGTTATTTTTGAAACTTTCTTTGTCGTTCCCAGTCTTTACTGTTAGATCATATTTCAAAACACGATTGAGGACTAACTTGGATTACAGATTCACTTAAATTTATCATCTTTCTAAGATTAGCTGATTTTTTCCCTCTTGGGGATTGACTAAGGAAGGCTACATTTTTGGATATCAAAATTGCTTTCTTTTCTAGCCAAAATAATCTTGACTGGGGTTCTTTGGGATTCTCAAAGATGTTGTAAACTTTATTTTTATGACTGGTCATTTGGGGACTACAGATTAGAGGAAGAAAAAAACCCATGGCCTTTTGTGTATGTATTTACAGGTTGTTTTTTTTTTACATATATATAATGTGATTAATAAAGATAGCAGCACTTAGGGAAAATTTTATCTAATGCACAGTTCTTTAGGGAATTTTTTTTTTTTTTAATTCCAAAGTGACTTTATTTAGTTACATTGAAAAGTAGGTATTCCAAGTAATGCAATTGCAAAGCTTCTACTTAACTATTGGAGTGAAAAATGCACTTCAGGCAATCTTTATAGAGCTCATTGATATATTAGTCTCAATATGTAAGTTATTTAAGATTATTTTGTCTTAAAACAGAAACTGGAAGCATGTTGCCCATATCTCTGAAAATGTAGGATTTGGAAATTTCTCTAAGCTCACTCTTGCTTAATCTTCTCATCCCAAGGCCCCTTTATTTAATGGACGTATATCATTTATATGCCTAGGATCATCAATCACAAACTGTGAACCTATCATTTTGACATAAAAGATCTATCCTTAAATCCCCCCAAACATCTAGCATATAATTTGAGGAAATTAGCTAAAGTCTGGGCTTCTGACTTCTGGGGAGAAGATATGTAAAAATGGAGAAAGCTTATATTACACAAATTTGATTTTAAAGTCATGGTTTAGGTGAGCCAGGCATTAAAAACTGATGCAAGTGCAGATCTTTAAATGTTGACAGAAATAGATTATTTTGTTAATTATTATCTGGTCAACTTGGAATTTCATGGCTAATGAACACAGTATGAAATAAAGGAGAATATTTGCAAAAATAGCATGACTCATTAAAGTGTATATTACCAAAACTATATTTTCTCACAGTTATTTATTATTGAGACAAGGAAATTCATATGCTCTAAAATATTGCAATTTGCTTAAATATTGAACAGCATGTCTCAATTTTTACTTTAAAAATGTTTTTTATCAACTGAGGTGAAAATGGCAGGAAAACCATAAATATAAGGATTAAGGCTGCATGAAATTTGAGTTCATTCAAATGACAAACCAGAAGTAAAACTCAGATGAACCTACCAAATTTCATTTGGTATCCACCTGAAACTATAAATCCTCTTTTGGCATTTGAGAGTGGAAAGGAGGTTCACCTAAAATTCAAACCAGGTTTTCCTAAAGCTAACCCAGATTCACTCACTTTGGGGTAAACTATAGTTGCATTTTGTGTTCATAATAAAACTTTCATCCCACTTTAGCTAATGATGAATAGATGATGGGCTGGGAAAGAGAACTAGATGTTTTTGGAATAACTGTTTTGTCCTATTTTATTTCGCATTTCCTGTAAGTTTCTGAGGTAGGGGAGAACAGTATGTGAAACTCATTTTCAATGGTACATGTGGAGGTATGACCACATATGAGAGACCAGAGTGGGAATCAACAGTTAAATACACATATGATTTTTTAAAAAAGGAGAATCCAAATGAAATATCAGTAACTTACATTTCTTGAGTACTTACTATAACCAGGCACCATTTTAAGTACTTTGCATGTATTAACTCAACTTAGCTGACCATAACAGTACCAGACAAACACTATTATCTCCATTTTGGAGATAAGAAAGACTAGGCACCGGGCAGTTACCTAACTTGCCCAAGGTTACACTGCTCCTAAAAGGGATTTGAACCCCAGCATGTTGGGTTCTGGAATCGCTGTACTTAAGCACAATGCTATCCTGCCTCCCTAGAAAAATTGTAATTTCAATGTTGTTTGGAAAACAAACTGGCTACAATGATACGTGGCAGAAGTGTTTTCCCATTTTTAACTGTTGAGAACGGTAGTAAATGTAATGGCAGAAACCAAGGTAGAGAAAGCTCATTCTTGTCTAATCTCCTTATCCCAGAAGTAGGAAGGGAGTTGAAGGCTCAAATCTCCCTGAAGTCTTTGCTGAGTTTCTACTTGGAATGCTACATATGTAGCATACTTTAATGCCACAGAGATGGAGATAAATGCGGTGGAATTCAAAGGAAAAAAACGACAAAATGACAGGGTAAGAGGATGACTGGGGAGAGAAGATCAAAAGAACTAAAAAAGGAAAACTTGGAAAAGCAAGAGTTAATCTAGAACTCAGTAGCACTCTAGAGATATCCAGAAGAAAAACCAAGGCCTACAAATGTCACCAGGGAGATTGGAAATAGGTGAAGAGGAAGGTCTGAGAGAAAAACAAATTAAGGGAACTCAGTTAGTTAGATTTTGTCATGTTCTTGAAAGACCAGTAATGAAAGCTATACATATTTTTTGGAATACTAAAGCCCAAGCCGGAAATTTCACAGGAAAACAAAAATGTATTCCCTGCCTTGTGTAGGTTGAAGCAGAAAGATGTTGTTGTTGTTTAATCACTAAGTTATGTGTAATTCTTTACAACCCCACGGACCATAGCTCTCCAGGCTCCTCTGTCCGTGGAATTATCCAGGCAAGAATACTGGAGTGGGTTGCCATTTCCTCCTCCAGGGGATCTTCCTGACCCAGGGATCAAACCCATGTCTCCTGCTTGGCAGGCAGAATTTTACCCCTGAGCTACTGGGGAAGCCTGAAGCAGAGAGATAGGCATATATATATATATATATATATATAAAATATAAGTACTTTATATATTACTATATAATAGTAATATATATACATACTATTACTAATATATACACTATTATAACATAAAGGATTTTTAAAACCATATATATGGATTTTAAAAAGTGCTTGACATCATAATCATATGTAGTGAAAGTCTCTCAGTTGTATCTGACTCTCTGATCCCATGGGCTGTAGCCCACCAGGCTCCTTTGTCCACAGAATTCTCCAGGTCAGAATGCTGGAGTGGGCAGCCATTCCTGTCTCTAGGGGACCTTTCCAACCCAGGGATCGAACCCAAGTCTCCCTCATTTTAGGCAGATTCTTTACTATCTGAGCCACCAGGGAAACCCAGTCATATATAGCCTGCCCTCATAACCTTTATATTCACTTTCTCATTTAATCCTGATGGTGAGTTTGTCAGGTTTACATTATTAGCTCCATTTTGCAGACATGAAAATTGAGGCCCCGGGAGGTTGTGTTACCTGCCCAGGGTCCTGCAGCCTGTGGTCCCCCTATAGTATCCCAAGCTTCGTCTCCTCCCAGAACATCACACACTGTCTTCTCACACACAGCATCCCCAGGACTTCTCCTAGAAGATGATGTCACAGAACAATTGGTTTGAGGCCAATTTCACCGCGGTGCATCACTCCCGGGGCACACGCTGGTAAGAACATGCTCTGCCGGAATGGGACACAGCCCGGTTTCTGGCGGGCATCCTCTAAGAGCTGGCCTGTCTGCTCAGCTCTCGCAGAAGCTGTGTATGTAAAGTAAACCCTCCGAAGTTGGCTTGCATGAGGAGCAAACGATAGATGGGCATCATTCGAACTGGGACTGGAACGCTCCAAGCAGACCCCCAGCCTCCTGTGTTCACAGGCCCCCAGATGAAATCACCTGGCTGTTTATAGGCGTCGCAGTGCTGATGAAAAGACTGAGTTACGCTCCATACTTTTCCCTGCCAAAGGAGAAAAGTTCCAGGTTCTTTAAGAAGTATGTAAAGCATCTGATCTGAAAAGTGGCAACAACATTTGGGACCAATTACTCAGATTAAGAGGCAACAATGCTCTGTTTACACTTCGTAGCCAAGAGCCGTTTGGCTCTGGCCCACAAGCTGGAGATTGTAAATTATAGAAATTTCAGCCTAACGTTGCCGTCTCTTTTGACCTGTGCATCTGAGGGTAGAGAGAATCAGCTAGGAAAGCCCTGTTGTTACTTGCCTTAAAATGTCAATGAATGGGAAACAGAGTGTTGTCTTCCCAGGTAAGACGTTTAACATAGATCCTCTGCGAGGAGAGCATGCATTTTTCTCACTCAGGGAAGGGTCTAATTGACCGAGGATGCTGTGTCAGGATGTGGTTTTTCAGTTTGCTACTCCTCAAAAATTATTTTTGCAAAAGAAGTTAAAACTCAAGGCTCTCTGACATCTTTTGCTTCACTACCACTGCATTCCACTTTAACACTGTTTTCCAGTATGCCATGGATTAATCATTAACAAACGGGAGTTGGTGGCATTATTACTGTGAGAACGCATAGACACAGATCATGTGGGCAAAAAAGAGGCCTCAGCTGGCCAAAACGTGGAGGCTGAAAGGAGTTGGAATCATATGCGACTGAGATTTCCTTTTCTCCCTTCACTAAGGAGGCCAGCCCCCACTGCATGTAATCCTGATGATTCCAGAAGTTTGGGAAAAATTCTCGTCTTTCTTTTAACGTAATCCTGATGTTAAGGGCTTGACCTTGCCGGGGGGAAAAGGAACCACAGAGGTCAGACAACAAGAAGAAATGAGAGGCATCTATTCCTGAAGCACAGACCTGTGGAAAAGATGAGTCATTATTTTACCAATAGCTGAAATGCACATGTGCCGAGGTTTATAATTTAGACACTTTCAATATCACATTTAGACCATCAAGCTGGACACATCACAGACAGGGAGTGAGTGGGCTCTCTTTTTGAAGTTCTACAGGTTGGATAATCATTTAGGTGCAAATGTGATTGGGGTTTTGATTGTGAAGTATTATGGAAATCTTAGGATTGGAAAACTTTTTGTTTTGTTTTGTTTTGGAAAACATTTGTACCCAAGAATCCAGTGTCCACTTCATGGAGGACTCTCTTCTGAGGCAACTCATATTTGAGGACATTCCAGTCCCCTTGGATGTCAGCATATATATGTATATATTTCATAAAAACTGATCAACAATCAACTGGATTCATTTTGGATTCTTCTGACCCTGGCTGGTCTATCTCAATAATTTACCGTTTTCTGCAGTGTCAGAGCTTCCTGACATCTACAATTAACTCACAAATTAACTTAGAAATGATAGTAAGCGCTCAGCCAAATGATATAGTGGCCACTGGGGATTAGGCCAATTTTCTCGAACAAGGTTAGGACCAAGTTACTCTGTAACAGTGCTAAGGCTGGTTGTGTAGGAGCAGTTCTTCAAATGTGAGCAGGAATCTAGGTGTGAGGGGGAGATGTTATCAGCATCTAATTCTGTTGATTACTCAGTCCTCTGATATTTTTTCATCTATGAAACAGGGATAACCGGTTTTTAAAATGCCATGGAAGCCTTAAATGAAGGCTCCATAATGGAATCAAGAAGTCATGGAACGGTTCCCTTGGAAGAAAGCTTGGAGAACACTGGTCCAGCTTCCCACTAAAGCCAGACATCTGGAAATGAGCAGATGGGCAGGCAGACACGGATTTTTAGGACTTGTAAACTCAAGTCAGGTCACGTAAATATGTGAAGACCTGGGTGAAGCCTGCCGCTTAGCCCTGGCCGACCACCTAGACAGATGGGAGCGGGAGGGGTCCTTTTTCTGAGGCTGCCACTACTGGGGGCTTCGTTTTTAGAAAGTTTTGTTCCTTCTTTGGGAATCAAAGGGCTTCCCAGTTGGTGCAGTGGAAAGAATCTGTCTCCCAACGCAGGAGATGCAAGAGATGTGGGTTCGATCCCTGGGTTGGGAAGATGCCCTGGGGCAGGAAATGGCCAGTATTCTTGCCAGGAAAATTCCGTGGACAGAGGAGCCTGGTAGGCTACAGTCCATGAGGTCGCAGAGTCCACGGGGTTGCAGAGAGTTGGACATGACTGAACACACGCAAATGGGAACAAAAACCGTGTCCCTGGAGCATCTTTCTACAGGGTCGAAGTCTGTCCTCAGAAGCAGTACAGCTGAACCTCATCCCTACACCATATGGCAGACTTTCAAAACCTTCAAGGTTACTTTCATTCTTCCCCCATCCCCTTGGCTAAATTCCCCAGTTTCCCATATGATATGGACTCAGAAGTTTTGTCTTCCTGAGTTGGCCTTAGTTTCTCAGAGTCTCTTAAGAAGCATCCAGAAACAAAATATTCAGAAGTCTCGTGTCCAGTGCTGTGTACCATGCCATGTGACTTTAATCAGAACCCTGGTCAGGGAGGAATCCCACACTGAGGAGTCAGAGCTCAATCACCAAGGAGCGTGTAAGGAGGGATTTATTGCATTTAAGAATGCCTCATGTTTATCCCCATTAAATTGCATTTTGTTTTGGCTTTTTGGTGGCTTTTAGAGTCTGTCTCTCTCATCTTTTGTTCCTTACAAATTGCATTAGCATGTCTCTTAGAGCTTTGTCCAATCATTGATCTGCATGTTACAGAAGCCAGTGTTTCTGGGGTTTCTAGGTTCTTTGATGTCACTAGTAATTATGTTGAAAATAGAAGTTTATTTCTTCAACTAGCTCATAAGCAGTGGTTAACAGTAGGACCTCTGCAAACTAGATTTGCCAGGATTTAAATCCTGGGTCTGCTGATATACCAGGAGCATGGCCTAGGGCATGTTGATTTGCCTGTTCCTCAGTTTCCTCATCTGTAAAATGGGGGGATAATAATATCTGATTGTTTTGATGATTAAATGAGTTAATATATGTAAAGCACTTAGACTAGGTGCTTTTTCAGATACATAGCATGCACTGTTTATTATACAATGAAAATAAATGAAGACAAGTTTCCTAAGGATAGGATCAGTTTCTCATTGATAGCTGTATCTCCAGAGACTAGCACTGGGCCTGGAATATACTTAGGGCTAAATAAATTGGGTATATGGAAAAGTGAGTTTCCATAGTGTTCTGGACACTAGATGCAGACAGATAATATAAACAATGCTATGGTTTCCAATGCTAACAGACTTTCAGTTCCATTCAGTTCAGTCGTGTCTGACTCCTGCAACCCCATGGACTGCCCCACACCAGGCTTCCCTGTCCATCACCAACTCCCTGGAGCTTTCTCAAACTCATGTCCATTGAGTCGGTGATGCCATCCAACCATCTCATGAAATAGTACACCGTTCAACTTCAGGCCATCATCAGACTGGTTATTTTGTCCCTAATATTTCTAGGAACGATCATAATTGTCACCAGTGTCTTTACTGATACGAATCTGTTATGTCTCGGTTTAGCTCAGAAGACCAGAAAAATCACACACTGACATTAACTCTCAACTCAGAAAAAGGGCAAGAGTACCGTTAAGTTTTGCCTGCATCAATGGGAGAGGTGACACTGTTTTAGCATGCAAAGTCTCTTAACCCAAGAATCCTAGCGTTCCTCACTCATATCTTTGTGTTTAAACTTTTGTAGATTCCCCAGCCATAGGCAAACTCCTTCCAAAAGACATGCTAAACAATTTAAACGTTTGAAACGGCATCCACATCCCCAGCGTGGAAGTTTCCGCATCTGCGTACCTTTCTATTAACACCCACAATGAAGTGCTAACATCAGGGTAGGTCTTGATTTCAGTGCATAGCAACATAATGCCCGCCCTTCCTCCCGCCCTCCTCCCCCCTTCAGCTTCCGGGTGTTAAACCAAGTTCTCCTCGAGTTGCAAATTTAAATCGTTCAGAGATACCTTTTACAAGGAGTTCTCTTTGAACTTCTGTCCAGGCTAATTCAAACACGTTCGGTATTTTCCTCCTTCTCCATTAATACGGTGGAGCTCAAAGAAGAAAATTCACCAGTGTTTTCTCCTTTGTACGTGTTCAATAGGTACCCCTGCAGCAATAACCTGGAGGAGGAGCCGGTCTGCGAGAGCAGGGGCCACCGGTAATAGGATCCGGGGTTGTTGTGTGTGTAAAGTGCTAACACTTTTGACAGCCACCATCCTAAAGGGGTGTAGCGAGTCATTGGGAATTTGTACACAGACTGCCCTATCCATTACGCTTCGCCCATATCATACCCATAATCTCCCAAGGCAGAGATGCTATTACACTCAGCGGGCCAAGGGCTGCCCGCGCTTAGATACACACAACTCCCACTGACTCTGTGCTACCGACGTACTTCAATGGAACTTGTCAGCGGCATAAATTTAGCTCAGTACAGTCACCACTGCAGCGGGCGCAGCCAAACAGAGAGACCTGGCTGTGTGTTAAAAAGGCTGAGGAAGAACAAAAAAGCTGCCAGTTTTCATAGGAAATCTTATCCCTAGAGCAGGAAGAACTGTAGCCTGATACCAGCCACACAACTCTCATCCCACAACCTGCAGATTCCAGCCTGGAACTTGGAACCAGCCGAAACAGAGAGGGCATGAAAAAAAAAAAAAAAATTAAAAAAATGGCCTGCTACAGGGCCTAAAACTGTGCTTTGCATCCAACCTGATTATGTGAGGGAAAAATTCCCCATGGATGATTCTTGGAACATGTATCAAAATTTCAAGGAACATCTTGGAACAAATGACCCTCTTTAAATAGAGAATATTTAAAATACATACCACAAGGTCACAAAGATGGCCAGCTCTTGAAAGCCGCCAGTCTATTTTGAGTCACACACAGGTGTCGTGGGCCTTGTGGTATATAGTATAGCATTTCTTTTTGGCCCTTTCATAATGTTTTTGCCATGGTATCTAATGTAATTCTTTGAGAGGTCTTTCTTGGCTTTTCAGGCAACCCCAGATCATACCTCATAAGCAATGAGTGTCACTGACCACAAGGCCAGCCTACAGTAAACTCCAGGATTTAATTTGTACTCTGAGCCCTTACCACTGCAGACAATGAAGTCTATTCATAATCACAGAAAGTTTGGCGAGCAGGGCCTGGGTGCCAATCCATGGTTCGCGTCACACTAGTTGTGTGTCTTGGACATATCCCTTCCCCGGTTTTCTCATCTGTGCAGAGAGTCTCAGAAAAGATGTGTGAAACAGCATAAAAGCTCCATCGAATGGATGAATCCATGTGTCATAGTATGTGGTACACAGTCATACTGTCTGGGCTTCCCAGGTGGTGCTAGTCATAAAGAACCCACCTGCCAATGCAGGAGATATAAGAGATGTAGGTTTGATCCCTGGGTCGGGAAGGTCCTCTGGAGAAGGGCATGGCAACCCACTCCAGTATTCTTGTCTGGAGAATCCCAATGGACAGAGGAGCCTAGTAGGCTACAGTTCGTGGGGTCGCAAAGAGTTGGACAGGACCGAAACGACTTAGCACACAGGTACTCAAGAAAAGCCTCCTCCTCCTATTTCTTTTTCCTCTCTTCTTCCCCAAGACAGTCTAAGAAGTTAACTGCTCATGCAAACCTAGGTCTATTAAGAAAAATACTGCATTTCAAGAAAATAAATATTTCCCCACGAATGATAAATGGTCGCATATGTAGCAGAGCACATTTAAAGCTATCCTCATCCTTCGATAGTTGTTACAGAACAGATAAGAATAATCTATTCAAAAGGAAAATAAAAAACTAAAGGGTAAGGAACCAAATTAGACATGTACTTAGATCTGATTAGTGGCTCCTTCCAATGGTGATTTGAGCTCAGTTTAGGATCCCTGAACTGTTAATGTGCACTGGTGAGAGGTGACCATATTAAGAAGCTGAATGCATAATTCATTCAAAGTTCACATAGATTGTCTTAGTTTGGGAAAGAACAAACTCAGGTGCAATTCCATTAATGCAGCAAAACTAGTATGTTTCATGATAACAAGTTTAGGTATAGAAAACTATCTTTCTCCTGGATAAATTTAGTTTTCTTGTCATTTCTTCATTTTTTTCCTTGTCATTTTTTTCAATATGAGGACCCTAGTTCAGAGTAGAATTAATCATGTTAATCATGTGTTAAAAAATTACATCACTCTAAAAGACTTCCATTCATTCTAAAAAAGGTGGTCTTGCTCAGATTTTTATAAGAATGCATTCTTGAATAGGAAAAACTGCACTAGGTAAATTTGAAAAGTATGAGTAATTCAGGGAAAAAATCATGCATTTCTTTTTATGTTTTCAGATATAAAAATATTGCTCTATCATTGTTAAGTAACTCCCATTGGCACATTTAATTCTCTGAAGGCTCTGATGCGAGATGCAGTATCATGTTTATTAGAAAAAAGTAACAACTGAAGTTTAATAAATTTGGAAAAAGCACATGCAAGTTTGTGTGTGTAGGAACTGACTTTTTTCAGTAATCTCTGGTTTGAAGTTTTGCAGTTAGAAATGTTGAAAGCGAAAAGAAAAATTGAATTTGCACCAAGTTCAGGGGATTTGAAGAGCTTGTATGTAAAAATTTGGTAGTGGTGGTGACCATGCAACCAGTTCTATTTGTGTAAGAAAATCAGCAGAAATACAGCAAGCTTTACTCTAAATATAAGCTGAGGTCGTAAATCAGGCTGTAAATGGAAAATAAAATGGATATCCACACATCCAAATATACATGATACATTCTTTAAATTCTCTTTGTTTCATCAAAGAGAAAAGAAAAATAATAATAAAATTAAGCTGCCTTCTGCCTTCCAATGCTCCTCCTTTCATGTGGAGCTGATTGTAATAGTGGCCTCTTCAATCTGGCTAAATTTTGTGGTTAGTAAATTTTGTTTAACAGAAATTCTTTTTAAGAAACAAGGTCTGTCCCCTCTTCATGCACATTTGCCTCCATCTGACTGATCCCTGCCGTCCATCTCAGGCAGGTCAGGTCAGAGCATTGCATCAGCCTGCGACGAATGGATTTAGGACACGAAGCATTTCCTCAAAAATAAAATTCCCTGTGAAAACTTCGCAGGAACAACAAATACATCAGACACGCGTTATGGGAAGAGTGCCAGAAGTCAAGCTAAAATGAAGGCCGAATCCTTGAGATCAGGGAGAAGGGGAAAAGGGTCAGACAGAGAGAGAAGTGAAAGGAAAAGCAGGGCAGGAGGAGAGAAGGGACCCAAATTAGAACAAGAGGCGATGCTTATTAATAACCTTGCTGACCCACGGGCCCCTGACACAAAATGCATTAAGTATTGTTGGGACACTCTGCTCTGTCACTCACAGGAGAAGCATGTGAAATGGTGTTGGAAGAGCAAAAAACAGCCAGGATAAGGTAAGGGCGTGGACTCACGGGGTTGAGAAGTTCCCTTTCTTTTCCTGCAGCATCCTCTCCGGGCAGCCTACCTCACACCTCCACACTTCCAGCCAGCTAGGATTTAAAACACACACATGAAACCATGTTTTTCTTGAATGCAAAAAGATAACACACATCCTGGAATTCCCTGGCAGTCCAGTGGTTACAACTCCTGACTGGGCAACTAAGATCCCGCAAGCAGAGCCACCTGGCCAATTAAAAAATGAATAAATAAATACACATTCATCGCAGAACATTCGGAAATTACAGAAAAGCAAGGAGAAGTCAATAATTCTTCTAGTCCCGCCGCTTGTGTATGTCATTGTCAGTACGTGGATACACATTTTCTCATCTTTTTCCTCTGCTTTCTTACATGCATATATTCGTATGTTGGAAAAGTACAACTGAGGCCCTGGTGTCATCCACTGTTTTAGAATCTGGTTTTCCTATCTGACTAGTCCTAAGAGATCTTTGCAAGGGTTATTAAAACTATTATAAAACACGATTTTTATGTTGGCATCATAATTCCTTATTTGATGGTGAATTCATTTGAACTCTAGTTAGATATTCATGGAACGTTGTAAATTTTTGCATTTTAAAATGTTTGTGTGCATCTCTGTTCACTCTGAAAATAACTGTGAGTGAAATTCCTTGGTCAAAACCTTTTTAGGGGGCTATAATTTGCAGAGTTGCCCTCTGAAGTATTTATGCCAGTTTATATTCCTACCTGCCATGAAAGAGAATCCAGAACTCACAAACCATCATTAATTCTTCCCAAACTGAGATACTTAGATCCTACTGTGATCTTTATTTCCTTGATTATTTGTGTTGCTAACTTCAAGTTTATTGGCTGTCTTGTTTTGTATGCATGTTATTTGCCTGTTATTTTAATTTCTATTTATTTAAAATTGGAAAAGTTGTATTTAATTTTTTAATGGTGTTAGATCTTTACATGTTAAAGATGTAAAAATTCTTTACATAGTGCATTTATTAACCCTTTCACTCTTGCCCATTGCAAACATTTCTCCATGTTGTCACTCGATTTTTTAAATTGTTAATGGATTTTTAATGTATATGTTTATCAATTTAAATACATAACTATTTTCATTTAGTCTTTCTTCCTCTGCTTTTCTGCTTAGAAAGGCCTTGAACATCTCAGGGTCAGAGAAATATTAACCCGTATTTTCTACTAGTATTTTTGTGGCTTTTGTTATTTAAAGGAAAAAAAAAAACACTTAAATCTCTCATATATTTGCTCTGTGTGATAAGAATCTATTTCCTCACTGATCTAAATGTTGCTATTTATTAGACCTATTTCTGTATTTTAGAATTTTATTCATTATCTTTCTGTCTTCATCACTTCGTTTGCCAAAACCCTGCTTTTTTTTTTTTAATCACAATTTAAGGATATGCTTTCATATCCAAAGATGCACTTTGTTTTTTTTTTCCTTCATTACGATTAGTTTTCTGGGTTATGCCTCCCTATTTGTTATCCCATAAGAACTCATCAAGTTCAAAATGTAAGAGAAGACAATTGATACAGCAGTGTGTGAGGATTTGAAGTCTTTAATACCGAGTTTTTTCATTTAGAAGTAAAGCAAGTCTTCTCATTTATTTTTTTCATGTGAACTCCTGTTAAAGTTGTAGTTTCTTCATGCATTTTTCAATGTGCATGGTGTCAAATTGATTCACTGCTACTGTGAATACAATTTCTCTGTTAAATCCTATAACTGTTTTCTGAGGAAAATGATTTACTTATGCATTTTTATTTTGTATTTCCCCCCTTTACTGGTTTCTTATTCAAAAGAATTTGCCAATGGATTCTTCTACAGATAATAATTTTGTCCCTTTCCTTCAAATTATATAATTTCTTCATTTTCCCAATCTTTTTACAAGAGTCAACTTCCACAGTATTTAAATTATTCTTTATTCAGAATGCCTAAAGTATTTTACTACCATGTATAATGGCTTGAATATAATGTATTTTGGAAGGGCTCTGGCTTTTAGGATGTGTTCAAGGCTTCAAATTTCGATCTCCTTTCCTAAACCTTCTGTCCACTGGTCTCAATGTATATCTCGCAGCCCTTTCTGCCCAGTACTGAACAAGTCTTAATACACAAGTGTTTTGTCTCTATATAGACAATCTCATCACTTACCTACCTAGTCTAAACACCCACATTTCACTGTGGGAAAGTTCACCTTCAGTTCTCAGACCAACACATCTAAACCACTATTGTTTTACTTAGTGCTTCCCATGAAGCTGCCAGGCCATTTTCTGCCAACTTAGAAGTTAGAGTCTTGTGTAAGATTTTTTTTTTTTTTAAGTTTGCATTTAAAGAAAACGCTAAACTATTTTCTCACATAGAAATTATCATTTCGTTTGAATTTGCTGACTTTTTGCCAGTGAAAAGTAAAAATAACGTGGATTTTGCATATGCCATGCAAAAAGACTTGGCTCCCTGGGTTCCACTGGTTAGAACAAAGTGTGAAAATAAGAGGAAAAGAGTAAGAGTGATAGTTGGGGATCTTGCCTGGGGTTACCTATGGGGAGGACGAAGGGTGAGGCCCTGTAAGATGGGGATGGAGTTGGTCTCTGAATCACCCTGAGTCTTCATTTCTTCAACTCTTAATTTTGGGCCATTGCCTGCCTTGCAAACGTAATACGGGGATGAGAGACAACATGTATAAGGCATTTTGGAGGACGCTTGGCACTTACTGAGACAAACTGTTGGCTTCTGGCTAGGTTTGAAGGGAAGGATTTGGGCCACATTATAGGTAACAAAATGGAAAGAAGATACCCTTATTTACTATAAATTTCTACATAGTTAACCCCAAGTCCACCCAAGGACTTTAGGACTTAGCTAATAGTCGGTGCTTACCTAGGGGTGCATTCTTAAACTGTGCCTGCCCACCACCACCTCCCAAGGAGACAGACACTGTTACATTTGTTTCTTCTCTTCTGTCTGGTGTGATCTTTTCCGTGAATGCCAAATATCACTGGAATCAAACTTTTATCCCACCTTGATGAAGCAGGGGCTCCAAATGTTTAGATTTCCTCTTCCACGAAGGGGGACCAGAAGGGATCCTTGTTTTGTTAATACAGTAGATAGTCCTTGTGGCCATGTGCCTGGCATTTAAGGACTTCCTTGTCAGCATGTCTTCGCTTTTCCTATTTGTTAGCCTAGAGAACATGCTTATTAGTATCAAACTTGAGCCTTTGCCAAGGCAGAGTGAAAACTTTCTTTTCTCTTTCCCAAAGTGAAGTTAGAGATCTGATTTTTTTTTTTTTTTTTTTTTACGTGGTGGGAGGTTTCTGTATTATTATTGTTTAAAATCAATTTCCTTTACTCCATATTCTTTTCCTGTTGTTTATTTTATCTGTCCTTCTCTCCCAGAGGAGCAGCATTAAGGTCCCCATTTGGTTTTTATTAGTGTAATCAGTTAATAGCTGTTCTATAATGCTTTACTTATTGTGTTAATTTTCTGTACTTATGTCCAGAGGCAGCTTCCTGGAAGACCACATTTAAAAAAATAGAAGATCTAACTTTCTTCTTTAATGGGTCCAGCAGCCATTTATAGTTTCAGCTAAGATTACTGAATACTGTTGATTTACAAGGTCATTGAAAAGATATATAAACTGCAGCTACTATTTTAAATATATCTATAGGAAGCCTTAAAAACCCACTAGTCTGGTAAAGGTACAGACACTAACCTCAGTATCTTAGTCTCTATTATTCCACTTCTCTGTGTTTGTCTTGAAAAAGTCAGAGCTATGGGTGTATGCTGTTCTGTGTACTTGTCACTTTCCACGTTTTAGCCCAGTGCTTGGCGGGACTCAAGAGCTGGGAATGGAGATTGCATTCATCATCTGCTCCTCTTTCCTGAGGCTTCTCCAATCTCCGCCCCTTGGGGCCCATGTGTATACTGTGCCGGTCACTGCACGCTAAACTCTGGGTCCCAGAACTACTGTCTGATTGTTGGGGATTTTAACGGAGTGGACCTTACATGAAGGTTAGTATTCATGGAACTAGTTCTCAAGTTAAATCACAAGCTTCAAAGCAGAGCACAGGGACAAACTAACTTACCTGAAGGATGACAGAGGAGGTATGGGTAATCCATGTGACAGGTTGGGCTCCCATGTTAGGTTGCAGTTGGAATTAGGTGGAGGCATCGAAGTGAACACAGCTCAGTGATCAGCATCATGGGTTCTAGATCTGCCTCTGGGGTGAATTAGCTTTTAAGGTTTTTAGGGGCCTCGATTTCCTCCTCTGTAAAACAAAAGTTAGGAAGAAAGCTCTAAGGTTCCTCCACTTACAGTCTAGGCAACGTTCAGTCAGTGATCTGTCTGGGCATCAACTCAGGGAGGATGGATTATCAACAGGCGATCGGCTCAGGATTAGACTGCTTCCCAGTTATTGCTGAGTCTCTGCCTTTGATGGGCAAGCTCTTGGCACAAAACGGAGCCCATCCACACTTTTAGCGAACGTTAGTTTTTATTGTGAAGCCAAAGTAAATTTCTGTTTGAGACGTGGTTCTTACTGTACTGTGACTGTGAGTTGCAGAGAGAGGAACACGGCAAGGAAGTCCTAAGTGCTAACCGCGTGACCTGGGGAAGTCAGCTCCTCTGTCTCTTCTCCTTCATCCGTCACATAACGTGTTTGGAAATGAGTCAGCAAAGTAGCCTCAACTAAGAAAGTCAGTGACCTTGTAAGAATTGCCTGTGTTAAACAAGTGCAAAGGGTCAGATGCGCCCCAACACCTGGTACCCACAGCAGGCAGAGGTTGCTACCCGTGATTCAGTGCTCCCTGAGAAGCTGTACACGAGCTTGCTAGGGGACAGGCTGAGAAAGGGAGGATGGAAAGGGGATCTGTAGGCAAAAGGTTGACCGGGAATTCTAAAGCAAGCAAGGAAATGACACCTCCCATAATTGCCTGATTTTGAGCAGCATAATGTATCAAATGCTGTTTTTAAATCCGTGCAATGCCCGGCTCTTAGCACCATGCCCCACCGGTTTTGTCTCTTTCTGTATCATGCCGGTGATGGTGATGTTTCAGGACTTTTCTTTCAGGCTGTGCCATCAAAGAGGGCGGGGCAACCCAGCAAAGTCAAAGCAAATTCAAAAGAAAGAGGAGAAAAGCCATATACATTTCAATGGAAGTATTTTAAGGCATTTCAAGTAGGAGTCTGAGAAATAATTACAAAGTTTAAAAAGAAGAATCTTAACTTTGATCTGATTTTCTTCTGTAAAGCAATTAAGTGCATCATTTTTCAAATCTGAAACTGAAAATTCTACTGGTTGGAGCCAGATGCTTTCATTTGTGTCTTGGGATTTCTATAATTCCCCCCTTCCCCCACCAAAAGTTAAAAAAGTTATTGAGGTGATTTTCCAGAGGGATTAATACATAAGCATCTGCTGGTCAGCTCTCATAAATACTATAGCAGCATAGACTAGCTAGATTCAAATGATGCAAGTGTCCAGTTAACAGCACCAAACTAAGAAATCTGTAAAGTTGATTTGATGGCGATGAACTGTCAAGATACAATTGGAATTTTCCCTTCCAATCATTGTTGGAGTTTTAATAGGAAGACACCCAACATGGACTTTAGTAATCCTGGCAGTAGTCCTCAAATTCAAAGAGAGCTTCAAAGCAGAATGTAGGGACAAACTAACTTAATTAAAACATAACAAGGGAACTAAATACCAAAAAGGAATGTGATAGATTGAGCCCCAATGTTAGGTTATTTCTTCTCAAAATTTTAAACCCTAAATCCTCCATGAAAAGTGAAAGTCGCTCAGTGATGTCTGACTCTTTGGGACTGTATAGTCCATGAAATTCTCCAGGCCAGGATACTGGAGTGGGTAGCCTTTCCCTTCTCCAGGGGATCTTCCCAACCCAGGGATCGAGCTCAGGTCTCCTGCATTGTGGGCAGATTCTTTACCAGCTGAGCCACCAGGGAAGCCCAAGAATACTGGAGTGGTTAGCTTATCCCTTCTCCAGCAGATCTTCCCAGCCCAGGAATCGAATCAGGGTCTCCTATATTTCAGGTGAATTCTTTACCAGCTGAGCCACCAGGGAAGCCCTCCATAGTTCCTATATATAAATGCTAGACTGTCAGTTCCTTGATGGCAGATAAAAGGTACTGTTCTCTTTTTGCTTCCCAGTAACCAGGCTTCCCTTGTATCTCAGCTGGTAAAGAATCCACCTGCAATGCAGGAGATTTGGGTTCGATCCCTGGGTTGGGAAGATCCCCTGAAGAAGGGAAAGGCTACCCACTCCAGTATTCTGGCCTGGAGAATTCCATGGACTATACAGTCCATGGGGTGACAAAGAGTTGGACAGGACTGAGCGACTTTCACTTTCACTTTCACCCAGCATGTAGTTCTTCGCACATGATATATTTCTGTTAAATGTTTGCGAAATAGTGGAATAAAAACACTGTGTTAACTTTTAAAAGGTGTGGCATATTTCCCCCCCAATAATTAGATGGATTGACCACTAGGAATCCGAGCAGAGTTGGCCTCTAGGCTCAGTTTGGCCAGTGCTCGTCTAATCTTCAGAAAGGGAGAAACTTCAGCTTCACATAGCAGTGTGGCTTTCTGGATTCTTTGGACACCTAAGATGTGGCAGGCTTTGGGCCCCAGCTGCACGTGGTGACACTTAGCTGAGGCCCAGGAGCAGCTGCCCGCATTACACAGGGTTCCTTCCAAGTTGCCACCATTCCCTAGCATATGACTCCAGGCCAGTTTCACTTTTTAATTTACCAGCCTGGTCCACGGGACAGGCTCTCAGATCAGGAGGGAATCTTTGGTCTGCTTTGCATCAATGCTAGCTTCAAATGGGGTTAAAGATCTGAGTGTGGGCTTAACTGTTTTCTCCAGGTCCATGAAAAGAGAAAGCACACTTCTAGGTACTAAGCTTGGAGGGTTGGTCTTTACTACATTCATTGCTATGACTTGTCTGTGCTCCAGGGGCGTTAGAGTGGTCTTGGAGTTGTGGATAATCCTCATGATATTGGATAGGAGCCCACCGGGGCTCTAGTTTGTCAAAGCATATGAAAATGCAACACCCTCACATCATCAAAAAGAGTACAGCAGTCCATCTGTCTATACCTTTCTGATATTACGTTTGTGCTGGACCTTTTCAAAATTACATCTATTCTCACAGTGAATCAAAATGGGGAAAGAATGGAGAGTAAGTCAGAATAATGCCCATTGGTGAAAGTCCAATAATTGAAATCATTATTGCTTAAGATAACATTGTTTTAATCAGCCCTATCATAAATCAGTGCTTTTCACAAATGAAGGTTTAAAGTAAAGTGCTATTAAATCAGGCCTCTTAAAAGGCATGATGCAATCGGGAAGCTCCGGAAAATGGCTAAAAAAGTGGTTTCTGAATGGATCCACTGGTTCGAGCATTTTATCTTCCACTTAATTAAAAAAAATATTACCTGGTCCTTTCTTAGAAATTACATATTGGAGGTCTGTAATGGGCAAGCCTTTAACTCATTAAAAAAATTTACTCCCAGGAACAGTTCATATTTGACATTTAATTGATTTTTCTTGGAGAGGAAAATATGTTTCTCTCCTTCCTTTCTTGATTGACTTTTCAAAACTCACCTTGTGAGCTGTAAAGAGGGAGAGGAGTAATTGATTTTCAAAAACTCAAGTGCACATACACATGTACTCACATATGCATGTGGACACATGTGTGGACACAAAGTGAAGTTGCTCAGTCATGTGTGACTCTTTGCGATCCCGTGGGCTGTAGCCTACCAGGCTCCACTGTCCGTGGAATTTTCCAGACAAGAGTACTGGAGTGGGTTGCCATTTCCTTGGGGATCTTCCCAACCCGTGGATCAAACTCAAGTCTCCGGCATTGCAGGCAGACGCTTTACCCTCTGAGCCACCAGGGAAGCCTGTGGACATAAAGATCTCCCCTATACTGGGAGCTGGCACTTTCCTGATATAACTCGGCATGGCAGGTGTTGCTGTCTCCATTTAACAGAGTAGAAACAAAGGCCCAGAGAGGTTCACTGCTGTGTAGGGTCACACAGGTAGTAGCAATGGGAGGCTGAGTCTTTATCCCTTCTACCATGTTGCTTGTTTTTGGGTGCACTTCATACCCAGGTGTGCAGGCGTCCATGCCAATGATCCCCACCTTTGGAGTCACTAATCCTTTTAGCCTGTTTACCCAACACCAGGTTTTGGAATTTAACAAATAACGCCACACCATCTATAAATGTCAAAAGAGCCCAACTCTGATTTGTACTTTTTCTGTGACTATTGCATTGTGAGTGAGCCAGGAGATGCTGCTGAACTAGCCTCCTAAGTGATAGCATCTTAAAAGAGATTTCTTGTTGAAGAGTTTGGTGTGGATGAGCAGGGAGGTCAGATGTTTTCTTGTTAGAACGATGCCCACACAGATTTCAAATGAAACTTGGGGCTCCTCAAGATTTGTTTAAAGAGAAAGAGGGGGTCAGCAGGACACTGATGTGGAAAGGGAAGAAAAAGCCTCTATTTGGTCACCTCGAGTTAGAATATTTCCATTTCGATGTTGTCAATCCCTCAGCTCTCACATGCAGTAACTCGCCACCAAGGCCAAAGTATTCTCTTTCTTTTCTTTCCCACAAACCCCGCTATTATTTAGGTCTCTAGCAAAGCTGCACAAACCAACTGTTCCTCCTCAGATTATCCCTTTCAAGGCTCAGGTGATATGCCTCCTTGGGTTACACCTTCCAGGTTTTGTGGTCAGATGGGGCTGTGTCACTCTCCAGTATTCCACCTTGCAAGCAAATATTTATATATGAGTCTCACCAGGTCCCATTTCCTCTGGGAATGGTCCTGCGTGCAGTGCCTTCATGCTAGTGGCGACAGCTGAATCGCTGGTTTTCATGGGACCACTGGACAGCTGGCAGGAAAACCAGGAAACTGCGCCTTCCCCTCTGTGACTTCACTCAGCCTGAAAACTACAAGGTGTGTGACTGTGGGCTGAAAAGTTTCTGAGAGGTTATATACGACACTTTGAGAAAACACTTAGAAAGAAACTTGCTGCTGTTGAAGCAATGGAAATTTGTGCCACTCACAGAATATTTATTTTCTGAGATCTGGAAACACCAGAGCTTGCTTGTACAGAGTCTTTTCATTATTATTATTCTTTCATTTTGTTACTGGTAAATAGTAATTCCCGTTGTTCACCAAAGAGCTGTGAAACTGACACTTCTATATGGCTGAGATGGGGGTACATTTGCAAAACCCCTTTTGGAAACTCAATTGATCACATGTGTCAAGAGCCACTGGCTTTTTTTGTAACCGTTGACTAACTGATTTTACTTCTAGGAGTCTGTTCTCAGCACCAAAAAGATAATGCTTGAAGATGTTCATCAAACAATTGCTTACAATAGTTAGAACCTAATATAAACCTAACAATATGGGAAATGGAAGTATAAAATATTTTCTTTAATTTACTGTTATGCAACTGATATAATAACATGGAAATAGGATATGCATTCTTAATGATTACAAATACATAGGCAAAATATCCACAGTTATAAAATAGATAAAATTTATTGTCTGATATGATGGACATGAGTTTGGGTAAATTCAGGGAGTTGGTGATGGACAGGGAGGCCGTGCTGCGATTCATGGGGTTACAGAGAGTTGGACATGACTGAGCGACTGAGCTGAACTGAACTGATGGTAGGCAATGTGGCAAATGCATTATAGTCATGTCTCCTTTAATCTGTTCATCAGATTAAGCCAAATTTATTATAGCTCCAGTTTACATATGAGGAAAGAGAGTCATAGGAATTGGTTTATCTGAAGTAACACTTCTAGGGTGAAATTTGAACCCCATCCTAGTTGGCCAACAGACCTTCTACAACATACAAGTCCTTGTGCTATGACATTAATTTCAAGTAAAAAACAAACATCAGCCACCAAAAATAGAGAAAAAAACACCCCAAATCAAAAACAACCCAACACCAATAATCAAAAATCTGACAAGCCCTATTCTTAATGGTAATAACACAAAAAAGTAAGTAGGAAAACTTAAACCAAGAGAAAGCATTCAAACTTTAAAAGACTCATCCTACACTAAATAAAATGACAGGTAGCTGCCTAAAACAACCCTTAAATGTTTAAGGTCTTTCCTCTGGATGGGAATTAGATCCGATGTGTCTGATTTTCTACTAAGAGAATCTAAGTATTAATGATATTATTCTGCCAGTGTAAGGAAGCAAATCTCATGAGAGCAATTTTTGTACACAGATGGAAAAGATTGTGTACAAAGTGACCTGAGAATTTACTTGTAGGCTGGGTCCTAGACCAGTGATTCTTAACATACCTTGTATAAGAACATATTTTAAAATACTAATGAGAACTAGTATCCATCTCTGATTTTCTCTCTCCAGAAAAAAAACACTAATAGAGTTGTTTCTCAGTCTCCATCTGGGATAGTTTCCTGGATTTCTGAGGATAACAAAATCTGCAGATGCTCAAACCCCTTATATAAGTTGATGTAGTACAATTAGCCTTCCATACCAGTGGGTACTGAATCCACAGATTCATCTAATTGCAGATCAAATTTTGATTGAGTGAACATACAGATGAGGAATCCGTGAGTAACAAGATCCCATCTTATTACCATTTATACATTTTATTGTATATCTATGTACTCTTATTTAGAGATCTTTGAAAGCTTTTGGATTCATTTCTGGTTTGAGGATTTAAATTAAAATTACCCTTTATGTTTTGGCTTGCAGAATGTTCTTTGTCCCGCAATATGGGAGGTATTCTTTCTTAAATCATTCAAACACTGATACCGTTTCTTCAGAGTCTTGTCTACACCTGCATAGCTAAGATTTGTAAAGTAAGTTAGTATAATGAATAATTTAGTTTGATGTTTTCTTTAATGTGATCACATGTTATTAAGGAGACTTGTATTCCAATGCATGGCTGACAACTGCCTTTTTGGTTTTCCATGTTAGGATGAAGAAACAATGGAGAATATGCATTTTAACGTGCTTCCCAAATGGCACTAGTGGTAAAGAACCCGCCTGCCATTGCAGGAGATGTCAGAGACGTGAGTTCGATCCCTGGGTTGGGAAGATCCTGGAGTAGGTCCTGGCAACCCACTCCAAGGTTCTTGCCTGGAGAAACCCATAGACAGAGGAGCCTAGTGGGCAATAGTCTGTAGGGTTGCAAAGAGCTGGACACTACTGAAGCGACTTAGAGCACTTGCATCATGCATTATAAGAATTAAAGGAAGTACCTGGCAGTGTAACTGATTCTCTAACAAAGAGAAAAGCTTCACAATGTGAATGGACTGTGTTATGAACAGGTTTCCTCCCACATCTGCAAAAATGCACTTTCATTAAACACATATGTGTTAAGTGCACACACAGAAGGCGTAGTGTTAGATGGCTGTGAAAGATGGGTGGATGATGCCCTCACACATGATTTTCCCAGGACTCCTGCTGAGGTTTGGAATTGCACAGGTAGCCTCCTAGAGCTGTTGGCTATGCCACTAATAAGATTACAGCTAGAGTATGATTTAATTTTCTGAAATAGTTTCATCAGCAAAAAGAAGAAAGTTATTTTTACCTTTTCTGTTTTCTGAAGTTGAAAAATTTTCAGGTACAAATCCCCTCCAAATTTATGTGTTTTCTCTACCTTCTATTCAGGACTGTATAACAGGAAGACAGAAATAACCATGGTAAGAGGTCATTGGTCTGACTTCTGCAGAAACTTCCCCTGGGCAGTGGTCTCTACCTCTGTTACAGAAGACTGCAAAAATACCAGCCATTGTGCATCTGGCCAATTATGCAATGCTCTATCACAAGGGGAAATTCCTTCCTCACCCCAGCTGGTGAGCAGTTATGCCCTGGAGCCCAGGACGGACATGCCTTGTAACTTTTTAACCTAGTTAGTGTAACTGCCAATATTATTCCTATTCATATAAATGTCTAATCCTTTCTTGAATCTCGCTAGACTATTTGCCTCAATAATATCCTGCGGCAGTGAATTCCACAGGTAGATTATATGCTGTTTTAAAAAAGTGTTTCCTTTTATTCATTTTAAATTTGTTACCTTTTAATATCACAAGATGGCCCTTGTTCTTGCATTGAGTGGTACAGTATACCGGCATTTCAAATTGAGCTTTAATTCTTCCAGGTCCTTTCTCCACCATTATTAAAATCCTGTCTTCTTCATGTACTTTCTATTTAGACACATGTAATCTTGATTAAATTTTAAGCCCCCTTGGACTGGGGCTGAGGCAAACAGCCTCATACTGCTTTGGACACATAGTAGGCACTGGAAAAAGTGCTCTGTGATTTTCGGTGTCATTTATTGGACAGATATTTTTAAGCATCTATTCTGGGCAGGAACTCTTTTAAGTGTTGGAGAGAGCTTTGAATAAGAGAAGGTCCTTGCTCTGAATGACCTCATTTTCTAGAGAGAGAGAAGACAAGTAGTAAAACAATGGATAAAGATAGGATCTGCATCATTTCAGATGTCTTACACATTCTGGGAAAATTAGACAATTGTCACTAGGAAAGGATGCCAGGGGGGCCACTTGAGGTCGCCTGGCCAAATATCCACCTGCAAAGGGGACATTTGAGATTGACCATCAAAGAGCCATCTATGTGATATCCCCACATAGGTGAATTTCAACTCCTAGATCAAGGCCTGGCTCTCGTTGAGATTCAGTTGTGGCTGAGTGAAAAAATGAATCAAGGCTAAGAAGGAAAATCTTAGTTACAGAAATCATCAGTGTATTACTAACAGACCCAGGAGGAACATTTCTTGAATCCTTGGGTTCAGTAACTCCAAAGACTATTAGAGTAGAAGGAACAGGGGATTTGATTAGTTAGACTCAGCTTTCAAGACCTGTCCCTGTCTCCAAATACCCAGCTGTGTGACGTTGGTCAAGTCGCTGAATTTCTCTCCTTCATACAAAGAGGGCTAAAACTTCCTTTCTTCACCAAGTTGGGAGGACTGGAGGTCAAGTTAAATGACAGCCTTTTACAAATGGCCAAATGGTGTGAACATGTTTCTCATTCTTCCAGGAACCCATCCTTCGCAGCACTCTGCTCCCTTGCCTTGTCTTTCTACTGTTCCCTCTTTGGAGTCTTGCCTCTACCTGACGCTCATCCATGGCATCCATGTACTTGGCTTTCTGCCCCAGAAGTGGCTTAAGAAAGGAGGAGGGGGGTACCTTTCTGACATTCTTGTCTATATTTTAAGGACTTTAAAGATAGAAGAGGATGGAGCTGTTTGTTGTTGGGACAGTAGACTGGAGGTGTATTCCCGATAGTGATTATTTGTTTTTATTTTGTTTACGGCTTAATCTTCTACGGTCAGGTTAATCAAACTTTTGTGTGTAATGACAGAGGTCTTGCCTGAATTTCTGAGGACATCCTCCCCCAGAAATGGTGACTTTGATTGAGGATGGTCTGATTACCTGCCTGTAGCTTCCTTTCGTGTTCCAGGCTGACGTTTTCTCTGTCTCCCAGCTATACTTTCCAATGGCCCCTTCATTTGTTTCCCCTCCCTCCGCTTGCCATTCCCTACCCTTTACCCCACCACCCTTTGGGCAATTTGAACTAGAGGTGTGCCCAACTCTGCATAATGATGTATTATAAAGACATTTCAAGGAATGAATGATTTGAATTGTTTACATGCATGGTTCAGATTTACTGGCAAATCGCTCAGGCCTTGGTTTTATGATGTAGCTGCCAGCTAGCTTCCTTCTGGGTAAAACTCTGAAATAGGAGAAGTTTCCTTTTGGTATTCCTCACCAACACTTCCTTTGCCTTGTTCCACTCCTTTCAACACCTCCCTTCCTTCCCCGCCCCCACATAACTCCTTGGAGCTGTCAGGCCTTTTACACCTTCATGTGAAGACATATGGGTGCCTGGGTCCCTGCCCCCACCCAGACCGGCCCCCAGGGAAAGTGAGGTGTGCAAAGGAATAAATCTTCGATGGTATAATTTTAGACCCAGGCAACTGGGGACCGTGGCTATTTTGGGCTGTGGGTTTTCTCCTTGACCTGAGATGATATTACTTTGCCTGTCGCTGGTGTGCTGGGCCAAGCCCGCACGTGGTCCTTTTAGCAGCGTGTTTGCCATTCCTGGAGTAGCTTTTTCCTTTCTCTGCTGGGCAGCTCCGTGCGCCTCCGGAATCCCCGTGCGTTCCAGCAGCAGCAGGGCTCTGTCCGTGTGCGCCCATGTGGGATTATCGCAGGTGGTGTTTCCCGGTGGGGGCACGGGCTGCTCCTTGGGGGGCAGCGCAGATGGGCCGCACACCCTTGCGCACAAGGGGTGGGGGAGTCTTCTGGTCTGGTTTTTGCCTGTCTCTCAGCTTCCATTCTTTTTCAGCTGTTCAGTGACCATTCAGGTGACACACTCAGTGCATCTCCGGGCCAGGTGAGTCAGGCTGGTCTCCAGATGACAACGTCTGAGCGTCTCTCCTATGAGACCTCTTTGGAAGCAGCATTCAGCATCCTCATCACAGCGGTTCTGACCACCCTGCTTGCTCTCTTCCCCCTCAAGCTCCTGATGTGGCTGCTGCCTGTGGACCCCCTGTACTGCCTGGGGAAGCGAGCTGGGACTTCTGCAGCGGACAAGTGGGACAGCCACAGGACGATCCCAAGGTGGCCAAAACAGCCGTGCTTTCCAGATGTGGGTAAGGTTATGACCAAGAGCATCACAGCTAAAGTAGCTTGTTCCCAATCTTTACAACCTGAAATGTACACCCAAAACTCAAAGATCATTGGAGAAGAAGGAATAAAGTCAGCAAAGAACAGGAAAAGGAGAACAGCTTTTTTTTTTTTTTTTAATAAAGAATTTGGGCTCTTTTACTCTGAAAGAGGGCTTCCCTGGTGGCTCAGATGGTAAAGAAGTGGCCTGAAATGCAGGAGACCTGGCTTCAATACCTGGGTTGGGAGATCCCCTGGAGAAGGGAATGGCTACCCACTCCAGTATTCTTTCCTGGGGAATTCCACGGGCAGGGGAGACTAGGGAGCTACAGTCCATGAGGTCGCAAAGAGTCGAATATGACTGAACAACTAACACGCGCACGCACACACACACTCACATACACACACACATGCACATACACTCCAAAAGAGAGGGGAAAAGGCCTTTTATAGGTATGAAGAGAAGCCTGACTTTCTGGATGGAGCTCTTTCCCACGGGGACAATTGTGGATTTGGAGAGAGAGAAAGAAAGCGAGAGAGACTGAGGATATAACGAGAGCCTGACTAAAGAACAGAAAGTAATGGAGAGTAAGACAAAAAGGGAGAAAAAGATCAAAAGACAACATTGCCGTCCCTTATCCACTGTTGAATGAAATGTAACACGTATTTGTTGAGAACCAACAATGCCTGCTCCAGTTATGTTTCTATATGACAGATTCACCCTGATATATACACACAGAAAACCACAACAGACATTTTATATTATCCATCATGGTTCTGAGCATTTGCTGGGTTCAGCGGGGTGGGTCTCAAAGAGCCTTCCAGAAGGATGAGATGGCAGAGACTGGAGTGACCGTTGAGACCGCCTCGATCACGCGTGTGATGGTTGATGCCGGTCCTTCTCCGCTGCATCCTCAGCTGGGACTGTCAGCTGGAGCGCTTGTTCATTCCATGTGACCTGAGCTTCCTGGCCACACAGGGTTCCAAAGACAGCATCCCAAGGGAACAAGGCAAAGGCTGGAATGTTCTTTTCTGTCCTAGCCCAGGCACATACATCACTGGTCCACCAGTCACTCAGGGCAGCTCAGACTCAAGGGAAGAGCGCCTAGTCCCCTTCTCTGGATTTGGAGAGTGTCAGAAAGCTTGTGGACACCTCTTAAAATTGCTGATTTCTCATCACAACGATCCGGTCTCCAGGAGCTTCCTGTCTAGTTGGAGTTATAAAAAATTCAGTGACGTGAAAAGGAGTGAAATATCTCTTCTCCAGGTGAGCAAGGTGATGGGGACACAGGTACCAAGGGACAGACAAGATGAACATCTGCCCACAGAAAGACCACCAGCAGAGTGTGATTAAGGAGGCCCGTGGCAATGCACGATTTGGGGAGAATTGAAAGATAAATAAGACAGCAGTGGGTAACATTCCCTAACTCTGGACCGGGTGTTCTTGCCAGCTTTATTTCAGCCCAAAACTTTCTCCTCAGCATTTCATTCTCCGGTTACTTTTCTTCTCCGGCTCCACCATGGTTCCACTACTGTCCTTTCCTTCAACGACTTCACTCTTCTCTGTACTGTACCTTCTGTGGTCCTAACAATCTTTGCATCCCTTCATCTCCTCCGGCAGCACTTCAGCTTTCCTTTCTGTGCGTGGAAAAGACTTGCTTCTCGTCTGCTTCCTCGCTGCCAGCAACCGCACTGCCATTTTTCAGACCAAAGCAATGAACCCGCTGTTCCTTGTCCATTATCCACCTGATTGTTTGAAATACGTGTTTTCATTTTGGTTTCCTCTTTTATGGGCACTGTCTCTTGCCTTCTGCAATGATGTCTTACATTCCACGTAGCTCATGCCTTTCTTCTCTGCTCTGTCTTGCCTATCCTAGGAGCCGTTAGTTCAGCACATAGTTACAAAACAATGGCCTTGGTTCAGTTAATGCCTAGCATCTCCGTCAATATAACATTTTTTTCTTTTAGAGGTTTTTTTTTTAAATTAAGACCATTTTTAAAAGTCTTTTTAAAAATTGAATTTGTTACAATATTGCTTGTTTCATGTTTTGGTTTTTTGGCTGCAAGGCACGTGGAATCTTAGCTCTCCAACCACGGATCAAACCTGCTCTGCATGCATTGGAAGACAAAGTCTCAATCACTGGACCACCAGGGAAGTCCCATCAGTGCAACTTTGACATCTTCAAGGTGAGGTCTTGCTCTACATGCGACGACTTTCAGGTGGGGTCTGAATTTATATCTGCTGTAGAAAACTTAGAACGCATAGAGAAACAAACATAAGGAGAAAAATGTGTATTTAAACACTGTTAATACCTTGATTTGGGTCTTTCCCATCTTTTTCCCACATATTTTTGGTTTTCAGTTACAAAAAATATAATTATTCCTTAGACGGACAATGCTTTCCTCCAGGCCATTTACTGTTTTGTGGAATCACTTCTTAAAGAACTCTAGCCCCGAGCCCCAGCTAAGTGGACAAGGGGGAATCTCAGGCCCAAGCTGGGTTACACTGAGGTGGGATTACTGAAGAAGGTGGTTTGCAAGAGACAAGTAAATGAGACACAGGGTGAGAAGCAGAGGAACAAATGGAAGGATGCTAGAGGTACTGCTTATATCTGGCACTGACCCTGCAGTGACTTTTGTGAGATAGCCTTTCTTCTCACTTCAAATCCTTCTTTAGTGATGGAGCAGTGTCTGACAGATTCTGATATTTTCCTCTAAAAATGCCAGAGCAAGGTGAACCTTTTTTGTAACCTGCTTTTTCCACTTTACATAAGCTTTTTCTGTATCATTCTATGTTCTTCTAGATTATAATTTTGGTGACATCACAGTGACCACAATGGATGTCAATTATTTATAGGAGAAGGGGAAGATCCTGCTTAAGCTCTGGTATTAAATAATTACTGAGTTCAAATGCCTGTGCTATGTGATTTGGACCAATTATTTAAACACTCTTGTGTCTCAGAGTCCTCATCTGTAAGATGGATATAGCGTTATGGTTAAGTGATAAAATCAACCCAACATTCCAAGTACATAGTCTGCCATATAAATAATAGTTCAATAGATTTCACCTATTGTTAATAATAGTCATTAATAATAGTAAATTATTAACAACAGTTTATTAATTAATAAATATTAATAATAGTAAATCCTCTATTACTGCTCACATAAGAATTCCTGTATTTTTTCAACATTATAAACAAAGCTGCAATGAACATACTTACAGCCAAGCATTTATGCATGATTATTCCCTGGTGGCTCAGATGGTAGATGAATCTGCCTGCATTGCAGGTGACCTGGGTTCAATCCCTGGGTTGGGAAGATCCCCTGAAGAAGAGAATGACAACCCATTCCAGTATTCTTGCCTGGAGAATCCCCTGGACAGAGGAGCCTGGAGGGCTACATTCCATGGGATCACAAAGAGTTGGACATGACTAAGTGATTAACACTTTTACTTTTCATTCCTTGAAGTAAGGACCTCATCAGATCAAAGACTGTGGGTATTCAAAAAGTTTAAAAAACATACTGTCATTGCTTTTGCTGAATCTTCTGAGTTGTCCACATCTCAGTCTTTACCATTTTCTTCCTCTTGTCCACAGTTTCAGAGACAAATGTCTCTGATCCAGCATTTGCTCTCTGGTCACCTTCCAACAAAATTAAGATGGTGTCATGTCTGACACTTGAGTTGGGGCTGTGGCAGGAAGATTTAGCTCATTCATGGAGTTATTCACTCACGTGGCAGGTACAGATGAAGTTTATATATAGACTGTTTATAGACAAGGTTTATATTTTCAGGGCTGATTCCAGCATTGCTAATCATGGAGTAGACTTTGAAACTTTGTAGGAAGAGTCCCAGACAGTTCTAAGGAAGTCAGATACTGACCAAGGCTTATGATATCTATAAAATCTTTTCTCTTTAGAAAGAGGTACATTTGGAATGGGAACTCGATTCTTTGACCTGCCTGGAATGATCTCCCACCTGCAGACCCTACCCTGTCTTTCAGGCTCAGGAAACATCAATGTAAAATTCTCTGAGATGCTTTTTTGAGCCACGCGTTGTCGCCATTGGAAAGACAAAGAACGCCCAAGATGCTCCTTGTCCTTCTTGGAGAAGTAAGTGTGCTAACAATTATAGACAAAGAAAAGAGGGGTACACCTGTAAAGAAATCCCTCAGACTGGTGACTCAAGAGCCAGGGTGTGCATACAGTTAGCCATTTGGTCCCCAGAGGGTTTTGTCTGGCCCAAAGTTATAGCATTAATAAACTTTTGGCGTGTGTGCTAAGTTGCTTCAATCCTGTCTGACTCTTTGCGACCCCATGGACTGTAGCCCTCCAGGGTCCTCTGTTCATAGGATTCTCCAGGCAAGAATACTGGAGTGGGTTTCCATTTCCTCCTCCAGGGGGTCTTCCCGACCCAGGGATTAAACCCTCATCTCTTATGTCTCCTGCATTGGCAGGTGAGTTCTTTACCACTAGTGCCACCTGGGAAGCAAAAATCCTTTTAGGTGTCAGCAATTAATGACTAGAGATTTCAGGTGAAACTGTAGGTTTCTTTCTTCCCTTGAAGCAGTGGAAGTTTTGGCAATACTGAACGCTCATTTTCTCATGGCAACAGTGAGGAGTGGCTGACCCTTTAGCCAGGGCACGGATTCTCCTTTTTGCCATAGTCCCCACCACTCCCTACTGCATTACCTTGTCCTGGTTCACTTAGCTATGCTATCTGTGTGCACCCTGAGTTTGTGACCATTGGCCTCGTAAAGGGAACATTAATTTTTTTTTTCATGGGATGTCAGGGAAGACAGAGAGGTCTTCTAGAGAGCAGACCAGCAGGGTCAGCAAGCATTTGTTGTGTAGGTAGGTGGAAGGTGAGGCATCCATGTCAGGCAGGGTAACCTGTGCAAAAGTGCAGGGGCTAGAGCCCAAAGGCCTCTTTGGATGATGATAAGCAGATAAGGATGGAAGGAGAGTCATGCATTTGAGGGAGGGAATTGAGACAAAGAATTAGAGAAGTAGGCAAACACCATCTCCTGAGGAGCCTGGCACTCCAAAATAAGCACACTAGATTTTGTCCTTTAAAAAACTGGATCTGATGATTGATAGTAGAAGAGCTAAAAGAGTTTCTACCAACAGAGTCCTGACTTTCAAGCACATTCTGTGCAGACTTCATCAATTCCCGGCACCAAACCCATGAGACCTGCACTTTGGTTATCCTCATCCTACAGATGAAAAAATACACGTTTGAAGGAAGTTGGTTAAGTGAATTTCTCAAGGTCACAACCAGTAAATGCAAGGCAAGATGTGGACCCAGGCCAAACTAGAGAGCTTGCAACTTAACCAGCTTCCTTGATAGCACCAAGGCTTTAGAACCACTATTCCAGCAGGAAAACTGATGCTGAAGCTGAAGCTCCAATACTTCGGCCACCTGATGCGAAGAGTCCACTCATTGGAAGAGATCCTGATGCTGGGAAAGATTGAAGGTGGGAGGAGAAGGGGATGACAGAGGATGAGATGGCTGGATGGCATCATCAATTGAATGGACATGAGTTTGAGTAAACTCTGGGAGATTGTGAAGGACAGGGAAGACTGGCGTGCTGCAGTCCATGGGGTCTCAAAGAGTCAGACATGACTGAGCAACTGAACAACAACAACCCCAGAAGCAAAGTCAGGGTTGTATTGGGAGTGGGTGGGGGGAGGCTGAGGGCAGAACTGCTGGGAGACCAGTGCAGTGGCAAGCCAGAAAGCAGGAGAACTTCACCAGGGCAACACTGGTTCATGCAGAGGAGGCAATGGGAGGCCTAGAGCAGGATGAGTCAGAGGGATCCTCCCTCATGGGACCTGCCAGCCAGAGGAGCTTTCTCGGCTTCCTTTAAGTCCTTAGAGTACTGTGTGTCTCTTTCCCAGGACCTGCTTTGGCCATGTCCCCATAACAGCTGTGTGCATCTTATCACATCTTGTATATTTTAAGTTCTTAAAGGGCAGGAGGAATTATGCCATATTAGCCTCAATATTTTTTTTTTCTTTTTTGCATTGTGGGGCACAGGGCTTTCATAAATTCCAAAATTATCTCTTTCAGATCATTTCTCCTTACGTATGCAGTTTAGAAGTTCATGGCGAGTTAAACACTTTTTCTTTAAAAATGTGAAAATAGTTTCTTTCCACGATCTGCTTTAAAATACACGAGGAAAAGGAAAGATTGGGAAGTTGTTTAAAAGCAGCAAACCCTTTAAGAGTCAATGTCACATTTATTGCTATAAAATATTTTTCTCTCTCTGTTAGACATCTGGTTCCCATTATATACAGTATTGGGTACTTGAGTTCACCAGCCATTTTGCATACCAAGCAGCATGTCTGCGGAATCCCAACTGACATCCGCCAGTATGTATGTGCAGCGTGCACTCTTGCTTTCCATTTACAGACAAGCCTTCTATCACCAACTTCACTCTTACCTGTATGCTTTTGAGGTTATTTCATTCATACTTAACTCAAGGACCAAACTGCCCATGTCTGAGAAGTGAAGAACTTCAAAACCATGGAATCTTTGCTTTATACTAATATTATCATATGGTCCAACTATCTCTAATCTAGCTCTAAAGTCAATGAAACAGCTAAATCTTAAGTCTATATTTCCTAATAACATTGACCCAGAAATGAGAAACAATATGGAATGTTTGCTAATGAGTCATGAATTTCATGATAATTGCTTCCACATTCAGGAGAGCTCCCTTAAACCGTCTAATCTTGACATATCCTGCAACAATCCCATGTGTTGTAAATGATTTTGTTTTATTTCTAAGGTTACTGTTAAGGGCTTATTTTATGGTTCATTTCATTTTCTTAAAGAAAACCACACACATGTACACACACACACACACACACACACACACACACACACACACACACACACCCCACAGGGGATTTTGTCTCAATCTGTACTTTTTGAAATAAAATAATTACAAAACCAAAAGGAGCCCTTGTCATTTGGTTTGGAAATAAAAATAAATACATTTAGGAAGAAAGTGGAAATGTGGTCTATTTTAGATTTCCAACTGAGATCTCAGAATGAAAGTCAGGGTAGAGCAATGCCCTAGCAAGTGGCCGTCTGTCTTCTCTGGACTTAAGAATCTCTAACTGATTGTTATGGACACAACTAGCATTCAGTCCAGTGATAATGGAAAATTAAATACGACTTTTAAAAACTGCTCACATTATAAAGTGATCTATTAGCATTATATGACTTCAGCACTTAAAGTGACTGATTCTAATTGCACAATTTGGCCCATGGCAAGCATTAAAGAGCTGTAGAATCTTGCGGGTATTTTATCTCTTTGGGGATATTTTAAAGTGAATTTTCTTTGGAATAAAGCTTTGTTCCCGCCACACAAAAGATTGTGTGGAAGAAATCTCTCAGTTCTGATAGAACCAGAGATAATTATAGTTTCTTCTTCTTTGATTCGTGAATCAATAAGCCAAATATTAAAAACATTCTTGCGTTTTCCCCTCTCTTTCTTTTATTAAGTGAAATTCTGTCTCTACAGCGTGTGGCTGTTACCCAGAAGGAATAAAGATGGATGCCCTTGTCTAATGAGCTTTCCCAGCCATCAGAGAGGTGTGCTCTTTCTGCACCTGGTTATCATACACTGTCCTTCCCAATCTTTTCTAAGCAAGCCTGTGGTTTGCTAACATGATGTCCCAGTGCCTGGAGCTGAACTTGATTTAAACAGGTTATCACAAAACCACAGGGACTTCTGAGCGGGTACTCTTCTTAGATGTACCTATTCACAGGTTTTCAGTTTTCAGAAAAAAAAAAAGGATGAATATATGGGGGAATGTCATTTATCTTTGAATTTGACTTTATGTTTATGGTATCTACAGGGTTTTTCATAATTTTCATCATATGGACTTCTAGGAAGCTTATTAATTGAACGGTATTGGAAATTACAGATATTTATGCTGGGGAAGTTCTTGTTGACCTTCCATGTTTAAGCAGTTTAAGATAAACTGCAATTTCACCTTAATCTGTGTACACAGGGATTTCTTATTGGTGGTTTCACATCTTCCAATAGTAGAAAAATTGCCTACCATGCTTCAGATTTTTGATGTCATGACCCACGTTGTTATCCACGTAACTGACAGTGGACTCTTGGAAATGTAATTTAAAAACTCCAGGAACACAGTGAGAGCATACACACTAAACATATTTGTTTAAAACATCTTTTTCTAACACTGACATTTTTTTTTCCCAAAGAACGGTGCTCAGCAGAGGGAAGTTTAAAGGCACTCTGGCTTCCTGTGAGTTTTCTACTAATAGTTCCCTGTAGTCTGTAATTGCTCTCTATCTTCCAAAACCGGGGCTCTGCAGAAGACAGATACTTGTTATTGACCTGACTTAGGATAAAAGGAGAAGAGGAGAGAAGATCATAGCCGTCGGCACTTTGTTTATGAAACTACCATTTCGAGGATATGCTTGAATCAGGCAAAAGTAATGCCTCTTGTTCCTCTCCCAGCATATTTTAAATGCCAACCTGTCAGAACCAAAAGAACACTGCCCAGAATTAGGGCATTATCTTTCCTGTTTGCTGGTGTAGTGTGTGACAGCATCATTTAAATCACTACATTTTTCTCAGCTATGCTCAAAATAGATATGAAAATTAAAAAATAGAAAAATATAGAAAGAGGTAAAGAGCAAAAAAATTAAAATTTGTTTTTTGAGCCATTATAATCTATTTTAAAACTGTTCTAAACTCACAGGAAGTTGTGAAAAGAATTCAGAGACATCCCCTGTTCCGTTCATTCAGCTTCCCCAAAGATAACATCTTATGTAACCACCATGCCTTGTCAACACTGGGAAATTGATTTAATACTATTAACCCAGTTATAGACCTTATTTGGAGTTCAGCAGTTTTTACATGCATTCACTTTTTGATTGTATACTAATATGTAGAAATGCATTAACCATCAGTGTTAAGGGAGCATCTTTCATAGGTGAATACTGATGGTATGTAGGATTCTACAGAGAAGGTGGAGCTGTCGGCATTCGTGAAGTACCTTCATATTAATTACTTTATCCATGCGTTACTTAACAATCAATCCTATATCAAGTGCCAACCGGAGATGCAAACATGGTGACATTGGTCTCAAAGAACTCACAGAGGAAGATAGAAAAAAAATCCACAATGACAATGCAGTATCGTAGAACATAATACAAATGAGACAAACCGGCATCACCAGGCACCTACAAGTGTCCAGCACAGTACCAGGCATTAGCGATTCAGTGGTGACTTAAGATCCCTGCTTCTCCTGCGCTGTGGATCTTCCTGCTGTGTGGAGGTAACAGGCCATTAAGAAGTCCTGCCAGCAGAGTGCTGTAACAGGGGGGTTCAGAATGGGTAGGTCCTGACCAGTCAGAGGGTGCAGGACAGTGACTCAGGGAGAGGTCATGTAGCCCAGTCAGCACTGCAAGATCCTGAAACTGACTGCTGATGGATTTTGGACCTGTTCTCACTCCATTGCATTCAGAGCCTCTGCATCATCTTCCAGGTTTGCTGCAGTGTTTGAGCAGCTGTCTTGCTCTCCTGAGAACAGTCACTGTTTCTTAGAACTGACCCAAAAGTCAATCTTTGGTATCATACCTGCTGGGCCAGAGCTCCTCCGTCGGCACTGGGGACCCTGCTGCTGGGTTCACACACCAGGCAGGTTGGAGAGGGCTCTGTTTTCTAGCAGTAAAGCGGCTGTGGTTCCCTGGAGCTCAGGTGGTACCAGGGCTAGAGAAACAAAACCACTGTGTGTTTCTTTCTTAACAAACTGAGGTTCCTTGCTCAAACTGTGACAACATCATCACCAAAAAGCCCACTACAACTATGGTCAGGGGCCCCGCCTGCTTAGAGACCCTCAGTTGCTTTGCATTAGCCTGAAGGTAGCTTCCAGAATGCTTTCTGGGGTCTACAAGCCGCTACACGGACTACTTACCTATGTGCTCAGCTTCAACACATTATACTTTACTTCTGGTTCTTAGCGGTCCAGTCAGGCTGGCCTGTTCAATGGCCCTTTAACTGGCTAAGCTGTGTTGTACTCCTGGGCCTTTGCTCATTCTGCTTCCAGAAATGTGTCCACCCCTCCCCCCATTCTCTAAACATTCATCTATAACCTCATTCTTCAGGCTTCTATGTAAGACTTTCTATATGGAAGCACTTATCAAGATCCCACTATGAGTCCCCATTTCATCCCCATTTTATACTTCCCGTGTGTATTATAGAGTATGCAATCTTGTCTTCTGGTGTGATTATGTATGTGTCTCCCTCACTAAACTGTGTGTTCCATGAAGGTAGGGATGACATCTGTTTTTGCCATTGTCTCCTCAGGACTCAATCAGCATTTGTTGGATGAATCAGAGAATGGAGGGATAAATGACTAACGAAGTAATGACACATCCCGTCACTTCTCCTACAAGGTTAGGTAACATCATACCTGGGGTTTGGACATCATACTTACGCATTGTTTTGGGCCCATTTCCTGTGTCTTCTGTTTCTCCCAATTCAGGCAGGAATAGTCTTTTTCATAGGAAATCATGGCTGCTGTGATTTTATCGTTGACTTTTGCCTACTCCCGTGGGCTTCTGCTTAAGTAGCTTTATTTGATGGAGTTGTCTTTTCAAGGCCACTTCTACAAGTGGCAAGCCATCGATCAGGTACCTGTCTCTTATCAAACTGGGGGCCATTTCTCTCAAAGAACTGCCCAGAACTGCCTTGCTGATCTCAGGGCTCTGAGTCATGAGCGTGGCATGTTAGTGGGGTAGGAAACCTCAGCAGATGAGTGCAGCACATCCTTGAAAGAATTTGTATTTTCTGGATTCTGGGTGTAAATCCCATCTTCACTGGCTTCAGGGTGGAGGAGGCCTTTACTGGGAAGGATGAGGCTTGCTTGCTGAGATCAAATCAAGGAGGTATTTGGAACAAGGGTAGAGATAGAAATCAGCCACTGTTTCTGAAGAGAAGTGATCTTTGAGCTGATTCTAGAATGATGGTCAGGGTTGAGTTAGTTCTATGGGAACGTGTGGCAAGGGATAAGGGTGGGGCAGAGGGCATGTTCAAAGGCCATGGAGAGATGTTTGGTGAAAGGACTCGACCAAGACTCTGGAAAATTTGCATGCAAACCAATAGCTCTTAAAAAGAGTGGTCTTTGCTCTATACCTCAAATTTGAATTATCTAGATAACTGCTTCAGTTTTGTGGCTGACATCTCTCCAGTCTCAGCATAGGTTTATAATGAAATATAGATTATTTACCTTAAATTTAGCTAGAGAAGTAAACATGCAGTGTGAATTCTACTCTTTTCTTTATTGGTGTTTATCAAGGGGTGTGTGTGTGTGTGTGTGTGTGTGTGTGTGTGTGTGAGTTTACATTCATTTTTCAGTCCTACCCAAGTATAAATAAAGATCGAAAGGTTTGTTTATGGTAAGAGCTATGAGATTCTGAAGAGGTGCTGCTAATGGCTACTTCGCAGCCAGAAAAGAAACAGTGTGGCCTGCCAGAAAATGCTCAGATTTTTGGTGTTCAAGGCATGGGGACAAGGACCAACTTTGCATTTACTGACTGGTAACTTTTAGGCAGATGACTTCACTTCTCTGAACTTCACTTATCCCCCCTGTAACTTTGGGGTATTAATGAAATTATTGCCTCATTTATCTCAAAGCATTGTTTATACTGTGTAATTTATATGAAAGAACTGCAAAAACTATGAAGCAAGGTAAATATAAGTCATTATTGTTATAGAATAAATGCACTCTTAAAAAATTGTGACAAGTTTCAGCAAGGAAGTGCTATGGAGGAAACTTTACTAGACGTAATGCCGCTTGAAAGTTTGCAATAGTATATTTCCAACACAGCAGCGATGTGGCAGCTACACAGTCAAACATTTCAAGGAGCAATGAAAATGTGCATTTATTATATTTCAAGTCTATATTTTACACAGAGTTCAATGTTGTAAAAATTAAGGAAAAAACCCCCAAATAATGACTGATATGAACTTTAGATTTTTTAGCAAGAAAGGTATCAAGTAAATTCTTCTGAAATATTTCTGAGTAGCTCATTTTGTGGTACTGTTCAAAATTATGTAACATTAGTATCACTTTACAGGATATAGTAATAAACTTTCCCAAAAGGTTTTATTTAACCAGGAACTGGGAGGAAATGCAAACACATTTTATATGTAACAAAAGACTACCACAAACATTAATTTTAAAATATAACAAATCTAAACATGCATGTCCACTTCAGCACTAAGAAATCAGTGAAATCCTTTTGGGATAAAAATGATTTTTTTTGAGAAAGCAAATAAGGTTCACATTAAAGAGGGGAGGGTTGGATTGACCCAGACTACACAAGCCCAGGAAGTGTTTGGTGGGTTAGACAAACTGGGTTATTGAGGAGTGGCGGGAGATTGGAATGTGGAATTGAACAAACATCAGCCTCTTGGTAAGTAACCACAATGAACTGTTTTCCGCCAAGATAGCTTTTTGTCTTCTTCTATTTTTCCTAATTTTCTCTTTCTATCTTGCCAGTTGGGACACTTGTTTCTTCCTTTACTCCTGACTCTCATGAATGAAATAAAATAAATATTAAAATGTTGCATATGGAGAGCACAAACAGCTTTGGAAATGCACCAGCTGCATTCATGGGCTCGCTGGTCAAAACCTTTGTCAGCTGGTCAAAACCTTTGTCAGCTGGCCTGTGTAGGAAGTTGAAGAATGTTTTCTTGACAACTTATGACAGTTTAGCAGCTTGAAAAGACAAGACTTTTTGTTGGCGGGGTGGGGGCTGCAATTCACTTAAAGATGGTTGTGTAATGAAATACGTGGTGTAGGGCTAGCTTTAACCCCTCTAACCCAGGAGTATAGACTGAGCTGGTGTTCCAAAACCAAGCGGGGGAGATGAAACACACATTTTGGTCACCTGGATGCTCACTGGGCACAAAGTCACCACCGGACACTTTGTCCGACTGTCCCAGGGTCTTCATTGACTCTGACTGCTTCCAAGGCGTTATCACCTCATCCCCCTCAGAGCCAGCAGGCAGCTAGATGGCTCTTGATGATCTGAGTCCTGCTCTCACCACTACCTGGGAATTTCTCTCCTCTTTAGTAGAGTTCTTTCTGTGGAGGTTAACCCAAAGTCAGGGGTTGCTTACCTCAAGCCTCAGAATGCACACACTGCATCTTTAAGAAATAGTTCACTTGTGAATCAGTAAATGCACCAGACAAAGCAGCCATTACTTATGCATTCCTGCATACCCGGGAAGGTGAAAATAATAGAATAAACATCATATACTTCATTATGATATCGGTTTACACTTCCAGGGTACACAAAAAGAGGCCATTTCATCAAGCTAATTGCCTGAAAGTAAAAGAGAGAGAACTTTAGCTATTAGTCTATTATGGGGCTTTTTTCTTAATCACAAATAGGGGCCGTGTGTCCCTGGGGGGAGGTGTATTCTAATTTACAATTGAACTACAGATCAGAGCAATCAATCTTAGGCAGCACTTTTACAGTGTAATTGCTGCAACATAACAAATAAAAAAAAAAAAAAGAAAGAAGAAGAAGAAGGCCTGAGCTGCAGTTTGAGGTGGAGATATTTCCAGGCCCTAGTTCGGGGTGGGAGGGAGAGAAGAAACGGCACGGACATGAATATGCAATGAGGGCTCATTAGCGGCCGAGTGTTGCCATGACGAATGGCATTATCCCCGGCCTGGTGCTGCCTAAACATGAATTTTATAACGACCCATTTATCATGACTTGTCATGGGCTTCAGTACTGTACTTTCTTCCAGCTCACACACCTTTCCCTGTTGTGATGGTGGAAAGCGTCCCTTTTATTATTATTGTTTCCTTTTGCATTGATTTCTGGTTCTTCACAGCAAATGTTCATCACACAGAGCCACATGCTGCTGAGAGGTCCGTGACTTCAGAAAGTTGAGGAGCTAAAACCCGATTCCTCATTCCATCTCCTCTATGGTCACATATTGAGAAAAAAGTTGGACTCAACTTTGAAAGAAATTTCTTAACGTGGGAGCTTTTTTGCACTGCGGTGTTCTGATGCTGCAGATTTTTTTTTTTTTAATTAAAATTAACCAGGTTTGTCTTCCTTGCATTTGTTTTCTTCCCTTTCTTTCACTTCAAGGACCCTTCCATATCTTAAAAGTAGAACTCAAACATTTTGAAGTTTTTTTTTTCCCCCAAATCTTGGAGTCATGACAAAAAAGTCTAAGATTAGAATGCTTGAAAGGTTTTTAGTGTTTAGGGTTTTACAAATACATGAGCTGATTTCTCACTTAGAGACCCTCTTATATTGTAGCGGGAAGGTTGGCCTATTCTTTGAAGACAATTTTTTAGGATGCACGTTTTGCTAATAGCACAAAATCGTAAAAGCCATCTCCCTTGATAGAAACCATGAGGTCTGTTTGAATATTTAGCAACCCACAAAATTACTATATGCAGATGTTTGAGTCTTTGAGTTAGCCAGGAGGGTCGGTGAGTCCATCCAAGTTAAGCGCAACAGTGGATCAAGAATATGGTTCTAGATTGGTAGGAGTGCCCTATTGTAGTAGAGACCAGATCAATGGGATCTAGGATGGGTCTATTTAGTTACCTAAGAGAATATCCCTACAGTTATTTCTCCATTTACCTAGATGACGTGCAGGAAGGGCATAGGCGCACAGAGGAGTATACCTGTTGCAGGGAGGAAGCCAGTTCTGACTCCACCTTGGAAACTGTTTCTTTGACTTGCTTTTATTATGATAATCATACTCATGGCTTGCCTGGAGGACCCTGCCCCTCTGCTTGACTATAAACTAAAGCGCCTTTGTTCAGCTCAAGGAGAGATAGTTTGTTCCTGCCCTGTGAATAGAAGAGATTAACACACCCATTCTGAAGGCTGGACATTCCCTTGGAGATGTTTTGCAAGACTGAAGAGCCTTCTACTGTACTTCCCCACTGCATCTCCCTCTCTATTCTGCCTTTTGACTTTAGTTCCTCATTGCTTCTTTCTCTCTGATCTATAAAAGAACCTGGCATGCAAACCTCAATAAGATGGTAATTGTGAGACACTAGCCTGCCATCTTCTTGGTCTGCTGGCTCCCCGATTAAAGTCTCTTCCTGGCCTCGAGACCTCTTCTCTTGGATTCATTGGCCTGTTGTGCAGCAAGCAGAGTGAGCGTGGACTCGGTAACATAATCTGATGTTGTTTTGTACACCCAAGAATTATAGCCATTTCTGTATACAATTTGGAAACCATAAATAGTTAATCAGACCTTTTTGGGTTATCTTTACTGTTCCCCTGGATTCCACACTAACAGTGACAATCATTTTACCTATTAATACTTAAACATTGCATGCTAAGTTGTTTCAGTCATGTCCAACTCTTTGCAAACCTATGGACTTAGCCTGCCAGGCTCCTCTGTCCATGGGATTCTCCAGGCAAGAATACTGGAGTGGGTTGCCATGCCCTTATCTAGAGAATCTTCCCAATCCAGGGATCGAACCCGCATCTCTTACATCTCCTGCATTGGCAGGCGAGTTCTTTACCAGTAGCACCACCTGGGAAGCCCCACTTAAACATTAATAATACATTAAAATAATTATAAAATATTTTATAACCATCGATAATTTGTACCTGCGAAGCATTTTGCGGTTCCAGATTTCTTTCATTAGATCCTCAGGTTAACTGAGGGAAGGGTTATTATTCCCATTTTAAAAAAGAGAAAACTGAGGCTCAGAGCTTAAATGATAAGGTCAGGGTCACCCAGTCAGAAAATGGAAGGGTTGAAGCTCAATGGCAAGTCTTTCAAGTCCTAGGTCAGAGCTTCTACATTCCCAAAGTCACCAGAGCAGAAATTGTTCCTAAAATGTCATCTCTTCTGGGATTTAGGAAGTTGGGAAAGGAACCCATTGAAAAGATGGCCATCAGTTACACTTGAGAGCCTGGGGTTCTCCTATATTCTTACTAGAATTGAGATTAGCATGTACCTGTCAATTAAAATTAAGTTGCCATTCCAACCATTCAAGCTGAATTGTCTTTCCTCATTTAAAAATTCAGATGGAAAGTGTTTTGCAACAAAAAGACTTGGGCATCATTCTGGCTGGTGGTCTTGTGTTATGAGTCTTCTGGCTGTTAATTTTTTACTTCTTTGTGTTTTTCCCCATGAAGGAATTAAACAAAAATTTTAGAAATGATATGGTGAAGAAAGGATCCAAATATTGGCAAATGATATTAAAGAACGCTGTGATTACAACTGAACAAATTAAAAGTGTGTCTATATGACACCAAACATCTGGATGAAAATGGGAAAAAAAATAGTAAAAAACCTTGATGTTTTGTTTACTTGATGCCATACATCTGGACGTTTAAAAACATCTGGGCTTTTAACTCATTTTCTCTCAGGTTTTATCTGGGTATTTGGCATCATGTACAGAAAGTTGAACAATTTAAAAAAATTAATATGGTTATTACTGAATTAGAGAAAATTATTGTATTTAATTAATCTGCACATATTAACTAATTGTTCTGTTTAGCATAACATTTAATGAGTAAAATTCTCCACCGGGCAAATAAATACAGAAAGACATAATTAGGTGATTTAAGAATAAAACCTGGCTTCAGGCACATTGAAATCTTGGTCATAGTTTACTGACAGCAGTTTCCTTGGGCAGAAATCTTTTTAGGTCCTCAGACAACAATTTTCTCTTCTGGGGAGTAGTTTCCATGTGTTATGAGAATCTGTTAATTTACAATGTGTTTTGACAATAGTAAAATTTCATAAACACTTAATAACATATGAGATACATCGAGTAATAGACGTTTGCTTTGCCAAGTGAATTACCCAGCCTGATAAAATCAGTGTAAACCCACTCTCTAAGCAGCCTTCTGACATGCCTGAGGCTGAACCCCAAAGAGGAATCCACTGAAACGAACTTCAAAGACTTCATTGCAGGGAAAAGTACCTTATGTGACTGACATTTTTTTGTGATCTCATCTAAAAAAAGTTATCATAATTATTGAACATTTCCTCTGTAGCTTATTCTCAATCCAATCAGTTATAATGAAAATAGTCTGCTTGCTTTTCAGATTCTCAAGTTTTCGAAATGATTAGTGCTTCCTTGAGATATCCCATTAATTGGACACACAACCCAGATGAAAAGCCTGAAACCCAAGAGTATATAAAAAAACATAAGGTTGTTGCAATTTAAGTGCCTTCAAAAGATCTAATTTGATTTTTAAAAGCAATTCTGCAGATGTGAAAATTAAAGGCAGGCAGAAACAAGATATGGTTTAATGAATGTGTAGGTTAAGAAACATTTAGAGGTTTCAGTAGCCTTCTTCTGAATTTTTTTTTTTTTTTTCATTTAGCTGTTAGGTTGGAAAGATTGGTCCCACCACACAATAGAAATTGCTGAATTTTACGAGTTGCTATTTCCTTACCAATTGCTCCATTTTTCTTGCCCAGTGTATTTCTGAAGCAACATGGTGTTTCTGTGTACAGACGTTCAGTCCTTGTACCTGTCAATCAGATTTCAAGTTCTAATAAAGTTAAAGGGTCTCTTCACTGGGTTTACCTTGGCTGTTTCATCTATGACCCCATCCCCCCGCTCTCACCAGGAGCAAATTGTGCACTTATTCTCAATAAAAGAGGGAAAGAATGAAAGAGAGAGAAAAAAAAAAACCCCTTCTACTGGTTCTAATGACATCCTCAGTCATTAATGAGTTAATAAAAATCTCAAAGTCATCTGGGGCTAGATAAGAGGAAGAAAGAAAAGTATTGTACTGTAATGACAGGCTCCCCGACTGCCCTCTGAGATGTCATGAGTCAGTCATGTTAAGAATGTGTGCATCCAATCATCTGGTGATTTTTATCAGCAAGCCCTCCAGCGGGAACTGACAAGGGCCAGTTTGGGAGTCACGATGAATAAACAATGACTTTGGGGATTGTTGGGGGCTGTGTAATAGAGTGAGGGGTTTATGTATACTAAAACATGATGACATTAGCAATCAATATACCAATTACCAGACAAGTTATTGGTTGAGGCATTCACGGGTCCTCCGCCTCCTTGCACTTTGAAGAGGCTGGGGGCACCGAGACGGCTTCCTGCGCGGGCAGGCAGGCGGGGCGCCCAAGGCCCATGGCCCCGATCTAAAAGGCAAGCCCTGCTTCTCTGGCTGAGGTAGTCCAGACCTGAATGTTTCGAATGGCTTTGCAGAGTTTATTGTTATACAAATACAGACTCCCAAGTTTCCTTCCTAGAGATGCCATCTTTGGAGGCTGGGGTAGGGCCGCTGTTTTGTGGTTGCAATAATGCCCCCAGGTCACTCTGATCAGGCAAGTTGGGGAGTTGAGGTACAGCTGGAACTCCCCCAGTGTGGTCCCAGAGCCGCAGCTCCAGCATCGCCAGGGCGCTCCTTAGCCACGCAAATCCTCTGGCCTGTGCTCAGACCCGCTGACGTATTTCTGCAGCAATGTGGTGTTTCTGTGTCAAGACATTCAATCAATCAGACTCTGAAGGTGTGGCCCCAGACCTGTTTTTTTAAACACAGCCTCCAGGTGGTTCTGATGCTTCCTCACAGTTTGTAAGCCCAGGCTGTCGAGCAAAGATCCTTGCCAGGGGTTTGTTACCCAGCACTATCAACCATCTCCTCTCAGGCGCCTCACGGGTAATTTTCTACCCATGCAAGTTAAGAGGTTGAAGTGTGCAAATGGTTTTCTTAAAAAAAATTAAATGAGGGTAGATCCAACTTCTCTGTATAATCACATCACTCTCATTCACTCCCACACACCACTAGGTTTTCCTGAATGATCTTGATGTCTGAGTGACTTTGATTACAGAAAGGACAGGAGAAACACTGGCTGGTGGCTTACATCTAAAATAGAACAGGGAAGTGGGTTTATAAGTAATCTTAGAAAGAAAAATCAAGGTATGTGAAGAATTTACTAACTAATAAATACAACTAGTATTCACCTAAATAGCATATTAAAAAGCAGAGACATCACTTTGCCAACAAAGGTCTATCTAGTCAAAGCTATAGTTTTTCCAGTAGTCATGTGTGGTTGTGAGAGTTGGACCTTAAAAAGAAGCCTGAGCGTCGAGGAGTTGATGCTTTCGAATGGTGGTGCTGGAGGAGTCCCTTAGACAGCAGGGAGATCCAACCAGTCAATCCTAAAGGAAATCAACCCTGAATATTCACTGGAAGGACTGACACTGAAGCTGAAGCTGCAATACTTTGGCCGCCTGAGAGAGCTGACTCATTGGAAAAGACCCTGATGCTGGGAAAGACTGGGGGCAGGAGGAGAGGGGACGACAGAGGATGAGATGGTTGGATGGCATCACCGACTCAGTGGACATGAGTTTGAGCAAGCTCCGGGAGCTGGTGATGGATAGGGAAGCTTGGCATGCTGCAGTCCATGGGGTCACAAAGAATTGGACACGACTGAGTGACTGAATAGCAATATTCATCTGGGCATTCAGTGCCCACAGGTGCTTGTGTAGATTAACCAGATCTACTTAAAGAAAAATAAATATAAGGACTTCCCTGGTGGTCCAGTAGTTAAGAATCCGCCTTCCAATGCAGGGAATTTGGGTTCAATCCCTGCGTTGGGAAGTAAGGTCCCACGTGCCTTGGGGCGATCAGCTATAGCACCCGGGCAACTAACTAAGCCTGGGTGCTGTACCTACTGAACCTGCAGGCTCTGGAATCTGTGAGCCACAACTGGAGAAGGAAAGGAAAGACTATTTCAAGGAGAGATCCTGTATGCTGTAACTAAGACGCAACACAGCCAAAATTTTATATATGTATATAGCCATGCAACTGTGTCAATTAGGAGAGGAAAGTGTGCATGATTCAAGGGTGGTATATGGCAAGGAGGAGGTCTTCTTGCAGTGAGGTTAGAGATTTCTCTTATTTTGCTGGAGAGTCTTACTGAAGGGGCATTCCAGAACTTGTCAAGCTTCCAAACGAGGTGGCCCAGTCTGCTAGATATGCAGTAGGTTTAAATTAGTGTTTCCCACAAAGAGCAACTCCCAGGTTCTAAGCATTAATAAAGAAAAAAAGTCTCGGGTCAAGTGAGAAGCTGTAGGAACACTGAATAGACAGAATTGTTTGCAACAGGGGTCCTAACACTTTTCCTATGTGTTACGATTCTCCCAAAAAGTGGTGCTTCCCTGGTGGCTCAGCTGGTAAAGAATCCGCCCGCAATGCGGGAGACCTGGGTTCGATCCCTGGGTTGGGAAGATCCCCTGGAGAAGGGAAAGGCTACCCACTCCAATATTCTGGCCTGGAAAATTCCAAGGACTGTGTAGTCCATGAAGTCACAAAGAGTCGGATGTGACTGAGTGACTTTCACGTCAATGTATTTGATCAGGAAAACCCTTTTATAAAGGATGCGTGCATGCATGCTTGCTAAGTTGCTTCAGTCCTACCCAGCTCTTTGCGACCCTACGGACTGTAGCCTGCTCGGCTCCTCTGTCCATGGGATTCTCCAGGCAGGAATACTGAAGAGCATTACCGTGCTTTCCTCCAGGTTTATGAAGGGTAACCTTGTAGAATCAGTGTTCCAGGGAGTAACCTTTAGGAAGCATGCATTCACATCTTCTAAGATGGCTCACACCTGTGGGGAGAAGCTAGTTATTCTCTGTGTTGTATAGTAAGGAGTCTCTTTGCTATAATGCATTAAACCCTGTATGTCTGGCATCAACATTAGTTCTGCGGTGGCTTGAAGCCAACAAGAAGGTTCATGTAGCCATCACCGAAGAGTGAAGTAAGTTGTCCAGCTGTTGATGGTGCAGTTAAATCATCTCTGAGTTGTTGGCATATCTCCCAGGACAGGTACTCATTAAAAAAAAGAACAAGCTGGATTTTACTACTGAGATTACATTGTGTTTTCACAAATGAGGGGTAGGTCCATCGTGCATGTACCCAGAAATGTCACACAAAAGCAGGTGTTACCTAAGCTGGTGTTGGAAAGCCCTGTCCTCCGCCCCTCCCCCCATTCACCATTGAGGTGCGTATTTGCTCAGTTGTGTTGGACTCTGCAACCCCATGGACTGTAGCCCACCAGGGTCTTCTGTACATGAGATTTTCCAGGCAAGAATACCGGAGTGGGTTGCCATTTACTCCTCTGGGGGATCTTCCTGATCCAGGGATCAAACCTGAGTTTCCTGCATTGGCAGGCTGATCCTTTACCACTGGGCCCCCTGGGAAGCCCATCCCATTGACAGCATGGCCCTACCTGTTTCCCTCCACCCTGAGGTCCAGATGGTAGTGGCTGTGGCAGATCTTGGTTCTTCCTCTGGCTGTTCATGAAGGTGACAGGAGGTTGGGGGTGTGCACCACAAAGGTCAGCCCAGCAGGGATCTTAAACACACCCTTGCTTATAAAAGTCTCCTCTTGAAGCTCTTGCCAGAGCTGTGCATTAATGCCAAATGCTAATTCTTGCTGGGGACGTGATGTCTTATAAATGTTATGAAAGAATATCATCTTTCTTGTAGAAGTGAAGGTACTTTTAAGGCCAGGTTAGGCAAAGGATTAGTTTCCCACGTCACATCTATAGGTCACGTGGTTGTCTATCAGTGGCTTTTTTGGTAAAAACCCCACCCCGTCCCCCCTGGGGTGACACAAGAGTTAGAAGAAACTCTCACATGGAAGAAAGAAGAGAACTGACATTTGGAAGATGGGCAGAGATGAAAAATACACAAACAAGAAGCCTAAACATAAAACAATCCATCACCCATGCTAACATTTGTCATCTTTTCTCCATAGTCCTACAAGTCTGGCCAAGACACGGGACTCATTGGGTTGTGTCTCTGAACTAAAAATAATAGAGCAGATTCAACTTTGGGAGGTCTCAAAGGCTTTTTTTTCTCATCTCCTTTGTAAACATACTGTTGACACCATATGTGTTTCTCAGGTTTGCAACTACAAGGCGCTTAGCTGGAGGGAAGGGCTTCACTTTTCGCTTTTGGAGGAAAGAACAGAAGTTCAGCAGAGTTAACCGAGGTCTACCCACTGCTTGTCTGGTTTGTTATGGAGTTGAATATTTCTCCCCTCTCTATTCTTTGAAATGTTTTGAATTAAAATAGCTTACTCAAGGTCACTGGAGGCATATGGTCCTGCTCAAAACTTTAAACAAAACATTAGTTTTTACAACCTTTTGTAATTTGGTATTGTATACAACATGGTTATATGCAGAGTTTCTGTAATCTTTTCAGTGGGTGACAGAAATATGAGAAGCAAATTTATAAGCCATTTAGTGAAGCATTTAATCAATTTCATGCATAGGAAATAACTCCGATGGCTTTGCTTTATCAATCTTTCTCTCCAGGAGAACTCCAGTCCACATGATCTCCAAACACCAGGGGGTGGAGGTGGGGGCGTAGGGGTGGCAGGGAGCAGGGTCAGGGCTGACGAGGGGTGAGAGTGTTCGCACACCTTGTGATGCACTTCAAATGTCAGGGATGTCTGAAGTCTGCCTAACAGTGTTGCCAGCATCTCAGCTTTCTGGAGGCTGTTAATGTATTTCAAAAAGTAAGCACGGGTCTAATGTTTAGAGGAAGTTTTCAAGGCCTTTTACTGCAAAGTTATTCATTAAACACCCTTTTCCCAGAGTGACCCTCATGTGCTCAGCATGGCAGACTGTTCAACTTTTAGGTTCAAAGAAATATTCATTGGTGATTACTTTCAAACACGTGAAAAATAAAACAGCTTACGTGAAAACTTACTTCTGAGACTTGAATGAGTCAAAACAAGGTGACCAAAATAACTGAAAACCCACTACAGTGGACTGTTGCAGTGGAGATAGTCAAGCATTTTTCAGAATACTTGAACTGTCTTTCAGGGTTCATGTTCTGATTCTCTTTTGAATTGCTTAAAAGATTAATCCAGCTCTTGGCTGCATAGTGGGTTAATATTTTCTTTTCCGTTATGTGCTAGAATCCCTCTTATAACACTTTACCATAAACACCATCAAGTTTTTAACTGGAAAAGTCCTAAGGGATCAAAAGAAGATCTTGTGATAATCACTATCTGCTAAACGATATTAAAATTGCCTCAGCTCTACCTTGTCCTCAAAAATTAGAACTGATTGAAAGGTACTGTAGACGTAGTTTCTAATTTGGAAAATGATTTGCTTCCACTTATTTCTAAACCAAGAAAAATATTTGAGAGAATAAATTCCAGTCTAGATTATTTGGAGCTGATTGCAAATCAGCTCAATTGCTGGATTTCATCTCAGGAAGAAATAATGTTTCACATTCCCTTTTAAATAGGACATAAATGAAGATATTCCTGCGTTGGCAATTCAGTGGCATGTCCTTGGATATTTATTCTGCCAAATTATTTAAGCTATGGCAGCTGTATCATTGTTTTGAGAGCTACTTTGGTAATCCTACATACATTTGGTAGCTCTGATGGAGTTTGCCAATGCGGGTTTGCTTGTCTGTTTATCATCTGTTGCTATTCAACCTTTAACTCCTGGATTATACCTCACTGACTTAAAAAAAAAAAAAAATGAACCATTTTAGAGGAAAAGATATCTTTGGTACAAAACATGTGTCACATTGTAAATATCATTAGGCTCTTGATATTTTCACACTTCAGTGTCTTGGAGAGATTACCTTGTTAGTGGACAGATACAGATCATTCTTTCTGTTTCTAGATCCCCATGTTATGACTAGTAAAATAGCCATATTATTTCCATATATTAGAGATAGATTCCCTTTGATATTATAAACAGCCCTGAAGTGAATATATATACCTGTACACACTTCCTTATGTGTCCAAGTATTTCTCATGTGCTCCTAAGCATATTACTCATTTGCTATGAGTATTTTTCCAGCATGGCTACTTAGTGTGAAGTTGCTGGATGTGCATGTTTTATATTTTAAGTTACTGGCAAATTACTTAGCAATTTTAATTTTCAGTAAAAGTCCTGCCAGAATCTCTGATACAACTTTTCTCAGCTCTATTTAAACCCACATGTACTCAGCCGCTCTCATTTTTTCTTTGCCTTTGCTTCTCCAAGAAGATGGAGACTCTCCATAGTGTCTTTCACTGAGTTTTCTGTCTTCCAGGGCAGGTAGGGCCAGGCAGCTTAATCACTCTCACCAGATGTTTAGAAATAGGGCTGTGCATGTCCACCGAGGTGGCGAGCCATTCAGAGACTGGCAGCATCAGTGAAAAATCCAAACCAAATCACACCTATTGGTCATTTTCAAATACGGTCACAAAGTCAATGATGCATTGCCATTTCAATCACGACATTGGTGCCCAGGTTCAAATGATTGTTTCAGCCAGTTTTATACCTGAGTCTTATAGACTTTTGCTATTTTAGAAGATGGATTTGTAAAATCTGGTGTTTGCTTAGGACATAGGGCCTAGAAGGAGATTGTCCCGATAACAACTTTCTAAGAATAACTCTCCTTGCCTCTCTCACCCAATGATTTTTGTTCCTCTCTTACACCCATGTCCTCCTTTCCATCCTTACCACTGCCTCTTTATCCAGACCCTTCTCACCAGCTCTTAACCATCTGTAGCTCCGTATTTACTTAGCCTTGGCAGGCCCTTCTCTCTTCCAGCCATTTCACCGAGCTAAATCTTTACAGAGCACAAATCTGGATCTGATTTTCTCATGCTTAAAATAATTCCTTATTATCTAGACTCTATGTCCTGTCTTTCAAAGTCCTCTGTGACAAGGGCTCCTCTGGCATTTTTTTTTTTTTTTTTGGCTTGTTTTGCTAAGTAGAAGATCTAGACAGGAGAAGAAGAAAATCAATTTTAAAAGATCGCTTGTCCCCAACCCCAGGCTGGGCTATTCCATGTGGCTTCTGCTGTCTTCCTCAGGCTCCACCAAAATAGTGTCACTATCACTGGCGACGGGGCGGGGGGTGGGGGGAGACAAGGACCAGTAACAGAACAGAAAAGGGAACACAGACGTCAAATGTTGGGCCAGCTCACAGTAACATGGCTGGATTGAGTGTAGTCAAATAAAGGTTAAACAGATTTTAATGTGTTTTCAATTCTACAGTCTAAAACAGAAAGTGAGAATGTAATCAAATTACAGCTGTATTACAATGTTAGGCTACAGCAAATCTCTAGTTGGCTCTACCCAAGTGAAAGCATCTAATCAGGAAGTGGCCGACTATCTAACCCATGAATTGTTTGTAACTCAGAACCTTTCAGTGCAATGAAGCCAACTTCGTATATATTAATAACATACTTCATCTATATTATTTATAGTAAATCGTACGTGAAAAATGATACTTCTGGGTCTCTTAGTAGAACATGTACATTCAGCTGATTTTTAAGATAAAAAGGATCAATTTTATATAGTTTTCTCTATACTTTTCTGCCTGGTCCCCCCGTGACTAATGATATACACTTATGAGTAGGCTAATGGAAGTTAGCAAAGTAATCCTGGCCTTGGGCCAGCTTCTTCTTTTCTTTAAGGATAATTGTTCAATATTGGGGTTGAATCTCTAAAATTAGCTTTTAGAATGTATTTCTCAAAATGAAAACTTGGAAGCCAACTGGATGTCCAAGAGAAGTAGACTGATTCCATATACATAGCATATCAAGATTGCAATACAAGGCTACGAAATCTGTAGCCATATTCGAAAATGTGACATGCTTTTGAAGAAAGTTAAAAAGCAAATCCATATGTAAGCTTAGCTCTACGTGTATCTGAACCATGAACTTGTCAGTGTGGTAGACTTGAGAGTAAGTTTATTTATTTAAAGTTTCTCTTAATGTTATAATAATGAGTTATACCAACTATGGTGCTCTTAGTTGAGTGGTGAGAACTGGACCAGAGGAGGATAATTCCTTCTTCTCTTATCCAAGAATGGAGGCTGGAGGGGTTTCCCCAAGCAACTGCAAGCAAGGAGAAACTTCGCCAGGTGCCCGCATGGAGCCTGGTTTAAATGAACACTTGTACGAGAAACCTGAAGCTTCCGCATAGGATAGAATTCATCATAGCTTCCTCAGATACTGTAAACACATCCGGGTCTTTGAATCCGGCAGATTGATTGTCATATAAGGAGGCAAAGAAAGCCAGCAGATGGGCTTGCCCGAGGGCTTTCCTTGACAAGGAACTGTGGGGAATGGGAGGATTACTGGGAATTTTAGAGATGTGCATGTGTGCATGCTGTCGCTTCAGTTGTGTCCGACTCTTTGTGACCCTATGAATTTTAACCCACCAGGCTCCTCTGTCCATGGGATTCTCTAGGCAAGAATACGGGGTGGGTTGCCATGCCCTCCTCCAGGAGACCTTCCCTACCCAGGATCGAACTTGCGTCTCCTGCGACTCCTGCATTGCAGGTGGATTCTTTACTGCAGAGCCGCCAGGGAAACCTTTAGAGACGTGCAAATGATGATTTACTTTTCAGATATTTCAAAGGTGAATTTGGGAAATGCTTGAAACTCTTGATAGTCCATGAATTAGATACTGAATTTTAACCAAAGTTGCGAGAATATTTGAGTTGGGTGTTTTATAACCCTTGACCAGAGGGTGATGGACATGGAGAACATTAGACTGGGAAGGAAGGTGTAGATAGAAGTTGGGCCAGCTTGGAGTCCTTTTGGGTTCACCAAGAACACTATGTCATGTTGCCTGGTTTTCTCTGATAAGGTGAAGGTTTAACAGGAGGGGGATATTGTAGACCTGTGCTAGTCAGACTTGAAATGTGGAGAGAACTAACTTGGGGATCTCCAAAGTTTCTGATTCAATAAGCATAAGGCTATTTTTTCCCCAAGATTCCTCAGGAAATTTCTTATGCAGTCTCATAAAAACAAAACAAAACAAAACAGCAGCTTTAGACATTGCCTCACCAGTCACAAGGTCCTTAGAGTTTTGATTACAACCCAGATATATTTGCGATTAGCTGGATCTAGATGAAGTTAATTACTTCCACCCCTGGACAACAAAGAGTCAGACATGGCTGAGAGACTGAACTGAACCGGACAAGCTCCACACCTTGCATGGACCTCTATTGTTGCATTTCTCAGTTTCTATTCTCGTGTGCCTTAGCTTCTCCTAGCCATGCTCTCCTCACCCACACACCCACACGAGATTTTGTATGCCCAGTTTCTCCTTAGTTAAACACTGACTTGTCCTGTGTTTCTGAGCTTCAGGCTCTCATTCATCCTTGGACATGGTATTACCTTCTCCATCTCCTCTGGCAAGGATGAAGTAAGAAGCCTGAAGGAGTGTCCAGAGTCTGATGTGAACCAGTAAGCTTCTGGGCTGTTTTCTGTTAAACCTGATGTGACTTCGCCTCAGTCACTGAAGGTCTCTGACTTTCTCTCTCTCTCTTTCACCAATAGCAAAAAGGTTTTTAAAAATTATGAAATGCAGGGTATAGCATGGAGGGGATAAACTAAGAATTTGGAGTTATCAAATATACATGACTATATATAAAATAGGCAAACAACAAGGACCTACTTATAGCACAGGGAACTCTACTTAATCTCTTGTAACCTGTAAGGGAAAAGAATCTAAATATATTGAACCCATGTCTCCCACATTGCAGGCAGATTCGTTACTGTCTGAACCACCAGGAAAGCCCTATATATATTATATATGTATATGTATTTTTTATATATATATAAATATATATATATTCACTTTTAAATATATATATTCACTTTTTATATATATTCACTTATATATATATTTATATATATAAATATATATAAATATATAAACATATTTATATATAAATATATAAAAAATATATATAAATATATAAAATATTTATATATATATAAAAGTGAAACAATTTGCTGTATGCTTAGAACTAGTACAACCTTGTAAATTAACTATACTTCCATAAAAACAAAAACAAAAATATGTTCCCAGGTGGCACAGTGGTAAAGAATCCACCTGCCAAAGCCGGAAATGCACGAGACGTGTGTTTGATCCCTAGGTTTGATCCTGGGAAGATCCCCTAAAGGAGGAAATGGCAACGCACTCCAGTATTCTTGCCTGGAGAAGTCCCGGACAGAGGAGCCTGGAAAGTGCTGGACACGACTGAGCACTCATGCACTCAGCAGCACACAAACTTGAGAGCTTCATTATTAGTGATAAGAAAATATATTAGTTTAGTTTTGCCACATTAACACCCCAAATTAATTCAACAGCATTTGTTGCCATGCCAGTAATTTTTACATGAATTCTCCCCACTGGTCGTGTTTCTTATGAATATTAGTGAGAGTGGTCCAATACATAAGCATTGCTCACTGGTAGATGATTTGCAGCTGATACATATGCTAAATTTCCATGCCATGGCATAACTCTAGTTGGGGACCATATTTTTCCAGTCTTAGTTGCTGCTGAAGTATGTGGGAATTGATTTTTTCCATGTTGTGCAAACGTGTTGTGAAAGCCCAGTGCCGTCAGCACTGCCTATTTGTTCCTCTTGAGAATTATAGTTTTTAACCCTCTTTGGCTTTAGCCAGAGAAAGAAGCCAATGAAAGAAGGATGTTGAATTTGCTTGCTGCCTCTGGGGCTACCTGATCCCACTGGGATGTGGAATCAGCCTCTGCAACGACCATCTCTTTTTACCATTGTTTGCATAAACATTCTTTCCTAAAGTGAATTTCAGAGAGAAGAGATACAGACAGCTTCTTTTTTTTAGGGTTAATCCACCTAACTGAAGACTTTTACTGAAATAAGTCGAGCTAACAACATACAAGTATTCACGTCTCAAAGATCTAGAGAAAGATGAGTTGGAAATAGTAAACATATGAGTGAGCTGATGGGTTCAGAATATAGATTGACGATGTGGGTTATTATTCTGACTTTGCTGCCTTTTTGCTGAATGACCTTAGGTAAGTGATCTCACCTGTGTGAGGATTAAAGGAGGCAGTCAGTTCAGAATCTATGCTGGTTGTTGTTCAGTTGCTCAGTCATGTCCAACTCTTAGTGACCCAATGGACTGAAGCAAGCCAGGCTACCCTGTCCTTCACTAATACCTGCAGTTTGCTCAAACTCATGTCTGTTGAGTTGGTGATGCCATCCAACCATCTTATCCTCTGTTGCCCCCTTCTCCTCCCACCCTCAATCTTTCCCAGCATCAGGGTCTTTTCCAATGAGTCAGCTCTTTGCATCAGGTGCCCAAAATATTGGAGTTTTAGCTTCAGCATCAGTCCTTCCTATGACTATTCAGGGTTGATTTCCTTTAGGATGGACTAGTTTGATCTCCTTGCTGGTAGGAGCAGAGATCTTTCTTTATACTCCAAAGGTACACCAAATGCCTAAGAAGTTCTCTGCACATAGTAGGTGCTCAGTTCATGTTTCTTGAATGAATAGCTTCCTGCCAGAGTGACAGAAAATATCTATGCTTTTCTTTAAGTTCCTTCAAAGTATTTCTCCACATTCTCTGAAGCCTGCTTCATTGGAATGTTCTTACTGTTCTCCAACAGTTAACTAACCCCAGCATTTTGTTTATTAAGCCAGACAAAAACTAGCGACCCAGTTAAGAGTCTAAACTCTCGGCGGACTTTCCCATCATCTGAAGTGTTTATTGACTTGAACTAAAGTGGATGCACAATTTGAAGCTTCAACCAAGTTTAGTCTTTTTTTTTTTTAATTTTTACTGTTCTCAAAACAAGATATTTTATGGATATAGCTTATACATCAGATAGAAGAAGGCTATTCCCAATATTATCTTTATCTTCTAGACATAAATAACAAACAACTCCAGTAATCAAAATTTACTACAATTGTAATAGATTTTGACAGAGTTTATGTATTGTGTGCAATGCTAACATAATGCTGACTTCCAAGGATAGAGGCCAGAATTTCTAGTTTGGCTATGTTAACTGAAAAAAAAAAAATCCACCACTGAATGTAGTTTTACTACATTTGAAATAAATTTTTATAAATAAAATTGTTTATACCAGTTTCTAATCATAAAATTGAAATTATCTGTGGCAATGTAACCACTAACAGTGTGTATACTATGAAAATATTTCAATAATTAATGCATGCTCCATCTAGAGTAATTGACAGGGGGTCATAAATATAATGGGCCATCTGTGTTTGATTTGTACACGAGAATGCTTAAAGGGATAGGCAGGTAGTTCAAGATTCCCTGGCAGAAAAGATTTGTTTCAATTTCTCCAAGTAGCAGGGCCATTTACTATGTTTTTTTCTCTTTTTTTCTCCTTCAAGTCTTTTCCAGATTTCTACTTCAGCCCCGCATTTCTCACTACTTCTCATTCCAATGCAAGTCTCTTTCCAAGTTTTGATATGTATGTGAATCAACAGCAATCTTCAACAATCAGACACAGCTCTCTGAACCATTTCAATAGCAACTTAAAAGTCACACACGTGATGAAAAAAATATCAGAGACTCACTCCAATGCTATGATTATCATTCATGCTGCTCAGTCCAATCACTTCAAAAATGTATTTTGCAAATATTTCTTCTGTCAGTAAGCAAACAACCTTGCTTAGATCTGTTAATAGTAGGACCTCTAGGAATTGCAGTAAGATTTTTGTAATTCACTCCTTTTTGAGTGGATCATAATTGTCCCATTTCTGGAAGTAAAGTGGTCTTGGTGGACATTAGAAGAGGTTCTAGAATTTTCTGTGCAGGGAAACCAAAGAGCGTTGAATAATTGCCTGGAACACTGTGCTGTGATTCAGACCCAATTCATCCAAAAACACATATTCAACTGGAATTTATTAACTATTTACCTTCTGCTAGATAATGTGCTAAACAGTGATTGTGTTGAAAGCCACATGCCTGGTTGGTTGAACAAAACCAACAAGGTCTCTGCCCCAGGAATCTCACATTCTAGTAAATGCAACTTCTTCCTTTGATATCTCATAAGCACCATAAGCTCTATGCCTAGAAAACTAAATATGCCATCTCTCCTGACCACCCTACCTGTTTCCTTCTGTGTTGCCTATTTTGGAAAAATATGCAACCATCTACCAAATTGCCCAAGTACAATTCTCCTAGACTCTTCCCCTCCTTTTTCTCCTTCACAAAAGCAATTCACCATTTCTGTCAATGCCAGTTCCTGACCACTGCATGACTCTGCTTCCATACTTAAAAGAGTATGGAATTTTGTCTGTAATATTGCAACAGATTCTACTATTATTTTCCAGCCTAGTCTTCATACTATGTATCACAGAAAGATATTTTAAACATTAAGATGCTAATACCATAATGTCATTTCCCTGTAAAAACATCCTCATAGTAATAACTCTACAACCACCTTAAAGAAAAAACCCAAACTTAACATGGTGGAAAGGAAGACTTTTGCCAATGTGCCCTGGACCTGATTCTATGGGACCACCTCCTGCCGCCTATCCTGCTCTCTAGATACACAGAGGAGTATTCTCTGAGCACATCCTGATACCTCAGTGCCTTTGAACGTGCAATTTCCTCTGCCTGGAATGCTTGGAATTTTTTCTTCTATTACCTTGGGCAACCTCTCTCCATCTATCAAACTCATCTCAGACAGATGATGCCTTTTGTCTACAGCTTCTCTTCCTTGATGTTTGCCTGGGTTATCAGTGGCCTTTCTGGGGGAACATTCCAGGTTCCCTCCATGGCAGTATGGCTCAGATCTGTGTCCCTGCTTCAGGTGGCCACCAGGGCCTACATGCGGCACACGTGTTGAGTAGGAAGTGTTGAAGGACATTCACAACGTGCCCAGCACAAGCTAAGTCTGGTCCAAGATATGACAGAGTTTAAAGGCAGGTCTCACGAGTCATTGTCTTTTTTAAGTGGGGTTGGCAGCAAAGCAGTTACTCTTTTTTTTTTTCCTCCCACGCTGTTGTTTATTCAGAATGTATTCTTTTTTGGACATGATTTCTTTCTCTTGGACATGAGTCAACATTTCAGAAAGTAGACCCTAGTCCTCTCTTTTTCCAGGCTAATTTTTCTTAAATGTTTTTTGCTTTTAAATATTTCTTAATATTCAGTAATGTCATATATTAACAAATATATTTTGATTGCCTTCACCTGTGCCTTTCATGGTTTCCAAAAGCCTCTAAGATGCAAGAAACTATTTAAATTACTTTTATCTTAATTATTGTTTTCTTTTGTCTTCCATTCATAGTTTTATTTTTTTTAAGTTTGCACTATGTGATATGAAAAAGTACCCAAATAGCTCAATGCTGTCTAATTAAAAACCGATGCTTTCTCCATGTCTAGTATAAAACACTTTTATGTGTGGTTAATTCTTATCATTATGCTTTTAAAAAATTAAAAAATAAGACATAGTCTAAGAATATGTATTGGTATTACATTGGATTCATAGATCATTATAGAATAATTTTTTAGCATTTAGATGTGAGGATTCTTTTTAAATGTCTGGGTTTTGTTTTTGTTTAATTGTGTCCATTTGTTTTTTTTTGTTAATTGGTTTTTATTGAGTATCTTAATTTTTGAAAAAAAGTTAACCAGTTCCATTGTGGCATTCTACATAATGCTAACTGACCATATTAAAAAAAAATAATAATACAGGACAACTATCCAGTTATTCATGTATTTGACATTGTAAAGGTATAATATCTGAATTTTTAGGGTATATTTTTATTTTTTTCAGATACATTTTTGTTTTGAATAGGCACAGTCCCTGTCTTTCAGTCCTATGGAAATGAAGGAAACGCCAGCTACCCTTCTGATTTTAATCAGAAAATATAAATATAAAATATGAATTCAATAAATATGTAAGCTTGGCTTTTACTATTTCTAGAACATGTGTTCACTATCTTTTAATAAATAGAGAAAAAAGGAGAACTTTAAAAATTGTTAATGGACATGGATAACATTTGTGTTGAAGCAAAAGCATAGTTTAAGATAAAACGCAGTTACCCCAGGAAGAAAATGCGGTCCGTGGTCAAGGAACCTGCATCTGTGGTTGGTTTAAATGTTGCTGAGTGTGACCTGCCCTGTAGATGTGGCTGCAAGGAGACAGAGAATGGTGACATGGGTCATCCTTTGTTTCTCTTTATGCTCCAGGCTTAGGAGGTTGATATTTGCCTTCAACATATTGAACTAGTGGTTCTTGATTCATCCTAATGATCAGAAGAATTTTAATGTATTTTTCTGTATATCTAAACACTAAAAAAACAATATTAGCTAGAGTCCCTGCCACCCAGATGTTCAGAGTTCAAAGCAAATAACAACATGACAGGCCAGAGGCAACTGAGCCATCTATCAAACAAATGTATGGTCTGATGAGACAGCAGATTAAAAGGCTTAACTGAGGATGGTTTCAGCTGGTGGAGATAAGTGTCCAACTGTGTTTTCCACCAAAATGTAGTTTCTTCTATTGGTTTTTGATACTATACTATACTATACTCATTATAGAGAAAAATTAGAATATACAAAGCAAAACTAAGACACCCTCAAAATGAATTTTCCCTTTCACCACAAATCAGCTATTGTGATTGCACTACTATATATTCTCGTAAATAAATAAAATTGCATCTTATTCTACATACACTTTGTAACCAGCCTTTTCCATTTAATATATCATCAGATATATCCTCATTACTAGACTTACTTACTTAGTATCATTTTTATGACCTCAAATTATTCCGTTTCTGGATTTACTGATGTGTATTTCAATGATTCACATTTATGATAGGTCCTGGTTGTTTCTAACTTCTTTATTTGAAGATGTTGCTTTAAAATATGTAGAGTAAGATGTCTTGATTGGTATAATCATCTCAAATGTTTGTGTGCTAGAATAAGAAGCTGTTGTTTATTAAGAAAGCATGTGGCAACCTGCGTGGGAGGGGAGTGTGGGGGAGAATGGTTACATGTATATGTTTGGCTGAGTCCTTTTGCTGTTCAGCTGAAACTATCACAACATTGTTAATCAGCTATACCCAGATACAAAATAAAAAGTTAAAAAAAAAACATATTACATGCTGCAAATCAGTTCATTTATCACCTTTAAAAATTGAAACATACAGAAAACTGAGAATAAGATATAACTACTTCAAGTTGGCATGATTCTTTATTGAAAAAATTGGAATGCTATGTTTGAAAAACAAATCAGTTCAACATTTAAGAGTGATGGTAAAAAAGTTTGGAAGGCAAGGTGGATATTTCAAAGATTAGCTCAAGAGTAGACTTTAGAGGGCTTCCCTGGTGGCTCAGCACTAAAGAATCTGCCTGCAATGCAGGAGAATGGGTTCAATCCCTGGGTCAGGAAGCTTCCCTGAAGAAAGACGGGCAACCCACACTCTAGTATCCTTGCCTGGGAAAATCCCATGGACAGAGGAGCCTGGTGGGTTACAGTCCACGGGGTTGAAAGAGTCAGACATGACTGAGCAACTAAACAACAACAACAAGACAAGACTTTGGAGGGAAATAGACAGTTGGTGATGGACAGGGAGGCCTGGTGTGCTGCGATTCATGGGGTCGCAAAGAGTCGGACACGACTGAGCAACTGAACTGAACTGAACTGAGACAGCTGAAAAGTGAAAGTGAAAGTCGCTCAGTCCTGTCCGACTCTTGGCGACCCCATGGACTCTACAGTCCATGGAATTCTCCAGGCCAGAACACTGGAGTGGGTAGCCTTTCCCTTCTCCAGGGGATCTTCCCAACTCAGAGATCGAACTCAGGTCTCCTGCACTGCAGGCAGATTCTTTACCAGCTGCGCCACAGGGGAAGCCCAATAGACAGCTGATTGAGTCTTACCTTTCCAACTGGGTCTGGTCATGATCACAGGGATCCCAGACTATACATAGGGGAGAAGACCTAACATCATACTTGGCACCCTGTAGGCCTAGGAGAGTTGGTACCCATCTAAAGGAGATGGAAGAACTAGGGTCTCAGAACGTGAGGAAGGGGGATGTAAATACGGAGGGGAAGATGGCGAGCATGTGAAGGAAATACTCAAATGACTCTTTGTGCCTGAGAAATGGGGAGAGAACTTGGTGATGGTATGAGGAGAGAGAAAATGCCACCAAGTGCCATATTGCAAGAGAACAATGGTTAGATGGTGAGGAGGGCAGCAGCTAAAACATGTCATTTATGGTGATAATAACAGCAGCTTATACTTACACAGTACTCAGTATGTGCCAGACAGCAAAGTGTGTAAGACTAAGTATTTATACTCTAAGTCTATTCACCTTTTAATTCTCACCATCCCCTATCTGACCTACCTCCTACACCTGCTGTAAGGATTAAATAGGTTAATATTTGCAAAGCGCTTAAAATAGTGTTCCATAAATGTTTCTAAGTAAAGACCTCCTTTTACCGAGGCCCAGGGAGGTCAAGCCTCTTGTCTGAGACCACACAGTTAGCCAACAGCAGGAGTGGGATTGGAATCCTGCCATCTGCACCAGAGCCCGTTCTTCCTTGGAGACATCCCTGGGCACACAGGACAGCGATGAGGAACAGCGGCCTCTGGCCTGACTTTGTTTCACACAGAAGATAATGGCCAGAGCTTGCTTCCTTTCTCCACATGGATAACCCTTAAAGCTGAAGCTTTCCAATCGTGGCCCCACACTGGAGAGCTGGTGGCTACGTTACGGCTGCCTGTCTTGCCTCCTTCCACCCAGTCCATCCTCTTTGGGGTGAACTTGGTGGGGAGGGCACTCTCTTGAGAAGTTTGGTGTAATATTTATTATTCACCAAAATGGAAATGAAATAAAGAAACTGCTTGTTGAAATGTCACCATTACAGGGAAAGGATTTAAAATTTCTCTTACATACTCGATGTTTCCAAGACCATTGGATTAAGACTGGGCTAGCGTCTTCCCTTTCTTGTCCTTTTCCCAGCTCCTATTCCCCTTTGGTGGCTTCCACCACTCAATTAGTTCCCACCCCATCACCCTGTCCCTGCTATAACTATAGTGATAATAACAGTAATGCTGTGAGCTGATGGTTGTGGAGTTATTATTATGTGTCAGGCACACTCATGCATTATCTCATTTAATCCTCATAGCAGCTTTGTGAGGGAAGAACTTTTATTTTTCACTTGCTTTATATATGAAGAAAGTGAAGTTTGGGAAAAGGTAAATCACTTAACTGGTAAGTGGAAAAAGTTGGCATTGGAGGCCAGCTCTATCTTGCTTAAATCTGATGTCACACCTTCTCCTCTAACAGAATCCCCTTTCGGTCAGTTCAGTCTCTCAGTCATGTCTGACTCTTTGTGACACCATAGACTGCAGCACACCAGGCTTCCCTGTCCATCACCAACTCCTGGAGCTTACTCAAACTCGTTCCCTTTGAGTCAGTGATGCCATCCAACCATCTCATCCTCTGTCGTCCCCTTCTCCTCCTGCCTTCAATCTTTCCTGGCATCAGGGTCTTTTCCAGTGAGTCAGTACTTTGCATCATGTGGCCAAAGTATTGGAGTTTCAGCTTTAGCATCAGTCCTTCCAATAAATATTCAGGGTTGATTTCCTTCAGGATTGACTGGTTTGATCTCCTTGCTGTTCAAGGGACTCTCAAGAGTCTTCTCCAACACCACAGTTCAAAAACATCAATTCTTTGGTGCTCAGCTTTCTTTATGGTCCAACTCTCACATCCACACATGGCTACTGGAAAAACCATAGCTTTGAAAAACCATAGACATACCTTTGTTGGCAAAGTAACATCTCCGCTTTTTAATATGCTGTCTAGGTTGGTCATAGCTTTTCTTCCAAGGAGTAAGCATCTTTTAATTTCATGGCTGCAGTCACCATCTGCAGTGATTTTGGAGCCCAAGATAATAAAGTCTCTCACTGTTTCCATTGTTTCCCTATCTATTTGCCATGAAGTGATGGGACCGGATGCCATGATCTTCGTTTTTTGAATGTTGAGTTTCAAGCCAAATTTTTCACTCTCCTCTTTCACCTTCATCAAGAGACTCTTCAGTTCCCCTTCACTTTCTGCCATAAGACTGGTGTCATCTGCATATCTAAAGTTATTGATACTTGTTCCATATCTGGTTCTTTCTCCTGGCAATCTTGATTCTAGCTTGTGCTTCATCCAGCCCGGCATTTTGCATGATGTACTCTGCATAGAAATTAAATAAGCAAGGTGACTATATACAGTCTTGACGTACTCCTTTCCCAATTTGGAAGCAGTCTGAACTGTTGCTTCTTAACCTGCATACAGATTTCTTAGGAGGCAGGTCAGGTGGTCTGGTATTCCCATCTCTTGAAGAATTTTCCACAGTTTGTTGTGATCCACACAGTCAAAGGCTTTGGCATAGTCAATAAGGCAGAATTTTCTGGAATTCTCTTGCTTTTTCTATGATCCAATGGATGTTGGCAATTTGATCTCTGGTTCCTCTGTCTTTCCTAAATCCAGCTTGAACTTGGTTCACATTGTATTGAAGCCTGGCTTGGAGAATTTTGAGCATTACTTTGCTGACGTGTGATATGAATGCAATTGTGTGGTAGTTTGAAAATTCTTTGGCATTGCCTTATTTTGGGATTAGAACGAAAACTGACCTTTTCCAATCCTGTGGCCACTGCTGTGTTTTCCAAATTTGCTGATACATTGAGTGCAGCACTTTCACAGCATCATCTTTTAGGATTTGAAATAGCTCAACTGGAATTCCATCACCTCCACTAGCTTTATTCGTAGTGATGTTTCCTAAGGCCCGCTTGACTTTGCATTCCAGGATGTCTGGCTCTAGGTGAGTGATCACACCATTGTGGTTATCTGGGTCATGAAAATCTTTTTTGTATAGTTCTTCTGTGCATTCTTGCCACCTCTTCTTAATATCTTCTGCTTGTGTTAGGTCCATTGCATTTCTGTCCTTTGTTGTGCCCATCTTTGCATGAAATGTTCCCTTGGTATCTCTGATTTTCTTGAAGAGATCTCTAGTCTTTCCCCTTCTATTCTTTTCCTCTATTACTTTGCACTGATCACTGAGGAAGACTTTCTTATCTCTCCTTGCTATATTTGGAACCCTGCATTCAAATGGGTATATCTTTCTTTTTCTCCTTTGCCTTTAGCTTCTCTTCTTTTTTCAGCTATTTGTAAGGCCTTCTCAGACAACCATTTTGCTTTTTTGCATTTCTTTTTCTTGGGGATGGTCTTGATCACTGCCTCCTGTTCAATGTCGCTAACCTCTGTCCATAGTTCTTCAGACCCTGTGTCTATCAGATCTAATCCCTTGAATCTATTTGTCACTTCCACTGTGTAATCGTAAGGGATATGATTTTGGTTATACCTGAATGGTCCAGTGGTTTTCCCTACTTCAATTTAAGTCTGAATTTTGCAATAAGGAGTTCATGATCTGAGCCAGTCAGCTCCTCGTCTTGTTTTTGCTGACTGTACAGAGCTTCTCCATCTTTGGTTGCAAAGAATATAATCAATCTGATTTCAGTATTGACCATCTGGTGATGTCTGTGTATAGAGTCATCTCTTGTGTTATTGGAAGAGGGTGTTTGCTATGACCAGTGCGTTCTCTTGGTCAAACTCTGTTAGGCTTTGCCCTGCTTCATTGTGTACTCCAAGGCCAAATGTGCCTGTTACTCCAGGTATCTCTTGACTTCCTACTTTTGCATTCCAGTCCCCTATGATGAAAAGGACATATTTTTTGGGTGTTAGTTCTAGAAGGTCTTGTAGGTCTCCATAGAACCGTTCAACTTCAGTCTCTTTGGCATTAGTGGTTGGTGCATAGACTTGGATTACTGTGATATTGAATGGTTTGCCTTGGAATCCCCTTTAACATTCAGTTTTCCACCATCATCTAAGTTTTGGAGATATGCGGGTAGATGTGCATAGGTTTCCCAGAGTTAGATACTGTGGCAAGTTTTACACCTTCCATAATTAAAAAAAAAAATCCTACACCTATTTAAAGAAGTTCTATCAATGGGCACCAAGCTGTGCTCTGTACTTTGGGAATACAAACAATAAAGAGGAAGAAATTTTAATTTTGTGAGATAATATATACATAAATGATTATAAAACAAATATGGAAACTCTGGAGCTGTGACACTTATTCAGCTACAATACAAGAATAGTAGCTGAATAAGTAAAATGTAGTAGCTAAATAGTAAAATATATACTATATGAGACAGTCAAACAGACTTTGTACTCAGACAGAAAACTATATCTTGAGATTATCTGTATTGTTTAAAAAAAAGATTGAAAGTAAATTTAAAATACTCAAACTAAAAAGTAACAAAATAAAACTAAAGAAGGAGGTAGTTAATAAAGATTAAAAGCTAAAATTTATGAAGTAGAAAACAAACATGAAAAGGGGTACGTAAAATCAAAATTAGGTGCTTTGAAAGATTAATGAACTAAATATAGCCTTGTAAAGCCTGGTTAGAGAGAAAGTTATAGAAATACAGCACTGTAAAGGAAACATAATCATAGATATGGAGAAGAGAAAACTCACTGGTGGGTATTATGTGCAGACCTATAGAAATAAATATGGAAATCTGAAGGCAATGGGTAATTTCCTAGTAAAAATACCAACTCTTCAAGTGATCATTTAAAGAACCATGAATAGATCCATTATTATTGACACTGGAGAGTAAAAGATCTATTATTAAAAAAGGCACCAGACCTAAATGGTTTTATAGATGAATTCCTTATTAAAAATCAATTTCAATGTGATAGAAAAATCTATTCAACCATAAAAATGGAAGGTAGTAAAATCATCTTGTGAAGATTGCTTCCAAAGACAGCACAGAATTTGAAGACCAATTTCTACCAAGAATTATAAGCAAAATGTTAGCAATCAAATCCATCAGTATATCAGAAGCGTATGACACCAGTACTAGAGTCTATTACCAGAATGCAAGAATGTATCTTCAGTTTTATGTAAATTGTGGGAAGGCTTCAGTCATTTACAGTGGATGCAATGGTGGCCAATGAAGTCTTAATGTGCAACTCTTAAACTCTGATTCTTGAACAGTTTGGAAATTGTAGGAGTGAGGTAAGGATAGAAGATGGACATTGGGGAAAAAAGGAAGAGATTATTTAACTTTGAGTAATTGCACTAGCTGTTTGTGTTTATTTAATTTGTAGGATGTGCAAATTGAAGAGAGGTGTGATAAATAAGGGAAGAACCTGTAAAGAATATCTACCATGTTCTAAACCCTTGCTAGGTGCTCTGCATAAAATGTCATTAATGGTTTAATTAGGCCTGTGTTAACATGCAGAACACAGCTGTGCACAGTCACTTCAATAAGGAACTTCTTAAGGAACAAAACTGACTTATTTTATATATAACTTATTATATATATATTATACATATATACAAGTGAAGTGAAGTGAAAGTCAGTCAATCGTGTCTGACTCTTTGCAACCTCATGAACTATACAGTCCTTGGAATTCTCTAGGCCAGAATACTGAAGTGGGTAACCTTTCCCTTCTCCAGGGGATCTTCCAAACCCAGGGATTGAACCCAGGTCTCCCGCATTGTAGGTGGATACTTTAACACTGAGTCACAAGGGAAGCCAGTATGAATATAAATATATATATTATATTTTACAGGTAACTTATTTTACATTTAACTCATACTATAAAAATTAACTTATTAAGGAACAAAACCCAACATATTGTTTTAAAAATGTTGGTTAGGAGAGGGGCTTTTACATAGACCATTTTTATGGAAATTGACTACAAATAAACACTTCAAATACTTTATATATAACATATATGAAGTATAATTATATATAAATATGTGTTATATATATATAAAGTATTTGAAATGTTTATATAATATTTTATATATTATATATAAATATAGTATATATTATATATAAATATACATATATAAATATATTATATATAAATATACATATATAAATATATTATATATATTATATATTATGGAAATTGACTACAAATAAACACTTCAAATACTTCACTGACAGATGTCATTCATGAGACAAGAGAGACAGTAATATTAGCTGACACATGAGTTCATAGACCTTGACATTACTTTACAAGCTCATTAGGATGGTTTTGCTGGTTGCAGCCACAGAGAACTAATACTCACCCTGTAAAGACATCCCTGCTCACTGTGACCTTCTCAAACCCTTCTTGATTGGGCCAGTGCCTGCTGGTTGTCGCATCTCTGAAAGAGGACATTCTAAGCTCACAGTGCCACAATGCCAGGGCAGAAGTTTCTTTGCTCTCCAGCACAGCTCTATCTGGAGCCCCTTGGGGTCCTGTGGGAGGAGAGTGGGTCTCAAGCAGAGGGAGGAGATCTCTGGGCATATTTTTGCCATGAAGCAGTCTCCCATTATGGCCCCTTGAGGATGCTTTCTCCTTTATGTGTCTCTGGCATAGCCTGGGACCTGCTTTGTAGGTTTCTGTTTTCTGTTTATCTTCAGATAGGGGATTCTGTGCTACAGTTATCCTCCCTTGCAGATCTGGTGCCTTCCTATGGGGAGGAGAGAACTCTTTTCTCTGAAGAGCAACAGAGCAGAGCTCTGGTCCAAAGACACTGCTAAGAAAATTTAAACAAAGTAAACTGTGGACACCTCAGATGCTAGACTTGGTAACTTAACGAGTTGGAGTAATAACTATTAGGTCAGTGACTGTAAGCCTATCCTATAAACAATGATTATAAGATTTAAACAGGGCTTTGCCTCCCAACAACTATGTCAACAGCCAGTGGGTGATAGCTGTGGAGCTACCTTGTCTTTCTGCTTCATCACTTAAAGTGACAGTATCCAGCCTTCCACTCTGCATCTATCATAAAGACACATTGATTTCCTTTCTGGAGAAACACATATTTCTTTTCTCCTGCTAAAAAGATAAATCTGACAGATTTTAATCAAATGTAGTTGCTCACAACTGCAGAAATGCGTTCAGTGCACATATGAAAACAAAAATACACCGGCAACTAAAGAAAGAGTTTTGTGGCCAGGTTTATTTGTAGAAAATACTTGTATTAACACACATGCGTGTGCACACACACATGTACTCTCTCTCTCTCTCACAAGGCAGTAAAGCCTAAGAGTTGATTATTTTAAGATTCTTCAAGATAGTGTTTTGTTTGTAGTGACATCAGTAAATGTTGACCTCAGTTTAAATTTCACTAAAGATAGGCTCTTCAGATTCTCTGTTTAACCCTAAGATTCTGGAATATTGGGCTTTGGTCTTTAAAATGAGGTCTTTCCCAAGGTGAAACTTGGCTTTCAGAGGAAACATCATTTGAGATGTGATATGTGATATTTGAGATCTGACAGGTTTATGTGGTATCTAGTCCATCCTAAAGGAAATCAACCTTGGATATTCATTGGAAGGACTGATGGTGAAGCTGAAGCTCCAATACTTTGGCCACCTGATGTGAAGAGCCAACTCATTGGAAAAGCCCCTGATGCTGGGAAAGATTGAAGGCAGGAGGTGAAGGGGACAATAGAGGATGAGATGGTTGGATGGCATCACTGAATCAATGGACATGAGTTTGACCAAACTCCAAGAGACAGTGAAGGACAAGGAAGCCTGACATACTGCAGTCCATGGGGGTCACAAAGAGTTGAATACCTTGGCGACTGAACAACAACAGATGGAAGGATGCAGCACCTTCACGCCCTCATCCAATATGTTCTCATGATGTTAGTTTTGTTCCTGACTGGGCTAAGATTTGGCTAAATGCACTCTGGAGCATCTGCATTATTTCATACATTTATACATTGATTTTGAGTAGCCCAAATTATTCTTTTCAATGTATCTAAGGAAGCCAAGATGTTTTATACATGCATATTTATATATATATAAAATACATATATACATTTCTGAATTAAAACATTTAAACTTATTTTTTAAAATTTTTGGATACGAATAATTCTGTGACAGAAAGACTTAAAGTCTACAGGGCCTGATGCTTTTTTACATCGTACTCATTGATTAGATCATGTCCTCTCATGGGTTGCACAGAGCTGGATTTTCAATGGCACTTTTCTAAATTTTTGAGTCTTTGGCATGTTTTTTCTTCTCAGTATAGATATGATTGATCACATTTTCATTAGAATGGAGAGATTGGATGTCTCTTGCTCACACCTAGTGGCAATTTCCTGCCCAGATATCTTGGCATAATATATCTTATTTCAGCTACTTTACAGAGGTTAAAAAAAAATAATCACATCCTGAATTAAAGTGTGGAGATACAGTTTTTGTTTTTTTTTAACTTTTTATTTTGCATTGGTATAGCTGATTAACACTGTTGTGATAGTTTCAAGTGAACAGCGAAGGGTCTCAGCCATACATATACATGTATACATTCTCCCCCAAACTCTCCTCCCATCCAGGCTGCCACATAATCTTGAACATGTATTATATAGTAGGTCCTTGTTCGTTATCCATTTGAAGTGTACAGTGTGTACATGTCTATCCCAGACTCCCTAGCTATCCCATCGACCCAATCTTCCCCACCCCCAGCAACCATCTTCTAAGTCTCTGAGTCTCTCTCTGTTTTGTAAGTAATTTCATTTGCATCATTTATTTTTAGATTACATATATAAAGGATGTCATATGATACTTCACCTTCTCTGTCTGTTTTACTTCACTCAGTATGACAATCTCTAGCTACATCCATGTTTCTGCAGTGGCATTATTTCCTTCTTTGTGATGGCTGAGTAATATTCCATTGTAAATATGTATCACATCTTCCTTGTCCATTCCTCTGTTGATGGACATTTAGGTTGCTTCCATGCCTTGGTTATTGTAAACAATCTTGCAATGAATATTAGGGTACATGTATCCTTTTAGATCATGTTTTTCTCTGGATATATGCCCAGGAGTGGGATTGCAGGGTAGTATGGTAGCTCTATTTTCAGTTCTTAAAGGAACCTCCTACTATTCTCCATAGTGGCTATACCAATTTACATTCCGACCAACAGTGTAGGAAGTCTTCCTTCTCTCGAGTGTGGGAACACAGTTTTAATTGACCATCAGTCCAGTTCTGTCTTAAATAGACCATTTTTTCAGTAAACTTTTTTCACTCTGTTCTCATAATTTTGAATATTAAATTAAGATATATGATTCAAGAGTTGTATTTGGAAAGAAAATCATTGAGAGGAAAATTATTTTAATAATCCTATGTAGTGATTCATAGTGTATATACATATATAATTTCACTGCATTTCAATGGGCAAAAATAGAAAACTATTTCTCTTTTAAATGTGAGCTTTAAAATTTCCATCGAGTGTGCTCTCACTGTCATTTCTAAGTTTGCAAGAAATTAAAAACATTATTATTTATATGATAATGTATCTTATAAGTGAATTGAGCTGCAATGCATTATTGGACCAATTTTGACAACCACTTTGGTTTAAAAATGATCCTCAACTCTGATATTTGTTCTTGTTGTGCCATTTAAAGATTTTTTTTTCTGAAAAGCATAAGGTAATATGGGAATGAAGGAAGATGAAGACTGGCCAAATTCAGTTACCTTGCAAGAATAATATTAGAAGAGCTTGGCATTTAAATTGTAAGGGGAATAAACTAACTTCTTAAAGTAGAAAGTATGAAAAGGGAGCCAATAAAAATGGGTAAGCCATTCACTTGAAAATCATGGTGTCTTTATTAAGTGTCAGCCAAGAAACTGGTAGCTAAGGATACGTCCCAGTTTCTATTGGGTACTAGTGTCATTGAAAAGTGACCAAATTGAAAGGCCATCATGACACAGGAAATATGCATTTTTTTCCTGAAAGAATATTTGTGATGCTCCAAACTATAGCCACTAGTAGATATGAAGGCAAGCACAAAATATTACCTGGGTCATGATTTATACATGATGGGCAGACAATAAACTCACTGCCTCTCTTTGCCCCCACAGAAATGCTACCAGCTAGCTATAACTCCAGCACAGTATTTCAAAGCACTATTTCTCAAAGTTTTTCTTATTTACAAAAGAAGCAATTCATTTTGTAGGACATTCCAAGCTGGCAAATGGCCAACAACAATTTTGACCAAAGCGAGTGCAAAAGGTATTGCAAAACACAAAGCGAAAGAATATTTAGGAAAGATGGAAACAAAAAGGAAGATTATCCATCCTTCCATATGGCTTTTTAAAGCCATTTACAATTATGTATCGTTTATGGTAGTTTCTATAAAAATTTTTTTCCATTGAGCAGGCAGAAGACTGAATAAGTTTGTGAATGCATCACACAAAAAAGAAGATATTCAGAACAATGGAATTTAGCTAATTGTTTAAGGATGTGCGTGTGATAATGACGCTGTTAGCCAGGAGAATGCAGAGTGTGATCGCATTTGTTTTTTCAGAAAGGGATTTCAAGAATTTAACGAAAAATTACAGTTGCTAACGACTGTGTGAAACGTAAGCAATAACAGTCCTACTACAATTATGCATCTGATTGAAAAGGTACGATTTATCAGAAGCCTTAGAGCAGTGATTTTTAAGCTATCTGCTGTGCATGCAAACACACTTTGAGAGAAAAGACAAAGTGTTGAGTTTTCTTAAGATGTATTTAGATAACTTTATACAACACACAATTTATACCATGTGCCATGCCACCAATTCATGTCCTTGACCTCTTCTGGAAACTGTAAGGAAATTTATCGACATCTATGGCTAGATGGGATTTTTGGAGGTGTTATAGACTATTTCATGGCTGCCAAGTAAAGACTTTGTTACAAAATTCCAGCTAAATTGAAAGACATTTGTCAAATAATTTGCAGATCGTCACAAACAACCCCACTTCCCCAACACACCACCACTTGACAAGACCCAATTTTCTCTTAAAGATGAAATGTTCAAAGCCTCTCTACTGAGACTGGCTTTCCATTTGTTTTGGAAATAATTCTTGGGACCCTCTCAAAATTCTCCATAGCTCCCTAGAATTGGGAGGTAGAGCTATGACATTTCTTTAAGAGGATACTCACTTTGGACATGGTAAAACCTAGTTTGAGTCTCAACTTGGCCAAATACTTGGTGTTTGACCTCAGACAAATTATTAACATTTTTTTAGGCCTTAGCATTCTCATAGAGAAAAAAGGACTAACAATGCCTACCTCATAGAAACGACATGTGCTAACATAGCTCATGTATTGAAAAACCCTAGCATAGAAGAACTTACTAGATAATACTGAGCTAAAGACAGAAGTTGAAAGATCTTCTGTTCTGCATGAAGGTTTGAATCTCATGCAATAACATCTCTTCACTGTGCAAAAAGTATTTGTTGAGTACCTACTAGGTATATTGTGCTATGTGTTATGGATGCAGGAAGCAAAGTAGAGTACCTAATCTCAAGAAGAACACAGTCTAGTGGAAGAATGATGGAAACAGATTATGGTGGAAACGCAAGCCAGACTATGGAGCATTTTTACTGTGGCAAGTCCTTCTTAGGGCTTCCCTGGTGGCTCAGTGGTAAAGAATCTGCCTGTCAATGCAGGAGGCTCTGGTTTGATCCCTGGGTTTGAAAGATCTCCTGGAGGAGGAGATGGCAACCTCCTCCAGTATTCTTGTCTTGAAGGTCTCGTGAACAGAGGAGTCAGATGGGCTACAGTCCATGGGGTTGCAAAAGAGTTGGACACAACTTAGCGATTAAAAAACAACAACAAAGTCCTTATTAAGATGTACTGAAACTGTGAAATGTACATCAAATTTCAAAAGTTTAATCCTGGAAAAGGATGCACAATATCTCTTTAATTATTATATTGAATCCATGTTAAAATGATAGCATTTTTGATATATTGAGTTAAATAAAGCTACTATTAAAATTAAAAAAAAAAAGTAGGAGAGACTTGTGGCTTTTACTTTCCTATCATTCCTACCTTGTCATTTCTGCTTATTTTATCAACAATGCTGTAGACATGACATTTGCTAGATTCCTGTGTTTGTTCCTTGTTTCTTCCTGATACACTCCCTGCTCATCTTGTTATGGACCACTCTAAATTTGGAACCTCAGAACTTCAAGAAATTAAATCTTCTCTGTAAAAGAGGGACTTCTCCAGAGGAAGCCCCTGCTCAGGTATTCCATTTAGTAAAGTACTATCAATACTTTGATGCAATAAAGAACACCCTGGAGACTGGAAGTGGTGTCTCCTGCATCCAAAGTGCCCAGCCTTCCCTGGGATTAGTCACTTGGCTGTCTCTCTAGGCAGCTAGTAATTCAGAGATAATCATGTTACCAAGATGCCATTTAATCTGTATTTGGCATATCTCAAGTTTTCATCTTCATTAATAGAGCCATCAAAGTTTCATTGGGCCTGACTGGTGTTGGACACACTAGTGACTCGCCCACAGGAGGGGTTTGCAGTTTGCACGCAGAGCCTCTGCTTGCCAGATGGCAGCTGTTAATCTGCTTGCATCACGGATGGGGTGGGGGGCTAAGCTTGTCTGGCCCCCAGCCAGTGGGGCTCTCCCACACCTCTGATTACACAGCACTGTGGGCCAGGCTAGGGAACCCAGACCCTTGGGTCAGGGTTAGCTTTCCCTGCAGGTTTGAAGACCCCTAGGGGCATGGATGCCTGGTGAGAGGAAGGAATCCTTTCCTGGCCTGTTTCCTGCTGCTTCAAGCATTGAATCAAAAAATCCCTGCGGAAGGCAGGGTGGTGCAGTGGAAGGGAGTCAGAGAAACTTGGCTTTGAATCCAGCCTCTCCACCACTGAACCAGCTCTGTGGCAGTAGGCATAACTCTCAGGAGTTAACCTCTTTGAGCCTCAGATGGCTCCCATTTCTGTGATGTAAATTTAGTGATATGACGGGGCCACATAGGTGCTCCTTAGAGTAATCAGGATGGGACAGCCAGGCGGAAAGCATCCTTCAGTCCCACTCCCAGATGTAGAGCTCAGAGAAGCTGTCATGCAGGTCCCTGAGCGGGCTGGACTGGGATGTTCATCACAGTGTTCTTTATCGTGGTGAGGATGGTGGTGACCTTGGGGTTCATCCCTGGAGGGATGGATAATGACAAAATACCATGCAAAACAGAGAGAAGTATCCAGATAAATCTTAAAAACTGTGCTGGGTGGATGAAAAAGAAACAGAACAAAGTCTGTGGATATCACATGTGAAAGTTAAAAACATACACACAGCAGAAGGACATGCCACATGTTTTATGTAGATTCCTAAAAGTTCAAGGAGATCGTCAAATCTAGCAGTGCTGTGGGTATTGGGTTGGGGAGGGAAATGGGGAAGGGAAATGAGATAAAAGGCAATAAACTTGAGAGAAGGACCTGGTACAAGCTTATGACGATAGTGTGCTGTCAGTAGAGGAGTATGATTCACTCAGTGTTCTGCCTCTGAATCTAAAAGAAAAAGGAAAGATCAAGAGAAATGTCAATGTGTTCCTGACCAGCGTTCCTGGGCTCCTTGCTGTCCTTCAGTCGCTAAGTTGTGTCCGACTCTTTGCAACCCCGTGGAACGCAGCATGCCAGTCTTCTCTGCCCTTCACTGTCTCCCAGAGGTGGCTTCAACTCACGTCCATTGAGTCAGTAATGCCATCCAACCACCTCTGTCGACAGAGACATCCATCGTCCTCTGTCGTCCCCTTCTCTCCTGCCCTCAATCTTTCCCAGTATCAGAGTCTATTCTTTGCAGCAGGTGGCTAAAATTTTGGAGCTTTCAACATCAGTCCTTCCAATGAATATTCAGGATTGATTTTCTTTAGGATGGACTGGTTTGATCTCCTTGCTGTCCAAGGGGCTCTCAAGAGTCTTCTCCAGCACTACAATTCGAAAGCATCATTTGGGCTCCTTAATCAATAGAAATTGATCAGAGAGGCCCAGACAAGAAATTCAGGCAAGGCTTTAGTGGGGTTCCCACTCTAACAGGAGGGAGCAAGAGCAAGCAGCAGGTTTCTTTTTTCACTTGCTTTCCTAGAGGGCAGGCCAGCTGGTTCCTCACGTGGGGTGAGGGTGGGGGTGTGTCCAAGGGTTGGACTGGAGATTGGCTTAGGTGGCTTGTCCACTCCTTTGGTGGTTCTGTGTGCAGGGGGCATGCACAATACTCTGCTTTTGTCCCTGGCTTTTTTGAAGTGACATTTGGGCTTTTTTTTTTGTCTCTTAGTATCAGGTCATCCAGAATTTGCTGCAACCACACACACACAGTTATTTTTAGTCCCTTGTAATTTTTTTGTATTTGGTCGTTCAAGGAGACTTAGTCCAGGTCCTGCAGCTAAGGGTCTCAGGTCCCAGAGGGTTTCAAAGGGAAGGGAGAGGGTCCAATAAAAGCAGTGCTGTGGGGGCTTCGGGATCCAGGCATGCGGATGGGCACCTCTGCAGCTGTGGGAAGGCTTTCCATTTCTCTCTCTGCTTCCCCCTTCCCTTGGGTGAGAAGAAGCCTTAGGAAAATGTGAGACTGGAATGAAGCAGAGCAGTCCGAGATCCTTATTTTCCCTTATCTGAACTCTCAATCTCCACAGACTGCAGTTGCCTGAAGGCACTCCTCTGATTTTTTCCTGTTCTCGTGGTGGACCCAGTTTTTGTGACTTGCTCACTGAAGAGCTTCAGGAAGGTGTGGTGCCCATTCTTGTTGAACCAGTTGGGAATTTCCTGGATCTGCAACCCTTTGGGCCTGCACATCAGTGTTGCTGCCCTGCCAATCAATGAGACCTTTGTGTGCAACAGGGCAGAAGGCTACATCTGTATGGGAAAGGACCACAGGGGGACGTCCCATCACGCTCCTACAGTCTGAGAAAAAGTTACAAACATGCAACAGGGCACACTCTGGTGTCCTTTTGTTAATTTATGAGTTGGAAGATGAATGTGGATTTATTGGAACGGTATAATGAAGCGTCACCATCATGTGGATCATATTATCACCAAGTATGATGAAGCAGGGAGAGAAACAGATTCCCTTCTGAAAGGCATCATCCATATAAGCCTCAGCTTCTTCAAAGCTCTGTGTCCATTTCCTTTAAGTACAAGAAATAAGGCAGCATAAATACAGGAGGTGATCTAACAAGGAGGATGGAATAACCTATCACTCACTTCCTTTCTTGGACACTAAATTTTTTTAAAAAAATTAATTAACTAATTATTTGGGGGCTGTGCTAAGGCTTCATTGCTGTGAGAGGGCTTTCTCTAGCTGCAGGGGGCAGGGACCACTGTTGGTGGTGGTGCGGGGGCTTCTCCCTGCCGTGGCTTCCCTTGCTGTGTGCAGTACAGGCTCTAGGCACCCGAGCTTCAGTAGTTGTAGCACGTAGGCTCAGCAGTTGTGGCATGCGGGCATAGTTGCTCCATGGCATGTGGAATCTTCCCTTTGTTTGAACCAGGAAACAAACCCATGTTAGGGAACATCCCTGCATTGGCAGGTGGATTCCTATCTACTGCACCATGAGGAAGTCCTTGGAAGCTAAATTTTTGAGATAACAATGAAACTAAAAATCAACAAGACATCTCCAAACTAAGAAAGGTTACTCTGTGTCACACTTCAGTTTATCATGAACTTCTCCTCCTGATGTTCTTTCTCCTCCCTTCCTCCAAATCTCTTCTTCCTTCTTGGTCAGCAAATCAGACAACATCTCTCTCTGAAGGCAGGGATTAGTTCCAGAATGGATATGTGATCAGGCCATTCCAACTCAAGGCTTCCTTGGGACTTTGGTTGGTGATGTAAAGAAAGCAGTGCTATCAGAACAAATAATTTCACAATTTGTATGGAAATACAAAAAACCTCAAATAGCCAAAGCAATCTTGAGAAAGAAAAATGGAGCTGGAGGAATCAATCTGCCTGACTTCAGACTGTACTACAAAGCTACAGTCATCAAGTCAGTATGGTGCTGGCACAAAGACGGAAATATAGATCAATGGAACAAAATAGAAAGCCCAGAGATAAATCCATGCACCTATGGACACCTTATTTTTGACAAAGGAGGCAAGAATATACAATGGAGAAAAGACAATCTCTTTAACAAGTGGTGCTGGGAAAACTGGTCAACCACTTGTAAAAGAGTGAAACTAGAACACTTTTGAACATCATACACAAAAATAAACTCAAAATGGATTAAAGATCTAAATGTAAGACCAGAAACTATAAAACTTCTAGAGGAAAACATAGGCAAAACACTTTCTGACATAAATCACAGCAGGATCCTCTATGACCCACCTTACAGAGTAATGGAAATAAAAGCAAAAATAAACAAATGGGACCTAATTAAACTTAAAAGATTTTGCACAACGAAGGAAACTATAAGCAAGGTGAAAAGACAGCCTTCAGAATGGGAGAAAATAATAGCAAATGGAGCAACTGACAAAGAATTAATCTCAAAAATATACAAGCAGCTCACACAGCTCAATTCCAGAAAAATAAACAACCCAATCAAAAAATGGGCCAAAGAACTAAACAGACATTTCTCCAAAGAAGACATACAGATGGCTAACAAACACATGAAAAGATGCTCAACATCACTCATTATCAGAGAAATACAACTCAAAACCACAATGAGGTACTATCTCATGCCAGTCAGAATGGCTGCTATCAAAAGTCTACAAACAATAAATGCTGGAGAGGGTGCAGAGAAAAGGGAACCCTCTTACACTGTTGGTGGGAATGCAAACTAATACAGCCACTATGGAGAACAGTGTGGAGATCCCTTAAAAAACTGGAAATAGAACTGCCATATGACCCAGCAATCCCACTGCTGGGCATACAAACCGAGGAAACCAGAATTGAAGGAGAAACATGTACCCCAATGTTCATCGCAGCACTGTTTATAATAGCCAGGACATGGAAGCAACCTAGATGTCCATCGGCAGGTGAATGGATAAAAAAGCTGTGGTACATATACACAATGGAATATTATGCAGCTATTAAAAAGAATGCATTAGAATCAGTTCTAATGAGGTGGATGAAACTGGAGCCTATTATACAGAGTGAAGTAAGTCAGAAACAAAAACACCAATACAGTATATTAATGCATATATATGGAATTTAGAAAGATGGCAACAATGACCCTATATGGGAGACAGCAAAAGAGACACAGATGTAAAGAACAGACTTTTGGACTCTGGAAGAAGGCGAGGGTGGGATGATTTGAGAGAAGAGCATTGAAACATGTATACTACCATATGTGAAATAGATCTCTAGTCCAGGTTCGATGCATGAGACAGGGTGCTTAGGGCTGGTGCACTGGGATGACCCTGAGAGATGGGATGGGGAGGGAGGTGGGAGAGGGGCTCAGGATGGGGAACACATGTACACCCATGGCTGATTCATGTCAATGTATGCAAAAACCAGTACAATATTATAAAGTAATTAGCCTCCAATTAAAATAAACAAATTAATTAAAAAATAAGAAAGCAGTGCTATCATTTCTAGAATAATCATATATAATCCAATAACTGCTGGTGAAGAGAGCCTGACGGAGAAGGAAGCCAAGGAAGAGGAAGGCAGGGCAGAGCAGGTGCAGTCGTGAGATGGACAAGGCATGCCTGAGTGCCAGCACCAGGGCCTCTAGACTCTTTACTTACATTGCTCAAATATAACAATTCCTCTTTTGCTTTTAGCTGGTTTGAGTTGGCTTTTTGTCATTTGTAAACCAAAGATTTCCGAATAACATGCCAGGAAAGTAAGGCAAAATCAGTCACACCGGGGAATACCTGCTTATGTATCAAACATTTAGTATATGTTTACTTCATGCCAGAAAGAACCTTTGCAGAGAAAAATCTTATGACTTATTTGAATCATTGTCTAATCAAGAGAACACACCTATGTGTTAGTTCAAGGATACCTGACATACCTCTGGGTACCTGAATAGCTTTGCATGTGTGTGTACATGTGTATGAGTCTTTATCTTCAATAACTAGTGGTCATGTATGGATGTGAGAGTTGGACCATAATGAAAGCTGAGCGCCAAAGAATTGATGCTTTTGAACTGTGGTGTTGGAGAAGACTCTTGAGAGTCCCTTGGACTGCAAGGAGATCCAACCAGTCCATCCTAAAGGAGATCAGTCATGAATATTCATTGGAAGGACTGATGCTGAACCTGAAACTCCAATACTTTGGCCACCTGATGCAAAGAACTGACTCACTGGAAAAGACCCTGATGCTGGGAAAGATTGAAGGTGGGAGGCAAAGGGGATGACAGAGGATGAGATGGTTGAATGGCATCTCCGACTCAATGGACATGAGTTTGAGTAAACTCCAGAAGCTGGTGATGGACAGGGAAGCCCGGTGTGCTGCAGTCCATGGGGTCACAAAGAGTCAGATATGACTGAGTGACTGAACTGAATAAGCCATAAGTGGGGTTACCTGGATCATATAACATAACAGACTTAATTCATAAATTCTTTGCCCACACTTTTATTTGCATGAGGGTGTGAAGAACTACTTTAATGGTCATAGGCTGATGAGCTGTGTGACCTTAGGGAATTTACTTAACTTCTCTGAGCTTCTAGTGTTCTGTAAAATGGACATAATGGTAGTCTGACATTAGTCAAGTGTCATGAGTAATAAACAAGCAAATATTTGGAAAGTGCTTAGCGTAGTTGCTGCCATATGATAAAATCACTCAACCAATGATGAGATTTAGTTGCTCAGTCATGTCCGACTCTTTGCAACCCCATGGATTGTAGCCCGTCAGGCTCCTCTGTCCTTGGGATTCTCCAGGCAAGAATACTGGAGTGGATTGCCATGCCCTTCTCCAGAGAATCTTCTTGATCCAGGGATGGAACCCAGGTCTTCTGCATTGCAGGCAGATTCTTTACTGTCTGAGCTGCAAGGAAGTCCTCAATCGATGATAGCTATTATTATTGCTGCCATCACCATCATCATCATGAAGGAGGTGTCACAGTTAGTCTGAATAGTTTGCATGCTTGTAGTGCTTTATTTGGGCTTCCCTGGTGACTCAGAGGTAAAGAAGAAGTGAAGTGAAGTGAAGTCGCTCAGTCATGTCCGACTCTTTGCAACCCCATGGACTGTAGCCTACCAGGCTCCTTAGTCCATGGAATTTTTCAGGCAAGAGTACTGGAGCGGGTTGCTATTTCCTTCTCCAGCAGATCTTCCTGGCCCAGGGATCGAACCCGGGTCTCCTGCATTGCAGGCAGACGCTTTACCGTTTGAGCCACCTCTGCCTGTCAATGCAGGAGACTCTGGTTTAATCCTTAGGTTGGGAAGGTCCCCTGGAGAAGGAAATGGCAACCCACTTCAGTATTCTTGCTGGGAGAATTGCATGGACAGAGGTGCCTGATGGGCTACAGTCCATGGGGTCACAAAAGCGTTGAACATGATTTAGTGACTAAACAACAACAACAGCGTTTTATTTATCATTTACGAAGTACTTTCGCCTGCATCATCCACCATGACACCATGAGTCTACAGGGCCTCACAATAGCCATTTCACATTTTGGCTCCTTGCAAGTTGATAAGAGCAGTTTTTTAAAAGGGTTTTCATATTTGACAAGGTCTACTGGATATAGCATCACGTATAGTGAATGAGAAATGCATTTGTTTTGGCAGCAGAGTTTTAAAAGACAGGAAAACATATTTTAGTACAAATGTGTTGTTGTTCAGTTGCTAAGTCATGTCCAACTCTTTGTGATCCCATGGACTGCAGCACACCAGGCTCCTCTGTCCTCTGCTCTCTCCTGGAATTTGCTCAAATTCATGTCCATTGAGTCGGTGATGCTATCTAACCATTTCATCCTCTCCTGTTCCCTTCTCCTGCCTTCAATCTTTCCCCGAATCAGGGTCTTTTCCAATGAGTCAGCTCTTCATATTAGGTGGCCAAAGTACTGGAGCTTCAGCTTCAGCATCAGTCCTTCCAATGAATATTGAAGTTGGTTTCCTTTAGGATTAACTGTTTCGATCTTGCAGTCCACAGGACCCTCAAGAGTCTTCTTCAGCACCACAATTTGAAACCTTCAATTCTTTGGTGCTCAGTCTTCTTTATGGTTCAACTCTTACATCCATACATGTCCACTGGAAAAAAGCATAGCTTTGACTCTATGGACCTTTGTCCCAAAGTGATGTCTCTGCTTTTTACTATACTGTCTAGGTTTGTTATAGCTTTCCTAGCAAGGAGCAAATATCTTTTAATTTTATGAGTGCAGTCACCATCTGAAGTGATTTTGGAGCCCAAGAAAATAAAATCTGTCCCTGCTTCCACTTTTCCCTTTCCAATTGCCATGAAGTGATGGCACTGGATGTCATGATCTTAGTTTTTTGAATGTTGAGTTTCAAGCCACGTTTTTCATTTGCCTCTTTTACTGTCATCAAGAAGCTCTGTAATTCCTCTTTACTTTCTGTCATTAGGGTGGTATCATCCATATATCTGAGGTTGTTTTTATTTCTTTCAGCAATCTTGATTCCAGCTTGTGATTCATGCAGCCTGGTGTTTCTCATGATGTACTCTGCATATAAGTTAAATAAGCAGGGTGACAATATACAGCCTTGTCATATTCCTTTCCCAATTTTGAACCGGTCAGTTGTTCCATGTCCATTTTCAACTATTGCTTCTTGACCCACATATAGTTTTCTCAGGAAACAAGTAAAGTGGTCTGGTCTTCCCATCTCTTTAAGAATTTTCTACAGTTTGTTGTGATCCACACAGTTAAAGGCTTATTGCTGGCGGATTCTTTACCAGCTGAGCTGTCAGGAAAACACTTAGCATAGTCAATGAAGCAGAAACAGATGTTTTTCTGGAATTCCCTTGATTTTTTCTATGATCCAAAGGATGTTGGCAATTTGATCTCTGGTTCCTCTGCCTTTTCTAAACCCAGTTTGTACATCTGAAAGTTCTTGGTTCACATACTGTTGAAGCCCAGCTTGAAGGATTTTGAGTGTTACTTTGTTAGCATGTGAAATGAGCACAATTGTGTGGTAGTTGGGACATTCTTTGACATTAGTTTGACCAGAGTGTCTTCTTTTTTCTTTTCCTTACTGTGTCATTGTTACCATAAAGAAAAGTCTGAAGCATATTCATTTTTTACGTCATACACTTAGAATATTCTCAAAGTTGGAGCTCTTGGAAGACTTCTTGTATTTCATGTTACTGACATAAGCATATTGTTGAATTTGACACAGTTAAATATTTTCTTTGTTTATGGAATGTTTTCACAAAGGCAAGCTTTCAGAAATGCTAAAATAGTAAGTTTTTTTTTTTTTTTTTTGCATAGGAACATACTTCTGAATTAAGTGGGTAAAAATCCGCAGTCGTATTGTTTAAGGGAATGTTATATTTTTGATCTTATACAAAGTTTTAGAATAAGAAAAGGCATTGATTTACTAACATAGCAAAGTTTGTTAGATTTTTTGATCTTTTTGAATCTGGATATTATTTTACCTAATTCAGGGAAAACATGGCTTCCTTATTAACTACTAAGGTGACAACAGTGATGTGAAAAGGAAGATTTATAGAAGTTTGAAAGTATAAATTTTACCAATCTCTTGCATAAAAAAACCAAAACCAAACCAACAAGCTTATAAAACAGGACTTTCTTATGTATTTAGATTTTTTCCACTTTATCAAGCTCCTACAAGAATTTGGCAGAAATATTGAGTTCTGGATTTTTCACCTTTGTTTAGGTTACTTATATAGTCCCGTTTCTAAGTGACTTCTAATGTCACAACACAAAAAATATCAAGAAACATTCTTTGCTTTGTATCATTAATTTATTGATCTATTCTATACTTAAATTCTTAGAGTAACTTATCAAGAGTTCTTAGTTCTGTATTATTTATTGTATATCACAAAGTGAATGCCAAATTCTAGTCTTAAATATTGACACATAATTATGAATGCCAGTCATTATAAGTAGAAGAACCATGATATTCAGGTTTTTTTGAAAACTGAATATATTTTAAGAGACAGGAATTTTGTTTCTCCTAATTCTTAAGCAATTGCTTATTAGCAAATCAGACAATCTTCAAAGCTGTATTAATTTCAATGTCCATTGACAATTGAGTGGATAGGGAAGATGTGGTATATTAATGTGATGGAATATTACTCAGCCATATAAAAGAATGAAATAAGGCCACTTGTAGCAACATGGATGGGTCTGGAGATGATCATACTCTGTGAAATATGCAGACAGAGAGACAATCTGTTCTCTGGTATCACCTGTATATGGGAACTAAAAATATGATACAAATGAACTTACATACAAAACAGAAATAGACACACAGACATAGAAAACAAACTTATCAAAGGAGTGGGGGAGGTATAAATTAGGATTTGGGGATAAACGTATACATACTACTACTATGTACAAAAGAGATAACCAACAGAGGTTTATTGTAAAGCGCACGGAACTATGGGCTTCCAAGGTAGCACTAGTGGTAAAGAACTCTCCTGCCAATGCAGGAGACATAAGAGATGCAGATTCTATCCCTGGGTTGGGAAGATCCCCTGGAGAAGGGAATGGCAACCCACTCCAGCATTCTTGTCTGGAGAATCCCATTGACAGAGGAGCCTGGTGGACTCCGAGGCCATAGCGTTGCAAAGAGTTGTACACAACTGGAGCGACTTAGCACGCACACACGCCCAGGAAACTATATTCAATATTTTGTAAAGAAGTGAAAAGAATATGAATATATAAACACACACACACATATATATACACATATATAAAACTGAATCACTTCCTGTATACCTGAAATGTTACAAAATATTTTAAATCAACTACACTTCAATAGAATAAATATAAAAAAAGATATGCAGCAGAATTAATTGGTAATATATACAAGAGTCCATCCTAAAGGAAATCAGTCCTGAATATTCATTGGAAGGACTGATGCTGAAGCTGAAACTCCAATACTTTGGCCACCTGATGCGAAGAGCTGACTCATTTGAAAAGACCCTGATGCTGGGAAAGATTGAAGGTGGGAGAAGAAGGGGACGGCAGAGGATGAGATGGTTGGATGGCATTACTGACTCAATGGACATGAGTTTGGGTAAACTCCGGGAGTTGGTGATGGACAGGGAGGCCTGGCGTGCTGTAATCCATGGAGTCGCAAAGAGTTGGACATGACTGAGCGACTGAACTGAACTGAACTAAACTGAACAAGAGATGTGTTAGTGTTGGTGGTGGAGGGTCTGTATTAGAGAAAGAAGCACAGGGACAGGCTTCATATTATCAATGAACATTTTAGGTAACTGACTGCTAAGTATTTTAGACTTGCAAATATTGCTTATAGGTTTCAGGTGGGTAATGCACATTCAATTCAATATTCCATATGTGAAGGTAGACTGGCTGTTCCTAGGTCTCAGCTAGCTGGCTCAGAGGAAGCCAAACTAAACTTAATAGCTCTTGAGAACCTCCCCGGGACACCACCAGGACCCCCTGTGAATGCCCGGTCCTTCGCATTGCTCCGTCTGGGCTCTGCTGGGCTCGCATTTCTCTGCCGCGAGTCAGAGCTGCTGTGAGATACAGGGAAGGCTGTGTGCGGGAGGTCCCCTGGTCTGTGTGTCACACTTCATCACTCTAGGCTAGAAGTAGCACAGCTTGGACCTGAGTCTCACAATTTTGGTTTTCATCAAAACAGCCCCTTTAGCCTCATCCTGCAGAGTCTTCATAGAAGGTGAGACTGAGTTTCTGGCACTGCCTGGGAAATACACAGCATCCTGCTCCATCTACGTGGCCTCCCGGGTCGTTATTGATGCTTGCCCACTAAAGTTCTCTTTCAGTTCAGACTCTCAACCAGAACTGAATATGAATTCATGCAAACAAAGAGTTCAAATAAATGGGGTAGCGAGATAGGGAATTTCTGGTCCCATGAGTCTCGATATTTATCAATATTCTGCTACTATTCACATATTTCATTTTAAAAATTAAAATGATTTGATTTATTTAAACTAAAAAAAAAAAAATCACTTATTTCTCTTAACCCCTGCCCCCTGCCTCTGGCAGCCACTGATTTGTTCTCTGTGTCTATGAGCTTGTTGCTGTTTACATTTCACATATAGGAGAAATCATACAGTATTCGTCTTTCTGTCTGACTTATTTTACTTAGCATAATACCCTCAAGGTCTTACATGTTATTTCAAGTGGTAAGATTTCATTCTTTTTTATAGCTGAATAATATTCCATTATAAATCATGTGTGTATATATATATATATATATATATATATAGTCACCTCAACTTCTTTATCCAATGAATGCTTAGGTTGTTTCCATTTCTTGGCTATTGTAAACAATGCTTCAGTCAATATGGTGGTGCTTCTATCTTTTTGAGTTAGTGTTTTCATTTTCTTTGGAGAAATTCCCAGAAGTGGGATTGATAGGTCACAGTGTAGTTCTATTTATAATTTCTTGAGGAGCCTCCATACTGTTTTCCATAGTAGCTGCATCGATTTACATTCCCATCAACAGTACATCAGGATCCCCTTTTCTTCACATCTTTGCTCACACTTTTTATTTCTTGTGTTTTTGTTGATACCCTTTCTAACAGGTGTGGTTTTGATCTCCGTTTCTCTGATGATTAATGATGTTGAGCATCTTTTCATGTACCTGTTGGCCATCTGTATGTCTTCTTGGAAAACTGTCTATTCAGAGCTTTTGCCCATTTCTAAATCAAATTGTTGGGTTTTTTCCTATTGAATTGTATTTGTTCTTTGTACATTTGAATTATATTTCATTTTAATAGATTACTTTAGAAGATGACTTGAGCATATAGTTAGTATAGTCTCAAAAGATAAATAGACTCAGAACTTTATAAAAAAGCTTCTTTTGTGATTTTGTGGTTATGATTATATTGGCCTTTTAAGAAACACACGATTAATAGGTGATGGTTGTAGGTACACAAGCCATCATAGAAAGTAAACAGGGATTTAAAGAAATCTGTGAAAGATCAAAATAACAAACTTGCCATAATGATTTTTTGGGGTGGTTCAAATATTGAAGAGATGTCAGTTTTCAGTAGTCAGTGACTTCTGCATGATATTTGCATAGGGAGAACTTTAAAAAGGTTACATTTCTTTTCTACTTTCATATTTACTTTGTGTTAAGGTTATAGGATCTTGTTGGCAACATTGCTGATGCTATTTTGGTAAACTCCAACTCTGTTCAAATGTAGTGGGGTGGAAAATTTGAGCTGCAGGAACAATAAATATATTTTATGTCCTTGTAACATTCAAACTGTAATATGTTTGAGATGCAGTGAAAGTTGCTTTTTTTTTTTTTGCCTCACACTCTGAAGGAAGAGAGAAACTTTTGTTTATACATTTTAAAGATTTTTGTCTTTGCAGTTAACACAAAGTCAAATGTAGATATAATCCACTTTAAGCATTTCTGGCAAGATATCAAGTATACCTGTTTTTTGATAAGGGAAAAAAGTAAATTTTTCATCAATACATCTGCTCGGTGTATGACTTCTGTCGGTCAAGCTGTGATCTTGAGGACTTATGGAATACTGATGCTTTACAGGAAGTAAGAGGCAGATGTGTAATTAGTAAGCTGAGACATCTCCCTATTCCTATTAGTTAAGTCTGATTCTGAGTTGACTTATACAGAATTTCACATAAAGGGCCCTGTTTATATATTCTTTATTCCTCTCTTCTAAAAGTGCAAAAGTTTATGTGCTTATTTGAGTGAAATGGTCTGAGGGTATTCAAAATCAATCAGATAAAGATTATTTAATTTGTGCTTCACTGTGTTCTATAGTGGATTCCTTTACAAAGATATTTGATAACATAAGAACCGTCTGTTGTGTATAAATTATTTTAACTCACCATGCCTGCATGTGTGTACTAGACTGTAAGTGCCTTGAAGAGCAAGACTATGTGCTTTTGTTCATTTTGTTAACCTTATAACACCTAGTGGATGGCTTTTGAGAAATAAACACCAGATTAAAACGGTACAGACTTTACCCTCCTGGAGATGTCTATCTATGGTGCTTAAAGCCATCTCATGAGACGGATTAGACAAGCCATAGAATCCTTTGTTTCACAGCTGATGAAGTCTCAAAGACAGTGAGTGATCTGTGATTCCCTGCATGCCTCACTCCATCCACTTTTTTGTGTCCTACAGCTGGACTCTTGGAGTGGTGCCTTACCACGAAAGGTGGTGGGAAAGGGGTTGCTGACAAATTTGATGTTTGCATTCATGGGTCAGGTTGGTGACACCTGATAGAAGCCTTCCTACAAAGCCACAGGACTTCTTCCTCAGCACTGGTACCTCACTTCCAGGACTAGAGGGCATATCCAACTACATTCAAGATAGTGATGAGCAAAACCTCAGGAAGATTGACAGTGGAAATGCATTAGATGCGTGGGTAGTGGTGGAAATGCGCCTCTGCCTGCAGGTGGTCTCCAGTAGTGATTTTCCCTTAAGCTTCAGGTTCAGTCTTTGAGTTGCTGGACCATCTTTACCTAACGTTTATCAAATCTCATTCACTATAGACTGAGTTATCCCTCATATAGACAGGAATTTGTGTTGAGAATGAATCCTTAAAATCATCATGGCTCATCGCACACATGCCACCTTGTATCTGTGAGTTACAAACATTTATCTAGCCAACTGTTCTTATCTCTCAGAGTTTTAGTGAGAGGCTTAACATTTAGCTAATTCCTGCACATAATTCTGGGATGGATGATGTAGCAATTTGGCTTGACCCCTGGCACTGTGCTATATGCTGATACATTTCTATCCAATTCAACAAATAGTTTACTGAGTACATAGTACATGCCAGGTGACTGTGCAGATGCAGGCAATGACGTATCCGCAGTTTTTGCCTTCACGGAACATATAACCTAGTGGGGACAGATGCGAAGAAAGGAATGACTGTTGGATTAATGTGATGAAAGAAGAGATGGGAAGTTTTTTTTCACAGGGCCAAGTATGCCGGAACTTTCTGGTTATCTCAGATCTTAGATTGCCTTAACTTCTTCATGTCCTAACAGGTATAGACTCTGGTCTTAGTAGAGATGAAACGTTTTGAAAGTTCTATGGTTATAGATGAAACTGCAGTTTTATGTTCTGTGAATACACAGGAATTAAACTGGACGGTTTTAAAACTCTTTGCAGTGAAAAATTAGTCATTCCTCTAAGACTGGGAATAAGGCAAGGGTGCCCACTTTGACCACTTCTATTCAACATAGTTATAGAAGTCCCAGTCAGAGCAACTAGGCAAGAAAAAGAAATAGCTGTCTAAACTGGAAGGAAAAAAGTAAAACTGTCTCTGTTTGCAAATGATATGATCTTATGTATTGAAAATGTTAAAGATTCCACCAAAAAACTCTTAGAACTAACAAATGTATTCAGGAAAGTTTCAGGACAAAAAAAATTAACATACACAAATTAGTTGTGTTTTTATGTACTACCAACAAAATATCTGAAGAAGAAATAAAGAAAACAATTTTATTTATAATATCATCACAGACAATAAGAATAAATATATTCAAGGAGGTGAAAAATCTGAAACTAGAAACTAAAAGATTTTGATGAAAAAATTGAAGAAGTCACAAATAAATGGAAAAAAAAAATCTCTTAATCATGGATCAGGAGAGTTAACATTTTTAAAATGCTCATACTACCCAAAGCCATCTATGTAATTATTAAAATTCTAATAGAACTTTTCACAGAAATAGAAAAAAATCTAAAATTCATATGGAACCACAAAAGACCCTGAATAGCCAAGGAAATTTTGAGAAAGAACAATGTGGGAGATACCACATTTATTTATTTCAAACTGTATTACAAACCAATAGTAATCAAAATACTGTGGTACTAGTATAAAAACAGATTAATGGAACAGAAAGAAGAGCCTTGAAGTGTGCATGTACGATCAACTAATATTTGACAAACGAGCCAAGAATACTCAACAGGAAAAGGCTAATCTCATCAATAAATGATACTGGAAAACTGGATAATCACGTGCAAAAGAATTACATTAACCCCCTATCTAACACAATTCACAAAAATTAACTCAAAATAGATTAAATACTTAAACATAAGATGAAAAACCGTAACACTTAAAAGAAAACACAGAAATAGTCTTCTTGACACTGGTTTTAGCAATGATTTTTTTTTGGAAAGGACATTAAAAGCACAAATAACAAAGGAAAAATTAAATAAGTGGGACTACATCAAACTGAAAACCTTCTGCATGGTAAAAGAAAAATTCAATAAAATGAAGATGGAATGGTAGAAAATATTTGCAAACTATATATCTGATAAGAAGTTAATATCAAAAATATTTAAGAAATTCATACAATTCAATAGCAAAAAAACTCAATCTAGTTAAGAAATGGTCGAAACACCTACATAGATATTTTCCAATAGAAAGGATACAAATGGCCAATGGGTATAGGAAAAGGTGTTCAACGTCACTAATCGTTAAGAAAATGCAAACCTCAAATCACAATGAGATACCATCTCATGCTTGTTAAGATGGCTATTATCAAAAAGAAAGCAATAACAAACATTGCTTTATCAAAAAGCAATGTTGGTAAGGATGTGGAGAAAAGGAAACCCTTGTGCACTGTTGGTGGAATTGTAAATTGATGGAGCCACTATGGAAAACAATATGAAGACTCCTCAAAAAATTAAAGATAAAACTACCTTATTATTTAGCAATTCCGCTTTTGAGTATTTATCTAAAGGAAATGAAATCTGGATCTTGAGTGTCTGCACTCCCATGTTGCTCCAGCATTATTCACAGTCACCAAAGATATGGAAACAACCTATGTGTCTATAGATGGATGAATGGATGAAGAAGATGTGAAGATTTAAAATATCCCCTGATGGAATATTATCCAGCTATGCTGTTCTTAGCTGCTCAATCGTGTCTGACTCTTTGTAACCCCGTGGACTGCAGCTCGCCATGCTCCTCTGTCCGTGAGGATTCTCCAGGCAAGAATACTGGAGTGGGTTGCCATGCCCTCCTCCAGGGGATCTGCCTAACCTAGGATCTAACTCAGGTCTCCCGCACTGCAGGCAGATTCTTTACCACCTGAGTCACCAGGGAAGCCCCAGCGAGAAAGCTATGAGAAAGAAGGAAATCCTGCCATTTGCAATGACATAGTTAAACCCTGAGAACTATGCTAAGAGAAATAAGCCAGACAGAGAAAGACAAATATTGTAAGGATCTCACTTATATGTGGAACTTGAGTAAGTCACACTCATAGAAACAAAGAGAAAATCCTGGCACCAAGTGCTGAGGGCTTGGAGAAATGGGGGGATATTAGTCAAAAGATGACAACTTCCAGCTGTAAGATGAATAATTTCCAAGGATCTAATGTATGGCATAGTGATTATAGTTAACCGTACTGCATTATATATTTGAAAATTGCTAAGAGAGTAGATCTTAAACAATCTTACCATACACACATAAGTGTTGCTGTATATAAGTGTGTCAAATCATCACTAGTACACTTTAAACTTATACAGTGTAGTCAATTACATCTCAGTAAAATCAGAAAAAACCAAAAACCTTTTCAATCTGCAAGTATTCTTTTGTATTATTGCAATAGCTAACATTGATCAAAGGTTGAATGTGTATATGTACCAGGCAGAGAATGGGAGGCTCTGACAGGCATTGTTTCATTTAATAGAAGTAATGTTTGTGGGATCTGCTCTGTAGACTTGTCTATAAATCCCATCAAGAGTAGTGTGACAGTTGCTGGACAATCATCGAGAGAGCAAATGGTCTTGCCCAGATATCTTTCTGGATTTAGATAGTTGACATCCTTTTGGGAGGAATTCACATCACCTATACCTATAATCATCTATGTTCAAAATAGATAATATTTGTATGTAAACTTTTGTTCAAGTGAGAGCCAATCCATTTGATGCCTCATATAATTAAAAAAAAAAAAAACCTCTCAAGACACACAAAAAAATGTTTTCAAAGCAAAACAGGGTCCTTTCATTTGTTATAGCTATTTATTTAAAGGGGGAATTATCTTTAAAATACTTCAGAGTCACTCATCTCTGTCAGGTATCTTTTTCTGCAAAGCTGTTTAAGTCTTTTTGGAATTACTCTGTGCTGCTTTCAAATGTGCTTGGATTTGCTTGTTGCCTGACTCATTAGGCTTCCCTGGTGGCTCAGCTGGTAAAGAATCCACCTGCAATGCAGGAGACCCTGGTTTGATTCCTGGGCAGGGAAGACCCGCTGGAGAAGGGATAGGCCACCCTCTCCAGTATTCTTGGGCTTCCCTGATGGCTCAGCTGGTAAAGAATCTGCCTGCAATGTGGGAGACCTGGGTTCATTCCCCACGTTGGGAAGATCCCCTGGAGTAGGGAACGGCTATCCACTCCAGTATTCTGGCCTGGAGAATTCCATGGACTTTATAGTCCATAGGGTCACAAAGAGTTGGACACGACTGAGTGACTTTCACTTTCACTTTGTTAGTCATACTTGGTCTTCTGCTACCTGCCAGGGGTTAGTGTACATTCCTTTCTATAAGGTGAAAGCAGGAAAATGAGTGATGTCTTTGCAATAGACTAAAAGTACATGCTAGGAGAAAGAGGTGGGGTGTTTAATGTCCCACTAACCCATTATTGTTGTCCAGTTGCTAAGTCGTGTTTGGCTCTTTGTGACCCCATGGACTACAGCACATCAGGCTTCCCTGTCCTTTCAGTCTCTTGGAGTTTGCTCAAATTCATGTCCATTGAGTTGGTGATGCTATCCCCACTAACCTGGCAAGTTAGTTAAGTAACCACGATGATGATGCTATGACTATAACAATGATGATTAAGATGATGACAGCGGTGCTGGTGGTGTTAGTGACAAATGGGTGTCTCAGAAAGTTGGAAAATTGCCTTGCGTAACTGTTTTACTTAATCCTCATAACAACCAGGAGAAGGCAATGGCACCCCACTCCAGTAATCTTGCCTGGAAAATCCCATGGACAGAGGAGCCTGGTAGGCTACAGTCCATGGGGTCGCTAAGAGTCGGACATGACTGAGCGACTTCACTTTCGCTTTTCCCATTCATGCACTGGAGAAGGAAATGGCAACCCACTCCAGTATTCTTGCCTGGAGAATCCCAGGGACAGGGGAGCCTGGTGGGCTGCCGTCTACGGGGTCGCACAGAGTCGGACACGACTGAAGCGACTTAGCAGCAGCAGCAGCAGCAGCAGCAGCAGCACAACAACCAAGTGAACTCAGTGCTCATATATTCATTTATGAAGAATGTAACCGAGCATCAGCCTCTGCATTGGACAAGCCAGGATTTGAACCCAGGTCAATCTAATTCCAGATCTTGGGCTTTCTTTTTCTACATGGTGCTAACTTAATACCTTGGTGCCAAGATTCCTTTCTAAGGGACAAGGTAATTCAGCTCTATTATCTTTAGTTCTCCTGTGATTTAAATGGAGCTATCTTTATTTGATCATTATCCGTAAATGAAGCGGAAATTCTCCTCGTGTCGTACAGTTGGAAAAAGTAATGTTACATAAATGGCATGAAGGAGTAGCAGGGGAAGAGTCCGTCTGTGAGTGAGAACACAGCATGACCCAGAGGAGGGAAGATGTGTGTAGGCTTGGCCTGGCCAGGACCTGGCCCCACCCTGCCAGCTGTGTGATCTGGTGTGATCTTACCCTTGTTCAGCCTCAGTTTCCCCTCATCTAGAGGTGGGGCTAAAGATAGCGCCCTTGAAGGGCTACCTGTACCCATGGAGAAGAAAAATTACAAATATTGACAGTGCCTGTCAAGGAAAGTGCAACATTGCCACTACTCAAAATGGTCAAGGGCCTATGGTGGTAATGACCATTTTACCTTCCTGCTTACAAACCACTAGTTTCAATCAAATCTGGGGATAAAATTTTAACGCCTTAACTCAGTATAAAATAGCTGTTCCTGATCTGATCCCTGTCCACGCCGTCAGGCCTGTGTTTAGCCATTCTCCCTCTCACTGGGTTTTTGATTGCTCGAATGGTTTAAACATTACCTTTCTACCCCAGGACCTTTGAACATGCTGTGTCTGTGGCTTTCTATTAACTCACTACTTGTTCTTGTCTTTGAGGTCTCAGGTTAAATGTCACTTCCCCAGGGAGACTTCCCTGAACCCCAGAAAACATCAGGCCCCATTTAATATATTCCCATAACTTTTTCTTACTTGGGTTACTCCTCACAGTGGTAATTAAGTACTCACCTCACTCCAGTACTTTTGCCTGGAAAATCCCATGAACAGAGGAGCCTGGTAAGCTACAGTCCATGGGGTGGCTAAAAGTCGGACGACTGAGCGACTTCACTTTCACTTTTCCCTTTCATGCACTGGAGAAGGAAACGGCCACCCACTCCAGTATTCTTGCCTGGAGAATCCCAGGGATGGCGGAGCCTGGTGGGCTGCCGTCTATAGGGTCGCACAGAGTCAGGCACTACTGAAGCGACTTAGCAGCAGCTTAGCAGTAGCAGCAATGCATCATTACTTGTTTAATGTGTCTCTTCACTAGGATGTAACCTCCAAGGCACCAAGCCCATGCTCTAGCTCCAGCTCCTTTCATAGGGCTCCATTCATAACTGGTATTTGATGAGTGTTTATGGGGTGAATGAATAAAATAACCAATGAGTTGATAAATAAAGAATTGCCTTATTTCAAAGAATCCTCTGTCATTTCTCAACCTGTTTTGCTTGAAGGAAGACCATGGGCTGTGAGCCATGGAGACTTTTACCAAAGTCACAGATTTTCAGCCAAAGTTGTGTCCTTTTCACTCCTGATGAGAACAAGATTTCCTGAGGAACTATTTGTTACCTGTGGCTCAGTAGGCAGCCTTGTGTACCGAATGAGCTTCATGCACTCTGACCAGAGTGATACACTCGGTGATAAAAAGATACCTCCTCCGTGAAACAGATGCTCCATTTTACAATGGAAGCAGAGAAGCTGAAGGCTGCAGGTGCGGGCTGGGCTGACGGGCTCTGTGGAGGATCTTTAAGAGCCTCCTTAGAAATGCGGGTTTACTCGGTGTTTAATCAGCCACAGGCAGAAGAAATGGCTTCATTTCAGCTCGATGAGAGCCAGATCACAAAAGAAAGATAGATGGCCAATACAATCCATCACTGCAAGCATATTGTCTTAATTTGAAGGAACAGCCTGGCGCTCGTACTAATCAAGGAGGAAAGTACAACAAGGTTAGCGTGGAGGATCTAACTCTCAGCGCGCCCCTTAAAGAAAAGCTCTCATTTGTTTCCTTAATTAATATTTTGAGGAAAGTGAGAACCATAAAACCCATGACTCAATCACTTAAGAAGTTCCCTGGCTTGGAATCCATGACGTTTAAGGGAAGACTTTTTATATGCAAAACTTCTATCAATAAAGAAGTATTGCAATCAATGAATGAAGTACCTTAGGAAGGACAGTCCATTTGCTGGCTGCTTTACTTACCTGGTCATATTTGCAGCTGACTGCAAAAAAGCTACAAATGGAGACAACGTCCTGCGGATTGTGTGGTTACCTGTTGGTTGCTCAGAGGCTCTTCTCAGTGGCTCGGAACTCTGTCCGTCTTAGGTCCTCGAGAGCTCACGTGTGAAATGAGACTCAGCTCAGCACAGCCCAGTTTGCTTCTCGATCGCCTGAAAATGCCAGAAAAGGGATTTGAAGCTTGGGTGGGAGCCGTGACACAGATCTGAATTCAGAGTCCTTGCCAAACCCCTCTTATTTGAAGTTGGAGCAGGTAATGAGTAGTTTGGGTACTTACAAACAAGTGGATGTCTTAGAATCATTTGGTATGTGTCACATCCGTGTTTTCCTGAGATCCCCGGAGCCTTAGCACAAAGAGCTTTCACCGCCCTCCCCACCCCAATGACTATTTTCCAGATGTTCTAAAACAATGTCAAGTGACCCAGTTTACCCCTGAGAGGTTTAGAAAGCTGCATTTATGGAGAGACTGGCTGAGGGAGGCTGAGATACTCACTCAGCAGCTAAGTCCTAGATAATCTCCCACGAACGTGGTATCGGATCGTGCTTTACCTAAGGCACACTGAGGACGGTTTTTGGAAAGCGATATGCTAAACACTCCTACAGTGAAGAAGAAACTTAAGAAGCTTAACAATGGATGTAGAAATATTATCATTGGCTATCGAGGTAATAGTATCCAGTCATTCCTCACCCACAGGCGCAGATTTAGGCTTAAGCAGATGAAGATGACATGGAAGAAGTGTGTGGTCTTAGAGTGTTTAAACATCAGCCAGTCAAGGCAAAAGACTCTCTGTTAACATAAAACCTGAACATGTGTCTTTTGCTTTTTGTGCTATCATGAATTATAGAATCACAATTGCAGAAATGAAAGTAGCATATCGAGGTGGGGAGGGAAAAATTAGGATGTCGGGATTAACAGATACTCATGCTTGCTTCCCTGATGGCTCAGCAGGTAAAGAATCCGCCTGCAATGTGGGAGATACAGAAGATGCAGGTTCAATCCCTGGGTTGGGAAGATCCCCTGGAGAAGGAAATGGCAACCCACTCTAGTATTCTTGCTGGAGAATCTCATGGAGAGAGGAACCTGGTGGGCTACAGTCCAAAGGGTGGCAAGAAATCAGACACGACTGAGTGTCTAAGCACACAAGCACTGCCATATATAAGATAGATAAATAACAAGGGCCTACTGTAGAGCAGAGGAAACTATATTCAATATCTTGGAATAACCTACAAAGGAAAAGCATCTGAAAAAGAATATATGTATGTGTATACATATATTGCCTTTGGACAAGGAAAGGGCAACCCACTCCAGTATTCTTGCCTGGAGAATCCCACGAACAGAGGAGCCTGGCGGGCTACAGTCTGTGGGGTTGCAAAGAGTCAGACATGACTGAAGCGACTTAGTACACACGTGTATATATATTTATATACACACACATATATATAACTGAATCACTTTGCTGTACACCTGAAACTAACACAACAGTGTAAATCAACTATACTTTGTAAACAACACACACAAAAAAAGCAAGAGGCATCCTGAGGCTTTGTACAGACCTTTATGAGGACGTAATAACATTGAGACAAGAGAAACAATTGTTTGCAGATAGGAAATTGTTTCATTCTCTGCACGTGGGCAGCACATGCCAGAGCAGTCCCCAGGATCGGGACCCAGCTCTTTGACCACATAATGGAGGCAAGTCATTTGCAAGGAGGAGCGGTATATTGCTTTATGCACACGTGCATGCTAAGTCGCTTCAGACTGTAGCCCGCCAGGCTCCTCTATCCATGGGATTCTCCAGGTAAGAATACAGTGGGTTGCCATGCCCTCCTCCAGGGGATCGTCCCGACCCAAGGATCGAATCCAGGTCTCTTATGTCTTCTGCATTGGCAGGCCGGTTCTTTACCACTAGCATTGGCTAGAAACTCCACATTGCCTTATACTAAGTCTTATATTAAAAAAAAACAAACAAATCACCAATTCCCTCCAAACATGGACATCAGACAACATGTCAAAATCTGGCAAGAAGGTAGGATAACTCTTCCACAGCACATCTGGTACATGTAGATGGCATTCAGTGGAATCAGTTCCCTCAACACCCCAAAGTAAGCGACATGCCAAAGCCTTGATGGGAAAAGTACTTGATGATCTATAGTGTGTCAGTCACCCAGCGGCTGCCAGTGCAAAGTGAACAACCTTTTCTGGCACCAGTTTCATGATCGCTGGCACTGAACTCAGGGCAGCCATCCTGGCGAGGTCCTCTATACGTGAAAGGGAAAGGGAACATGTGTGAGGGGGTCCTAGTCTCTGCAGAGCTCAGAATGCCTGCTGGTCGCCCTGATGCTTAGCAACTGTCTACATGTGAGACTTTTAGGCTGCAACAGGCCACCAACTCAGGATAACAGTCCTTTCCCAGAGTTCAGAAATAGATGCCCCTCATCTACTAGAAGGCTGGGAATCTAGGTCAGTGCTGACAGGTTTGTCTGACTCCAACTCTGGTAAAGAAGCAGAACTCCACTCTTCACGAAGACTTGGATGCCCATTTGAGATGAGATGGCTACTTGTTGATTTGCAAACATGTGGTCTGGAACATAAAAGACTGAACCTTTTGAGTCAATTATGTCACTGCCAGTGCTTTTTTGATTCCTTCCACTGATCTGTTCATAGTTAGAAACATGACTTACATTACCCTTATCTTAACATCCTGAACCATCAGTGTTGTTATTGATCATCAAATTAGTTACTTCCTCTCATTTCAAATCCACTGACAGTTTTGGATGGTTTGAGTTGAGTGGGTTGGACAAGGGGAAATAGGCGATTTCCTTTGCCTCTTGTAGAGTTAATCTCTCATCCAGATACTGCTAAAGCATCTCTTTCAACAGAGGTCTTTATTCCTAGTTTAGCAGCATAACTATAAGGAACAAGTTTCTTCTTTGCAAGGCTACGACTCAAAGTCCAAATGATAGATGATTTCCTGGTCCTGAAGAAGACACTTAAGCACTTCTATTTCTTTCAACAATTTATTCCAGTTTGAACAAGACAGTCCATTTCTCATGTAAGCACGGAGCAAACAGGTTATGTGTGTTCCAAAAAAAAAAAATGTATGGCATTCTTTCAAGTGTTGGATTAGAAGAAGGACTTAGAATGTTGCCAACCAGAAATAGTAGTTTTTGAGTGTCCACCATTTAATATTTGGGGGTCTCTCTCCTGTCTGCAGACTTCCCAGGTGGTGCAGGGGTAAAGAATCTGCCTGCTGATGCATGAGACACAGGAGATGAGAGTTCTATCCTGGGTCAGCAAGATCCCCTGGAGAAGGGAATGGCAACCCACTCCAGTATTTTGGCCTGGAAAATTCCACAGACAGAGAAGCCTGGCGGGCTACAGTCCACGCAGAGTCTGCCACAACTGAGCAACACAGCATGCATACACTCCTGCCTGCATGAGTTTTCTCTGTTCTTAAAAGTCCTATTTAGATCTGCTGAGAAAACAAATTTTCTTACCAAGGATCTTTGGATGTTTTCTCAATTCACTCCAGTGGCCCCAATAAAGGAAACTTCTAGTTCTTAATCTGGGTTTTCCTTGTTATGTGTGGACCTCTCCCCCTCCCTTCACAGCCTGTCTATCTACCAAATAACTATTTGGGCTGCTCAGGGAGTCAGGATGGCCCAGAATCTAGAAAGTATCCGCAGCTTCATCCAGCTGTAGAAGTTGCTCTTTCCCCTCCCTTCTCCAGAGGATCTTCCCAACCTGGAGACTGAACCTAGGTTTCCTGCATTGAAGGCAAGTTCTTTACCATCTGAGCCACCAGGGAAGCCCTCTGTTTTCCCCTAAATAGAAATATTTGTTTCAACTAACATGTTTTGTTAAGTGTGTTGCATCATCACTGTTAAAAATATCAATTCTGCTGCAATTATTGCCACAAGGAAACACTTGTAAATATCTTGGAAAAAGAGTTCTTTTTCACCCCCAACAAAATAGCTAAGTTAGCATATGTCTTTCAAAATCCCTTTCTTTTATGAAAATCATCCCTTTCCTTCCTTCCTGATCTGTCAAAACAGGTTCATTTGCCCACATTCTCTACCCAAGGGTGAGTCATTAAATATTTTGTCATATGTACTTGGCCCAGAGAGAATCAAAGTGGCTGTAACAGCTTTGATCATAGTAGAGATTTTGCTAATCTTGTGAAAGATTTTCCAACCAGCAGGTCTTTGGGGGAACTGAGACAGGCTTCTTGTATGGGTGCTTCTCAAGGGATCAGTTGGGATCAGAAATGACTGATGCTTCTCTTCTACACTCATAGTCTGTAATGAGAAGCCAAGTTGCCCAGGAGTCTAACCTACATGAAGCCTCCCTTAAAGGCTGAGCCATCCTATGTTGAAGAGGAGCAACTGCCACTCAGAAACACTTTCATCAACATCTTTCTGTGCTGCTTGAACCTAAGACTCATCTCAGCCAAGTGTTAAGAGAAAATTCATGCCCCATCACAGTGAAACCGCTGTGTCGCCACAGTCACTGACTTTTGAAAGACTTTAAGGGAAGATATGTGTTTTGAGCCAGTCGTTTCGGCTACAACTTCCCCTTCAGGTTTTCATATCATGATGTCTCCTCCTGGCCCTGTAACTGTTACATGTTTCTCTGACAGAAGTCGGGGGAAACCAGGATCAGTCCTTTCTGGTTCCTAATCAGGAGGTTGGTAGCCACGACAATACGCCAAGAATTATTTCTGGTGGGGCCTGAACAGCAGAGGAAGTGCCTCTGTAGAATGGCTCATTTTAACAGAAGATAGATATGCCTGACCTGGCATTTATGACAGATGTCAAATACATCGAAACATGTTGTGAAGCAGATCAACTTATTGGCAAAGAAATGGAAGACCACCAAGAAGAAAGATAGCAAACTTTCCTTACTGGCAGTGAGCCTGATGGAGGGCCAGTGGGTGGGGAGAGTGGAGACCTGGGTGAGCCGTCTGAATTTCTGCCTTGTCCACACCAGTCTTGTCAGTAAAAATCCCCAAACCACAGAGATTGTTGGGAGAGTGCAGGGCAGGATGAAGGACCAGGGTGAAGGGCTAAGTTGACAGGAGAGGGGCCACCCTGAGAGCAAGCACCTCTTCCATGTGGCATCTTAGATGTCTCCTGGACGTGCTCAAGAAATGTGGGCTCTTCAGCCCTCCTTCCTGGGTTCAGTTGAAGAAAGACTCCTTGAGGGTCCACCATGTGCCAAGCACAGTGCTGGGTGTTGGAGATGAGTGTTAATATCACCCGGGTTTTAACTCTAATCCCACCCCAGTCACAGAGCTCTCAGCCTCCCTTCTCCCGTGTTCCTCTGCCTTGGGAGAACATGGGATATTTGGGTCACTCATTGGCTGCTGGGTGGTCTGGGGTAAGTTGATCGGCTTCTCTGAGCCTTGTTTTCTTCAGTCACGAAAAGGACACTTGGACTCCTGCCTCATAGAGTTGAGAACATTGGACTTAACAGTGTGATTGTGCTTTGCTAAAAAGACCAGCTATGGAAGCTATATAAGGGGGAGTGATGACTAGCTCACTATTTACCTTTTGTCTCATCAAGGGTGCTTTTCAGGTAATTTATATCACCCTCCACTGAGATTATCTGCTGTTAGATTATAAGCTCCCAGTACCCTTAGCCTTGAGCTCACTTAGTCAAATATGATTATCAGAAAACCTTGGGACAAATGAATTATAAAAAGGCCACTTTTCCTTCAAGTGGTTATAGCCAACACCCAGGTGTTCTGCTTGGTTAGAGAACAAACTGAGTATCAGCTGTCTTTTCGCTGGGCACCCTTGTACTGTGCACAACCCACACAACTGCCCATGGTGAACCTGCTAGTACTTCACATGGTGCTTGGCACAAACTACATACCTAAATGTTTTCAAACTCAATTTATTACAGTCACTGTCATGCCCAGAATGCTGGCATTACATTTTCAATAAGATTACTTTAGCCATTGGATAGACTTAATGGATAAATTACAGATAAAATGTAAAAAGTCACAACAATGGGTTCTTTTCTCTTCTTAAAATGTTTCTCCCTTTAACTCAATCATGGAAATGATATAGTATCGCATTTTGTCTGAGTTTGCTGGACATAAACTGTACAGGTTTTTTGTTTCTTTGCTCTAAGTTTTCGTGATCATGAACTATGGGAAATCAACACTGACATGGACTAGGAGCAAAGCATGGAGGTGACACAAATTATTAAAGAAGGGCAGGTACGTCTTTATAGATATGGGGCTCCCCGTGATTAGGGAAGGGAGATGAAATAGAGAAGTTGAGACTAGCTTCCTGGGAAAGTTCCTTGTGATATGGAATATTTGTTGGTTTAACTCTTCTCCCTTTGCTTATTCTGTCTAGACAGTTTAGTTTCTAAAAGTAAAATCCTTGTTAGATGGAAGAGCTGAAAAGTTTCTCATTTATATATTCCATTTTGTAGTAGTAACATGGAAAGAAATCTCAAGAATGCACATCTACACAGATTTCATCCTCCACACCAGCTTCCAAGATGGTCAGATGCTTTTTCTACGGAGCAGAAAATGCAAGTCTCTCTAGAAGGGGAAAAAACAAACAAACAAACAGAATCTAGCTTTATGTAAATAACAAGGGAATGGGGTAAAAATGGAACTAAAAGATGGAATTGCTTTGTATGTGGGGCAGTTAACTTTAGTGAGATCCTAATGATTAGATTTTGGGCTCCTCAGGAAGCAGTGTGATCTTGAGGTATCAAAGGAAAAAGGATTTTTCATTTGAATCTAGAAAATGTAGACTCTGTCACTGGGCTGAAGGAGGAGCAAATGGTTTTTCAGCCACAAGAGGATTCCACAAATTCATATTCTTTTCGATTCCTCATTCTGATCCCCCACCCCGCCTGGCTTCTTTTATTTCCCTTTGAATTTGTGTTAAATTCATTACAGGCTCTTAAAGGAGAAAGGTTCTCAAGGGTTTAATAGAGATGTTAGATGCTATGAATAAAAAAAGGGAGGTGGGGAAGAGGAATTCACCATGGCTTCTTTGAACTAAACTGTAGTTCATCTCAAGTGCTTTCCCCCCTTTTGGAGAGAAATATACCCTTCTCCTCCAGGAAGCTCAAAGTCTCAAAGGCCTATATTAACTTGATCTTTGGGAATAGTGTTTTAATTTTTTCCATAATCATCATGCAAATTGATCATGATAATCTCTGGGAAGGAAAATAAGTGAACCAATGGCCTCATTAACTCCAATGCTAGGGGGACCCACGTCCCTAAGAGCTGGGGCCCTTACCCCACACTGGCCCAGGCCTTCTTTGTATGTGACGTGGTCCAGTCCCAAGCATAAGCTGTGACTTCCATCCCTGACCTGTTTAAATTGCCTCATGCATTTCACTCCTTTAAAAAATAATGGGGGAATAATTTGAAAGGTCCCAACCTTATAAAAGGGATGCTTGCATTCTCTAGGTTCCAGCCAACATCTCCAACTGTGCTATGACGGGATCATACCACTGATGGGCGTGTTTTATTCGGACCTTACCTTAGAGACACTGAGGTCTCAATATGCTTTGGACAATAAACTGAGTCTGTCGGGATTAAAATGTGTGACTCAGATGCCTAATTCTGAATGCTACTCTGCTGAATTAGGAGGGCTTGTATTTATTTATTTTTAAGAGTGTGTTTGTTTTAATTTTAATTTAACATGGAGAATGGCAGAGACAAATAGATCTGTCCAAAATAAACTAAGTAACAAATTTTTTGAGCTGTGGTGGTTATTAATTTCATGTAAGTGGCTCCTCTTTTTATTTTTATAAACTGTAAAATTCAAGAGGAAGCATAACCAAATGCAATATACTTTTATTGATTGCCTGCTAGGTGCCAAGCAAGGTGTTAAATGTTTTCAAATGCTGCCTTATTTATCCTTGTCTTACAGATGAGGAAAAGGGGATGGGAAGAGGTGAAATAGATTGCCCCGCTGGAAAACAGCCCCGTCATTTACAGATCTGCCTCACCGCTAAAAAGTGAGACACAATTGACATCATTGTTTGAAAATTAACTTCCTCGGAGCAGTATCGAGCTAGACTGTTTCTCAGTGGACCTTGTCCTTCCAGTGAGTTGTGAGGAAGGTACTAGAACTCGGAGCCAGTGGGTACTGTGTTTGGATGAGGACAGTAGGTGTCCAGGACTGTGTCTTGTGCCCACTATTACCTTCCACTGATTAATTATCCATGGCTGAAAAATAGATATCTGGCGAGTGAGTGCATGCTAAGTCACTTCAATCATGTCTGACTGCGACTTTATGGACTGGAGCCCACCAGGCTCCTCTGTCCATGGGATTCTCCAGGCAAGAACACTGATCTTCCCAGCTCAGAGATCGAACCTGCAACTCTTATGTCTCCTTCATTGGCTGGTGGGTTCTTGACCACTAGTGCCATCTAGGAAGCCCAGATATCACTTTGCTGTACACCTGAAACTAATACAACATTGCGAATCATACCAATATAAAATAACAAATTTAAATAACAAAAGAAAAACATTAAAGCTAAGAAAAAGAGAAAAAATATAACATTGGGTATAGAGAAATACAAATAAGTAATTAGCTGGGCGGGCTTCTCACCGAAGTGGTTTCTCTTGTTGCCTTAGCCCAGGCTCTAGGGTGCATGGGCTTCAGTAGTTGCTGTGCCAGGGCTCAGGAGCTGCAGTTCCTGGGCTCTAGAGCACAGGCTCAGTAACTGTGGTCCATGGGCTTAGTTGCTCCGTGGCAGGTGGGATCTTACTGGACCAGGGATCGAACCCATGTCTCCTGCGTTGGCAGGCAGATTCTTGGCCACTGAGCCACCAGGGAAGCCCCAGGTGACTTTAAAGTCAATTTGATCTCTCGCAAGAAATTCTGTAGTCAGTATGAACGGACACCTACTATCTGTAAGGTATTGCGTTAGAAGACAGTGAAATACACCTTCAGGAAACATTTGTTGAGTTTGGGCTACATGCTGGAACTTGTGCTATGAGCACCAGATACAAAGATAAAGGGGCCTGATTGCCTGGTTGGGAGGGTGGCTTTGTGAACATACACAGTCAGTATTAGATCGATGTCAAACAGCAGAGTGACTTGAAGACCTAAAGAAGACTTTGGAGATATAGGAACAGTTGAGCTGGGTTTTAAAGTTGTTTAAGTATGAGTTCTTCAGATGAAGATGTTGGGGGAAACACTTGCTATCTTGAGGGAACTTCATGTTTAATTTGACAAAGCTAGAGCATGTTAAGGCCTTCAAAACAGCCATAAACATGGTATAATTAGTGGGTCATGGAGCAGGGCTGGCACTACCATTCATTTACGGGCAGAATGGTGTTTTCTCAGACTACGCTTAGAAGAACAATGGTTCCTTGAGATGCCAATTGGTATTGACTGGGAAAACAGGAGGTTTGAAGGTCAAATAAAATGGAGGGAACACTTGGTTAGGCTGTAACATCGGATTTTTTTCTGCAAGACCTCAGACTCTTTAACACGCTGCTCTGCATGATTAATTTGCAAGAACTTGCCCTGAACCTCTTTGTCTCTCCCTTTTCATAGTGCACTCAGGGCTCCATGGGTCCCATGGCAGAAAAGACTGCTTTAAGATAGAGGCGGTTGTCACCTGTCTTTAAGAACTGAATGGTTTCTATTTCAGAAAGGAAATCTGGGCATCTGGGAGGAAGAATGCCAATGATGAGAGACCGGACGCAGGGCAGCTTATAACCGAATTGTTAAAATCTTCTAGGCAAAAGAAACAAACAGGAGTCAGAATTAAAGCACTTACGCCGTGGAATGCAGTGGAGAAATTGAAAGAGACTCAGCTGGTAGCCTGGATACTTTGAGACCATATGGGGGTGCTGATGAGAAAAAAATATATGAGGGTGACACCCTAGTGTCTAGTTGGGATACTTGGACAGTGAAGAGAAATGATAGGTAGAAGATGAGAAGATGAATTCCATTTGGGCATGGTATAACTGAGGTGTCTATAAGACCTCTCAGTAGAGCTGGTCAACTCAGCCAAGGGTTGGGGACCCTGATCCCCATCTCAAGACACACAGGATCACAATTTTATTCTTCTACGATGCTTCAAATGACTATTATCCAAAGGTATCTCAGGATTTACTGTTATTGTGTTGCTTAACAATAAATATATAGAAATGCAGGTAATAGAGAGCTGTGTTTAATAGAAAGAGGAATGTGAGTCAATGATTGACTGTATTTATTCAACTACTAGCGTGTTCCTAGCCTAGCAACTGTGTGTGTGTGTGTGTGTGTGTGTGTGTGTGTGTGTGTGTTAGTCGCTCAGTTGTGTCTGACTCTTTGCAGCTCTATGGACTGTAGCCCTCCAGGCTCCTCTGTACATGGGATTCTCCAGGCAAGAGTACTAGAGCAGGTAGCCATTCCCTTCTCCAAGGGATCTTTCTGACTCAGAGATCAAACTCTGGTCTCCAGCACTGCAGGCAGAATCTTTACTGTCTGAGATACCTGGGGAATCCTAGCAATAGTACATAAGGGAAAAGCAAGCAAAGAAACAAAAATAATAAATACATAAAAAAAGAAAGACAAGGAAAAGAAAAATACACAACCTTTGTTCGAGGACATTACTGTCTAAAGCTTACAGAAAATGTTGCAAGTGGTTGGATTTCTCTTTTGGGATTTTTGGACATTCTGCTTGCTAGATGGGGCTTCCCTGGTGGCTCAGGCGGTAAAGAATCCGCCTGTAATGCAGGAGACCTGGGTTTGATTCCTGAATCAGGAAGATCCCCTGGAGAAGGGAATGGTTACCCACTCCAGTATTCTTGCCTGGAGAATTCCATGGACAGAGGAGCCTGGCAGGGTACAGTCCATGAGGTTGCGAAGAGTTGGACACGACTGAGTAACTAAGCATGATGACTTGCTAGATGAGCTAGGGCAAGTTATATAACTTCTTAAAGCTTGGGTGTTCTCATTTGTAAATTTTTATCTATAGAATATTAGTACAGAAGTTGTGAGGATTGCTAACGTTAAACTAAAATTTATTTACCGTATTTTGAATGAATAAAATAAATTTCTTTAAGAAATAATATATGCATTGTGATCCATTAATACATTTCACTATTTTTATTTGATTTCCAGTTAATCTCAAATAATAACTTGTCTATTTGAATTGCAAAAATCAAGCTGGTTTGAATTAAAGAAGTGTGAAAAATTCTTGGGTTGGCAAAATACGTAACACTTTCATCAATTAAAAATAGGTAAAATGTGTTAAAAATAATGAAAAGTTCATATTTTAATTGAACTGGCTTTTCACAAGCCTATATTTTATGAAGCTTAATGAAACAAAAATTGAAATGGTGCCCATTATGAAACCTGTGTTAATTGTTATGATTCTCATAAAGTTCATATGATTCCAAAAAGTTTTGCAGGTATACCAGCTCGAAATGTACAGTACTTGTCTTTCATTCTCTCTGGATGTATTTTTGGTAATAAAGACCAATTATGCACCTTGGCAAACAGAGCATTTGCTAAATTGAAAACTTCCTTTAAAAACACTAGAAACTTTGGACATGATACTGCCAAAACTGCAGGGTGCTTTTGCTAACCTGACAAAACTTTCTTTGTTCTTTCTGGCTTCATCAAGAGCAAAGCTGTTTCTCCACTTTACTCTTACCCCAACACTGTCATCGTCTTAAATATCCTTGTGCTAGAAGGCACTGCAATATTAATTAAAAATACAGTCTAATTATTTACCCTAGTTGGTTCACACAAACCTCTACAGTATAATCAGTGCACTCCCTTATGGGGTTTCACAGCATTTTGGACTGAAATAGAAAGGTTTGTTACTGACTTATACTTGGCTCATGAGTGTAATTAAGTATAACCTACAATTCACCTTTAGGTCACTAGATCAAACATAACTTATCTGGCCAATGTCGAAAAGTATGGGCTGCATTGACTGGTGGGCGGCATACACGAATGGATGGAACTTTTAATTTACCTCCGGGCCTCTCAGAGAACATGTGGAGTGTTTCCGAAGACAGAGGGAAAGCAGAGGGTTACCAAATCAGTCACTGACTTCAGACAGTCCTCAGGACAAGGCACCATAAACCACACCTGGGGACAGCTCGTCTGTGACTGTGGTTAGTGACCATCAGCAGCCTAGAGTGGCAGACAGATATTTTCTAGCTGTTACAAGTGTGGTGTGAAGACCCTGGGTGTGCCTGGTCCTGAATCATCCGGTGAGCGTGTCTTTTGGAAGCTCAGCATAGAAATGTTGCTAGGCCTAGCGGAGTGGTCAGATCTGTCTTTAAAATCTTTTGTCCTAGGGCTTATCTGTCATTGTTTAATAAGGGAGAAATTTCTTCTGGAAGGACCCACAGAGGGCCCATTGGTCTCCTCCATAAACATGGCTTAGAAAGAGTGACAGTAACGAAACTACTTTATTGGCATAAAATGTCCAAATGTTACCCACACCACCTTAAAATTTAAATTGCCGTCTGGGAGTCCTGTTCAGTTTGAAATGTCCAGCTGGCTGGCCTGAGGAAGAAACAAAGGGACAAGCAACCACATGAAAAAGTTTGGACAACAAGGAACAATAGTAAGAATAAAATAATATTTGATTCTAGTTATTGAAACTCATTAGAACTCAGACTGATTGAACTGTACATTCTTTGATAGACATGGTGGAAGATGAGATTCTGTTCTTAAAAGTTGTTTGGGTGAGGTATGGAAGACTTTGAGTATCTTGAATGTTTTGTATCTTTTTAAAAACTTTTTATTTTATATTGGAGTACAGCCAATTACGGAGAAGGCAATAGCACCCCACTCCAGTACTTTTGTCTGGAGAATCCCATGGATGGAGGAGCCTGGTGGGCTGCAGTCCATGGGGTCGCGAGGAGTCAGACATGACTGAGCGACTTCACTTTCACTTTTCCCTTTCATGCATTGGAGAAGGAAATGGCAACCCACTCCAGTGTTCTTGCCTGGAGAATCCCAGGGACGGCAGAGCCTGGTGGGCTGCCGTCTATGGGGTCGCACAGAGTTGGACACGACTGACGTGACTTAGCAGCAGCAGCAGCATAGCCAATTAACAATGTTTTGATAGTTTCAGGTGGACAGCAAGGGGACTCGGTCATACATATATATCAATCCAGTCTGCCCCAAACTCCCCTCCCATCCAGGATGCCACATAACATTACAGTGGGTCCTTGCTGGTTATTCATTATATGTAGCAGTATATATGTGTCTACCCCAAACTCCCTAATTATTCCTTCCCCCATCCTTCCCCTTTGGTAACCATAAGTTTGTTCTCTGTCTGAGTCTGTTTCTGTTTTGTAAATAAGTTCATTTGTATTATTTCTTTTTTAATGATGTAGTTTTACCTACATAAGCTATTCAATAGGAAATCTTAAAAAAAAAAGTTCAATTGGAAGATCATTGCTTTACAGTGTTGCATTGCTTTCTTCCAAACAACAGTGTGAATCAGCTGTAAGTATACATATATCCGCTCCCTCTTGAGCCTCCCTCCATCCCCATCTCACCCTCTAGGTCATCACAGAGCAGTAGGTTGAGCTCCCTGTGTTATATAGCCACTTCCCACTAGATATCTATTTTGAAAATGATAATGTATATATTTCAGTACTACTTGCTCCATTTGTCCCTCTCTCCTTCCCCAGGTGGCTCAGTGGTAAAGAGTCCGCCTGCCAATGCAGGAGACACTGGAGATGCAGGTTTGATCCCTGGGCTGGGAAGATCTTCTGGAGGAGGAAATGGCTACCCATTCTAGTATTCTTGCCTGGAGAATCCCGTGGACAGAGGATCCTGGCAGGCTACCGTCCATGGGGTCACAAAAGGGTCAGACACGACTGAGTGACTAACGCTAGCTGTTATCATCCCTCCTTCCTCAGCATGTCCACAGGTCCCTTCTCTAGGTCTGTGTCTCTATTCCTGCCCTGCAAATAGGTTCATCAGTACCATTTTCCTAGGCTCCATGTATGTGTGTTAACATAGATATTACAAACAAAGAAAGTTATAGGGCAACGTCCCTGATGAACGTAGGAAGATCTTAATTCATCCAGAGTCTGAAATAGTGGCGGGTATTTTCAATGACTTTCCTGATTGAATTGAACCTGATGTTTTGTCTGAGATAAGTTAAGACTTCAGGGTAGAAATGGGCTAACTCTCTTTTACAATTCGACAGATAGTAGCTGTCAGGAAGGTAAATTGAGACACCAAAGGAAGATAGTACACGAAGCTCTCCTGGGAGGTTCTGTGAAGAGGAAATAGGACAAAGCAACCAGAGGTGGTGGTGTTCGCGTTCTGCCTGCAGAGAAGAGACTGTGAGCTGGAGGCTCTGATTCACAGAAACATCAGAGGTCAGGTGAGATATAAAGTCAAACAGAAAGAGATATATATGTACCGAAAAGATTTCATTTTATAATGAGTTGATTTTGGGAGTAGGTTGAATCCACTGGAAAGCGTTATAAGACCCACCACATCTGCCCAGTGGATACACTGTTCACCCATCCATTCACTCAACAGTATTCATGGAGCACTTACTACAGCTGGTCACTAGGATATGCAAAAACAAAAGCCCTTGACCTCACAGAACTTACACTCAGGTGAAGTGTCCAAGGGGAGAAGGCTTTCACTATCCACTGGGAACGTGGACAAAGGGGAGGACCGCTTTAGGTGTGGAGGGGAGGTGGACAGGGTCCCATCATACCGGTTCTTGTACTTTTAACGTTCAGAGAAATGACGAGCCACTGATGATTTTTAAGTAGGGAACTAAAATGATCAGATTAGCTTCTAAGGGTCCTCTTTCAGCATCCTCATGGCTTCTGTCCATGTTCCGTTTCTCCCTGCTGCCCATGTAGACAGAGTTTTCTAACAACCTCAGAAAACTGAAGGGAACAGAGGAACTTTGGTCCAGGGAACCGGAGAACTGGAAATGGATGAAAATGTTATTATTTTTTTTTTTCAGTTGAATTTGGACTCTGGAAGCCACTGGGACTTCCCTGGTGGCTCAGATGGTAAAGAATCTGCCTGTAATGCAGGAGACCTGGGTTCGATCCCTGGGTCAGAAGATGCCCTGGAGGAGGGCATGGCAACCCACTCCAGTTTTCTGGCCTAGAAAATCCCACAGACAGAGGAGCCTGGTGGGCTACTGTCTATGGACTTGCAAGTAGTCGGACATGATAGAGTGACTTTCATTCACTCACTTGGACTCCTGGGACCTACACCTGGACCACACAGTAGCTCTCCATGGTTGCCCTGGGTCTGATGCACTCTTCTCCTGCCCTAGAAGCCTTCCCAAACAGCTGATCACACCATGTTCCAACACGGAACCCTCTATCGGCTGCCTCGGGCTACATCCTCAGAGTCCAGTCTCTCCACAGATTGGTCCTGTCAGTCTGCCCTGTGCTGTTTATCCATGAGGTTTAATTACACAAGAGTACTTCCTAAACTGCTTCCGTAGATGCAAGTTTACTGAGATGTTAAAAGATGCTCTACAAAAATGGGAGGCGAGTTGATGAGTCAAGCAGACTGATAAAACAAATCCAAAGTATGATAACATCCTCCCTTTGAGACTCATAAGGTAGTTAACCTCACTAAAGGCTCTGAGAAACGCTGCAAAATCTTCTTTAACCCAGCACTTCTTGAGCATAGTTAACAGCAAATTCTCTCTTCTACTTAACACCTATGGTCACCTGGTTGAATGGTTTGGGAAACACTCTTAAGCTAACCCTTCACTTTTGCCAGGTTGGTCTGTCTAACCCTAGATGTGCCTTTGAACTTCCCCTGCCTTGGTTTGCCTTATCTGTTCCCTGTTTTGGAAAATTCTTCATTAATAATTCTATCCTTCTAATCTCATCCAATTCAAATGCCATCTCCTTCGTGAAGCCCACCTTGATTATTCCACCCCAGAATGATGTTGCTTTAAGTACACATATATCCCCTCCCTCTTGTGTTATACAGCAGCTCCCCACATTTTACACCATTTTACACATGGTAGTGTATAAATGTTGATTGTGCTTTCTCAGTTCATCCCACCTTCTCCTTCCCCCTCTGTGTTCACAAGTCCATTTTCTATGTCTGTATCTCTATTCCTGCCCTGAAAATAGGTTCATCAGTACCATATATGTATACTTATAACCAATTCACATTGTTGTATAGCAGAAACTAACACAGCATTGTAAAGCAATTATCCACCAATTAAAAATAAAAAATGTGTTATCAAGCTTATTATAAAAGCAGAATGATGGTGCTCTTTTTCTGACTTTTAACACATTTTACTTCCTGCCTCATATTGCTCATGAACAATAATGTTTACAGTATTATCCTTTCCGTGTTTAGAGCTGTGAAATGAATGGATCAGTCTCTTGAAGGGACTGATAGTTTTACTTTTTACATGAAAGAATTATGAAAGAACATGAGTGCTGTAATAAGACAAATAGCCGTTCCTGTCACATTTAAGCTAAGCAGCTGCATGACTTTGGACAACTTACCCAGCCTCAGTTAACTCTCAGTTTCCTCATCTGTAAAATAGGGATGATAAACTGCCTCCTTGTTAGACATTGGGCCTTCTTGGTGACTCAGATGGTAAAGAATCTATCTGCAACGCAGGACACCCGGGTTCAATCCCTGGGTTGGGAAGATCCTCTGGAGAAGGAAATGGCAACCCACTCTGGTATTCCTGCCTGTGAAATCCCATGGACGGGGAGTCAAGTGGGCTAGAGTCCTTGCGGTCAAAAGAGTGGGATGCACACGACTGAGCAACTCACACTTTCATTTTATTAGAGGCTTCGTGAAGATCAAATGAGACCACGGTCAGTATCCAACATGTTGTAAGCAATTAATACACGCAGGCTCCAATTATTATTATAATTTCTGTTACTACTGTGTGTGTGTGTTTACTCAGTTGCTCAGTCATGTCCATGGGATTTCCCAGGCAGGAATACGGAAATAGGTCACCATTTTCTCCTCCAGGGGATCTTCCTGACCCAACGATCAAATCCACCTCTCCTGCCTTGACAGGTGGATTCTTTACCACGGAGCCACTGGGAAAGCCCTTAGTACTACTACAAAAAAAATCTCTTTTTTTTGTTTTAGTGACTGCAACATGTACAATATTCCAGGACATCAAAATTCTGAATAGTTTGATATTTTGGCATCCGAAAAGACTGCTTCTCTCTTGGCGGAGAGCAGGATATTGGATATACCCACTGCCTAGTAGGAAATGGTTTTCTTTCCAGAGAGGAAGGGAATGTGGCTATAATAGCCATGCTTCCTAGATTTTCTGGTCCACCCAGATTTTAAGAGCAAATCTCATCAGCAAACAAAGAATTTGTCCAATGAATCTGATTTCTGGTTCATTGTGAACGCTGTGCGTTGTGCAGAGAGGTGTTTAGTTCTCGCTTGTGACTGATTTGCCTGGTCTGTGGCCTGGATATCAGGAACCTGGCACTCGTGAATCAGCGGCTGGGCAGGATCAGCACTTGACTGTGTTAGTCTAGTTTTCCCTTGAATCTTGACATGTGATTGTCTGATATCAAACTTCAACAAAAGAAAATGCCAAAGATTCTTTTGTATCATACATGGTAATTATCTGTGAATTAAGATAAAAGAACAGGATATATGTATACATATTTTCATGTTTCTACTCAGTCTCAGTCAGTAAATATTTATTGAGTACCTACTATGTGCTAGGCACAGTTATGGGCAGCTGTGATATAATAGTAAGCAAAAGACATATCTTGGGACTTCCCTGATGGTCCAGTGGCTAAGACTCTGAGCTCCCAAAGCAGGGGGCCAGGGTTTGATCCCTAGGCAGAGAGCGAGATCCTACATGCCGCAACTAAAACCTGGCACAGCCAAATAAATTATTTTAAAAAGTCATACCAAAAAATATCTGTTAAAAAAAAAAAAAGACAGACATCTCTATTATAATGGAGCTTAATTCTGTCTGGAGAAGACAGAAAACAAACAAGTAAACAGATGAAGATATTATACATGAAGTGGTGGGAAATGCTACGAGAAAAATCAAAGCAAAGGTAGGCGGGATGCAGAGCTAAGGAGATCAGGGAAGGTTCTGGGTTAGGATGACATTTGAGCAAAGGTGTGAAGGAAATGTGAGAAGCATGTAGGCTAAGGAACTCTGGAAGGGAAAAGAACCCTGTCACCTAATATGGAAGAGGAGAAAGCTGAGATAAAGGGAAAGAATGGCTTGATGTTAGATAAAGAAACACACTGGATTTTCTGGCCACGTCAAGTTTGTATTTTATCTGATGTAAAGGAATTGGGAAGCCATTTGTGCACGTTAAGGCAAAGTACTACATTTGCCTTTTTAAAAGATCCTGCTGGCAGCAGAGAGTGGAGAGCAGGTTGGAGAGAGCCAAGTGGGTATGGAGAGAGGGGTGGAGGGATATGAAATAGCTCAGGTAGGAGATGATGCTGACTTGGACTGGACCAGGGTTTATCAGCCTCAGCACTAGTGATATTTTGAGCTGCATAATCTTTGCTGTTGAGGGCTGCCCTGGGCACTGTAGGCTGCTTAGAAGTTGCCCTGGTCTCTACCAACTGGATGTCAGTAGCATCCTTTCTCCCCAGGTGTGACCGCTCTAGATGAATATCCGCAGAGAGGCAAAATTGTGCCCAGTTGAGAGTCACTGGACTGTGCTGCTGGTAGAGATGGATGGAGGAGGACGGATGTGAGAGGTCTTGGAAGGCAAGAGTCAACGAGAGGTGATGTACGTGGGCTGGTAATGGAGAAAACGAAGAGGGAGAGAGAGGAGCCAAGAGACTGGCCTGGATGCTGTGCTTCGGCTGTCACGTTGGAGGAGGGGTGGGCTTGCTGCTGAAGATACTGGTTCAGTTCTGGAAGGGCAGCACTGGGCAGCCCACGAGACCCCTCTCTCCTGCTGAGTGGAGGTGGGAGCAGCGAGGCCTGGAATACGGCAGAGGGACCTGGGGGAGGGGCAGGTTTCTACACTGGTGACTGGGGCCATGATGGGAGGAGATGGAACCAATCAGGGAGCTATCCAGAGGGAGAAAGGAAAGACGAGCGCTGAGGGTAAAGCCGTGGAAACCCGGAGGATTGAAGCCTTCATGCAGAGCCAGCCAAAAGGCCAGAAAACTCCCCGGGGCCTGTGATAACCTGGCCCCTACGCAGGAAATGGCGTGGGGGTCAAGACAGCGGGCTCTGAGTCCAGTGACATGTGTGCTTGCCTCCTGATTCCACCACTTAAATTTACATGCCTGTGGGTACATTTCTTAGCCTTCCTAACCCTTGCAGTGATGCTGGGAGGGATTAGATGCAGTGCTGTATTGAACATCTTTCACTTGGTGCCTGGCTTGTAGGAGGTCCTCAGTTAGTGGTAAATGTAGAAAGAGGTGTGGAGAGGCACAAAACTTCAGATGCTGCATATACTCGGGGATGGAGATGTTCTCTGAAGAGGGTCAGTTGGAGGCGCTCGGCTGCGTGCACAGAAGGAGCAAAAGCATCTCAAGCAGCGAGTGTGCCTAAGTAGGATCTGCTGAAACCCTACACAGCCCCAAGGGGGTAAGGTAATGAAAGGTGTTTTCCTCCCTCCAGGACAGGTGCTCAACTGATACAATTTAGAGTCTCAAATTCCAGAGCTTATTTGTTTGTTCTACATACAAGTTAGCCCAGCTCAGCACACCTGTGAACTAAGATGTTATGATGCACCCAAGCCTGTCTTTTATTAAGCTCTTTGCAAGCCGTCAAAATAAGACCAAATGTCCATGCGTCACTAAGTATGCACATGGACGTAAAACGAGCCGTTGTGAGGACTGCACGATGAAGAGCTCAAAATAGCACGTGAATCCTGGGGCTCTGGAAAATACAGTTACATGATTAATGTAACCAGCATTAGATATAAAATGAAATTAAATATTTTATATAGCGAGAAATGCCTACACACACATAAAATTCCCTGTTAGTTGTATTTGAGGTTTAGCCATGTTGAATCGATAAAAAATGATTTAGAACGGATGGCTTCCAGCAGCTGGTTGCGCTTTCAGTCTTCCATAAAGAAGTTAAAATTAATTTTAATATGTTGATGGTGCTTATTGATGATAATATTCATAATAAATATCCATTGGAAAAATTCTCTGGCACATCTATGTGACAGGGAGGTCAAAAATGTTAATGACAATCACAACTACAAAATGCAATTCAGTCAATTACTTTAATTAAATCTAAAACTACTTTATGTCTTCTCATTTATACAGTAAACTAATAGTGGAGAAAGGGCATCATCTTTATCTGGCTCGTTTCAGCGTCCAAAGATGCGGTCTCAGGTTGTGTTTTCACACTGGTAGCTCTTACATCCTTGTGGAACATTTAAAGTAATTATGGGTCTTACAAGTAATGCTTCTGCTTCTATGAAGGGGAAAAGGGTAGAGAGTTCCTTCTGAATGCAGTTTTATAGAAAGAGAGTTTTCCCTTCACAGATGCTAATCTTGTATTTACAGACTGGGTTATGTTGGACGGAGCCAACATTCCATGGTAAATGGTAGAAGCGTCTACATTTCAGTGAATCCTTTTTAATTATATTGTTTGGTATCAGAAGAAAAGGAACGCAGCTGTCTGAGTTCTCACTGTCACACAGGTTACAGTGCTCCCAACTCACTCAGTTCTTACAACCCTAACAAATACTTTTTTAAAAAAAAATTGGGGGGCCATATTAAACTTTAGAACCCTTATATCTTAATGTTATTGAACTTGGGAAGTAGAAAGGTGAACATTTTAAATAATAAATCAATCAATCAACAGTTTATTCAGTATTTTTACACAGTCATTTAATACCTACTATGTGCTAAAATTGTTGTGGGCATCCAAACACAGCTATAAATTACACAAGTGAAATCCTGACCCTCCCCTTAAGGGGCTTACATTTTGTTTGGAAAGAAATGAGAAAACAAACAAGTGAATTGAATAATACTAGACAGTGGCAAAGATCATAGGGGAAAAAAGTAGGATGATGGTGAAACTAGATCAGTTGTGTCTGACTCTTTGCGACTCCGTGGACTATACAGTCCATGGGATTCTCCAGGCTAGAATACTGTAGTGGGTAGCCTTTCCCTTCTCCAGGGGATCTTCCCAACCCAGGTCTCCCATACTGTGGGAGGATTCTATACTGTCTGAGCCACCAGGGAAGCCCAAGAATACTGGAGTGAGTAGCCTATCCCGTCTCCAGCGGATCTTCCTGACGGAGGAATCGAACCAGGGTCTCCTGCATTGCAGGCGGATTCTTTACCAACTGTGCTATATGGTAGGGTGACAAACTTTTCAAGTTTGCCCAGAGTTATTCTGGTTTTGAAGTAGGAAATGACAACCCACTCCACTATCCTTGCTTGGAAAATTCCAGAGACAGAGAACCCTGGCAAGGTCTGCCTGGGGTCGCAAAGAGCTGGACCCAACTGAGCACATTCACATGCTTTCTGGTTTTAGCATAGAAAGTCTTGCATCCCAGGAAAATCTTCTGGTCCAGGCAAACTGAGGTAATTGGCTGCCCTTGTAGTGGGAAAGAGAATGACTAAGAGAAACCCATCTTTTGGATGAGGAGTCAGGGAAGGCCTTCCTAGGGGGTTGACATTTGAGTCGAGACAAGAATGATACAAAAGAGGCGTCTTCAGATTTCTGTCGAACCATCAGGATGAGGCTCATCCCCTCCTAGAGAGGTTCCAAACAGAAATTTGTGTTTTGAGAATATGAGTAAACACTTATGGAATATTTTCCATGGGTCAGACAATATTTCATATCATTCAATTCCTAAGTCCAAGTAGTAGGCAATGTTACTCCCATTTTACAAGTCAGACATAAAGTGACAAGCATTGTCTGAAGTCTTGAGGCTAATGAGTAGAGAGTTGGATAAAATTTTGCTCTGGCAGTTTGACCTATTTTAGGGAGAAACAATCATTTCCTGCTTGGAGAGGTGATAGAAACAGAACTTTAATTTCACAGAACCCAGATTCTTGCTATATTGCCCATGAAAACTTCTCTAAACTTGATTAGCTTGGACATTATTCTTTATCTAATCTAGACCTGATGACATCTGGGTTAAGCAGCCTCTAAAGAGTCAGATACTTCCTAAAGAGCTCAAGATTCCTTGGGGAAATATGATGGGGTACAAAGGTAGGACTTGGAGTTTCTGAAAATCACAGATGAGGTAAAAAGCAAAAAATAGACTCTTTCTTTTAAGCGTAACTGTAATTCTATTTATCTCTGAGCTAGTGTTGCCTGTAGACAAATTAGGAGGCATATATTTTTGTCTTATTACTTAGCTTCTGGCATGGGTGCATTCCTTAAGTCTTTTCAGAGCAGACCTTGTATACTATATCTTTGGATTTTCCATTGCAACTAACAGGTCCTTGCATTTAGTGTGAAATCTATAAACATTTGCTGAAATTCAAATATTTGGAGGATCAGCATTGGTATCCTAATAAAGTTATGATTACAATTTTTAGTAATTTTCTACAAGATAAATTCTAAAGTGACTCACTCCTGGGTTTGGCTAACAATCACTTGGACCTCAAAAAGAAGACTATCCCTTGCCATAGTTGTACTTTAACCTAACTCATGCCATGATGACAAGTTCTGCATGTCTGCATTTATTTGCATTAAAATACACAGAAAGCAATCCTAGAATGGTAGAATGAGGACACTGAAAAAGCTACTCCCCCACAAAAGCAATGAGAACACTGGCAAAAATCACCAAAAACAACTTTTTCAGAACTCTGAAAATTAACCAAAGGCTTACAGTAACCCCCAAAGTGTTTATTCAAGGAAGATGACTAAATCATGATAAGAGGAGTGAGTGCTGTGACGTTTTAACTTACTCACGTCCCCTCCCGCTCTTCCCAGATCTGCAGTAGCCTTGAACACCAACCGCCTCATAAACATGGTAGGTATGAAAATGATTGGTCTAGAAGCCACCGAAGGGGGAAAAATGATATTGAAGCCCCCACAGGCCCCATCCCCAGAAATCTGTCACTATTTCATCTCAGTCTCACAATTTGTCTTTATTTGATCTGATTCAGAGCTCACTTTACAAACTGCCTTTTCTCTAGGGTCTTGGTTAAAAATAATCAGTGGCACTGTTAAAGTCAACCAGTATCTGAGTTGCTGATGACAGTTGGAGCTAGCAAGAGACTAAACAGAACATTAAAAAGGAAGAACTGAGGAGTAAGAGTAATGAAAATAAAAACTTCTACAGCAACAAATCTTGAGCTGAGGGGGATCTTATTTACATCGTGCTTTTTAAAGTGTTGTTTTCCAAAGAAACAGGAAAATATGGCTTACACCTAGGGAAAAAACAATGAAAACAACCCTTGAATTAGCTCAGGTGTTGGACTTATAAGACAAGAACTTTAAAAGAACAAAGGGAAGGTATATCTAAATAATTTAAAGAAAATATGAGACTATTTGACCAAGGAGATAACATCAATAAAAAGATAGAAATTACATAAAAAAAAAAAGAACAAAATAGGATTTTTGGAGTTGAAAAATACAAAAATTGAAATGAAAAATATGCTAGAGGAGCTCAAAACATATTTGAATTGACAGAGGAAAGAAAGACTGAGCTTGAAGATAGTTTATTGAGATTACCCAGGCTGAGGAACAGAAAGAAAAAAAAATGGGTAAAAAAAAATGGTGCCTCAGAAATCTATGGAACATTATCCAATGTATATGTGTAATGAGAGTTGCAGAAAAAAATGTGAAAGAAAAGGGTTGAAAAATATTTGAGGGAATAATTGCTGATATCTTCCAAATTTGATGAAAAACATTAACCTGCATATTCAAGAATTTCAAAAAACTCCAAGTAGTACAAACTTAGAGAGATCCACTTTTAGCCACATCATGAAATTAATCCCAGATAAAACTGGAGATTGTGGCTAGCACACCTGGTCCACAAGAAACACTAAAAAGGATTCTTCAGGCTGAATAATTAAAATGATGCTGGTTAATAACTCACAAATATATGAGTACTTATAAAGGTCCTCCATAGGCAAATATAGAAGATGGGTGTAAAGTGTTTTGGCTTTTAAAACTTTTCGTGTCTTATTTTATTTAAAAGTCAACTATGTAAGGCAAGAACTTTGTTGATGTACTTACAATGTTTAAAGCTAATGACAATAGTTGCACAAAAAAAGGGAAAAAAATGGAGGTATATTGGTGCAAAGTTTTGGTATTAGTATGGAAATTAGGTTGGTATTCATCCAAACTAGATTATTGTAAGTTAGGATGTTTATTATAATACCCAGGGCAACTACTAAGAAAATAAAAACTAATAGCAAGGACATTAAAATAGTATACTATTGAAATATCTAGTTAATGCAAAATAAAGCAGTTATGGATGAATGGTAAAACAAAAAAGACGTAAGCTATATAGAGAATAAATAGCAAAATGGCAGATATAAATCCTATCCTATCAGTAATTACCTAATGTAGATGGACTAGCCACTTCAATCAAAGGCAGAGATTGGAAAAAATGGATAAAAACTTGATCTGACTATATGCTGTCTATAAGAGAAACACTTTAAATCAAAGGCGCAAATAGATTGAAAGTAAAAAACAAAACGAAAAACCTATACTAACAAATAGTAACCAAAAGAGCACTGGAGTGGTTAGACTAAGTCATATTAAATAGGCTTTAAGACAAGTTTTTGCTATATGTGAAGAATGACACTTTATAATAATAAAAGGATCAGCCCATTAGGAAGACTTAGTGATAAACATATATGCACCCCAGAGTACTGAAATCTATTAAACAAAATCTGACATAATTGAAGTGAGAAATAGAGAATTCCACAGTAATAGTTGGAGACTTCAATAGTCCACTTCCAAAAATGAATAGAACAACTAAACAGAAAATTAAAAAAAAAACCAGAAAGCTCAAACAATAGTGTAAACGAACAAAACCTGACAGACATCTATAGAACTCTCCACCCAACAACTACAGAATGCAAATTCTGTGGGACATTCTTCAGCAAAGACCATATTAAGTTTCAAAAGTTCAGAGTTCAAAGTGTTAGTCACTTAATTGTGTCCAACTCTTTGCAACCCCATGGACTATAGCCCACCAGAATCCTCTGTCCATGGGATCCTCCAAGCAAGAATACTGGAATGGGTTGCCCTTCCCTTCTCTAAGGGATCTTCCCACTCCGGGTATTAAACTCAGGTCTCCCATATTACAGGCAGATTCTTTACTGTCTGAACCACGAGGGAAGCCCATAATAAGTTTAAAAGGACTGAAATCACACAAAGTATACAAGTACATTCTTTGACTACTGTGGAATGAAATTAGAGATCAATAACAAGGATTTTTAGGAAAGATACCAATATATGGAAATAAAACTACATTTTGTGGCTCAGCTGGTAAAGAATCCCCTGCAATGCGGGAGACCTGGGTTTGATCCCTGGGTTGGGAAGACCCCCTGGAGAAGGGAAAGGCTACCCACTCCAGTATTCCGGCCTGGAGAGTTCCATGGACTGTATAGTCCATGGGATCGCAAAGAGTCGGACACGACTGAGCGACTTTCACTTCACAAATAATCAATGGGCCAAAGAATAAATCACAAAGACAAATTATTAAATACTTTGAGTTAATGAAAAGGAAACAAAACCTACAAAACTTATGGGATGCAGCTAAAGCAATGCTTATAGCAAATTTATGCTGCTAGGCTCAGTCACTCAGTTGTGCCTGACTCTTTGCCACCCCATGGACTGTAGCCCAAGACACTCCTCTGTCCATGGAATTTTCTGGGCAAGAATACTGGAGTGGGTTGCCATTTCCTACTCCAGGGGGTCTTCTCCATGCAGAGATTGAATCTGCTTCTCCTTCATCTCCTGAATTTCAGACAGATTCTTTACCACTGAGCCACCTATGCTGCTAAGCACCTATTATTAATATATTAAAAGGAAGAAAGAGCTCAAATCAATAGCCAAAACTTCTGCCTTAAGAAACTAGAAAAAGAAGAGCATATTAAACCCAAAGCACACAAGGGAATAATAAAGAATAGAACTGCAATAAATGGAATAGAGAATAGAAAACAATAGAGAAAATTATTTGGTTATTTGGAAAGATCAACAAAATTGACAAATCTTGGGAATTCACTGGCAGTTGAGTGGTTAGGACTCCATACTCTCCATACAGGGGGCATAGGTTCAATTCCTGGTCAGGGAACTAAGATCCTGCAAGCCATTAGTGAAAGTAACTCTGTTGTGTCCAACTTTTTGCGACCCCATGGACTATATGGTCCATGGAATTCTCCTGGCCAGATTACTGGAGTGTGTAGCCTTTCCCTTCACCAGAGGATCTTCCCAACCCAGGGATTGAACCCAGTTCTCCCGCATTGAGCAGATTCTTTACCAGCTGAGCCACAACTGGGAGCAGCCAAAAAGAAAAAAGAGAAAAGACTCAAATTACTAAAAATTAGGAACAAAAGAGAGACATCTTAACTTACCTTACGAACATAAAAGAGGATTGTAAGGGAAAACTGTAAATTTGCTAACAAATTATATAACCTGGATGAAATGAATAAATGACTAGAAACACACAAACTACCGATACTGATTTGAGAAGAAATAGAATAAGCAAATAGACCTATAAAAAGTAGAGATTGAATTAGAAATCAAAACAATTCCCACAGCAAAAAGCCAAAACCTAGATGGCTTCACTTATTACATCTTTCAAATATTAAAAAAAAAAAAATACACAATGAGACCAGTATTACCCTGATGTCAAAACCAGAAACGACATCACAAGAGCTACAGACTATTATCCTTTCATAGCATAGCTGTAAATATCCCCAACAAAATACTAACAAACCAAGTTCAGCATCATAGAAAATGGATCATTTACCATGATGAATTTAGCATATGAAACTTTAACAGGATTAAGTTAGCATCTGAAATTCAGTCTATTTGATACAATGTATTAATGGAATAAAAAATAGATACCACATACTCTTCTTAATAGAAGTAGAAAAAGCATTTGACAATATTCAACATCCATTCATGATAAAAACCCTGAACAAACCAGGAATAGAAGAGAATTTTCCTAAACTGTTCAGATTACCCATGAAAGATATATAGCTACAGGCATACTTAGTGGTGAAAGATCAAGATCAGAAACAAAATCAGGATAAAGACAAGGATGTCTGCTCTTTCCACTTCAATTCTACATCATACTGGCTATTCTAGCCAGAGCAATTGGACAAGAAAAGGAAATAAAAGACATCTATCTAGACTAAAAGGAAAGAAATAAAACTATTTGAAAATGACTAATCTTGTAGAAAAATCTTAAGAAGTTCACTAAAAGATTGTTAGAGCTAATAGATGAGTTTAGCAATGTTGCAGAATACAAGATCAATACAAAGAAATCAATTGTTCATTAGTAATGAAAACTTGGAAATAAAATTAAGAAAATAATTTCATTTTTTGTTGTTTAATTCTTTTTTTTCTTTCCATTTTATTGAGGTATACTTGACATATAACACTCTGTAAGTTAAAAGTGCATAGCATTTGACTTACATACATCATGAAATGATTAACATAGTAAGTTTAGCTAACATCCATCACCTAATGTTGTTTTTAGTTACTAAGTAATGTCCAACTTTTGCAACCCCATAAACTTGGGATTTCCCTGGCAAGAATACTGGAGAAGGTTGCCATTGCCTTCTCCAGGGGATCTTCCGGATCCAGGGATTGAACCTGGGTCTCCTGAATTGCAGGTGGATTCTTTACCATCTGAGACTCCAGGGAAGCCCATCATTTAACATAAATACAAGATAAAAGAAAGAGAAACAAAAACTGATCTTTTTCCCTTGGGATAACTCTTAGGATTTACTCTTTCAACTCTCATGTGTAACGTACATCAGTGTCAACCATATTAACCATAACATCCCCATTATTACTTATCTTCTAACTGGAAATTTGTGCTTTTTGACCACCTTCAACCAATTCCCTCTTCCCCTAGCCCCACCTCTGATAACTACAAATCTGACGTCTTTTTTTTGGTGAGTTCGTTTTTTGAAGTAAAACTGACCAACAGCATTATGTTAGTTCCTAGTGCTCAACATAGTGATTTGTTATTTCTGCACTTTATAAAATAATCACCATGATAAGTCTAGTTGTTATGCCATCTGTCTCCATACAAAGATACTGCATTATAACTGAGTGTACCTCTTATGCTGTCATTTTCATCCCCAGGACTCATTTATTTTGGTACTAGGAGTTTGTCCCTCTTAATCCCCCTCAACTCTTTCACTCATCCCCCATACTCCTCCCCTCTGGCAACCACTAATTTGTTTTCTGTGTCTATGAGTCTGTTTCTGCTTTGTTATGTCCCTTTGTTTGGCTTTTTATTAGATTCAATGTATAAGTGGAATCACGTGGTATTTGTCTTTCCCAGTCTGACTTATTTCACTTAGCATAATACCCTCTAGGTTTATTCAGGTTGTAGCAAATGGCAAAATTTAATTCTTTTTAATGGCAGAGTAATATTTCATTGTCTAATATGCATATTCTTTGTTTCATCGGGCACTTAGGTTGCTTCCATATCTTGGCTATTGTGAATAATGCTGCAATAAACACAGAGGTGCATATATCTTTTTGAATTATGTTTTTTTTTTCTTTGTAAAAATAGACAGAAGTGAAATTGTTGGAATGCATGGTAGTTCTATTTTTAAATTTTTATTTCAAATATTTGTTTTGTTTCACTTCTTCCTATTTTTATTATTTTGAGGAACCTCCTTAATGTTCTCCATAGTGGCTGTATCAATTAATATTCCCACCAACAGTACAGGAGGGTTACATTTCTCCAAATCTTTGCCAGCAGTTGCTAGTTGTCTTTTTGATAATAGCCATTCTGACAGGTGTGAGGTAATATCGTATTGTAGATCTGATTTGCATTTCCTTATGATTAGTGATGTTGAGCATATTTTCATGTGTCTGTTGACCATTTGTATGTCTTATTGGGAAAAATGCCTATTCTTGTTCTCTGCCCATTTTTCAGTTGTTTGTTTGATGTTGAGTTGTGTGTGTTCTTTGTATATTTCAGATATTAACCCCTTATCAGATATATTGTTTGCAAATATTTTCTCGCATTCAGTAGTCAGCCTTTTCCTTTTGTTGACAATTTCCTTTGCTGTGCCAAAGCTTTTTAATTTGATATATTCCCATTTGTTAATTTTTGTTTCCGTTGCCTAAGGAGACATATCCAAAACCATATTGCTAAGACTAATGTCAAGGAGTTTTCCTTCTGGGATTTTTATGGTTTTAGGTCTTACATTTAAGTCTTTAATCCATTTTGAGTTTATTTTTTAAATAGTTGAGAAAGCAGTCCAGTTTAATTTTTTGCGTGTAACTGTTCAATTTTCCAAACACTATTTATTCAAGAGGCTGTCTTTTCCTCGTTGTATATTCTTGTCTTGTTTCAAATTAATTGACCTTATAAGTGTGGGTTCATTTCTGAATTCTCTATTCTATTCCATTGATCTATATGTCTGGCTTTTTAAATTTTGGCCGGTATCTTACTGTTTTTTTGTTTGTTTGTTTGTCTCTTTTGAACTTTTAATTTTGTATTGGGATATAGCCAATTAACAATGTTGTGATAGCTTCAGGTGGACAGAAAAGGGACTCAGTCATATATATATATGCCCTCTTCCATCCAGACTGCCACATAACATTGAGCAGAGTTCCATGGGCTATATAATAGGTCCTTGTTGGTTATTCATTTTAAATAGAGCAGTGTGTACATGACCATCCCAAACTCCCTAACCATCCCTTCCCCCCAGCAACTGTAAGTTCATTTTATAAGTCTATGAGTCTCTTTCCGTTTTGTAAGTTCACTTGCATCATTTATTTTTAGATTCCACATATAAGGAATTCATACAATATTTATCCTTCTCTATCTAACTTACTTCACTCAGTATAACAATCTCTAGCTCCATCCATATTATTCCATGGCATTATTTCATTCATTTTAATGGCTGGGTAATTTTCCCTTGTGTATATGTGCCACATCTTTATCCATTCCTCTGTCAATGGACATTTAGGTTGCTTTCATGTTTTGGCTTTTGTAAACAATGCTGTAATGAACACTGGGGTGAATGTATCCTCTCAGATCATGTTTTTCTCCAGATATATGCCCAGGAGTGGGATTGCAGGGTCATATGGTAGCTCTATTTTTAGTTTTTATAAGGAACCTCCATACTGTTGTCCACCAACAGTGTAGGAGGGTTCCCTTCTCTCCACACCCTCTCCAGCATTTATTGTTTGTGGATTTTTTTCATGATAGCCATTCTGGCTGGAGTGAGGTGATATCTCATTGTAGTTTTGATTTGCATTTCTCTAATAATTAGCGATGTTGAACATCTCTTTGTGTGCCTATTGGCCATTTGTATGTCTTCTTTGGAGAAATGTCTATTTATATCTTCTGCCAATTTTTTGGGTGAGTTTTTGTTTTAATGTTGTTAAGCATCATAAGCTGTTTGTAAATTTTGGAGACTAATCCCTTATTGGTCACATTATTTGCAAACATTTTCTCAGAATCTTTGTGTTTCTTTTCATTTTGTTTATTGTTCCCTTTGCTGTATCATACTGTTTTGATAATGATAACTTTTTGGAGTATAGTTTGAAATCAAAGAATGTGATACCTTCAGATTTGTCCTTCTATCTCAAGGCTCTTTTGGCTATCTGGGATCTTTTATATTTCTATGCAAATTTTATCATTATTTGTTCTAGTTCTGTAAAAAATGCCACTGGTATTTTGATAGGGGTTACATTGAATCTGCAGTTTGCCTTGTAGTATGGTAACTTCAACAATATTAACTCTCCCAGTCCCTGAGCGTGTATGTATTTCCAGGGCTTGTGCTGTCTTCAGCTTCTTTCATTGGTGTCTTATAGTTTTCTGAACACAGGTGAGACTTGTTCCACCTTCTTCCGAGATTTATTCCAAAGGATTTTATTCTTTTTGATGCAGTTGTAGATGGGATTGTTTTCTTAACTTCCTTTCTGATAGCTTGTTGTTAGTGTATAAAAGCACGACAGACTTTTATGTGTTAATTTTGTATCCTGAAACTTTACTGAATTCATTATTACTTCTAATAGTTTTTGATGGTGTCTTTAGGATTTTCTGTATATAGTATCACACAATCTGCAAACACTAACATCTTTAGTTCTTCCTTTCCATCTTGGAATGCTTTTATTTTTATTTTATTTTTTTTTATGATTTCTGTGACTAGGACAAGAGTAATACTTAGAAACGAAAACTACCAAACATCAATGAAAGAAATTGAAGAAGATCAAAATAAATGGAAAGATGTTTCATGTTCATGGATTGAAGAAAATATCATTCAAATGGCAACAATTCCTCAAATCATGTGCAGATTTAAGGCAATCCCATTAAATATCTCACCTGCTTTTTTTCTTTACATTGACAAACTCATCCTAAAAGTTAAATGGAAATGAAAGTGGCCCAGAATAGACAATCTTGAAAAACAACAAAGTTGGAGAATTCACATTTTTCAATCTGATACTCACTAATAACATAAGACATAATAATCAAGACAGTGTGGTTCTGTCTAAGGATAGACATTTAGATCAAGCAGCAAAAGCAAAAATAGGTAAATTAGGCTCTATTAAAATTGTATAAAAATTTTACATTTCCACCATCAAGAAAATGAAAATACAACCCACAGAATAGGAGAAAATATTTTTAAATCATGAATCCCATAACAGACTTATATCCATGATACACCAAGTAGTCTTATAACTGAACAATAAAAAAAAAATAACTCAATTAAAACTGGACAAGGAATTTGCATAGTTTCCTAAAGGAGATATACAAAAGGCTAATAGGCACATGAAAAGGTGCTCACTACTGTTACTCCTTAGGGAAATGCAAAGCAAAAACCGCAGTGAGAATCCACTTCACACCTGCTAGTCTGGCTAAAATGAAAAAGACAACAAAAGTGTTGATGAGGATGTAGATAAATTAGAACACTTATGCATTGTTATAAGAGCATAGAATGGTGCAGCCACTTTGGAAAACAGTTTGGCACTTTCTTAAAATATTAAGCACAGAGTTACCATATGACCCTGCAGTTCCACGCTTAGGAATATTCCCAGGGGAACTAAAACATGCATGGAAATATACGTTCACAGAAAACTTCTTCAGGAAAGTCCTGAACAGCATTATTCATAATGGCTTCAGAGTGAATGCAACCCAAACGTTCATCAAGTGACGACTGGATAAACAAAATGTGATATATCCACACAATGGCTACTATTTGGTCATAAAAAATAATAGGAATTATTCATACACGTGGTGGCTACAACAGAGGTAAACCTTAAAAATATCATACTAAATGTAAGAAGCCAGACACAAAAGGCCACATATTGTATGATTCCATTTATGTGAAATATCCAAAACAGGCAAAGCAGAGAGATAGAAATTAGATTAGTCGTCAACAGGAATTGGGAGAGGGGACAGGGAATGACTGTTAATGTTCACAGGGTATCTTTTTGGAGTGATGAAAACGTTCTGATAGTGTTGATGGTTGCTCAACTCTGTGAACATATTGATACTGAAAGCCACTGAACTGTGCACTTAAATAAACAGGGTACATTGTACAGTATGTAAATTTTATTTCAACAGTGTTGTCATCGAAAATACTTTGTCAGTTAACTTCCATAGGGAAAAATAAACATCTTAATGGACAAATTTCTGTAAGATAAAATAAGTGTGGCCAGAATTCAGAAGTATCCTGATAACCAACTTTCTGCTGTTTTAGGTGATTGTAAGGCTGTTTAGCTGAATTGTATTCCCCAGCTGATTTTGCAGCTAGAAGTAATCATTTGACTAAATTCCGGCCTAGAGTGCAAGAATAAAATGTTTTGTGAAATTGCTCTTTGTGCTTTTTAGAGGGAAATTGCTGGCCCTTTACCTCCTCGTTCTCATTTCAGGCAGGCTAGAGCCTGGACTTGAGGATATTAAGCCATTTTTGTACAGGTTGTCAAGAGCAAACCCTTAGGGTCTGCCATAGGGCAAGATGAAAGGAAACTGGGGGGCCAGACCGTCTTGAGGAGGAGAACCTTTTGAATCACTATGATGAGATGCAGTTGCCATATATTTTGCTGTTGTTCAGTCACTTAGTCGTGTCTGATCTTTGTGAACCCCATGGACTGCAGCAGGCCCAGCCTCCCTGTTCTTTACTATCTCCTGGAGATTGCTCAGACTCATGTCTGTTGAGTCGGTGGTGCCATTCAACCATCTGTCACCCCCTTCTCCTGCTGCCCTCAATCTTTCCCAGCATCAGGGTCTATTCCAATGAGTTGGTTCTTCACCTCAGGTGGCCACAGTATTGGAGCTTCAGCTTCAGCGCCAGTCCTTCCAATGAATATTCAGGACTGATTTCCTTTAGGATTGACTAGTTTGATTTCCCTGCTGTCCAAGGGACTCGAAGAATCTTCGCTAGCACCACAGTTTGAAAGCATCAATTCTTTAGTGCTCAGCCTTCTTTATGGTCCAACTCTCACATCCACACATGACTACTGGAAAAAACATAGGCTTTGACTATATGGACATTTGTTGGCAAAGTGATGTCTCTGCTTTTTAATATGCTGTCTAGGTTCATCATAGCTTTTCTTCCAAGGAGCAAGTGTCTTTTAATTTCATGGCTATTGTTATTTTGGATACTTTCAAAGCAGTCAAATCAATCCTCCAATTTCTATAATAACATCTTTGAGATCATGGTAATTCTTGTTAAAGATTGCTTTTCTTTCTGTGAATTTATGCTCAAATGGTTTCAAATGAACAACTCCAAAGGAACAAAGATAAACAAGGCATCATGATTTTCCTCTGTGCGTTCAATGTGGGGTGGAAGCATTTGTCATGTGCACAAATAATGAATGTAAAAAAACAACTGAAGCCAGAGATTCAGGTAGAATTTTGTGAGAAGCAAAGGAGGGCTGGGGAAAATGGAGCAGATAGGGTAAGCACGAGTTAGAAAAACCATTTACTAGCAGAGAAAGGTAATATAACTTCTCATTTCATTCTATGCATTTTTATTACATAATTTATTTTGTGTCTTGATAATGTGGAGTTGTTATTATTGTCAAAAACTTTTTTATTGTGAAATGATCTGAGAGTAACAGAAGAATTCAAAGATAGTGCACAGAATTCCTGTACAACTTCCACCCAGTTTGCCGTAATGCTAACCTATGATACTAAGAAATTAACTACAATTAAGTACAATAATATTAATGGAAGTTGAGACTGTCAGATTTCACCAGTTTTTCTTTGAATACTTTTTCAGTTTCTGTTCCAGGCTCCAATCCAGGATCCAGAATTGCATTTAATCTCTAACTTCCAAAATCTTCTGTAGCTAGCTTTAGAACACAGGGCATTCACAGACCATCTCTCCAGTCTATCTGAAGTCAAAAAGTTTGAGATGGGAGCCCCAAAGTGCTAGTTCCAGGCCAGAATCAGTCATTAATGAAATACTAGGACTGTCAAGAGGGTGGTCGGGGGCTCAAACCTGAAAGTGTCCTGCAAATGATGGAGAAGTATTCTCCAATGAGATCAGTTATTCATTCATCCATCACCCAGAAAATTTTTCCTGAGCACCAGCCACGCCTGAGACACAGGGCCGCACAGCCCATGAGTCCCATTCATTGCTTGCCAGGAGTTCTAATCCTGTAAAGCTGATCATTAAGTATTTATCAAATGCCTACCATGGGCCTTATGACAGGCATTATGAACTTTCCATTAGCCTGTACTCCATGAATATTCCATTACAGGCCTGAAAGAGTTAAGGTGCCGCAATGCCTCCCCTGGGCCTGGGGAGTCCTGCACCACTCAGGGAAGGTTGCAGACGCATTAGGATCCAAGTATGTATTTTCTTTTCCCCTCTGTTTATGTCTCTGTTTTCTGTAAAGTCTCCTAAACTGCAGCCGTATCTCCCAACTTCTCTGACAATGCTATAAATTTCATTAAGAAGATGAAGCCTGTGGGGCAATTAACTCCAAAAGTGGTACAAAGCAATAGCGAGGAGATACTGGCCTGTAGTACTTAGCACTTAGCTCTGAAATTGAGATAAGCCCTATCAACTCGGGGTTGTGTTTAATGTTCACTGCCGCTTCCAGACCACAGCTACAACCCAGCGGTCACCGTGTTAACACTCCCCAATATCTATTACAATTAGTTTTTGATTAAGAGGCCTAACATGGCTTTTGAAGCCTTTTATGTTGTGTCAAATGGCTAGTGATGGAGTGAGATGGCTGGACACCTCCCAGTAACAAAGCATCTTGTAAAAGGTTTCAAGTGAACTATTTTATCATCCTAATGGAAACCAGATGACTCTAACTCCCCCCTTAATTTCAACTATTTACTGAAGAGTCCTTGTTTTGAATTACTTAAAGATTTATTCTTGAACGACTACCTCATGCATCAAGAATCGCTAATAACAGAGCCATTTGGAATTTGGGAAGGCTTTTAAAGATGACGGAGGTGATTTGCACAGAAGGTTTATTTTATTTTTATTATTTCTTTCAATTTTTAAGGGAGCAAATGCCTTTGCCCTTTTCTGGTATTTAATTATTACTTTAATGATTGTTTAGGAGGTCTTTCTCTGAGTTATGCTTTCTCTGCTGGGGTTTCAGTCGATAGTCTTGGCCTATTTTCCATGAGAGAGGTCACTGGTATTTTGTGAGGAAAAAACAACTTTTTGTAGCTATGTATGATTTAATTCTGTGTGAGTGGAAGCTATATGTCATTTTTATAAAGGTACATCAAGATCAAACAAAGTAGACTGATTTAAAAGCTTTTATAAGCTATAAAATATACTTATAAATTTAATCAAAATGGTACATAAATAAGATGTAACATGTGAATGTGAATGTGAAACACACTGGATTTTTTTGCAGCCTTTTCTTTGTGGTTTTTTTGCTGTCTCAGTAGCCTCAGCTATGTCCCTGCTTTGAACCTCTGTTTTGTGTTATCTGGGGCTTGGACTAGATACACCCTGAGTTTTTGTTTACCACTAGGAGTCATTGATTCTGTGATATCAGATGTGCTGGAAACTATTAACTCCTGGGGTACAAAAACCTCATCAAAGGAAGCAGTGTGGTGTATGGGTTCAAGCCTTCTCAGTAGATTCGTGTCCTTTGGTGTGATAACCAACTCACTAAAATGCAGATTCCTTCCATGTGAAAATAAGGCCAATGTTATCCATTCCACATGGGCTTCCCAGGTGGCTCAGTGGTCAAGAATCTGCCTGCCTATGCAAGAGTGGTGGTAGCTTAGTTGCTAAGTTGTGTCTGACTCTTGTGACCACATGAACTGTAGCCCACCAGGTTCCTCTGTCCATGGGATTCTCCAGGCAAGAATACTGGAGTGGGTTGCCATTTCCCTCTCCAGGGGATCTTCCCAACCCAGGGATCGAACCCAGGTCTCTCATATTGAAAGCAGATTCTTTACCAACTGAGCTATGCTGCTGCTGCTGTTAAGTCGCTTCAGTTGTGTCCGACTCTGTGCGACCCCACAGATGGCAGCCCACCAGGCTCCCCTGTCCCTGGGATTCTCCAGGCAAGAACACTGGAGTGGGTTGCCATTTCCCTCTCCAGGCGATCTTCCCGACCCAGGGATCAAACCCAGGTCTCTCATATTGAAAGCAGATTCTTTACCAACTGAACTATGAGGGAAACCCAAAAAGGGATGCTGTGGCTGCATGGGCCAGGAATGCAAGAAACTTGAGTTCAATTCCTGGATCAGGAAGATCCTCTGGAGAAGGGAATGGCCACCCACTCCAGTATTCTTGCCTGAAGAATCCCATGGACAGAGGGGTCTGGAGAGCTATAGTTCATGGGGTTGCAAGAGTTGGACAAGACTTAGCAACTAAACAACAACATTAGATGATAGATGTTAACTAAACTTATTATGGTAATCATTTCATGATGTATGTAAGTCAAATATTATGCTGTGCACTTTAAACATATATAGTGTTATGTGTCAATTATACCTCAACAAAATGGAAAGAAAGCAGAATTAAACAAGAAAAAATGAAACTATTTTCTTAATTTTATTTTCCAAGTTTTCATTACTAGTGTACAATTTTTTTATATTGATCTCAGTGACTGAACAAGAACAACAATAATCTATTCTACAGTTACAACTGGTAAATATCAGATGTATAGAGTGCCCAGTGAATGGTAGCCTCTTGATAATTTCTATTTTCCTTTTATTCTTTCATGTTCTGTCCTGGTTAGTGGTGTCTGGTACAATTGGAATAAATTTTGAACCATAATACTTATTGTGTATATCATGATATTATGAACATTTACTGAGCACTCGCTAAGTTCTGGGTGTCCTACCAGATCTGGGAGGCCTGAGATTAGAGGCAGAGTCTTTGTTCAGACATAAACTGGGTCAGTAGGCAGAGAATTTTAATAGAGTCAGACAGAGATGGGCAGAGGAGGGGTGACTGCTCAGTCCAGATTGCACTTGGGGTTTTATCATTTGTAGGGAAGACCTAGGTTTGATCCCTGGTTTGGGAAGATCCCCTGGAGAAGGGCATGGCTACCCATTCCAGTGTTCTTGCCTGGAGAATTGCGTGGACAGAGGAGCCTGGTGCGCTACAGTCTATGGGGTCGCAAAGAGTGGGACACGACTGAGTGAGTACATTTTCACTTTCACTTGCTTTTCATATATGCTCACATACATTATACAAGGGAATCTTTCCAACTATGCCCTGAGCCTAGCAGGGCAGTGATATCACCTCCGCTTTACAGATGAGGAATCCGCAGAGCTGAACTGTCACTGTGTTTAGTTAGATTCCTAAGATTTTTTAAAATGGGACTCGCTATCACAAATGTCATTGCAGTGAACATATGAAAGGTTTAGACCTGAAAAAGCTACAATAGATCCATTCACTCAGATTTTACTTGTCAGATCCTCCTTTTTCTAAGTGTTTCTGTCGAGAGGCCCATTTATTTTATTCATTTGGATACGTGTTCCACATTAATGCGCTGTTCGCCAAGTGCATCATCACCAAGCAAGGCGAGGGAGGCTCACAGATGAGAAAGCACCAGCTTCTGCCTTCGACAAGGAGTTCAAGGTCCTGCGGGGATAGAGCTGGGTGCACCTGTGGCCCCCACAACTGCAGTCCTGAGGTGGGGCTGAGACAGAGGCTGGCAGAGGGGCTGGAAGGCACGCAGAGCAGAGACACCCTGACCACTGGGATGGGAGTGAGGTGCGGCTCTCTGTAAGAGGAGGCGCTTGAGCCTAGCTGAGTTTTACAGGACAAACAAGGAATTGCTCAGGTCGAAAGTAAGGGTGATGTGGAGAAGGCTTCATGTTCTAAGAAGTCAGGAGAGATGAGAGAGTATGAGAACCAGGACAGCTGCCAAAGGTGGGCAGAGAGCTCAGGGTAGGGATGTGGTCCTGGAGGAGGGCAGAGGGACCAGACCCCCAGCCCTGCCACGCCACACTCAGAAACAAGATCCCACATGCCCTCTGCAGTTTATCTCAGCATCCACCCCACACTCCACTAGGAAACCAGCCCTGTTGTGCCTAATTTTTTTGCTGCTTCCACTTATGCCCGTCCCAGTTTACTGCCTTTGGCTAGTCTGGTTTTATAGTTCACCTGAGCCGTTGGTTAGAGGCTGTTATTAGTATAACCAACCTTAAATAATTTGATTTTCAGGTTGGGCACATCACAATATCTCCTGTGGGCTTGATAGTCAAACTACACATTTATTTAAAAATTGGTTTCCTCACATTATATTTGAAAGCGGTGCTACTCACTCATCTGTAAACCATTAGGCCACATATAAAAACGTATCTTGTCTGACTTTTATTCACACGGTTCTGAAAGTAAGCTTTAGGTACTAATAGTCCACTTCTCTGTTGAGTCGATTGTCCAATTTTGTTAGTTTTTCTTTTTCTGAATATTCCTATAGAGAACTGTGTGTTTAAAAGAGAGTGTGTACAACAAACTTTAAAGGTACACTCGGACTCTCTCCTTCCTCAGTAAATTTTCAGGAATTTTTGTTTGTTTATTTGTTTTTAATTCAGATGAGCAATTAAACTGGGCCAGCGTGACCTGCGGTTAAATGCATATTGTTTGGCTTGAGCTGAGTTTCCACGAGTTGTCAACAGTTAAAAGCCCAGGAACTTAGAGATTTTACAAAAAAATCTGGCTTCTTAAAAAAAAAAATCCTAAGATGTGATGCCCTGGGCTTACAGGGGGTGATTCTGAAAGGCTCAGGTCTATTACTCTCAGTTCCCCACCGTCCAAGGCGGGGGTGGGAGTGGGGGCGGGGGCGGGGGCGGGGGCGGGGGTGGGGGTGGGAGGGCACCTCGCTTATCAAGTTTCTTTGCCTGGAGCCCTGGGCATTTGTCTTTTGTAACCACAGATCTGACTTTAAATTTTCCCAATAAAAAAATTGGGAGGAAACTGATGTCCACACAAAAAACTGCTCTGGAATGTTTTATAGCAGCTTTGTTCACAACTGCCCATATTTGGAAGTGGTCAAGTTATCCTTAAATAGGTAAGTGTGTTAGTTGCTTTTTTAAAAATGTGTCCTTAAACAGGTAAGTGTGCCCAATTCTTTGAGACTCCATGGACTGTAGCCCACCAGGTTCTTCTGACCATGGAATTCTCCAGATAAGAATACTGGAGTGGGTTGTCATTGCCTTCTCCAGGGGATCCTCCCAACCCAGGGATCAAACCCAGGTCTCTTGCACTGCAGGCAGATTCTTTACCGTCTGAGCCACCAGGGAAGCCCATAAACAAGTAAATGGACAAATAAACTGTGGTACATCCAGACAATGGAATAGCATTCAGCACTAAAAAGTAATGAGCTATCAAACCATAGAAAGACAGACAGGAAACTTAAGTACATATCACCAAGTGAAAGAAGCCAATCTGAAAAGGCTGCATATTCTAACTGTATGATTCTAACTATACGACATTCTGGAGAAGGCAAAACTATGGAGACAAGAAAAACATCAGTGGCTACCAGGGGCTGGGGGGTGGGGGAGGGATGAACAGGGGGGGCACAGAGGATTTTAGGGTATGAAAATACTCTGTGCGGTACAATAATGAGTGATGCATATCATTATGCATGCGTGCTAAGTCACTTCAGTTGTCTGACTTTGTGTGACCCTATGGACTGTAGCCTGTCAGGCTCCTTTGTCCATGGGATTCTCCAGGCAAGAATACTGGAGTGGGTTGCCATGCTCTCCTCCAGGGGTTCTTCCTGACTGAGGAACTGAACTCACGTTTCTTAAGTCTCCTGCATTGGCAGGCGGGTTCTTTACCACTAGTGCCACCTGGGAAGCCCACATAGCATTACACATTTGCCCAAACCTAGAGAAAGTGCAACAGCAAGAATGAGCCCTAAGGTAAACTATGGACCCTGGATGATCATGCTGTGTCAATGTAGGTTCATCAGTTCTAACAGATGCACCACCCTAATGGAGGGTGTTGATAATGGCGGAGGCTATGCATGTGTGCAGTGCAGAAGAGATGTGGGAATCTCTATGTCCTCCTCTCAATTTTGCTGTGAACAGATCACTGCTCTAAAAAATAGTCTTTAAACAACAACAGAAAATGAAGGTGCCGATCAGTACATGTGAAAATTAACCCTCTCAGCTCACAAGTTTCACTATAACAGAGGGTCAAAATAACAAAATGAGGGAGCTAATACTTTTAGACTTTATAGGTTAGTAGAAAAATACATTTCTTGAGCAGTTTTACACACTGCCAGGAAAGGAAAACAAAGATATAGGCCATGTTCTGCCAAGTATCACTTTTCAAATAATTAGTCACTGAGAAGTTTTTCCTCCATGATCCCACTTACTTCCTATTATTTCCATCTCAAAACTGAGTAGGTGAGAAATGTAAAAATAAAACAGTAATTTTTCCCTCTCTAGCAAACCAGAAATCAGCATGGCGTCCTCATCCACTTCTGGGGAATTTCCTTGGCACCTACTCTCCTGAACTCGGTTGAAAGTGCTAAGTTTTTCCTGGTGTTAATTATTAATGTGACCTGTTTATGTACCAGTTATCCAGCTAACCATTAATATCTGTTTACTCATTGATGACCTTTGCAATTCCGTACCACTCTCCTGGTTGTAAATGTCAACCTTTTTTTTCCCCATATGCACAATGTTTTCGTCATATCTTCTGGCTGCCTGAAACAGTTCCTTCACAGAGTGAAATAATATCAGGTAACACAGATATAATCTTTCTGTATACGAAACTAGGACAAGTGCTATTGTTTTAAGAGGATTAAGACCGAGAACTTTCAATTTTGAAATGAGCGAGAAATATACACAAATTGCAAAGGCAAGGCTCCCTGCAAGGGAGACAAAAAATGACCAGAAAACAAAGTTATTTTTCTTCTGTGCCTGGGTGGAGGGGGAAGCATGGATCAGCTCTGGGGAGGGGAACCCAGTTTTCCTTTTGTAAAATGTCAGTGTTAAGCACTTGTACCTTGGAGCAAGCCTGCGGGATTTATTTCTAGTTAGCCAGTCAGTCCACATTAACCCCCAAACTAGCAAGACATTACCATTCCGCTCGCTTGCAATGGCTAAAGCCGAGATTAAGCAATGCAGCTGGGTTAGGACTGCAACTGGTGACCTTAATTTTACCCATCATTGGAGCCTGTGTATATTTGACTCGTCTTAATTGCGTTTACCTAATTTAAACAGACAATAGCAACCCAAGACATTTTTCATCCCCAAATAATGAAAAAAAAAAAGGAAGAAGAGCTATTTCTTAGAGATGAAGCATAGGACCATCTTGCTGTAGTCTTTGTCCAAATGACAAAACCAGCCATTTTCCCCCCTTTTGGTCCATTAATATACCAGCACAGGGAAAGACCCATTGAAATATTATTATCTATGCATAATACCATTTTAAAGTCTCACGGTGCTTCCATATTGAAATATTTAAAAATATTAATATCATCTCGGCCATAAATAACCATTATGGCATTCATAGAGATTAAAGTATTGAGATATGCCCTAGGTGTACATTCACATTTTCTCATTCATTGAGTTCTAACTCCAGTAAAATGAGTGTTTTTAGATACAGCCCTGAACACTTGCTGTGACTGTCACTTCGTGTTGAATTTATCATATAGAATTCAAGGCGGAAGATGGGGGAGCAATCTGTCACAAGCGATTGTATTCGTAATCTGTGAGGGTACGGCTGGGGGCTGGGGAGAAGATAAGCCTTCGGGAGCCTTGGACCACTCCTTCGGCTCAGTGGCTGCCTTGCTGAGGGGATTTGAGTGGACTACGTAATGCCTTTCCTCAGCCTGGCTCTGTGTCGACGGTGATGCTGTACTTTATACTCATAAATGCTGCTCAGGTTTTCTCTGCTAAAGGATAACTCAGCTTGTCTTTCCCAGTGAGTTTGGCAATAAATAGATATATGGGTGAGACATGGGGTGTTCTGACTTAGTGAGATACTCTAGTGTCCTAGAATAGACGAGTGGATTCAATCATGGTGCCGGCAACAAAACGCAGACTTTCCAAACACAGGGTCCGGGGTGTTATGCTAAGTTTCCAGTGGCATGAGATGAGAAGCAATTCAAAGTCAAGGTTTACTATCCCAATTTCATGTCAGTCCTGTGCTTCTAATGGGGAAATGTGGTAAAAACAAAACAAAACAAAAAAAACACATCATTTTATTTGAAAATGGCGTATCTATTGGGAAATTTGAAATTTGAAATTATAGGTAAGCAGAACAGCTGAGTTGATTTTAGGTCTCATTGAATGTGGACCTTTTGCTGTGGGAACCAAGCAGAGTATTTTCCCAAGACCGCTCTTCATGGCTGTACTTTTTCCCCCTCTGATGTGCAAGGCAGGCATTCCTTTACAAGCTCTGGAGTTTGGAAGTCAAGGACTCTTTATAGCCTACAGATCTATCTCCGGATATCGAAATCAGAGGCTCTGAACGGTGCCAATCAGAGTCTCATATTTACATTTCCTCTCTGTGTCACATGGTCAGTAGGCTTAATTGACACATGGAAAATGTTCCTTTACACACCCTGTTCAAGGCAGCTCGGAAATTTGGGCTTACGGAATGTGCCGGCAGCCCTGAGCTGTCTTGGCTTCTCCTCTGCTGGCTTGGTCCACAGCCCAGAATGATGCAAGTGCTGCATTGCTCAAAATGCTCAGATGAACTGCTGGAGCAGTGTCAGGAGTGTACTCCAGCCGAGGAACCTCTCCTGGGGGCCAGAAGGAGGTGTGAGGAGGCTCCAAGATCACTTCTCACCATGAAGCAGAGGTGTGTGACAACTGGGGCCATTAACTTCTGTAGGAAACCCGCCCTCTTTCCCACCATGCAGTCTCCTTTGGGGCCTCTGCCCTGGGGCCCCAGGGGATCCTGGGAATATCCCATTTGTAGCCCTTACCACATTACACTGAAAGATGCCTCATGTGTCTCTTCTCAGCCAGGATGAGGATTCCTCATCACCCAGTGCTGTGAATGACATTCAGAGGTACTCAGGAAGAACAGTGAAAGGAGTTGGACTGAACAAGACTGACCACTGGGATAATGACAATGATAACAATAACGATAGCAATAATTTCTAATTATTAGACAGCTATCCAATGAGTCTAACTACTGAACTAGGCAATTTCTTTCTCTTGATTTTACAGATGAGCAAACGACTTGGCAAGGTCAAGTCATATCATAGAGAAGTTGGGAAACAGACAGAATAAAGGGAGGAAGAGGTGGAATTCCAGGCACTGGTGCTTGACTCTTCACACCCTGAGCATAGGCGCCTCTGCTTCTTCTGAATCAAGACAGCATTTCCATCATCACTGTCTAACTCAGCAGGAGTCGCAGAGCTGGTGATGTTTAGAGAGAGGCTATTCCATGGAAAAGAAGAACGTCTGCTCCCAGGCCCCCTTTTGGGACTCAGAGGGTTGGACAGTTTCGATCTCAGGTGTGTTGTTATTTGGGCCATGCAGCATTTCTTTCTTAACATTCAACAATACATCAGTGGCCTCTTTTATTATTTCTACCTGAATTGGTCCCTGGCTTCACCACACCCTGGCTGTGTGGTCTGGAAGAAGTTGCTTGACTTCTCTGTGCCTCTTCCTTTGGGTGTGGGGAAGTATTGGGTTGTCTTGGGGAGCAACTGCTCTTACACTTGTAAAGTCCTAGAGTAATGCCTGGCACAGTCTGAGCGGTCAGCAGACGATAGATGCTGTGATTTATTGTTTTGCTCCGTCCCCATCTCCTCTAGTTACTGTGTCCTGCTGGGAATGAGCTTTACTGTTTCTGTGACTCTGCTGCCCACGGGAGCATCAGTGCAGGGATCGGTTGTGGGACGTTTGCTGAGCCCAGTGACCTAGGTCTAGGAGCTAGTTATTGAAACATGTCTTAAAGCCATTTTCTTTGTGGTCCAGTCACTTCCCAGTGGGGAGGGGAGGGCTTCCCAGGTGGCTCAGTGGGTAAAGAGTCTGCCTGCAATGTGGGAGGCATGGGTTCGATCCCTGGGTGGGGAAGATCCCCTGGAGGAGGAGGGCATGGCAACCCACTCCAGGATCTTTGCCTGGAGAATTCCCTGGACGGAGGAGCCTGGCTGGCAACAGCCCACGGGGTTGCAAAGAGTTGGACACAACTGAAGCGACTGAGCACCCACGCACGCACATCCCCGGGGGTCGAAGTGGGTGGGAGCCAAGGCTTTCTGGAAGCTGGTCTTCTGGTTCTCATCCTCTCCCCATCCATCAAAATCCACCACCCTCCCCTGTCTCTTTGCTCTCAAAGACCCGAGCCTCTCTCCTCCTCCTGGCTGGCATTCTCTCCTCCCAGAACATGGGGCTTTAGGGAAACAAAAGCCAGGTGTCTCAGCTTTGGCCTTAACACAAACCTCCCCTGAGTCAGGGGCACACGGAAAGGCCTGGCTTCCTTTCCAGAGCAGAGAGCTGGCAAACGCGGAGATAAAAACACAAATTAATATATCAGTAAATTATCCTGCCACGCCGACATACGCTCTAATCAGGAAGGCAGTGAAAACACAGGGAGGACGCCAGAAAGGAATCTGGCGGAGGAGGGGGGAGTCACCGAGACCAGAGCTAGAGGGGGAGCAGAACCTCGGAAAGCTTCAGGGTCTGAACTTTTCCCCTGATAGTTCGCTGGGTGTGCAGGGAGCAGCAGCTAACCACTGCCAGGGGGTGCCAGGGGAGATGGGAGATGGGAGGAAATGGGGGAAGGAAAAAACTAAGAAGGGAAAGGAGGAAGGGGCAGAAAAGACAGACAATCGCGGATAAGTGAGAGGCAAACACTGAGAGCTTACCTCATGCCAGGCACTGCGTGTGCTGTGATTCAGCACCTTTGAAAGGGCAAGTCACTCAGTCATGTCGGATTCTTTGCGACCCCATAGACCGTAGCCTGCCAGGCTCCTCTGTCCATAGGATTCTCCAGGCCAGAATACTGGAGTGGGTTGCCATTTCCTTTTCCAGGGGATCTTCCCAACCCAGGGTTCAAACCCAGGTCTCCCACTGCAGGCAGATTCTTTACCGTCTGAACCACCAGGATGTCCTGTAATCATCACAACCACTTTCTGCAATGGATGCTTCCTATTATTCCCTTTCTCCCCCCCTCAAAGTTTTCTTTTCTTTTTTTTTTTTTGATGTAGGCTATTTTTAGTCTTTATCGAGTTTGTTATACTATTGTTTCTGTTTCATATTTTTGGTTTTTTGACCACAAGGCATGTGAGCTCCTAGCGACCCGACCAGGGATTGAAGATGCACTTTCTGCATTGGGAGGTGAAGTTTTAAGCACTGGACAGCCAGGGAAGGCCCCTATCCCCATTTTAAAGGTGAGAAAACTGAGGAGGTCAAGGCTGAGTGGACATTTCCAATGTCTACATCTAGTTAAGTGATGGAGCTATGCTTTCTGACCCCAAATTCGAGGCTGTACTTAACCGCTTTCCTGTCTGGCTCCCCACTGACAAGTCCATGTTCTAATAAATCAGCAGAAGTGGAAATTAACTTATTCTCAGCTGGGGAGTTTGCTGATGGTATATGGAGAATGAGCTAATCCCTGTTAGAACAAGGAGGAATTAAGAATGTGAAAAAAAGGAAGGTCTACTCCCAGGATTTCACTATGAACAAAAGCTTTCAAAATAAAGACAGCAAGTTGTCACATCCTACAGCTGATGAAGAGACTGCCCAAGCATGACCCCATCAGCTCCACCCAGCCCTGTAAGATAGACCTGACCCCAAGGGTTAGTGCCATTTTTATAGATGGAAACCGAGGCTCAGAGAAATTAAATGATGGGGCAGAAGAGTCAGTAAGAGGCAGAGGTTCAGGAACAAACACAGATCTACCGGCTCAAATCCACCACTAATTGGATGCCAGATGGTATCTGTCAAGGTGGTCCAGAGCCTCACGCTCAGGGGCTGGCCAGAGGTGGTGTGTAAAGCAATATCCCTTGAGCCCATGCAGGTTGGTGGGCTTCCTAAGGAAAGCCCACCATGCTGAAGTCCAGTGGTGAGGGTTAACTCACACGGGAGCAGGGATTTTTATAGGTGGGTCCCAGCTCCCAGGGGGCGCAGTGGTAAAAGAAAATCCCTCTGCCAGTGCAGGAGAAGCACGAGATGAGGGTTGCATCCCTGGGTTGGGAAGATCCCCTGGAGGAGGAAATGGCACCCACTCCAGTATTCTTGCCTGGAAAATTCCATCAATGGAGGAGACCGGTGGGCTACAGTTTGTGGGGTCTCGAAGAATCAGATATGACTGAGTGACTGAGCGTGTGCAACATTCGACTTGAGCAAAAGCAGAAAAACAGTGCAAAACTCTGGGATGAGGAGGAAATGCAGGTGGGGCTTCAACGTGGTGGCTGAGTGTAGACCGCTTGGCACGCCGTATGGAGAGGAAAAAGGTGGGAAAAGAAAGTCGGAAGTGAGAGGGGAGGGAGGGGAGTGATTGTGTGGATGAGCTGGAAGTTGTCCTCAGAAACTAGAAATGTTGCCTAGAATTTGTATGCAACAGACTGCCATGCAAAGGGAATAGAAGTGTGGGGGCTGGAGAGGAAACATCTGTGCAACAGAGTGTGTGGGATAAGTTCAGAGCCACGCCTAGACCAGAAGATTCAGGCAGATTGATGGACATCGTTAGGAAGAGAAAAGAAAATAACATCGATAATCTCCAGCCAAAATAAAAGGAAAAAAAAAAGGGAACGGGAAAAGGAAGAGTGAATAAAATGATGTTCTTTTGAGTGGTCCCTGGAGTCATAGTAGAAATGTTGCGGTGTTAACAATGAGACCAGTATTTCCTGAGGATGCCTAATAACAGCCCCTCCTCTTTTTTTTATTTTTTTTATTTTTAAGAACTATCTTCGATACCTTCTGGAACTGTCCCCCTCATTGGTGATATTAAGTTGGACCCTTTTGACCCATAAATTTATCCTCCCTAGTTATAGTGCATAATGAGTTTTGAATGCTGGCTAATAATTCTTCCCATTCTTGCTGCTTTCACTGTGCCCACCTCTGTGCAACCTCTCCTAAGGCATGAGCTGGCAATCCAGGCTTTTTAGAATCTTCCCTGTGGAAGGATCATAGGATTTCGAGTGTCAGCTTTAGAGACTCTTCCAGGAGTGAATACAGGAGCTTAGCGCCCTGATGGTCTCACAGCCAGTCTAACTGCCTTTGGGATTTTTCTTTCTTACTTCCTTGGTTCTTAGCTTCCATTCAGAAACAGCAGAATTTTCCAGCTAATTGACCTCCAAATAGTTGAAGCATGATTGTGTTATTGCTACTAATATTGGCATTGCATAAAAGCAGCAGAATCAGACTGCAGATTATACATTGCAGAGGCCCTTTAAAGAAACAGTTAATCCAGAGATTAGGCTGCATCTTTTGAGAACTTTTTGAAATTTTTATCATGCACACATGCTCATCTGATGTTTGTAACAGTGGCAAGCATATTGTTTGTCAAATGATAGTCAATCGTAGTATGAGAAATACATGACAACCTACTGGCGAGGTTAAAGAGGCCAGGAATTCAGCCATGATCAAACGCATTCCTCTTGTTTCTACAGTTCCACGAGGCAAGAGTGTAAACTCACTTGTGGAATTTATACTGTTTTCTGAAAATGAGTTTGATGGAAACATCTCACTGGGATGTTTCTGTGTCTTTCATTTCATGCATTTTTTAATAATAAACTACAGACTCAGAATTTAAACAGTGCAGAAATTAGTTGGCCTCTTGCAGTGAAGTTAGCTTCTGTCATTGAATACATCCTTACCACTAGTACCAAATGGTTGTATATAATCGGGATCTCTCTCGAGTATGTCTAAGAAGGGGCACTTCGTGATTTAAACAGATATATTCAATGAAAATAAAAGTTAACACTAAAATGGTTTCCAGGTGCAGGGAAATAACAGTGTGACTTTGTGCAACATTTTGAATATTTTGTTTCATACTAAGCATTACTTAATCCCCTCCTTCCCATTTTATTATGAAAAAGTTATTTTGAAGAATAAAATTTTCTATGAAAAATTTTGACCATCAAAGTTGGAGGAGATAGTGAGTGCCCATGTACTTACATCTTGAGTCCACAGTGAGCATCAGAGTCGTTTCATCCTCTCTCTTGCTATCCCTCCATCCCTCTATCCAATCATGCTGATTTTTGGACTCATTTCAGAGTAAGTTGCAGGTATTGATACTCTTCATTCCTAAACATTTCAGCACTCAGATTGGCAATTAGAGTTCAATATTTGTTTACAGGATTTTTTTTTGGAGTGGATACAGTGTCATGTACAAACTATAAATGTATCTTCAGATTTAATTTGGCAAATGTATACAACTATGTAACCAAAATGATTGTTAAGATTTGGAATGTTTCCAAAATCTCAGAGAGTTTAATTCTCATCCTGGCTGATTCCTCCTCCATTTTCCTATAGACAACTATTGCTCTGATCATCTTTATACCACAGGTGAGTTCTGCCTGTGTTAGAATTTTATATACACACCATCATACCATAAGAGTGTTTCAGTAAGGCTTTTTCACTCAGCATAATGCTTTGGAGATTCTTCCATGTTGTTGGAGTCTGGCTAGTTTATTCTTTTTTATCACTGAGTAATATTCCATGGTATGAATATGCCACTAGTTACTACCAGCTTCCCTGGTAGCTTAGACGATGAAAAACCAGCCTGCAATGCAGGATACCCTGGTTTAATCCCTGGGTCAGGAAGATTTCCTGGAGAAGGGAATGGCAACCCACTCCAGTATTCTTGCCAGGACAATACCTTGGACAGAGGAGCCTGGCGGGTTACAGTTCACAGGGTCGCAAAGAGTCAGACATGACTGAAATGACTTAACACAGACAACACACTATTTTAAGAGGGATGGAATATGTGGTACCCAAGAAACTCTACGGAAGAGTTTCCTGGATGATGTGAGGTTGAGTGAGAGAGGAGGATTTGGGATAGTTCCATCAAAAGAACACATTTATGAAAGGACATGAGAACTACCTTCAACTATTTGAAGTAGGGGTTAGCAAATGTTTTCTCTAATGGATCAGCTAGTAAATGTTTTAGACTTTCCTGGGCCAGATGGTCTTTGTCCTAAGTGCTCAATTCTGACCTTGCTATAGAGTGAAAGTAACCACAGAAGAAAATGAAGAAAGTATAGCTATGTTCCAATAAAATTTAATTTATGGACATGGAGATTTGAATTTCAGATAATTTTCATGTGTCATGACATATTACTCTTCTTTTGATTTTGTTAACCACCTGAAAATTTGAAATCTACTCTCAGTTCATGATCCGTAAAAAATCAAATCATAGTTTTCCAACTCCTGATAAAAAAGACTGTTAAATTGAAGAAAGAATAGTAATTATTCAGTATAGGGCTAGTGGGCCACATGAAAAAAGGAGGCACATTTGACCTAGAAAACTAAAGATCTTTCTATTGAGTAGTGTTGAAACAAACTGTGTGTTCTTCCCCTTGATCCCCCTAACCCCTCGCCTGACCCAACTGCTACCATAGGGTTAAAAGGACGGGTTTCAGAGCTTGTCTATTTAGTTCAGCTCCGAGCTCCTAGTTCAGCTCCTCAGCTCCTAGCTAGCTATGGGATTCCATGTAAGCTATTTAATCCTTTCACTTTTCTATTGACTCATGGATAAAATTAGAGGCATTGTAAGGATTCAATGTTAGTGCTGAGAAGAGAGCTGATTTACAGTCAGTGTTCAATATACGTGCTCAGTGTCTGGCAACATGCAAAATGTGGAATAAGTGTTTTCATTATTGTCATGATAGTTATCATTTTGTTATTGTTATTGTTATTATCACAGAGAACTTACAGAGGCACACCGGTGAGTTTCGTTGAAGGGATTCTGACTTTTCATGGTAGATTGAACTAATAGATGCTTAGATGCTTTCCTGTTCTAACAATCAGTGCTCTCTCTTCAGTTTATTGCCTGAGGCTTCCACTGTGAGATTCGACTGCGGTTGAAATCTGAGAAGAAACAGCACAATATTTTAATCATTAATGTCAGCTAGCCTATACTAATAAAGGTAAAAGGGTGTTTTCTTTCTACCTGATCTCTCTTGATCTTGGATCTGGGGTCTACCTCCAAGGACACTTTATTAACAATAACTTGTGTAGGTGCTGAGTGGTAGTCAGATTGCTTTAATTTGCTCCCCGTGTGAGAAAGTGAGAAGAGGAAAGATCTTTGCTTTGCCTTGGGAAATGGGTCACACCAAAAGCACTAAGGAAGGACGTGATTCTTCCTGTGAGCTGTGGTCACTTATCAGGTGATGCTGAATAGCAGGATGGCTGTGAGAGTGTTCTATGACTGGATCTCGGTGTTATGAGATGCTCTATGACTGTGCTCCAAGCCCATCGTGACTGCTGCTGCCTGCAGAGAAAAGAGGCATGAAAGTAGACCTCCATGCGCACCTCCTCATCCCTCAGGTCTGACTCTCGTCCTATACTGTTGTCTCTGACATTTGTGTTTTTGAGCCTGTTTATCTTTAGAAACATCTGCTTATTTCATTTTTTTCTCTGCTAGTAGGCTAGAAATGAGTCTTGGAACGCTGAGCACTGTGTAAAGACACAAAAGAGTACTAAAAGAGAATTGGGCACCGTTTATGGCACTGTCTTCATTTTCCAGGTGAGGAAACCAAGGTCCAGATAAGATGGAACCTCAGGGTATCCTTACAGCTTCCAGTCTGGTGCTTTTTTAAGTTCACCACATTAATCTTTGCCACTGGGTTTCCCTGGTGCCTCAGCGGAAAGAATCTGCAATGCAGGAGACGTGGGTTTGATCCCTGAGTTGGGAACATCCCCTGAAGGAGGAAACGGTAATTGACTCCAGTATTCTTGCCTGGACAATCCCATGGACAGAGGAGCCTGACGGGCTACAGTCCATGGGGTCACAAAAGAGTTGGACACAACTGAGCAACTAAACAACAACCATCTTTGCCAAGTGCACAGGATCTGATACATAAATGCTTTAGGTCATGGCAGGGGCTGGACGGGGGGGCCAGAAGGACATGATTCCACATTCGTGCCCTAAGGGAAGAGTGTCGGCATTGTTTCCCTTTATAACTGGAATAATATTCTCTGTTCTCTTGAACATTTGCAGATAACATGTTGCTGTTGTTGTTTAGTTGCTAAGTCATGTCTGACTCTTTGTAACCTTGTGGACTAACATAGTCTGCCAGGCTCCTCTGTCCATGGGATTTCCCAGGCAAGAATACTGGAGTGGGTGGCCATTTCCTTCTCCAGGGGTCTTTGTGATCCAGGAATTGAACTTGTGTCTTCTGCATTGCCAGGCAGGTTCTTGACCGCTGAGCCACCAGGGAGGCCCACAGATAACATGAATGACTATTAAACATGAAAACTGAAATTATTCTTTAAACCTTATTGGGGGGTGTCTTTATTATTTCATATACTGGAAACTTAAAATGTGGCATTGATCTCAACCTTCCTGTAATTCCAAAAAGTCTTATGATGAGAAAGTGAAACCACAGTACTTAAGTGGATCATGGCACAGGAAGAGATGGTTATGGAAAGAAGAGCTGGTTGAGTGGTTGAAGCACAGAGAAATATCAAAGCAGACCTCCCTGACGTCAGATGAGGAGCTTAAGAAGATGTCAATGTGGAAGAGAAGGAAGAATAACAGAGAAGAAGAAATGCCAGCTAGTAGGAAAGAGGGAAGGTAGTGGACCACAGCAATTTCCAAGAAGTTGAGGTAGAGGGGGGAATGTGGGGTTCCCTGGTGGAGTGAGGCTTCTAGCCTTTTGGCAAGAATAGGAATAGGTGTCCCCCTTACCTGCTTTACTTCCACATCACTTTATTAAGTGATCTTAATAAACTTTCAGCCATCTAATGTGTTTTTTGGAAGCATGCAAGGATTTGAATGGACTCATTATTTTCCACCTTGACCTAAGATGGTTTACAGAGCAGTAAGTTCCAGGGTTGCACATAAGCAATGTCATGAGAGTTATTAATTTTAGGAGTAAAGATTATTGCTTCCTGACTGACTTTCTGAGCTTTTAGGATTTGGTAACTATTGTGTGGGATGCGAATGGATTCTGCTTTTTATAGTATAATGGAAAATAATACACTGACATGAACTAAATGAACTAAGTTGATAATTGACCCAAATTCTTTTTTTTTTTTAAATTGTATCTACAAAATTGGAAAACTAACTTAACCTCCCCCTTGCATAAGATATTTATGCTAGAGTTTTACTCTCTCATTTTAAAATACCTATGCTAATGACTTATTCATTTAAGAAGTCCCTGTTTGAGGAGAATAAATAATGCTGCTGCAAACACAAGTTGAAGGTCGAAAATTTGTTTATCACAGCAGAGGCTCCGAGTTCACACATGTCCATTAAAGGTATTCAGTACAGGGTCACAGAGGGTCAGAAAGGACGGTCAATTAGACGTCTATTTTCCCTTTCAAAGTCCCGTCTGTTTCTTTCACCCTCTTCAAAATGCCCTTAAGGAGATGTATATATCCTGAGGTCAAAGTAAAAGGAAAAATAATAAGAAAATAAAAAAAAAAGAAAGGCTTATAACAATGAGGTTTTTGAATTATCTGACAATCATGTGCATTTTAAATACCCATCATTATCAAGAGAAAAATGATGACAAGTGTCTGATAAGATGTGCATGAAGTAGAGTACGATTCCACTTTCTCAAGACTTCTGACTCAGGCAGCAAAAGTGACAGAATGGAATCACTGAGTTTCCCACCGTGGACAAAGGCTTCCAAGTTGTCGCAGAAGGATTTGCTCAGAGTGGGGAGGATCAAAACTCTCTGGTATTTACAGCGGAGAAAACAACAACAAACAGCCTATCTTTTAGAAAAGGAATGCATGGTTAAATTGGCTCAGCCTGTCCTTAGCAACCTGAACTCAGAGACCACATTTTTCCCTCTCTAAGAAGCAAGTGAGAACTTGAAAAGTATGTAGCGTGTCATGAAAAGGGAGCGGTGAACTTTGCCCAGGTCTGCAGCCAGCACTGAAATCTGAACCTTTAGAAGTTTCAGAACTGGTGGCTTCCCACCCCCCCAGCCCCAGCCCCCTTTGAAATCTCTATATAGCTCCTGCCTTTACCAAGTACCTTCATTTGGAAGAAGAGTCCCACTGTGATGAGAAAACCTGTTCTCTAAGTATTTCTGGTGTCATAAAAAAGGAAGTCCTCCAAACAAAACTAAAAAGTTACATCCACCTTTATAATTATCATATTTAACCTAGTTTTATAGAGTTGGGGGACAGGAAGTTTTTTGTTTTTGTTTTTAATTCATTTTGAAACTAGCTTTCAAAAGTTTTGGGATTCCCCATGTAGAGATGATCACGGGCTGGCAAGATTTCCCTTATATTGTTGAGGGGAAAAAAGGAAATCACGAAAAGTCTCTGCATTCAGGCAGCTTGCAGTCTGAATCTTTTCACAACAGCAAGTTACATGGTAACTTGAGCTGTGTTCGTTCCTGAAATTCTTTCACATAATTGAAGATTAATTTGATTCCCTAGATTGTTGAGGGTTGTTGACAGTGGGGAGCTGGGGTGGGTGGAAATAGATTATTCAAATCACAAAGAAGGAGGTGTGCCCTAAGTGACTGTTCCATTACTGCTAAGAAATGTTTGCCTTCCTAAGTGTTCCTCAGTCTCCGTGTGGCAGAATCGCGCCGGCAGGGAGGAGAGGGCCCTTGCCCATGTTCAGAAAGCAGGTGAACCTCAGAGAAACCGAAATATTTTGTCAAGAGAGCTCTATGTATTAATGGCTCCTCCAGAATCCATTAACGCCGACTCAAGGGCCCTGGCTTTCTTAAGTGTGTAATGTAAACAATATGAAAGTCAATAGTAGGGGACATTCCAAGATAGTATTAACACGATTGATTTATTGATGGTTGCACAATGGGAGGTTATCTTTTGTTAACTGACTCAGTAAATAAGCTGGAAGGCGGCAGGGGACAGGGAAAAAGTAGCCGGTGGAGGTGAAGGGGAGGCACCTGGATTATAACTTGTTCAACTCCCAGCCTGTTTTGGTAAATTCCAAAGACCACTTCCGCTGCCAACTTCAAACATTGTTGAACAAAATTAATTCTGCCTGGAACTCTACATCTGTCTCCCAGGAGGGGAAGACTCAAAGGCCATGGATTTCTATCAAGCACTATATTTTTTAAACTTCTGCTTCAGGAAGGTTCAAAACCTAGTAATTGCAAGTTGTTAAAGTAAGAGCTAGGGAGAGAAATAACTCGGTCAACTCAGCTTCTTTACCAATCTAGAGACCGTCCGGAAGATTTATGTACAGTGTGTGTGATACTTGTAACTTCTGAGCGGTGAGTGATTGAACTAAAGATAGAAAAAAATAATCCATCTTTTCCTGTTTGCAATCGATATGCAGCACTTCTCCACAAAGGCTCCTATAATTTTGGTAGCTCCTCTAGGAGAAAAAATTCAACAACAATAAACCTTGTATAAATTCTGGGCAGTTCCCAGTATTGTATCAACTGAAGTCACATACATAATTGAAGGTACATCTTTTGGATGGATATGTAACATTTTTGAACTTGTTTAGATGGATATTTCTGAGACTTTTAAACTTTCATCAGATATAGTTTAAAAACTAAAAAAAAATAAAATTCTTACTGTCCTAAGGAATATCAGTTACATTTAAGCTAGTTTTCCCTTGGTCTCCTTAAGGCTCTTTTTTTTTTTTTTTGATACAGGCATTCTTTAACTCCTGGCCTTTCTCTTTCCTCTGCCGGCTTGCCACCAAACCATTCCAGCTACTGGTTATACTCTTTGCAGGGGAGTCCAGAGTTCGGTTCAAGGACGTATTGACACCTGTAACAACCTGGTTTCTCCTCCTCCTGTGAACCTGCCCAGCTGCCCCTTCAGCATCTGCCTTCCTAACTTCTCTACTTCTGTCCCTCCCTATGCCCGTCATTGCCTTTGGTCCCCAAACTTGAAGTCCATCTTATTTCCCCACTTCCCTCATTCTCCTCAGTAAGTTCTCAAGTCCTATAGATCCTGCTTCATTTTTCTATTTGTTTCTTTTATGTAAAGTTCACACACTATAAATTTTGCCTCCCAGCTGGGATAAATTGGCCCTGGGATTGGCATATGCTAAGTGTTCAGTTAGCATCTGCAGAATGAAGACATGAATGAGTACATATCTTTGCCTGCGTGCTAAGTCGCTTCAGTTGTGTCCAATTCTTGGTGATGCCATGGACTGTAGCCCACCAGGCTTCTTGTCCAGGGGATTCTTCAGGCAAGAATACTGGAGTGGGTTGCTGCGCCCTCCTCCAGGGGATCTTCCTGAGCCAGGGATCAAACTCACATCTCTTTATGTCTCCTGCATTGGCAGGTGGGTTCTTTACCACTAGAGCCACCTGGGAAGCCTTACAACTGTATTTTTCTTCATGAAAATAATCTCTAATCACAGGATTTCAGGGCTCAGAAACTATCAGTTACTAGTTGACTCTCAAACTAAGTGCAAACTATTCTTTCCAAGATACCCACAATCTATTTTTTTTTCCTCTTTTCTCTTGCACTGAACTCACAAATATCCTATGCTCAATCCAAAATATTGCTCAAGTTCCCAGAAATGTTTTATATCTGTCTATTGCCATATCTACCTCCATAGCTTATGTTCATTTCTTCAAGAAGAATATTTGATCATCTTTCCAAGATCAAGCTTTGCCAGGTTCTTAAAGCCCAACTCAAATGCTACCCCCTCCATGGAGCTATTTTTGGTTCCGTATGCCTTTCTCCCAGTCAAGTTGGATGTGCTCTCTTCCTTTTGGAGCATTTATTGTATTTAGATTGTATTATAGATATCTCTATATTCTTTCCTAGTAAGGATATTACTTTGTTCTTTCCTAGTAAGGAATAAATCAAAGCAAACACTTGAGAGACAGTGGTTAAATCTATGTCTGGATTCTCAGTGCCTTATAAATAGTAAGTGCATACCATGTTATCATTGAATTACATTGGTTTTTATTTCTTCCTTATTGTTGCAAGATTTTTTTCTTTCTCTTTTGAATGCATGTTGTTTAGTATTGTGTGTATTTGTGTGTGTGTGTCTGTGGTTTTGTGTCTGTGTGTCTGTGGTTTCATTATTTGCTAGCCCAGTTAACATCTTTCGTCTGGAAATACAAGGCTGTTAAGCACTATTTTAAAGCAGTTTTCAAGATAAATGGAGGAATGGGAGAAAAACTCCAGTTTGGATTCGTGCAGCTCACTTAGACTTTACTCAACTTTATGCTCTTTCCCTGCCTCCTTTAAAGTCTGGGAATATGTTACACTACAGTTCCAGTGTGCACAGAGCTGCCTGCCATCTGAGAGGCAAACTAACTCTGTGGGCCACTTTTTAGAAGCCTGTGGTCATTCGGGAAACAAAGGCACTCCTGTTTCCTCTTCTCAATAACAATTAAGACATCAGATTAATAGAATCTTTAAATTCTTGAAGGATGCTTGCAGAATAGTTTGTGTTTGTGGAAACACAAAGGAATACTTTCCAAGCCATAAAGGTCACGAGAAGAAATCAGAGAGAGACCGCTTATGGATAGGGCGTGCTGGTCGATCTTTGGAGAATGGCCTGTGTCCTTCTCAGTGTATGCTGGCTTTGGAGTTACTGGGCCTGTGGTTTACCCCGTAGAGCGATTTCCTGGGCAAGGAGTTCCTAGTGTTGTGAGAGCTTGCCTTCAGGAGGAGGAGAAGAAATAGGGAGGAGGAATTGGAGGGGGAAGTCTCTCTGTTCACATATAGTGTTCACTTAATGAGTGTAATGTTGTTGCTAAATGGGATTTAAGCACAATACCTATCCCTAACCCTGTCACCAGAATGGTAGTCTACATGCCCCTTTATTCAATACTGTCTGACTGGTAACTGTGCAGAAGTCTGTTCTCCTAATTTTCTAAGTGGTAATCCTAGAATTATCTTGGCTCAGAAATAAATGAAGAACTCGTGTACAGGACTCAAATTTCCCTACAGGGGTTGTAACTGAAACAAGGCTTAAGTACCGGTACACAAAACCTCTCAAGCAATGGATAACACATCAACTGCGCAACATTCGATCTAGAAGGCCCTCAGTCTTTTTCTTTTATAAAGCTTGAGATCAAGTTTGGGTAGGGAGTGAGAAAGCAAGGCAATTTAGCTCGTTTAAAGGCTTGCTCATTGGGAAAGACAGAGCTATATTTAACTCTGTGAGTTCCTTCAGGGAAGCTAAAACAACAGGTAATCAAATAGTGTGTTTTTGCGTGTGTGAGTGTGTGTAGGGGAGCGTGCAGAGGAGGGAAGGTTTGTGGAGATTATAATGTGAGCCACAGGAAAGAGTTTGTTCAGGAAAGAATTCATAACTATACAGAGTAGCATGCAGATGAAATAGACTACAAGTTGACCACTTGTTGCATATTGCAAATGTTTCTCTGATTGTGATGCCCTCAGGGCCTGAATGACTCTAAATTAGCTAATTTCTTAAGCTCCAGCTACCCTCCCCCATATAATAATAATATTTATAAGCCATCTGCCATTTATTGAGCACCTATTAGGTACTAAATACAATGCTTTATTTCTAGAAATGTCATTTTGTCGCTTTTTAAAAAATAATTGAAGTAAAATTACAATCTTGTGCTGGTTTCAGGTGTATAGCACAGTGATTCAATTACATATGTGTGTGTGTGTGTGTGTGTGTATGTATGTATGTGTATATGTATTGTTGTTGTTTAGTTGTTAAGTCATGTCCAACTCTTTGTGACCCCATGGACTATAGCTCACCAGGCTCTTCAGTTCATGGGATTTCCCAGGCAAGAATACTAGAGTGGATTGGCATTTTCTCCTCCAGGGTATCTACCATTGAGCCAGCTGGGAAGCCCATAAATATATATATGTATATACATATACATATATACACACATATATATATATATGTGTGTGTGTGTGTATCTTTTTCAGATTCTTTTCCATTATAGTAGTAGTAGTGTTAGTTGTTCAGTTGTGTCTGACTCTTTGTGACCCCATGGAGTGTAGCCCACCAGGCTCCTCTGTCCATGGGATTCTCCAGGCAAGAATACTGGAGTGGGGTGCCAGTTCCTTCTCCAGGGGATTTTCCTGACCTGGGGTTCGAACCCAGGTCTCCTGCATTGCAAGCAGATTCTTTACCATCTGAGCCATTATAGATTACTACAAAATACTGAAGAAAGTTCCCAGTGCTCTACCTTAGGTCCTTGTTTTTATCTACTTTATATATAGTGCTGGGTATATATTATGCACATACTCCTAATTTATCCCTTCCCCCTCCCTTTCCTTTTTGATAATCATGCTTGTTTTCTATGTCTGTGAGTCTATTTCTGTTTTGTAAATAAGTTCATTTGCATCTTTTTTTAAAAGATTTCACATGAAGTGATATTGAATGATATTTGTCTTTATTTTGTGTGGCTTAGTTAGTATGATAATCTCTAGGTCCATACATGTTGTTACAAATGGCATTATTTCATTCTTTTTTATGATTGAGTAATATTCATATATATATATATATATATGAACCTCTTTGTCCATTCATCTCCGCATAGACAGTTAGGTTGCTCCCATGTCTTGGCTGCTGTAAACAGTACTGCTGTGAACCTTGGGACACAAGTATCTTCATCATCAGAGTTGTATTTTTTTCTTTTCCAGATATATACCCAGGAGTGGGAATGGTGGCTCATATGGTAACTCTATTTTTAGTCTTTTTTAAGGAACCTCCATACTGTTCTCTATAGTTGCTGCATCAATTTACATTTATGTAATTTTGACAACTGCCTCTGAGAAGCACATAATGGGAGTGTTTTGCCCCAAATCATATAACTACCATGTGGTTGAGGTAGATTTGGATCTAGTTCTGTTTCTGACTCTGCTTTGTGATCCTCTATAATTCCCTGCTGTACTGGCATTTCATGGCTTTAAGTTCATATGTGAGAGCACTTTGACCTTCTTAGAGAAGAGCATTGGAATGTGTGCACTTTTATATAGATATAAAATTAAAGCTAAATCTACATTTTAAGTGGAGTGGGATCCTTAAAAAAGGAGTAATGAGTGACTCATTTATATTTTAATTTACATTCATATCTTCTAGAACTGTAAACTGTACTCCTCCTAGGGAAGGAAAAAAAAAAACCACCCTTCCTTCTTTTATCTGTAGTGATCCTTAGTGATTGTGCTCTGCCCTTTTACCTAGATATGGGATTATAGGGGTGGGACAGAGATTCACTTCAGTTCAGTCACTCAGTCGTGTCCGACTCTTTGCAACCCCATGGACTACAGCACACCAGCTGCCCCGTCCATCACCAACACCCGGAGCTTGCTCAAACTCATGTCCATGGAGTCGGTGATGCCATCCAGCCATCTCATCCTCTGTCATCCTCTTCTCCTCCTGCCTTCAATCTTTCCTGGCATCAGGGTCTTTTCCAGGGAGTCAATTCTTCCCATCAGGTGGCCAAAGTATTGGAGCTTCAGCTTCAGCATCAGTCCTTCCAATGAATATTCAGGACTGATTTCCTTTAGGATAGACTGGTTGGATCTCTTTGCAGTCCAAGGGACTCTCAAGAGTCTTCTCCAACACCACAGCTCAAAAGCATCAATTCTTCAGCACTCAGCTTTCTTTATAGTCCATCTCTCACATCCACACATGACCACTGGAAAAACCATAGCTTTGACTAGGTGGAAATTTGTCGGCAAAGTAATGTCTCTGTTTCTTAACTAATACTAGGCTGGTCATAGCTTTTCTTCCAAGGAGCAAGCATCTTTTAATTTCATGGCTGCAGTCACCATCTGCAGTGATCTTGGAGCCCAAGAAGATAAAGTCTCTCACTGTTTCCATTGTTTCTCCATCTATTTGCCAGGGAGTGATGGGACCGGATGCCATGCTCTTAGTGTTTTTGAATGCTGAGTTTTAAGCCAGCTTTTTCACTCTCCTCGTTCACTTTCACCAAGAGGCTCTTTAGTTCCTCTTCACTTTCTGCTGTAAGAGTGGTGTCATCTGTATATCTGAGGTTATTGATATTTCTTCCAGCAATCTTGATTCCTGCTTGTGCTTCATTCAGCCCAGCATTTTGGATGATGTACTCTGCATATAAGTTAGATAAGCAGGGTGACAATATGCAGCCTTGACATACTCCTTTCCCAATTTGGAACCAGTCTGTTGTTCCATGTCCAGTTCCAACTGTTGCCTCTTGACCTGCATACAGATTTCTCAGGAGGAGGATAAGGTGGTCTGGTATTCCCATCTCTTGAAGAATTTTCCACAGTTTGTTGTGATCTACACAGTTACAGGCTTTAGCATAGTCAATAAAGCAGACGTAGATGCTTTTCTGGAACTCTCTTGCTATTTCTATGATCCAATGGATGTTGGCAATTTAATCTCAGGTTCCTCTGCCTTTTCTAAATCCAGCTTGAACATCTGGAAGTTCATGTTCATGTACTGTTGAAGCCTGGCTTGGAGAATTTTGAGCATTACTTTGCTAGCGTGTGAGATAAGTGCAATTGTGTGGTAGTTTGAACATTCTTTGGTATTGCCCTTCTTTGGGATTGGAATGAAAACTGAACTTTTTCAGTTCTGTGGTCATTGCTGAGTTTTCCAGATTTGCTGGCATATTGAGTGCAGCACTTTCACAGCATCATCTTTTAGGATTTGAAATAGCTCAACTGGAATTCTATTGCCTCCAGTAGCTTTGTTCATAGTGATGCTTCCTAAGGCCCACTTGACTTCGCATTCCAGGATGTCTGTCTCTAGGTGGCTGATCACACCATCACGGTTATCTGGGTTGTGAAGATCTTTTTTGTATAGTTCTTCTGTGTATTCTTGCCACCTCTTCTTAACATCTTCTGCTTCTCTTAGGTCCATGCCATTTCTGTCCTTTATTGAGCCCATCTTTGAATGAAATGTTCCCTTGGTATCTCTAATTTTCTTGAAGAGATCTCTAGTCTTTCCCATTCTATTGTTCTCCACTATTTCTTTGTACTGATCACTGAGGAAGGCTTTGTTATCTCTCTTTGCTATTCTTTGGGACAGAGATTAGCAAGACAGAAATTTGCCAGGAAACGAAATAGCAAGACAGAATTGAGTGGCCTATAACCATGTATCTGTGGTCCTTCCTTCTATTTGGTATGGCAACCCTCAGGCCTGTTCAGTTTAGCATCTTTGAATTCAAACCCTGGGTAAGACAGGTTAATGACAGTGAATAAATTCCAGGTGGAAAGATGATTAACAGGAGGGTTCATATAAACAGAAGATTCTGCTAAGAGTTGAATTTAAAATCTCAGGGCATTTTAGTGCAAGAATAGTTCCCTTTTTCATACCTACCTACTCTCTTACTTAGATAGGTTTAAATCAAAGATTGTATCTTTTGGAAGATTATTTAACGTTTTTTCATAAATAAACATCAGGTGAGTAAGAAGTATACTTCCTTGAATGAACACATGGTAGTTTTAATGCAGAAGCAATTCAACAACTATTTGGAAAATCAAATTTAGAAACAAATCTTTAGCTATGGAAGGCTTATTAAGGTTTATCTCAAAGTAGACAAAGGGACACTTTAAATGTGAAGAAGTCTCTTGGACCTCTTTGGACAAGATACCTCTCAGGGTCTGAATCTAAAGTAGCCAAACTTGCTTTCACTTCTAGGTTCATTCCTTGAGGGATAGGGATGAAATTGCCAAGGGAGCAGAAATCCGCTCTTCAGTTCAGTTCAGTCGTTCAGTCGTGTCCGACTCTTTGCAACCCCATGAACCACAGCACGCCAGGCCTCCCTGTCCATTACCAACTCCCAGAGTCCACCCAAACCCATGTCCATCGAGTCGGTGATGCCATCCAGCCATCTCATCCTCTGTCGTCCCCTTCTCCTCCTGCCCCCAATCCTTCCCAGCATCAGGGTCTTTTCCAATGAATCAACTCTTTGCATCAGATGGCCAAAGTATTGGAGCTTCAGCTTCAGCATCAGTCCTTCCAATGAATATTCAGGACTGATCTCCTTTAGGATGGACTAGTTGGATCTCCTTGCAGTCCAAGGGACTCTTAAGAGTCTTCTCCAACACCACAGTTCAAACGCATCAATTCTTCAGCGCTCAGCTTTCTTCACCGTCCAACTCTCACATCCATACATGACAAGCCTAGATACTCAGTTCAGTTCAGTTGTTCCGTTGTGTCTGACTCTTTTGTGACCCCATGGACTATAGCCTACCAGGTTCCTCTGTCCACGGGATTTCCCAGGCTGATTCATGTGAATATATGGCAAAAACCACCACAATATTGTAAAGCATTTGAACTCCAATTAAAAAAAAAAAGAATACTGGAGTGGGTTGTCATTTCCTCTTCCAGAGTATCTTCCCGACCCAGAGATTAAACCTGCATCTCCTGCTTGGCAGGCGGATTCTTTACTACTGAGCCACCTGGATTGAACTTGAAATGTTCCAGCTAGGGGTGACTTGGCAATCTTGGATCCTCAGGCTATGAAGTTGTTGGCATAAGTGTCCTTGAAGGAGTTTCCTTCCTTCTTTGCCTTCCTTCTATCCTTTTCTTTTTCTAAATGTAAAAAATTTAAAATTCTAATCTTACTTAGGTATATACAGATTTGAAAGTAGGCATAGTCTTTGAGTTTGTGGCTTTGAAACAACTGCAAATTGAAAACAAATTTACAGATTGAATTTAAACAAAATGGCAAACACAACATTCAAATTAACAGCGTTGATTTAACATGATGGATGACTGTTTGCTAACAATGAATCTCCACTCATGGCATTAATACTGGGCCAACTGGTAGGATGAAGATGTTTTGGTTTTGGCATGCTTATGTTTCCATGCAATGTATCAGATGATTCTTCCAGCACTTCGCTCTGCTTAAACTACTGCGAGACTTTGGTCCACACAGCATACTGGTACATCATTTGACCTTCATTTGACATAAATCCGTAACTTAATTACTGAGACAGATCCAGATTTTTCGGGGCCTGAATAGAATACAATTTTGAGGACTTTCTTTGGTACAAAGAATGAAAACAGAATTGCTAGCACACTTTTCAAGGTCTTGGAAGGAATCTGTGCACATGAGGACTCTGAATCTCAAACTCCGTTACCTTCTTGCTAAATCCATCTGTGTTCACCAGTCAAATCCTTCTCTATTTTTTTTTTATCCCTTCTTGCCAATAAAGCAGTACAATCTTGAAACAATCAGGAGTGGCATTTTTTTTTTAATGTTAAGAAGATCAACTTTAAATGACATCATTAGTGCTTTTACGGTTATTCTCAAAATAAAAACAGAGAATTAAACATTATCATTGGTAACACAGAGAAGGTTGAGAAGAACTTGTCTATCAAATTCTCTTCCATTGATAACATTTCTTCAGAGGGGAGATACCAGGGTGAAGCTTTAGGGCTCTTGCCATTTTTGCTGTATTGGGTTTACAGTGGTCAAGACTTGGGAATAGAGAGTTTAGCAGTTCCCTGGAAAATCTTTTTTCAACCTGCCAGGCTTCTCAGGGTTTGATTTTCGAGCACAGCTACTGTGAGTTGACAAACCCTGGGCTCCATATTTTGCCTGATTCCTGGCCTGATTGCAAGGTTGGGAGGACCTGTGGGCAGGCAGGGCCAAAGTGAACCCTGGGCCATTATTCCTCTGGGATCCAGAGGGACACGCATAATACAGACGTCAGGATTTGTCTCGGGAATGGTGTCTCAGAGTCCAACAGGTGTGATGAGGTCTGCTGAGTCACAACCCTGGAGGCAGGCAAACAGTGGGCACAGACAGTGTGAAAGGGTCAGACAGGCAAAGGAAACAGGGTCAGAGAGAACTTGGAGCCAGGACGTCAAGCATTCACATTGTGATCAAACAAGTCCCAGGTTTTGGGCCCAAGGTCTTCCTGTCTTTCTTCCCTGGGGAATCTCCCATCTACAGGACTGTTCTTAGGCTCACAGAAGTTAGGTCTGCAGCCACATGTAAGGACAGGAAACAGATGTGTCTCTATCTTAGTGGGGAGATTCTGGAATTGAGACAGACTGGGATCTGAGACCCTTTACTGCTGGGCTTGTATCTGGACAAATGTCTCCTCAGACAACAGAACACAAAGAAACTATAAGAGACTAAAAATAATTGTGTGCCTGGGTCGTTGGGAGAAATTATGGACTAGATTCTTTACCAACTGAGCTACCCTGGTGGCTTCAATGGTAAAGAATCCGCCTGTAATGCGGGAGACCTGGATTGCGAAGATCCCCTGCATAAGGGCAAGGCCACATACTCCAGTATTCTTGCTTGGAGAATCCCCATAAACAGAGGAGGCTGGTGGGTTGCAGTCCATGGAGCTGCAAAGAGGCAGACACGACTCAGAGACCAAGTACCCATGCGTGCACATGGACTAGATACAAAAAGATAAAACAAACAAACCCAAATTCCACTTCTGAAGAGCTAAGGGTAAAAGCAGGGTGCCGGGGGCAAAAGTAGGGTTCTGTTCATGTCCTCTGCACCCAGCACCACGAAGGGGTGGGCACACCACCTAACCCAACCCTCTGGCCTGATGCCTGGACCTGCCCCTTTGCTCACCCCAATAAGAAATGAGCTCGCCCTGCTGCAGGGAAGGAGCAAGGGAGCATGCTGTTAGTTCTTGCTCCCTCCTGCTGGAGCAGAGGCCCCAATAAAGCCTTGCCTGAATTTCTTATCTGGCCTCCGATCAATTCCTATTGATTAAGGAGGCTGAGAACTCTGGTAGGTAACAGAATTATTTTTACTAGAGCTGACTGGAGAATGAGCTATATAATCATCAAGGTCTGCCCTCCTCCCTTAGGCTCTCTTCCTTTTAAGATAGGAGACTCTTCCAGGAAAACCCCATAGACCACAGCCTCCAGGTTGCCAGTATCCAGGTTGCAAATTCTGATTTTTAGTTCCAAGAAAACGTCTCTCTTGAAAAATATTTGAGGCTTGGCACCAAAACTTTATATCTCCCTATCTTAACGGGGTTACTGTGAAGTTCAAGTGTGAAAGTGTTTAGTAATTGGTGAAGATCCATGCTGTACCAGGTTCTTGTAATCCCTTTTCTTTCCACTGCAGATGTTGATTTTTATCTCACCTGATAATTGTTCTCAGATAAGATTATCTCACTTTCCTGGTGAATCAAGTGGAGAAGAATCTGCCTGCCAATGCAGGAGGTGTGGGTTCAATCCCTAGGCTAGGAAGATCCACTGGAGAAGGAAATGGTAACCCACTCTAATATTCTTGTGTGGGAAATCCCATGGACAGAGGAGCCTGGTGGGCTACAGTCTATGGGATCTCAAAGAGTGGGAAACCACTTAGTGACTAAATAACAACAACGATGAGATGATCTCACCTGATAATATATTTTATCGAGATATAATTGATATAGAATATTATATTAGTATCAGATGTACGGCATGCTGTTTAGATTTTTCTGTAGGATATTGATCAGCAAATAATTCTACTTAATGTCCCTTACCACACATAGTTACAATTTTTTTTTTCTTGAGACTATAAATTCTTTATTTTAGTTTCCTTTGTCTCTTTTTTATGCTTTTTTTTTTTTCACTTCTATTTCTGGTGAAAAATTATTCCTTTGGAAGTTTTATATCAGAAGAAATATTTTTAGACAAGGGAGAGTTCCTCAGATTTAAAAGAGAACTTTTTATTTTTTTTAGACTCATAGCTGTTTAAACTACCAAATTAACCTCTTTATCTAATCAAATAGGCCTTTCACACAATACACTCAACTGATGCTTGGGGAGAACAGCATTCATTCCCAGTCACATGAGGTCTTATCAGTTATAAGACAGAAAAAGACTTAGCCACTCTGGCATTGTAAGAGGATCCCTGTGGGCTGGTTCATTTTCCTTGAAATATTTAGGAGGGGTGGTTCTGAAAGTTTTTGAAGTAAACAGGTTGTTTTATTCAGGGAACCTTCTCTAAAACACTTAGCAAGGCTCATCTGATGACATTAACTTTGGTGGTAATTTCCATGATGTCAAGGTCATGCTGAAGATTGCAGAGGGATTAAAGCCAACTTGAACAAGCAATGCATTACAGTCCATTGACTTGTCTTGGCAGGCTGCACAGCAAGTTGGCACCTTTTCACCGCCTGATCCTATACAATCCAAGTTTGTGGTGGTAGGCTACTTTCAAGTGTCCAGAAGAGGTGAAACAGGCAAGGTGGGAACCTTAAGACGCTGAGCAGCTGTGGGTAGACCTCCTGCACAATATGCTCGAAACCCATTTGATGTCCAGAGCCGCCCAAGGATTAAAATATTAAGAATCAAGTTCTTTTTCTTCTTTTTTTAGAACATTTCAATAATGACCTTAGTTTCTATTTACCCTTCTTCCGCCCATTCCCCAAATTTTCCAGATATGCCTTTTTCCTAAGACCTTTTTAATCCTTCATGTGATTATCAACTCTTCTGTGAAAGGAGTCAGGTTTGCCCAAGAACTTCACTGAATAAAGATGACTGTATGTTTTAAAAAGGAAACAGCTGGATGGCAAAAGCCAGGGAGGGAGGCAGCTCTTGTTTCATTAGGGAAGGGAAGTTTGAGGGCTCAGAGGGAACTGGCCGGCCGCCACGGCGGGGAGAAGAGAAGGAAACACACGATCATAAAGAACTAATCATGAAAAATGGAAAGTGAGGGCGGGCCAAGAGCAACAAGCAATAAATAGATTTGGAAGGGGGGAAAGACAAAGGCGAGTACAAAGCCATCTCAGGAAAGGGGCAGCGAGGGCGTGTGCATTTCATTTGAAAAAAATTACTAATTCTGAAAATCATTCAAGTGTCCTATGGCCAATGTCTGAAGATAACTTTTCAAACTCTGGTTTTATTTCTTTTGTGCCATTTTGCAGTCTATTTCAGTGCATAGGAAAACAAAATAGAACTAGAGGGAGACAGTTGATGTATAATGTACCAGAGTATTTGGTTTCTTCCTGTTTTTTTGTTTTTTTTTTTTTGTGTTGCTTAATTTCAATTTCTGCCTCATGGTAGGGAAAGGAAGCAATTAGTTTGGCTCTGTGAGGTCAAAGACTACATCCAGACTGAGAAATCAAGGGTTTCTAAGAGTAACTCATACAGAGTCTAGCTTTAATTAGAACTCTCATAAATATCTTTATCTGCGCAGCAATCACCTAATGCCTATTTGTATGTAATAGGGGAGTGATGGTTTAGGACTCACAGGTATATCTCAATATTTTCAGATGAAATTAGCATGGATTGAAGGAGGACCTAAGAGGAAAACCAGATCCTAGTCTGTCCTTCATCTTGAAATCTGTTCAACAAGATAAAATATACAAACATGGCCAACAGTTCAGATAATCCTAGAGAGAAGACGTTTAAAAAAAAAACAAAAAACTTTTTGAAGTTTTCCATCAGTTGCAGACAAGACCTTACCAATGAAAGGGTACGGTCTTTCATTGGATTGGGGGGGGGTGCTTATCACCTTTTTTTCTTTTTAAATTAGTTTTTAATAGCAGCATTTGTTTAAGGAGAGAAAAAAATGCATGGTGGTGAGTTCTGGAATGTACATTAATCTTGTTAATGACACCACACTGCATGGTTGGCAAAACAGGACTTCGAATCAACCTTTTTTTTTTTTTTTTTTTGTGGTAGCAATACTTGAGAAATAAGGCCAAGGAAACAGAGATACATGAAAAGTGCATGAAGACAGGAGACAGGAATTTCCTATGATTTTATGTTGTTCTTAATTAGGAAGCATATTGGCAGCAAATGCTAACATGTGTTAGGATGTTTAGTTGGAGCCAAATAAATGTTTTCTATTACAACTCCGAGTCCCACGCCTAGTCAGAACCCATTCAGTTCTAGCTCATGGCTTACAAAATCCCTTTAGAAGTCACTTCGGGGGGCAATTTTCTGTTGGTTCACAGGGCAAAGCCACTTTTCATCACATGTTTTCCTAAAGGGTCATCGTCAACTCAGGATGCAAGTCAAAGATTGAAGGGCGGTGACCTCTGCTCTTGGAACCACTCTGCTTGTGGTAACGAGTGGCCCTTAATAATCGCACTCAGTTTGACCCGAGAGTTGGGACTGGGTGTCCAGGCGCCCAAGCAACATCCTCTCAGTGGTGTTTATTTTTGTCTTGGTGGAGGAGGAGAGAAGGGACGAAAATGGAATGTGTATCAGAAAAAGATGGTGAGATAGGTTAGCTACATTAGAGAAACATTTATTCATACATACAAGGAACCTGTATAGGGAATGTTCATTAAAAGCATTGTTTGCAGCAGTAAAACCTTGGAAACAATCTAAATATCTATCACAGAGGAATGGACAGATATACTGTGGTATGGAGTACTCCAGTGCAGTTAAAAGAATGAGTCAAAATTCTGCAGTGAGGTCAACTCTCAACAGTATATTAGGGGATTACATAGGGGATATAATCTTAACAGATACACACCACTATATAAAAATAGATAACCAACAAGGGCAGGAAACTATACTCATTATTTTGTAATAACCTATAAGGGAAAAGAATCTGAAAAAGCGTATATATATATACATATATATATATGTATGTGTGTATAACTGAATCACTGTGGTACACTAACTAACATGACACTGAATCCACTATGTTGCCGCTGCTGCTGCTAAGTCGCTTCAGTCGTGTCCGACTCTGTGCGACCCCATAGACGGCAGCCCACCAGGCTTCCCCATCCCTGGGATTCTCCAGGCAAGAACACTGGAGTGGATTGCCATTTCCTTCTCCAATGTACAAAAGTGAAAAGTGAAAGTGAAGCTGCTCAGTCATGTCCAACTCTTAGCGACCCCATGGACTGCAGCCCACCAGGCTCCTCCATCCATGGGATTTTCCAGGCAAGAGTACTGGAGTGGGGTGCCATTGCCTTCTCCGCTGCTGCTACTTAATCGCTTTAGTCATGTTCGACTCTGTGCGACCCTATGGACTACAGCTTGCCAGGCTCCTCTGTCCATGGGATTCTCTAGGCAAGAGTCCTAGAGTGGATCCCCCTTCTCTGGGGGATCCTCTGAACCCATATATCAAACCCAGATATCCTGGATTGCAGGTGGATTCTTTACCATCTGAGCCACCAGGGAAGCTCAAGAATGCAGGAGTGGGCGAATTCTTTACCAGCTGAACTACCAGGGCAGCCCATTACTACTGTACATAAAAGATAAACCCTTATATATAAAAGAGATAAATTCTATATATAAAAGAGACAAATTCTTTACCACTGAGTCACCAGGAAATCCCATGAATCCACAATACTTCAATTAAAAATATGTTATGGGAAATAAGCATGTTTTAGAACATTCTATGCATTAAAAACCCAATAAGGCAACAGTGTATTTTGCATGGGCTCATATAATTGTATGTAAGAATATCCTGACCTTGTTTGGTGGCTCAGACAGTAAAGAATCTGCCTGTAGTGAGTGAGACCCAGGTTCAATCCCTGGGCCAGGAAGATCCCCTGGAGAAGGGGATGGCTACCCACTCCATTATTCTTGCTAGGAGAACTCTATGGACAGAGGAGCCAGGCAGGCTACAGTCCATGGGGTCACAAAGAGTTGGACATGACTGAATGACTTTGAAAGAGAGAGAGAGAAGAATATACCATTAAATTCTGGAGGATATGCATTCAGAGTAATTCTATCTCAGAGAAGCTGGAAAAGGAACCAAGACTGCTAATAAAATAAAGGAAAATCTCTTCTCTTTCCTAGCATACACTTTTTAAAAACAAAGCATTCATGTCCTATTTCTAAAGTTAAAAATTAACTGAAAAGGGAAAGAGTGAATGATTATGAAGCTGTTTCCTAAAATTGAATATCAAAGCATTTGCTCTGCATTTGGATCTTCCACTGCAAGCTGGCTGTACAACCTCTGTGAGGCCTTTAGGGGTAATTTGTACACAGATAATTCTATCTGGGTCTTAGAAATCTAAAAAAAAAAAAAATTCTCTGTAAGTGGCTTTTTTGCTGCTGGGTCTGAGTTATTTTATATGCTTTTATACACATAGCTGCAATGACACAGGAACTCCAGAGTACCTGCCTTTAGGTTGCAAATCTCCCTCATTTTTTTTTTAATGTCAATGAATTTTGTGTCAATGAAATTCAGGTTCTAAGGCAATCCTAAGATTTTTACTCACTATGCTGTAAATGCATTGCCTGGCACTCTTCAGCATTTTCTCACATGACTTTACATAGCTAGTCCCTCTTTCTGGAACATTCTTCCCCTCAATCCTTTTTTTTTTTTTGCTCTAGAAAGAAAATTTTATTAACTAAAAAAGAAAAAAAACAAATATTTCCTTGTATTTAATCAAAATATAAATGCATCTGACTGCAACTGTGTTATTTTCCTTAAAAATGAAGCAAACAAAAAATTGTGGTTATTCACAAGCAGTATTATTTGCTATTTAATTATTTGTCCTCCAATTTCTGCGCAGTCTATTTCCTCACCTCGTTCAGCTTTTTCTTACTTGTTCCTACTTTGCTTTCTCTGGTCTCTCTGTTAGTCCTTCCCCCCTGTTTGTAATTATTTACGTATCTTTTCTCATTTGTTTATTTTCTCTCTCCTCCTCTAGCATGTACATTTCAAGAGAGAAGGGAATTCACTGTGCTTTCATTGTTATGTCTCAGTGCCAAGAACAGTGTCAGGAACTTAGCGGGTGCTCAATCAATATTTGTCCATTGATGAACAGGCCCGTGACGGGGTTCTTGTTACTTGTCATTCATCCATATGTAACACTTTCCAAGTTTTGGAAATTATTAAATCACTTTTCTGCATTTTATATTTAAAACTCCCGTTATTCTTAACAAGATTCAGTTTAAACTGCTTTTCTTTTTCCATATAGACAATCCCACACATGATATGGGTGAAAAAAAAAAGAACCAAAAAAGAGAGGATGTACAAAATAGTGTTCTTTTTCTGAAAAGAGATTTTTTCCCCCACAGTCTTAAATGAAAATCTTTTAACCAATATATCAGATCTTTCATAAACCATGAAATGAAATGACTGGCTATCAGAACTAATTTTGAGAAGAAAAACTGTCATCTCTAAAGCAGTAAAATGTCCATAAAACTGTGTAAACTAATTACTAGGTTAAGTAAAATCATCAAAATGTATCAGGACCTTCAAATGTCTTCAGGGCAGACATAATACAGTAATTCTCGAATAGTCAATCAGGGAAGATACAGTGATGCGCAGGATTGTCAGTGTAATAGTCTTAGTTTTGGTCCTGACACATATAAAAAGACTGTTGTTGGCAGATGATACACACGGAAGAGGTGTGTGTTAGTGTGGCCTGATGTGAGCTGGCCTTTGAGGTCTGTGGGTCCTGAGCTCAGTAGAACTTAAATGGAGACGATGTACCCATTTATTCTGCTCAGATGCTAAAGGATACATGCCTTTAAATCTATCTGAAGTTTCTTTTCACCCTTCTTCATCAAATGAAGTAGAAAGGTTTTTCTATGTGGTGCTTTTTATTTTAGACTATTAGATGCCCTTATGTATATTACATTTTTGCATGTGGGTAACAATTAAAATAGTTTCCCTGGTGACTCAGTGGTAAAGAATCCACCTGTAAAGCAGGAGACATGGTTTCAATCCCTGGGTTGGGAAGCTCCCCTGGAGAAGGAAATGGCAACCCACTCTGGTATTCTTGCTTGGAAAATTCTGTGAACAGAGGAGCCTGGTGGGTTACAGTCCATAGGGTTGCAAAGAGTCAGATATAAGTGATGCAACTTAGCATGTTCTCACATGCACTTGAATATTGCATTTTTGCATGTGGGTAACAATTACAATGGGCCTTCCAGGTGGCTCAATGGTAAAGAACCCGCCTGGAATGCAGGAGACATGGGTTTAAACCCTGGGTCAGGAAGATCCCCTGGAGAAGGAAATGGCAACCCACTCTAGTATTCTTGCTTGGAGAATCCAATGGACAGAGGAGCCTGGCAGGCTACAGTCCGGAAGGTCGCAAAGAGTTTGACACCACTTAGGGGCTAAACAACAACAACAAACAGCTAATATATGGGCAAAATCCACCAGAAGCCTCAAAATAACAGATGCACAGTGGAAGTCCTCGTGTTCCTTTGATTTAGCAAAAGCTTCTATGTTTTAATACGATATGTTGATAATCCAGAGTAAGTCACTAGGATTTGATAAACTCATTGGAATATTGAATATTTATTTTATTAGGTAATTTTATATAAATTCATATTTATATAGGCTGTATAAATATATTTTTAAATATATAAATCACATACAAGTTTACATTTAATATAGATTTAAATTATTATATATTAAATTTATTAATAAAAATTGTATATATAATTTGTATTAATTTAAATGTATACCTACATTGGTGAAATTGGGAAAACCCAAAAGCTAATATTATACTCAACATAGAATGTCGTAATTCTAGATTATAATTGATTGTTTACATGTATGTCTTTCTAATACTCCTTGAGGATAAGAGCCTCTACTTTATTTGCTTTATTCCCCAGTGTTCAGGTTTTGGAATGAATGAATAACCCTTAACATAAGCCTATCTGTGATTTCCTTCACATTATCTTTTCCTAGAGGTATGACTCAAAGATAGAAATTTGCCCAGGGTACTGTTGGTCCTCAGAAATATTCCTTATACTCTGTCACAGTGATTTCTACCCTGGCTCAAGGCAGTGATTCTTGAAAGAAGAGTGGAAGGAAGCAGATCTCTTAAAAGTGATGAGTATCAGACCACAAGCTCAGAAGATGGCAAATGAGGAGTAAAACTGGGAACACACATTTCACTTACCCAAATGGCTTGCACATTAGAAACTGTGCCCCCTCCCCCGCCCCAATTAAAGTGGAGGGAAATCTTCGTGGTGGATGGGTTCTTTCCTCTGTGTCTGAATTTGCCATTGCCTGGCTGGCCTGCATGTCCCTTTGGAATTGATAATGAGGTTCAAGAGAGAGGTATAGCCCTCACTAAGCATGTCACCCCTATTTAGCACCTTTTCCAGGATGGCAGCTACTATTGTTTTATTATGTCCCTGATCAGCTGTCACTATTCATAAAGTAATCACTGCCATTAACACGTCATGCCTCGAGCCATCTGCTGCTGCATGGCACACTCTGAGCTGCGGGTTGCAAGCTAAGCAGGTGTCACCTAAGAACGACAGTACCATAGCAAAGGTGGGAGGTCATCCTTGTGAAAGAGGATATGTCACGTCAAATAATTCTGTTTTTTTTGATGTACTATAGTGGAGTGGGCAATGATATTTCTTGCTCACCTGGCATAAGTTTAAAAGGAAAAAATCTTATTTGAGATACTTAACTTTCATTATTGGTAAGTTACAGGGACAAAATGTCATGGAAATTCTTGACTACAGTAGCAATTTGACTGTGAATGGACTATTGCACTAAACTTGCAAATGGAAAATTTTCATGAACCAATTTCTGAGCCATCAAATATGCATCTGACAAGCATTTATTGGACACTTACTATGTGACACTGACATACGGCTGGCACAGCCAAAATGTAAAATCTCTACTTAAGAAGAAAACCACCAACTAATATACACAGTGGACACCCATACTCTGCTGAATGCCTGACCCTGTTCTGTCCTTAATGCTTATCTTGATTTTGGACAGTTTTCAATTTCTTATTACTTTCCATTTTAATTGGATGTCATGTGTTGTATTGGAAAATGAGTTTGCAGTGGAAAAATATAATGGTTTAATTGGTGGTTGAAGAGATTTTCAAGGGAAAATTTGGTTTTACCTTGAGAATCTAACCTCTATGCGGGTATATTGTTTGATTGCAAACCGATTAAGGAAAGTTATGTAATCCCGAACTCTACAGAAAGCAAAGATGTTCATATTCTATGCTAGGATTTTCCTACTAGTTTTGAAACCAACTTACTTTTGAGAAACCATAAAGATCTCAAGCTATCTCCTCTTCTCTAAAGATTGGTAGAACCGTCTGTTGTAATCAGAAAGATACAATCAAGCTTTATGGGCTTCCCTAAGAACTCAGTTGGTAAAGAATTTGCCTGAAATGCAGGAGACCCCAGTTTGATTCCTGGGTCTGGAAGATCCACTGGAGAAGGGATAGGCTACTCACTCCAATATTCTTGGGTTCCCCTTGCGGCTCAGCTGGAAAAGAATCTGCCTGCAATGCGGGAGACCAGGGTTCGATACCTGGGTTGGGAAGATCCCTTGGAGAATGGAAAGGCTACCCACTCCAGTATTCTGGCCTGGAGAATTCCAGGGTTGCAAAGAGTAGGACATGACTGAATGACTTTCACTTCAAGTTTTGTTTTTGTAGTTTATGTTAAGAACAATGGTTTCTATTTTCTTTGCAACATCTTTAATTATGATATATACTACATGTACTTTTCAAGGGTCCCCCTTTCTCATTGATGATTATGATATGCCCCAATTTTCATCCTTCCTCAATCCCTGGTTATGCCCTGAGTACTGAGAATCATGGGTTTAGGTTTCTAACAGGGAACAGAATATGTTTCATTGTAGATCAGTCACTTTATTGCTTAACTGAAAACAAGGAATGGGGCCACATTAACTTTAAAGATAAAACTAGGAATCTGAAAGGTATGCCTTCATGATATTAGTGAAGTATTAGAATAAAAAAAGCATATTTCTTCTAATGATTGATGGCCCTTTCTAAGAAGACTTAAGTATAAATCTGTGAATACTGGTTTTATTATTATTTGCCAGGAGCAGGCATTCTGATGGAGTTGAAGTTCACTGTTTCATATAGAGTTAATAATTTTAATAAAAAGTTAATTATTTGATATTTAGGTTGCATCAACGTGCTGTAGCTCACATTGCTTTATCAGCTTGGCTCCTCAAAATATCACATGTGTCTATACTGGGCTCATAAAGACAAAGACTGAGATTCCTGAGTCTTGCCTCTAAGGCCCTTACAGTCCACATATGATTGTTCCACATTTGCTTGTGTTGTTCAGTTGGTAAGTTGTGTCTGACTCTTTCTTTTTTTTAATAATTTTGTTTATTTTGACTGTGCGGGGTCTCCCTTGCTGTGCGGGCCTTTCTCTCGTTGCGGTCAGTGGGGACTACTCTCCAGTTGTGGTTCATGGGCTTCTCGTTGTTGTGGCTTCTCTTGCTGTGGAGCACGGGCTCCAGGGCACAAAGGTGTCAGTAGTTACAGTTCGTGGGCTCGGTAATTACGGTTCTTGGACTCTAGAGCACAGGCTTAATATTCGTGGCGTATGGGCTTAGCTGCTGCATGGCATGTGGGATCTTCCTGGATGATTGAACCCATGTCTCTTGCATTGGCACGTGGATTGTTTACCACTGAACCACCTGAGAAGTTCTGTGTCCAACTTCTTGCGACCCCATGAACTACACTACATCAGTCTTTCCTGTCCTTTACTATCTACTGGAGTTTGCTCAGATTCATGTCTACTGAGTCGGTGATACCATCTAACTATCTCATCCTTTGTCACCCTTCTCCTCTTGCCCTCAATCTTTCCCAGCATCAAGGCCTTTTCCAATCAGTCAGCTCTTTGCATCAGGCGGCCAAGGTATTGGAGCTTCAGCTTCCCCAGGTCCTTCCAATGAATATTCAGGGTTGATTCCCTTTAGAATTGACTGGTTTGATCTCCTTGCTGTCGGAGGGACTCTTAAGAGTCTTCTCCAGCACCACAATTTGAGGCATCAATTCTTCAGAGCTCAGCTTTCTTCATGGTTCAGCTCTCACATCCATACATGACTACTGGAAAAACCATAGCTTTGACTATAGGGACCTTGTCAGCAAAGTGATGGCTCTCCTTTTTAGTACGCTATGGCTAGTAGACATTTTGCTGAATATTTTGCCACTTCTTTTAAAATAATATTTTTGTTGAAAACTTGGTAAGACACTGTGGACTTAGAATCAGATCGGAGAATATTTTGTCATATCTTCCTGCCAAAGGTTTTAATTCATCCCAGAAGCAGAATAAGGCTTGCCACAGGTTTGGGAATTGTGGAGGTAAAATAGATCCCTGGGAAAATGTTCTTCTGAAGCAAGTGTCTATATTCATGTTTTATGCATCAGGATTGTGCTCCCACTGCTGGATAAGCAGGAGGGCAATGGAGTGAAAGAACATCAGTAGGTTGTTAACAACTGAGGTTGAAGGCCCTCCTTGATAAATGAATATATACATTTTTTCAAAAAGAAGATATATGTATCTGCATATATATTCACATATGTATATTTATATATGTAACCATACATATGTATTTGTATATATACACCTGTATCTGTACAAATATCCATATAGTATATGAATATATACATATATATGAATACATATGCAAATATATACAATTTCTTTGTAAAGTCCTCAGGATGAAAACTGAAACGTTTCTAGTCACTTTGCTGTTTGATGGCTATCAAGATGAGTCACTATTGCTGTGTTGTTCGGTCCACAAAGAGCAGTCCAAAGAGCTGTCGTGTCCAGCTCTTTGCGACCCCATGGACTACAGCACGCCAGGCTTCCCAGTCTTTCACTCTCTTCTGAAATTTACTCAAACTCATGTCCCTTGAGTCCATGATGCCATCCAAACATCTCATCCTCTGTCGCCTCCTCCTCCTGCCCTCAATCTTTCCCGGCATCAGGGTCTTTTCCAATCGGTCGGCTCTTTGCATCAGGTAGCCAAGCATTGGAGCAGAGATCTGTGTCCCATCTTTTGTCCTCTTATGTTCTAAGTGACCAACTTTTGGCTCCTATGAGCCTTCTATACCCTTGCAATATTTTTCTTCTTTTCTTTTGTTTAATTTAGTCACAGTCTAACTGATAGACTGATAAAATAAATGTGCAAACACAGAAGAAAAAGCCACAGATCTACAAATGATGGGTCCTAGACTCCTAGAAAGCGTTTTCTCATTGAACACACATTTATAAAGCATATGTGCAATGCCAGCCCTGTTCTAGACACCAGATTCAGTGACAGTCAAAAGAAATTATTGAGAAAAATATGTGTTCTATCAGATACTGATTGTTGGACTTTCAGAAATTAAATTAATAGACGAATGACATTCATTCAAACTTTAAAGTAATTTTATATATGATTTTTTTGAGAACTTCTAATGGATTTTTTTTAATAAAAGGAATAAGATTATTAGCAACAATACAGGTATATGTTTTTAGAAAAGAGCTCTTCCTGTAGGAAAGCAGGCTGATTTAAATTCCTCAATGATCAAAATGTTGAAAGTAATTTGCTTTGAATGGAGTCATCTATAAAACATATCCATATGAAAAAACCTGTGAATGTGTAATGGACAAAAAATAATAAAACTATTGAAATAATGTATTTTCTTTATACCAACTCTATCCATTAATTTTTTACAGTTTTCTACCATGTAGCATTACCTTTCATAAAAAATGATCTTTTAAAATGAGATGGAGTTGGTAAAAGAAACAATGGGTAGTTAATGGAAGAAGGATTCCAAAGCTGTGCTCTGCGGGGTGAGGGAGAAAGGAAAACAAAATTCATCTGGGGGTCTCTCCAAGTCAGAGGTTGTGGTTCATAGCCTTTAGAGGATGAGCAACGCTCAGAGCCAGAGATTTTTATATCTTTATTTTCATTATTTGTTTCTTTGCTCTATAGAAATCAAGCAGAAGCTATTTGAAATAATGAAACTCCCTTCAATATAATACTCTATAAGCAGAGTCATGAATCTTACCCATAGAAAACATTTTTAAATTTTGCCATGGATTGTTGGGTGGTTGTGGAATAAATTCAAGATGATGATATTCTCGCTTGAGGCAGCCTGGTGCAGTAGGAGACACATGGCTTATCACTGAGATCGATCTGAGTTCTGATCTGAACTTTGCTACACACTTGAAAGTGTGCAAGTTACTTGACCTCCATATAACTAGTTTTGTTCACCTCCACAGCTTAGATTACTTTTCTAGCAAGTAGGATATGATGGTTACCTTCTATCACCACCATCCTTGATTCTGATGATCTCCCTAATGAGGAGAGGACGGCTTACTTATAACTAGAGGTTATAACAATGGCAAGAACCACCCCCTTCCCCACCAAGATGTTTGATACCCTTTAGTATTAAGTGTCAGTTTGGTAAAAATGTACATGCTTGCAATTCCTAAGAAAAATGAAATCGAATGTTTGCATTCTCTTACTTATGTTGATATGTCGATATGCCAGCAAATTTGGAAAACTCAGCAGTGGCCATAGGACTGGAAGAGGTCAGTCTTCGTTCCAATCCCAAAGAAAGGCAATGCCAAAGAATGCTCAAACTACCGCACAATTGCACTCATCTCACATGCTAGTAAAGTAATGCTCAAAATTCTCCAAGCCAGGCTTCAGCAATATGTGAACCGTGAACTTCCAGATGTTCAAGCTGGTTTTAGAAAAGGCAGAGGAACCAGAGATCAAATTGCCAATATCTGCTGGATCATCAAAAAAGCAAGAGAGTTCCAGAAAAACATCTATTTCTGCTTTATTGACTATGCCAAAGCCTTTGACTGTGTGGATCACAATAAACTGTGGACAATTCTGAAAGAGATGAGAATACCAGACCATCCGACCTGTCTCTTGAGAAACCTGTATGCAGGTCAGGAAGCAGCAGTTAGAACTGGACATGGAACAACAGACTGGTTCCAAATAGGAAAAGGAGTACGTCAAGGCTGTATATTGTCACCCTGCTTATTTAACTTATATGCAGAGTACATCATGAGAAATGCTGGGCTGGAAGAAACACAAGCTGGAATCAGGATTGCCAGGTGAAATATCAATAACCTCAGATATGCAGATGACACCACCCTTATGGCAGAAAGTGAAGAAGAACTAAAGAGCCTCTTGATGAAGGTGAAAGAGGAGAGTGAAAAAGTTGGCTTAAAACTCAACGTTCAGAAAACTAAGATCATGGCATCTGGTCCCACCACTTCATGGGAAATAGATGGGGAAACAGTGGAAACATTGTCAGACTTTATTTTTTTGGGCTCCAAAATCACTGCTGATGGTGATTGCAGCCATGAAATTAAAAGACGCTTACTCCTTGGAAGGAAGGTTATGGCCAACCTAGATAGCATATTTAAAAGCAGAGACATTACTCTGCCAACAAAAGTACGTCTAGTCAAGGCTATGGTTTTTCCAGTGGTCATGTATGGATGTGAGATTTGGACTGTGAAGAAAGCTGAGCGCCGAAGAACTGATGCTTTTGAACTGTGGTGTTGGAGAAGACTCTTGAAAGTCCCTTGGACTGCAAGGAGATCCAATCAATCCATCCTAAAAGAGATCAATCCTGGGTGTTCATTGGAAGGTCTGATGTTGAAGCTGAAACTGCAATACTTTGGCCACCTCATGCGAAGGGTTGACTCATTGGAAAAGACCCCAATGCTGGGTAGGATTGGGGGCAGGAGGAGAAGGGGACGACAGAGGATGAGATGGTTGGATGGCATCACCGACTCGATGGACATGGGTTTGGGTAGACTCCGGGAGTTGGTGATGGACAGAGAGGCCTGGCGTGCTGCAATTCATGGGGTCGCAGAGAGTCGGACACGACTGAGCGACTGAACTGAACTGAACTTAGGTTGAGATGAGAATCCGCGCTGTAGTCCCATTTTCCGAAAGGGAATCATCTGGGGTAGGAATGCTTTATTTCTCCATTTATTCAACAAACACTGAACACCTGTTAGATGTCTGGCCCCAGTGCTAGGCATTTAGAAGATAAGGATAAATAAGATATGATTCCTGACTTCAAAGAGCTGGAGTCCAGGGTGAAGACCACACACAGAGAATCATATGCAGTAAATGCAGGGGTAGAGCGCCCCTAGAAGTACTGAGGGGACACCTAACTGGCAAATGCAGGTGGAAGGTGACAGGGCAGGACTCAGGGAGGTGGCAGCCTGGTCCTGAAGCCTCCAAGCATGACTTGGGGTTATCTAGGTGGACCAGGTAGGTGAGATTGGAGTTGGTGAAGGACCCTCCAGGTGGAGCGTCAGGAAAGTCAACATCAGAGAGAGAATAACACACGAAGTGGGGAGAGTGTGGAAGGAAATACCATCTAAGGTACCCAACGCTAGATGCTGGGGGTAATGAGATGATGCTATCATAGAAACAAACAGAAGTCAGATTGTGGAAGCTTTATTTTTCAAGTCAAGTTGCTTCAGCTTTAGGCAGTAGACCGTATGAAGGCCTGGGCAAAACTGAAAGGTGTCTGCCCAAACCTGTGGGGAGAATAGCAGTCAAGGTGAGAAAGCCCATCAGGAAATGCATGGTGGTCTGTGGTCCAGAGACAGGCTGAAATGACTTGGGTTAGCTCAGGGTGGTGGGGGGCAGAACAGTGGGAATTGCTGGGGTGTGGGTGCATGGGAGCGGGGAGGGGAGAGGAGTGCAGAGTCCTGGATGATGCCCAGCTCTGATGCTTTGGTACCCAAGGCGGTGCTGTCATCCTAACACAGACAAAAAGGACATTGACTATTCAATCTTAGGCATTCAATGAAATAGGGTACCAAAAAAAATGTGTATCCTTAAGAAATCAGCCATGACTGTGGGTTTTTGATATTGGCGTTAGCTGTTAGCTGCATTTATAGCTTCTTCTGGTATGTGGAGAAGGCTTGTCATGGGGGAATCATGGCGAAGGTTAAAATGGAGCTCAGCTGCGGCTCCCCTCCTCTGTAACTCTGGGACAGTAGGCATGCCATTTTAGCTGTCTGTACTCCTTGTTCCTCACTGATAAAATGAGTAGGTTTGACAAATAATTTTTAAGTTAAAAAAGTGATTCTAATTTGATTATTTAGAAACCACATAAAGTGACATTCCCAATTTTTGGCAGCCCCACTTGTACAAAGGGTCGTGGCTCAGATGGTGAAGAATCTACCTAAAATGCAGGAGACCTGGGTTCAGTCCCTGGGTTGGGAAGATCCCCTGCAGAAGGGAATGGCAACCCACTCCAGTATTCTTCCTTGGAGAATCCCATGGACAGAGGAGCCTGGCGGGCTACAGTCCATGAGGTTGCAAAGAATCGGACACAGCTGAGTGACTAACACTTTGACTTTAATATGTAATGCCTTAACGGGTTTTATCCTTAATTCTAGACAATATCTTTAGCACCGTCTTGTCAGGAATTGCTTGCAACTCTTATAGGTTGTGAACAACCCCCAAAACATTTACTTTCCCAGTGTCTGAATGCTCTTAACCAGAACTTGACTCGATGAGGTATAAACTCTCACTCACAAAGCTTCAATTCCCGGCCCTAGGCAAACTGCTCCATCCAAACAGTGGGCCACTTCTGGAGCAGTCAGTTCTAATATGAAAAGAGTGGATTATAGACAAAACAATGTGTTTTTGAAATTAGCACACATCCCAAAAAAGGTATTTACTTAGTGTGGTTTAATGGCTTTCAATGTGCCATTAAGCTCAACTCAGTAAATATTTCGGATTACTAAAACATGCACAATATACCCTAAAATAGTCATATGACCTGTAAATACAATGGAACTAGGCAATCTCTCTTTGAATTCTACCCTCCATTTTTTGCTAAGTAATTTTCTTAGCTCACCTTAGAGTAAAGGAATACATTTTCCCAAGGTTTGTGAGTGCTTGCTCTGTTCCAAAACTCAAGGGATAGCTGAGAAGTGCATTAGTCTGTCAAGTAGTCTAAGAGAGGAGCATTCCACCTGGTTAGGATGTGCTAAACTTTCTTTATTAACAGAAGCACGAACAAAGCATAAAGGGCCCAAGAATATTAGTGGAAAATGAAAAACGTCTACAGATTACAGTGACTGCTTTAGAGAAAAAAAAATACATATATATATATATATATAAAAACACCCTTCCCAGTTCACATCAAGTAAAGTTTGAGGCATTTTAATTTGACAAACTGGGTATTTGAATTGGGAATCTGTCCAATTGTGATCTGTCATCAGGAGAAGCAGCACCAAATGGGTTAATAATTGCTGACTTTTTTTTTAACAAGCAGTTTTATTGCAGAAATGGGAGTTGAACCAGAACATTCACAATCAGAATGAAAGGGCAGGCAATCAGATCTGGGAAACTCACTCTTGTATATGAAAAGGGAAAGTTTTCATGGATTTTAGAGAGGTCAAAGGAAAAGGCTTATTTTATATTTGATAAGATAGTTTGATTTAGATCTTTAAGGACAAGTCACCAAACATTCAAAATCCATATATAATACTCAGGATAAATGGTACAATACTTCCATTTGATAATGGGAAAGGCAAATATTTATATTTGACAATACCTTATATAGAGTTTATAAGATATGTCTCTAGGTGGTTTCACAAGAAATCAACATGTAATTTAATATGTTGACTTCTATTTCTAAAGAATCATGTAGTTTACCTGGCTATCTTAGAAGTTACTGCTGCACCTTAAACCATGACTGGAAAAGAGCACCAATCAACCAGTGTGTACCTTCTGATAATTTTCAGATTTTTACCTGGAGACACCCAGGGGCTTCTCTGGTGGCTCAGATGGTAAAGAGTCTGCCTGCAATGTGGGAGACTGGGGTTCTATCCCTGGGTCGGGAAGATCCCCTGGAAAAGAGAATGACAACCCACTCCAGTATTCTTGCCTAAAGAAGCCCATGGACATAGGAGCCTGGTGGGCTACAGTCCATGGGGTGCAAAGACTTGGAAATGACTGAGCGAATAACGTTTCACTTCACCCAGAAGCAGAGAATCATTTATGGGCGAATGTTATAGGAGAAAGAGCACTGGACTTGGGAGTCAGAAGACTGAAATCAAAGTTTCAGCTCTTTCACTTAAAAGAATATGTGGTCATAGAGAAATGGCTGATTCCAGTGGTTCTCAACCATAGCTATACAGCAGAACGACTTGTCCAGCTTAAACACACATCCATGGGGACCACACTGCTGAAATTTTGGTTCAATACATCAGATATTGGTCTCTGTACTGTTCAAAAGCAAATGAGGTCCATAATGACTGATAAATCCATTGAACTATTGAACTTCAGTGTTCTCATTTGTAAAATACCAATAGGATTCTGTATCCATTGCAGAGTTGTTGTGAAGATTAAATATAATGATATATTTAAGGCGCTACCAATACCATGCTTAGAAGAGGTTCATTTTTTTGTCTTTCGGTGGCTCTTAGTTTCTTTGGGTTCAGAGCACCCCAAAGTATATTCGAAAGATGGGATGCTCTACGGGAAAACTCTGCACCCACCAGTCACACTTGGCAGTACCCAGGATGTTCCCTTCCAGACTGTTGGTGGGACTGTTCGTGCATGAAAGTTTCCGAGAAGACCCAAGTAAGTGATCTGGCTGAATGTGTTGAACACAGTGTTTCTCAAAGTAATTTAGTCACCAAATTCCTTTTCAAGTGGCAATTATTATTTATTCATGTTTATTCAAACATGCTTTGGGGATCACTGCTAAGATCTCTAACTTATATTCTAAAGTTCTATAACTTCCCTCAGGAAATTAACTGAGTTCTATGGTCTAAGACCCAGCCTTTCGTGGTGCATGCTCAGTAGCTAAGTTGTGTCTGGCTCTTTGAAATCCCATGAACTGCAGCCCACCAGCCTCTCCTGTCCTTGGATTTTCCAGGCAAGAATACTAGAGTAGGTTGTCATTTCCTCCTCCAGGAGATCTTCCTGACCCAGTGATCGAACCTGTGTCTCCTGTATTAGCAGGCGGATTCTTTACCATTGTGCCACCTGGGAAGCCCCAGTCCTAAACAGTATCTACTCTTTTCCTGAACTACTAGTTTAAATAAACTTTTGTATTAGAAATGATTCTATTTAACGATTGTAGGTTTTACTTGAACTGCTTGAGTTTATGAACTCAAATGATTTAGAAAGAATTAAGCCATCAATTTAGAAATAAAATTAATAACTAAACCAAAGTTAAAGTTAAATGAAGTTCACAAGCTTATAATTATTAAATACAGAAGACATTTTCCTTTTCTGAGATTATACTTTACCCTTGAAACCAGTGGGATGAGATAAAATTAGAAGTTCAAGTTATGATTAGAACTAAATTAATCCAATACTCAAAAATAAACTTGGTGGAAATTTTATATAGGTGCATAAAAAATAAATAAAATTGGTTTTGAAGGAGAGCATTTTTCCCCTTAAGCCAATTTAAGAGCATTTAGGAAACAGAATATAATTAAGTAGATTTTTTTGGCAACATCATTTGCTTGGTTGGTACTCTTAACCTAAGTGGAATATTTGGCTTCTAATATTTCCTCCTGGGAATATAAAACAAAAGCGGCAAAGTGTATCTCTGGTGGAGGTACATTTATGGAAGAATTAACTACTTATTCAAGCATAAGTGCTTCTGCTTAAGAATATACATCTACATGGATATATGGTCCTGGGATGGATGAATGTGTCAAGTTCACAGTCAGGTTGGGCAGAGTTTGAAGTAAGAATTTGCTCCAAAAACTGCTTAATTTTTTTTTTTTGCAAGAATCTTGATTTTGCAGGTTTAGTATGAAACTCTCACAAGAACAGCTTTGCATATGAGCTTTCCGATATTTCTACTCTGGCGCTGGCCAGAAGTACTGTGAGAACACCCTTTCATTTGGTATTTGAGCCCTTATGCCTCCATTCCTGGCTGCAGACCAAAGGAACAAACACAAATGAACATTTCAGAACCTCAAAATAGTAAACTAAAAATGATTTGCTCTGCTTTGGGTTCTAAAAATTATTGACCCCAAAGCCTTTCTCCAAACAATGCAGTTGATCCATTTCTAATGAGGATTACTGGATTTTAGAAACCACAGGAGAACTTTCTTTTTTGATTGACAACTAAAAACAAAAAGTAATAATAATAATGATCAAAATGATTGTAAAACAAGTATCTTGTCACTGTAGCAGAGGATAGATTTTATGAACATGCTTTATGTTCCAGGGTAAAGTAATTCAAAGAACAAAGGCATTGGAGTTTAGAATGGGATGTCTGGGTTCTGATGCTGACATCATCTGTTCTAGCTGAGGGAAGAAAGCACATTTCTGAGGCTCAGTTTTCTATGGGTAAAATTAATAAGAATAATGAAAAATCATCACATCCATTTAATTGGGTCATTATGAGGAGGAAAGTATTTTAAAAGTACTCAGTGTCCATGCACTACGTTCCTTAAGGTAACTTCCAGAGTTCCTGGAAGTTTGAACTTTACAATCAAACACACTTGAGTTCAAATCTCTACCCCTCTGCTCTTGAGCTCTAAATCTGTGCCAGTCAGTAAGAATCTTGATTTTACCATCTGTGAAATGGGGATAGTGTTGTAGTAAGAGCATGAAGTAAATTAGAGTTGAAGTAAATTAGAGAATGTACATAAAATATTTGGCACATAGTTAATGCTAGAAAAATTGGTGGCTATTAATAAATGTGTGAAGTGATGATGGTGGTTTTATATGTTCATAATTCCGGTAGCCAGTTCAAATACAGATATGTCAAGATCTGGACAGACCCTTGAGAGCCCTTCTCCCAGAAATTTACATAATCTACAGAATTTTCTGGATGAATGGGCACAGGAGGTGATGTCAGTTTGAATCTGGGGTAGCCCTATTGACGTAGCTTGCTTGGGCAGACCCTAAATATGTGTAGGGCTGAATGTAAGGACCTAGGAAGTGGAAGATGCTTCTGGACTAATGCTGAATAGGAGGCAATGTTGATCCTGGAAATTTTTGGAATCTAATTTTGGCAGTAAAGAGAGGTAGATGAAAAAGTGCAAATGTATGCATAATAAAATCATTGTGGAGTTAAAACTTTAAGCTCACAGCTTCTTAATTCCAAAATATTCCTTATTATTTCTAAAGGTTATTTTTTATATTAGAAATTCCATGCTATCATTGTTGTCTTAAAAACAAATATTCATAGTCAAAATCCGGCTGACCCAAAATATGACTGGTAGGTTCTTTACCTGAAACTCCCTATACATATCAAATGTAGGAAATTAGTAAATATTAGACTTGATTAAATATTAACTTGTCACATTCTTTATCCAATGAAGCAACTGTGTTTTTAATCTACTCTGGGTAAATAGCTAGCCTGCTATCACATTAATGTATTGATCACATGGTATTTTCTCTTTCTCTCTTCAGAGGCCAAATTCTTGAAAGAATATTCACACGGATAATACTTCTACTTCATGGATTTTGAATCCATAGCTCTCTCTGTTCCCAAGAACCTAAGCTCCATTCCTCATAGTCACTCTGATTTCCAAGGGCCATATCCAGTGACAATTTGTGGATAATTCTTCTCTGTCATTTTGCATCATTGACTGTCCTTTTGAAAATCTCCTCACTTGACTTCTGCTTCGCTGATTTTGTTTTCTTCCCAGTTCTGATGACTCCTTTTCTGTAGCCTTAAAGCAACTGCTCAGGATTTGGTTTTTTCTTTTTATCATCCTCTCTTTGCCTGAGACTATCTCTAGGTAAACCCATCCGTTCTTGCTACTGCAGTTGTCTCCTGCTCCCAAAGGGCTGGGCAACCATTGTTTTTCTGTTATGCTTGTAATCTTTACTGGGATTTCTTCAAACTCAGTTTATTAAATCAAAACAAATGAATTTACTCTGTGAACCAGCTATCCTATTCCTTCATTTTAGTTTCAGCAATTTTGTTTGTACATGAGAATAAAACTCTCCTGATGTTAAAAACTCAAAATGTCAGTATTATCTTGGTCTCTGGACTCTCGTTTGACTTCCAGATCCTAGGAAATTCCCAAGTGTAGTTGTAAGCACTGTCATTTTATCTCACGGTGCCTGTCACTTTTATAAGATGGATAGACTGATGCAAGGGTCTGTGTAGCGTGCTCTGATACTCTTCTCACATTCACAAGATAGGTGCTAGAGCTCCATCCATTACTTTGGCATCCCAGGCATGAAGAAGGATCACAGAACCAAAGAGCCTCTGACAACTGAGGGGAGCTTTCCTGAAGGCAGCACCCAACAATTTCTGCCTATGTCTACTGCATAGTGCGGAGAGACATGGGATCTTCAAGGGGAGCAGACAATGGCAGCTAAAACACCTAGCCTCAGAGCTTCTCCAATAAGTTAGAATTACCATGAGTAAGGAAGACAGTGCAAAATGGTATTGTGTAGGTGATCAGGAAAAGGATATTGTGTTAGTGGCTACAAACCTGTTCTTACTTCCCTTTGTTTTCTTAAAATATACCTCCACTGACTTTGGTAAAATGAAATGAGCCTAACACTCCTTATTCTCACCATCATCACCTTAGTCGACATCCTCATCATGGTTTTTGCTTAGATCATTGCCATGATGAATGGACTCAAGAGTGTCAGTACTCCACTGCTGCTGTTTTTCCATGTTCATCATTTTCTTGTTATTCAATAAGAAAGTATTGATGACAGGCACTGTGGTGCATGCTACAGATGAATAAAATCTTGACCTTTGGCTTCAGTCACTCACAGTTCAGCTGGAGAGACCAAGATGGAGCCAGTTGATTCTAATGCAACAGAGTCACTGACATAACAGAGACAGAGGCAAGGAACTGCAGAAACAGAGGGAAATCCATGGCTGATTTAACCTGGAAGTGGCTGAGATTTCATGGAGAAAGTGACATTAAGAGCTGAGCCCTGGATTATTGGGTGATTCTCGGGACAACCCAGAGAGAAATAATAATACTTTTTCTGTTTTTGTAAACTACTAATTATCAATGAAAAACAAAATGGTTATATACTTGACCTAGCTCTGAATTTAATTTTTAGAGAAAGTCATCACAAGCACAAGCAATTTTAAGTATACCATTATAGGGCACAATATTGATAAATGAGAGGAAAACTGGTTCTTAAAGAGTGTATCACTCACTTACCATACCCTGAGATTAACGGTGAACTCATTTGTCAAAAGTGCACCTAACCCACAGAGAATTCTTCCAATTAACATCAAAAGCTATCATTCTTAACCTCTCATGCATTAAGAAAATCCTGTCTGCACCCAATGTTCTGTTCATAATCAATGGAGCCCTTTATGTATGTTATTTCAAATTTATCACCATGTATATTACTAAAATGAGTGAATTAATAAATGAATCTGCTGTAGGTCCAGAAGCTAGATTTATCTGTGGTCTCCTGCTTCTCATGGGATATTCTTTTGGTCTCTGAGATCCTTCACTCTGCAGTTTCTCATAATTTGGGATATTTATTGATAGCTACTGACAGCATGTGTTGGTACTCATAGATGGACACTGGCTATATCAGAAAAGTGGTCATTTGGGGATTAGTTATATTCTGAAAATGTCAGGCAAGTCATTATCAGGTTATGTTAAAAAGACAACGCAGATTCTAACTATTATATTGTCAAAGAAAAAAAAGCATGAATCAAGATAAAATGATAATACTAAAATAAAATGATAATACTTAATGCTGGTGAAGTTATGGTAAGATGGTATGTCTACAGACTTTGAAGAGTAAAATAGTGCAACATTCCTGAAGGCCAATCTCAGGATAGGATCCCTAACATTATTACATCATTTGATCCCTAATTCCACTGTCAAGGATCTACCAATGGAGATGACTAGAAATTTAGAATTGTGAGCAGGCCTTGGTATAGAAGGATGAGTATCAGATCACTAAGTAAATTGAAGCCTACTATGGGCTAGAATGTTATGGGTCACAAAGATTAATATTTATGAATAATTTTTATTCATATTGGAAAGTGCTCATTATGTTCAGTGATAAGAAAAAGAAGAAAACAATTGTATTAAGATATTACCTATCTGTCTATCTATCATTTATCTCCCTCTAATACGTGCATACACACACACACACACACACACAAAGACAATCTTCAAATGACTTGCCTCAATATTAGCAATTTTCTAAGTTTGAGCAATTTCTATTGTCATCTTTACATTTCTCTAAATTTTATAGATTTCGATATTTGAGAAGTATGAGTTATATAATCAGAAATGTCACTCTTAAAGGAGCATATTATAGAGGAGGAAGGGATTATTCCTGGGCCTTTTTCATTCCTCTGCCATCTGAGTTGATAATTCTCAGACCTGCATATGGTGTAACGTGTCAGTTCAGGCTCTGGGCAAGTCTCCCTCCACCCTCCCTTCCCTTCCCTTCCTTCGCACTGCCTTCAGATTTCTCTTTCTAAACACACCCATCACCAAGTTATTTTCTCTGTTGAAACATAGTCCAAACCTTCCTGAGGGCCCACAGAAGAGACTCCCAAGGTCTCTGCTTGGCTCCTCCCAGGTATTCAGTCTGCTAGCCCTCACATCTCCCAGTCTTCTTGCATCTCAGCAAAACAGTAATCAATACCTTGGTGGCACTCTTCGCCTCAACTTGAATTTCATTTTGCTTGTTGAAGTCCTATCCTGTTAGATTCCTAGAGAGTTCAGAGCCCTGCTCAAATTCCTAGAGAGTTCATTCAGAATTCATGTCCTTTCGAATTATTTCCTCTGGGCACTTCATCGATCTCTTTTATTACACTTCTCAAGATTTTACTTATATCACGGTCACTTGTGTCTTTCTGTTATTATATTGAGACTTGATTTTTAAACCCCTCAGTTATGCCTTCCTCTATAATCTTTATGGAAAAGTTCTCCAACATTAGCCTGTATCACAATTATCTAAGAGTTTGTTGAGACAGGTTGCTGAACCCCATCACGTATTTCTGATTCAGTCTACCTGGGATGGGCTCTGAGAATTCTCATTTCTAACAAAGTTCCCAAGTGCTGCTGCTGCTTCTGCTGCTACAGGGACCAAACTTTGAGAACCACTGATTTTCAAAAAAGAAGGAAAATCAAATAACATAAATATACTTCAACCTTTCCATAACAGATAGATCAAAGACGTTAAAAGCATAAGATTTAGAACCAGAAATTTGGCTTTGAATTCCAGTTGGGTCATTTAATACTTGAATAAGTTCTCAACCCCTCTGAATTTTCATGTTTTAAAATTTAATATTATTTTTATTTAAGTATAGTTAATTTACAATGTTATGTTAGCTCCAGGTGTACAGCAAAGTGATTTAGTTATATGCAAATATATGTATTACTTTTTAGATTCTTTTCCATGATAGGTTATTATAAGATGAATTTTCGTTTTCTTGCCAGAAAAATGAGAACATTATTCCCTTCTAAATGGAGTTGTTCTATGAATTATATGAGGTTGTGTTTATAAAGTACTCAGCAAACAGTGGCTATTATTATTACTAATCCATTCTGTCTATGCAATAACTTTATAAAATAGATTTTGCTACCACTTTGCAGATGAGGAGACTGAGATACATAGAGGGTTAATACCTTGCCTAAAATTATCTGCTTTATAAATGGCAAGACAAGATCTGGATCCTTTAAAAGCATTTTTATACTTTTCACTCTCCCTTAACATAGCATTTTTTTCATAATGCACACTCAGAACAGATCCTAAAGTTGGACTTCATATTTCTTTGTGTGAAATCTTCCACTGGCAATATCACATCTCAAAACATCTTCCTGGATTTAAAAAGATTTCCACTGTGATGGACACAAGTGTAATTTCCATTTTATTTTACAAAGCTGTGAGAAATAACAAATCGGGTAAGGTGAAAGTAAAAAAGCAACTAGCTTAAAAAAATGAAAACCAACTTGACTAAGCCAGGTGTTGACGCACAATGCTTTGCTACTTAGTGGCATTAATTGTTTCAGGAACATTATAAAATATAGTTTAATTGTCTTGACTGTTGATCTTCTTGAGGAGAGTGGAGGTATTTTTATTATAGATTTTTATGATAAAAACTTGATTTCAACAGCGTATTTGAATTTGCTAGACACTGAAACAATAGAGGAAGACCATTTTGTAAACTGAAAAGTCTCATGTGTGAACACTGAATGCTAGGACTTGATTTCTTTGTTTCTATAGGAACAAAAAAATGAGATTAAAATAAGCTAAAATGGAATCAAGTTTTATGAAACTGATAAAGGAGCTTATTTTACTTGTTCCCAGTGTAATGTGGTAAAAATTAAATTTTTATTTAAAACCCAAGCTGTCTGTGGACACTTCTGTTTTTTAAAAAGACATTCTTTCATTCTTTAAAAAGAAAAAAAAATTTATTTATTTATTTTTGGCTGCACAATGCAGGATGCGGGATCTTAGTTGTCTGACCAGGGATCCAACCCTTGACCCCACAGTGGAAGTGTGGAGTCTTAACCACTGATCAGGGAAGACTCCACTTGTTTTTTGAGGAAGTTTCAGTTCGGATGGTGGAGAGGGCTAGTTGGCACTGTGGTGAGTGACAAGATTTATATCAATTAAAAATCCAATCTCTGCTGTTTCGTTACAGTTTAAGACCCTCCTTCACTTATTACCACTGCCATCCCCTCCAAACTGAGTGAAGGAGGGTCTTAAACAAAAAAACCGCAGTCAGTGCTCTGTGGACTGTTCAGGTAGTGAGAAACAGCTTAGCAGAGATTTTTCCCCAGTTTTATTGAGATATAATGAATATACAGCACTGTATAAATGTCAGGTGTCCGTCACAATGACTTGACTTGCATGTACTGTGAAATGATTACCACGTTAAGCTTAGTTAATATCCATCATCTCACACAGATTAAAAAAGTGTTCCCGTGTGATGAGAGCTATTGACTCTCTTAACAATTTTCACATATACCAGCGAGCAGGGTTAACTTAGCAGAGATTTTATGAGTTTGGGGAGAGTCAAAGATATGCCAGCAGCAGAACAGTCAAAGAACAAATATTCTCTGTGACAAAGTTAAGAAAAGCAAAATGTGAGACAGTCAAAGAGCGTATGGAGGGCTAACTCTAACCCAAGGAGAATGGCGCAGTGTGAGGTCCCCGTCAGGGCGTGCCCAAAGAGCTTTTAACAAAACAGATGCCAAAGCCTCATCTTTGATTTGTTTGTGTCACTACAGTGTAAGGGTTGGGAAGATCCCCTGGAGAAGGGAAAAGCTACCCATTCCAGCATTCTGGCCTGGAGAAGTCCATGGGGTGGCAAACAGTCGGACACGACTGAGCGACTTTCACTTTCACAATGTAAGACTGAAATATTTTAGTAAAATGTAACACGTGTCAATATCTGTGTGATTAGTTTTAGGTAAACAGAAATGAAGAGGCTGGGTTTAAATACTGGACTAGTACAGTTCAAATAAAATGTCTAGGGAATTTGGGATTAGCAGATGAAAACAATTATATATAGAATAGATCAACAACAAGGCTACTACTATATGTCACAGGGAACTATATTCTTAACACTGGGATAAACCATAATGGAAAAGAATATGAAAAAGGATGTATACATATATAGATATATGTATATATAACTATATATGAATCACGATTGTACAGTAGAAATTAACACAATGTTGTAAATCAACTATACTTCAATAAAATAAACTTTAAAAAAGAAAAAAACATAATGTCCATGGTAGATGAGATGTGGAAGGTTGGGAGATGGGAGTGGGCAGAAATACTCAGAGATAAAACGTAACCATGAGCACCTAAGTCTTTAGGAATGTACAGAAATACTGAGAAGGAAATTGAACAGGGTGGCCTCAGCTTATACTTATGGCCATTTAAGTAACATTAAATATTATGTGGTTCTAAGACGAGAACCCTTTTCCATTTTTGTTCTTTGTCATCTTTTAGCATCTGAAGCAACACTCTTTTCATGTATTTCAATGACTCTGATCTAGGCATAAAAGCATACTGCTCAGACTCCACCATGGACCTTCTACTGTTATTCAAAGAAAACTTTGATGAGGGGGCAAGTCTAAAAATCAGTACTTGAAACTGGAGGTAAGAAGACAGGATTAGCAGTGATGCAGAGTGAAAACATCCCTGATCTCAAGTTAAAAGACTTGGGTTTGGAATTGATGCATCTGGAGAATTTGTGTATAGACACTTGTTTCTCCAAACATGTTTTTCTCCCATGCTCTCTCACAGTATTATGGGCAGTAGGCTATTGGTAATGTGTATTGTTTATTGACATGCAGGCCAACTTGATAAAGTTTATCACTCAAGACATTTTGTTTTGATCTTCTGAAGGGAAGGAGAGAACACAAGTAAGGCCAGTGGTGTGGGCAGATGGCCTGTGCTGTCACTCAGGCCCTATACTCGGAAGTGCCTCAAATTATTTTTAATACTAGCTGCTTTCATCTTCAGAGTCTTAATCATTTTTGAATGAAGTTCATTGTGCACTGGGTCCTGAAAATTATGCCACCAGCTGGAGACAAGCATTGTTTTGTAAGGTTCATCTTTTCAGACCCTCTTTCCTGAGCACTGCCTTCTTCATTGTCATGACACAGCTACCCAAGGTGGCCATTTTGCTCTGTGACCCTCTGCTTTGGTGATGGATTATTGGTTTAGAGGGGCTTCCTTGGTGGCTTAGAGGGTAAAGTGTCTGCCTGCAATCCGGGAGACCTGGGTTCGATCCCTGGGTCGGGAAGATCCCCTGGAGAAGGAAATGGCAACCTACTTCAGTACTCTTGCCTGGAAAATCCCACGGACGGAGGAGTCTGGTGGGCTACAGCCCACAGGGTCATAAAGAGTCAGACATGACTGAGCGACGACACATTTTACTGGTTTGGACGAGGACAGCTGACTCCAGATGGGTCAATCAGAGCCCTTCCTGGGGGCGAGAGTGACTGGTCCAAAGGTAGACACTAAAACCAAACTGGGCCAACCTCTAGGGATCTTGAAGATGGATAACTGAGCTACTAGAATGTGGATGGGACTCCCCTGGTGGCTCAGATGGTAAAGAATCTGCCTGTAGTGCAGGAGACCTGGGTTCGATCCCTGGGTTGAGAAGATCCCCAGGAGAAGGGAATGGCTACCCACTCCAGTATTTTTGCCTGGAGAATCCCATGGACAGAGAAATGTGCTACAGTCCATGGGGTTGCAAAGAGTCGGACACAGCTGAGTGACTAACACACACCCACACCCACAAACAGACTGTGGATGACGATATTTTGTACTATTTGGATTAAGAAGGAAGAGAAAACTGATTTCAAGAGAGAATTCAAGAAGCAGGTATGAAGATAGTTGTAGAGGTCAGGATGGGAAAGAGGGTCTGGTAGCAACCCTGGATCCATTTGTTCTCAGGCCCAATTATCTTCCTGCAGTTGGATTCTGTTATTTATTTTTAAAAGGTCCCAACTATTATAGGGATGAAGACAAAGTCTTTCTTACTTACTTCCATTTCATCAATTCAATTAAAGGTAGGAACCTTCTTATGTTGAGAGAATAGTCCTTCACCATCTTGCCTTCTGTGCTCTTTTTCCTGAAATGAATGTTTTACCTGAGGTACTCCCATCTTGATGCCTTGGTGACCCTATAGACAGACGTGTCCACACTGGCAGCCATGGATGTACTCCTGCTTGCATTTCTACGGGTTCTGCTGTCCTTGTTATATGTATGTGGCATGACTAACTTGAATCTGACAGGAGAACAAATGTTTTTGCAACAAAAGAACACTCATCTTACTCTACCTTTGATTTGAAACTTTACTCACCAAGAACATATGGGAGTTGGCAGAGAAGAAATGGAAAAGCCGAATCTACCTCAGTGCATTCACAGTGGGGTTATATATAAAAAAAAATTGTTCTCTCAGTAATAATGTCTATATAGCACATAAACCACTCTTTTAGACAATATGGTCCAGGGGGGAAAGTTTTGGAAATAATGGATACATTCTTTAGTTTTATGATGTGTTCCTTCCAACCTCTCTTGATCTCAATTGGAGCATTTGCATAATGGAAACCATAATTTCTCCCATCAAACCTATAAGATAGTATCAGGATCTATAAACAGCAGGTTGCAGAAAAAGGCAAGAATGTGAAAAATGGAAATGGAGCCTAACCATCTCACCTATCTTGCTCCCAGAGTCATCCAATAGAGGACTTGGAATGATTTATTTTTTTTGCTTCCTCCCTCAGAGAGGTATAGTTATATTTGATGCAGTTTCCTGTTCTGTCTCATATTAAACAATCTAATATATAACTTACAATTTCCCTAGAAATATATTATGAATAATGTGGGGAAAAAGCCATCAATGACATTTATGTAATGGGCACTGTACTGATGGACAGTGAGGCTCCCAGAGGAAGATGCAATCAAATTAGGGTGAGAAGCACGTAGAAGTGAAAGCACCTGTGACAGAACCACAGGTCAACTGTATGCGGCATGTTGATTGGGATGTACTTCACTGCCAACAGAAATGCTAACTCAGTTTTCTTAGGATCAGGATTTTTTTTTTTAATTGGGGGTATAGTTTCTTTACAATATTGTGTTAGTTTCTGCTGGACAATGGAGTGAACTGGCTATATGGATGCATATATCCCCTCCCTCTGGTACCTGCCTCTCATCCCCTCCCATCCCACTCCTCTGGGTCAGCACAGAGCACCGAGCTGAGCTCCCTGCGCTATATGGCAGGTTCCCACTAGATAGCTATTTTGCACGATCGTGTATACATGTCAGTCCCAATCTCTCAATTCTTTCCACCCCCTTCCCCCACAGCCCTGTGTTCACACGTCTGTTCTCTACATGCATATCTCTATCCCTGCACTGAAAATAGGTCATCTGTACTATTTTCTTAGCTTCCACATACATGTAATACATGATGTTTGTTTTTCTCTTTCTGATTTACTGCACTCTGTATGAGAGTCTCCAGGTCCATTTACATCTCTACAAATGACTCAATTTCATTCCTTTTAATGGTTGAGTAATATTTCATTGTGTATATATACTACATCTTCATTTATTCATCAGTCGAAAGACACTTAAGTTTCTTCCGTGTCCTGGCTATTGTAAAATAGTGCTATTGTAAAAGGAACACTGGGGTGCATGTGCCTTTTTGAATCATTATCAGTATATCTATTATCTAATGTAATAAAAAGTCTACAGGTAGGGGGGTAGCCGTGAGTTTGCCTTAGCTACCCAGAATCATCATGTTGGCTTAGATCAACAGCATCATCAAGAACTGAAGACTTGTAATCTTTCTTTTGCTCTCTGTGATGGTTTTGTCCCCCCGTCACTACAGAGCTGCTGCAGCTCTAAGTGTTAGCCCTTCTCTCAGAGCAGACAAAGGACAGAGAGCAAAGGCCTTTCCCAGAGGACCTTGACTTTCCTTGCTTTCATTTCACTTTGGTTAGAATTTCATCAGTCTCATTCCACCGTCAAAACCTGCCAAGGGAGTAGAGTGTCTATGGTGGATCCACACCCACAACTGTGGGAACCAGACTCCCCTGAAGAATATAGGTACCCAATACCTGAAGAAAATTGGGGTTTTGCAGCCAAGGAATAGGGGAGGATGGCTATAGAGAGGAGACTATAGGGACCCTGTGACAGCAAGATTTGATAAGAAGATATCTGCATTTTGCAAAATTTTAAAATGCTGTGACACAATTGAATCCATTAGATGCCCTGATTTGAGAGGTCAGAATGATTGAAAAATGGCCTTTCTTAGAGTGACATTTTCCTATATCTATGCTATATCAAAGAAATCAAATAAAATTCTCAGGACTTAACAAAGAAAATAGAAATTCTAAATAGCAAAAGCCCTCTTTGATTCCAGTTAACCTCCTGGGTTTTACAAAATTGCATTTGACTTAGCTGTAGAGTCTGGTATGAGATTTATAAATTTGGTTTGGTGGAGTCCGCTGCATGGTTCCACTCATTCAATCTGTTTGTAATTAGTTTGGTTTTATAATCTAGCAGTTCACATCCAGAATACAATTTAAAAAAAAAAAACTAACACATGAATAAACTTATTTTGAAATTGCATTACATTATTTGGAAGCTTCCAAAAGATTCAAAAAAGATTACTAGTCCAAGGAGTAATTTGAGAGCTAAGTCATATCAGGAAGTACTGTATATATTTTTTAATGTGATATAAGATTTATTGTTTTCATTCTTTTTTCTTCTGCATTACTATTTATGTATTTATTTATTGAAGTATAGTTGATTTACAATATTGTGTTAATTTCTGGTAGGAAGTACTGTATTAATGAGAGATTCACCTTAAATATATCTGGTAATGCTGCATAAGGGAAACAACTCCGCTTAACACAAACAGAGTTTCCAGTTTTTCACTATCATCACCCTTCTAGCTCACACTTTTGTTAGTCACTCAGGTCTTCTTTTACCTGGACAATTCCCGTGGACTTGAACTGGGCAATCCCCTCATCATGTTGTTGATCAAAGTGATTTTCTAAAATACAAATATGATATTCTTTCCTTGTTTGAAATTTCAGTGATTCCATCTGACTTTAGAAGATCAAGCCCATGATTCTTGGTCTGATGCCTGAGACCCTTGCCAACTTTGCTTCTATCTGCCTCTACACCTTCCTGCATTTTATTGCTAAGCTCTGTTAAATTTCAAAAGTATCCCAAAGCTTGCACTCACTGTAGACTCCAGGCATGGGGAGTTGTTTGTGGTTCCCCAATCACCCTGTGTTCTTTTGTGTTTGCCTGCATTGGAACATTTCAGTATTGCTATCTGGCTTATACTTTTCTACCTATTCTGCCTAATAAATTATTTTATTTCTCAAAATGCAAATGCTCCCTTTGCAGTGAAGTTTTTCTAGAACTCATCTTTCTCCCACTTCCAACTCCTGGTAGCTTGTAGTTTATACTCTTGTTACATTGTCTTTGTGTTTCTAGTATAGAATTTGGACCTAGATGTCACAGGCACATTTAACATAAGCTCCAAACTCCACAAAAGATGGGGCATCACTTACTCGATCTAAACCCTTAAAAGACATAATTGGTTACCGTGCCTTCAACAGGAAATGAAAAGATAAGAAGAGGTAGTTCTCTGCAACATTTTGAATATATTGTGTAAGTAAGCCTGATGAAGACGTGTCTAGATTCAAGCTATGCATTGAGCATCTCTTGGGTGTTTTCACTTATACTATCTCAAAATAACAAATCTATTGAAAGTCATGTAGGTTTATGGAGTTTATAAACATTTTAGAAGTTGAATTTGAAAATAAAATTGATAAATCTCTATATGTAAGTGAAGATATTTAAATAATTTTCACCATCCTCTATTCATTGAAGATTGCATAGGTGTGTCAAAAGCAGAAGGTTTTGAAGGTCTAGATGACTGCATATAGATATTCTTTTTGGACCTTTCTTTGATTCTCTAACATGAATACAAATAAGAGTGACCAAAAAAGTTACATGATAAAATGTTTATTATAGTTTAGGGAGTAATTTAAAGTACGTTTTAATAGGGTATGTCCAATCTTCATATAATGAAAGTACAGTGTGACATCTCCCCCTTTTTTCTCTGAGCTTGCTATTGGTAAAACTTACAGTAACTGAAATTAAAAGATGCTTGCTCCTTGGAAGATAAGCTATGACAAACTTAGACAGCATATTAAAAAGCAGAGATATCACTTTGCCAACAAAAGTCTGTCCAGTCAAAGCCATGCATATTCTCACTTCCAGTAGTCATATATGGATGGGAGAAGTGGGCTGTAAAGCCTGAGCACCAAAGAATTGATCCTTTCAAACTATGGTGTGGAGAAGACTCTTGAGAGTCCCTTGGACTGCAAGGAGATCAAACCAGTCAATCCTAAAGGAAATCAGTCCTGAATATTCATTGGAAGGGCTGATGCTGAAGCTGAAGCTCCAATAATTTGGCCACCTGATGTGAAGATCTGACTCACTGGAAAAAGACCCGGATATTGGGAAAGACTGAGGGCGAGAGGAGAAGGGGGCGGCAGAGGATGAGATGGTTGGATGGCATCCCTGACTTGGTGGACGTGGGTTTGAGCAAGCGCCGGGAGATAGTGAAGTACAGGGAAGCCTGGTGTACTGCAGTTCATGGGGTCACAAAGAGTCGGACAAGACTTAGTGACTAAACAACCTGTAGCATAAGGCTTTGCACTCATAATATGAGCTTAATAAATATTTGCTGAATGAATAAATGCAATCCTAAATGTTATTTTCATATCATTATATCTTGGCATTGACATATACGCAATGCCAATTTTTGTTTTTTGAACACAGTGAGGCTTGACCTACAGCAAAATAGACTCCATATGCAGCACCAATGTGGCACCAAGGAAGCCCTTTTTTTTCAGGGTAGGTTTTCAATGTCATCTATATTTGCGTTCCCAAGATGTTGCAAGTTGGCAGCATCAAGTGTTTTGTTCCTGCCCATTTGGCTGAACTACATGCAAAGGCAGTATAAAATTCGAGTTCTATTGTTTCACAGTAGGAAAAGACCCAACTCTTCAATACAGAGAAGCCATTTTTTCACCTCACCTCTTCCCTCTTTCTGACTTTTGGATTCTTTCTTTGTTCTTGGCATCTTTATCACAGTACAGGTAGATCTAGAGCCAACCATCCAGTTTGTTCCTTTTCAATAGCACCAGTGGTAAATGACTGTTAATTAAGATACTGGTGTATGGCAAAGAAGGAGAATGTGGCTCAAGGAAACCATGTCCTTCAAGATCCGATTGGGCTAGATGCAACCTCGGTTCTGTTCTGAAGCATCAGTGTCACACGAGACACGGAGTGTGCTGGGTCTGTGCAGGGTCCTGGGACTCTGCATTCTCAACAAGTGTCAAGGCTCTGCTCATGTGGGTGGTCCTTGGGCCCCACAGAAAGGCTGGTCCTGTTAGTTCAAAAAGATAATTAAGCAAACGAAGCACATCTATTTGGCTGTGCCATAGTTGAGTGATTCTGCCTTATATATATGTTTGGTGAAACTGTGCAGCCATGTACATTTCAGAGCCAGAATGTTGAGTTTGAATTGTAGCTCTATTCCTTACCTGTATGTCCTCCTAGGTATATTACCTAACCTCTTTTTTGCCATTAATGCTTCCCTGGTGGCTCAGTCGGTTAAGAATCCGCCTGCAATGCAGGAGACCCAGATTTGATCCCCGGGTTGGAAAGATCCTCTGGAGAAGGGAATGACTATCCGCTCCAGTATACTTGCCTGGAGAATTCCATGGATTAGAGGGGCCTGGTGGGCTACAGTTCATAGGGTCACAGAGAGTAGGACACAGCTGAGCGACTAACACACTTGGGATGATAACAGTTACTACCTCTTAGGATCTTGAAAGGATTTAATCTGTAAAGTACTACGCGTACTACAGGATTTACTACATGTAAAGTACTTTGAACAATGCTTAGCACACCATACATATCATATAAATGTTAGCTCTGACCCTGTGGATTTCAAGTTCTTCAACATCAACCACCTTTCCCTCTGTCCTGAGGTCACACTGCCTTTTGTCGTACTCCTTCCTATAGAACAAAATGCTCATATCTGTTCAGGAGTGCAGGTGTGAGTATTTAAAGACATTGATGACTTCTGCTCTCTCAGGGAAATCCTCTCCATTAAAAGAGCCAGAAGACTGCATTATGAATTTATAAATTCACATAAAGTAAAGACAGAGAGGGAGATCAATCCCAAAGGACTTATTATTAGAATCAGGCTCCAGATGGAAAATTTATGTGATTCGGTGTAAGTTTAAATTTAGAGTTGTTTTACTCCAAAGCTTAAAAGAAGAGGAAGGAAAAATGTTGGCCTTGGCTGGTTAAATAAATGTAAGGAGCCTTCTCTATTTCCAAAACTTCAGTGTGGGTAACTGGGATTATTCACAGAATTTGTCAATTTATCTCAACCAGGTTTCTCACTTCTCACTTTAAATATTAATTTCTCTTTGAATAATTATTTCTAAAAGGCTTTATTATGAGACAACTCTTTTGCAGTAGAATGAAGAGAGGAATTGCAGTGGGCAGAGATAAAAAACGTCATGGGAACAAGAGCCCCCACTAAGAAGACACAGGCTGTGGGGGTCCAGAGAACACAGGTGTGAGGGCCCTGTGGATTTCAGCGTATCCCTTCCCCCCTCTCTACCCCACCCTCTCCTTCCTCTACCTCTTTCTCTTCCCACCCATCCCTTTTCCTTTATTTTTTCTAATCAACATCTTTTAAATTTTTTTTTATTGGAGCATAGTTAATTTACAATGTTGTTTTAGTTTCGAGTATACAGCGAAGTGAATTAATTACACATATACATATAACCACTGTTTTTTAGATTCTTTTCCCATATAGGCCATTACAGACTATTGAATACAGTTCTCTGGACAATTTTATCTTTCTCCATTTCTCTCCTGCCCCTTGTAGCTTTGCTTTCTACATCTATGAGTCTATTTCTATTTTGTAAATAAGTTCATTTGTACCATTTTTTTTGGGTCCCCATGTAAGTGATATCATATAATATTTGCCTGAGCATCATCTTAAAGTGGTGTAGTCATTCATTTTTTTAATCAAATGTGAAAAAAAATGCATAGAAGTTCTGTAATCAATGTCAATAAGGCCAGAGTAGATAAGCAACTCTACTTTTAATGAGACACTTCTATCTCAGAGGCTCCATTTAATCTTATTCTGTCATTTTATCTTACTGTGGCTTAACAGTCTTACCAAGGAAACACATGCAAGATTTAAAAATAACATGCAAAGTAAACAGCTATACATGATCTTTTCAAGGAAATAGAGGTAATATGATCAGGGCCTGGTGGTCTTAAATTAACTCATTTAAAGACAGGATTCCTAGGTTGGTTATGCATTTCCTTACTTCCAGTGGTGTGATGGTAAATGTTTAACAACTGGCTCCTTGGAAATAAAGCTCTTTTTGTGGTGTTGAACGATTTCCATAATAAGCCAACTATAGCCAATTGTGAGCTACCAATGAGCTCCACGGAATGCAGAGTTAAGAAGGACACACATGGGCTCTTGAAAACCTATTCGAGCCAGCTCCTGCACAGCTCTGTTTAGATTCCAGAAAAGGTTAGAGAGATGCCAACCATCAGGACAGTCCAGAGAACTGGCCTGTAGAAAGAAAGCTCGATGGCTTGCCTATGCAAAGGTGAGCTTTGTTGTTTAGTCACTCAGTTATGTCTGACTCGTTTGCAACCCCATGGTCTATAGCCTGCCAGTCTCCTCTGTTCATGGGATTTCCCAGGCAAGAAGACTGGAGTGCCTTGCCATTTCCTTCTCCAGGGGATCTTCCTGATCCAGGGATTGAACCTGCGCCTCCTGCATTGACATGCATATTCTTTACCACTGAGCCACCAGGAAAGGTGAGCTTGTAGAATTCAAATAGGCAAGTTGGATCAACCATGCTTGCCTGCCTAACCTTTCATAATCCAGTCGACATTCATGGTTACACTAGTTTCAAAAAATTAATTAACCAAGTGTTTAGACAATTCCAGAAGTGTCAACGTGGATACGTCAACAGAAACACTTAAAAACTGTGACGCTGAAGGTATAGTCTTCTTTTCTCTTTCTAATCTCGATAATTTTAGATCATTATCTTACCTAATCTCATTATATGTTTGGAGATTTAGTTTAGAAGTTCAAACTTTTAGGTTTCTTCTACTTTGGAAGAATTCATTCTATATTTATTTGCCTTGATGTCCTACTATTCCACCTTCAGTAAAAGGATTAGGCGATATGGTGCCTGTCTTCAAGGGATGAACTGAAGTCTGGGACATGGTATCAGCACACCATTCTCAGGATCTGTGTACACACAGAAGTAGCACACACAAATGTAAATATGTGTGAAGCATTCACAAGGAAGACGAGAGTAACCGAGAGGGCAATGTGTAGTCCTACTGGGGGCAGGGGAGGTTGCCTTGAGTAAGTGATGCTTGCAGTGTGATGTGAAGGGTTACCAGGGGCCACTCACTTAAAGGGCTAAAGATGAGGTGGGGCAGGCTTCCCTAGTGGCTCAGATGGTAAAGAATTCGCCTCCCAATGTAAAAGATCCAGGTTCAATCCCTGGGTCAGGAAGATCCTCTGGAGGAGGGCATGGCAACCCACTCCAGTATTCTTGCCTAGAGAATTCCATGGACAGAGGAGCCTGGCAGGCTACAGTCCATGGGGTCGCAAAAGAGTCTGACATGCAGGGGGCAGCTCATATCAGGCCACTAGTAGGGGAAGCATGGTGCATTTCAGCTGTTGAAAGAAGGTCTGGCTGGAGCCCAGGACAGGACGGGAGTGGGTGGACAGGAGGGCAGCCCCAAGGGGCTGAGTTTGTGGGCTTGGGTCATTGGTTGGGGGATGCTAGTGGCAATAGGGTGAACAGTTGCATGAGGTCTCGTCACTCTGGAGAGAGAGAGACATTCCGAGTGTTTTCCTGACAGAGTTCATGAAATTTGGGGGTGTAAGCCGTACTGCACTAAACCTTGAGTGATCTGGAGCCGAGGAGAAAATGCTCTCCATTTCTGGACAGTCTACAGAGTGACTGAGGGACACAGTATGGACTAAAGGAGTGTCACATCTCAAGCATTTGACAGATTTGGGAACCCCAAGAGGGGGAACCCTGAGAGGGAGGAGCCCCACTTTCTAAAAGCAAGGTGTTGGCCGCAAGGTGGGACGAGGAGCGGCTTTTCGGCCTCAGAGTGCACATGCGCAGTCGTGAAGCTTGTGTGCTCGACAGAGGAGCCCAACACAGCGGCCGTGAGCATTCAGCCCAGCCCCCGGTTTAGCACCCAAGGCTGCACCACGGAGAGGGACCGCTCAGGGGCCGTGTCTCCTGGATTTCTTTTCTGGCCAGCCAGGCTCTGCCCAGGAGTAACTTGGGGAAAGGAGTATTTGCTGTGGGGGGTTAGGGAGAGAAATTCCTGAGACTTTATATCAACTAGGCAGGGTTTTAAACTTGAAGTTTTGTGTCTACAGGTCGGTGGGCAGGAGTTACTTCATTATATAAGGTACGTATTTATCTACACATGCATGTGAGTATGTGTGCCTGTGACGGTATTTCTTAAATTGAGCCATTTTCCCTCTTCCCTAGTCCGTTATTTCCCACTTCCCATCACCACCACCACCAACTCTCTTGTCCAAAATACTCAGTTGCCTCAAGGAAAATTACAATTATTCTAATGGGACTGAAACAGGAAAGAAGGACAAGATTCAGCTTTTAACATCAGACACTGGATTTTATTGCATCTGCAGCTGTCGTTGGAAAAAATAAAATAAAAAATTCCTTTAAATTCTTGTTAATCTATTTGAAGGCAAGCTTGGAAGCGAGCTCACCTATTTCTTCCGGAGAAATACTTCCACTTCTATCAAAAAGGCTGAGCCATGAGGCTTAGCATTCCTCAAGGGTAGCCTTTGCAAATCAGGCAAGAAGGAGAAGAAACCACCCTTTAGCTCAGATAGAATGTATGAGGGAGGAAGGAGGAGATTGAGATGCGTAAGGATTAGGCTTGATTCTGAGTAACAGTGGTTGAAATAAGATAGAAATGTATTTTTCTCCTGTATAGTTGCCTGGAAAAGGGAAGTTCAAGGATAGGATGACACTCCACAGCATAAGGGACTCAGGCTCCAGATTTCTTTGTACTCTACCATGATCCCCATTCCAAAGTTGCCTCATAGTCCAACAAAGATGCTCTAGCTCTATCCATCTCATCTGCATCCCAGCCAGTAAAGACAAAAGCGGATAAAGAAGCCCATTCTCCATAACTTTAAGGATACTTTCCCCAATTTGACCAATGCTTCATTAGCTAGAACTTGGTCATTTGACCATCTAGATGTAAAGGGAAGGGAAAATGTAAATACTATGTGTGGAAATCAAGTACAAAGCTAAAATTCTGGTCAACCAGTAGTGAGCGAACAGAGTGGCGTGAACAGATCTGGGGATGTGTCAGAAATGACCAGAGACTTAGGGGAGTCAAGGGCAGGAGGCCTAGACAACTTCCCTGGCATAGTTTCACTCCCCTTAGAAAGGCCCTACTAATGCTGGAGCCACAGGATAGCATCTGAGTTTGAAAGATGTCCCTGAGCGTGCACTATGTCCATGCTCAGCATGAGGTCTGTGGGTCTCAGAATTTCCCACAATCCTCCATGAGGAGATTTGGATGTATTGGTTTGGGCTGTGGGCTTGCAGAGGTCCAGGGTTAGGATAAAGACGCAATGATGCACGAACCCTTTGAGACCAGAGGCATGACAGATGAATAAGTGAGAAAGGACTGTTTGTCTCGGCATGGGGCCAGAGCTGCCCGTCCTCATGTGGATACTAGATGTATCCACAGTCCCTGTGTGAATCTGACCCTCCCCCCCAACCCCCCACCATGTCTTCCTACTGCCCTGAGGACACAGAGAACCTCCTCACATACAGATACCATCCCAGCGGGGAGCAGGGAGGAGGGGCGAAGACCCCAAAAGACTAAGCATTTATCTGAGAGAAATAGTTAGTTACCAGAAAGCGATGACTTCAACTGGCAAAGACTCTCACTCTGAAACTTGGCAAGGTAAATTTTCCCTCTTCCTATGTGCCAGGGTTGTGGGTGTGTGTGGGAGGAAAGTGTACAGAGGAGACAAAGCCTCTTGAGAAGGCTTAGGGGAATTATGGCAAATAAAGATGCCAAGTTTTTCATTAAGCGTCTGAGAAATAGCTTGACTGACTTTGCTATTGTGTGTATGGACATAAAACTAAACTCGTAATACCAAATCATTTATTTTTGTGTTTACTCTTATAAGGCTGCAAAATGAGTGAAAATTCAAATTATTTGATAGTTTACATTTCGTGTCTAAATGGGGAATTTAGCTGTACATCAGTCTGAAGATTTGACCTTAGGGAGAAACCATTCATACAAAAGATCTTGTTAGCAAGTGATAGCTCTTTTAAAATTGAAACTAGGAAAGATTAAATTGAATGGTCAAGAGAATTAGCCTCGCACATAACAGGTGCTTTCCAGTCATTCAGGCATGTGAAATTCATGCAGATGCTCTCAGAACCTCTTTTGAAGTACCAGATAAAAACACCAGCACGGGACATTAGACATTTCAGCTACACAGCATCCCTTTCAATCAAAAGAAGTATTCAAATGCACTTCAGATCTGCTGATTTCTGAAGCTACCGAAAGAATTTGTTTTCTCCTTTCAGTGTTAAATCCAGACTCACTGACTCCGGACAGAAAGCAATTATATGGGGGATACTGAATCGCTATTGCCGGCAATTTAGATAAAACCAGGGTGCACGTGGCATGCACGCATGCGCACACACCCGCAGATGCAAAACCCAGGAAATACTGATGCTGTGAGCACTGTATTAACTCGTGTACAAAACTACTCAGACAACTTGCATAAGTTTGTCCCTGGAACAAGATGATGGTTTTCTCACCTAGAAAACTATGGTTAAAAAAAAAAATTAGTTTGTTGATTTGGCAAAATGTCGGGATCATATTTTCCAGGTATTCATGGAGTTCAGGCTGACTAGCTGACATCTCTATAGTATTTAAGTATTTGAAGCCATTGTCACCAAACTACTGGTAAACCTGTAGGGAAAGCTATGAAAGAAGACTGCTGTCCTCTGCTTTATTTTGATTAAAAATTATTTTAAAATATGATATTTAATTAGATAAGGATTTCTGTCCAGCGCCTTTCTTCCTGGGCTTGGCCCCACTCACCTGGCTGGTTGCCCTGCATGTCTTCGGCTTGACACAGCTTGGCAGCACGAACCTTAAACTGTTGTAAACACCTATAAAACGTGGCCTCTTTATATAGTTAGTGATGAGACCTTGACAAGGTGACACCCATAATCTGATAAGCTAGGGTCAGGAGTCACTTGATGGCTTGGCTTTTTCTTTGGATGTCAAAGAGCCAGAAGCTTTTATGTCTTTAATAAGTAAATTACCCAAACATGCACAGTCCTGTTTCACATATTAACTCATCAGAGGACAAAGTGAACCTGCGGGGGAGGCCTTTGAAAGATCAGGGGTTGTTCACCTGGTGTGTTGCAACTCTGAGACCAAATTTTGGTGGGAATCATCCAGATATCTGAGATTGATTTGGGAGAGATGGCACTGGGAGCAGGAGTCGCAGAGCCCAATTTTAAGCGAATGGTTAGACTGCAGCCATGAAATTAACTCCTTGAAAGAAAATCTATCACAAACCTAGACAGCATATTAAAAAGCAGAGACATTACGTTACCGACAAAGGTCCATATAATCAAAGCTATGGTTTTTCCAGTAGTCACGTATGGATGTGAGAGTTGGACTATCAAGAAAGCTGAGCGCCGAAGAACTGATGCTTTTGAACTGTGGTGTTGGAGAAGGCTCTTGAGAGTCCCGTGGACTGCAAGGAGATCCAACCAGTCAATCCTAAAGGAGATCAATCCTGAATATTCATTGGAAGGACTGATGCTGAAGCTGAAGCTCCAGTACTTTGGCCACCTGATGTGGAGAACCGACTCACTGGAAAAGACCCTGATGCTGGGAAAGACTGAAGGCAGGAGCAGAAGGAAATGACAGAGGATGAGATGGTTGGATGGCATCACTAACTCGATGGACATGAGTTTGAACAAGCTCTGGCAGTTGGTGATGGCCAGAGAGGCCTGGCATGCTGCAGTGAATGGAGTTGCAAAGAGTTGGACACGACTGAGCGACTGAACTGAACTAGACGTTTTTCCATTGTTAAAAATGTCTATATTTCAGGGGAGAAAATACTCAGCAGGACTTTGATTAAGGAAGAACATTTTCCCTACAGCAAAATGAATTTTAGTGTTAGAATTTGCATTTCAGTTTATCCATTTATTTGTATATATGTATGTCCATATATGGGCTATCCTGGTGGCTCAGTGGTAAAGAATCCACCTGCAATGAAGGAGGCACAAGAAGCCGTGGGTTCGATCCCTGAGTTGGGAAGATCCCCTGGAGGAGAGCATGGCCACTCACTCCAATATTCTTGGCTGGAGAATCCCACGGTCAGAGGGACCTGGCAGGCTATAGTCCACAGGGTCACAAAGAGTCAGACACAACTGAAGTGGCTTAGCACAGCACAGCATGTCTATATATATATATATATGTAATGTGTGCTTTATAATGTCTTGGAGATTGAAGTGACCAGATTTCCTTTGTGACACGCTTTGGGAGTCAGTGAATGTGGGAGCAGTTGGCTAGGCAAAAGGACAATTAAGTTATAGCAAGAGATCCCCCCATGATCACCATGTGGAAGATGGCTTGAGTGAGTCATAAGCCCATGAACAGAAATGCCTGGGTACTGGAAAATTTTAGTTGATACTGATACATCTTTATTCTCTTCCAAGTCTCTTTTACATAACTAAAGATTAGATAGGATGTGAAACAAATATTTCAATACCTTGGATGAAAGAGTATTGAGTAAACAGAGGGAGGGGTGCCTCTTGAATGTGAGAGATTTTTCTCTGCTTTCCTCCTCTGGGTTTTCTTGTGTTTCAATCAGTGTTTGAGAATAGATGGGAAGGCACCAGCCAGGGCATGTTTGGGCCTTTTGGAAATAGCTCTCCATTTGTTCCCAAATGGACAAAATTCTGCATTTGTGGAGGAAACTTAAAATATGTAATCTTACAAGGTTTCAGAGCAAATTATTTTACTCTCCACAGTCTTTATGAAATTAATCTAATCATATTCTTAATTCCAAATTTGGTTTTGCAAGTAAGCATCCTGCCAGAAAGGTCTTAGTCCATGCAACTCAAAGGCCAAATTTTCTTTCTAATCACAGATTGAAATCCCACAGTTTGTAACCCCAAGGGTAATTCTAGGTTGAGTCTTGTAGATATTTCTCAAGAAAAACAAGTGAGAGGCAAAAGAAAACATTTACAAACATCCCAGGCTCTCTCTATAGGAGGGAGGTGTATGTGTGCTAAAGTCACTTCAGTCATGTCCAACTCTGTGACCCCATGGACTGTAGCCCGTCAGGCTCCTCTGTCCATGCAATTCTCCAGGCAAGAATACTGGAGTGGGTTGCCACGCCCTCCAGGGGATCTTCTCAACCCAGGGATCGAACCTGCATCTTTTATGCCTCCTCCATTGGCAGGTGGGTTCTTTATCACTAGTGCCAACTGGGAAGCCCTAGGGGGGAGATAAGTAGTTTCAAATGAATATTTGGTATTTTTTCATCTACACCATTTGATTTCATTCTGGACCAAGGCAATTTGCTACTAAGAACAGGCAAAAAACTAAGTTAATTTTTAACCTATCCAGCAGAGTAAGAGGTTGTCTTATTACCTGGAGATGTGAATTTTTATCCCTTATCTAATCTTTAATGTTCTGCTTTAACACTGGGGGTTGGTGATGGCCCAATTTCTAGTGCCGATTTCCTCTTGAAACTATGGTTTCCTGTATTATTTACAAAACCCTCTCCCATCCTTCCCCTAACACCAATCAATCCAGAGTTTTTCTGACTTTAAAGCCAGTCTGCACTTGACATACGCATGAGTTTGACAGTCAAACCCCTTGGATGGACACGGTGGAAGATGGGTGTGGTGTTCATGTTTAATATGGCGTTCTTGTTTCTGTGTCACCAAATTATGATTCGATGTGGTTCAGAGATGTATTTGTTTTTGCCTATCCTATACTGTTGATTTAAAAAGTTTTCTTTAGCTTTATTGAGATATTGACACATATGGGGAAGTTAAAGATATGCAATGTGATGATTTAATACATGTATTACAAAATTATTACTAAAGTAAGATTAGTTAAGACCTCCATCCTCTCACATAATTACCTTTTTTTAATAGTATTAACTTTTAAGATCTACTCTTTTAACAACTTTCAAGGATATAATACAATATTGTCAATTATAGTCACCATGCTGTAAATTAGGTCCCCCTAATGTATTTGTTTTATAGTTGGAAATTTGTAATTTTGACCAGCATCTCCCCTTTTCTCCTACCCAGCAACCCCTGGCAACTGCCATTCTACAGGTTTATTTTGACAAATAACTTGATCAAGATAGGCATAGACTCATGAAAATTGGTTATAATCATGAAATAGAGCTACACTTCTGTAGTTTTCTATCTCATGTGACCTTCTATAATTGGCCTTGCATAAATCACAGCAAAAAGATAAGTTTCTGAACATTTTTTCCCCTAGACTTACTCATCAAATATATTTTCCCCACAGGAATATCCAGTACCATCTAAGTGGATAATTAACATTCAAGGTGCTAAGACCATGTCCACATGATGAAAAGTGTTTTGGAAAGGAATAAATGAGTGCATTACTAATGATTTTTTTTTCCATTACAAAAAGTCACTGTATTATGCTATTCAGACAGTCCATTGTCCGATAATGCATTGATAAATGGAGGAATAGACAGTCACATTAAGAACATCAGAACATCATTTGCAATTCTCAAAGTTGGTATTCAGAATCAACAAGCTATGAAATTTCTCTCTGAATTAGAGGTATTAACCCAACCAAAGGAGCGGCCGCCATTTGCTCAATTGGAGGCAGAAAAACAAAAGATATAACTCTGTTCTCAGGATCCTTTAGGCCAGGGAGGTGTTTTTCAAGCTACTTTTGCTGAGACCCCACAGTAAGTAATAGATTTTACATTGCAAATCAAATGCAAAAGTTGTCAATGTAATGTTTACTTTGCTGCCAGCAATGCACACCTGTTTTCTGTTGTATTCTATTTCACTTTGAACAGAAACGCTAGTTACAAACCACAACATTGATATCTCTCAGTTCAGTTCAGTCACTCAGTCAAGCCCAGGTCTTTGCGACCCCATGGACTGCAAGTATGCCAGGCCTCCCTGTCCATCACCAACTACCGGAGCTTGCTCAAACTCATGTCCATCGAGTTAGTGATGCCATCCAACCATCTCATCCTCTGTTGTCCCCTTCTCCTCCTGCCTTCAGTCTTTCCCAGTGTCAGGGTCTTTTCAAATGAGTCAGCTCTTCGCATCCGGTGGCCAAAGTATTGGAGTCTCAGCTTCAGCATCAGTCCTTCCAATGAATATTCAGGACTAATTTCCTTTAGGATTGACTGGTTTGATCTCCTTGCTGTCCAAGGGACTCTCAAGAGTCTCCTGCAACACCACAGTTCAAAAGCATGAATTCTTCAGTGCTCAGCTTTCTTTATGGTCCAACTCTCATATCCATACGTGACTATTGGAAAAACCATAGCTTTGATTACATAGACCTTTGATATCTCTAATAGGAAGCTATGACCCACAGTTTGCAGCAAAGTAGTTACAGTCAGTCTATATTTTTTGATGAATACAGATGATAGATATGGAGCTTTCATGAAAATTTATATTCATAAACTAGGTGGACCAAACTAGGTGGACCCTCAGGACAGTGTGGCATGTGATAAGGGCTTGATCAAAATCTGATGAAATAATTAATGGGACATAGTAGAAAGGAAGAAGGTGCTATGGATATGCCATAGCAGAGTAGCCAAACAACTAGAGGGGTGACCTAATTTGAGCAAATTTGACTGATTGTTAAGGAAAATGGCAACTGGTGTGCCTATAAGTGCCATATATTTTCTCTGAAAAAGAGAGAGATATTGAGGGTAGTTTAAAACCTTTTGTGAGAAGAAGATCTGGATTTGAATCCCAGATTCTCCACTCATCCCATTTGTAAATACACATACGTGTTCCAGCTCATCTGAGTCCTCATTTTCTGGCCTTTAATTTTGGGGTGTTATATCTGACCAGGCTATGAGTTGAATTTCTAACACTGCGTAGAATAATAAATATTACAGGCCTCACATGTAGCAAGTGCTTAATAAATATAGCAGTAAAAATATTTTGGGTGTCAGATATTGGCTAAGTCCTTTGTTTTCAGCCACCATCTGGCTTTAGCATTCTATCATGCTAAGCTTCAAAACATCTCACCAGGCACTGCCCTACCTGCCCTGCCCAAACTGATAAGTGAAGTGTTAGTTGCTCAGTCATGTCCAACTCTTGGTGACCCCCTGGACTGTAGCTCCTCTGTCCAGGGAATTTTCCAGGCCAGAATACTCGAGTGGGTAGCCATTCCTTTCTCCAGGGGATCTTCCCAACCCAGGGATCAAACCTGGGTTTCCTGCATTCCAGGCAGACTTTTTACAGTCTCAGTCACCACGTCTGCACAAACTGATAACTAGTAGGTAATCATGATGCCTCCACCTTTGTAACTGTTGCGGACCCAAGGGAAGGCTGTGGAAATGATGACTGAGTGTCTCTGAAGGTAGGAGACACTGCCCTGAGCCATGCTAGCTATGACAGCAAGCCGTTACACTCCAAGTCAGAGTATAGCAGGATATTATCATGTCACTTTTATTTATTTGTTTGTTTGTTTGTTTTTCCTTGAGGGGGGGGATTTTTTTTAATTGAAGTACAGTTAATTTAAAACTTTGTAGTAGTTTCTGGTGTAGAGCGAAGTCCCTCAGTTTTGTGTATATTTATATATCTATTCTTTTTCATTATAGTTTATTACAAGATACTGAATATAGTTCTCTGTGCTGCACAGTAGGCCCTTGTGGCTTATCTCTTTTATATATAGTTCTGTATCTGCTAATTCCAAATACCTAATTTATCCCGCCTGCCTCTGCTATCTCCTTTGGTAACCATACACTTGTTTTCTATGTCTGTGAGTCTATTTTTGTTTTGAAAACAAGCTCATTTTTATCACATTTTAGATTCTACGTAAGGTGTTATCGTTTGTTTTTCTCTGACTTTCTTCATTTAATGTGATAATCTGTAATTCAAAAAGATACATGTGCCCCAATGTTCACTGTTTATAATAGCCAAGACACGGGAGCAGCCTTAGTATGCACTGACAGATGAACGGAAAAAGAGGATGTGATACGTGTCATAAATATACAATGGAATACTACTTAGACATGAAAAAGAATAAAATTAAGCCTTTTATTTTGGGTGCATGTGTTCAGGAAAACAGAAAAGAATTGAGATAGTATGAGGTGCCAAGTTTGGAAATGCATGGAGGTGACCATTACCAGGTTGGCAGGGGCACAGGGGGGAATTCAAAGAAAGAAAACTGTGGGTAGTTTGTGCCTTGATTATTATTATTAATCAAATACTTAGTCAATACTAAGTCTAATACTACATATTGGACTAATACTTAGTCATCAAAAATTCCAAATTGAACACCCTCCCACTATACTTTTATTTCTTTCTTCTCTTCTTCCTTTCCTTCCCAATTATCTCTTTTTTATTAGCCATAAAGTTAGAAAATACATACTACTATGAACTGTAAATGAGTACATTTATATTCAGCTATATTTTCACTTATGTGTCTTACTGGGTGATCTTTTAAGGAAGAAAGTTAAAAATTTCAAAGCTGTCATTAGAGAATTCTTAATAAAATGATTCTGTATTCATGTTCTATATTACATATCATACACACAATTTACATTAACTCTTGTTAAATTTTAAGTCCCACTGCATATTATTGAGGGTGACATGCACAGAAGGATTTTAGCTTTTAATTTCACTTAGTAGCAGAATATAATTTAATAGGTACAAATATATCTAGGTTTGTATAGAAATGTTTAACATATTCTTATCAATAGTTTTCTGTATGTTTGCAATGATTTAATATTAAAAATGTAAAGAATAAGAGAGTTCTGTTGTAGGTTTCCAAAGGACATGTCTTTCCACACTTGAGATTTCAAGAAGAAAGAAGAAGCACAGAAGTATCTATTGGAATGACTGCAATAGTCAGCAAAAATTTCATGGTATAAACAGGAAAGATCTGTAAAGTGAATAGTAGGGGCTTGGGTGTCTCTGCTATAAATTCTTGATAATGATGATCAAGAGCAGAACTTTTCAAATTTTGGTGCACCTTCACAGTCAGTACCTCTCAAGTTTTGGCATACCTTAAATTTACTAAAGGTGTTTGCTAATAGTACAGATTTGGGGAACCACTCTCAGAGATTCTGACTCAGAAGGTTTGAGATGAGGCTGAGGTGTTATTTATAAGCACTGCAGGCATTTCTTCTGATTATAGCTTGGTCTGAGATGATTCAGATGATTTTGCCTTCACATATTTCAAATGTAACCAAAGCAGTACACCTGTTTTTAACACTCTGTTTACTCTAACAAGCACAAAGAAGTAGGAATTCGAGGCAACATGCCAATCTGTATATTTTACTTTGTTTTTCATCTTTGTTGTATACATTAAAAATTACCCTAATTGTCTTTATTGAGTTTTCTGAAGGACCTCCCAGTTCCACATGTACCCAAATACCACCATGCACATAGATTGGTTGAAGCATCATTTCTTAAAGCAAGTATAGATCTTTACATGCTGGGAGAATTATTGTAATAATGAGAATCACTAAATAGTAAAAACAAATTTGTGAAAGCAGCCAACATAGATCCTATGAGATTAAAAAGAGGATCTAGCCAATATTTTATAATGCCTATGAATGGAGTATAACCTTTAAAAATTGTGAATCAGCATATTGTATACCTGTAACATATTTGTATAGCAACTATACTTCAATAATAAAACTAATAATAAAATTAAAAAATAAAAAGAGACTAGCATGTTGAACACACAGCGGAGTCTAGAGTCCTTCATTCAGCAGTGACAGCACTCCATAGGGTAAGGAAATATTTCTGGCCAACTCCAAGGAGATGTTTGCAAAATGGATTGCAAGCTGGTACTTCCCTGGCGGTCCAGTGATTAAGAATCGACCTTACAATGCAGGGGACGTGGGTTCGATCCCTGGTCCAGGAACTAAGATCACACATATCTCAGGGTGGCTAAGCCTGTGCTCCTCAACAAGAGAAGCCCCCACGAGCCACAGGTAGAAAAAGCTGACCCACTGCAATGAAAACCCAGCAGAACAAAATAAAGAAGCAGAAGGAATGGAGTGTAAGGTGTCCTGTAATGACTTAGCACCACAAAGACATTCCATTCTGTACAGAAGTTCCGTATTCTTTTATATACTAAAAAGTGACCGGGACAGTGGTCCATTAGCCAGCTTGTCAAGTGACCTCTTCTATCTTCCTTCTTCCTGTGGTCCTTCTATTAAGTCTTTGATTTGGAGAAGCATGTCCCATGGGAAGGGAGAGCCTTACTTCCTGGACAGTTCGCTGTCCTCTTTCTCCTTCTACTCCATCTGATTTTCCATCTTCTCACTTTCAGCCCCAAAACATCATCAAAACATCCATAGTGTCTTTTTTCCCTCCCCTTCTCCAGCCTGCTCTGCAGAGTCACACAGCCTTGGATAAGATGCCAAGGAAAGTCTGGAGATGGTTTGCCATGGAAATGAGTCATTGAAGACACAAAGGATTGAAACAAGATTTATGCTCACATACCCGTAACTTTGTCTTTCCCCAAAGTAACAATGACAATCAGGAAACTTACATAATGTCTGTGAATTTCTAGGACAAATGAACTTATGTCTATAAAATGCTCTACAATTCATAAGCCTGTAGGGAAGTGTAATTAGGCATTATTATTGTTGTCATCGTTCCTGTCGTAGCTGTTTTGTGAGCAGTGAAGTCTTAAGACAATTACAAGGGTTTGGGTTGGGGGAGCAAGAGGAGGGTACCTGGATGACGGCTGTTCACTTGGTGGTAAGCCTCAAGAAGCTGAGCCTTCAAGTCACCTAAGGCACCCAGTTAACAATGAGAATCCTTCCCAGGTTTTGGTTCAGGATCAAAACATCTCCTGAAAGCCAGCTCCTAGAGCTTCTCTCTGATCTTCAGAGTGCTGCCCTTGGCCTTGGGGGCTCTTCTCTGATGCCACCCTTCCATCAAGCTCCTTCCTTTTCACGGTGCCCTGCCCAGCCCCCACCCTGTACTGTTTGGTGGGGTTCCTGCCAGGGCCCAAGAGACCACTCTCTACACTCTTACTAAAACAGGGGGAGAAAATTAGGGGAGGAAAAGGCAGGAGCGAAGTCTCTCATTTCTATATTTCCATGCCAATTCTCTGAAACCTCATTACGCATTCCATATGTTGACTAAGCTTCAATCAATTGTTCACGCATTAGAGCAATGATTATCTCCAAGTGTATGGTTTATGGATCTTGGAACAGAACAAGGGTGGGCCGTGGTTTTTACGGGAATAGGCACTCTGAGATCAACCCACCAACTCGGTAACAAATGTTTAGGACTTAACTCTATTCACAAATAGAGATACTCTGACATCTGACTAAAAAGAGCTGGAAACAAGGAGGAAGTTCCTGAGAATGACAGCAGTCTCTCTAATGCCAAGCGGGAAGCTGTAAACACTGGAAGGACGTACACAGTGAACTCTGCTCAATATATATGGAGTTTTCCCATGCATGAAACTTGCTTCCTGAGAAATAATAGACCCACTTAGTGATCACTCTTGATATTTTCTTTGGCTTTGGCAAAACTTTAGGCTTGTCTACAATTGTGTCCTAAGAAATATACCTCATTAAAAATGTAAAACTAATAGGTAGGCTTTATTCTTGTTGGGCTTCCTTGGTGGCTCAGATGGTAAAGAATCTGACTGTGGTGCCGGAGACTGGGTTAGACCCATGGGTCGGGAAGATCCCCTGGAGAAGAGAATGGCAACCCCCTCCAGGATTCTTGCCTGGAGAATCCCATGGACAGAGGAGCCTGGTGGGCTATAGTCCATGGGGTTGCAAAGAGTCGGACACGACTGAGCAACTAGCACTGTATTCTTGTCACAAAGCAATACATCATCAGTGAAAAAATACTACAAAAGTAAAGTGAATAAAAAGAAAGTATGAACTCAAAAGCGTAATTCTAATATCCACACTGACCTCTTCTAACATTTTAGAGAACACGTATAAATATACCACACGTATATTTTAAAGAAATATTGAATCATATTGAAATACGCTAGTGTAATCTTTTTTTATTTAGATATAGCACAAATCTCTTTCCATGTCACGTATGTTATAATGATTAAAGTAAAAACGTGCAGTGTTTTATTTTATGGTGGACTATTTTTTTTTTAATCTATTCTTCCATTTTGGAATTTTGGTTACTGTTAAATTTTCACAACTTTATATTCTTATAATTCAATTGTATTAAAGTATATTTATTCCCTTTGGATGAGAAGTTATCAGGTATTTAAATTATTTTGAATACTACATCAAAGAGATAGTACTCCCATGTTTACTGCAGCATTATTCACAATAGCCAAGATATGGAAGCAGTCTAGGTGCCCGTCAATGGATGAATGGATAAAGAAGTTGTAGCACATACACGTGGGGTATGGACCTAACAGAAGCAGAAGATATTAAGAAGAGGTGGCAAGAATACACAGAAGAACTCTACAAAAAAGATTTTCATGACCCAGATAATCACGATGGTGTGATCACTCACCTAGAGCCAGACATCCTGGAATGTGAAGTCAAGTGGGCCTTAGGAAGCATCACTACAAACAAAACTAGTGGAGGTGATGGAATTCCAGTTGAGCTATTTCAAATCCTAAAAGATGATGCTGTGAAAGTGCTGCACTCAATATGTCAGCAAATCTAGAAAACTCAGCAGTGGCCACAGGACTGAAAAAGGGCAGTTTTTGTTCCAATCCCAAAGAAAGGCAATGCCAAAGAATGCTCAAACTACTGCACAATTGCGCTCATTTCACACGCTAGTAAAGTAATGCTCAAAATTCTCCAAGCCAGGTTTCAGCAATACATGAACCGTGAACTTCCAAATGTTCAAGCTGGTTTTAGAAAAAGCAGAAGAACCAGAGATCAAATTGCCAATATCCGCTGGATCATCGACAAAGCAAGAGAATTCCAGAAAAACATCTATTTCTGCTTTATTGACTATGCCAAAGCCTTAGACTGTGTGGATCACAATAAACTGTGGAAAATTCTGAAAAAGATGAGAGTACCAGACCATCTGACCTGTCTATTGAGAAACCTGTATGCAGGTCAGGAAGCAACAGTTAGAACTGGACATGGAACAACAGACTGGTTCCAAATAGGAAAAGGAGCACATCAAGGCTGTATATTGTCACCCTGCTTATTTAACTTCTATGCAGAGTACATCATGAGAAACGCTGGGCTGGAGGAAGCACAGCTGGAATCAAGATTGCCGGGAGAAATATCAATAACCTCAGATATGCAGATGACACCACCCTTATGGCAGAAAGTGAAGAAGAACTAAAGAGCCTCTTGATGAAGGTGAAAGAGGAGAGTGAAAAAGTTGGCTTAAAACTCAACATTCAGAAAACTAAGATCATGGCATCCGGTCCCATCACTCCATGGGAAATAGATGGGGAAACAGTGGAAACAGTGGCTGACTTTATTTTTCTGGGCTCCAAAATCACTGCAGATGGTGATTGCAACCATGAAATTAAAAGACACTTACTCCTTGGAAGGAAAGTTATGACCAACCTAGACAGCATATTAAAAAGCAGAGACATTACTTTGTCAACAAAGGTCCATCTAGTCAAGGCTATGGTTTTTCCAGTAGTCATGTATGAATGTAAGAGTTGGACTATTAAGAAAGCTGAGCACTGAAGAATTGATGTTTTTGAACTGTGGTGTTGGAGAAGACTCTTGAGAGTCCCTTGGGCTGCAAGGAGATCCAACCAGTCCATCCTAAAGGAGATCAGTCCTGGGTATTCATTGGAAGGACTGATGTTGAAGCTGAAACTCCAACACTTTGGCCACCTGATGCGAAGAGCTGACTCATTGAAAAAGACCCTGATGCTGGGAAAGATTGAGGGCAGGAGGCGAAGGGGATGACAGAGGATGAGATGGCTGGATGGCATCCCTGACTCAATGGACATGGGTTTGGGTGGACTCTGGGAGTTGGTGATGGACAGGGAGGCCTGGCATGCTGCGGTTCACGTGGTCGCAAAGAGTCAGACACGACTGAGCGACTGAACTGAACTGAACTGAGCACATACACACATACACACACACATACACACACACACACACACTCACTTACTCACTCAGATAGTATTCAGCCATTAGGAAGAAGGAAATCCCAACATTTGGAACAACATGGATCGATCTTGAGTTTATTACGCTAAGATAATTCAGACAAATGGTATACGCTATCACTTATATGTGAAATCTAAAAAAAGTCAAACCCATAAAAAAGAGAGTAAAATGGTAGTTACCAAGAGATGGAAGGTGGGGAGGTGGGAAAGATGATGTTTAGGGTACAAACTTGCAATGAATAAAAAGTCTTAGAGATCTATTGCTTATTATGGTGAATATAGAGAACTATATAAATGTTAAACTTGCTAAGAGACTAGAAATTATTTGCCACAATGGAAACCACCTTACAATTTACAAATATATCAAATTAATATATTGTGCACCTTAAATTTACCCAATGTTGTATGTCAAATATATTTCAGTTAAAAATTTACCTGTATTAATGATGAAAAATAAAATAAAATTATTTTGAGCAAGTGACATTGGTTTTCTAAGTCTACTGGTTTGATCAAGTTGTCTGGACAGTTTAGATGGTAAAATGCCAGAATGCCTAATTATTTCAGTCAATGGGAAGAAACAGCTGGTCAAACCAGGGCATGATGTTCTCTTTTTCCCCTCTTAAATGGGAAGACATCAAATTCTTAGGATAGCTTACAATCTCATCCTGCCTTATGTGTGACAGAAAGTGCTAACTGACAGGAGACACAGGTCGGCAGCAGGCTTTCATTTCTCAGATTCCATACGAGCAAGAATTCCTTGTATTAGTTTTCTCAGTTAAGCCTATAATTCTCCCATAATTTCTCAAGTAAGTCCTGTTAGGGGCTAAACTCATTGCCCTTCTAACAAGCCCAGTGAGAAATCTAACATGTAATGTGAGTAAAGACATAAAGCAATACAATATCGCCTATAGTAGAAGAACAATAAGAATTTGGCAGATAGATTTGAAGACAAAATTGCATTTCAGGGTCCTTATGGAATCCTTTCTGGACAAGAGCAAACTAATGGAACTGTAGAGCAGAACTACTGGTCACTATTAATTCAGTGAAATTAGCATCCAAACATACTGAATTTTTCACTCTTCAGCCATCTATGCCATCATTTTCAAGATAGATTTATTTGATAGAAAACAGTGAATGGGAATTAGAAAAAGTGAAGCGAAAACATTTGTAATCCAAACTTGTGAGTGAGTGTTTATCAATGCCCCAAAGAAGAGTTCTATACAGACCCCATCTGATTAGATGGGGATCTATACATAGCACAGATCTGTTTATAGTCACATTAAGAGAAAAAAAAAAAAACAACAATGTAGGTGCAGCACCAGCTGTTCCATACGTGGCCACCATTATTTCCACATTAGCACCTGTTGAATTAGAGGTATTAACGCTAGTCGATACTAAATGGGCATCTATTTAGTGGAGTGTTCTTAGATGCGAACATGGTAGGGTAAGGAGCCACATTAATAGACCGGGATATATCTTAAAAGTCATGGAAAGTTGTTCTCACAAAAGGTTTCTAACAAATGAAACAAGCTGGGAGGAGGGGTGCCTCAGAGAACCCCAGGACAATTTTAGGATAGATACTTTCAGAAGTCCTAATTTACCCAAGCAGCCATTGCTGACCACCTTCTGACTTTGCAGTCCCTGCGGCTGACCCTGAGTGTCAGTCCTGGGTGTGACTTCAAGGCTACGTGGACTCATGTAAAGAGAGGGCATTTCATTCAAAGGGCTGTTATCATGACCTTGCTTTTTAAGTACAACTTCAGAGAGTTTAGCCCCCTCTTTTTGGCTTTTGACTGGAGTTTGTGGGAGGTTGATAGTTATCAAATTCGTATTAAAAATTTAGGAAAATTTCTATTTATCACTTGTGTTTCCATACCCAATAAGTTTATGATTTGATTATTTACAATGTTTACAAGACAGTAAAAATGAGAATACCATTAGACATAGGTAACTATTGAATAGAGAATGTGGAAATCTTAGATCTTTGCTAAGTCATTTCCTTCAATTTCTCTCTCCTTATTAATAATGTTATTATGACACTTTCAGGGATTCCAGGTGGCACTACTGGTAAAGAAGACATTTTTTTATGCAGAAGACATAAAAAACACAAGTTCAATCCCTGGGTCAGGAAGATAACCTGGAGGAGGGCATGGAAACCCACTCCAGTATTCTTGCCTGCAGAATCCCATGGAAGAGGCTCCTGGCAGGCTACAGTCCATAGGGTCACAAAGATCAGACACGACTGAAGCAATTTAAGCACGTAGGCACAACAGTTTAGATCAAAGTGCTTTGGATGATCTCTGAATTAGGCATTAAGGAGATATGCAGAAAAGAAACTGTATTGAAAATCTGAAAGATTATTACTTTCTCTGGCTTCATTCAGGCACTACCAGAGTTTTTGGTACCACATTAATTTTAAAGACATATAAAATACAAAAGTTACAACAGTCTTTGATAATCAGTGATTTTTTTGACATGTGAAACGCTTCCAAATGATTATGAAAACTTTCCCTGTTACAGCGTGAGGAATTAGACCTTTTCTTTCCTCATCCACCCTTGGGTATTTCACTTCCTACTACATTTGAGTTTTGTACCCTGCCTCATCTTCTTAGGGCTTCCCTGATAGCTCAGTAGATAGAGAATCTGCCTGCACTGCAGGAGACCCCGGGTCGATTCCTGGGTTGGGAAGATCCCCTGAAGAAGGGAAATGTTACCCACTCCAGTATTCTGGCCTGGAGAATTCCGTGGACTGTAGAGTCCACTGGGTTGCAAAGAGTTGGACACCACCGAGCGACTTTCACTTTCTTTCAATTAGTTTAAAGACGCTTAACAGCATCTGACAGCTTTATGGCAGGTACATCAGGACTGCCTGGAGAGCTTGTTACACAGGATGGACACAGGTTGCTGGTCCCACCCCTAGAGTTCCTGATTCGGTAGTCTTGTGGTGGGCTGGGAATCTATATTTCTGGTCAGATCTTGGTTGATACTGAAGCTGCCAGTCCAGGGACACTTTGAGAACTATTGCTTTGAAGAATTTCAGTTTTGTATTCTTACATGCTTTACTTTATTCAAATACATGTGCATCAACCTCACAGTTTTAAGAGAAAGCTGATACAGCAGAAAGATGTGATAATTGCTGAGTAAGGTACTGCTTTCTTACTAAAGTTACACATTCCTGATTTGTATCACTTGCGATAAGTGACTTTATTGATATCCAGGCATTGGCTTGAATGCCTCACTTGAGAGAGTGTTATTTGTGATGAGAAAACATCATCAAACAGCAGGGGGAGGTTCTGTCTAAGATATGAAGGGACAGGGAATTCCTTGGAAGTTCAGTGGTTAGGGCTCTGCACTTCCATTGCAGGGGACATGGATTCCATCACTGGCCGGGGAATTAAGATCCTGCATGCTGTGTGGCACAATGAAAAAAAAGATACTATGAGACAGCCACTATGGAGAACAGTGTGCATACTCAGTCACTTCAGTTGTGTCTGACTCTTTATGACTCCCATGGACTGTAGCCCACCAGGCTCCTCTGGCCATGAGATCTCCCAGGCAAGGATACTGGAGTGGGTTGCCATGCCCTCCTCCAGGGCATCTTCCCAACCCAGGGATCAAACCTGTCTCCCGCATTGCAGGCAGATTCTTTATCACTAAGCCAGCAGGGAAGCTCTATGGAGAAGAGTAGGGAGATTCCTTAAAAAGCTAAAAATAGAGCTAACATATAATCCAGCAATCCCACTCCTCCTGGGCATGTATCTGGACAAAACTATAACTTGAAAAGATACATGCTCCCCAGCGTTCATTGCAGCACTACTTAAAACAGCCATGACATGGAAGAACCCAAATGTTCATCAACAGCAGAATGGATAAAGTAGATGTGGTATGTTTATATATACAATGGAATACTACTCAGCCATAAAAAATAATAATGCCATTTGCAGCAACATGGATGGACCTAGATATTGTCATGCTCAAGTGAAGTAAGTCAGAGGAAGATCATATAATATCACTTACTTGTGGAATCTAAAAACAAAAATGATACAAAACAAACTTACATAGAAAACAGAAATAGACCCACAGACATAGAAAACAAACTTATGGTTACCAAATGGGAAAGTAGGGAGAGGGATAAATTAGAAGTTTGAGATTAAATTTACACACTTCTATATACAAAATAGATAATGAACAAGTACCTACTATTTAGCACAGGGAGCCATACTCAATATTTTGTAATAATCTATACGGGAAAAAAATCTGAAAAAATAGATGCATACATATGTATAACTGAATCACCAGAAACTAATGCAATATTGCAAATCAACTATTCTTCAATAAAAAAAGATATAGTAATTCATGATTTGCTGAATGAATATACAAGTAAATTAATTATATCCTTTTGAATCCATATGTATATTATTTACTACCACTGCTCTCATTTTCATCACCATCTCCACTGTGAAAAGAAAATTAGGAGGAAAACTGCTTTCTTCACCTAATCCTCTCCCTTAGCCATCCTGTGACATTTCACTTTTCCCTAAGACCTATGGAACTTTTATCCTCAAGAAACTTAGGGGGCAAAGGAGAGCAGAAATCACCATCCCTGTGGTCAGATGAAGGAACGAGGTTCAGAGAAGGGATTTTTTTAAATGCCACTAAACTAATAAAAGGTGACATGGGACTGAAGCAAGACTTTGCAGTCCCAGGGTGAGTGTGTTCTTTACTGAATGGGGCCTTCACTCTTGTCGCCAAGACAAACAAAGGGTTACAGGCCAGGAGCAGCTGTCTGCTTGACACGGACCTGGGCGGTAACGAGAAGGAATCAGCTGTTAGGGCTGTGTGATCTCCCCAAGGACACTGATCTCTATTAGCCATGCAATCAAGAACTTGGAACACCTGTGGAGCCCCTCCTCACCCGGGGGCCAGCACACCTGTCAGCCACTGTCTTTCCACACTCAGATCCAGGCAACAAACCAGAGCAGCTCAGGTAGAGCCCCTCCTAGGACCACGTGCTTGAAAAGTCCTTGTTTCCGCCTTCCTTGTCATCTTACCACTTTTCTTGCCTAGGATCTAATTATTCCCTCCTCTTAGAATGGAGTTGACTAACTTAAAGCCTGGACCACTTGCTCTGTGATGAGAGTTTGGAAAGAGCCTGGCCGGTTTCATTAACATTCATGGGTCATTTAAACTCATCCCACTGATGCTGAGACTTCATATGTACTTGTAGAATGAATGAATGTTACCCAGAAGACAGAACCAGATCACCGGTTGACATTTGATGTACAACAATGATTTTGTGTGCCTACCCCTTGGTGGTGCCTTGCTTCTCACATTGTTCATTGAACCCAGGGTAGGCAAGGCACAAGCGGCAAAGCTGGAAAAAAACTTGAGGAGCTGTAGAAACTGCAGACGTATTTACCCTCTCCGTGCAATAGCAAAAGGGGTTTTCTCAGGCGGGGCTTATATACTTGTACAGAGCGAAAGAGAATCATGGCTACGCAGGTACAATGTGACGTGCATTCCTAGTGCTACAAGTGATCTCAGGTGTTACACATGCAGAGTCATTGTTTAGAGCACAGGGTGAGAGGGCATGAGGAAGTGGGGCGAGAGAACCTCACTGGTGCCATCTTGTTAATTTCCCCACATTCTTTGTTAATTTCCCTACAGGTGGGTACCTTACTATGTATCGGGCGGGGGGTGGTGGTGTTGATGTAGGGAACTCATATAGTCTCTGCTCTTCAAAGATTTTAGTAGGGAAGACAGACAAGTAAGCAAGTAATCACCATGTGTGCAATGGTTTGAGATCCAATAGGAAAAGCTCGTATGACCTCTTGACTGTCTTACACAGAATCACAGAACATTCCAGAGCGCTCAGTTCTAGCTGATACTGCAATCTGAATTTTTGTCTCCAAGGCCCAGTTTTAGTTAAGAATTCACTGCCTTTCCCTGTTTCTTGCTCTACCTAGCTCTGTCCCTTGCCTTATTTGGCCTTGGGTGTGACCCTTACTTGCCTCCAAGCATAATTTCAGTCCTATATAGTGACACCAGCGTCAGTGGGTAACTATAGCAGCTGTCTAGACCAGTCTGTCTTGGAGAAGGAAGTGGCAACCCACTTCAGTATTCTTGTCTGGAGAATTTCATGGACAGAGGAGCCCGGGGGCTACAGTCCATGAGGTCACAAAAGAGTCGGACGTGACTGAGCATGCATGAGCACACAGACCTGTATGTAAGTTAAAGCTGTAATTCTAAACTTGGAAAGCCAAGGAAGCAGCAGCAAACCTTCCCTTTCAGAAACCACCAGTCATCCTGCTGAAGGAACCTGGATGGATTTGCAGCCTCTCTTGAATCTTCTGGAACAGAAGGTGTGAGAGAGATCTAGGGACCAATTAAAACTGTCCCTAAATGGAGGCCAGAATTTCATAGGTCAATAAAAGTTGACCCAGAAATATTGCATCATTGTTCTTTTTTTTCTCAACTTTGGAAGAAAACCTGTCAGTCTAAAAACAACAGTATAGCAGAAGATGTTAATAACCTAGGTATGTGTGGCAAACATCATAGAGCATTTTTTCTCTAAATAAAATGCCACTCTTTAGCAAGAGCTGAATTCTAGAAACATCTAATGGTGCTTTTTGGCATTAAATAAGAAGTTTGGCCCTTAAGGAAAGGTTGATTTACTTGAGACGAAACCATAGCTATTCAACTTCCTATCACTCTCTCCAGAAAACCCTGCAGCCTGGGATCCTCCGGGCAGGCGTCATTTACATTTTTTATCTCCCTATCATCAATTCTGAGATTCCAGTGGTCATGTTCAGACATAACTTACCAGAAGAGCTATTTCATTCAGAAACATCTTAATTTTCAATGACACATTGAATCTCCAAATCTGCGCCAAGGAGAATTCTCTATTTTGACATGTTCATTCTGGTTGAGTAAATTTAATGTTTAAGAAATCAATTCAAAAGTTAAAAATGATGTGTTCTTTTCATTGGATTTTTTCTGTCTGAGCCAGGAAAGACTCTTTCTTTCATTGCCCTTTCTGGCATATACAGACTTTTAATTTCTATTTTCAGTGTTTGTAAACTATAATGGAAGAAATGTGTCTTTTGTGGAATCTGAGTTGGGAATGAAATCTCTGAGAACTTTGGGGACATTGGCAGGGATCTTCCTAAGAGGCAGAGCAGAGGGGTCTGAGAGCATTGCAAATACTTTTCCGGGGGCTGAGTTGCACGGTGGGAAGAGCCCTGCTTGGGGAGCAGATGGATCTGTGTTTAGAGCCTAATTCAGCTACTTACTGGAGCAGGAAATGGCAACCCACTCCAGTATTCTTGCCTGCAGAATCGCATAGACAGAGGAGCCTGGAGGGCTACAGTCCAGGGGGGTTGCAAAGAGTGGGACACAACTGAGCGACTGAACAGCAGCTACTTCTTTCTTATGTGATTAACCTCTCCACTGAAAAGAGGGAGTTATACGGTCTTGCTTATTGTGTGAAGATTAGTATCTGTGAAGGGTCTAGCACAGTGCCTGGCTCATCACAGATGGAGGGGATTATTATTACTGTTCTCTATTGACCAAATTCACCTGGGGCTATTCTGATTTCTCTGTTGGGAATTGAAGTACCCATACAGATCCATCATTTAAGTAAGTGCTTACACAGGGCTGCCTGGTTCATAGCCCTGGGTCACTGTATGAAATGTACTTTCCACTTGGAAAATCGACTGCTAGGTAGAGTTCTAAACAGTGGAGAGGAAAACAAAAACCTACTTAGAAGGTAAAATCTCACAGGTAACAAAATACTTCTGAGAAAAAAAAAGGGTGGACCTAAAAATCAGGGATGTACTGTTTTTTGTTCAGTAAATATTTAATTACATAACACGTGTTGGACCCTGTGGGGGATATGTGGATAGTAGATTTAAAAGTTATAGTTACTATTAATACTTTTTATTTCCTTCTCTGTGCTGCTTCTGCTACTGCTGGTAAGTCAGTTCAGTCATCCCTGACTCTTTGTGACCCTATGGACTGTAGCCTGCCAGGCTCCTCTGTCTGATTCTCCTGGCAAGAATAAGGGAGTGGACTGTTGCCCTCCTCCAGGGGATCTTCCTGACCCAGGGATCAAATCCGCAACTCTTATATGTCCTGCATTGGCAGGCATGTTCTTTACCACTAGCCTCACCTATACTACTACTGCTACTAAGTCGCTTCAGTCATGTCTGACTCTGTGCGACCCCATAGACGGTAGCCCACCAGGCTCTGCTGTCCCTGGGATGCTCCAGGCAAGAACACTGGAGTGGGTTGCCATTTCCTTCTCCAATGCTTGAAAGTGAAAAGTGAAAGTGAAGTCGCTCAGTCGTGTCTGACTCTTCGCGACTCCATGGACTGCAGCCTACCAGGCTCCTCCCCCTGTGGGATTGTCCAGGCAAGAAGTCCTCATTCCTTCTCAGTAGCTAGAAGGTAGTATGATGGTTAAATTTTAGAACCAGTTCAATGTCCTAAAGCTAACTGAGTCACTCCTGCTCTGTTCAGTCACCTCTAATTCACTCGGTTTGTGTACAGAGGAGCCCTGGGGGCCGTTTATCTACATTCCTGGGCAAGAACTCATTCTCAGAGATACTGCTGAAATCCTGTTCCACGTCATCATTGAGTGAAGACCTCTGCCCTATCCCACATGCTGTAGAACTGTCTCTGGTTGGGTCCAAGAAGACTTTTCCAACATGGTTAATGCATATTCAGACTGTTCTTGCTGGCCCTGAGGGCTAGGTGTGAGGCCATTCAATCTGCAATTTGGAAGGTCCAAGCACCATTTTGAGTCTGGTATATAAGAGATATTTGACGCCACTAATTAAAGTGAAGAGAGACATTAATGGATTTGATATGTTCATCGGCTATTTAGGTAAAAATTCCTGCTAGCCTTCTAAAATGTGGGCCTGGAACTCCAGAGAAAAGCTAAGAGTGATGAACATTTGAAAAGACTCTGTTCAGTGGTGACACCTGAAGCCAGGGGACCAGGAAGGATCATCAGTGAAGTGTCAGAAGGTGGAGGTTTGGGGGGGATGATCTTCCAGACTCCACGTTAGAGGAACTTGTCTCCTGCCTGTAGGTTCACTACACCCCAAGTCTAGCATGCCATCCTTATCAAGAGGACTGGGTATGATGTCCTATGCTAGGACTTTCTGCATTGTCTTCTTCTTGATGAAATGGTATCCTGCAGTTCTGGTAAATTATTTCCATTCTGGCCTGCTCATGTGTGATGTTCTTCTCCATAGGAAGCAGAAGGTGGGTGGAGAAGGGTTTTACAGTGACCTGGGAACCTGGGTGAGCATGGTGACTGAGCAGTATTGTGTCAATAGGGCCTGGAAGCAAATGTAAGTGTTGTATTTCATGACGCTTCTGAGGTAGTCATGGATGAGCCAGTTCAAGCTCAATATCCAAAGATGGTAGAAGAAGAGCAAATGGAAAGTCCAAGAGGGCTGTTAACTATGGAAATTGATAAGAAGTTGAGAGGTGAATGGTGGTGAGGAGGGTTATAATGTGAGCTCTGTGAGGGGGTCCTTTCTCTGGCTGATTGCCTGGACTCACTTTACTTACATAAGTCCTGGTCTAACTCTTAATCCAACCCCCTAATTCCTTGACTCCTCCAAATCTAGGTTTCTTACAGGGAGGCATGTCATGAAACTTTGGTCACTGGGTGACTTTTTGACCCTTAATTTTCAGGTTGTCCTGGCATTTACTACCTGCCAGTTTAGGCTTTGACCTTGGTCTGTTCTACCTCTTCCCTGACCCCCTTTGATCCCTGCTTGGTTTCATTTGTTGGATTCCCATTGTCAAATGCCTTGCCTAGGACTAATTTCTGTTCCTGGGACTTTCTTTGGGATGACTTTCCTAGCACTGTGGGTACATCTTGTCTTCTGGTGCTTGTTGGGTGAATTTAGACTCAACCTTCTTCTTAATATTTGGAGGTCCTGTTGGTTCAGTGCACTGATCTTTTCAGGAAACTACTGTGTGTTGCAATTATCTCTCAAACGGTTTTCAACGTAGACTTCTAATTCTTATTTTGCAGGCCACAAAAATAGGCTCAGAGGGATTCAGACATTTGCTGAAGGTCACACAACTAAGAAGTGCATAGACACGCACTAGGGTTAATGGTCAGATTGGCTTGATTTCAAAATTCAATCTCTCCGTAACTACAGATGGCTTCCAATGAGGAAGTGAGAGAGGTGACTAAGACTGTGTTCAGGAAGAGTAGGCCAGGAGTTTCAGATCTTTCTGGTGGTACAGTGCATGCGTGATTAACCTCAAGAGGGGTAGACTTGCTCATGAACAGGGCAGAGGGAAAGGTCATAAGTGTGAAGGACTTTGAGGGATTTTTCATTCATAGTTTCAGAGGAGTTGTCAGCATGAAACTCATCATAAGGGACTAATTCTATTCTTGTAGATTTAAAACCAAAACAAAATGTCATGCTTCCTTTAGAAATGGGTGCTATGAAAGAATATGTACTGGAATGGTGAGTGACAAACTCACCTGGCCTCTAGACAGGATCATGTTACTTCCAGGATGTCAAGACACATATGCTATGTATCTTTGTGGCAAACTTGCCCACCCGATTGTGCCAGTCATCTTGACCACAACCTCCAGGAAGTATGAACTGAACATTTGTGAGAAAAGCACAAATGTCGCCTCTCTGGTTAGCTATGAATAGAAGTGGCTCCACTTTGCTAGTTGTTCCTGATGTAAAGCATCTTTATCCAAACTATAGCTTTCCCTCCCACCCCAAGTATATGCAGAATAGCTAACATTCTTCCTTTTCCTTTTAGAAGGCGGATTAGTACCACCTGTCTCAGCTAACATTCATGGGATTCAGCAGGAAAAACAGTATTAGGAGAGGAAAGCTCCTTTGAATGCAGTATTTTAGATTTATTTCTTTGGTTGCTAAACTGCTACCTTTGTATTCAAAGGTGATGAGACATTTTCTGGCTGAGAGACAGGCATCTCAAAAAGGTGTCAAGTTAAAAGAAGGCTAATGAAAAGATTGGAGCCAAAGCCTTTGCAGGAGGGTGAGCGATTGATTGCAGGCATTGCTTACATTTTCTTCTCACTGTTACAGTTGAGAGAAGGATTGTGGTCATCACTTTGCTGCCCCATCCCACCCCTTCTTCTATAGGAGGTATTAACCTGAGCTCTCATTCCAACTGGATCTTTGCCATGGAGGCTGCTCAATGGCTTTCTCTGTATAGGCAAGTGGAGGATGCCTGGCGGTTCAAAGGTCTGTCTAAGTCCTGAAATTTGGCATTCAACAGGATGGCATTGTGGGCCAGGCATTTAACCTTTCACTGTCTGCTTTTCCTCTTTTCTAACGTGGAGATAATGGAAATCTCTCGCAGAAGCATTGGGAAGATTAATGAGTTAATGTTTTCTGAAGTGCTTTGAGATTCTCAGATGAAAGGTGCTACATAATAATTATAATAACACTTTGTTCCAACATAGTGCCTTTCTTCCAGGGAGCTCAAACTGCTTTACAAAAATTATTTCATTAATCCTCACAGCATCCCTCTATGGCAGGTAGTAATTATCATCCCCCCTTTTCATATCAGGAACCTGGGGCACAGAGAAATAAATGGATCTGGCCAAGGTCACACAGCAGGTTATTGGTAGAATCATCAGCCGAGTTCAGGTCTGATTCATTCATTCATTCACTCATATGCTCATTCATTAGATATTTACCCACGATTATATGCCAGATACTTGAGCTATTTGATAGAGAGTGGCATGATGTAAAGTGAAATAAAAATATATTCTTTGCAATCGAAAAGATTGGGTTAGTCCACTTGGACAAGCAGCTAAATAATTACAATAAAATATAGGAAGCATATTATATGATGCAGTAATATAAACAAGCATACATCCAGAGTAAGCACCACAAAAGAAACAAGTGACTTTGGCTTTATCAAAGAGAATTTATATGAGTGAGTTTTGAGTGATGAGTTTATCAGTAGAGAAAATGAAGTTGAAGAAACATATCTTAGATAAGAGAATGAAAGAGCATGATAAAACTGGGGAAGGAGACCCACTTGGTATGATGGGAGCAAAGGGTATTTTGGACAGAGGAATAGACTAAGAAGTATGAACTTTATGCATGAGGCAGTTAAGAAGCTTTGGAGATTGTTCAAGTAGAAGAAACGAAGTCAGCTTTATATTTAAAAGGTAGCTCTGATTACTGACTATAAGATGGTTTGGATGCGAAATGGATCTAAGTCCAGAGAACAGGAAAACAGGTCTCTGACTCAAAGTCCAGATCAATTACTAGGTCATTCTCGATGATTTTATAAACTTCAGCTCCAGTGTTCTTTTGAAATTCTTAACGTGGTAATTCAAGAAAAGAGCTATAACAATGCTCTTACATGGCTAGGATGTTTTCTCATTTCGAGAAATAGACAAATGTCTTAAAAAAAAACAACCAAATCATCTAGAATGCAGCTTTGCAATGATGGTACAGTGAGCATCTGTCATTCTTCAGCTCCGAAATCCATCAGGCAAAATGGTTAAGTCTACATCAATTACTTATAATAGAAAGAAAGCCTTTGTTATACTATTTGTTAAGTATCTCTCCAAATTAGATACAAGAGAATGATCTTCAATGCAGAAGAGTGTTCGTTTTTGTTTCACATGATAAATCATTCTTTGGTTAGACATATTTATTTTTAATTTTTACCCATCATTATAAATATACAGTCAATTTTAAGAACAGTTTCCTGATCACTTGTATTTTTTTTTGTCAAAATCTCTAAGTGTCTAACCATGAAAATATTAAAACCACTTTGCCTTTTTTAGAAGATTGCAAATGTTTTTCAGGTATGTATAGATGTAGACCCACAGGTCACTTGTAAGATGGAAGAGGAAGGTCCACTTGATAACACAGCTACCCTCCACCAGATTATTTTATTGCCATTACTCATGGATAGTAGTGAGCTGGGAAAAGTCAAAACTCAAATTATTCTACAAAATTAAAATCCTGACACGTTGTTGGTTAAACTACTCTGTGCCTTGTGGACATACAATAAATTCTTCTTGAGTAGCTTGCAATTAGCTCATTTAGAATTAATACATATTTTTGAGCAACACTTGTTTCATAGTGAAGACATCATATTTGTCCCTACGTTTAATGTGTATATAGTTAGAATAGGCAAAGTTATGCTGTAATCACAAACATTCCTAAGTATCAGTGACTTTTACACAAAGGTTTAATTTTGTCTCATGCAAAGTTCTTTGCAGTTCTAAATGACTCTCCAGATGTTATCTTCCAGGTGATAGCTCTGAATTCTACCTTCCCATCAATATGTCCTTCAATGATCACCAGAGAAGAGCAAGAGAGAATTCCAGGGCTGCCAATTAAACACTTCCACTGAGAAGTTACACTCTTCACCTCCCCTCACATGTCATTGGCCAAAGCAAGTCACATTGTCATGTCTGATTTCAAGAGGACAGGGAATTATCATCCTTCCATGTTCCCCAAAGAGGGGAACTAAATATCAGTGAACGATATAGCATTTGCCTCAGGCTTTTCTGATGATTTTTGAAAGTTAATATTTTGTTCTTTGAAAAAAAAATTGCACACACAAGTATCTTGATACTTGATACTTGAAAATCAAGTAGCTTATTGCTTGTGTTATTGCTGGAACCCTTCTGATATTATTAATTTCATTGGTTAAATATAGTCTATGATAGACAACTGTTTGTTGGTTAATATCTCTCACCTGACGGTAAAATTTTTCCGTGTAGGGACTAGGTCTGCATTCCTAGTTTTTCGACAGTCTCACATTCTAGAATAGCTTCCCTGGTGGCTCAGCGGTAAAGGATCGGCCTGCCAATGCAGGAGACCCAGTTTCGATCCCTGGTTGGGGAATATTCTCTGGACAACGAAACAGCAGCAACTCTAGTATTCTTGCCTGGGAAATCCCACGGACAGAGGAGCCTGGTGGGCTATAGTCCGTAAGGTTGCAAAGAGTCGGGAATGACTTAGCAACTAAACAACAATAATCTAGAAGACTGACTGGCACAGATCAGGCATCAACCATCTTCTGATACATCGTGACATGAACAATTTGTATTTCATATACTCCTGGAAGAAGGCAGAAACCAGTAAATTGAGTTTATTTTTCTTTAAGGAGAAAAAAAATTATATTTTATCATAGTAGGAAGTATTAAACAAATTTCTATAGTTGAACTTCTGGTGTGTTTTTCTAATTATACATTAAAAAAGCTGAAATATCCAAGAAAATGAAATGACTTGCTGAAAACATTTTTGTATTTCTGTTGAAGTGGAGTGGAGTTCATTGGTGCTTGATAGAGTGAGGGTTTCATGGGGAGTCTAGTTCGTAAAGGAACTTGGGTAGTAAACTAAAGGGAACCTTACACTTCTTGTAGAGAAACTCATTCTAATTCATTGTAATTTAGGAACCATTAATGAAACTTTCTTTCAGTATGCTTTTTTTTGTGTTTAAATTTACCTTTATGTATCTTAAGTCCATGAAAAGGCTTATGGTATAATAAAATTCTTAAGGTATAATAAAAAGGCTTTAACCTACTTATTTTCTCCTTGAATTTTATTCACATAATTCTAATAATTCCTTCTAGTGTATTTAAAAGAATCCCTCTTCCTCATTGGCAAGCATATCCTTGAAGGGTCTCAGTGTCCCCATCCCTCATTAGCTGCAATCTGTGCTTGGGTTTATAGTCTTCCTCACATGCCAGTTACCGCTTCCCATGACCCTGGTCGCCCACCGATGTCTCTTAGAGATTTTGACACAGAGGCATTAAACCCCACGTCTATGTGAGAGTGGTTAGGTTCTTTAAAGCACAAATAAAATAATTTGTTTCTACTACATTAGCACCTACACCAGAACCTCAACATCTTCAATTCTTTGAATCTAACTTATATTTCGGTATCTCTGGGGCGCCAAGGAGTTTTCCTCTTTTATTTTTCCTCCTGGAACCTGAAGAGAGATAAGGGATCATGGAAGGATTTGGAAAACAAGTAGAAGCCACCTTTTATTGAGTCAGCACCAAAGGTAGAGTGATGAAACCAAATATTCCAGGATGGGTTATGTAAGGTCTTCTTTCCAGCTCCAAGCTGTGTGCGTTCCATGGTGGGTAGCTCAGCTCAGAACAGTCCCATGAGGAATTCTAAGGGATGGAGGAAAGGACAATGATCCTAAAATGCAAACCATCGTTTCAGGGTGTGTTCTTATTTAAAATTTCTTGTCAAAATCACTAGATAACTAAGAGTGACCAAGGTCGTTGGCATGGAAGAACAAGTCGAGGTGGAGAAGGGAGAGAGAGTGATTTCAAGAAGTTATAGGCAGTCAAGAGATGCTACCTGAAGACGGACAGATTATCAGAGGCTGCCCCTATTTTACCAGATGCATCCTATTTTAGTAACAGCTTTGGCTGGGTCATATTTGAAGCAGTCTCAATTCTTTGGGTGGAAATGGGAAAGCATGAAGTCATAGGGTAAAAGATCAGGGTTTTTAAATTGCTTCACTATTTTTTAAAAAAGACACATCTGTCTGTGTTTTCAAATTGCTATCTATTGGAAACATGGTTTCTGAGTGAAGAACTTCTGGAGTTTGTTTAATAAGCAAACTTGTATTTTATGGTGTGTGATATTTTATCATCACACTCATATTTCATGTTTTGCCGTTTTTCCTCTCTGTACTATTTCGTATGTTCTGATTGTTGATATTGTTCAGGTATACTAGTCATTTTTAACAGCCATCTATAATATGTTGTATTTAGCTAAGTTACAACATTTGAGTTGGCTTGTATCTAAATTTTAGAGTTGGTGATATTTCTGATTTAAGACCGTATCAATGTAAGATATTTATGTTGGTGTCTTAATTAGATACTGGCTAAAGGTTGCCCTCTTTTCCTTCCTTTTAATTCCCAAACTTTGAGATTTCTGACTCCCAGTGCTCATCTCCAAAACTATCAATCCCAAGAAGGTGATTTTCATGTAATAATTTTCTGCTCATACTTTTAACCTCTTTTGGTGCGCTTCTATTATTTCTTTGTCCTTACTGGTGGTTACACAAGCTCCCAGTTTAATATCATTTGCACATTTCATTAATATGTGGCTTACTCCCTCTTCGAGATCCTTAATAAAGATGTTAAATTAGATTGTATCTGACATTGACCCCTGGGGCACCGAAATGCTTTAACGATAACGATATCCCGTTTTCCTGTCTGCAGTTTATAGAGTTCTTGCGGAATGCACGAGGCACAGCTTCAACCTGGGATAAATCTTCAATTTTAATTCTAAAGCAGAAGTCAAGTCATGTGGTTTGGGATAACTTGACATTGCCAGAACATACTTGTAGTTGCTAGGAAGTCATATTTTAGCAATTAAGTACAGGTTTGCCAGAATTATATGTCAGATTGCCAATCTGCTGACAATTACAAGAGATAGTTGCTCTATCCTGTTTAATGCTTTTCAGTCAAACTGAGAAAGGTCTTGCTTTTCAAAATGAAACTCGGCTTTTTTATTTCAAAGCTAGCAATCACCTTTCACCAGCTTTTAAACAGCATGCCTCTTCTGTGTTTCAAAGCAGATTTATGAAAGAAATGGTCATGTCAATATACCAACATAGATGGGCTTCAGGGAAACGTTATCGGGTGCCCCACTGAGAATCCGGACGTGAAATCAACTTTCAAATTTCAGGAATTTAAAAGGAGTTCTTTTTTCTAAATTGGAAACATTTATTTTTTAATGTAGAAGGTATAATACCATATGATGTTCTTGGCACAACATTTAACTCTCTCATCCCATTTGGTTTAATCAGAGAAATGTAGGTATTTGTATCAGATGCAAAATTTCTTCAAATAAGTTGGGGAATAGATAGTATCTAAAGAAGTGGGTTGATTACCAAGTAACCCAAAATTCCTACAAAATGAAATTGACTATGTTAAATGGAACATATTCTTTCATTGTATCACTGCAAATCCCTCTGTGCTGTGCTTTGCTTAGTCACTCAGTCATACTGTAGCCTACCAGGCTCCTCTGTCCATGGGGATTCTCCAGGCAAGAATACTAGAGTGGGTTGCCATGCCTACCTCCAGAGGATCTTCCCACCCCAGGGATCGAACCCATGTCTCCTGCATTGTAGGCGGATTCTTTACCTTCTGACACACAAGGGAAGCCCAAGAATGCTGGAGTGGGTAGCCTATCCCTTCTCCAGGGGATCTTCCCCACCCAGGAATCCAACCAGAGTTGGATTGCAGGCAGATTCTTTACCAGCTGAGCTACCAGGGAAGCCTGTAAAGCCCTTTAAATCCCTCCAAATGGTCAAATATTTTAAAAGTCCCATGTTAGTTCAATCTCAAGGACTTCTCTCATTATACCTTAAAGTGAGCTTCCATAGTTTTGCAAAAGTTTTTTGATGTCCCCTTGGGGGACACATTGTATTAGCCTGCTTGGGCTGCTATAACAAAATACCATGGACTGGGTGGTTTGAACAACAGAACTTCATTTGGCGCAGTTCTGGGGGCTGGAAATTCTACAAGTCTGAGGTGTCAGGCAATCTGGTTCCTCAGTAAGGACTCACCTTCTGACTGCACACAGTTGCCTTCTCCTTGTGTTCTCCCACGGAGGAGAGAGAAGGCAAGTTCTCTGGACTCTCTTCTTATAAGGGTACTTATCTCATCAGGGGGTCTTACCCTCATGGCTTCATCTGAACCAATTACTTCCCAAATGTTCCATTTTCCAAAACCATACATGGGGGGTTAGGACTTCAGCAGATGAATTTTTGCATGTGGAGACACTGTCTACAGCACAAATGAAGATGATTGTTTAGATTCAAACAAAGATGACAAGAACAAATGTAACCAGAACTTGAAACTGGCCTTGTAAGTACAAGTTTTTTGTACCTGTAAGCCCAACCAAAGGTTGGTTTTAGCATCAGTCAACAGAAGGCTGCTTTGTTCTATGAGATGGTGGCGAGAAGATGCACCAGTCTTATGGGGATTCAGACTTCTTGCAGATGTGTGAAGAGTCATCTTGTCTCAGAAAACAGCATTTTCACCCAACTAGCTCCTTGCATGTGGGAACCTGAATTTCAGGACATCCAAAAGAAGTTCTCTTGTCACCTGCTTATTCTTTGCCCCAGCCTACCCCATGAGGAATCACTCTTCTCACCTTCTTTAAGAAATGGACAATGATTCAGGCAGTTTAGCCAACAAAACAAAACAGAGTAATTGATTTGTGTGGTGGAATATTTAGATCATTGCTGCTTTGTTGCTTGGGTTTCAGTGGTAGAATTTAGATGGTTCTCTTAATTCCTGGCTTCTATTTTGGGTGAATGATTGGATATAAGAGCATTAAGTTACACTGTCCTGAGTTGTCTATAAGAGGAATTAGAAACATGAGATGATCTGTAGTTTGATGCTAAATTATGCAGAGGGGCTCAGTCAATGTAACTGGAGTTAATGTTCCCCAGGACCTTTCCTTAGCCAAAGGTTCCTCTTCTATACTTTTTGCTGGCTTCCAAATTCCTTGATTTCTAAATTTTTTTATACAGCTTCCTCCTAAACAATCCCACCTGTAGACCCAAAATGACAAGAGTACCCAAAGCTAATGGTAGGTTTTTCTCTTTCACTCTGTGCTGTGCAGCTGTTGCTGCTAAGTCTTTCAGTCGTGTCCGACTCTGTGCGACCCCATAGGCAGCAGCCCACCAGGATCCCCCATCCCTGGGATTCTCCAGGCAAGAACACTGGAGTGGATTGCCATTTCCTTCTCCAATGCATGAAAGTGAAAAGTGAAATTGAAGTCACTCAGTCGTGTCCGACTCTTATCAACCCCATGGACTGCAGCCGACCAGGCTCCTCCGTCCATGGGATTTTCCAGGCAAGAGTACTGGAGTGGGGAGCCGTTGCCTTCTCCAGTGCTGTGAGGTGTATCTTACTATAATTCCTGGGGGTAATTCAGCCTTTGTTCCCAGATGGTGCTAGTGGTAAAGAACCTTCCCACCAATGCAGAAGACGGTTCATTTCCAGGGTCGGGAAGATCCCTGGAGAAGGAAATGCAACCCACTCCAGTAGTCTCGCCTGGAAAATCCCATGGACAGAGGAGCCTGGCAAGCTATGGTCCATAGCTTTGCAAAGAGTCGGACATGACTGAAGTGACCTAATATTCATTCATAGCATAAGCAAATCAGTCTGTCATGGACTGAGTGTGTTCCCCTCAAATTCATATGTTGAAATCCTAATCCCAGTGATATTTGGAGGTAAGGCATTTAGGAGATAAGCAGGGTTAGATTAGGTCATGAAGGTGGGGCCTTCATGATGAGATTAATGCCTTTCTAAAAAGAGATCTCTCTCTGCCATTTGTGGAAACTGCATGAAGGGAGCCTTCTGCAAGCCAGGAGAAAATTCCTCAACAGAACCTGACCATGCTGGAACCCTGTTCTCGGATTCCCAAGCGTCTAGAATTGTGAGAAATAAGCATTGCTTGTTTAAGCCACTCAATCTATTGTTGTTGTTTAGTCGCTAGGTTGTGCCTGACTCTTTGTGACCCCATGGACAGTAGCCCACCTGGCTCCTCTGCCCATGAGATTTCCCAGGCAAGGATACTGGAGTAGGTTTCCATTTCCTTCACCAAGGGATCTTCCCAACCCAGGCATTGAACGTGCATCTCCCACACTGTGCATAGATTCTTTACCCCTGAGCCACCACAGAAGTCCCCATTCAGAGTATAGTGTCTTGTAACAGCCCAAACTGACTAAGACACCATGAGTCTGTAGGTGTGGCTGTAAATTCCAACTTCTGTCTACGTCAGAATCATTAGCCAATTAATTTGCAAGCACTTTTGATCAAGTTTATAATACAAAATGGAAGTTACTGGTAGTTCTACAACCAAAGCTCAGTGGTAAAGAACCCACCTACCAAGCAGGAGACATGGGTTCGATCCCTGTGGGTTGAGAAGATCCCCTGGAGAGGGAAGTGGCAACCCACTCCAGTATTCTTGCCTGGGAAATCCCGTGGACAGAGGAACCTGGCGGTCTGCTCTCCATGAGGTCACAAGAGTTGAACGCAGTTAAGTGACTAAACAGCAACACAACCATTGCAGAGGTTGTGCTACTTGGCTGCTCTTTGCAATAATTCAACCTTGAAAAAATGAGATGTTGCTCCTGTGACATCTCCATTCTTCCTTCCTTGAAAGGAGAAGTGCTAGGTCCAAATATTTCCTTCTGATTCCTTGAAGTGAATAGACTCTACATACCAGGTCCTGGGGAAAGATCGGCCAAAGCTAGTCTCTTATCAGGTATGTGGCCTGAGGACAGAAAGAGCTAAGAAAAGAAGCAGCAGGAAGAAACATTCTACCTTAGTATAAACCACAACGGGCTTTCTAACTTCAAGTGGTGTTTGCCCACTTGTCAGAACTAAGTAGAATATAATACACCAAGTTTTGCTCAGATCTGATGTTTATACTCCTTTAGTGTTGGAAAACCTACTTATAATTATTATTTAGTATGTAATAAAGGAATTATTATGTGATATGCTTATAATATTCTATTTAATCTGCTTTTTAGAATGAATAGTGTTGCTACTACTCAAATGCTACTCTAGTCTTTGAGCCAAACTGCTTCTAAAATTGTGTAAAAAATAATGTATCTGGTAAATTCTTTAGATAACCAATAGGCACACATTAAAGAAAAACTCATAATTAAAGATAACTTTTCTCTTAGACTTTTATGGTTGGCAAACTACCTCATTTATGTCTTCCCACTTGACATTAAAATTAAATAGCACCAAAAAATAATGAGAAGCATAGCCTTGATTTTGAATGTGTGCAGTAGTGGACCGAACTCTCTGATGGAAATGATAAGAACAGACATATAGACATACAAGTACACACTGCATGTGCAGGCAAGTGCACACACCAGCCACTCACGGCGCTTCCCTCCTTTGACAAGGAACTCCGTATTAAGGGCTTAGTCTCTACATTTGTTCAGTGGGGTCTATCACACCTTGTCTACCTTGCAGGGTGTCTATGTCAATCGTCTATAAAAAATACAAGCCAAGTTGTGTCACTCTCCTTGCACTGAAGCTTTCTCTGTCTCTTTATGGTTTTCCATTGGTTTTTGAGCAAAAATCGTATCCTTACGATGACCTCAGGACTTTGCATAATCTGGCCCTGCTACCCTTGTCAGCCTCATCCCTTCTTCCTTTCAGCCCCACTGGCTTTCTTTTAGAACCTTGAATTCATTTTTAACATTCCTTTCTAAGGAAAGAACCCTTAAATCCCATGCTAGATCCCTGTCATCTCCAGTCTAGGTCCAGGCCCCCTGACATCTTGCTCTAGGTATGGTGCCCCCTCACACCTTGCGTTGGGGACCCCTGACATTCCATACTAGATCAGGGACCCCTGACACGTGCTTGAAGAGCCTCGTGAATCCTCCTTCACAGGCCTCCTCAGTTTTAAGTATCTTAATCCTTTATCTAATTGGGTGATGATAGATTAAGATTGGTCTTTCCACCAGGCTGTCATCTCCATCAGTGCAGGGATACAGTACTCCAGAACTCAGTAAAGTACCTGACACAGAATGTTTCCAAGAGGAATGAAGGAAGAAAATGAGCTGATGTTGGTGATAACCAGCTTGAAACATAAAACATGAACTTTCTGTGTGTGAGCTGATTAACTGCAGACGCAAAAGTATAGATATTCATTTTGAAAATATGCTTGCAAGTAGAGATTGACCCCTGGACTGCCTAGAAGATTCTCCCAGGCAACATGTTAAACAATAACAGAGCATTTCTCCAGATTTTGGAATTTGGTTATTATGTTTAATGTAAGTGCTTCACTGTTCATTCTATTACCAAGGAAACTCATCAACACAAGTGCCAGAAATAAAAGACATATTAATGAAAATGAAATTCAGATAATATGTTTATTTGCTATCAAAGAAGCCACCTTTCTTCTTTTTAAGCCTGAGTGCTTTTACCAACTCTGTATGTAACATTTAAAAATAATATTCATTTGCATTTTGCATCTCAATGGCAGTTAACATCTGAAGGATTAGAGACAAATTGTTCTAGCTGATAAGTACTGAATTAAACTTGGAGAAACATTATTTTTATCTGATGACCTTCATCATGGTGAATCTGTCTAGGTTTTAGTACAAATCAAATTTTCAAATACAGTAGAGAGAAGTAAGAAGATATGACATTTTATCTCTGTAATAATTTTTTGGATTCTCAAGGCTTATTTAAAACTTATTTGGCATCAATCATTTTAAAACTCAGTCTTAAATTTTTCTTTAAAAATGAGTTTTTAGAATGCCATATAATTCTAAGTGAGAATAAGATTTGTTTGAATTTATGGATGAAAGTTGATTTCATTAAGCTGAAGCTTTCCCATTGAAGGTTTTTATTATAAGTGTATCACACTGGGAAATTGGATTAAAGAAATAACCTTTACCATCAAATCTATACACATATGAGAAGTTGTTTGTCAGCATAGCATGACAATGTAAAAATAAAATGAAGCATTCTGAGCTAGAAATTTAGAGATATCCTCTTTGAGAATGAACACCTCAAGTTTATGATTATTATAAAGGAAAGTCATGAGTTTTACATGCAAGACTATTTTTTCTTAATAGGCAGTTAGTAGGTGCAACAAGTAGAACAGCATGATTTCAGAGGTAAACAGAGAAGATAAAAAAGAAAGTGTCCATGTATTTTTTTCCTCTGTAAAGTTCAGATCATGCATCATTTCTAATGAGCTTGATAAAGCATAGCAAGGCAAATGTGCTGAAATTCATCATGTTTCCTGCTTGAAAAGTGACAGGCAACCTAAGGGGAAAAAGTCTTTATTTTGTAACAATAAAAAAAGAAGATGAGATAATCACATTTAAAACAATATCTAATCACATTTAAAATAGTCTTGTTATATTGGGAATTTGTTTAATGCTGTACCAAAACTTACTATTAGCACCTGGAAGCAAGCAATTTGATTTTTATATTAATCCAAATGTTGGAGAAAAAATTTCTATAGAAACCTCTTCAAATTTTGAAGAGTGCTATGCTTATAATGTGAGAAATCAGAGCCATGTTTGCAGTTGTTAGAAAGGTAACATGAACTTTCATGATATCCTGTTAAATGGTATGGCATAAATAATCTGAGTCTAAATGAAATCCATTCTGTAGAGACCCAGTATTACTTATATTAATTTTCTGAGGCTGTTTGCTTATTTCTAGAAACAGTTCAACAAAGCACCATTTCCAAATAGGTGTCATTTGGCTTCCACCCTTCCCTTTGGAAATCAATCATATTTTCTTGCGATATGGACCTGTGCATCTTAGACCTCACACAGAGAGAAGAAGAGTTAGGAACTAACTGACTATATGAGACGTAATCATATGTTTCATGCCTGAAGTCATTCTATCTTATCTGCCAGTAGGCGAGGGAGGATGGAACATGATTTGATCATTGTAAGAAAAGCAAAGCTACTGTCGAAAACAAATGCTAATTTGCACAGTCTCAAAACTCTGAACCCACATCTGATTACAAAACATGCCATTTTTTATAATGGCTAAAGAAGGCAATTTGTCTTTATTAAGAAGTTTAAAGATCATGTTTATTTAAAGTTATTATCTTCACAGTAATGAACAAATAGCAGGAATGTAATTCAAGGGAAGTAGCTCCTTTTGTTTGGAATATAAGAAGTATCTTTACACAAAATTTAAAATATAGAGGCACATTTCATTCGAATTAATTACAAATAATGAAGACACTAAATTTTCACACTGAGGTGCTGAGGCTCAAGAGCTTCAGGGTTAAGATGGAGACTGTTCTCTCTAGCTTTCTTTGCATGTTAGAACACATTATATTTGGTAGATTTAGGGGGGAGAAAGTCCTGTGGGAATTAGAGTAATTGATTTTATATGGTATGAATAGACGCCTACTTGCAGAGCAAATTCTGTCATTATATCCTTATCATCGGCCTTTTGTTTAATGGCATTCTGCCCAATCTACTTGCCATTGAATAATTAATATGCCAAGGCATCTTTCAGGCAAACTTTGTTTCTTTCCATATTCAAGAAGAGCTTCCCTTGTCTCTGTCTTTGAGTTTTTTAACAAGAGAGAAAATGATAAGTACAATTATTAAAATATATATGGTCAACTCAAACTTATTCTATATGATGAAATAAGTTTATCCATCTCACAAGTTTATCCTTCTGTATTATCACCCAAAGTAGTGTTACTTTAAGGACTGTGATATTTATTTCTTCCCTCTGCTCCTTCAGATAGAAGAAATTGAAACTCCTTAGCTGGTTCTCTTTCCTGCTCCTCTTGTTGCTCTAGAATCAGTGCAGAGGATGAAGATGGCAACACTTCTCTAAAGGATGGACACATGGTCAAGAATGACAGGTATTCCCCAAGGAGACTGACCAGTAGCATGTCATCCCTCTATCATGATCTGGGGACATTTTCCATTTTTGCAAGTGTCCTGTCTGATCCCTAAGTTGTTTTTTTTTTTTTTTTAGCACTTGATTCAAAGGAAGACATTTGGGGGACTATAGTGCATATACTTAAATGAACTATAGTTTTTGACATTTCTTCTTTTCATTTTGATCCCATTTTCTCCCCAGAGACCATTATTTCCTTTCTTTTAGGATGGGACACTTTTACATTTCAACCCATGGTTCCCACTTGGATTATTAAATCTTTCTTCTGATGTCCTAAATAATTACTTCTATTTATTGGTATAAGTGCTCATTGTGTTATACCTTCATCTCTTCCTACTTATTCTTCAGTGAATAAAGTCTGATAGTTTTATCTTTCACATTCTTAAAGAATCAATGATTACAACCATTACTTTTTGTTAACTTTACATTTCTTTTCAAAGGCTTCTCAATTACACAGAACAACAAAAACCCAGAGGTTTTTGCTATGAACTTCTAGGTCCTCACAGAAATTGAACTACAATGCACAGTTTAGAGTTTCAAAAAGAATAGGCAAAACAGTCTGTTTTCACTCTATTAAATAATACTAAGATTAGAATTAATTTTAACACACATGGTAGAGTTTAACATTCAATGACAGAAGAAAATCCACTGGGGTACACAGTGAAAGCTCTCCTGGAGTCAGTAGGCTGAAGGGAGTTAGTACTTTATATACATCTTTGTTGATGGGGCTGGGTTGACATGACTCAGGTTCTCTACAATTTTGATGAAGACAAATCGGTACTTTTGTGGGGGCCGTGGGAGGGTTGGGGAGGTCCTTGACAATGGTGCAATCCACTAAAGATGTTATTATCTGGTCTTTCCCTATTTAATCACGGGCACCAGGCCTTCCTTCAGTGTTTCTTCTGTCTTTTGTTTTTGGTTAATGCTCTCCCTGCCAGATCTGCCAAAGGGTTATTGTCAGGCAGCCAAAGAAAGCTTGTGTTCCAGTAAGACTGTCACTGGTGGGGGCTTGCCCATGGCTCCTCAGCTGCCCTGTTAACTTCATCACTCTCTAGGTGCGGTATGTGGGGAACATATGGCCCAGCAGTGGCCAGAGGGCATGTTTCTTAAACTGCAAGTCTGCGGCCTTTGGGCTGAGACTGGCAGGCTTTGGAACATCAGTTGGGATTTAGCTGGAAAGAAGCCTATAGTGTCTGTGTGGCTCATGCTCGCTAATCTCTGAATTGTTCTTGAGTGGCACTTTCAAGTGGCACCTTTTTCTGCTTCCATTCCTGCAGCAAAAATTCGAAAGCAAATCATCCTAAGTTTGGTCAATAAAGTCACATGCAAGAGGAAAAGGATACCTATGTCCAAGCTCTAGTTCTGGCTTGAGGATTTGGGAAACTGCCAAGTATTTGAGCTTCTACTAATTCTGCTAATGAAACCGATAATCTAGCAAAGTATCTCTGTTGTTTGTAAAGGCAAAATATACAGCTATGATGCCCTGGCAAGAATGTGCCATTTCCAAGGCTAGACAATACACATCTTTCAAATGATCTTGAGAAGGCATGGTGGCCACTCAAAGTGTTATAAAATAAAAAATAAGTAAATATATTTCTTTTTGTATTATAGGTGATGTTAAGTGAAAGTCGCTCAGTTGTGTCCGACTCTTTGTGACCCCATGAACTGTACAGTTCATGGAATTTTCCAAGCCCGAATACTGGAATGGGTAGCCTCTCCCTTCTCCAGGGGATCTTCCCAACCCAGGGATATGAACCCAGGTCTCCCACATTGCAGGCGGATTCTTTACCAGCCGAGCCACCAGAGAAGCCCAAGAATACTGGAGTGGGTAGCCTATCCCTTCTCCAGGGGACCTTCCCAACCCAGGAATCAAACCAGGGTCTCCTGCATTGCAGGCAGATTCTTTACCAGCTGAGCTACGATGGAAGCCCTATGATGTCAAAGTTACCGAAAACTTTAACATCAAAAAAGTGACGTTAAAGCTGAATTTATTTAGTGTTCCTTGAGGAGGCATTGGAAAACCAAATGTCTTGGCTTTCCTTGATAGAACTATGGGAGTGACAGTCAAGCAGTTTTGCTTAGGGATGCTTAGGAGACGGATTTATTTCAACCAGGGCATAAAATTCTGTGAAAGCCTTTTTCTTTCTTGCTTCCGCTGCTGCCTGTTCTTCTACCCAGATGGGTATCAGAAAGTGGGACTCAGGTTTGGGCCTGCTGAGGGAGAGGAATACTTGGTCTAACTATTTAAAACTGGATTTTTGCTATTTGAATGTAGGAAACCTAATTACACCCTGGTAAATTCTCTTCAGTCTACCAAACACAGAAAAAAACAGTGACAGAATCTGAAAGGCCAGAAAAGAGAAAAGAGTTCCTAAGACCTAATGAATCCAAACTAAACACCTCTCCACAGAAATGTCAAACATTTCTCTTAGCACAAAACAAGGCTTAAAGAATTCCCTGCTTTTGTCTCTGGCCTAATTCCTTAAGCAGAGAGGGGGATTTTCCTCTGGGAGTGTTATTTCACAAAGAACGAAACAGCAAATAAACAAAAGACTCTCAAAGAGAGAGAGAGTATAAATAAAATTCATGACTCTTTAAAGAGTTTACACTGAAAGAATGTGGAGGATTATTTACAATTAAAGCATAGCCTCTAGAATACAGTTATTATATATCTAAAACAAAGAATAAGAGTTCATTTCATTGGGTTCACAAGAAAATGCACCTGGTGTTCGAATGAATTATGAAACTTCATTTTCTCAAGATCTTTTTATGGTCATTCTGGTGATATTTATGTTTAAAACTTTTTACACAATCGATAAACCGTTTTCTAATTCATTGATACCTTATTTTGTTTTAAGCTGCAGGTAATATGAATTGCTACTTGATTAAAAAAGTAAATCAGCCTGAAAGACAAAGTTCCAAGAAAAAAGTTTTATTGTGGATGCACCTAAAAGGAAATTTCTACATCTCACAAACACCTTTAATATGTGTGTTCAGTGGTAAAAAATATTCTTTGGGTTGAACAAAAGAAAAGTTATTTTTTTAAGCTATTACAGAGAAAAAAGTTTGAATTAACAGAAAATAGAAGAAAGAACAAGTTTAGAGCTATCTAGCAAATCCTGTGATAATACAATAGGATAGTTAATAACAGAAATGAGGTTAGATAAGGGGTAAGATGAATATGAAACAAACGCAAGATTTCGGTATTAATGTAATAGGCAGATAGAAATAAGTGGTTATTAAGATAAAGAAGCAAAGGCTAAAGAAACCACTTGATTATAAATTATAGAGCAATTAGCCCTCTTTTCAAGTGTGTGTATGTGTGTTTACTAGGCATTTGAATTCTGCTTTGAGGGTGACTTCAAAAAAAATGTGGATGATAAAGTTAAAAGCTATGGTACGAGGGCCACGTAGACAATGGAGGTTAAAGGTAGGGTCCTAGGAAAAGCAGGATCTTATGGAAGGCTTAAGGCATGGGCCTGGGAGATGGGGTGAGGATTTAGGCACTTGCAGAGTTTACCGCAAAGTTTAGATTGAGTCTTATCCTGACGTGCCTGTCTCAGTGAAATATCTGAAGCATTTGGCCCCACGAGATTAAAAGAGCAGTGCTTATATTTAGCATCTGCTGCCCCCAACTCCAACTTTGCTACTAATAAAATTCAGCTCTATGGAAAAGAATTTGAATTCCAGCTGGGCGGTTTTCAAAATAAGATGAAAAGTTAAGCAGGCAATTGGTGTGTATTTAGGGCTCAAAACACCTTGCCCCCTAGAAGACTTGAAGGAGTTAATCCCTTCTCAAGATAATCCACTAAAGAGCATCCTTCATTATGATGTTAAAAGCAAGGATCAGTGCCGGGGAATCTAACAATAGGACAGGGGGCTTTTCAGGCCCAACCACATTCTTCCCAGGTTAGAAACAGAAACTGCTGTGATTCCAGCTGAAAGATAGAGCAGGACTTTTATGTTAAATATTCAGATAGAAAGAAGGGGGAAAAAAATCTACCCCATTAACAAAATTCCTCATTGGATAGATTTTTGGGGGAGAGTAGTCCTTCTGTGTGTGTGTGTGTGTGTGTGTGTGTGTTTAATGAATATACTGTCAGAGAGGAATAGCTACAACTGAACGGTTACACAGTTTGGAAACACTTTTGATTTCATACAAAAGTGAATTTTTGATTGAATTGTATGAAATTATCGCTCTCCCCCACTTATAGCCCCACCCCTCCATAATACATTCAACGAACACAAAACTCATTAACTTTTATTAAAAGCTATATGCTAAAGCTGTTATTTGGTCAAAATTTGATCCTGTGCTTTAAATTTATAGTCATGTTTGATTTCTCAAAAATTTTTAATTATTTTATATAAGAAGACAAAGTATTTAGTGTTTATAAGCAAATGAATCTAAAATCCAGATTTAAAATCTTGTTTCTACTACATCTTATAGTATTGGTAATTACAATTTACTGTTTGCTATTATTTTCAAAATATTATATAAGAAGATAGTTTCAAAAGTTTAAAAAAAATCCTATAAATTGTTTAATACAAACACATATCTGAGGTAAACGAGAATAACTTGGCCATTCCAACCTATAGGAAATACTTTATTCTCTTTTTTTTCCTTCTTATTAAAACCGTAAGTATTTTTGGTGAAAGGCATATTTCTTTTTAAGGAACGTCATCCTTACCAAATTGAAATAAGACAGGGAAAGATACTTTTAAAAGTATGTTTCAAGTGGAATCAGCAGCATTCGTGAATAAGTGTTTGTATGTTTCGCCTCACACAATCTCTTTTGTGCGCCTGTGGTGTCCCAGGCATCTGGGCTCTGAAGGCCCTGAGCTGTGGTTACAATCCTCAGGAGCTGAAGATGAGCAAGTATGTTCTGGAGAGTACAGCTGGGCATGTGACAGGGTAGTAGTAAATCACTGGAACCAGAAGAGCTTTTTAGAAAAGAAAGAAGCAAAGGCGGCTGTGATTTATATTTGGATGGGCCAAAAGAACCATCTGGAAACGTTGGTAAGACAAAGAATTTGAAGAGGAGAAAGCATATATGATACATAAATAGGAGCCCTTGAAATATGGTCAAAGACCTACTATTTGAAATATCAGAAGCTAGTATTTTATTTTGCTTTATTTTTATTGACATATAGTTGATTTTCAATATTGGGTTAGTTTCTGATATGCAGCGAAGTGATTTACTTTCATTTTCTTTTTTCAGATTCTTTTCCCTTATACATTATTATAAAATATTGAGCATAATTCCCTGTGCTATACAGTAGGTCCTTGTGTCCTTGTTGGTTACCTATTCTGTATGTAGTCATGTACGTATGTCAATCCCAAATTCCCAAATTATCCACCCCCACCACGCTTTTTCCCTTTGGTAACCATAAGTTTGTTTTCTATATCTGTGGGTCTATTTCTGTTTTATATATAAGTTCATTTATATCCTTTTCTTTAGATTCCACATATAAGTAATATCATATGATATCTGTCTTTCTCTGACTTACTTCACTTTATATGATAATCTCTTGATCCATCCATGTTGCTGCAAATCACGTTATTTCATTCTTTATAACTGAGTAATATTCCAGAAGCTAATATTTTAAATAAAATTTTATTAATATTTTATTTCCCAGAGAAGCAACATGGAAAGAGAAGAACCATTGAGGTTAGAATTTCAGCACTTGCCAATGATATGACTTACTTCTGTTTCCTTATTTATATTCTCTGACAGTATCTACACGTGAAGTGTAGGTTAATATGAAGATTCTCAGAGGAAACACATCAAAACCTACATTGTCAAAATACTCTGGTAGTGAAGAACAGAGACCTGAATCTTGGCAGATGGTGTATGTATTTACTATGTGAGTTTGGGCAAGGGCGCTCATCTTCCTAAACCAGAGTCTGGTTATCAGTGAAGTGAGAACGGTACCAGCTCATAGGACTGTCAGGAAAATAAAATATGGCCCATAAATGACGCAACGCGTAACCTATAATGAGCCCTTGGTTAAGTTTAGAAAAAAGAACAGAAATATATACATATGTTGCACAGTGTCAAACATACGTAAAATACACAAGAAAACTTAGATTCTCTTCCTTTTAAATATATATTTCCTTTTTAAAAATTTTTTATTTTACTGTCACTTGGCAAAACCTTTTGGTCTTTTTCATTTTCCTCTTATCACCAAGGCTTTTAATCTCTCTTTTTAATCAAATGAAAGAGTCTTTAAATTCTGTAATGTTTTACAATTTTCAAAAGTTTCACAGACATCATTTTATATTCATATAATCCCTTAGTAAACTTTTTTCCCCTGCCCTTATGTTTCCACTCCCCTCTTCCTTCTCCCCACTGGAAATCACTAGTTTGTTCTATCTGTGAGTCTGCTTTTTTGTTTTAGTAACTAGTTTGTCATATTTTTTAGATTCCACGTATGAGTGATATCATAGAGTATTTATCTTTCTCTGCCTTATTTCACTTAGCATAATATATTCCAAGTCCATCCATGTTGTGACAAAGACAAAATTTCATTCCTTATATGTCTGAGTAGTATTCCATTGTGTGTGTGTGTGTATATATATATATATATATCATATCTTCTTTATTCATTCTTCTGTTGATGGACACTTAGGTTGTTTCCAAAGGAAAATATATATAAGGTTGATTCAAGGGATGTAATTGTTGCTGAAAATTTTGCTCTTCTAGCCAAAGTATTTTCCTAGCCTATATACCTGCAGTTGAGTTTAATTAAAAAGATTTTAAAATAATTACTGTGAACTCATTGTCTCCTCATCATATATTTACTGAGCTGCCATTTATTGAATAATGAAGCAGGAGTTACATCCACTTTGCTTTTTTATCTATTGTTACCTTATTTAATCCTCCTAACATTCATGTAATTTACTAGTCCCAGGTTTTCTTTTAATAGATGAAGAAACAGATTTAAAATGTGTCTTGTGTCCAAAGCCATAGAACTGGTGAGTAAGTAGCAGAAGCAGAACTCAAGGCTTCTTCTCTAGATGTCTTCTCCATGAAGCCTTGCGAAGGCATTGAGGTCTCCTTCCACTTGGTTCTCCCAAGGCCTGACATCAAGGAGGTGTTAGCAGATGCCTGAGGGCTTGGATCCTTGGCTATCCTTAGCTGCTTTATGAATAGAGACTCTTGGCATCCACGACTGTTCTATTTGTCTGGCTCTACACATACTGTGGTGCTTCCCTGGCTGCTCAGATGGTAAAGAATCTGCCTGCAATGTGGAAGACCCAGGTTTAATCACTGGGTTGGGAAGAGTCCCTGGAGAAGGGAATGGCTACTCACTCCAGTATTCTTGCCTAGAAAATTCTATGGACAGAAGAGCCTGACGGACTATAGTCCATGGGGCCACAAAGAGTTGGGCACTGTGGTACTAAGACACACACACACACAACACACTTACTATTTCACTGTCTGGAGGAAGGCTATTCTCCTGGTGGAGCCAAGGAATTCTGCTGAGGACCTGAACATCCTGTGCGTGCACAAGCCATAGGACAAAACATTCTGTAAGAGAATGACCTAGATGTCTGCCTTGAGGAGATGTGTGGGTTGGTTGGAAGAGGGCCTTGACACAGTTTCCAGAACTGTGTTCTCTGGAAAGCAGGGCAAAGATTGAATCTGAGTATTTTTTAACCTTCCTAGAGTACCATGTATTGGATAAGTGTTCAATAACTACTAATTGAATTGAATTCATTTGACAAAATTAAAGTAAGAAAGTATGGTTGAAGAGATTTTCTTAGGTTAAGAAGCAATCTTGAATTCACAGCTTAATCAATAATGATTTGCAGATTCATTATTCCCCAACTCTAAGTTGAGGCTGTTGAATGCTAGGTTATTTTAAAACATTTACTAGGTTCATAAATACTTTTCTCTTTATTGAGAATGAAGCTGCGAAATCTGTGCTTTATCATTAAATTCCATTTTATTCACAAATGTTTCAGTTTCTGGTTAGCCCTTTTAAAAAGTCATTGATTTATGGCCCTTTTATCCTATCTTGTAAAAAAAAAAAAAAGAGTACAACATGAAGTAGCTCCTATTGGTCAGAAGACAGAACACATTTCCATGGTCGAATAAATAATTTAAGCCACTGATTATCACAATTAAAAGCCAATTTGGGGGCAAGTCTGCCCTGGGCTCCATCTGCCATCCAATCACAGATTATGGCCTTGTATGGATGGATTTCCAGCTGTGGGAGCACAGAATCATTGGTGAAATAAGAAAAGAAAAAACTAAAGATGTTAAGAGTGAGATATTGAAAATTTACCACCTACCATAGTATTTGTCATTAGTTTCTCTTCCTTGTGATTACATGTTTGTACAAATGCATTTAAAATACATTCAAGAAAGAAATTAACAGAAATATTTTTCAAATAAGTGCCATTTGTACCTATAATAGGACATATATATCTCATAATTACTATTGCTCACATCTATATTGTGAGGTAAGCAAAGTTGAAATGAAATAAAAGCCATATTTTAATGTGTGCTCAATCACTCAGTCATGTCCAACTCTGCAACCTCCTGAACTGGCCCAGGTGGTGCTTGTAGTAAAGAACCCACCTGCTGATGCAGGAGACTTAATATGTGTGGATTCAGTCCCTGGGTTGGGAAGATCCCCTGGAGGAGGGCATGGCAACCCACCCTAATATTCTTGCCTTGAGCATCCTATGGACAGAAGAGCCTGGTGGGCTATGGTCCATAATGTCGCAAAGAGTCAAACATGACTGAAGCAATCTGTCATGAACATAGAGACTGTAGCATGCCAGGCTTCTCTGACAATGGAATTTTCCAGGTAAGGATACTAGAGTTGGTTGCCATTTCCTCCTCCCGGAAATCTTCCCAACCCAGGGATAGAACCCATGTCTCCCTGTCTCCTTTGTCTCCAGCATTAGTAGGTGGATTCTTTACCACTGTTGTATTTTTTTTCTAAAAAAATAAATAATGCAGTTAAAATATGTACACACCAGCTGTCTACCAATTAAGATATTTTAAATTCAATTATATGTTAAATTATGAAAGCCACAAGGGGCAGTTTGAGGATTATTTTTGACATCTAAGAAATTTAAATGTTTTTTGATAATTATAAAACATCCAAAACAGATTAATTTTTGTAACTAAGAAAATTACCTGATTAAAAGTGAGGACTACTAAAAACACAAACTGTTTTTTCTAAAACTTTACACAGCTGGAGAAAATATTTCCTATCATGTCCAGAAATAACTTCTATGTACTTATACCCAATTGGCATATCTCAAATTATTTTTACACCTCCAACCATAGAACCTACAATGGCAAGCAAAATGTAAGATGACTACCCAATGATCATAGCCTCCTGGTATTCACATGCTTAGATAACCCCCCTTTCTTTGAGTTTGTGTCTGTGGCTTAATTCTAACAAATAGTGAAAGTGAAAGTCGCTCAGTCATGTCTGACTCTTTGCAACCCCATGGACTATACAGTCCATGGAGTTCTCCAGGCCAGAATACTGGATTGGGTAGCCTTTCCCTTCTCCAGGGGATCTTCCCGACCCAGGGATCCAATCCAGTTCTCCCGCATTGCAGGTGGATTCTTTACCAGCTGAGTCACAAAGGAAGCCCTCTAACCAATAAAAATGCCACAAAAGTAACAGATATTACTTCAATGATTATGTTATATAAGATTTTAACCTCTGTCTTGCAAGGTAACTTTATTCCTTGCTTGCTTTGGTGAAGCAAGATGCCGCGTTGGAAAGACATATGTAGCAAAGAGTTGAGGGCAGCCTTTGGCTAACATCTAGGCAAGAACTAACTCTTTCAGTCCTCCTTCTCTCCCCCTGCCAATGATGCTGATTGACAACTGTGTAAGTGAGCCTAGAAGTAACTTCTTCCCCCGTTGAAACTTCAGATGAGATCCCAACCCTAGCCAACATCTTGACTGCAGTTTTGAAAGAGATCCTGAAACAGCAGATTCAGCTAAGCTGCATCCTGATAACTAACCCACAGACTGTGGGATAATAAATGAAAATATAAACGTGTTAATCACTCTGTCATGTCCCACTCTTTGCCACTCCATGCACTGTAGCCTGCCAGGCTCCTCTGTTCATGGAGTTCTCCAGGCAAGAATCCTAGCATAGGTAGCCATTCGCTTCTCCAGGGTATCTTCCGACCGAGGGATTGAACCTGTGTCTCCAGTGTTGCAGGAAGAATCTTTACTGTAACATGCATTGTTTAAGCTGCTAAATTTGTGACTTTTTATGCATCAATAGATAATGCCGAACACACACATATACACAAACGAACACTATTCCGTTTTCATGCTGAGTGTGGAAGCCTATTCATGTGGCTTTTAAAGTAACTTAGTTACTTTTCTTTCTTTGTCCATGACCCACCTTTGTATTCTTCAGGTTCTTTACAAGCCTAAACTCTGAGTATGTGGAGAGGAGTCAAAATGGCATCATTCTTGCTATTCAATCATTAAGTCGTGTCTGATCTTTGCAACTCCGTGGACTGCAGCATGCCAGGATTCCCTGTCCTCCACTATCTCCCAGAGTTTGCTCAAGTTCATGTCCATTGACTCATCATGGTATATGGGCATTACCATGTACTTTCATCTCTTGATTGAAAAGTAATTCTAAAATTTATCTTAAGGAAATACCTAACAAGGTGACAAGAATATCCTTTGCAATGTTGTTTATCACTGTAAAACTGGTAACGACTTGAATGTCACCTCCTTAAAAAAGTAATTTGAGGTGAAAAGACAGCCTTCAGAATGGGAGAAAATAATAGCAAACGAAGCAACAGACAAACAATTAATCTCAAAAATATACAAGCAACTCCTGCAGCTGAATTCCAGAAAAATAAACGACCCAATCAAAAAAAGGGCCAAAGAACTAAACAGACATTTCTCCAAAGAAGACATACAGATGGCTAACAAACACATGAAAAGATGCTCAACATCACTCATTATCAGAGAAATGCAAATCAAAACCACAATGAGGTACCATTTCACACCAGTCAGAATGGCTGCTATCCAAAAGTCTACAAGCAATAAATGCTGGAGAGGGTGTGGAGAAAAGGGAACCCTCTTACACTGTTGGTGGGAATGCAAACTAGTACAGCCACTATGGAGAACAGTGTGGAGATTCCTTAAAAAACTGGGAATAGAACTGCCATATGACTCAGCAATCCCACTGCTGGACATACACGCCGAGGAAACCAGAAATGAAAGAGACGCATGTACCCCAATGTTCATCGCAGCACTGTTTACAATAGCCAGGACATGGAAGCAACCTAGATGTCCATCAGCAGACGAATGGATAAGGAAGCTGTGGTACATATACACAATGGAATATTACTCAGCCATTAAAAAATACATTTGAATTGGTCCTATTGAGATGGATGAAACTGGAGCCCATTATACAGAGTGAAGTAAGCCAGAAAGAAAAACACCAATACAGTATTCTAATGCATATATATGGAATTTGAAAAATGGCAACGATAACCCTATATGCGAGACAGAATAAGAGACACAGATGCATAGAACAGTCTTATGGACTCTGAGGGAGAAGGTGAGGGTGGGATGTTCTGGGAGAATAACATTGAAACATGTATATTATCATACGTGAAACAGAACACCATTCCAGGTTCGATGCATGAGACAAATGCTCAGGGCTGGGGCAATGGGATGACGCAGAGGGATGGGATGGGGAGGGAGGTGGGAGGGGGGGTCCAGGAAGGGGAACACATGTAAACCCATGGCTGATTCGTGTCAATGTATGGCAAAAACTACTACAATATTGTAAAGTAATTAGCCCCCAACTAAAATAAATAAATTTATTTAATTAAAAAAATAATTTGATAATGCTGGTGTGTGTGTGCATGCTAAGTCACTTCAGTAGTGTCTGACACCGAGGCTCTATGGACTGTAGTCCTCCAGACTCCTCTGTCCATGGGATTCTCCAGGCACGAATACTGGAGTGCATTGTCATGTTCTCCTCCAGGGCATCTTCCCTACCCAGGGATTGAATCCATGTGTCTTAAGTCTCCTGCATTGGCAGATGGGTTCTTTACAACTAGAGTCATCTGGGAAGCCCAATAATGTTGGTGAAAGTGAAAGTCGCTCAGTTGTGTCCAACTCTTTGTGGCCCCATGGACTTTACAGTCCATGGAGTTCTCCAGGCCAGAAAACTGGAGTGGGTAGTTTTTCCCTTCTCCAGGGGATCTTTCCAAGCCAGGGATCGAACCCAGATCTTCCGCATTGCAGGTGGATTCTTTATCAGCTGAGCCACAAGGAAAGCCCAGATAATGTTGGTATCCCTCTGCAAAAAAATAAAAAGAGCTACTAAATGAAATAAAATGTGCCTTCAGATATGGAAAGATGTTTCATGTCTATTGGATTTTTTTTTTTTTAGTTGGAAAAACCTATCAAAAACAAGTTAAAAACTTCTCTTACACATGGTATACCTGTCTAGAGGTTTTACTAAAGCATTTTCACCAGTTTTACTGAGATATAATTGACATATGTAAGCTTAAGGTGTACATCCTGTTGATTTGGTACACTTATATACTGCAAAACTGATTACCACCATGATGTTAATGAACACCAGCACCACGTCACATAATTAATACAGTCATGTCTGGCAGTATCCACAGGAGCTTGATTCCAGGACCTCTGTCAGATAACAAACCCTGAGGATGCTCAAGTCCATTATTTGCATGTAAGCTAGCACATCCTTCCATATATTTTTAATTTGTCTCTAGATTACTTATAATACCTAATCCAGTGTAAATACTATGTAAACATTGGTGAGTGTGCAGTACATTCTAGGTTTACTTTTTGGAATTTTCAGGTGGTTGAATCTGAAAATGTAGAACTTGCAGATATGCAGAGCTGACTACATTTCTTTTGGGGAGTGAGATCATTTAAAATCCACTCTCTTAGCAACTTGCTTGTATATAATACAGTCATCATCTTTCAGTCACTCAGTCATGTCCAACTCTTTGCGACCCCATGGACTGCAGCATGCCAGGCTTCCCTGTCCTTCACCATCTCCCGGAGTTTGCTCAGACTCATGTCCATTGAGTCTGTGATGCCATCCAACTATCTCATTCTCTGTCATCCCCTTCTCCTCCTGACTTCAATCTTTTAGGGTCTTTTCCAATGAGTCAGCTCTTCGCATCAGGCGGCCAAAGTATTGGAGCTTCAGCTTCAGCATCAGCCCTTCCAGTGAATATTCAGTGTTGATTTCTTTTAGAATTGACTGGTTTGATCTCCTTGCTGTCCAAGGGACTCTCAAGAGTCTTTTCCAGCATCACAGCTCAAAGGCATCAATTCTTTGGTGGTCAACTTTTTTTATTGTCCAGCTCTCACATCCATACTCGATTACTGGAAAAACCATAGTTTTGACTAGACGACCTTTGTTGGCAAAGTAATGTCTCTTCTTTTTAATATGCTGTCTAGGTTTGTCATATCTAATACAGTATTGTTAACTACATCACTATGCTGTACAGTAGATTCCTAGAACTTATCCCTTTTATAGCTAGACATTTGTACTCTTTGACTAACATCCCCCTCTTCACACACCCCCAATCCTCTGGCAACCATCATCATTCTAGTCTCTGTTACCCTGAATTCAGCTTTTTTAGATTGCATATAGAAGTGATAACATACAGTAGTTGTCTTTCTCTGCTTGACACTTCATTTAGCATAATGTCCTCCAGATTCATTCATATTGCTGAAATGGCAAGACTTCCTTCTTTTTCATGGCTGAATAATATTCTATTGTATGTGTTTATGTGTGTGTGTGTATCACATCTTCTTTATCCATTCATTCTTTGAAGGACACTTAGGCTGTTTCCATATCTTGGCTCTTGCAAATCATCTCTTTGAGATCTTGTTTTCATTTATTTTGGATATATTCTCAAAGTGGGATTTCTGGATCATACAGTAGTTCTCTTTTTAATTTTTGAGGAAACTCTATACTGTTTTCCATGGTGGATGAATCAGTTCGTATTCCTACCGACACTGTACAAGTGTTCCTTTTTCTCCACATCCTCACCAACATTTGTCACCTCTTGTATTTTTGATGATTGCCATTCTAACAGGTGTGAGGTGATATCTCAGGTATTAATTTGCATATCGCTGATGATTGGTGATCAGCATATTTTCATGTACTTGTTGGTCATTTGTATGTCTTTGGAAAAAATGCCTATTCAGTTTCTTTGTGCATTTTTAGATGGATTGTTTGGGGGTTTATTTTCTACTGAGTTGTCTGAGTTCTCCCTGTATTTTGAATATCAATCTCTCACATATGGTTTACAATTATTTTTTTCCATGCATAGATTGTTTTTTTTATTTTGTTTTTTCATGTCAGAAGCTTTTTAATTTGATGTAATCCCACTTTTTAATCTTTATTTCTGTTACCTTCGCTTTGGGTTCTATTTTTTTTTAAGTAGAAAAGTTCCTGGAAGAATATTTATTAAAATGCTGCTTTTTTCTTTGGATGGACTAAAATCAGAGAAGCAAAAATAAACTATCTGGATTTTCTGTATTTCTTGAAATGAATATGTCCCTGAAAAAGTATTTCCAGGCTTTTATTATGTTCATATCTTGAGGTGAATTCAAATTATTTCCTGAAAATAAATTCCAATACCAACTTCCGGGCCTGTGCCCATCACCCTTCCTTAAGTGTGCTTTTGTGAAATACTTCTCAATAGGGTGCCAATATTTTGTTTTCATAATGAGTTAAGTCCAGTTGTATTTTTTTTACCTTCATTTATTTCATTTGAGAAGAGGTAAAGAGAAATGCCATACCATACCTTCACACCTCAGACCTAGGCTTTAACAAAACTTTTTAGGGATTCACTTTAGCTTTAATAAAGCTTAAATTTACTGATGACATCAAATGATTTTGACCATTAGTCAACATTACCTCCTGTGCTATCCTTTCTCTGTTCTTTGTTGTTGTTATTATTTAGCCATTAAGTCATGTCCGACTCTTTGTGACCCCATGGACTGTAGCCGGCCAGGCTCCTCTGTCCACGGAATTTCCCAGGCAAGAATGCTGGAGTGGTTAGCCTTTCCTTCTTAGGAGATCTTTCTAACCCAGGGATCAGACCCACGTCTCCTGCATTGGCAGGCAGATTCTTTATCACTGAGCCCCCTAGGAAGCTCTCTCTGTCCTATATTTATGGTCAATTCTTCTGTTAACTAGAGCTCCTGGTATTTTTCTGGATAAATGTTTAACTGTTAAATAATGGAATAACCAAATATATATGATTCTTTTATATAAATTAAACTATGTACATGTATGGTCAATCTATTGATTTATTAAGACTCATTTTCAGTAATGCTTATGCCATCTTGATCATGATGTTTGTCTAGAAGTTGACCTATACTTGTTAAACAAGTTGGCTACTGACACCCAAGTGATACATATACCTTAAAAGCATCTAAAACACATGCTATGCAACAAATCACATAAATAGTGTTCTTTGAGAAATTCCAACTAGTAATTACTGCTTTTGGCTCTAAGAGGCATTGTTCAAAAAAGTCTGGGAAACACACACACACACACACATACACAATTGAAATGACTTAAAAAGTCTTAATTTTTACTTTGTTTTCTAGAAGAGTTATATATGATCTATGCTAACTTAAGATTTATTCAGAACCCTCGGTTTTCAATTTGGTGGAAACAGCCATACGTGTTACAAACACAATAATCTGTGTTCATTCCTTTATGAAATTGAAAAGCTCACAAGAAACAGGCATGATTTGAAATTTCATCATAAGGTATCTCTCCAAACAAGGTTCACCTTAGAGCCTACTATTTTCTCTGAAAGGGACTATTCCATTTATCTCATAGCCGAGCTTATCTGGCCTGTGTTTCTTTACTTGATCATGCCCTCCTCTCACCCCCAATGGGCCACACTTCCCCCAGCCTCTCATGTTCATTCCTTAGTCTCATGAAATAGGGCTTTCACATGAGGGGCAAACACTTTAGCAGAGGAGGTGCCAGAGTACTTTCTAGAAGAACCACTGGTATCAGACCACGAGGCACCAGTGCAGGCTCGCTGAGGAGCCATCTCCCCCTAACAATTTCCATTACACATTCCTGGTCGTGCACTGAATATTTTACCAAAGACAAGCATCCAGAACACTACACTAGCACAATAAAGCCTTTTCCCCCACCAGCTTCAGAAATGAGTGACGAGAATTTTATTAGTCAAAGAAATGTCTATTGAAGCAACGCAAGAGTGATTTTATTGCTGCCTAAGTGGGAAGCTTTATTGTGTATGTATTTGTTTGCTTTTAATCATTCTGTGATACCCAGATGGATAGTACAGAAATGTAGTTGTTTTTTTTTTTGAAGAAAAGTTCAAATGATTGTCTAAGAGCATTAAGGAATATAATTTAACAAAAATAAGTTTCACTGGTTATGAAGCCTGTCTTGAAAAGCTTGAGGATAATGCAAGAGATTTTCTTATTAATTATTAATACTAATCATTAGTTATTATATCCTTTAATCTGGAAGGGAAAACAAGAAACCTGACATTCATCATAAACAATGGCTTTTGTTCATTTGAGCTTTTATAGAGATTGTGCTTTATGGATTTTGAAGGCTGTCTTGGCCTCTTGTGAATATGCCGTATTACTGAATTTTTGGACATCAAGGAAGGTCATGGTTCTTTCCTGACTTCACAATGTCACTGTACAGTTCAATGAGTTTTTTCATTTCAAACACTGTCTGAAATGACCAATTTCTCCCTGTCTCCAAAAGCCACAATGCTTGTTAATCAACAACTTTTGAGGCATCTCATTTTATACCAATTATCTCTAAGTCTTAACAGTGTCTCTTTGGTACCCAGCATACGTATCATTTCAAGTTTCAGTTCTCAAGTCTGATAAAACTAATAAACCCACACTGCCAGAGGTGGCACATTAAGCTGGTAAAATGGTTTTCATCTTAATTGGATATGAGCACTGTTATCGCTAATAACCCCAGGATACTTCTAATTGGACTCTCTCTCTTTTATTTTTAAAACACTAATCTCATTGACCAGCCTTAATTTCTCCATCCTCCACTCTCTGAACCCAAATCTTAAAATGCAATATAGAAATATTCTAATTTCAGGAAGTTATTTCAGCATTATTTTTTGTATGAAGCCAAAAAAGGTAAACAGTTTTGCAAAAATAAAAGCTCCCTTTTTAAGTTCAGAAAAAGAAATTGTAGTAAGTCTACTTTATCGACATTGCAATAATGTGCCAAACGCAGTTTAGTTAGCTGCCAGCTTCATCTAAGGACACTGAATTATCAATTTTCAGTAGTTTTTAAAAAAAATATTTTCTTCATTTATTAATTTGGCTGCATCACGTCTTAGTTGTGACACGCAAGATCTTCATTGCATCATGCAGGATCTTTCACCCATGGACTCTCCAGTTGCTGTGGGCAGGCTTAGCTGCCATGCAGCATGTGGGATCTTAGTTCCCTGACAAGGGATCGAACCCGTGACCCTTGCATTGCAAGATGGATTCTCAACCACTGGACAGTGAGGGAAGTCCCAATTTCCAGTAATTAAATGACAATGATCTTCTCTGTAGCATTATTTATTGCAATCTTAGTTCAAGTTATACAGCAGGAGGAAACATTATTTTAAAAGTTATCACAAACACAAATACTAGATTTTTATTTCATCTTGGTGACTATATTCATATAATTATAGAACTCTGGATGTTGACATAAAGTTAAGAAATGAAAAGACAGTTTCCATAGACAGCTGCAGTTTAGTTGCTGGTAAATACACACTGACAAACACAGGATATAAATACATAATGCATTATTCCACAATATCAATTTTAAATTAGGTTTTGATATATGAAATCAACTTTGATTTTCCTTTTTACTAGTTTTTTTAGATGTGGTGGGCATATGCTCAGTACTAAAAGAATAAGAAGATGCATAAAATCTTAGTGGGCAGGAGGTTGAAAAAGAAGAGAAAAAAAAATCTTTCTGATTCCACAAACCAGCAATCTTTTCTCCAATAAGTGTAACAACTGAAGGTTGCTTATGCTTCAATTGTTGAAAAATGTCATGTGAGCCCTTCACTGGCAGAAAGAATTCATTTTTAATAAACATACTAATTTTTTTCTGGAGCAATATAGGTTTTATCTGTTGACCGTGGGCCTTTATAATTATCATCACTATTCCCATATAATTAAAAGCCTTTATGTAGATATCATTAAATAATTATGGGTGTGCAAAAGAAATGCTTACCATTTCTTCAGTCCATAAAATGACAATTGAAAAAACTATTCATTAATTTGTATTTACATTTCTGGAAATTAAATTAGCAATACCTGGGGAACAGTTGAATGTAGATCAAAGAATTTTCAGAGTCTTCCCTAATACCAAAGGTATAGTAACATCACATATATCTTTTATGTTGACTTAGGAAATTATGTATCATTGTGACTATAAAAAGATAACCAAATTTTCAACTTTTGTATGTGTGTATAATATATGCATATATCCTATATTATATGTTGAGTATATCCTATATATATGTATGTGTGTATATATGACATATGGGTATACATAGTGAAAAGCATATATATACACATTATGTAAAACATACATATGTATGTATACACATACATATACCTATGATGGTGATAATGATGACGATTTTAGGGAGTGCTAAGGGTCACACTGTAAGATGCTCTGATGGTCTCTTTGGGGAATATGTCTAAGTGTGAGACAAGGGCCCGATCTTTAATAAATGCATAATCTGATTATACAAACTTAATCTACATATGCAGTTTAAAAAGATGATTGAAATATAAAGCAGAATATGGTGTTACATGAATCATTAAAACCAGTTACATCTAAAGTTTTGACCAAAGACTCTTACTAGGAAAAAAAAAAAAACAACCTACAACTGCGTGTAATCTTGATTTTGTATGTACATTTCTATGCATCTTACATGTACCACTATAACAAAATGTTACATACATTAAATGTAGACAAAAATAGTAATAGAAAGAATGAGATAAATCAACATCAATGTTCGTAGGAATTCTGATATTCCCACCCATGGGGGCAAATTGCCCACTTTCAAGAGATCTGATACAGATAATACATTTTTTTTGATGTTTGTTTGTAGATTAGGTCATTGTGTTCTACTCAATAGATGTGATGGGCAAGGACATTCCAGACTAATAGAAGAAGAAAGGGCACAGAGAGTATTCCCCAATACCAGAGGGTGAGTCCCATCTTACACTGTAACTGCAGGGCTCTGCCATTCCTTAAACTGTGATGACTTGCATCTTCACAGACCTTTCCCATCACCTACATACCAGACAGTTTTACCCCCAAGATACTGGACTCTAGTCTTTTCCTCTTGCCAAGATTCCAGTCCCTTGTCTGCTGTCTCTGTCATTTCTTCCATTTGAAGAGTTTGCTTTGCAGCTTTAACAACAGTACTGGATTCATCCTTCTTCTCTAATTACTATTTCATAGTTTGGAAAAGTTAGGTAACTTGCCCAAGGTCAAGCAGGCTGTGAGGAGCAGGGCAAGAACTTATGTTGCCTCTAGTGTTGGTACTGTCTTTCGATTGGGACCAATGTGGTAGTGACTCTACTATTGGTATTGTTTTCGCACTAGGACCAACGTGGTGGTGGCGTGCAGAGTATTCATTTAACAGGTCACCTTTGCTGAGATAGGTATTTTGTTGGGCTGTGGGGATATATTGTTAAATAAGGGCTAGGCTCTCATAGAATAGAAAGTTCATGTTCTAAAGGGAAATGATGTGAAATAAACACACCTACAAACGGAGGAAGAGGGAATCTCAGATAGTGGTAAGAGTTCGGCAACTCAAAAGAAAGACCTTGAATGATAAACTAAAACATGATATCTTTGCAGGAAGGGGACAGAGATTTGTTTAAGTGATCAGGAAAATACCTCTGAGGATATGAAATTTGAACTGAAAAGAGCTGGTATGAAAGTCTTTTGACAGAGGATTCCAGGCAGAGGTAGGGCCCTCAGGGGAAGCTTAAGGTGGAAGTTAAAAACTCTAAGACTGCCATGTTGAAAAAGCATAGGAAACAGCTTTGGAAGCTGGTGTGTAGCGAGTACAAGGGTTGGGGAGGGGATAGTGTGAGGTGAGGCACCTTGTAGGACCTAGTTAGTCAGATTAAAGAGTTTCGATTTCATGGTAAATGCATTAGGAAGTCAAGGAAGATTTTTAAGCTGGGGAGTGACATGGTCTGATTTATGTTGTTTAGAGATCGATGACCACCATGTGGGGAATGGACTCTAGGATAGCAGAAGTAGCAGCAGGGGGCCAGTGAGGAGGCTATTTCAGGACTGGAGGCACGAAATGAGAGTGCGTTGGACTGGGATTGTAGCAATAAAGTCAGAGAGGAGTGGTGATGGATATAGAAGGAATTTTGGATGGATTTATTGCTAGCAGTGTGGGAAGGAAAAGGATCAGGGACATGTGGGTTTTCAGCTAGAAAAACCCATATAGTTTCCCCAAAACCCCCCAAAAACATATAGTAAGTACAGTGAGTACACTGTCATATACTAAGATGAGAATAGAAATTTGGTGTGTAGGAAATCATGAGATAAGATCTGGCCTTGTTATGGTAAGATCTTTGTCCTGTAGGCAGTTGAATACATGAGTCTGGAGCTCAGTAGAGAAGCAGAATGTAGAGATAGCACTTTGGGAGTTAAGAATATATAGATGTGTCTGTGTGTGTGCTTAGTTGCGTCTGACTTTTCATGACCCCACGAACTGTAGCCCACCAAGCTTCTCTGTCCATGCAATTTTCCTGGCAAGAATACTGGAGTGAGTTGCCATTTCCTTCTCCAGGGTATCTTCCCAGTCCAGAGATCAAACCCGAATCTCCTGTGTCTCCTGCATCGGGAGGTGGCTTCTTTACCACTGAGCCACCTGGGAGCCCTAAGAACGGAGAGCTGGTGTTTAAAGCCAAATAAAACCTGAATTAGACCATGTAGAGGAAGTGACTATAGAGTCAGAAAAGAAAGAGGATCAGGGTTATTCCAACAATAGGAGATAAAATAGGGAAAGAGGATCTAGCCAAAGGAGCTGAAAAGAAATGGCATGAATGGGGTGCCACTGTGCTTCTAAAAGGAGGCCCAGAGGGGACCCAGGCCATAGCTGCACAATCATTCAAGCATCTAACTGAGCATACACTATGGGATAACACGAACTTCCATTTGAGGATATAAAAGTAATTCCAGTAGTCATGTAGGGATGTGAGAGTTGGACCATAAAGCAAGCTGAGAACCGAAGAATCAATGCTTTTGAACTGTGGTGTTGGGGAAGACTCTTGAGAGTCCCTTGGACTGCAAGGAGCTCAAACCAGTCAATTCTAAAGGAAATAAACCTTGAATATTCATTGGAAGGACTGACGCTGAAGCTGAAGCTCCAATACTCTGGCCGCCTGATGGGAAGAACTGACTATTGGAAAAGACCCTGATGCTGGGAAGGATTCAAGGCAGGAGGAGAAGGGGACGACAGAGGATGAAATCATTAGATGGCATCACTGACTCAATGGACATGCCTTTGAGCAAGCTCTGGAAGATGGTGAAGGACAGGGAAGCCTGATGTGCTGCAGTCCATGGGGTTGCAAAGAGTCAGACATGACTGAGCAACTGAACAACAACAAGTAATTGAGACTCACCATCTATTGGGAAAGAAAGATAAAAACATGAACATTGGCAGTGAAATTTTGTATCTTGCTTTCCTTTTCTTCTCTAGCCCTGATTGCCTGGCCTCTCAGGAGAGATAGCTCAGATGGGTTGATTGATTTTTTGGTCCTTCTGTGCCCCTTCCCTAAGGTTTCACCACGCTGAGACTCAGTTCAGCCAAAGACATGTGGGGAGAGTAACTTGGAAACCCAAGAGACCGTGTAAAGACCTAGTGTGCTTAGGATGTGAAGAAACGATGTTACAGCAGATCCATTATCTGGGGATGAGAAGGGGATGGTGGGAAAGCAGCTCAAATTGAGTCTAACTTGAGTTTTCTCCAGTTTCCTAAGAGAATTTATAGCCCCTTCCAATTTGGTGTCACCTCTATCAGCGCCAGTTCCTCCCCTCCACTTCAAATTTTTCCAGTGGGGTTGGTTTGGGGGATTTAGTAATACCACTCTTTGGGAGAATATGAGGAATATTCAACATTTTCTTTACATTTGGTCCTTAATCAGACAGTCCCATCACTGAATCTCCTTTTTGTAGGAAGAGTCTCTGAGAATTTAGAAAGTTATCGCATATATAATCTATATTTTTAATTCCTGACATCTATACATTTAAGGGGGCTTCCCTGTTGTCTCAGCTGTAAAGAATCTGCCTGCAATGCAGGAGATGTGGGTTCAATCCCTGGGTCAGTAAGATCCCCTGGAGGAAGACATGGCAAGCCACTTCAGTATTCTTGCCTGGAGAATTCCACCGGCAGAGGAACCTGGCGGGCAACAGTCCATGGGATCACAAAGAATCAATGACTGAAGCGACTAAGCACACACATATAATGAATACTAAATTTATTTATAGGTATGGATATATTCACAGGCATAGAAACAACACTCATATCTGAGTACACATCTACATTTAATTTATGTGCTTGTTTTACAGCTTGTCTTGGGAAGTTCTTAAAAAATAGCTACATGTGGAAATATTTTTAATAGTTACAAGTTGAATTTTTTATCCTCTCCTTGCTTAAATTCCAGAAGTATTTAAGTTAGCTAATCCAAGCAGGCTGATACATCCTTCTTTGCACAATTTTACAATGTTTTCTCCACTTTTGGTTACTGTTTGGCTTATTGGTTGGGTTGGAAATGTCTTTGGCCTTAATCATTTGGCTGTTGGTACTGCCAGGTCGTTCCACTTGATCACATACTTCTACTATAGCCACACCTCTCAAGGCTCCCTTGGCACCATTTTCAGGTTTCAAGACAAGCCCTTAATGAATCCAGCATCTTGTTTGGCATCTCTATTCAACCCAGACCTGGACCGAGCACTTGAAAAATCCGGCAGTTGGACAGCCCCTGGACTTACCTCTCTCAGGAACACAAATTCTAAGAGAATGTAACTGGCTTTCATACCATTTCTAACCTCCATATTTTTCTTTCATAAAAACTCAGGAAATAATTATTAAAAAACCCACAAAACAGTCATTCATTCTCCTCTGTGTCCTACTTTCCTATATCAGAAATCGATTGAGCTAAACAGACCTCAGGTGGCATATTATGTTTAATATGTGGGTAATGTAAATTTACAAGTGGTTTCTAAAGGACTCTGCATGTAAAACAGGGGTGAAAAGTCAAAATACCTCTCCTGGCAAGGCAAATAAATAAATGACAATAGTTGCCACTTATTGTACCCCAAATGTGTGCCAGAGACATTTAAATTATTCATACACATTATTTCATTTAATCCTCACAAAAGCAATAAGGTTTGCACATCTGTGGGAGAAGTTGTCGCTCAGTTTCTACTGTTTCCATGTGAAAATAGAGACCTTGACTTGGAACTCTGTAATTGTTAAAAATTAAATCTCTAGATTTAAAAAAAGCCACATATATTACATATGCATATTATTTTACATATATGCAGTACTTTTATATACACATATTATTTTGTAAGTACAATTTATCTTATGTGTGCATTTCATTTCTTACATCATATTATATACTGTGGAAGCCAAACAAGGCACTTTAGTGGGCTGGTGGCAACCTTTGGGCTTAGTAGGCAACAAGGTCTACAGTATGTTCAAGGTGGGTAAGAATAGCCTAGAACTGGGGGAGCTGTTATATCGTAGGACATGTGGCCCTTCATTTCCTTGTCCCATAAGACCCTGAGTTGACCTAGAAGCTAGAGCTGCACTGCTAACTAAAGATTTTTCTGGGCTTCAGCTGCATGTCCCTAAGATTTATTGCGATACCAGGGGCTCAATCAGCGCTGTTAAAACTGAACAGTAAGCTAGGACTCCTCACAGAGAAACAGGCACCACACAAGGCTCTTCCTACTATCATGGAAGCATCTGATCCGGAAGTAATTATTTATGCAGTACCCGCAAGCTTCCCTAGTTATGCCTTTATTCACATTAGATAGAAATGCTTGATAAAATATCAACAGGTATCTTTGAAGGGGATATTTTCAGTTTGATAGGGATCAGTGTCTTTTGGCATCTTTTACTTTTATTTCTTATTGAAGTATAGTTGATATAAAATGTATTAGCACAGTGATTCAGTTTTACACACACACACAAACACACACACACACATATATATATATATTCTTTTCCAGAGTCTTTTCCCTTATAGATTGTTATAAAATATTGAGGATAGCTCTCTGTGCCATACAGTAGGTCTTTGTTTCTTTTGAAAAAGAAAATGTTTCTTTTGAAAAAGGGGTTCTTTGGCACTGAGAAAAGTTATCTGGAAAAATTAAGTTCTAGCACTAAAAATTCCAAGCATTTATTTTTTTAAAATTTCAATTTCCTGAAAAAGTTGTGAGCTTTTTCCTACTCATGAATAAATCCTAGAAAAATAGAAAAGATGCAAATAGTTGGATTAGCCACGTTTTTCTTCCCTGCCACTCCACCCACCCCCGGCATAGAACTATAGGATCCAAACTTCTCAGCTGGAATTCTGGGATGCTAGGCCACCCCCTAAACTACTGACACGATACACATACTGTTTTCCTGGCAGGACGGCTTGGTGTCCATCTGCTCGGGAGCACCATGCCAACCGAACCCGGGCCTCACAGGAAAGCCAGCAGCGCTGGGATCCCTCTGGCGCAGCAGCATCTGGATCAGAGCACATGCTGAGTACAAGAGATCACATTTGTTGCTACTGTAGATAAAGAACAATCAGCAAACATCCAGATCACGGGCCCCATCTCCCAATCCCTCTCCCTTCTGCTGCTGCTGCTAAGTCGCTTCAGTCGTGTCTGACTCTGTGCGACCCTATAGACAGACGGCAGTCCACTAGCCTCTGCCGTCCCTAGGATTCTCCAGGCAAGAATACTGGAGTGGGTTGCCATTTCCTTCTCCATTGCATGAAAGGGAAAAGTGAAAGTGAAGTCGCTCAGTCGTGTCCGACTCTTAGCGACCCCATGGACTGTAGCCTACCAGGCTCCTCCGTCCATGGGATTTTCCAGGCAAGAGTACTGGAGTGGGGTGCCATTGCCTTCTCCACCTCTCCCCTCTAGACATCAGCAAACTGAATTGGAGACCTGGCTGACTAGGAGATGCCTGAGATTTCCTTGTTTGCAAATATCCTTTATGCAAAAGAATAACTGATTTCTACACTCCCCCCCCCCCCCGCCCGCCATTTGTAGGGTAAGGAAACCATTTCCTCCAGCCCTGTCCCTAGTCTCCTTACTCTGCCACTGAACCTATGTGCCGTAGATTAGGTCAGGTCTTATCATAAAGCTAAACAGAAGCATGTAGGTGCCTGGATAATACTTAGACCTTCTTTTGCTTTTCTCTCTTTGTTCTTTTTCTCTTCATCCCTTCCCTTTTACTTCTGCTGAGGACTTTGCAGCCTCAGTGAAACAAATGCACTCTCTTAAAGGGAGTGACTGCTGCCACAATCAACCTGCAGTTTGAATGGATATTGACACCCTGCAAAGCTGGCACATATACACACGCATGCACATCTCTGACCATGTAAAATATGTGCTTGCAAGCGCACGTTCCCCTGTAGCTTCAGAGCATCTTGTCTGCGGTAGTGCAAGCATTCCTGAGTTTACTTTTTAAATCAAGGACCCCTTTAATTATCTGCTACTGACTCCCCATGAATATCGTTAATTGAAAAATATCCCACTGCATTTATTAAGTACACTCTGTGGCTTAATTGAAGATAAATGGGGAGTTTCTTGGGTTTTACAAAGCATACAAAATAATTGTAGGGCCTCCATCGCTACCTTTGTGAATTCTTAAGAGCTACTGCTGTTGCTGCTGCTGCTGCTAAGTCGCTTCAGTCGTGTCCGACTCTGTGCGACCCCATAGACGGCAGCCCACCAGGCTCCACCGTCCCTGGGATTCTCCAGGCAAGAATACTGGAGTGGGTTTCCATTTCCTTCTCCAGTGCATGAGAGGGAAAAGTGAAATTCAAGTTGCTCAGTCGTGTCTGACCCTTAGCGACCCCATGGACTGTAGCCTACCAGGCTCCTCTGTCCATGGGATTTTCCAGGCAAGAGTACTGGAGTGGGGAGCCATTGCCTTCTCCTCATAAGAGCTACGAGGACCCCACATTGGGGATCACTGTTATAACTGAATGTCCTGGACAAAAACTCCGAGGTTTGGACTCTGGTGGAGCCAACAGTCAGGGATCCAGACCCTTTATTTCCTCATATGTAAGCCAAGTACGGGCTTCCCAGGTGGCGCTAGTGGTAAAGAACTTGCTTGTCAATGCAGGAGACATAGAGATGTGGGTTCAATCCCTGGGTCAGGAAGATCCCTTGGAGGAAGGCATGGCATTCCATCCAGTATTGTTGCCTAGAGAATCCCATGGACAGAGGAGCCTGGCGGGGGCCACAGTCCATAGGGTCGCAGAGAGTTGGACACAACTGAAGCCAACATAGTACACACAAGGTGAAGTACAGAAGTGGTTGCAGTCCAAGGCTGCTTCTGACCCCATGGTTTGACCTCTCCTGGATCTGAGCCCTGCAAGACAGGTGGGCAGATATCTCCCTTGTGGACTTTTCTAGCTCCCTGTTCTACCAGCGTGCTTCTGTTCTGAAGACCATCCTTTGTGTGCAGGCCAGTGGAAATCCAGAAGGAGATCCCAGAGATGAGTAGGAAGGAGCCTAGGGCCAGAAATGAGATCTTCTTCTTGGGAGGTGTTAATCCAGCAACTCACATTTCTACCTCCTAGAGTTCTTAGGGATTTAATGGCTTTTAACATGGCTACATCAAAGACAGAGCAGGATATGGGGCTGTGCTGTGGGTCTCTGGTACCTGTTATCACTACTTAAGTATTTTTTCCAACATGCTATTGAATGTAAGAGTCCACTTCATTATTATTAAACTCAAAACATGCTACATTCCAAAGATATTTTGGAAACAATAGATTTTTGATATTTACTGGTGGTTTCCATCATTTCAACAGACTTACATTGAGGGAACAGCTGGGGTCTGCAAGCCTAAACTATAAAACTGGTGTTTAGAGATGAAGCTGATAATTCTCCCACTTGTTTAAAAGATTGCACTTAAGGCAGAGATTTCACCTGAGCTGGTCTCATGCCAGAAGCCAGAGAAATGTACAGACTTGGAAAGCTTTGTGACATGTGTACCATATACCTAACACATGGTGTCATTTTTATCTGGGGTCGAAATAAACAGCTATTGAGTGGATATGTACATGGAGAAAATCTGATCGCAGATGGTAAGTTTGTGTATACTTTAAGAATAACCTTGGTTATATAGATCATGATAAAAATAACACAACTTATAGCTAGTGGAAAAAAATATCTTCTAAAAGGACTAGTAAATTCCTAAGCAACTGGATCCCTTTTACTTAGAATCCACAGAATGAATCTGAGAGATCTTTTTCAAAACTCCAAATTCTGTGATTCTATGTAGACCACATTAAGAAAATGTTAAATTAGAAATGGATGAGTGGTGTAATCCTTGTTACCAGCAAGTCAGTTATGGCCTGAAGATATGATGTTTCATGTTCAATTCATGTCTGGAAAAAGAAGTTCTAATTCTAACTACCTAAAATGAAATAATGAGGCCAGTTTTATTGCTGTTACAGGTGTATCTAGTATTTGAAACAAGATTGACATGAATGGCAACACATCTCTAATCCTATCCTGAATGGACATGAACCAGATGGGCAAGAGTGAGGTCAGATGGAGAGGGGGCCCAAGGGCTTTGCTTTAGCCTGCACCCCCAGAGCTTCCCCCATCATAAGCATTCTCAGCATAATCGGTGCAGTACAGTTTTTAGTCATGTAGGTGAGAGTTGGACCATAAAGAAGGCTGAATGCCAAAGAACTGACGCTTTTGAACTATGGTATTAGAGAAGGCTTGAGAGTCCCTTGGACTGCATGGAGAGCAAACCAGTCCATCCTAAGGGAAATCAAACCTGAATCTTCATTGGAAGGACTGATGCTGAAGCTGAAGTTCCAATACTTTGGCCACCTGACAGGAAGAACTGACTCATTGGAAAAGACCTTGATGCTGGGAAAGACTGAAGGAAAAGAAGGAGGTGGCAGAGGATGAGATAGTTAGATAGCATCACCCACTCAATGGACATGAATCTGAGCAAACTCCAGGAGATAGTGAAGGCCAGGGGAGCCTGGCATGCTTTCAGTCCATGGCTTGGCAAAGAGGTGGACACAACTTAGTGACTGAACAATAACAAGAGTATTTAAGGTAGAGGATGAGGGCAGGATGGTATGGGAGAATGGCACTGAAGCATGTAAATTATCATATGTGAAACGAATTGCCAGTCCAGGTTTGATGCATGATATAGGGTGCTCGGGGCTGGTGCACCGGGATGACCCAGAGGGATGGGATGGGGAGGGAGGTGGGAGGGGGATTCTGGAAGGGGAAAACATGTACACCTATGGTGGATTCATGTCAATGTATGGCAAAACAAATACAATATTGTAAAGTTAAAAAATAGATAAATAAAATAATTTTTAAAAAAATTAAAAAAAAAAAAAGAGTAAGGTTAAAGACACACAAGGAGAAGGCAATGGCACCCCACTCCAGTACTCTTGCCTGAAAAATCCACGGACGGAGGAGCCTGGTAGGCTGCAGACCATGGGGTCGCTAAGAGTCGGAAATGACTGAGCGACTTCACTTTCCCTTTTCACTTTCATACATTGGAGAAGGAAATGACAACCCACTCCAGCGTTCTTGCCTGGAGAATCCCAGGGACGGGGGAGCCTGGTGGGCTGCCGTCTATGGGGTCGCACAGAGTCGGACACGACTGAAGCAATTTAGCAGCAGCAGCAGCAAAGACACACAACCCAGGTTCAAATCCTGATCATCTCCATGTAACTTTAACCAATTCCTCCGTTCCTGTATTTCAGTTCCTTTATTTGTAAGAAGGTGATTAAAATTGCTTTTCAGTGGGGATTCAATGAAATGATATGTGTCAAGTATCTAATGCATAGTATTTGAGAAACATGTTAATATATTATTGTCACCTGTTTATTTTTACTTACTTATCTTGACGCTAAATGAAAAGTTATTTGAGCACTATATAAAAAGAGTCCCTTCATGGACCTAAAACATCACCAGTGATAGAATTATTTTTCTTTCTTAAATTAAAACATTTTCAATACATCAAGAAGAGTGACAATCTATAAAGACTTGAAATCTTAAATTTTTATTTTTGGCTTGACTTGGACCTGCTTAGTTTTTCTGTTGTTTTTTTATATGTTCCCTGACCATCAGGGAATTGGAAAAAGGATTAACCAGCCTAAAAATAATATAGACTTTAGAAATCCACTTAGCTCGAGAATGACTTTCTGAGGCAACTGGCCTTTCCAAAATAAATTTGCAAGCACTATCCTTATAAAAAATGAGAATTTGGCGAGGTAAAAGAATTCAGGCCATATCAGCTTGTCATTCCAAATTCTAAAATATTTAGTCTTCCTTCAAGATAAATAGCAACAATTGAACTTAAGCAGCTAAGAAAAATAAACATACAACTTCTTGCAAATGTACAAATAACTAGATGGTTTAAAAAATGTTATCAGGAATGTCTTTACTACTAACAAGGTCTAAATTAAACAGTGAGCACAGATAATGTTTGTTTCTGGTGTACGGCCATCCTGACAGAGGGCTGTCCAGCCTCAGGGTAGATGAGGCTTAGCATTCGTGACACTTGGGAGCCACGGATGGATAGATTCCAGCTGTCTGCCAACCAGAGCCTGGCAGGTCTTCGGGAATGTGGTCAATGGTGTGTTCTCCCCAGTCCAAGGCTTGGGTAGAGAGTACGATTTGAATTGAACCTCAAAGAATGGTTGAATGTTTGTGCCCTTAGTCACTAGGTTGTGTCAAATTCTTTGTGACCCACTGGACTGTAGCCCTCCAGACTCTTCTGTCTATGAGATTTCCCAGGCAAGAATACTGGAGTGGGTAGCCATTTCCTTCTCCAGGAGATCTTCCTGACCCAGGGATCGAACCCAGGTCTCTTACATTGCAGACAGATTTTTTTTTTTTTTTTTGTTACCATCTGAGCTACCAGGGAATCCCCTCCAGCTGCAAGAGTTTCCTCCCTTCCTCCTCTCCACCTTCTCCATGGCACCAGTTCCCACACACTTCAGTGCATGAAGTCAGGAAACCATGGAAAATCATGGGAGACAAGATGATCATAGCAAAGTCTACTTGATGGCTGAAAGCACTGACATGAGAGTGAGTAGTATAAAACCAGTATTGAAGGGGACTCTGAGAATAATGATGATTTCATGAGGTGGTCTTTCTTAGCTACTTGATTAAGTATACATGCTGGAGTGAGCCTTGAATTCAGCTCTCTCCATTGTCACCTGTTACCTAAAGCCCTGGGGCATGTGGATGGTGCTCTTTGACAAACATCTCTTACTTTTTTTTTTAAAAAAGCATGTCAAAATTGCATTGTTGTGAAGCTAGATGATTGATTATTATAATAGTTATTGTTACTACTATTTTAGTTTGCAATATGCCAAGTACCTTGCCCTGGGAGATAGTTTTATGTTCTTAATATTTACTTTGCATCTAGTTTGTCAGTGAATTCAACTAAAATCACAGGTGTCACAGACCTATGTCCTATGATACCCTATTAAACATAAAATATTTTTTCCAACTCAGGAATAAAAAGAAATCTCAGGAACCTCTGTTTCCAGAGTTTAATTGGGTAATCACTTCAAGGAATAGCTGGGGTTTTGTTTATAGGAAATGGGTTTAAGAGAATGCTTTTAAGTACATATTTCTTTTCAGTTTGCTCTAACTTGCCAATATCCAGCTTATTCTATACTAAGATTTATTCTCTGTAAAAGCATCAGTAAGTACAGAATTAAATCATAGTGTGATAATTTGAGTAATTGCTATAAAAGGATATTTGTGATAACATTTTTTTAAAATCCAAATTTCTAATAATTTCTAGTTTTCTTAAAGCTCATAATATTTTTGGATTATAACAATAAAGCTGGAATTTTGGTTCTCACCAGAAGTGGTGATATCTTAAATAAGAATCATGGTATCCAAAACAAAAACTTTGAAAACAGTGTGAGTTTTAGTCAGAGTGGCAAAAATTAACAAATAATAAAATCTCACTCACTTGCATGTTTTGACATATTTTTTTCTTAATGACAATATAAATATGAAGGAATCGACTAGCTATCTCTGATATCATATAGTTAGTCAACATAAAGGAAGAAAATTGCCTTAGATCAATGGACCCCTGGATTCAGCAAACAGAACGTAAGAGCAAGATAATATGTTATTGCCTTTTTTACCCTTTTTAATGTCTAAGTTTGTTTCTGTAGTAATGGTTGTGGTTATTTTCCTTGGCAAACATGAAATTTTTGTGGTATTTGATCCAGTTGTTTCACTTCAAAGCCGAAGACATGGCACAAACTGGGCCAGTCATATTCTTCATTTTACGAACCATGGTACAGAGGTGAGCACATGTCCTAAGCTGAGCTTATCAGAATTCTTTCTTGTTTTATTATATCTTATTTTTCTTTCTTTCTCTTTCTTCCTTCCTTCCTCCCTCTCTTTCTTTCTTTCTCTCACTGCAACTAACAGGGGATAAAATTCTTCCTTCCTGGGTTGTTTCAACTCTTCTCCGTGACTCAGGATGTACAGTAAAGGATTAGCCTTGGCCAAGGAAAAGTTTAGCCCTTTGCCCCTCTCCCCCTCTACTTTCAGTGAGGTAATCTTCAAACCCTTGCATTGTCCTTCCTGATATGAGCATCTTTCTTTACCTAGGAGTCTTCAGCCAGGTCAGATAGTCTATGCTAACAACATAATTTTTGGTGGTTGGTCTTGGGTCGTGTGCTCCACAGCTCAAGTTCTAGAGGGGCTGGAGACTAAGATTATTCAGCCTCTCTAGAGACAGCCAACTCCTAATCAAAACTCTGGACAACAAAACTTGAGTGAGCTTCCCTGGTTGGGTATATTCTTTGCATATTGCCACACGTGATCACTAGAGTAATATGTGCTATACGCACGATTCCGCTGGGAGAGCACCAGCGGAGAGCCTCCGCTGGAGGCTTCGTGCCTGGCCTATCTTGAACCCTGTCCCATGCACCTCTTCATTTTGCTTGTTCTATTTGTATCCTTTCACTTTGGTAAACTATAACTGTGAGAGTAATGGCTTTTTCTCAGAATTACGAGTCTTACTAGTAAATTATTGAACTTGAGGTTAGTCTTAGGGACCTCTCAAACATGACACAGGACATCTGTGTTCTCCACACTGGAGGAGGGCCCAGAGAGAGATGAGAGATAGGAAGAATGAATGGAAAACAAGAGAGAAAGAGAATAGTGTCCTGTGTCTAGTTCTAATCCTTGAGACTCTTGAAGGTACATTATTTCCTTAATTCTTTCAGTCTGTGGATTATCCTAGTATATGCCAATAATTCAATCCATCCCCCCTCTTCAAACAGTTTATATTGCATTTCTGAAAAGTTTTAAATTATTATGTCATATTTCACTTTCAATTAAGTATAGTTAAAAACATATCACTTCTCACCATTAAAAAAGTGGATGTAAGACAGAAAACAAAATAAGCCTTCAAAGTATTTTTGAACCTATCAATAAAGTTCTTGAAAAATACACTCATTTCAAATAAATTAATCTAGGAATGGGTGTATCACTTTGACAGGTCACCTGAAACCCCAAGTTATTTCTGAAATGCTGTTAAGAATAAGAGATTTGAAAACTGAACTTAGTGTTGTCTACTAATCTCATACTTTTTATAAGAATTGTCTGATATATAATTTTCTACATTTTGGGCTCTCAACATTACTTTCGTGAGATAAGCGACAACGTTCCATCACTGTAGGGCTATAAAGGTAAACACTAGTAGCTTTGATGCTGCTCAAAAGAGACTATTTTTATAGAAAAAGCTGCATTCTTCCACCTCAAAATCCCAAACACTACCCCACAGGAGAGCAATTAGCATGTAAAGCCTCTATAAATTGTACGAACATGTAGACATTTATATCATTAGCATGCATCATTTTATTGGTAGAGAAAGGACTACATTTATTACCTGCCTGATACCAGTCCAAGAATGGCAATTAAACTTCCACAAGTGTATCAGAATTGCCTGAGTTTTTTGGAAACCAAAGGAGCTTCATATTTTGATAAAGAAATCTACAGACATTAAAAGCAAAAAATCATGTTTGATGTAAAATATCAGGAATATTCCCTTCAAAGTGAGGAATAAGACAACGAGCTCCCCTTTACCCCCTCTAGGTCCTAGGAAGCACAAGACTCGCCTAGACAGCTGGGAAAGGAAATATGAGCTTTAATTATGGAATGAAAAAATTTTCATGATCATAGACAGTATAATTTGAGGGGATAGTAAGGTAAAAGAATTTTGGAAATTTGACAGATACAAGGTCAGTATTTAAACAGCAATACATGTAATTGATTTTGTCCCTATCAGCAATGACCAACCAGAAAATGAGATCTTTAAAGGATTCCAGGCCCAATACCCACCAGGTGTCTAAGACTAAATTTAAGAAAATAAATAGACGACCTGTATGGAGGCTATTATACAATAGTATTGAAAGGACACACACAGAAGACTTAAATAAATGGAGATATATTTGGTTATCAGGGAAACACAAATTAAAAATGACCAATCGTTTCAAATTCATCAGATTGGCAAATATAAAAATAAAAAAAGAAGAATTGGATATCACCATATATTAGAGAAAATGTGAGGAGAACGTAGTTTTCATATACCATTGTAGGGGCTATAAATTAGAACAATCCTGGTGGAGGATAAGTTGACATCATTTAACAAAGCTAAAGATGTGCATTCATTGTGAATTCCACTTCCCCTTACATACATAAGAGAAACTTCATCATGTGCATCGTAGCTTGTGACTGTGAAAAATTGGAAACCCGAGTGTATGTCAACAGAAGAATTAATGAATGTGGTTTATTTCTACAAGGAATGGTATATAGAGTTAAGCATAGGGTGTGTTACACCTTCCATTCTCTCATCCATTGTTCCACCATGTTGGCTTCCATTGGTGGATTTATATTAGTGGTGGACTCTTTGTGGAACATTCCAGAATCACAGCTATCCTTGTGGTTCATTCTTGTGCTTTATTTGGTTTTCTACTCTCATGTCTCCTCCTTGGAAAGATTTTGTGTGAACACACTATAAACCATGGTACCTCTCCGACCCATATCATCCTCTGACCTCCTAAATTTGCTCCTGGGTCTTCTCTTGACCTAGAGGAATATAAGCTCCAAGGCAGGCACTTTGCTTTGTTCACAACTGCAACCCTAGCTCCTAGAAGGGCATCTGCTACTCAGGTGATGGCAGATAGGTATTTGTTGAAGCAATTTGGAAGTTTATGAATTCCTTCAGATGTTTCCACCCTCCCTCACTCTTGACTTTTCTGTAGCAGCAGACCCAGGGGATTTTCTGGGTCTTCCTACTGCAAATCCTCTGTGAGCACTGGAAGAGCAGAGGACTGTGAAGCCCTCCACCTTCTTTGCCCCCTCTTAGCTTACACTGCTGGGTCCTTCCACATGGCTGGAGAACATGTGGACAAATGATCCATCTAGGAACAAAACTGTGTCCAGGCCGAGGGTCCCTGTCAATGACACGCAGGGAAGCATCAGCAAGAGCAAAAGCCTGTGCTCAGATCCCAGGGAACTCACTCAGCTTCTCCTTGAACATTTTGTAACATCATGCTTGCTGGAGATGATCACTGAAAGGCACAATCCGGCAGTGTTGACATCCTGAGGGCTGGAAACAGAGCATCACTAAGACTTTGAGACAAGACGGCAATGCTCAGTGATTGCTCTTCCCGGAGGGTGTGGCATTTAGTGCACGACAGGGCTTCCCGAGCGGCTCACTGGTAGAGAATCTGCCTGCTAATGCAGGAGATGTTCAGGGTTCAACTCCTGGGTTGAGAAGAATCCCTGGAGAAGGAAATGGCACCCGACTCCAATATTCTTGCTTGGGAAATCCTGTGGACAGAGGAGCCTGGTGGGCTACAGTCCATGGGATCATGAAGAGCTGGACACAACTTAGTGATTAAACAGCAAAACAACAAGTGTTCTGGTTGGACCCATGTCCTGGGAACCTGAAAGTCTCAGTACCTCTCCTTTGATCCAGGGCTCACTTTGTTCTTCTTGGGAATAGTCTGGAAATGTGATCTCCTTATCTGCTTAAGCTAAATGGCTGCATTTCCCTTGAATTACTTGTGTTAGTGGAATGACAGAGGCTCTGGGATCAGGTAGACCTCAGCTTGAACTGTGGCCCTGTTACTTCCCAACCATGTGACCTCAGTCAAGTTGTTTTAATTTCTCTTGATCTTACGCCTTTTTCACCTCTGTATTGGGGTTATAAAACATCTCCTATCTCAGCGTTTTGGGGGTGGATACAATGAGATAGGGGTTTTCCAAGTGACGCTGGTGGTAAAGAACACACCTGCCAATGTAGGAGACATAAGAGATGTGGGTTCCATCCCTGGGTCAGGAAGATCCCCTGGAGGAAGCCATGGGAGCCCACGTCAGTATTCTTGCCTGGAGAATCTCATGGACAGAGGAGCCTGGTAGGCTACAGTCCATAGGGTCGCAAAGAGTCGGACATGACTGAAACGACTGAGCACATACCCACACACAATGAGATAGCAGTTGTAAGACATCATGCTGGTTCAAAATGGACAGGCAAAAAGCATACAAATTTCTGATCCAGCTGACATGTAGGACTGTGGGGGTATTAATAATTCTTAGTCCAAATCACATGTGACTACATTTAAATGAAACTTTTTTTCGCAGGACTGGAGCTGCGCGGACTTTGTATTTCCCCAACCGGATGACTTCTTCCCAGTCACATGGGCAGCTAAATTTACCAAGTAAGTGAAGAATTAAACGAGCCAGGAAGAAAGCCTGCCTCTGGAAATTGAATACCCTTACCTGAGAAAGTTGTAAAAAAAGTGGAAGTTGCTCCTACTCTCTGTGACCCCATGGGCTATAGTCCACCAGGCTCCTCTGTCCATGGGATTCTCCAGGCAAGAGTACTGAAGTGGGTAGCCATTCCCTTCTCCAGGGGATTGTCCCGACCCAGGGTCAAACCTGGATCTGCTGCATTGCAGGCAGATTCTTTACTGTCTGAGCCATCAGGGAGAGTGTCAAACAAAAAATTAAAAGCTGAAGTCTTCATTTGGAAGGATTTCACCACAACCAGGATTCAGATTCATACTGTTATACTTCTATTAAACATCAGCCTGTCTAGAAACTCCCAATCCAAAGTGAGAGTGAAAGTTGCTCAGTCATGTCCAACTCTTTGCGACACCATGGACTAAATAGTCCATGGAATTCTTCAGACCAGAATACTGGAGTGGATAGCTATTCTCTTCTTCAGGGAATCTTCCGGACCCAGGGATCAAACCCAGGTCTCCTGTATTGCAGGCAGATTCTTTACCAGCTGAGCCACCAGAGAAAACAACTCAGTGAAATAAACCAGATGGTGATCACTTCATTTTGATGAATTAGTACACTTGCTGTCATTAAAGGTTAATCTGAAATAAAGAAGAGCAAGCCTTACTCCTCTCTTCTAGAACTTCTATATAAAGAATGATCATTTCTTTTTGCTCTTTAAGCTGGCTGAGTTCTTTTCATCTGGAAGTTTCCCTGATTGCTGTCTTGCCAGTCCCTGCTATGTGGCAAGGTCAACACACATGGGCTTGATGTAGCTGGATCTGGATTCAAGTCATGGCCTGGACACTTCATATGTGATGCCACCCTCCTTTACTCCACAGTTTAGGAAACTGAGCCCCAGAGAAGTGAATTGCCCTTACCAAGGCCTTGAGGTGATTAAACCAGGTAATGTCTGCAAAAGTTCTGGGATACTAAAGGCACAAATAAACAGCAGCTGCTAGTATTATTTTTTTCATGCTGTTAATTGCTCTTCTCTCAGGAAAAAATTGAGGAAGGGGTGGGTTATCACCCTTTGCTTCTTTATTTATATTGAAGAAGCTAAGCAACACAGCCAGGCTAATTCTGGTGCACTATGTTAAGGCCTGTGGACCTCCACGGATTAAGGGATTTTAGAAATTTACAATTTTTTAAATGTTGTTCTTGAGGATGGTGTATGTGCTCAGTCATGTCTGACTCTTTCGTGACTCCATGGACTGTAGCCCACCAGGCTCCTCTGTCCATGGGATTTCCCAGGCAAGAATACTGGAGTGGATTGCCATTTCCTTCTCCAGGGAATCTTCCCATCCCAGGGATTGAACCCATGGCTCTTGCATCTCCTGCATTGGCAGGTGGATTCTTTACCACGCATTGTCGAGGGGTATATAGATAGAGGTGTAGCTCTGTAGACAGGTTGGTTAACCTGTTTAATGCCCCAATCTTTGCCTTTTCTTGTACTTCTGACCCCCAGTCTTCTCTTTTTCATTTTCCTCCTTTTATATGCAGAATATCCTCCTTTTTCAACCAATTACTTATCTACAGATGTTGAAATCTAACCTTTTCAAGATAGTTTTCCCTGGCTTAATCCTCATTTCTGTACCATACCCTCTTCTCACTGTTGTGTAACCTTGGGTTAGAACAGTAGTTCTATTGCTCTCCTCAGGGACATTTAGCGATGTCTGGAGACATTTTAACCTGTCAAACTGGGTTGAGGGCATCTAGTGAGTAGGAGCCAGAGATATTGCCAAATATCCTGAAAGGTACAGGACAACCCCCATGACAAAGAATCATTAAGCTTAAAATGTTAATAGTGCCCAGGTTGAGAAATCCTGAGTTAGGGTGACGGCAGACTTTTTCCATCAAATCTGGACATTTTGAAAGAGAAAGCCAGCCCTCTTTATGCATCCAGACAAAACTATAATTCAAAATGATACATTCTCCTCTGTATTCATAGCAGCACTATTCATAATAGCCAAGACATGGAAACAAACTAAATGTCCACCAACAGATGAATGGATAGAGATGTGGTAATATATACAGTGGACCACTACTTAGCCATAAAAAGAGTGAGATAATGCCAATTTCAGCAACATGGATGGACCTAGAGATTCTCATACTAAGTGAAATAAGTCAGAAAGAGAAAAACAAATACCATATGCTACCTCTTATATGCGGAATCTAAAATACAACACAAATGGACTTTTCTACAAAACAGAAACAGACTCACAGACTTAGAAAACAGATTTGTGCTTGCCAAGGGGGAGATGGGTGGGAGAGGGATGAATTGAGAGTCTGGGATTAGTAGACGCAAACTATTATATATAGAATGGATAAACAACAAGGTCCTACTACAGAGCACAGGAAGCTATAGTCAATATCCTGTGATAAGCCATAATGGAAAAGAGTATGAAAAAAAAGGTATATATGTATATATATATATAACAGAATCACTTTGCCATACAGCAGAAATTAACTCAACATTATAAATCAAACATACTTCAATAAAATAAATTTAAAACAATTTTAAAAAGAAAGACAGCCCTTTTAACAATTAAGTTTAGATAGCAGCTATAAAGTGGGACTAGCTTTGCAGGTATACAAGATCTATGGTCCTCTATGCTGAGCTTGTTTTCTTTTAGAATGATGAGATATTTTTTGAAGGTATAATTTTAATGCACTTTCTTATTTGCCTATGGCCTTTTTCACCAATTAGATTCTTAGCTACCCAAAGATAGGAGGTGTAACCTCTCCTCCTTCTAGGACTTTACACAGAGCACTTACTTGATAAACCTTCTTGACTGGCTGTGCTTATTTATAATCTGTGTTCACAACATTGTCCTTGAGAAAACCTACTATAAACTTTTCAACATTCAATTACATTACACATCAAAAATGTGGGCAAAATGATGGAGAAGAATTCAACAAGTACCATTGCTCATAATGTAGAGAAGATTCTACCTTCTATGATATGTAATTTAATGAAATATGCTAAGCAAAGTACAAACCCCTTAATTGGTACTCAGTTAAATTACTCATGTTTACTGTAAATGTTCTTACTGCACAAAATGTGCTTCTATCGAATTAGATAAAATTTTATTTTGAAAGCATGGTATATACACGTAAAATGAACAAACGATATGTAAATATATATAAGATCCCCAAATCCTACCCTGGATGTAATAGATATACAATAAGCATTAGTTCTCTTTGTATTTCCTTTACATAGAAGAGCTTAAAAATAATTTAAAGCCATTAAAATTTATTTTGTAGTTTTTGAAGTATTGATTCCAGGGGATATTTAAAGTTAATGAGATGGTTAAAATTAATTGGTATACCAGCCCTAGAAGGGCTCTGTAACCAAGTACCAAAGGCTAAGTGGCAGAAATTTATTGTCTCACAGTTCTGGAGACTGAAAGCTCAAAATCAAGGTGTTGGCAGCTTCGGTTCTCTTCCAGGCCCCTTTCCTTGGCCATATGGATGCATCTTCTTCCTCTTCCCTTCTTCCCTCTTGTGGATCGCTGTGTCCAAATCTCCTCTTTGTACAAGGACAGCAGTCACATTGGATTAGGCCCCACCGTGATGACCTCACCTTCTCTTGATACCTGTGCAATAAACACCCTGTCCCCAAATTAGGTCCCATTCTGAGGTACTGGGCATTAGAACTTTTAACATATTCCTGTAGGGGGATACAACTGATAATTAAGAAAATGCCATAAAGAGATTATAATCTAAATTTAAATTTTGGAGAAAGAAAAGTTTTATCATTTGCTCTAAAAGGAAAATGAGAATCAATACAGTTTGGAAATACAGGATGAGCCTCATGTTACTGTAGACCACTGTATTGTAGGAGAGTAGTTTATCTTTAAAAATACTGAGAAGAACTTTCCTGAGGAAATCACATAGATCTCTCTTCTGAACACCTCAAAAATACTTTGCCTGCCTTGTATTTATTTATTTTTCCCCCGCTCAAAATATCTTGTCTTTGATACCAGACACCTTATGGGTGACAAAACAGAATGGAGGAAGTAAGATCATTTGTTTCACACCTTCTTCTCTTTCTAAAAGCAGAAATAAATTTGCTCTCCGATTGGCTCCATGGAAGGCATGTATGTTTGATCTGTTACAGCATGAAAGAGATTATGAGAGTCCAGGCTTGTTGATCTTCAAATGGATTGTATTCATATAATAAGCAGGGTGGAGGTGTGTCTTAAGGGAAGCCCAAGGATCTTCCAAGCTGGGACCCAAGCCAGGTGAGAGTTTTTGGCTGCCTCTCAGGATGGAACACATTACACAGTTGCTGTCTGCCCACTGCATCAGGATAGAATAAGGTAATTTTAAAGTATATGTATACTTATGCAAAGTATATGCATATATCTTTAAATTTCCTCTTCTTAGCCTGATGTATATACATTATATTATAAAATATATTATGTAGATCTATTATAAAATATGCATAATATTTTCTATATCCCTTTGTCTGTCTGAAAATCATGGTGCATTGGGAGTGGGTTCCAGCCCCCATTCTGCCATTAAACTTCTAAGTGACGCTAGACAAACCCTTTAGCCTCAGGGGCCTCTGCTTTCTCGGCTGTAAGATCACGATGTTAGTTTGGGTGCCAGAGAAGATCCCCTCCAATGTCACAATCTCATGAGGGAGATTGTTCCAAGTATTGAAAGTGATTTTTTGGACCACAGAGGACAAGATGGTTGGATGGCATCACCGACTCAATGGGCATGAGCTTGACCTGCCTCTGGGAGATGGCGAAGGACTGGGAAGCCTGGCGTTACGTGGTCCATGGGGTCGCAAAGAGTCGGACACGACTGAGCGACTGAACAATTACACGGTTAACCCCTAATGCTGAACCGGCCCTTAAAGACCTTGTCTCTGACTCATTAGTTGCTACGATTTGTGGAGGATGGGGAAGGGTCCCTGTTTTTCAAAGAAAACCTGGAGTCCTTCAGGACACCTCACGCTGACCTTCTCACCTGGCCCACAGCTGCGTCCCCTGCCCATCCCCCGCCCTAGGCCCCCCCCCACCCGCGCAGACCTCCCACCCCAAGCCTCCGCTCCTGGAATACTCATCACCTCGGCAGAGGTCCCGCCGGGACAACTCTGGGTTTTAGGTTGTGAACCCCAAAAGTGGGAGAATTAAAAAAAAAAACCTGCCCCCGGGGTCTGCCTCTTCTGAACAGATTGTTAAACGAAGGAGCGGGGGTCGAGGACTGGTCTGTTTAAACAGACACCCTTTTATCTGCTTCACCCCCCTCCCACAGGGCCGCCTTCGCAAGTTATCCGAGTGTCATTAAGGGGGACAGCTGCTGGTAAACAAGGGGGATGTCGACGCCAGCGCCTCGGTCAACAGGAATTTCACTTCAATCTGTCCCTTGCCTAAAGAAACATCCCTCTCTTTCTCCCTCCTCCGGGCATCATGTATTTATCTCCGTCAACGAGCAGATAGAAGGCTGGCATCGACTCCGGAAAGCCCGCTGGGATAGAAAATTAATAAGGTGCGAGGGACATTCACCTTAGGTCAATTCGAGGGGACGCGGAGAGCAAAGAGAACTTGCCCGGGAGTTCCCCGCTTGACTGGAACCCGATCCTACATATTTATAAAGGTGAAACTGGACGGCTGCCAAGCGCCTGCATTTAAGTGATTAACAAATGTTTCCCTTTAAGTGGACACCTCTTGTTCTAAATATATTTGACAAGAATGCAAAGAGTCATCTGGAGGGCGGAAAGGGCGCCGCTCCGGCCTTCTCCGGGGAGGCGGGCGGGCTCGCAGCCCCGGCCCCGGCCCGCGCGCTCGCCGCCCGGTGCCAGCCGGGTTCACGTCGCGGGTGGGCAGGCTGCCAGGGCCAGCGGCTCCCCGCTGTTTAACGACAATAGATTTACTGCTTCTCGGCATATTGGTGTTATTTTGTATAAACAAGGTTAACACTCCTTTTAAATTAAACGCACCACCTGGTGACTGAATGGGTGACCTTGCCAGCTCTTTCCACCTGGGCTTGGAGAAGCCCGGGTTCCCGCTCGGATTTCCACCCGAGCGCTCTCGTTGGAATCTCCATCTCTGCTTGTTCAAACCGGGTGCTGGGAGGGAGCGGGCCGGGCCGATCTCGTGGACGCGGCGGTGGGAGACCCGCCCCGGGTGCGCCGCATCCTTCCACCTCGCACGTGGCGCCGGGTTGGATCCGGGCCCGACCCGGGGCTGCGCGGCCGCCGCCGGCGCAACTCGGGGACCAGCCGTGGTCGGCCGGGCCATCCGTGTCACCGGGGAGTGACAGGCAGCCTTGCGGGCCCTGCCAAGGCTGCCTCCAAAACAGAGATCTCCAGAGGGGGCCACACCGTGAAAAAGGTTCTTTGTGTTTCATTCTAGCGTGGTATTGATCTAATATAGGGCTCCGCACTCTCCCCACCCTCGAGGAATTTGAACACCTGGAAAAATTCTCTCGGCTTTACATTTGAGGAAATTTAATGGTGTAAACAAACTCAGCGGGAAGCCCTCTTTGATATGAGAAGGCGGAGATCCGTGGAGCTGAACGGGTTTGAAACGACTCTGCCTGGGAACGGGCCATTCTGCCAACAGTTTTAAGGACGGCTTGTAGTTGTTTAGGGAAATTTAGACAGCGCTGTTTTGGAAGCATCTAGAAATTTCAAACCAAATAAACTTTAGTTACTCATTGAATTAAAGGCATCTCCTCAGCGCCTCCTTGCTGTTTGCCACCTTCTGAATTGGACGAATTATTCAGTCGTCGCTGTTCCAACTTTCTAGACGGGTTTGTCAGCCCTATTGCGTGCAAAGAACATCGGTCCCACCCGGAGAGGAGCTGTAACTCCCTCAGGGTCCCCGGACCCAGAAGTCCCATAATATCATCGCTGTGTTCCCACAGAGTTCTGCTCTGTGTACCCAGGATTTATGGCGTGAGTCACAGAGGTTGAAAGTTGGTTTATATTCTTTTATGTTTAATTGGAGGATGATTGTTTACAATGTTGTGTTGATTTCTGCCCTACAACAAGGGGACTCAGCCCTAAGGATATATACATTCCCTCCCTGTTGAGCCTCCCTCCCATCCCTTAGTCCCCATCCCACCCCACTAGGTCTTCACAGGGCCCTGAGCTGGGCTCCCTGTATTATACAGCAACTTCCCACTAGCTAGCTATTTTACACATCAGTTCAGTTCAGTCGCTCAGTCGTGTCCGACTCTTTGCGACCCCATGGACTGCAGCACACCAGGCCTCCCTGTCCATCACCAACTCCCGGAATTTACCCAAACTCATGTCCATTGAGTCAGTGATGCCATCTAACCATCTCATCCTCTGTCGTCCCCTTCTTCTGCCCTCAATCTTTCCCAGCATCAGGGTCTTTTCAAATGGATCAGCTCTTTGCATCACGTGGCCAAAGTATTGGAGTTTCAGCTTCAACATCAGTCCTTCCAGTGAACACCCAGGACTGATCTCCTTTAGGATGGACTGGTTGGATCTCCTTGCAGTCCAAGGGACTCTCAAGGGTCTTCTCCAACACCACAGTTCAAAAGCATCAATTCTTTGGCGCTCAGCTTTCTTTACAGTCCAACTCTCACATCCATACATGACCACTGGAAAAACCATAGCCTTGACTAGACAGACCTTTGTTGACAAAGTAATGTCTCTGCTTTTTAATATGCTGTCTAGGTTGGTCATAACTTTCCTTCCAAGGAATAAGCATGTTTTAATGTTACAAATGGTGGTGTATATATGTTAATGCTACTCTCTCAACTGGTTAAGAAGGAGAAGAACGAATATCATATGTTGTTCAGTCACCAAGTTGTGTCTTATTCTTTGAGACCCAATGGACCGCCTCTTGCCAGGCATCCCTGTCCCTCACTACCTCCCGGAATTTGCCAGGGAGATTATCATATATTGTGATATTATATATGACAATAATATATGACGATGTCATATATTAACTCATATATACAGAATCTGGAAAAATGGTACTGTTGAACCTATTTGCAGGGCAGGAACAGAGACTCAGACTTAGAGAAGGAACTTGTGGACACAGAGGGGGAAATTGGTTTATATTCTTAGCAGCGTAGAAATAACTAGTCAAATAGCTTCCACTTAAGGTTCTCTCAGTGGCTCAAATCAGAATAATGGAAATGTTTCTATAATTAGTAAGTGATAGAATTTTAATCACCAAAGTGCTAACAATTTTATAGAGATTTTATTAAAATTAAGCCTAAATTTATGTTTGTTCATATCTTTCAACGTATGAAGTAAAATATTTCCTTTCTTCCAAAATCACCCTAAAATATACACCTTCTGTGTGTGTGTGGTGGTGGGGGGAGGGAAGTAAAACAGCCTTACAATAACAAAATCAACTGTCCATAATCGGTATGTGTCACGGCCTCTTGTTAGTGACATTTATCATTGGAAGTGGACAAGGTGCTAGGTGTGGGGGACACATTAGGTGTGGGGGACACAGAAATGAATAAGGCGCAGCCAGGAATTTGGTTAGTTAAGGACAGAGGAAACAAGTGTCGCGTGAAAAAGCACTGTGGGTGAAGGGAGCACAGTGCAGATGGCGCATCGCACGATGCTGGGCCCCCAGGGACTTCACAGAGCAGGCAGTGCTGCCTTCTAGGCCATCTTCGTGTTGTTTTGAAACAAGTTGTAATAGAAATATATAGAGATTACTGTTTTGCCAGGTATCCTCCGAACCACTTGGCATGATCCTCATCACAACCCTATGAAGCAGCAACTGTTGTCAGTGTACAGAAACTGAGGTGTAAAGAAATTAAGTAATTTGATCAATGTTTCACAAGTAAGGAATTCAAGCCCAAGCAATCTAGCTTGAGCCTGCACTCTTTTGCTGCCCCTCTATGATTCCATGGTGTTGCATTGACATTGTTACATATTATTTTCTTCCTTTCAAATAGTCTATCATCTAGGTACTAGCTATCACAATGGGACATAAACTTTTAAAAATTATTCATTGCCAGACGTTGTTACAGGCTTTATATTCAATCATCTCTTTACCTTCTTCCCTCTAAACCCATGAAGTAGACACTTCCCCACTTTACAAATGATGAAACTGGACCATTCTTCATCATCACGACCAAGAGCGTAACCAACTTTATCTCCCTCATAGAAAAGCAACCCACTCCAGTATTCTTGCCTGGAAAATTCCATGGACAGAGGAGCCTGGTGAGCTACAGTCCATGGCGTTACAAAAGACTCAGACATGACTGAGCACAGCAAACATTGAAATTAAATCCAAAAGAGTACTTACAGGTATAAGATCTTGTGTTAGGCAATGAGTCATGTCCAACTCTTTATGACCACATGGACTGTAACCCGTCAGGCTCATCTGGCAAGAATACTGGAGATTCTCCAGGCAAGAATACTGGAGTGGGGTGCCATTCCCTTTTTTAGGGAATCTACCCAACCCAGGGATCGAACCCGAGTCTCCTGCATTGGCAGATGCATTCTTTTTTTTTAAATTAATTAATTTATTTTAATTAAAGCTAATTACTTTACAATATTGTAGTGGTTTTTGCCATACATTGACATGAATCAGCCATGGGTGTACATGTGCCCCCCATCCTGAACCCCCTCCCACCTCCCTCCCCACCCCATCCCTCTGGGTTGTCCCAGAGCACCGGCTTTGAGTGCCCTGTTTCATGCATCAAACTTGTCCTGGTCATCTATTTCACATATGGTAATATACATGTTTCAATGCTATTCTCTCAAATCATCCCACCCTCTCCTTCTCCCACAGAGTCCAAAAGTCTGTTCTTTATATCTGTGTCTCTTTTGCTGTCTCACATACAGGGTCATCATTACCATCCTTCTATATTCCACATATATGCATTAATATACTGTAATGGTGGTTTTCTTCCTGACTTACTTCACTCTGTATAATAGGCTCCAGTTTCATCCAGGCAGGTGGATTCTTTATCGTCTGAGCCACCAGGGAAGACCTTCCAAGACAGTAACAAATTTCAAATATTTTTTTCCACAGTAAGACCAAATTCTCAGACTTTTGGTTTGGACACATAAGGCACAGAGAGAACTGCCATAGTAAATACAGAGCAAATAAGATAGGTCCATAGAGGAATGAACATCTTTACAAAACAAGAGGAATTTGCAAAGAGATTAGAGCAGGAATTGCAAGAGGGAATAATGGCAGAGAACTGGGCTGTCAGGAATACAAGAGGTAATTTCTAGCTGCTTCTTTGGAAAAATAGATTTCTGCTACCTTCTGAAAGCTGCTCTCAACTGTTCACCACTGAGACCCTCATTCTTCACTTTGCCCTGCTGGAGCCAGTACCACCCTCTTACCAGGTTAAGAAATGAAGAGCTGTTGCCTGGTCAGTATTTGGATTTGCTTCAGTGATTGTGAGTTGTATCCACTGATTATTCCAATTATATAAAATAATATTATACAATAAGAAAGAAAATTAGGAAAACTATGACGAAAACTCACTGAAATGTCCATTGCTGAAAATAATTTGACATTATCTCTTTCAGTCTTTTTCACTAACACATATGAATTTTGTTAAGAAAAAAATACAAATGATTAGAATCACTCTCAGGCAGTTTGGTATGTTACTTTTTCACTTCATAAACATTTTTCCACTTTTAAATATTCTTTAAATTATTATTTTTAACGATTATATGATATTCATCATAAGTATTATTATAGTTTTACATAATACAGATTAATAACTTCCTTACTCTCGGATAAGTAGGTTATTTCTGACTGTTGCTGTTATTTAATATATATAATCCTGCATATATAATTTGGTTGCCTATATAATTTTCCCCCAGCCCCAGACTGAGTCCTTAGAAGTGGAGTTATTAGATCAAAAAATTCCTTTTTGCTGTTTTATCAGTAATATAAACATGCAAATGTGAGTGAGTTTGGAAGGAATAGGATAAGGATTGGAAAGTGGAAGTATTTGCAAATTTTGCTACTGTGCTTGTTAATTTCTATAAAAATTATATAAAATATAAAACATTAGAAAGCTTTAAAAATGCTTTCTTTTTTCCAAAGAAATGAAAATTAGTTTGGATTATCATCTGTATTTCACTCTGAGACTTTCATTTTTATCAGACGTCTTTAGGGTTAGATTTCTGTCTTTTGGGTATTAATGAGAATAAAAAGATACATAGTGAGAATGTTGGATCTTAACATACTCATTGTGAAATGGAATTACCCTAAGACGCTAGTAGTAAAGAATCCCCTTGCCAATGCAAAAGACATAAGAGAATTGGGTTCGATCCAATGGCAACCCACTCCAGTATTCTTGCCTTGAGAATCCCATGAACAGAGGAGCCTGGTGGGCTATAGTCCATGGGGTCGCAAAGAGTGAGACATGACTGAGCAGTTAAGGTGAAAGTGAATAAGGGAGTTCAGGTTCAATTATCCACTCTCAACTGTATGTTCCAGGAACAAAGGGTAGAAAGAGCAGAAGGTTGTCATACAAAACTTTCATCAGAATTTATAAACTCTGGAGCAATACACTATTAAGTAATACACTCTGATGGCCAAAAAGAGGCATTATAGCTTCTAAAGGCATTTCACTTTCTGTTGTTTTATGCCTGGATAAATTTGCATTGCTACTTTGAAGTTACGGTTGGCAGTGTTCAATATAACTTCTTTAAGGTTGGAAGAAAAAGGACCAGTCACCTATTGTTGTGTGCTAAGTCACTTCAGTCGTGTTCGACTCTTTGCAACCCAATGGACCATAGCCCCCCAGGCTCCTCTGTCCATAAGATTCTCCAGGCAAGAATATTGGAGTGGGTTGCCATTTCCTTCTCCAGGGGACCTTCTCCACTCCGGGATGGAACCCGAGTTTCCTGCAGCTCCTACATGGCTGGTGGATTCTTTACCGCTGAGCCCCGCCCCCCGCCCCCCGCACCGGGGAAGCCCTGTCACCTATTACTAGAGTTCCTGAATTGCCCCCTCTTACCTCTTATCTGTATTGTACTCAAGCCCTTCCTGATTCCTCATACATCTGCCTGGACCACAGTCTTCAGGATGTTCCCACTGAGTCTGATAGCCCATGCTGCCTTCCGCATACCTCTTTGCATGAGCTGTGCTTGGGTACTTCCAGATTTCTGCTTGGGCCTGGCCAGGGCCACCTTACACTTCACCTACTCAGCTCTGACCCTAATCCTTTGTTCTTAGACAAGAATAACATTTGAGTGGAAAATTTTTCTATTTAACTGAGGACAACATTAAACAGATTTGCTTTAATGAAATGAAATGAAGTCTGAATTTATCTGACAGTGTGGAATCAGCAGAGAGAAATAAACACAACTCTAGGGAAGTGGAAAACCTTTGTGTTTGATTTTGCCATTTTTCACTTCCAGGGATTTGGGTGTTATTATAAAGAACCATGTTTCCAAATCTACTGATAACAGAACAGATCCATATTCAGCATGATGGAGCTTCTGTTGGGAAAACTGAGGTTCTCTTTCTATTTTTGCCCAAATAGAGAAGCTTGACACAGCTCCAAACTTCTGCTTTCTGACACTGTGCCATGCTGGGAGATGTTAGATGTATTTCCCATAGGAAAGCACTAAGTGCCTTCTGTAGGGAGCCAGACAGTTCCTATGGGGGTGAGGGTGGTCATGGCATAAATCAGCAGCTCATCAGAGAAATAGCTGCAAGCAGCTCAGATGGTAAAGAATCTGCCTGCAATGCAGGAGACCAGGTTCAATCCCTGTGTTGGGAAGATGCCCTGGAGAAGGGAATGGTTACCCAAATCCAGTATTCTTGCCTGGAGAATTCCATGGACAGAAGAGCCTGGTGGACTACAGTCCATGGCATCACACAGAGTCAGACACGGCTGAGCAACTAATACTTGCACAGAGGAAGTATATGAGTTCCTTCTGTCTTTCCTCTGTCTGTGTTGTTCAAGGTTATAAGTTCCAAACAATACAATCTACTCTAGCTGGTCTAAGTGGAAAATAGATTTAATAAAGGACATTAGTAGCTCCCAGAACCATTGGGGGGACTGGAGAAACAGATTTGAGGCTAAGTTTCCAGAAACATATCCCACATCCAGTCACAAAGGAGGATCCAGTCACATCCTCTGCAGCATGGGAAGACAGTTGTCATTGCTCCTTGATGAGTAGAAAACTTTCAGAACTCTTCTGCAACTACAGCTGCTGCCCACATTGATAGATGCCAAGTGTGTACTGGGAACTCACTTTGCAACCCAGAGCTGGAGGCTTAAGCTGCCACCGGTTCCAAGAGAACTGGAAGCTATACCAGCAGCCTGAACCAAATTCTTATTTGGGTATGTTTCATGCACGTGGCAACTTGAGAGGTGCAAAGGGACCTAGAAGTTTGAATCCCGGCTCCTACACTGGGTTTCGGGGTTACATGAAGATTCCCCATCTCTGATGTCTAGCATACACATTTGTTCAGCAGGAAGATGTCTTCCTAATTCTAGACATGAACTTGCAACCTTGCCAAGGGTTTTCTACATGGGCTTCAGAATGAGTCAGCCATGGATTCACATCCCTGCCCTGTCTGTTGCTCTCTGAGTGACTGGAAGCAAGCCCTGTTCTCTCTCTTTCTCATCTCGGCTTTCTTATCTGCAAAATACACATAATACCACACACCTCAGGGCTTCCCAGGTGGCGCAGTGGTAAAGAACCTGCCTGCCAATGCAGGAGGTGCTGGAGATGCGAGTTGGATCCCTGGGTTACGAAGATTCCCTGGAGGAGGAAATGGCAACCCACTCCAGTATTCTTGGCTGGAAAATTCCATGGATTGAGGAGCCCAGCAGGGCTGCAATCCATGGGGTTGCAAAAAGTTGAACATGACTAAGCGACTGAGCATGCATGCATGCACCATGTACCTTAGGATATGTGACAAGAATTTAAACAAATTCAAAGCCTTAGTATAGTTCATTGTAATGGAGGGAGCCATTCAACATATGATGTTTTACACTGTAATTACTAATAGTAAGGTTGAATGTATATGGTTTGAAAAAGAATTAAAAAAAACATTTATAAAAAGTCATACCTTCTTAATAATAATAACAATCTTACTAATCACAAACCAGCAAAGTTCAACTACCATTTCCACCCAAATTCAACTTTAACATTTATTATATTTCAGTTCCTATAAAGGATTCTACGGCAATCGCTGAACAATGGGAAAGTTTGAAGTCAGATGCTTCCTCAAGTGTTTCCAAAATAAACAGTTACAGGAAGCTCACTCCCCTCTGCCTTAAAGCTCAGGGAAGGGGGGTGGATGAGCAGGGGGTAGGTCTGTTACTCTACTCCCGATCAGAGTTGGGGAGCCGATCAATGCATGGTTAAGTGTTTCTGCTGCACTTTTATTACGTTTGACAGTGATCACAATGTAGTACGCACTGCATAAAATGACAAATGCACACATTTCTTCCTCTCATACACACTGCTTCTATTTTTCTCTCCAGCCTCCTGAGTGAAAGCCAGTCATACAAAAAGCATGCAGAGTGGGAGTTCAGATTGGCTGGGGCCAAAATTACCCATGAATTCCAGATTTCCAGAGTTGCAGAGGGGGAGCTAACTACTCAAGGCAGAAAGAACAAGAAAGGCTACATGTTCAGGAGTTAATAGATCAACGGGGATAGGCTTGGTCACATGGCTGCATTTCTTTTATCACAAAACCAGGTCCCTTTCCCACGATACAGGCAGTGATCATGGATGAAAGTATCAGAAAAAAAATAAACAAGCATCTCTAAATAGACTGTAGGTTTACATTATACAGGGCAACACTTTTTAAAATGCTTTTGCTAGAGTAATTTTGCAAAATCATCTTTAGATGCCACCCAGTTCTCCCTCTTGGCTGGTACCCAGATGTTTCCACTTGGATGTGAGGCCCACCAGGCAGCATCCAGATGTTTTGAGGGGGCAGAGGAAGTTCTTTCATTTGCGGCAAATTTGAGAAGTGAAGATTCACTGACTCATGTAATATTCGTCTTCCTACACAAGGAATTTGGAACCAAGCTGTTTGCCCACTTTCCCAGTCCTGTGTGGGGTCACTGAGCTGGGGTGGGCCAGTGAGAAAGCCGTTTGGCTGGGATTTTGTACCGATGGCACTGGACTCCCAAATGCCTATCGCAGTTTCTGATTAGTCCTGTGCTCTCCTTTCTGTTCTTGTAAAGGCTGTTTTGTGGAGGAGGAGGAAGCTTCGGGCTTTTCTGGAGACATTTTCCTGTAACTCCAGGTCGAGGCCCCATCACCCCTCCATCTCGTCTGTGATCTCCTGCAGTCTTCTCCTAAGACTGGCCCAGAAATCCTCTCTTCTAAACACCCGCTCATGACTGCTCATCTCAGTAGAACAACAGATCTTCACAAGACAAATATTTTCAATAGCTTGATCGTCTTCTTCCTGTTTCGCTCTGATTCAATTTCATTTCCTCCTGCTGCCCCCCCTTCCTTCTGCCCCTGTAGCCCCTGCCACTGACCCTCCTGCCTGGCTCACTGTTTCATTCATACTTCTTTTCTGTTGCTCATGTATACTTGGCCCTCACGTATAATCCTGCCAGGATGAGAGGGTGGATGGGTGGGAATATTCAAAAGTGTTCTTCCCCGAGTGTTCCCCTGACCCAGACACACTTCGCCCAGGTCTCTCCCCAAGAGTTAACTTTTTGGAAAAATCTCCCATTTTCACCCTCCATAAAATATCAGTGCCCCCTGCCTGACTAGTCAGGATTTAACTTTATCCTGCTCACCATTTCATATCACTGCCTGACATAACAAATCATTGTTTGCTTAATTGATCCTATCTGTCTTTCTCCACCAGAATCTAAACTCCAAGAAGACAAGGTTTGTGTCTGCTTTATTTCCTGTTGTATGTCCAGGGCCAAGAATTGTACCTTGCACAGACTGGACACTCGCTCAACAAACACTTGTGTGAATAAGTACAGTTATTGTGATGCTTATGTTTCCATGTGGTTTGTGAAAGATCTGCTCATACTTCATGGCCATTGCTTGGACTCTTGAATTCTTCCACCCATAATGCCTAGTTCCCTGAAGAATTAGGTGAGGAATGGAGTAAACCAGCTATGAATGGAGTAAACTAACTGTTTCCCAAGGTTTTCAGAGCAAACATTCAATGGTCAGAATGGGATCAAGGGCTTTGGTTTTTTGCTGCTTCTTTGGAATAAATCAACACAGATCTTTATTAAAAATAGTAAGTCCTGGAGAAATAATGTACAGCATGGTGACCGTAGTTAATAATACTATATTATAATTTTGCAAGTTGCTTAGAAAGTAGATCTTAATAGTTTTCAGCACAAGAAAAAATATCAATATGTGTAACTATGTGTGGTGACGGAAGCTAATGTGATCATTTCACAATATATGCAAATATTTAATCATTATGTCATACTCCTAAAACTAATATACTGTTCTATGTCAATTATTTCTCAATAAAAAGTAAATAATCAAGACATCACATTTTTATTGTGTGAAGTGATACTTTCCTGCACTTTGTTTGGGAGCTGAGCTGACAAGGTTCATGAGAACATTACTGTCCCCACCTCAACTTCATTTATTTGCCTTTCTGGACCAGGGTGACATCAGATATATGGTCTTTATCCTGGAAATTTCCCATTAAAATGTTTTATATATATATATATATATATATATACACACACACAAACTTACATATATATACATATACAAATATGTATATACATAAACATAGATACTTATTTATACATGCTAAGCTGCTTCAGTCATGTCTGACTCTTTGTGACCCTATGGACTATAGCCTGCCAGGCTCCTCTGTCTATGGGATTCTCCAGGCAAGAATGGTTGCCATGCCCCTGCTCCAGGGATCTTCCCAAGCCAGGGATCGAACTCATGTCTCTTACATCTCCTCATTGGCAGGCAGGTTCTTTACCACTAATGCCACCTGGGAAGCCCATATATGCTTATATACATTATATATAGATATAGTGTATACGTGTGTGTATATATATATAATCTGATCTCTTTTGAATATTTAAAAATATGTGATGAACTAAAATTTCTATACTTTTTTCTCTCTCCTTTTATTGGTCCCACTCTATTGGAATCCTCTGTACTCTGTACATAATAATTATACTCCCAGGTCTTTTGTAGGCCAGTGGTCTCCAACCTTTAGAGCATCAGGGACCAGTGTTGTGGTAGAAAATTTTTTCAAGGACCTGGGAGGGAGTGGTTTTGGGATGATTCAAGCACATTACATTTATTGTGCACTTTATTTCTATTATTATTACAGCAGCTCCCCCTCAGGTCATCAAGCATTAGATCTTGGAGGCTGGGGGCCTCTGGGACTAATTCCTTCACTCTGTTTTGCCATGAGATCACCAAGACCTCAAAGTAAGTTCTCAGTCAATATTTGTAAACCCAGTGACTGATTTTTGGGGCCTCAGTATCACAGCATGGGTTTCCCAGGCGGTGCTGATGGTAAAGAAGCCGCCTGCCAATGTATGAGACATAAGAGACTCAGGTTCGATTTCCAGGTTGGGAGGATCCCTTGGAGAAGGAAAAGGGAACCCACTCCAGTATTCTTGCCTGGAAGATCCCATGGACAGAGGAGCCTGGCGGCTACAGTCCATAGGATAGCGCAGAGTTGGACACAACTGAAGTGACTTAGCACGTACGTAATTTCAAACCATAGAAGCGTGAACTTAACTTCCAGACCTCAGTCTAAAGAATGGTAGCGCACAGCTTTATTGCAATCCAGAATTTCTTAAAAGCTGCTGGGATGTGTTTTTGATGACTGTGATTGCTTTATTGTAAGATGAAATTACAAAGATTATAGAATAAATGTATTGACTAAAATGAACCATTTTATTTCTGATTTTGTAATTCTTTTTGTCAAAATGGTTTCCCTCTCAACAAGATGTGTTTTTCTACGTAAAAAAAGAGGAGAGCTCTGTCAAAAGCGACATGCGATGCCCTCAAGAAACTCAGGGAAGCCAAGTATTAGCTGTGGATAAACTTATTCATCATGACACAAGTGTTGACCTAAATTCTCTCTGATTGTATTAAGGCTCAAGGAGGGCATTTTAGACATGCAATAGGCCCTGCAATCTTGACCCTGAATCACACTGACTCAACACCTTCTAAGGCTGGAGCTTCATATTTGTATTTTGTCCTTCAAAAAGAGGGAAAATCCTAGCAAGTCACTGTCCTTGGTTGCATGATGCCTGGAGAAAAGAAAGAAAAAAACAAAATTGAATCTCCTTTTCATTTAAGCAGTTTTAATTCTCCAGGTTAAACAGAGGAAATAAAGATGTGTAATTGGGAGTCCAAGGCCATCCAGAGGTTTTGTGCTGAGCATTGCCTCATTGCATCCACTCAGGTTTCTTAAGTTCTAGAGTGTCAAAAGTACAATATTCATCTCTTTTTCTGCTTGAATCTTGATGAAATAAATGGAGATATCATGTAGCCTATTAAAAAAGGACATATAAGGAAAACTTATGATTTTTTAAATGTATATCTGTACTGCTAGTAATTATACTAGAAGTTAAAAGATGCTTTTGATGTTCCCATTTGCTTACTTGTGCTTTTTCCAAGTCAGCTGCAAAAAGAAAAACAAAAATCTTTGGGTGTAATTTTGAAGATCTCTTTTGTAGAAACACTGGAGTCTTGTAATTGGTTGAGTACAACTAGCCAGTCTGAGAGGATGACCTTTCACCCCAACCCAAAAAAGAGCACTCGGGAGAGAGAGGTGCCGTAATCTGGGTTTAAGGCTTCTTAGGAACATGTTGAGAGCCTGCTCGCTGCTCCACACACAGACAGTGGCAAGAAATCCCAGCCTCAACATGAGTTTAGCCCTTGAGAAAATCTACTTAGAATGAAGAAAGGATGTCCCACTCCCCTTCCCCAGGTGGAGACGGATCCTCATAATTAGCTGTAGGAAATTGTTATGAGAAGGAAAGGAGAGATTAGCCTGAAGGAGGAAACTATGCTCAAGTCTGGATTTTAGAGTGATGGTCCTGCCACTTTGACTTCATTTTTTCTTCTCTCTGTCCAACCCTTTAGCCTTATACCTCTTCCATCACATGCTTGATATGTAGCTTTGCTCCTTATATTCATCCTGGCATAGATGCTAACTCCCAGCTCCAGAGTCCAGCTGGGAGTTAGAGTCTCTTCAACTCCATTTACAACCTGGGGGCCCTGTATCTCACTTTTTTCAGCTTTCAGGTAGGCATGTCCATAGTACTTGCCTTATAGATTTGCTGCGTTAAATAGGGTAATGAAAATGAATGACTAAGCCTAATGTTTAAAGGCCCCAGTAAGCACTACTTTAAAAACGCCACACTCTTTCTCTCCATTATGGTTTCCTTGAACTGACGACCTGGTGGTTCTACCTGGGTGCCTTGATGAGGTTTGGAAATAGGACTCTAACATCTTTCAGACACTGTTGTTAGAATCTTATTTAAGGACATTGGTGTTGGTGGTTTAGTTGCTAAGTCATGTCTAGCTCTTTCAACCCCGTGTATTGTAGTCCACCAGGCTCCTCTGTCCATGGGATTCTCCAGGCCATGATAATGGAGTAGGTTGTACTTTCTTTCTCCAGGGGATCTTCCCTACCCAGGGATTGAACATGGGTCTCCTGCAATGCAGGCAGATTCTTTACCAAATGAACCACCAGGGAAGCCTTTTATAGAATTGGGACTCAGTATACAATTACTAAAATTCATGTTAGCAGGTTAATTTATAATTTGTTATGCTATAATTCATTTCTGGGGATATAATATCATTTCTTTCTGAGCAGGAAATTTATTAATATCACATAGTTTTTATTGAGAGCCTAACATGTGCTAGGCCATTTACCACTATTAACAGGTGCTGAGGTATGTTATTCCTCATCCTAATAATATCCCTGAAAATTGATTTAATTATCTCTCTTTTACAGGTGAGGCTAAACTAAGGTTCAGCGAGGTTAAGTAGCTGACCCAAAGTCTCAAGGCAGGTTCATATGTAACAAGGATAGATTTTAACACCAGGTTCACATGACCTCATTTTCTTTTGCTCATTTCTTGTCACCACAGTCTTGATAGTAGAGTAAGTCGTTTTAGGTGCTGCCTGGAATGTCTGATATTTAAACAGAAAATTCTGAAGGTGCTGGGACCAACGATTACTGTTAACATAGTGTCCTGGATGCTGTTGACAACCTCCATTCCTCTTTTCATCCTTCTCATTCTCTTTTTCTGCCACTTTTGCTCCCTCTTCTTTCTTCCAGATGTCTAAACAAAGTAATCAAATGAGAAGCAAGTTCTATTTTACATATGGAGGTAGAGATTGGGTGTGTGTTATCGGTTGGGGGATTTGGAAGATATTCTCCAAGAATTGAGACTGATGCCTGAGTGTCAGAACTTGTAGGACTAGGATTTTATGGACATTTATTCCTGGTTCCTGCAAAACTGTAATATAAAGCAAATATCCAGAAAATCTGTTACTGGCAATAAGAATGTTGCCCAGGATAAAAAATTCACAGTTGCAATTCACAATTGCATTGCAATGCTTAATGTAAAGCCAACTATAATATGAAATTAAAATAAATTCAGCCTAAAGTCATCGGATAATTAGATAAATATGATCTATATTTAAGCAGATCTAATTAGCATGTTTTTATGTAACAAATTTCTAAAGAAGAAAAAACTACACTGCCCACTTTCTTACCATATGGGTCTGAGGTGGCAAAATAAATTTTCAACTCAAGTATTTGCTACATCTTCCCAAAGAATTGTTTCTTTAATCTTTATTCAAGGTAGAGACAATGTCACTCTCAGATCTTTGTGGGTGGCAATTGAGACAACATTTTAGAGACTTGGGCTTGGACTCTAGGTTCAATTGCATTTGCCTCCCTATCTTGACTTCTCCACTGGTTCTCTTTGCCTGTTTACCTGTTAGGTTGTCTTCGAATATTGTAGCTATATAGTTCACATTAAGTTCTTTTGAGACAGTAACAGAGTAAAACAAAGTATACTGGAATAGACACTGTGTAGTAGACCTTGTAACAGACAGGTTCTGAATAGGGTACTTGAGCTCTGGATGTTCTTGGCATGTCAGATTTCCCATGGTAGTTAAAAAGCTGGATGAGATTTTAATCTCATTCAGGAAGGAAGCTTGTCAGAGAGAAAAACAAATATCGTATATTAGCCCATATTGGTGACATCTAGGAAAAATGGTATTGATGAACATGTTTGCAAAGCAGAAATAGACACAGATGTAGAGAACAGATGTATGGATACCAAGTGGGGGTGGGATGAATTGGGAGATTGAGATTGATGTGTATATACTACAATTTGTATAATATAGATAACTAACAAGAACAGACTAACTAAGAAGAACTCTACTCAGGGCTCTGTGGCGACCTAAATAGGAAGAAAATCCAAGGAAGGAAGGATATATGCATATGTGTGGCTGATTCACTTTGCTATATAGCAGAAACTAACACAATATTGTAAAGTAACTATACTCCAATAAAAAAAAAATGTAAAAAAACCTGAAAAAAAAGTAAAGTTGCTTGAGTCAAATCACCTCATTTCTTGAATTTCTGAGGCAATAGTGAAGTGTGAAAAGTGAAAGTGTTAGTTGCTCAGTTGTGTCCGACTCTGCAACCCCATGGACTGTAGCCCGCCAGGCTCCTCTGTCCATAGGAGTCTCCAGGCAAGAATACTGGAGTGGATAGCTATTCCCTTCTCCAGGAGATCTTCCTGAGTTAGGGACTGAACCCAGGTCTCCTGCCTTGCAGGCAGATTTTTACTATTTGAGCCACCAGAAGCAATGGTATAGTCATGCAAATAAGTAAATATTGGAGATTGTATATATGTTTCAGAAACATCTACTGGTAGCTACTTCTATTTAAAATGGCTGATTGGGCTCAAGTTCAGAGGAAGAGTTGAGATTATTCCAAAACTTAGGCAATTTGAATCTACTGTGAAAGATAGGTAATAATAATATATTTCAAATGTAATATTCTTTGAGGGCTTCCCAGGTGGATCAGTGGTAAAGAATCCGCCTGCCAAGCAGGAGATGTGGGTTTGGTCCCTAGTCTGGAAGATCCCCTGGAGAAGGAAATGGCAGCCCACTCTAATTTTCTTGCCTGAGAAATCCCATGGACAGAGGAGCCTGGTTTAGATAGCATCACTGACTCAATGGACATGAATTTGAGCAAATTCTGGGAGATAGTGAAGGACAGGGGAGCCTGGCATGTTAAATCCATGGGATAGCAGAGTCGGACACGATTTAGAAACTGAAGAAATAGACAATGTAATCATGCTTGCCAGTATCTGGGAAGAAGATTCCCCCATGGGACCAGCTGTTGTGTCCCTTGCCTTGCAATGTCAGAAGTTTAGCTGAGAACAGCATCATCAGAACTCTTCTTTCAGAGCTTGTGAGTTTTTTCGATCTTGAAGTGTCTGCCTGGATGTATACCAGAGAAGTTTCTCTGCAAAGGGGCATAGTTTTCAGTGTGGGCTGCTGCAGGAAGGGGCATCAAGGCACAGGCAGTGAGTGGGACAATCTTTGGCTAAGGTGTGCTGCAGGCAGACACTAGGCTGCAGGAAGTAATTAAAACACTACTTGAAAGATTGCAGTGAAGACTGCAAGACTTCACAGGATTCTTCATCTGTAAGAATCCACTATGGGTCCCTGTTAGGAGATGTCAAGAACAGTTATTTACATGTACTTATGAAACAGAATAAATTTATACTCACGCAGTGCAGTCATGACTCTAAAGGACTAAGCAGAATGTAATTTACTCAGCTAGATACGTTGAATGGAAAACAGAAATTTAAACAGAATGTTGATAAGGAAATTTGAAATATTGTTCTGGATTGCTTCTAAACATGGTTTTCAGTCCTCTGGCCTATACATATATCTGTCTACATCACGCGCATCACCTATCTACTTTGAGAACCCGAAAGTGGTGTGGGTGGATCTGGGAGAGGTTCGTGAAAATTTTCAGAGAAAAAAAAATCAATGGAAAAATGAATAATTCTTCTTTGTGTATTTCTAATTTTTTTAATAGTGTAAGTAGTTTTAAGTTGTCTAAGTAACAGCTCCACTGTGGGATTTGGCAAAATGTGGAAATTAACAATAGTTGAGCCCTTGAGGGAAAAACAATGACCAGTTCCTCAGAGCTTGCCATTTTGCCAAAGTGTGAAACTGTGTTTGATTTCACATCACCAAATCTTTTTCTGAAAATGTGTGCCAAGTTAGAAAGAATCGCTTATAGGAAAGAAGTGGGGTAATGTACTTCTGAAAAATGCAACACAGAGTTATGTCTAGTGGTGTTGCTGTGTTCACTACCCTGGGAATGAGTTTCTGTTCACAAACTATACAGGGCTTGATGTGTTGCTGACTTTTCAAGGTTGGAGTCCAGAGGCTTGATTTTTGGGGGGTCTTATCTGTATCCTTACACCCCACACCATCAGCTCCAGTGGTGGATACCTTTTTGGTTGGCAGCAAATGCCCATGGAATGAAACAAACTGACCAAACTAAATGCATGCCATGTTGCTTCAGTCATGTCTGACTTTTTGCGACCCTATGGACTGTGGCCCACCAGGCTCCTCTGTCCAGGGAATTCTCCAGGAAAAATACTGGAGTGGGTTGCCATTTCCTTCCCCAGACCAAACTAAATGGGGAGGGGACAAATAAAATATTCACATTTAAAAGAAAAAACAATAAGAACTAAACTTATGACAAGCATACAAATAGAGTATGAGAAAGACTAGCCACCAGAGAATTTATAATAGAATATGCACCATTTCTTTTCCCTTCAAGGAAATGGACTTAGGGTGCTACACACATTTTCTCTTCTGAAACGGACATATTTCTCCAATCAAAGTAAGTTAAACTTTAAAGAAATTACCTTTGGCACTGGAGGATTCAGTGTTTTCCTTACATGTGTTTTTTTTTTCCAAAAGATTAATATTTTCCCTGCCAACCTTTGAATTCAAATGAATGTTCTCATGGCTTTGGAGATTTCGTTTGCATCATTAGTCAGAAATCCCTTTTAAAATGAGTGAATTAATTTGTTGGAATTAGGTTAACAAGTCATATCTTAAGTGCACTGGTTTACATTGTGGTTTGTGGTGAGTTTATGGAGGTTTTGAGAGAAAACTTCAAGTGCTGAAAGCAAACCTTTCTCAGACCATGGTGCCTGTATGAACTAAGCACAGAATTTCCTTTTGTGGTCTGGGGTGATGTGGCTTTGGATAATAAATATCCGTAAGAAGATTTCCTGAGGTTGACTGGAAGGCATCACTGACACTTGAAGTGGTTGAATTTCACAGCTTTCCACAGTGGAACTGGAAGCCTCTCTCTCTCTCTCTCTTTCTCTTTTTGACATAAAATAAAAGGAACATCCCATTGTGATCATGTCCTCATAGACAATAATGATCTAATCTCATTGGTTTTTTTTTTCTTTTTTCACTCACACTCCTTTTTGGTGTGTGTACCAAGCAGATGAGCATCATCATTTTGTATTTCTTTCTTGAAATATCTTGCACTATCTCGTGTGTCCAACTTTTGGATAAGGAAAATACAACCTTTTGACTCCTCAGTTATCAAAGAGTCCTGTTAGGAGTCTGAGCAAGAAACACACACACACACACGGAAACCCACAGCATGCTCACATTAACTGTGGAAACTGTTTTCTATTAATGTGTAATCAAGAAGCAGGCAGACCATTCACTTTGAAAAATAAAAGAAGAAACCTGTGTGCCCCTGCCCCCACGTGACCTTCCTGACTGATCCCCACTGCCCAAGGCCAACCTGTTTGTCCAACTTAGCTTCTCAAAGAATCCATTCCACTGGGGTCCCAGAACCAGGACCAAATCAGGGGAGGAGGATTCTTTTTTGGGGGGGGCGGGGGGGTCATGAGTTAAAATATTCCAAAAGCTTCAGGCTTCCATGGCAGTTGACCTTTCGAGCATGTTGCAGCAAAAAAGTTAATTCACTTCACACATGTTGTGGAGCAACAGGTGGTGGACAGCCAGGGGGGCTGCCTGCATTCCTCCGTGTGCAAAGTCCTGGCCCCTGGTATTCTGGGATTTACACTACCTCCCCCAGGCCCTGATGGACAAGCTAATGGGTGTGCTGGAAGGCACTGGGCTATTGATTCCACTGTAACAGAACACCACCCCGTCAATGACACTGCAATGAAATGCTTCAGCAACCCAGAAAGGGTGGCATTCGGCTGTTGAACAACTGGAAGAAATTTGCTCGTAGGCAGTGCGGCAGAAATGAAAAGGCTCTCAAGAGCAGGGCCTTGAAAACCCAGGTTATTAAAAAAGCCACAAAGCTGGAGTCTGGCTGAGTGGAGAAAAATAGTTATGGCTCAGTTAGGCGTAGCTAAAAGGAGAACGGGGGGGTGGGTGCAGCTTTCAAAATTGCCTTAATCCCTCGAGTACTTAATTTCTTTTCTTTTATGGCAGCTTGTAGTATAGCAACAAGTATTCAAGCAGTTAATAATTTTAAACAGTTTAGCTTTCCTTAGGCTATATATCTTTTGCCTTAATTAAAATTTTATTTTAGCCAGAAAAATAGATGGGAAATATATGATGATATGAATATTTTATTATACAAACTATTATTAAACAGCTGCTGACGTAGTCTCTTGTCAAGTTTCACTTCAGTTGTTGGAAACACAGTTGCTATTTTTTAATAGTGTCCCAACAGCTTCCTTCTGGAAATTTTGGCGCTGCCATATTAATTAAAAAGTGAAAGTGTTAGTCGCTCAGTCATGTCTGACTCTTTGTGACCCCATGGACTGTAGCCTGTGTTCATGGGATTCTCCAGGCAAGAATACTGGAGTGGGTTGCCATTCCCTTCTCCAGGGGATCTTCCCGACCCAGGGGTTGAACCCAGGTCTCCTGCATTGCAGACAGATTCTTTACCGTCTGAGCCACAGGAAACCCCATATGAATTAGAAACAGAGGCCAAATGCTCATGATCTTTCTCATACATGGATAGGAGATCCATAAGGCAGATCTAGGTGTTGGAACATTGGATAATTCATTGAGAACATTAGCCTTTGGACAGAAATTATATTTGTGTAACTCTAATTATTCATTGTGAGCCACTATTCACCACAAGTCACCCAAATTGATCTTGGTCATTCCGGTGACATATTTTACACTAAATAAAAGATCCCACCATACAAAGTCAACAAAACTGAAGTAGAAATACAGAAGCTAGAACCGATAATTGTTTGCAACTTTTGTAACTTTTATCTACCTGTTATGAAGTTGTATGTGTGTGTGTGTGTGTGTCTGAAAGTATGTAAAGAGTAAAGCAGTTGGATTTCATCAGTTTATGGAATTTCAATGATAAAACAAATCTCAGAGTTACCTCCAAGGTAAAATTAGACTGAAAATAACCATTATTGTTCATCCATCTTTCCATCTTTTATCTCGGCATCTAGTGCCTATCACTGTTGCCTTGAAGTGCTCCTTCAAACTAATTTGATTAATATCAGTTTCTATTATGTGCTAGAAGGACACATTTATCATCTCCTTCCATGCTGAAGCCGATAAGTGATTGGATAGTGGTGAGCTGCTAAAATCCTCCTCCTGCCAAGATGAAGAAAGGCTGGGATGGAGGAAGTTATTGAGGATTCATTTTTGAAGATGGAGTTGTTCATTGTAACTGTGACTTTGAGGGTAGAGTCCTTCCGTCTTTGCCATCTTCATCCTGTGAAAATCTGGCTATGCTGCGCCTTCTAAATATAGCCAGTGCACACATGTGTCATCAGGTGATGGGCCAGCAGAAGAGGAATAAGACAAGAGCCGAAGTGTGTGTTGGTGGGAGGGGATACGGCACAAAGAGGAAGGGCCACTGAGCCCAGAGTGGGGATCTGTGCGCTTAAATTCCAGTTCTGCCACTAACCAGCTGTGTGCCTTAAGAGATTTACTTCTCCTCCTAAGAGGCCTGATTTTATGATCTATAAAATAGAGAGGGAGGATTTATTCAATTAATATTTATTGAACACCTACCATATAGTGTGAACTTTGGTAGATTCTGAGGATTCAAACGTGAACAAAGAGAAGTAACACATGTCCTTCACAGGGCTTTGAGTCAACTGGGAAGGAAGCATTCTTCAAGCGACTCTGATACAGTAAGATTGCAAAGACAGAAATAAATGGTGATCTGAGTGCATGGAAGGGATTTGACCCATTTAAGGAGGAAGTAAGTCTTGAGCTGAGATGTGATGAATTAATGCAGCACAAACATAATATTCTGGGGATGAAGCAAGGCAAGTGCATGGGACTGAGGGGTGAAAAGCAAGGGATCAAGGGCAGAGAGACAAGGGTGAAGAGACAGATATATGGTGAGAGGATGAAGTTCTGTCAAATCTGAGCTGGAAAAAGCTTGGAGGAGAACTTAGGGTAGACGACCAAGAGTGGAAACAGGTCAAGCTACTGTAGTAACCAGTCAAGAAATGATGGTTGGTTGTACTAGACCAACAGAATGAAGAGATATTCAAGAGACACTGTAGACTGCATTTGGTGATGAGTTGGTTTTAAAATTGAAAGAGATCATATCCTCAAGGATGGGCCCTGGGGTTCTGGGTGGAATGACTCAATAGATGATGATGTTATCCATAGACTGGGAACTCTGGAAAAAGACCAGATTTGTGGAAGACGATTCTGAATTTTGTTCAGGACACAAGAGTTTGAGGGGCATTTGATTCATCAAAGAGAATGATGAGCTAATCCCTAAAATCTTTATCACTTCTAAAATTCTATGATTCTCAGAGATGGATGCATTCCAGATGTCGCTTGCAAAGCAGCATAAGGAAGTAGAAATACCTACCATCAGCTTTTCTCACAGATGGAACTCTGATCCCAATTTGGGTATTTGCTGGCTAAGTGACATTAGTTAATTTATCTCAACCTCAGTTTCCTGTCTTCAATAGGAGTGATGCCACACTCCCTTTCAAGGTTGAAATGAGTAGTTGATAAAAAGTAGGCACCATTTCTAGCTTGGAGTCAGACTCAAGGAAGAGCTAGACTTTTAAAATTTAACTGAACCAAGGCTTGCTGTGATTTACCCATATTGTCCTGTGTCAACAGAAACCCCTATATTGTTCCAGACTGACAGCCCTGTATATGAAATTCACTTAGTAAATATTGGTTTAAAGATAACAGTGACTGTTGTTCTAGGGCCCAGTTCCACTCCATCCAAGGATAGTCTGGTATTTGCATGGGGTTCAATGGAGTCAAGTTATAGTACAAGGTTCCCCAGAGGAAAAAATTCTGGGGTTGAATTCTTTGATGAAGTTTCTTTTTAGCTACTGCTACACAAGTGTATTACATTTTCCCGTGAGTTCTTAAGAAAGGTAGGTTCTGACAGCTGTCTACAGTGTTACATGTATACCTCATCCAAAAACATGACTGTGCAAACTGGACAAAATGAGGGAACTGTAGGAAGGAACTTCCCTCTGTTCTTCTATTTGTAGGCATGTGTGTGTGAAAGAGAAAGAGAAAGTTCAAAATCTTGGCACATTTATCATTACTGAAATGTTCATTACCTGGAGTCTACTTCCCAGCAGTACAAAATCCACCATTTTGGTTAGCTAACTCAGCTTTCTGTGGCCACTCCTATCCTGGTCTGGAGACTGAGAAGTGGCAGGCCATGGCCACTGAAGAGTGAGGAAGCTAAGACCATGATCTCACTCTTTGACTTTCCTTAGGAAAAATAATGCAAGAGCATTTGAAAGGTTTGAGGATTCTTGTAAATGTATTTCCCTACCACCATGCAAAGCTGAGATGATTATTTCAGCACTTTTAAAGTCTTTTCCACTTTTGACTTCCAAATATAGAGAGAAAAGAAGCCCTGTACTCTGTCAGCACCCTTATTCTCCTAAACATTCTAAGTTACTTGCATTTCAATTTTAATTTGTTATTACATACGAATGCTATACATGCTTTGTTCCTTTAAAAAGAAACTCCATTTAAACAGAACTATTTTCTTCCAGGCACTTAAAAACTTATTAACTATCTCACTTCTTCCTTCTTCTTAAGTTTACTTACTTGTTAGCAAATTGGATTACTCTCATCAGTTAACATTGGCACAAAGCTAACAATTGTTATGCATACTTGCTTAACGTTTCCAAATTTGCAAAGTTTCCTACAAAAGTTTTCAAAAATAGGGAGAAATTAGTTTGGATGATACTTGTTGAGTTTTGCTTACAAAGCTTTCAAATGTAACCTTGAGTCAGTCACCTTTGGCAACATTAGCAGTTTCAAATATTTGAAAATTTCTGGGAATATCTAGAGTCACAGTAGTTTGGTGAAGTGAGAAATGTATAATTATTTCCCTTTCAATTTAACAATGACTTATTGATCCATATACTGGATCTACCAAGATGACTCAATCCTGCCTTCAGAAAGTTTTGCAGTTTTTTCCACTTTCTGGCTAGAAGTATGTGCTTACATGAGTAGCTGGCAGTTGAAAATATGCCAACTCATTCAGTGTGGAAAAATTAAATTTGACATTGAATTGAAGTTATTTAATGCATACAAATATAGTTTTCTACATATTTTAAATGGTGTTGTCATGCTTATTATAGTCAATTCATGATTTTCTGTATTAATGGGAAACAGGGATAAGAGTGAATAAATAACTTTTTTAGCCAATTATTTCAACACAGTTTCCTGCCAAAAGTTTTGAAGGGTCTGACTGATTGGTTTCCATTTTCGACCTTTATCTGCCTGAAGAGTTGCTAAAAAGTTGGAGCCATGACCAGTGAAATGGGAGGCAATGGAGAACTGGTGGAAATAAGGACATATCAGAAATTAATCCCTGAATAGTTATGAGAGATAAAGACATTGGCTGAGAAAGAGATGGAATCTGGCTGTTAAGTCGGCAGTCTTTTGAGAATTCTGTTTTGTCAGAGAAGGAGGGCTTGTATCAACGTTTGGAATTCTATAGTACTTGGGTAGTAAACCTACCCTTTGAGTCCTATACATGTGTTCCATCAGCACCAAAAAGATAAAAGAAATATTTGATAACACTCAAGTTTACTGTGGGCTTCCCTGATAGCTCAGTTGGTACAGAATCTACCTGCAATGCAGGAGACCCCGGCTCGATTCCTGGGTTGAGAAGATCCGCTGGAGAAGGGATAGGCTATCCACTCCAGTATTCTTGGGCTCCCCTTGTGGCTCAGCTGGTTAAGAATCCACTTGCAATGTGGGAGACCTTGGTTCGATCCCTGGGTTGGGAAGATCCCCTGGAGAAGGGAAAGGCTACCCACTCCAGTATTCTGGCCTGGAGAATTCCATGGACTGTACAGACTATGGGGTCGCAAAGCGTCAGACATGACTGAGAGACTTTCACTTTCAAGTTTACTGTAATTACAAAATTTTCCCATTGAAATCTGCCCTACCCCCTTTGATATAGTTGCCACTTTCTTGGCTTCCTAAAACACAACTTCGGCTAGGTCTCTTGTTTCTTGGTTTATCCCTTGGTTTTCTCCGTCATCTTTGCACCTGGGATAGTTCTTTGTTCTCATGTGTGTCTGCTTTCTTACCATCCATGGGTGAGCTGGTGACTTCTGAAACCATGGCTAATCTACATACAGCCTTGTGTCAGTCAAGAGGCCTTTCTTGTCAAGGATAGGAACAAACTGAAGCGACCTCAACAGAAAAGAACGAGTAAAGAGGGGAAAGGTGGAGAGGGATGGGGGACCTTGGGGGAAAGGGATGGGCCCGAAGGCTAGGAAAGAGAACGAGAAACAAGATGGCTTCTTTCTCAGTTTCTCTCTCTGACACACATAAATGCTCACCACTGAGAATCTACAGTTTGCCCTCTGCATCTCCTGGTTCAGCACCCGTGGTTTCATCCACACTCAAATTCAAATATTTTGAATGTAGAGGGCTGACTGTATTATGCCACTTTATATAAGGGACTGGAGCATCCTTAAGTCCCTTATATAAAGGGATTTTGGTATCCCTGGGGATCCTCGAACCAGTCTCCTGAGGATACCTCGGGATGACTGTATTTCCATGTCATATCTCTGTCTATCACCTTTTTTTTTTCTGGCAACAAGCTTTCTGTTTCTGTGTGTCTTTTCAAACTTCTGTGCTTACCCATCCTCAGTTCAGCGTTCTCAACAGAGATTGCCTTGAATTTCTTGGTCCCAAATCTGAACCCTTTGATGATTCAATCAACTGAAGCCAGTGAAATAGTAGCAAGTATATCACAAGCATCTCTGTGGAGGGGGAGACCTTCCTTGTGGCAGAGGGGATCTCTGAGTCATCATATATCCTAAAGTATGTGTTACAAGGTTGACCCTCTGACCTATGTCCTTGGCTAATGACATTCCACCAAGGGTGGAATTTCCCATTTGTGTACCTTCAACTAGGCAGTCCTATCTACCTTTCCCACTGCTACAAAAAGAAAAACAAACTGGCAAGAAAACTGCACAATTGCCTCAGTTCTCAGATTTGTCTCAATTATTTGTAACCCATCTCAATCTGTAATTTCTTTTTGCTCATTCCATCTCATAATTCTTTTCAAATGTCATATAAATTTACCTTTTCCCACCCATTTCCTTACCATGCCTCTAATCCACGCTGTTTTCACTTCTCCTTCTCATTATTACGTTTACTTCCCACCTCCACTTTCCTGTTTCCATCTTCTCTTCTGTTTAAGTCATTTGTTATAGAATGAATGTTATATGTTGGAGCTCCAAAACTCATATGTTGGAGCCCTAATGCCCACGTGATAGTATTAGGAAGTGGGTCCTTTGGGAGTTAGTTAGGTTTAGATGAGATCTTGAGGATGGAACCCCGTGAAGGGACTAGTGTCCTTATAAGAAGAAGAGACACCAGAGTTTCCTCTTTCCACAATGTGGGGACACAGCAAGAAGGCAGTCACCCACAAGCCAGGAAGAGAGCTCTCGCCAGAAACCAAATGGGCTGGCACCTTGATCTAGGACATCCTAGCTTCCAGAACTGTGAAAAATAAATGCTTGTTGTTAAAGTCATCCAACCCGTCATATTTTGTTACAATAACCCAGCCTAAAACATCATTCTTTCAAATAATTAGCAAAAAATTCAATGACCACCATGATACAATATGGAACATTTAAGAGTTTGCCTTTGGGGTGCTTTGTACAGAATCCACCTTCCTTACTCCAAACAAAGTCCAAGCAAGTTCTGCTTTCATTGTTGTTGTTGTTCTGTTGCTAAGTCATGTGTGGACTGCAGCCCATCAGGCTTCCCTATCCTTCACTATCTTCAAGTTTGCTCAGACTCATGTCCATTGAGTCAGTGATGCCATCCAACCATCTCATCCTGTTGTCCCCTTCTCCTCCTGCCTTCAATCTTTTCCAGCATCAGGGTCTCTTCCAATGAGTCAGTTCTTCCCATCAGGTGGTCAAAGTATTGGAGCTTCAGCTTCAGCATCAGTCCTTCCAATGAATATTCAGAGTTGATTTCCTTTAGGATTGACTGGTTTGATCTCCTTGCAGTCCAAGGGCCTCTCAAGAGTCTTCTCCAGCACCACAATTCAAAAGCATCAATTCTTTGGTGCTCAGTCTTCATTATGGTTCAACTCTCACATCCGTATGTGACTACTGCTTTCATTATCTGGTCCTCTGACCCTACAACTGCAGGTGGGATTCCTTCACCTGAAGATTTGGCCACTTCACAATATTCATCTCCATACAGATGTCTAGGTTTTACTAAGCTAAATCCTATACATAGAACTACTATTTTATCTAACGAAAGTAATTCCAACCATGAACTTTAAATTTATGATAATAACAAAAATGTTTTAGCTTTTGGTAAAATACACTTTGTCTCCATTTTATTGTTTCAGGTGAGAGTCATCAGTTAAGCTCATTTATTGTGTGACTGATACCTTGTTTAAAAATGGTAGCATTCCAGCTCTTCTGTCTGGAAGCCCACCATGACATTGCTTCTCTGAAATCAACCACATCATCAGTATCCCCTTTGGAAGTAATGAGTCTTTGATTGTGTGTGAGAATCTCAAGAAGGGTGGGACTTAAATAGACCAGAACCCTTGAAATATCCCAGAAAGATGCCAGAGGCCCTGCACTAAATCAAGTTATCTACAAACAATGGAGAAAAGTGAGGACGTTCATTTGGGGATGGAAATCTATTTAATTTATTTAAAACTACATTCAACAACAATGATTCACCACTAATGATGAAATGTTCACTCAGCTACTTTTTCTTTACTACAGACCATTTGAGGTCTCATTCACACAGAGCCTACAGTCTCTTGGCTTACTGTAAGCTTTAGATTAGCTGTGATATCAGAGCTGGCATGGCCCATGGCAGCTGCTAATGCAACGCATGCCTATCACTTGCTGTTGACAGGCATTAATAAAAACCTAATTTGAGGAAATTATGAAAAACCTACTCATTATGCAATCTGGTTTATGTTTTGGCATGTGGCAATCATTGGCTTGATAGCCGAGAAACCTTCATTTCCAGAACTTTACGGCCTGTGTTTCAACTGCAGACCCAGCCAGAGCCCCTCACCTCTCCCATGTGTTTGATCTTCTAATTGCCTCAAGACACAGCCACGGGCTTGCTGTGCGATGCTGCAGGCCTCCGCCTGAGCTGAGGTGTGATGGACACAGGAATCTAGCCTTGCTGTCAGAAGGCCTGCTTAGCTGTTACAAGAAACTTCATTCTGACCTGTCTATCAAAAGCATTCCTCTCAGGCCCCTCCTCTCTTTAACTTGTTCCTCATGGCCTCTTTGAGCTTTCTAGAGTGTTAGCAGAAAATTTCCCAAGTCTGGGAGAAAAAGTTCCCACTAGTCTCCAGTTTATACAAAGAGCAAGTTCAGACAACAGGCATGGCCGGTGGGTACTACTGGCCTTGACTTGGCAAATAAATGATATGTAAAACATTTAGTTGTTTGATTGAAAGAAATCTTCCTATAAATGGTTCCCTTCCTATAAATGGTGAAGATATTAAAATGTCAGTGGGAAAGGGTTAAGAGAACTTGGAAATAATCTGGCTTCAGTTTCTGGGCTTCTAATGTTGTCCTTTTAAATATTAAACTTTGGAGGAAAATGGCTGGCGATTTTGTATCTCCGAAGAAAAGTTGGTTTCTCTCCCGTCTCTGACCGACACCATTAAAATGTTCCCCGATAAAGATAAAAAAGGGTAGACTTAAGCTAGTCAAACAAAACTGCTCTAGGAAAAGACTCCCATTTAATCTGCCTTATCCTTTTCTGACTTATCAAATGATGCCCTGTCCAGCCCAATCCACCTTTCCTTCCTCTCTCCTTCCCTTCCTTCCTCACTTCCTTCCTTTTTCCTTCCTTCCCCCAGCTCTCCTTCTCTCTCTCCCTCCCTCCCTTCCCTCTTTTATCCTTTCTTTCTCTTCGTATCTGATTCTGATTGCTCTTTCTCTATCATAAACATTAACTTTCATTTCAGTTAGACGTTTTAAAGTATCAATTTAAGCCTGAAAACAGCTAAGTTGGACCCAGAAAGTAGAAGATTCTTCCCTGCTAACACAGCAGTCAGACTGACTTGTTTGTCCCTTTAATTCAACGCTAGGAAGTTCTGTCTAACAAGACACCACAGAGTAAACTGCAGGGCAGGAGCTGTTCTCCCCCTGTCCTGGTGCAGTGAGTGCTTCCCTGGGTGATGGGATGTTAACATCATGCTCGCTTTTGCTCAAATGTTACATGACTGGAGATGTGTTTGTTTGGTTCAAGACTTTGTTCCTTCTAAAATTAGAATGCTTTTGATAGACATCATGCCTCAGGCAGGTAACATTTTTAAAACTTAGTTGATCATAAATTATTGATTCATGCCACAGAATATTAGGGTAGAGAAAGCTGAGATCATCTCATAGACTATTTCATTAAAAAAAAAAAAACCCTTTATATGGGTAAGCTTTACGTGTAAAAATGCATTTTAGTGTCCTACTGATGCATTGTTATCACTGTAAATTATCAAGATGCCATTTCAATTCACCCCCCAAATTTCCCTTATGTACTTACTAGAAGTATCTATAAGTGGTATCATAAAGTATGTGTTCTTTTGTGTCTGTCATCTTTGACTCTTTGGTGGCTCAGATGGTAAAGAATCCACCTGCAATGTGAGAAACATGGGTTCGATCCCTGGGTTGGGAAGATCCCCTGGAGGAAGGCATGGCAATCCACTCCAGGATTCTTTCCTGGAGAATCCCCATTGACAGAGGAACCTCGTGGGCTACGGCCCATGGGTCTGCAAAGAGTCAGACATGACTGAGTGACTAAGCACCCAGCACATCTTTGACTCAGTGGAACACTGCTGTATTTGTCAGTAGGTTCCTTCTTATTGCTGAGTTGTGTTTCCTTGTATGGTTACAGAACAATCTGTTTATCTGGATATTCACCTCTTGATGGGCACTTGGATTGTTTTTTCTATCATGAACAGAGCTGCCCTGAAGATTCCTTACAAGTCTTTGTGTGCAATATGTTGTCATTCCTCATGGTTAAAGACCTAGGAGTGAAATTACAGCCTCAAATGCTAAGTATATGCTTAACTTTACAAGAAGTTGTCACCTCTTTTCCAAAGTGCTTTTTACTGTTTTATATAACACTTGTTCCATATCCTTGCAAACACTTGCTATTGTTCATCTTTTAAAATTTTAACTATCCTAGTATGTGATTAGTGGTATCTCATTGTGATTTTATTTTGCATTCACCAAATGACTACTGCAGTTTAACATCTTCTCATGTGTTTATTTTCCACGTGCTTTTGTGAAATATTTGTTCTAATCATTGTCCATTTTTTTTCAATTGGATTGCCTTTTCATTACTAAATCATAAGAGGCTTTTTTCTAATATAAATTTTGGCTACATGTTCTTTATATATATTCACAGCAAATATTTTCTCCAAGTATTTGACAGCACAAATCCTCATCATTACTTTAAAAAATTTCTCAGTTATTTTCAACTGTTTAGTCTTTCAGATGTAGTCTGTGACTATTTAGCTGAGTTAAAAAAAAGCATCACTTTGAAATTTTAATTTAACTTGTTAAATTTATCAATGAACTTGAGAGAAGCTAGACAGGTTTATAATATATTTTTCCTTTCTTGTCATATGGTATGACTTTCCATTTATTAAACTCTTATATTTTAGGAAAAGTTTTGTTTTTTAATAGAGTCATGAATGTTTTTGTTAAAGCTTAAATATTTATTGTAATATTTGTTATAGTGTAACAGCTTTTACCACTGCATCATCCAGCTATTATGGAAGAAAGTTGTTATTTTAAAATATTGATTGTATTACCTGGGACAGATTATCTTTCAGTAACCACCCCCAAATCTTGGTTCAACACAATAAACATCTATTTCTTCATCATGCAAAGCCCTTTGTGGGTCTAGGCAATTCTCCAGGGAAATTACGCTTCATATGTTGACTCAGTAACCATACTGAATTTATCTTGGGGCACCCTTTTATCAAAAAATGCTTTCACAATTGCACTTGCCTTAGTCAAGGAAAGGAGAATTGGAGAATTAAGCATTGACATAATTTAATTTAAAGCATAAAAAAATGCTTTAGCCTAAAATAGGCAGGGGTCACTACTGCATTGGCCAGTAACTAGTCACATGACCATGACTACTCTTAAGAAGATGGGAGGTACGCTGACGTAGAGGAACATGGGATATTTGTGAATACTGGTATGTCCTCCATATTTGTTTTGTTGATGCAAATCTCTTAAGAGGTATAAGAATATTCCGTTTGCTCTTTTGCAATTTCTTGGCAGTTGTTTACTTTAAGTAAATGTCTCAAATTAATACTAGGGATATGGGGACATTCTAACTCTTATTGAACTTAAAAGGCAGACCTCAAGTGTTGTATAAGTAAATGCAAACTTTGCTATTGAAAACTGAAAATAAAAAGCGGCTTCAAAATATAATAAAATTATCTTGTATTAAAAACGTATTGAATTTTTCAAGTGACTTTTCAAAGTCTATTTTAGTAATGCTTTTATTTCTTTGATCTATTGGTACCATGAACTTCCAAATGTTCAAGGTGGTTTTAGAAAAGGCAGAGGAACCAGAGATCAAATTGCCAACATCTACTGCATCATGGAAAAGGCAAGAGAGTTCCAGAAAAACATCTACTTCTGCTTTATTGACTATGACAAAGCCTTTGACTGTGTGGATCACAATAAACTGTGGAAAATTCTGAAGGAGATGGAAATACCAGACCACCTGACCTGCCTCTTGAGAAACCTGTATGCAGATCAGGAAGCAACAGTTAGAACTGGACATGGAACAACAGACTGGTTCCAAATAGGAAAAGGAGTACATCAAGGCTGTATATTGTCACCCTGCTTATTTAACTTTTATGCAGAGTACATCATGAGAAACGCTGGGCTGGAGGAAGCACAAGCTGGAATCAAGATTGCCAGGAGAAATATCAATAACCTCAGATATGCAGATGACACCATCCTTATGGCAGAAAGCAAAGAAGAACTAGAGAGCCTCTTGATGAAAGTGAAAGAGAAGAGTGAAAAAGTTGGCTTAAAGCCAACAAACAAAGATCATGGAATCCAGTTCCATCACTTCATGGGAAATAGATGGGGAAACAGTGGAAACAGTGGCTGACTTTATTTTTCTGGGCTCCAAAATCACTGCAGATGGTGATTGCAGCCATGAAATTAAAAGACACTTACTCCTAGGAAGGAAAGTTATGACCAAGCTAGACAGCATATTAAAAAGCAGAGACATTACTTTGTCAACAAAGGTTCATCTAGTTAAGGCTATGGTTTTTCCAGTGGTCATGTATGGATGTGAGAGTTGTACTATAAAGAAAGCTGAGTGCAGAAGAATTGATGCTTTTGAACTGTGGTGTTGGAGAAGACTCTTGAGAGTCCGTTGGACTGCAAGGAGATCCAACCAGTCCATCCTAAAGGAGATCAATCCTGGGTGTTCATTGGAAGGACTGATGTGAAAGCTGAAACTCCAATGCTTTGGCCACCTGATGCGAAGAGCTGACTCATTGGAAAAGACCCTGATGCTGGGAAAGATTGAGGGCAGGAGGAGAAGGGGACGACAGAGGATGAGATGGTTGGATGGCATCACTGACACAATGGACATGGGTTTGGGTGGACTCTGGGAGTTGGTGATGGACAGGGAGGCCTGGTGTACTGCAGTTCATGGGGTCACAAAGAGTCAGACACGACTGAGCGATTGAACTGAACTGAACTGATTGGTGTTATGAATATCAGCATATTGTTTTATGTTAAATCATCCTTATATTCAAGGACTAAATCATTGTTGATTATTTTTACTGTGATAATATACTTGATTTAATTGAATTATACGTAATAATATTTTTAATAATATTAATCATTGAGATGCATCTGGAATTTTCCTTTCATTGTTATCTATGCTAACTTTTAAGGTATTGGGGATTTAGTGCGAGGGTGGGACGTTCTGGGAGAATAGCATTGAAACATGTATATTATCATATATGAAACAGAACACCATTCCATGTTCGATGCATGAGACAAAGGCTCAGGGCCGGGGCAATGGGATGACCCAGAGGGATGGGATGGGGAGGGAGGTGGGTGGGGGGTCCAGGAAGGGGAACACATGTAAACTCATGGCTGATTCATGTCAATGTATGGCAAAAACTATTACAATATTGTAAAGTAATTAGCCCCCAACTAAAATAAATAAATTTATTAATAAATAAATAAATAAATAAATAAATCTGTTTCTCTACAAAAAAAAAATAAAAAAATTAAAATAAAAATGAAGTGAGCAGTGTTTTCCCTTTTTACATGCTCTAAAATGGCTCATAATATGGGAAAATTAAAAAGAAATGCACCTATAAAATAATATAGGCATCTTGTGAGTGAGTGATAGTCACTCAGTCATGTCTAGCTCTTTGAGACCCCATGGACTATAGCATTCCAAACTCTTCTCTCCGTGGGCACTCCCCAGGCAAGAATACTGGACAGAGTTGCCATTTGGTTAATCCTCGAATGCTTGTCATTTTCTTCCTCTTTTGTCCGTTTGCATACAAATGTATACAAACCATTTTAGAATTGATTTTGATGGTTTATACATTCTCAGAAAAGTTTCTAAAATTTTTATATTTTCATAATATTGAAAGTTTTCTATATTATTTGATGCTTTCATTAAAACACTTTTATATTTATTTTTTGTATTTATTTGTGAATAGATTTGACAATTTTTAGAATATTTCCCCCAAATATCAATTCTTAAATTCATTTTCAGTACCACTTTGTTTCTTTATTCTAATTTATTCATATTGCCTTAGTTTTCTATTCTTTTTCTCCTACTTTCCTTGGTTTTCATTTTATCATTCTCTTTCTAACTTCTTTATTTGATTTTATTTTTTCCTGTTTAATAACTTAAGTGTTTGCATCTGCAAATTTCCTTCTGAATACATCTTTGGCTACATTCATTGCCTGATGTTATGTAATGATGTAATGTATATTATTGCCTAACAAGTTTGTAATGTTATTTTCCTCTCCTCTTTGAGAGAATATAGTGGGTAGGCTGCATAAACTCAGTTATGCATTTTTATGATGTAATGCTTTCTTATCAATATCTAGCTTAATTGCATGGCATAATAAATGGAACTCATGTAGTGTCTATTTATTGAGATTTTCTTTGAAATCTAACACTTGCGTAATTATAAATCAGTGATTCTCATATTTCTGAGATTCTTATGAATTCCTGAGGTGCTTCTGGGAATGCATACATCTAGACCCTTTTTAAAGATTATGATTTATTAGGGGTGAAGGTTTTCATTTTCCATCTATCCTTAATTGATCCTGGTATAGCTATATTCAGAGAAATACAGCTATGAATGATGGAGTGACATTTGAATAAAATCTATATTCTCCATTTTGGGGGAACAAAGTTCTGTATTCCAGAATTGGTTGTCATTCTATTTTTCACCTCCTTAGAAATGACTCTAGCCATTTAAAAGAAACTGAGATTTAATACAAGAAATGTATTTACAACATCGTTAGCAACACTGAAGGAATGGGATCTACATTGGACATCCAGGAAAGCTCCCAGAATACTAAAGAATGGACCTGGCAGCAAAGTTACTATTTCTGAGGCCACTGCTTTAGTTGCAACTGCCTCTCAAAACTCAGCAATTTGTGGAGACTGGAAACTAGAATCCCGCTTCTACCAAACCTCAGTTTCCACAGCCTAGCTTTCAGAGATAGCCAAAAAGGAGTCAGGGATCTGATAAATGTCTTCCCTTCCGCTTTCTAAATCCTAACAAGGGTACCAAAGTGACAGAACTAATCCACATCTGTAACTGAAAAAAAGAAAAGTCTGGAGGTTAGAGATTTTAGCTTTCCACCCTCTCCCACTAGACAGAGGATGGCATGGAATTTGAAAGCATTATGTACTGGTAGAAACAACTTATATTAGGCATGTGTCCATGGACTTGAATGGATGACCTGAGACATCTAGAAGGAGAAATCTATGCTATGCTAATTGTTCATGATGGAGATGAGGAAGTTAAAGACTGCTTCAAGATTTTGGTCATGGGTTGGGGTTATCCCTGAACATGACAGAAACCAATGAACAATGTTGTGTGTATATAAAGGAGTATACGTTGAAGTAAGCAGTAAATATTAATATTATTTCACAAATTTTGAGTTCAAGTTAACATAGAACTATGGCTCAGCTGGTAAAGAATCTGTCTGCAATGCGGGAGACCTGGGTTCAATCCCTGGGTTGGGAAGATCCCTTGGAGAAGGGAAAGGCTACCCGCTCCAGTGTTCTGGCCTGGAGAATTCCATGGAGTGTATACTCCATGGGGTTGCAAGGAGTCAGACATGACTGAATGACTTTCATTCACAGAATATGTAGAATATAATAAAATATCTAAACCTAAACCTACCAAAAAGAAGAAAAAGTTAAAATATGAGAGAGAAGCAGTTTATACATTTAATATAAAGAAAAATTATATCCAATATTGAAGCCATCAGAAGAAATATAAAGGGAAATTTAAATTAGATACAGTATCAAAAACAGGAATATATAAAAACTATTTTAGTAAGATATGTGTCAGGACAAAAAATCAGTTACTGTGTGGGGACATGGAAGACATGGACTGAATTTCTTATTCTGTTTTTATATGGTATGTTGCATAAGAAAGTAGTTTAATCTTTAATGAAGCTGATTTTGTTACCTATAAAGTGACATGTAGTAGTTAGCTAATGCTGCATAACAAAATTCCTCTAAAATTCATTGGCTTGAAACAACTAACATTCAGTATTTCTCATGAATCTGAAGGAGGTCAGCTAGGAGGTTATTCTGGATAAGACTAAAGTTATTCATGTACCAATAGTCAGTTGTGGTCTGGGGAGATAGTTCTGCTGATTTAGACTGGGTTCTTTCACACTTGTGTAAGTTGATGAGCTGCAGGCTGGTCTAAGGCAGCTTTGTTTAGGACAACTAATATCTCCTCTTCATGGTAACAAGCTTTGGGCTTGTCCACTTAGCAAAGAAAAGATTTAAGAGAAAAAGTCGAAGGGTCTTCTTAAAGATTAGGTCTGGAATTGCAACCTTGTCATTTTCAGTGCATTTAAGTCATAGGGCAGCCACAGTTTAAGGATATGGACAAAAACTCAAACTACAAATGGTAGTTGTATTTAGGGGAAGGACTTTATGGGCATTTTTCATTTTCTTCTTTTTGCTAATATTAGTTTAAAAGTTTTGAAATTATTATTATAACTAAAAAAAGTATACTTTAAATATATGCATTACTTAGAAAGTATATTTCTTAGTAAAATAAAGCATTATTTCATTTGCAGCCTGAATATTAACTAAGGTGTCCCTATGGTTGGAAAGTTTAGCAAAAATGATTTGAAAAACTTTTCCTAAAATTATGCATCAAATTTATATAAAATGGCTTTTTTCAGATTTCTATGAATTCCCAGAAGATTAGTTTCTTTTGACCCTACTTTCTCTGCCTACAGAGTACTAGGTCTCAGCCACAGTAGGTATTGCTTCATTTCTGTACACACTGGCCCCTAGTCCCTTTAACTTGCTTTTTTCACAAGCAGCTTTAGCAGTAGGCTTGGGATGAATGCATACACAGACTTTATTGAGGGTTTAGGGTGGTCAGGGTGATATGAGAAGGAACTTCACACTATGGTAGAGGAAACAACTTAAAATATAAAATGTGTTTGTCATTAAAGTTTCTTCTCTCAAGATGCTCTGCCCCAGTCCTAGCCCATAGAACTACAGGCTCTAAGCCTGAAGCCCTGTTGCTTGAATTTTTATTTCCTCTCCAGGCTTTTTTACATCTTGCATGTTGTATCCAATCCTAAAAATTCTTGATTCTTTTTTTTCTCATGAAAATCAGTATTGCCAATTCTCTGTCCTCTGCCTCCATCCTAATATGCCTTTTGAAAGATTCAACCTTTTAACTCAAGGATTTCAATAAACATTGTGCTTTAAATACGAAGAAATGGGAGTCATTCCAGAAAGAAGTGTTATATTTTTCTGCAAACACAAGAAATAACTGTATGTATTGCTATTTGAAATTATATAAAACTCCCCTCCACCTTCATTTATTCAGTAAATATTTTTTAAATATCTACTATTTTCCATAATTATGGTCCTCCTTAAGAATTCAAAAGCGAGTATATTTCTGTCCTTATGGAGCTTGTTCTTCTAATATCATCTCATTTCCAAAAGTTGCTCAGAGAATGAAATATTGTTCTAAATTCCTGTCTTATAGATAATCTTATCTCAAAGTTTTTGCATATTATTTTAAAATAAAGTGTATATACCAACCTCCAAGGACATAATAGTAGTAGAATTGATACTAAGGCAAACAAAACAAAACAAAACAAAAAAACAATGAAAACTGTTTGCAAAATCTCTCAAGGAAGAAAGTGATTCATTAATTTACCAGCCAACATTTTCTAACCATTTCCTTATTCATTAAGCAGCAAACGCCTAGAGGTCAGGATGGTCCAGAAGGAACTTATCATATATTTCTGGACTCAGACATCTCTCTGCCAACTGGGGGAGGCAGAATGTATGTGTAAGGAGCAATTAGAGAGCATTAAATACTAAATACCCAAACACAACCATAATTTCAGTGGTCATAATGAAGGGGAGATGTCCATGGGGATTAATATGTCCCAAGAAAACTTCGCACAAGAATCAGGTCTTGATACACTTGAGCAATGTCAAAAGCATCTTGGTCTACTCCAAACTGGACCCAAAATTGGGTCAACTTGTAAGATAAATAAGCTGGATCACATTTATGTCTCAAAATTAGCCTGGCCATACAAAATTATACCAAAATGTTTTATTTCTTTCTTTCTTCTGGCATGTACCAGTCTCACATGTCTTTAACTCTATTCAATGCTACATCACTACATGCATAAGATAAAACACTTAATCATAGTCCATTACAAAGATTTTAACAAGATAATAGGAAATCTACAGATTCCTTTGTGGGAGACAGTCAACCTTCAAGAAGGAAAAAGGCTTGTTGGGGGTGGTAGTGGAATTCAATAGCCCATTCAGTGTTGAAATGTGAACACTAAAGCCACTCTTTGGATAAATTCAAGCCAGATTTTGCCTTCAGCTCTAGCTGGGCAGTTCTCAGATGAGAGCAAGCCTTCAGTCTGTAGAGAAGAAGCGAGGAATAATGCCTCTTTGAATTAGTTTCAAAATAGTGCTGTAATGCAGACTGACAACTTCTGATGCCAGATTGAGAGAAGCACACATAATGGCAGCCTGTTGACGAAGCCATTCTACTACTAAAGGATATGGTTATTAACATAAATTAAAAACCAAACACAAAAAACAAAAAAATCCAGAATAAACTGACATCAGATGACTAACCTAACACTGAGATACCAGCATTTTATCAAGCCAAGTATATATAAAACTTAAAATCATAAAAATAATACATAGAAACTTTACAACTTGTAATCACTGTAGATTTTCTATACAAAATTTAAATAAATAATAGCATTTTGCAGTAAAATAAAGCACACATGAACCCACCCTACTATAAAAGTAGAGAGTGGTGTAATTGGACATGACTTTTAAGGTTGCCATCATTTCTGAGCAAATCAGAGGGATGGTGTCAGGCACCTATCAGAATTTTTACTGAGATACAAGTTTCAATCCAGTACTATCATGAAACTATGAGAACAAGTCTTCCTGTAGTGGAGTTTTCTACAAGGTAAATGAGCATCTACCTCTCAACTTGGATTCTTTGTAAAGAAATGGCCATCCAGGAATAAAGAAATTATAGGAATAATTGAAAAGGTGGTTAGCCTGTGGTTTAAGGTCATGTGCATAAGAAACTTGTGCTGGTCCTTTGACCTCGAGTGAGCAACACCCCGATTTGTGCTTCACTCCTGCACTGAATGTCAGTGCACAAATACTCCTGTGAGAGAACATCTCTTATCATCTTTAAGATTTTTTGGGTTAGTTTGCTGGGGCTGCCATAACCTAGCACCCAGAGGAGTGACTTCAGTTCAGTTCAGTCACTCAGTCATGTCCAACTCTTTGTGACCCAGTGGACTGCAGCATGCCAGGCCTCCCTGTCCATCACCAACTTCCAGAGCCTACTCAAACTCATGTCCATAATCGGTGATGCAATTTAACCATCTCATCCTCTGATATCCCCTTCTCCTCCTGACTTCCATCTTTCCCAGCATCAGGGTATTCTCTAATGAGTCAGTTCTTCACATCAGGTGGCCAAAGTATTGGAGTTTCAGCTTCAGCATCAGTCCTTCCAATGAATATTCAGGACTGATTTCCTTTAGGATAGACTGGTTGGATCTCCTTGCGGTCCAAGGGACTCTCAAGAGTCTTCTCCGACACCACAGTTCAAAAGCATGAATTCTTCAGCACTCAACTTTCTTTATTGTCCAACTCTCACTCCATACATGACTACTGGAAAAACCATAGCGTTGACTAGATGGACCTTTGTTGGCAAAGTGATGTCTCTGCTTTTTAATATGCTGTCTAGGTTGATCATAGCTTTTCATCCAAGGAGCAGGTGTCTTTTAATTTCATGACTGCAATCACCATCTGCAGTGATTTTCGAGCCCTCCAAAAATAGTCTCTCACTGTTTCCATTGTTTCCCCATCTATTTGCCATGAAGTAATAGGACTGGATGCCATGATCTTAGTTTTCTGAATGTTGAGTTTTAAGCCAACTTTTTCACTCTCCTCTTTCACTTTCATCAAGAGACTCTTTAGTTCTTTTTCACTTTCTGTCATAAGGGTGGTGGCATCTATGTATCTGAGGTTGTTGATATTTCTCCCAGCAATCTTGATTCCAGCTTATGCCTCAGCCAACCCAGCATTTCTCATGATGTACTCTGCATATAAGTTAAATAAGCAGGGTGACAATATACAGCCTTGATGTACTCCTTTTCTTATTTGGAAACAGTCTGTTCTATGTCCAGTTCTAACTGTTACTTCTTGACCTGCATACATATTTCTCAAGAGGTAGGTCAGGTGGTCTGGTATTCCCATCTCTTTAAGAATTGTACAAAGTTTGCTGTGATCCACACAGTCAAAGGCTTTGGCATAGTGAATAAAGCAGAAGTAGATGTTCTTCTGGAACTCTCTTGCTTTTTTGATGATCCAACAGATGTTGGCAATTTGATCTCTGGTTTCTATGGCTTTTCTAAATCCAGCTTGAACATCTGGAAGTTCATGGTTCATGTACTGTTGAAGCCTGGCTTGGAGAATTTTGAGCATTACTTTGCTAGAGTGTGAGATGAGTGTAGTTGTGTGGTAGTTTGAGCATTCTTTGGCTTTACCTTTCATTGGGATTGGAATGAAAACTGACCTTGTCCAGTCCTGTGGCCACTGCTGAGTTTTCCAAATTTGCAGGCATATTGAGTGCAGCACTTTCATAGCATCATCTTTCCAGATTTGAAATAGCTCAACTGGAATTCCATCACCTCCACTAGCTTTGTTCGTAGTGATGCTTCCTAAGGCCCACTTGACTTCACATTCCAGGATGTCTGGCTCTAGGTGAGTGATCACACAATCATGATTATCGGGGTCGTGAAGATCTTTTTTGTACAGTTCTTCTGTGTATTCTTGCCACCTCTTCTTAATATCTTCTGCTTCTGTTAGGTCCATACAACTTCTGTCCTTTATTGTGCACTTATTTGCATGAAATGTTGCTTTGGTATCTATAATTTTCTTGAAGGGATCTCTAGTCTTTCCCATTCTGTTGTTTTTCTCTATTTCTTTGCACAGATCACTGAGGAAGTCGTTGTTATCTCGCCTTGCGATTCTTTGGAACTCTGCATTCAAATGGATATATCTTTCCTTTTGTCCATTGCCTTTAGCTTCTCTTTTTTTTTTCACAGCTATTTGTAAGGTCTCCTCAGACAACCATTTTGCCTTTTTGCATTTCTTTTTCTTGGAGATGGTTGATCACTGCCTCTTGTACAATGTCATGAACCTCTATCCATAGTTTTTCAGGCACTCTGTCTATCAGATCTAATCCCTTGAATCTATTTGTCACTTCCACTGTATAATTGTAAAGGATCTGATTTAGGTCATACCTGAATGGTCTAGTGGTTTTCCCTACTTTCTTCAACATAAGTCTGAATTTAGCAATAAGGAGTTCATGATCTTAGCTACAGTCAGCTCCCAGTTTTGTTTTTGCTGACTGTATAGAGCTTCTCCGTCTTTAGCTGCAAAGAATATAATCAATCTGATTTCGGTATTGATCAGCTGGTGATGTCCATAGGGTCTTGTCTTGTATTGTTGGAAGAGGGTGCTTGCTATGACCAATGAGTTCTCTTGGCAAAACTCTGTTAGCCTTTGACCTGCTTCGTTTTTCACTCCAGCACCAAATTTGCCTGTTACTCCGGGTATCTCTTGACTTCCTACTTTTTCATTCCAGTTCCCTAATATGAAAATGACATCTATTTTGGGTGTTAGTGCTAGAAGATCTTGTAGGTCTTCATAGAACCATTCAACTTCAGCTTCTTCAGCATTACTGGTTGGGGCATAGACTTGGATTACCATGATATTGAATGGTTTGCCTTGGAAACGAATAGAGATCATTCTGTCGTTTTTGAGATTGCATCCAAGTACTGCATTTCGGACTTTTCTGTTGACTATGATGGCTACTCCACTTCTTCTAAGGGATTCTCGCCCACAGTAGTAGATATAATGGTCATCTCAGTTAAATTCACCCATTCCAGTCCATTTTAGTTTGCTGATTCTTAGAATATCGACGTTCACTCTTGCCATCTCCTGTTTGACCACTTCCAATTTGCCTTGATTCATGGACCTAATTCCAGATTCCTATGCAATATTGGTCTTTACAGCATCGGGTCTTGCTTCCATCATCAGTCACATCCACAACTGGGGGTTGTTTTTGCTTTGGCTGCATCTCTTCATTCTTTCTGGTGTTGTTTCTCCACTGATCTCCAGTAGCATATTGGGCACCTACCAACCTGGGGAATTCATCTTTCAGTGTCCTATCTTTTTGCCTTTTCATACTGTTCATGGGGTGTTCAAGGCAGAAATACTGAAGTGGTTTGCCTTTCCCTTCTCCAGTGGACCACGTTTTGTCAGCACTCTCCACCATGACTCGTCCATCATGGGGGGCCCTACATGGCATGACTCATAGTTTCATTGAGTTAGACAAGGCTGTGGTCCATGTAATCAGATTGGTTAGTTTTCTGTAATTGTGGTTTTCAGTCTGTCTGCCCTCTGATGGAGAAGGATAAGAGACTTATGGAAGCTTCCTGATGGGAGAGACTGACTGGGAGAGAGTGACTTAAACAACAGAAATGTATGTTCTTGTCATTCTGGAAGCTAGAAATCCAAGATCAAGGAGTCTGCCATATTGGTTTCCTCAAAGATCTCTCACCTTGGTTGGCAGGTGGATGTCTTCTCTTTGTATATTCACAGGTCTCTTTTCTGTGAGTCTACTCTTTCATAAGGACACAAGTCAGATTGGATCAGACCCCACATTAATATTCTTATTTTAACTTAATCACCTCTTTAAAGACCCTGTTTCCAAATATAGTTGCCTCTGAGCTATGGGAGGTTAGGACTTCAACATATGAATTCAAAAGGGACACAGTCCAGTCCATAACACTCTCTCCCACCTTTGCTTTGTTCTTCCTCACCCAGGTACCATCACCCAAAAGTGTATGTGTGTTGGCTTTTTTTTTTTTCTCAACTTTTGATTTTATATTGGAGTATAGCTGATTAACAGTGTTGTGTTAGTTTCAGGTGTACAATAAAGTGATTCAATCATACATATACATGCATTTATTGTTTTTCAAATTCTTTTCCCAATTAGGTTGTTACAGAATATTGAGCAGAGTCCTCTATGCTGTACAGTATGTCCTTTTATACGTAAGGTTGTAAAAGTAAAAGTTGCTCAGTTGTGTCCAGCTCTTTTCGACCCGTGGACTATACAGTCCGTGGATTTTCCAGACCAGAATACTGGGGTGGGTATGCTTTCCCTTCTCCAGAGGATCTTCCTAAACCAGGGATCAAAAACCCAGGTCTCCCACATTGCAGGCAGATTCTTTACCAGCTGAGCCACCAGGGAAGCATACATAAGGTTATCCATTTTAAATACAGCAGTGTGCACATGTCAGTCCTAACTCCCTAACTATCCTTCCCCACTCACTCTTACCCCTGGCCCCTGGTAACCATAAGTTCCTTCTCTAAGTCTGTGAGTCTGTTACTGTTTTGTAGGTAAGTTCATTTGTATATTTTTTTTTTTAGATTCCACATATGTGATATCATATGATATTTTTCTTTCTCTGTCTGACTTACTTCACTCAGTATGACAATCTCCAGGTCCATTCATGTACTGCAAGTAGCATTGTTCATTTTAATGGCTGAGCAATATTCCATTGCATATGTGTACCACATCTTCATTATCCGTTCTTCTGTTAATGGACATTTAGATTGTATCCATGTTGTGGCAATTGTAAACAGTGTTGCAATGAACACTGGGGTATGTATATTCTTTCAGACTGTTTTTCTCTGAGTTTATGCCCAGGAGTGGGATTGCTAGTAGTTCTATTTTTAGTTTCTTAAAGAACTTCCACATTGTTCTCCATAGTGGCTGCATCAATTTACATTCCCACCATCAGTATAGGGGGCTTCTCTGATGGTTCAGAGGGTAAAGCATCTGCCTGTAATGCAGGAGACACAGTAGTTGTGGGTTTGATCCCTGGGTCAGGAAGAATCCCTGCAGGAGGAAATGGCAACCCTCTCCAGCATTCTTGCCTGAAAATTCCCATGGGCAGAGTATATTGGAAGGCTATAGACCAAAGGATTGCAAAAGAGTCAACACAACTGAACGACTAAGTATAAGCCCAACGGTATAAAAGATTTCCCTCCTCTCCACACCCTCTCCAGCAGCATTTATGGTATGTAGATTTTTTGGTGAGAGCCAAAAGCAAAATTACAATGAGATGTCACTTCACACCAGTCAGAATGGCTATCATCAAAAAATCCACAAACAATAAATGTGTGTTGGCTTAATTGTCCATTTCCACTAGAACATAAGGTCCCTGTGGGCAGGACTGTGTTGGCTTCCAGGGCCATGGTAACATTTCTGCACGGAGAATGTTGTCTGGACAACAGTGAAACTGGCTCACAGTTTCAATAGAGAACCAGAAACTTAAAAAAAAAAAAAAAAACCCAGGGAATATTAGTCAGCAAAAATAGGTATTTGTGAAAGTCTTGAGATATATTACTTTGATTGTCCAACGCCTTTTTTCAAGCAAAGACCCTGCACTAAGTAAAGTTTTATAATTTGTGGTTAAAATGTTCACATAAGCTTGCCAACAATATATCCTTGGAAAAAACCATTCTCTTTTACTGGAAATATATACTTTTTTTTTGGTACTAAAATACTTTAGAAAAAATATGATAAGATTAAACAGACTTTTAAAAAATGGAATGTCCTTACTCAGAAACAAATAAACAAGCAAACAAAAAAGAAAGAAAGAAAGAAAAGAAAAAGGAAAAGAAAATATTTCTTTAAAAATGTTGCTACTCCTGAAACCCCAACATCTGGGTATCATGGTCATGGGCCTACTTTCTGTCATCAGTTAACTGACTTTCTGTATATCCTTCCAAGGCTTCTTTTGTAATGAATTGTGACATGTGGGGATTAATTTCATTTCCCTTTTTGCACTTAAAAATGAAAATTTAAAAAGCAAAGGAAATATAAACCTACACACAGATCTTTTTTTTTTTTTTAATCTGTAGTTCTCACTGGTTTTACATAAAATTTCCAAATGAAAAGTCTGGAGAACTTAATCACAGAAAACAGTTCATGAATTAGAGCCATTTTTGAATAGGGGTGAACTAAACATATCAAATGGGCTTCCCTGGTGGCTTAGAGGTAAAGAATCTACCTGCAGTGCAGGAGTCACAGGAGATGCAGATTCGATTCCTGGGTTAGGAACATCCCCTGGAGGAGGGCATGGCAACCCACTCCAGTATTTTTGCTGGGAAAATCCCATGGACAGAAGATCCTGGTGGGCTACAGTCCATGGGGTTGCAAAGAGTTGGACACAACTGAAGTGACTGAGCACAGCATGGCAGACATATCAAATGCCAGTATTTAGCCTAGAATTTCTCTTAGAAAATAGTTCTCAAACTTGAGTGTAGATCAGCGTCACACAGATTACTGGTCTTCCCTCCTAGAGCTTCTGATTCAGTAGTTATAAGGGTGTACCCAAGAACATGCATTCCTAACAAAGTCTTAGGTGATGCTTATGATTTTCTGTGGTGTTACTTTTGGAACCTCTCTCTAAGACATAATGATGGCATTGGAGTGGTAGCAGTTGGCTTTCCTGAAGAAATTTTCCCAAAGTCCTAGGTGATCCTGATAGTTGGCAGAAAGTTTAGAGTAGAGAGTGTTTAGCAATTACATGATGTTTCACCCTCTTGCTTTAGAAGCCAAACTACTTCTATAGCTAATTACATGGGAAAAGAGAGGGAAACTTGGTAGATATTTAGTCTATAAAAAAAAAAGCATCATATGGGAGAAATGGATTGGGAGCTATGGATTAACAGATGTAAACTATTATATATAGAACGGATAAACAACAAGGGTCCTAATGTGTAGCACAGGGAACTATATTCAATATCTTCCAATAAACCATAATGGAAAAGAACATAAAAAAGAATGTGTATATCTATATATCACCACCTGGAATGCCCATTATATATAAGGGAATTATATATATATATAGGGCACTTATATATATATATATATATATATAGTCCATCCCAGGTGGCGCTAGTAGTAAAGAACCCTCCTGCCAATGCAGGAGACTCAAGAGACGTGGGTTTGATTCCTGGGTTGGGAAGATTCCCTGGAGCAGGAAATGGCACTCCACTCCAATATTCCTGATTTTTATGGGCAGAGAAGCCTGGGGAGCTACAGTCCTTGGGGAAGACATTTTACCCTTTCATAATTTATCTTTAACAGGTCTATTGCTATCTATTGAGAGATCAATTTAATGAAGTTATTTGTGTCTCTTATCTTTTAATTTAATAATTCAAGGCTACTAGCAAATTCACAGATCAAAGGTTTAAGTCTTAATTGGTCACTTGCCTTTTAAGGTGCCTTAATCATTTGAATGTAGTTATATTGCACTGTTAATATAAATTTCATGGCTTTTTTTCTTTCATTTCTGTTCAAATACTCATTTTGAGGTGTTCCTCATTTGTTCTCCTTCAGTCAGCCTGTTTTTCTCAACCCAATGATGTTGGTTCTGATAGCAACTAGCATATCATTAACTACTCTGAGTGGCTACGCACAGCACTGTAATCCTCAGAGTGTCATCTGTGAATAGAGGGGTGGAGAATCCTATCTTCCTGCCACTACCTACACCTCCACACCTGAGATTTAATGAATTAATTGATTAAGCTCAATGTCTTGCAAATGGTGGGGTCTTCATAAATACCAGATGAATCTGCATAAAGGAGTAGAAGACTGGAAGCTACTTAGACAATTTTGGTGTTGATATAACAGGTCAAATATGCTCCCCAACCACCCAACTGTTCGCTAAATTAGGAAAAATGCATGCATGTTGTTTTGCCTTGAAGCAACTTTGAGCAATCGCACTTGATGTAAAATAAAAACCTAGTGATGCAGATCTTGAAATCAAGCCTGTACCTGTACAATTTTTAAAAATCAGAACATAGTATATCATTAATGCTAAAAACATAAATACTGATCTCATGGATGGAGTTAAGATGATGAGAGCCTCACACACCTGAATTGCCTCTTCTGGTCATCTTCAGTAGACACAGATTATAACCCAACTTTGAACGTAAAGAATAAAAAGTGAAGGTGAAAGTTGCTCAGTCGTGCCCAACTCTTTGTGACCCCATGGACTATATACAGTCTATGGAATTCTCCAGGCCAGAATACTGGAGTGGTTAGCCTTTCCCTTCTCCAGGGGAATCTTCCCAACCCAGGGATCGAACCCATGTCTCCCCCTTGCAGGCAGATTCTTTACCAGCTGAGCCACAAGGGAAGCCCTTAGTATGAGTCAAAAAATGGGTAAAAACAATTTTGTTGATTCTGGTATAAACTGCTATTATATATTGCTATATACTGCTGCTTATCCCTTGATATTCACCCTCTACCTTCTACTTTAGCACAGAATCCCTGAGTTTTAACTGAATTTACAGCTGTCAGGAAAAATAAGAACACCTTTTTTCCCTCCCATGAAGCTAAGTGTGACTGTGTAACTAACTTCTGGCCAATGAGGTGAAAGTAGAAGTGTATGCAACTTCTGAGAAATGTCTTTAAAGCAGGGACTGAGAGGCAATATAGATTTCCTTGTCCCTTCCTCCACCCTTCTGTTATAGTGAAGACATCATAGATAAAAACGAAGCCGCCATCTTAAACAGGAAGTGACTTTCAGAGTGGAAGTCACCTATGAAAAAGCAAAAAAGTAGGAAGGATATGAGTTCTGAACTTTGTGGAAGAGGGCCACTATGGTCACCTTAATTTGCCTGAAACAGGAGAGATCAAATTCTTACATTTACCATTGTTAGTTGCAATTTCACTATTATGCACAGTAAAATCCAATCTTAACTATTAGTCTTATTGCAGAAGGATTTGGAGGTCAAATATGAACATAACATTATAGAAACTTCCTTGTCACCCTCAAGAAACTATGACTTTCTTGAAAAGGTGTATTTCTTTCTCACTTTATTTGCTCATTATTTAGAATATAAACAAATGGTTACAAAAACAGGACAATTCTACAAGTCATGTGTGCATTCGTAACAGTATTTTTACTGAAAGAGGTTTCTGTGAATATATATATGAGAAAAATATATTAAAAATTAGGGTTTTATGAGACAAAGTTACAGAGTTAAAAAATAGAATATATCTGCAAAATTCTTCTATTTAGAATCATATGCATCTTTGGAAGCCACCCCAAATCCTTTGTAAAACAGAGCAGAATAAAGACCAAATCAACATAAAACAAACAACTTTTTAGAATATAGTATAGATGCAACTTCTAACCAGTGCTAGTCCTATATTGAGAAGACCCCCTGGAGAAGGAAATGGCATCCCACTCCAGTATTCTTGCTCTGGAAATCTGATGGACAGAGGAGCCTGGCAGGCTACAGTCCATGGGGTCTCAAAGAGTTGATGCAACTGAGCGACTAAACAACAACAACAGATTATCCATGGAAATGTGTGTCATTACCTGATAAGAAGGCTGCTTTTGCACAGGTGAAGATTGAGCTTCTTCAGCTAACAGCATCAGCAAAGCTCTGACACCTACCTATTTAACCCTCGCCTTTCCTCTGATCAAGTGGTACCAATTTACACGTCAGCTCTGGCAAAGGGATCAGGCACTGACCAAAGTAGAAACTGAGGCCACCGGTTCATCCTATGCAAACAACTCTATGACCACCATGTGATAACTTTTCGTGTTCATAGATCAGGAAAAGATCTTTACCAAAAATGTTCAGTTGTCAAAGAACCATTTCACCTCTTGTGTGCACACATGTGCACATGCACACAAATATGTTTTGAGAAAATGAAGATAAGAGAACTGATCTATCCTAAAACTTTAAATCTTGATTAAAGGCATTCACATATTTATATACGAAGGAGTCATGGTTAAAGGTTAAAAATGCATATGCCACCATGATATCATATATTGGTTTGTTATATGGATCTGTTATTTGGGTGGGCATAGAAAGCAAAGCATTTGAAATGAAGTAAAGACAAATGAAATCTCTAATCAGTTTATGGTCCTGGAGAATTTTCAAACCAAAATTATTATAAGAGTAATGTAAGCAGGAAGATATAAGAAAAAAAAGCGAAAGAAAAGAAAGGAAAAAAAAAAAAGAAAGTTAAGTGGAATTTAAGTTGTCAGGCTACAGTGTAGAACTCCATTACCATATCTTTCCTTTTTTTAATAGTATTCTCTGAAAAGCACTAGATGTAATAAAGTCAATTTAAAATTTGTTCTACCAATCTTTTGCATCTGTAATTTTCCCATTAAACGTAAATGCCCATGAGGCAAGCTATTTGCATTACATTGCATTTGCAGTCTTTAAAACAAACTATAAATCCGCTCCTTGTTTCATGTGATTGATGCTGTGTGTATAAATACCACCATAAACCTCAAAGGGGGCTAACAGTGACAGTAAATTAAAGTTTTCAAGTCTGGCAGCATCTCAGCACTCCAGCCCTTGATCTTAAGCAGTGTTGTTAACCCCCGCCTCATTGCCCTCCTGAACTCACCTTTTTTTCCCCTTCTTTCCTGCTCTGCCCCCCATTCTGATTTCCTTGGGAAACACCTTCCCGGCCATGCAAGTCACACCAGGGCAGGGAGAGGCAGTTAATTAAACCGAGGCTGCAGTGGGCTTGCTGGAGAGCTAAAGGCCCTGACTTGCAGCCTTCCAGTATCTGACATCAAGAATCTTGCAGACCCCTTCCCTCTGTAAACAATGGTCAGCCACAGAGGTACTGATTAACTGGCAAAATCCCCATGATTAGCTGCTTTCATGGTGATTGTCTTCTGCTCAGCGGCCTTCCCTTTGGGAGGAGGAGACATGAGTAGTTGATGGAGAAAGGATGCAGAGGAAAAGGAGGAAAGAAAGACTTCTCACTATATTTTTCAATTTCCATGTGTTGAATCACCTCTCCATCTTCATTATTTTATTCTCCATTTTGAAAGGGCGTGACTGATGTAATTACTTTTTATTAAAAATTAGCCTGGCCAAGAGCATCTTCACCTAGATTGGAGGGGTTACTTGAAACATAAACAAAGCTAATGCCTTTCTAGAGATTCAGAGGACCCTTTAGTCTCTGTAATTAATTGATGGGTACAGCTGGTAAATTATTCCTTGTCTCCATCTCACTGCAGTTGAAATAGATTTGGAGAAAATGGTGATCAAAATGGTGATCCTGGAGAAATCATAACTGTTGACCCACTGACTTTGCCTCCCCTCCCACTGTGTGGTGAGTCTTCTCGCACTTGGAACAGTAAATTCCTTGACCAACCTCATGTGATGGCTCCCAAAATTGAGCCAAGGCTAATTGATTCAGAGTGCGTTGTGGTTTCTTATTGTTATCTCAAATGCTCCCCACATTTTTTTTTTGACTTTTTTCCCTAGAATAAAAGGAACATAATTGTAAAATCCCATATCAATTTTTTTCTGTAGCTGTATGTTTCATATATGACTTCAAAATAGGAATGTAAATTAGCAGAACCTCACAGCTCATATATGCAAAATTCTTGGGGGAATGACAAATCATCAAGGATGGGTAAATTATTCCTCCAGAAGGGAAAGGAAAGACACAGAGGAAAAGCAATTGGGAGGGATGGGAGAAAGGAAGACTGAGGAAGAGAAGTGAAGGCAATGAAGCAATGAAGCTAATTAATTAATTTAGGCTATTAATCTGGACCACATGTCCTCTGACGATCTCTGAATCAATGGTGGATCCCAAGTGAATATTGACAGGGACACTGAGATATATTTGGAAAAAAATACTTCTATGCTTTTTCATTTCCTCTATGATCTTTTAAGGATCTAGGAGGAAGAATCCAAGAAGTATTGACACTCTAAAGAGAGTGTCTCTACCCAAGATAGATTTCTGGAGACTTCCTTTGTCCTTTTTCTTCTGAAAGACAGAACTCCCGACCATGGAACCTGCTTCTTCTGCTGCCTAGAAGCCTTCTTCAAGAAGGTAGCTGTGACAATCCATTCATCTTTCTCATTATACCGCTGTTTTTACAAGTCTTCCATATGCCTGATGTAACGAAAGTGAAAATTCGTGTTGACTTGGTTAAAGACACGAAGTTTATTATCATTTCTGCAAGGGACTCTTGGAACTCATTTATAGTCAAGTAAATAAATGGTGGAGAAGAGGCAGGAAACAGCTATTTATAGTCTTCACTATGTGTCTGTCACCCTATTTGGTGATTTCACATGTTATCAACCTTTGCAATAATCCCGTCAGGCAGTTTCATTTTTCTTTGTCAATAAAATAGGAAAAATGATGTCTAAGAAACATGTTCAAAGTCCTCCAAATGATAACTGGCAGTAGTTTTTTTTTTTTGAGAGATTGTCTTTTTCTCTCTTCAAAGTTTCTAATGGAGCCTGTTCCAAAATACAAAATTTGAAATCTTAAAGGCAGATCCTAAGGACAGAGCCATAGACACCAGCGTCTTCCAGTAAACAACTGGGTCCACCTGGTTTTGAGGCTATTCATACAAGAGTTTAGAGCCTGATGCATATTCTGGCCATCTGGTTATTGTTTCTGCTGTTGCAAATAAACAGAATAAGGAAACTAAATTCTAGTGTGTGTGTGTGTGTGTGTGTGTGTGTGTGTGTGTGTGTGTGTGTGTGTGTGTGTTATACATGTGTATCGGGTATAGAGAGACCAAGAAACAGAATGGTACAGTAGAAAGAGAGCCTGAAAGAAAAGTGCACATGTTGGAATGGATAGAATTTGGTGTAACAATTAGAAACAGGGAAAGCTAAATGCAATATCTTAAACTTCTGTCTTCCCTTCCCCCCTTCCTTCCCAATTATTCTTCCCCTGTGCCTTTCTTTTCCTTCTGGATTAATAATTTACACATTTTTGAAGGTTTATCACCCCCCCCCCAAGAATTTTGCATAAATGACCAGTGGAGGTTCTTTTCATCTGCATTCTTATTTTTTTTTTTTTTTTCATCTGCATTCTTATTTTGAAGTCATACACGAAACATACAACTTGAAAAAAATTGACGTAGGATTTGAAGATTTTTTGTTTTTCTTTTAGTCTAGGAAAAAATACAAAAAAAGAAAAAATTACTCTGGGGAGTGCTTGAGATACCCCAGTGCACCTTGAATCAATTAGCTTTGGCAAAAGTTTGGGGAGCAACCCCACATGATTATGCTCAAAACCACACAAAAGCCCTTTACAAAAATAAACATTTTCTCTCCATACCTTGATGGTGCTAGTGGTAAAGAGACTCCACCTGCAATACAGGAGACTAAGGGGATGCAGGTTCAATCCCTGGGTCAGGAAGATCCCCCTGGAGGAGGAAACGGCAACCCACTCCAGTATTCTTGCCTGGAGAATCCCATGGACAAAGGAGCCTGCAGGCTACAGTCTGTGGGGTCATAAAGAGTCGGGCACAACTTAGCACACACACGCTCCATATCTTGGGCTTCCTAGGTAGTGCTAGTAGTAAAGAACCCACTTGCCAATGGAGGAGATATGAGACACAGATTTGATCCCTGGGTTGGGAAGATACCCTGGAGGAGGGCATGACTACCCAGTCTAGTATTCTTACCTAGAGAATCCCATGGAAAGAAGAGCCTAACAGGCTACAATCCATAGAGTTGAACATAGTTAAGACTGAAGTGACTTACACATGTACATGCACACTCCATACCTTTCTGGCCCTAATGTAACAGTTATCCCGTTGAGATTCACCGTTTCAGAACTCTTTTCACTTTATTCTTATTCCTAACTCATAAATCAAAATTATTCATTTGTGTCCCCTCTCCTTGAAGGACTCTTTCAGGTTAGATGCACTGACAAACTGATTCCCATTCCAGGGTCATCAGAAAATAATTCATATGTGTGTCTATTTGATTCACAAAATTTAAGGCCTTAAATCAAAGGAAGGACTAATCGTGTAAAATACCTGGTCTCCATTTATGTGGTGATAGTGGGTATGATCTTAAAGCAAATAGGAGTGTTGTCCTATGAATAATTCCTACCTGCACCTTTGCTCATGGCCTTCAAGGGGCTTCCCTGGTAGCTCAGTGGTAAAGAATCCACCTGCAATGCAGGAGACCTGGGTTTGGAAGATCCCCTGCAGAAGGAAATGGCAACCCACTCCAGTAATCTCACCTGGGAAAGTCCCATGGACAGAGGAGCCAAGTGGACAACAGTCCATGGGGTCGCAAAGAGTCAGACACAACTTAGCAACTGAAACAACAAAATCAGGGGCTCTTCCTTTCTGTGATTCCTTGTGCTAGGGGATCTGCAGATATTTCAAGCTCTGAGTGTGAGTCTTGGATGAGTTTAAATATTAATCTCAGGGACTGATATTCTCATGTTGTTCTCATGTCATTGAACCTGTCAATATTCTTTGATGTCAGCTTACTTTTACTTAATTTAAATACATAAAAAGGTGATTACCTTTAAGGAGAACAAAAAATTCAATAAGGCACAATGCCTGCCTTTGAGGAGAGTACACACTATTACTATTTAATATGAAATAAAATGTAGTAAGTGATTGCAAATGGTGCAAAATGTGATGAGAATTCTGAGGCAAAAGATAGGGTTTTAGACTTGGCTCATAGTATTATATCCCTTGTTCTTAAAGGGCACCAAGAACTGAAAGGTCTTTGTCCTTCACCTCAGAAAGTTTCTGTCTTATTCAGTGAGAGTGGGTATAGAGGTAAGAATGAAATGTAGAAGAGAAAGAGATTTCTCACTGAAAGAGAAATTAATATAAATAATGACCAATTAATATAAATATCTAATGGCAGGGGCCAAATTCTAGCTTGAAGGGGAGTTATGAGTACCTGTAGCATGTCTTCTGCAATGCCATGTAAAAATTGATGAGGAGAATGGTATAATTGAAAATACATCTATTTCAGTCAATATTAATTTGATTCTTGATACCATGCACTTTTGTTGAATGGATTATGTATCAAAGTGTGGAGGGAATGTGAATTAGAATTGGGACCAGGACAGACAGAGCTGAGAGTAATGGAAAATGCTACCCAGGAGGAAGTTTTTGTCTTAGGCAAATGAAAAACACGGATTGGAGCAAGGGGAGATTTCCTGAGTAGGGGATGACCTAGGAAAGTCTAGGGGTAGAAACCAGCAAATAAAGATGGGAGATGGTAGGATGCTTGACACGGCCAAGAAAGATCTCTACAAAGACCAGAGAGGTGAGAGAGTCAGAGGGAATGGCTGTTCCTGTTTTGAACCACAGATTGCTGGGAAGGTCAACTGGAAGGTCAAGATGATCACTCTGGTAATTTAAGTGGGCAAGTGGGCTGGGTGGAGATTGTGGAAAATGGGGGGAGAGAGTATGTTTGGTTGGATAGCTGCTCAAATCAAGCCTTTTGTTTACAGGTGGAAATGAAGCTCCTGTGTTGCCAGATTTGAATTTTGAAGAAAAACTTAACAATCTATACTTTTTCTTTGAAGTCTGTCAATTGTTAAATGTTGGCCACTCATTCAAATATCAGGCCCTTTCCTACAGATGCATCATTAAACAAAAAAGAACAGAAAGGCATGTTCCAGTCTTCCTTGGTGAGAGCTCTAATCTGATTAATTTTGGTCGTACCTAAATGTATTTAATTATTTTTGGCCTGACAGTATAAAGTGATTGTGGAAAAAAAAAAAATCTCTGTTGCTATTGTGAGAAACATGAACAAAATTCTCAGTTTTCCACTTTAAAAGATTTGCAAAGTTGTTTGATCTGTTTCATCATGCCTTTCTGTTAGGAAGAAGACATATTACATACTAGAAATATAAGCGGCTAAGTAGTGCACACGAAGTAAATTTGTACTTTTGATTCTACTGTGGCTTTGAATTTTTGTGCTTTTTTCCAGTCTTGAATATATGTATTCTTGATGCTTACTTATTTATACATCTTAATACCCCCTATTATATCATCTGGGGAAAAATAACTTCTTTGTTTTTGTTTTTTTTCTTTTTATGCAAAACGAGAAAGATACTGCTAGCAAATCACAAGCCTGGAATCTCCAAATGAGTCATATAATCAAACCCTACAATTGACACAGACTCTATAAACAGAGACTATCAGAGTTGAAACTCATAGTAAAAAACAGGATTGTAGCAGATTCTGTTGTGTTACAGAACTCATTTCTGTTTCATTTCAGCCGTGCATCCGTGTTCTTAAAACTTTCAGATTTGGCAAGCACAGCATTTCCACTGCCCAATGTCAAAGGCATCCCTCTTCAATATTATAAAAGCTCACATCTTTGTCAGGTCATTACTGTTTTTCAGGAATTAATTGATAGGGATTACCTGAAGAATCCAGAGAAAGAGCAGGTGCTTCGACCTGGCTATCACGGAGGCGGTAATAAACGTAATGATGGCTTGCTGCCTGAGGATTCGTGGCACCAGGTACCCATTTCAGCCCAAACAGATTGCAAATACATCCCTCCTCTCCAATCACCCTATTAATTTGGAAATACTTAGATCTAAATTTCAGCATAGGAATCTACAGATCCTACCAATTACAATAAGCCACCCTGTCCTACTAAAACCGCCACAGTGCTGTTTGGTTTAACAGAGAATGATAATTTAACTTTGGAATAATCTTGTCATTGTAAAAAGAATTAAAATTATAACTCTCCCACAATCGTGCTGTGCAGCTTTCAATAGACAGTAGTGCGCCGAATTTCAAGTAATATTCTTCTGTTGCCCCATATCCCCAGGTCCTGGATAAAAATGAAATGTGCATTTCATAAGAAGATCACAGTGAGCAGTAATAAGAAAAAGTATTCAATCAAAGTCAATTGGTTAAAGCTTTGGGGATGGGCTCAAGTCACCATTTTCTTCTTCTTCTTTTTTTTAATAAGGACACAAATAAAAAAATTAAACTAAGCTATTTTTCCGCCTCCACCAGATTGAACCAGCTAGGGAAATAGATGCCGTTATATCTTTAGCAACATGAAGATAATGTCCACTGGATTGTTTCAGAATTAGTAGAAGCATCATCAATCACCTCAATTACAATGAACAAAAATTCTAGTCAATGTAATATAAGATCCTTTAAGTGTAACCTGAGGTCAAATAAAAATATATACCTGATGCCATTGTGTTACTGCCCCCAATTAAAAAAAATAGGCAGGGGGAGAGGAAGTGTATTTTTTCCATTGTTGTTTCGTGCTCAGTCGTGTCCGACTCTTTGCAACCCCATGGCCTATAGCCTTCCAGGCTCCTCTGTCTCTGGGATTCCCAAGGCAAGGACACTAGAGTGGGTTGCCATTTCCTTCTCCAGGGGATTTTCCAGACTGAGGGATCAAACCTAAGTCTCCTGCATTGGCGGGCAGATTCTTTGCCTCTGAGCTGCCAGGGAAGCCCTATTTTCTATTAAATTTATATATATATTAAAAAAAAGAAAAAAACCTGGTGCTGCCAGGTCTTTGAATTCTCAGGATTTCTATTTTCAGAGTTGTCAAGAAAACTGAAAACAGAAATTGCCCAGAGGATGTTTTAATTATTTGAAAAATTAAGAGGCATGTATAATTGTATATTTCTAAGGTTTTTAGATAGTCCTTTGAATTGGCTTCTTTTTTGGAAAGCATTTTTTTAAATAAGGAATTTTATCATGCTAGATGTAAATAAATCAGTTTTCAAAAACAAAAAATACTCCCCAGTGTGGTCAAACATATTTTCACATTGGCATCCTTTGGTCTTGCACAGAAATAAAACATCTTCCAAAATTTTGAAATCTAGGAAACAAAACCCAGACTGCCCAAGCAGGCATATTTTTGTGAAAATCTTGAGTAAAGCTTTTTTTTTTTTTCCTTTTACCTACTAGGAAATCTTTTTATAGCCAGGATTACAGCTAGCATGTTATGCCACTCTGAAACAGTTGGGAACTTTCATTCATCCACATTCACTGTAAAAGGAATTTTGCTCTGTCTCAGCTCATTATAAGCAGATGCTACTGAATATATCGAAAAAAAAAAAATTCAGTGGTACCTAAGAATAAAAAAAAAATACCAAACGCTTAAAACAATAGTTGTTTAGAGAGACCTCCACAGATCCCAGTGCTCCGGAACCTTCTCCTGGGTTGTGAACAATCGAAGATTTATTCGAGCTCTCTGCACACTGGGAAATGAAGACCCAGAAGCTCATTATCATGTCTATTAAAAAGCAGAAACTGGGGTACATCTAAGAAAAGATGTATTACTTTTTAAACCGCACAGCAAACCGCAGACCAATAGGGACTTGAACTATATAAAAATACTCTCAGCAGTAGGAGAGTGGGGAGGGAGTGAGGGGCGGGGGGTGAAATTCACTCTCCCAAACAGCAGGAAAACACCACACTAGTAACTTCCATTGTTGTCATAGCTTTGGAAAAGTGGCTCTATCCTATCCTCCTTGAAAAGTGATTTTTGAAGTCAGACTTTTGGTTTGATCAGAAGACTAAATGGGACTATTAGAGTAACTTTGGGGACCCAGCTCCAGGAAGGGTGAGGGAGGGTTTGATTAGCAATGACCAGTTAAATTCTACTTAACCTCAATTAGAAACCTTCACCTTTGCTAATTGGATTAATTTGTCAGTATGCAGTATACTTATGAAGTGTACTGAAGCCAACTTTGTGCTACTCTATGATGAGATAAAAATCATCAGTATGGGGTGACTCATTTCTTAAGAGTGCATCTATAGCCAATTTCTGCAAAGGTAGGACAAAGTTGAATTTTACTATCAAGTTGGAAGAGACATTTATTACAGTGATTCTCTTCGCAGCCTGAAAAAAAATATGCCCAGTAAGCAAATTCTCTTTCAATTAAAAGCTTTCCAAACTTAGGATTTAATGAAACTTTAATTAAAGCCAGTGGATAAGTCATGTTCAGGAAAAATAAATAAATAAATCAAGGTACTCAAAAGTGTCCTTTTCATTCTCTCTTGACTAATCAAGAGATACTGTTTCTCTTTCCTTTATTTATTTTTTTCTTAGTGTTTTGTGCACAGAAGGACTCAGACCAACAAAACCTGTTGCATCTTAGACCATCCCATCACCCAAAGACAAGTAATGTCTACTTTCTCATTAAAATGGCAAAGCACGTGACCATGCTGCATCCAGTAACATGTTTCAGAGAGTGGCAGTGTGCTTCCCACACGGCTCAGTGGTAAAGAGCTCATCTGCCAATGCAGGAGCTGCAGGTTCAATCCCTGGGCCAGGAAGACCCCTTGGAGAAGGAAATGGCAACCTACTCCAGTATTCTTGCCTGGGAAATCCCATGGACAGAGGAGCCTGATGGGTTACAGTCCAAGGGGTGGCAAAAGAGCTGGACACGACTTAGCGACAGAGCATGCAGTCATGTTCTTTGTGAACAGTCTACTTCACAAAAACTAAGCATCACATTTGCAGGACAGTTTGTTGGGCTCCATTTTAACGATAAAAATATAATATGATATTTCTCAACCTGTTAGGGTATCTGTGAACGGGTCCAGTTTGAAGAAAATAAAATGACAATGTCAATCACGCATATTTCCCTGCGGTGGAAATAAAATCCCTCCAAGCGGGTCCAAGCTGGAGTGAACAGAGAATCTCTTATACTTGAAAATATGTTAATAAGGCTGCAAAATATTGTGTCTTCAAATTGGCTAAAGGGCAAATAGCTATCGTCAGCATCATCCATCTCCTGGGTGAACCTCACCCATCTGCTTAAACAGACACAAGGCTACCAATGTCGTGTACATGCTTCAAAGTACAAAAGAGAATCTGTGGCATTTTCTGCTTTTATCTATTTCACAAAGGGAGGCATGGGAAATTCGTATTCCATAGATATTATAAAGGAATATAGGTTGTGTTTAAGAGGTCAACTTTTTCTCTTTTCTTTTTTCTCTTGTAATAAAGGTGCTACAAATAGGAACTTAAATTCTTTGCCTTTACAAACAAAGCAGTTCACAGGAAGGAGACAGTAAAAATGATCAAATTATGACAATTAATGGCAATATACAGTGCTTCCTCTGTGTGTGTGTGGGTGTGTGTGGGTGTGTGTGTGATCTACCTATGACCAGGGCACTGAACATTCCTTGTCTATAACCTGAACCAAACCTCATTGTCACCTGTTGATAATGAGAAGAAAGGAAGCCAAGCATCAGGATCAGGGCACAATAATGTCTGTTGACAATAAATTATCAAAACAATAATCATGTTTAGCCAATCCCTTTGTGTAGAACTGTTATTATGATTCCAGTGCCAGCTGTCTGAAACTTTAATTTAAGTGCTTGCTTTAGGCAAGACATTTGGAATGCTAGTTTAGAATGTTTTATAGCTCAAGCAATATGTTTTACTAACCTCAAATACTGTGATGATGGTTTAAATGGTGACTATAATTTGTACATGGGGGCTCCAGGGTGAGTTCTGCTTTTCCAGAGAAGTGTCTGCTGCATCAAAAATTCAGACATTTCTGGGTTATCTTGGGCTCCCTAAGCTTGGGGGCCCTGGATGTTGCATCTTCCTGCCCACAGGTAAGTACTGCAGATGGTTAACTTTGGGGAAGTTGCTTCAAGTTGCTGCAGTTGGAATGTTCCTCAGAAACAGCCATGTTCAGTGGAAAGCACAATGCTAGAAAAGCTATGGTTTAGTGTTAGGTGGGTAAGTAACTTTCATTCTGTTCCTCACCAACCATTCTCTTGAGTCTAGACCTTGAAAAGAAGGCAAAAACCAGATCCTGTCACTGTCTCCACCACATATTCATCATTCCTTAGTAATGGATCAGCAAGATGTTGGTATGTTGATCATAAAGGATAAGATTCTACCTTAAATATAGGAGGCCCCAGGATATAATCCATCTATAAGAATTTTTGCAGTTGTCCTTATCGAGCATAAATTATAAGAATGGAAAGATGAAGGCCATTTAAGATTAGTTGCAATGTACTTCTTTATACTAGACTATTGTTAAGATAATATAATTTTAATAACGTTATTATGTCACTTTAGAATAAATTCTAAAGCATATTATATCCACTATCTCAATATCATAGCAGCATCTTTTCATGATAAAGTCTCATTCTGCAATGGAAATTTCAGGAATTTAAAGAAGTTATATTGTTACTGAAAGGTAGGGGTCTGGCTGCTCTCCACTCAAAAGCCATTATAGAGGCCAGGTTGAAGGAAAGGAAAGTTTGCTTTATTTCAAATGCTGGCAACTGGGGGGTGGGCAGGGCAGACATCTGTCCAAAGGCTGACTCCCACCACTGACACTCAGTGGACAACAGCTTTTATAGACACGGTGGGGAGGGGAGGCTACATGCAGAAACAGCACAGTCAGCTGACAGTCATGTTCAAATTGATCATTGGTGGTTCTGACCAGCGCCATCTTAGTTATTTTAGGTACAGTTAACCTTATTGGTTTGTTTCCATTTCTTTGAGGCCAGTTCTCAGAACTGTGACAGCTTATGTCAGAGTACAGTCTGGTCATCACGTGGTTAGAGGATGTTTCACTGGAATGCCTCATTGTTTTGGGAGTACCCAATTTTTAAATCTTCAAAGTTTAGCATATAACTGATGCCTGTGATGATGCAACTGGACTCAACCTGAGTCAACTCAGTTATTTACTGGGTTTTTACTGGATTATTTACAGTAGTGATCAGTGTCCACACAATCAAATGGATCAACTATTTGGCAATTCAAAGTGGATAATATAGCATAATATTTTGGGGCCTCACTTTTGAGGTGAAATTGGCATGACTATTTTCTTGCTTTGTCTATTTTTTAAAATTGATTTTCATGCAATGATCAATGTTGATAATATTTTTTAAAATGTTCATTCTGTTAACTGTTAGATGATAAGATAGTGAGAGATTTTGTTTTTTAATAAAATGCTATATATTTTCCATTAAGAAAATTTGATTTTTTTCATCATAATGATATTCATTTTCATGTCTCTATATGCAGTGACCAAGTTTTCTCTTTAAAATGGTTCAAGCACCCAGTCCTTTTATTTCATCTCTATAACATTTATGCAGGCCTACATTTTTATGTCAGTATTTTGACTCGTGGTAAGGTCTAGTGAAAAGTTTGCACTCTATTGCTTTTCTTATCATCCTTAAATACCATCTTATCCTTTTTGTCAATCACTTTCCTGCTCAATCTTCTGTAGGCTACTTTTTCCACCAGCTTTCTAAGTAGATTTCACACATTCATCTATTTGTTCATTTACCCACTTATTCAATAAATGGTTATCACCAACTACAATGTCAAGAGAGTAGGCATTGCGTGAACTGCAAACAAGTAATGGTTTCTACCCTCATGGGTTTTAAAATCTAGTTTTGGAAATAAAATCCATAAAAATAGTTTCAGTATAGAGGCCCTAATATCAGATTGTCTGTGATGGAAACCATGTTCCTCAATTCATCAGTTGTATCTTTGGGCAATTTACTTAATCAAGCTAACCCAAGGGATTATTGTAAGCATTAAATGAGATAATACATGTAAAGCCTTAGAGCATTCTGGTTTAACAAAAGCACTCAAGACAAGTTCAATGGAATGGTTAAGGAGAAGAGAATAAATAAGTATAATTCAAGGAGATTTGAAACAAACCGAAAGAAGGACGAAAAATGTTGGTCACTCAGTCATGTCCTACTCTTTGCTACCCCATGGCCTGTAGCCCACCGCTTCCTCTGTCCTTGGAATTCTCCAGGCAAGAAGACTGTAGTGAGTAGCCATTCCTTTCTCCAGGGGATCTTCCTGACCCAGGGATCAGACCTGGATCTCCTGCATTGCAAATTCTTTACCACCTGAGCCATGAGGGAAGCCCAAATAAAGCCTTGGAGCATTCTGGTTTAACAGAAGCACTCAAAACAAGTTCAATGGAATGGTTAAGGGGAGAAGAATAAGTACATATAGTTTAAGAACATTTGAAACAAACCAAAAGAAGGAAGGAAAGGAGGGGGCTGAGGTCTTTCAAAGAGAGGAGGAAACCATTCCACACATGAGTGCTTACAGGAGATCCCATGATCAAAGTGATGTTGAGGATGTGACTGGAAGGATTGATCAGGATATGATTGATGGGTGAAGAATGAGGGGTGCAATGCCTGGACCGAACCAGCAGTTTCCTGAGGAGCATTCATAACTCATCTCGCCAGTTCACCCGGTAGGATTGTTCTTACACTACTCCCTGTGCGTAAGGGAGTACAATGTTCCTTCTTCTGGCTCACTGCTGAGCTTTCTAGGGATGGCTTTGTTGAGCAAAGAACATTCAGACTTTGTTGGGAGACATTGCACCCTACCCACTTTTACTGACCTCCTGGTGCTATTACGTTACATTAAAAAGTATGTCTGCGCACATGAGAAGATACTCAATATCGGTAATTGTTAGAGAAATGCAAACTAAAACTATAATCAGATACCACCTCACACTGGTTAGAATAGCCACCATTAAAAAGCCTACAAATAACAAATGCTGGAAAGGATGTGAAGAAAAGGAATTCTCCTACGCTGTTGGTGTGAATCTCAAGTGGAGAACAATGTGCGGGCTTTCCCAAAAAACTAAAAATAGGGCTGTATGATCCAACAACTCCACTCCTGGGCATGTATTCAGAGAGAACTCTAATTCAAAAAGACACTCCCCTCCCCATTGATCGTTGTAGCACTATTTACAATAGCTAAGACGTGCAGACAATAGAAATGTCCATCAAAAGTCGGGCAAGTAAAGAAGAGGTGGTATATTTATATGATGGAATATTAGTCAGCCAAATAAAAAGAATGAAATAATGCCATTTGCAGAAACATGGATGGACCTAGATAGTATCATACTAAAATAAAGTCAGAAAGAGAAACAAATACCATATTATATCACTTATATGTAGAATCTAAACTATGACAGAAATGAAGTTATCTACAGAACAGAAACAGACTTACAGATACAGAGAACAGACTTGAGGTGGCCAAGGGGAAGGGATGGGGAGGGATGAATTGGGAGTTTGAGATTAGCAGATGGAAACTATTATATATAGAATGGACAAACAACAAGATCCTACTACACAGCCTGGGGAGCTACAGTCAATATCCTGCGATGAACCATAATAAGAAAGAATGTGAAAGAGAATATAAATATATGTATAACTGAATCACTTCACTGTATAGTGTAGAAATTAATGCAACATTGTAAATCAACTATACTTCAATCAAATAAATTTGAAAAGGAATATGCCTATGAATTTCTTCCTAAACTGTTAGCCACTTGAGATCAAATCCTTTGTCTTTGTAGATGCAACTACAAAGATGCACCGCCTGCCACCACATGGACACTCAAGAAACACATGTTGATCTCAAGAATATCACACATAATCTGGTTCTCAAAAGCAAGCGGTAGACTTTAAGTCCCTATTGCCTGGTGCATTGTGAGTTTTCCAATAGTTCTGTGCCTTTGCCGGGTCAAGTTCACTCACGTTAGAGTGACAGTGGCTATCTGAAGCCCACTGTCAACTCCTTTGAAATGTCAAGAGCAAAGTCATCAATGGACACGATTTCCTTGCCTTTTCACTTTGGAGTGTCATCAAATTTTATTTTATTTATTTATTTTTTAAAATTAGTTTATTTATCTATTTTTTAACTTTACAATATTGTAATGTCAGAAAATTTCTCCTACTGAAGGAACATCCCAAGTTTTACCAAACTGAATCGACCTTTTCTTCTCTTGGCAAAGAAAATAGTAAAAGACATACGTGACAGGGTGCGAGAGTTACAAGGGGTCCCTTCTCCTCCTGCCTCTTCATCTCTACTAGAACACTGTAGAAATAAAGAATCTGGTTTTTCAAACAATTCTTACTCAGAAATACACACACATCCATCTTAAAGGGGTAGAAGATTATTAAAAAAAAAAAAAAAAACAACTTTTCTGTCTCCATCATATTTTAGAACCAAATGGAGTTCAAGTACATTTTTCATACCTACTTTGCTTTCAGATAATGCACTAAATAAGTCACTAATGCCTTTAAGACAGAGTCAGAAATTGCATTCCTGTAACTGAGGTCAAATCTCATTGAAGAGTTAGGATTCTTGGATTGATTTATATCATTTCTTTACTCACTTCTTTTTCATTTATTTCTTTTCTTCCTTGACCCGGAGAAGAGGCCACCGACTAACAAAAGCTCTGGTGCCATTGAAACTCTGGATGAATAACACTGACCCACATTAGCAAGCTGAGAATCCTATCTCTTTCTATAGTACAGAGTAAAAAATTATAGAATAAAAAATAAAGAGGTTATCAGTCTTATAGTTTGTCTTCTCTTGTGATGCAGATTAAATGGTTATAACTTCACTAGACTTCAATCTACTTGACATCTGTCAAAAGGTTGGGGTCATCTTTCTTCCATTAGTAAGGGTCTCCATTTCAGCAATCCCCTCCATACCCATATTCATGTCAGATATAATTGTCTGCTTCTTGTCAATCTTCCCTGTTAATGGAATCAACAAGTGCTGAAACTAGGCAAAGAGAAAATGCTGGCTCTTTTCAGGGACACAGAGCAAGGAGTAAAAGGGAAGCACGGTGCCTGGACCCCTTGTCATCTAGTGCCTCTAATTTAGTCTCCAACTCAGAAACTTCTTATTATGCCAACTTCTAAGCTACTTTAGTTGCTTTGCAACTAAAATGCTACAAATGCTCCAACTCCAGATTTCCATTTGTGGGCCTGATCTGTCTCAGGCTGTCATTTTGGTAGATGCTAAAACTTTTGAATGGGCAAAATGAGGCTAGACATTGCATGAACGTAATCTGTCTTTCGAAAGGATGGGTAGATTTTTGCATCTAGTTTCAGTGCTAAGAAGTGTCCAGCTATGATATACTTGACCCCGTTACCTCAGCCTCAGTTATTACGTTACTCAGTTACTGTTCTGATATGTAGACTCCCAGTCGTGTCTGACTATTTGCCACCCTATGGACCGTAGCCCGTCAGGCTCCTCTGTCCATGAAATTCCCCAGGCAAGAAGACTGAAGCGGGTTGCCATTTTACTGCACCACCTAAGCCCACAAGCTATGCATCTGCTGTTTAATTCATAATGTTGGAGAGAAGAGTTTGGAAATACACTTTCTTAATCCATACTTCTGACTGCTTCAAATTCTTATTGATGTGTCATTGATCCTGGATTCTTTCAGAAGGAACAGGAGTCACTACATCAACCAATTGTCCCATCCCCTCGATTGTGGCATTGGACTCATGAGTTTATTTTAGATCATCTATTCTTCCTAAAATGCATGAGTCTAAGAATCTTGTTGGATAGTTACAAAATCAATAGCATATGATAAAGGGTGTGGTTAGCAGAGGAAAACCACATGTCCAGGATGCACTTTGAAACGAAAGGCCAACCTTTAACCACGAGAGCCCCCTGGGTACTTCTTACCCAGAAAATCTCTCACTAAATCATGTTCCAGCTATTTATGAAAGCTCTGATGCTGTTTTTTTTTTTTTTTCTTAACATAAAAGCAAACTTAAAGTGGCTAAAAAAATCCTTATCTAAGCAGTTTCAGGTAGTAACGCTATAGTTTAAGCATCATGTAAGCTTTTCTTCATTTGATTTCTAAGTTCATTCTAATGTGTTTACAGTTGCATTTGTATCTTCAATTCATGAGTCAGGGGAGAGAAATGAATATAACAGCTTGGTGGAGGCAAATACAACATGGCTAACAAATAAAAGGCTTTTTTCCCTGCTAGCATAGGAGAGAATATCTTGATATTGACATGATATATATCATTAAATATTATATATATTTATCATTATATATTATTAAATGCCACGTATTTTTATTTATTCAATGTACATGAACTTGGGCAAACTCTGGGAGATGGTGAGGGACAGGGAAGCCTGGCATGCTGCAGTCCATGGGGTCATGAAGAGTGGGACACGACTCGGTAACTGAACAACAACAACTTATTATATATGTATATTATTAAATGCGTATTACATAGAATAAGCATATGCTGTATATACATATACTGTATCATATATATATACTATGTATACATAACTATATATGTGCATGTGCTATATATGTCATTTAACTAAATATATGTTGTATAGTGTGTTTGATAAAAGATTTTATATATTTAATGAAATATGAATATATAAGCTATACAAGACATATCTAATAAAATAAACACCTTTGGTTAAACATGTTCCAGATATATAATGGCTACCTGACCTTGGGCAAAGTTTTCTCTTGGAGATGGATTGCACTTGTCATGACTGATGCATTTCCACAAGCCAAGATTCCCCCACCACCATCCCCCTCAGTCCAAACACATACACTCCATTTTAAAATTATTCTGCCACTTTTGTTCGATTGAATTTGTTAACTGCCAAATCACTGAGTCATGCCACCCTTTTCCTCCTCAGAAGTCTGTGCCAAGTTCTGTCTCTGAGGCAAAGCAAAAATAAACACCTTTCACTAGCACTTCAGTCTCGTGTAAAATACAAGGGCATCCTCTCACTCTCTGCAGAGCAGAACTGGAAAACATCCCTTTCTGGATTTTCTGCCTTTCTCATTCTATTTTCTCCCAGAGTCTGTTTGCAAAACATTTTATGGAATTGGCAAGTTATTTGCACTGCTTTTGCATTGCAGTCTGCCTAATTCAATTGCACTTATTTGTAAACTGCCGCCATAACTCTTTCTTGGCTAATGTCTGCAAACTGTTTACTAAACAATAAACTTAATCATGCATTCATTGTTGCAAATGTCTCCAAATGGTTTCAGAGGAGAGCTGACTTGACATTTTTGCCTATTTGCAAAGCCATGAAGGGTGTTTTCTGAATATACGCTAAGTTCTATAACATGTAGTCACTCCATTTCCTGCACTTCCTCTGATCTGTGACGAACTGGGATGGCCCCTCTTTTAGGTCAGCCAATATGCTGTGCCAATACTGGTGGATTCAAAGCAAACTGGGCAGGAGATGATGCAATGTTAGCAGGGCAAGAAGAGAAAGTATGACAACATGGTACAGGCAAACGTCAGCCTATATAAATACCAGATGATTAGTCACCAGGCATAATAACCATAATATCGTATTTAAGGCCCTGTGCGAGACTCCTTGACAGGTGTAGGGTATGAAGACAATGGCTCTGCCTGTTGGGGAGCTGACGGGATGTGAAGATGAGAGGAAGAGGAAAGATCAAAATAACTTCCAATTTACAACCTAGATATCTGAAGCACTCACAATGCTACTAATAACAGACAAATCACGATGAGAAAATGATCTGGAATATGTGAGAGATATGGCTCAAAATGTCTTGGTTTGAGCCAGCAACAGCGTAATTTGCCAGAGTAGTTTATCAAAAATGCTTACCAAGGAGTCTGAAGTGGAGTGTGAGACTGCAGGAAAGGTCTGGCTGGAGATGCTGGCTTGGGAGCATTGGTATAGGGCGTGGCTAACTTTGGGAAGGAACAAGATTTCTCCTTGAAAGAGGTTGGACAGGCAAATTCTTGGAAAAGAGTGGAGGAAGATGAAAACTTAGTGAAGGATATGGAAAAGGGTGGTGAAAAGACATCCCAGTTGTTACATGGTCATAAAAACAATGGGAGCATTTTAAGAAGTCCATGGTGGGAAATGATTTGGTGTAGGTATGTTTAGAGGTATGTGGGGATACATTGAGAAGAATGGGAAAAGCATGCAGAGCTCATGATGAACAAGCGACAGGAGATCCAGCTGCAAATGCTGGGATCTAGGATGAGGGATGCTGATGGAGCCAGTGTGAGTACCAGGGGCTACCCCCTGGAGAATTCTAGCTGTGAAAAGGAGGGAGTAATAGCCAATGCACTTTCTACAATTTTCCCATTTTCCTCTTCTTCACAATCTTGGTTCAGGTCATTTTACCTAAATTGTTAACACCTCCTCCACCATCCTCAGTCTCTGTTTAGGAACTTACTCAATTAATGAGAAAAAAAAAATAGAGCAATCAGAGAGCTTCCAGGCATTTTACTGTGTGTCTGTATCCATTGTAGTCTACCTACTTTTTGCCTTGTTACTATGAATGATTAGCCTAAACTCCTCCATCAAGCCAACCATCCCATCCCTTCCTGCCTACTCAAGAACATTGTTCTGGCAATTTCCTCCTATCTCCTACACCCCCATTTCACCTCATCTGTGCTTGAACGCTCTAATTTCTTTCCCTCCTGTGACTCCACTCTTTCTCCAGGTCTTGCTCCATCTCTCTGCCTGTACTTGCTGCCGTCAGTTCATCTCATCCTCCTCTGTCTAGATTTCAGTCAAATCAGCTTATAACACTTTACCTGTTCACTGAAACAACTCTTATCAGGGTCAACATGCCTTCCACATAGAATGACACCACTTTCTTTTGAATCTCTCTCCCCACCTCACTTGACGCTATTTCCATCTTGTTGCTGATACCTCCTCAATCTTCTGACTTTGAAACAGCAGAGCATGCCAGGAACTGGTTTTTCTACTTCTCATCTCTATCTATGGAGAAGAAAATGGCAATCCAGTCCAGTATTCTTGCCTGAAAAATCCTATGGACAGAGAAGCCTGGTGGTCTATAGTCCAAAGGGTCGTGAAGAGTTGGACATGACTGGGCTACCAAGCATGCGTGCAAGCATCTCTATCTAATTTTGACTTCCTAAGTGATTCCATCCTTTACTTTGGCTTTCAAACATCACCTAAATACTGATAACTCCAAAATCATATCTCCAGCCTGGGTTTCTTCCCTTAACTCCAAATATTATGTAGCATCAGTGACATAGTAGTATATTGACTGGGGGACTTTTCCTGGATGGGATGGATCATGGGGATTGACTTCTTCAGGACTAGTTGATGACTGGGATTCCCCAACAGGGGATATAAAGAAGCTAAAGTCAACAATTCAAGCAGAATTGAAGGATAAAAAATGAGTTGCCAGAAGTAAAGACTCAGAAGCAGATCAAGGAAGAACCACAGCTGGCACCAGATTCCTGGCAAGGTAACATTTAAGTCAGACATGGAGCAGATAAGATGATGGATGACTTCCAAAAAACCCAATCAGCAATCCATGGGAGATTTCCAATATGACAGAGAGTAGGTTCTAGGCCTAAGCTCTAGTTTCGGCATTTAGGTTTTAAGAAATACAGAGCATGACTACATGGTGTACCCCAGCTTGAAATCTTATTCATCCAGTGCAGACTCAAAGCTTTGCCTAGTATAACCAGTTCTGACCTGCTCTGAGTGTCTGACTGCAAGAGAAAGATGTTTAACATCAGTTAAAAAAAACAAACAAACAAAAAACACTCTGCAATGCCAGGGTCCTGATTGGCTAATTCTGCAAAGGCCTAATCTGGGAAACCCACCATCAGTCTTCCCAAACCATTCCACTGGAATCAGATATTTTCCTCTTGTAAAACCGGCCACAAAATACAACTTGTAAAATACTCCAACCACTTTGCCAAACCAGCCAGAGAGCACCACGCCTCTTGACTTTCTAAGAATGTCTGGTCTATAATGAAAAACATAAGGACCCCACCCCCACCCCAGCTTCTACATATGAGCTTCAGTTCGATGAAAAAGAGCACTTCATTCTGCTGGAGCATCCTTTCCCCACTACAAGGACCAGCACATCCTCACAGCTGCAAAACCACAACTTAGAAACCACCCCTCCGTGTTCACTGGTGCCCAACTCAGGGTGCAAACTTCTGCTCCCAAACTGTTAAAGTGAATAATCAAAGGTCAGTTAAAAATGTGACACTTACTTGAATCAATGTCTTCTTGAAGGCTTTTGAAAGGTGCAGCAGGCATAAAATTTAATATTGATTGTTGGGGTACGTTCCAGTCCCCTGTTCAGAGTCATTTAAGAACGACAAATAATTTGTTTTGACCTGCACTGGGCTCGTCTACTGGACACACACGCATCCCAGGTTCTCTTAGTTGCAGCTGAGCTTTCTTTTTTCTGTCCACTTCTCTGTTTTTTTCCTCCCCTCCTTAAATTTCTTGGTTCCTGCCGTCCCCTTCTGCCTGCTCCTCTCAGCTCCTGTTCTAATTTCAGCTGTCATTTCCCTGGCTCTCCTGAGTGCTCTGAGCTCCTGTTCTAATTTTTCATGTCTTCTCCCAGGGCCGCCCTCCTTTCTGTCTCTCTGACCCTCTCCCGCTCGCCTTCCCTTTCTCTCCGACTCTTCCTCTTCCATGTCCCATCGGAGGCTTTGCCTCAGGTTTTGCTGCCGCTCCTGTCTTCTGCAGACTGTTTAATGCAGCCAGTAATAGGGTGGCCGTTCTGCTCTGCAGAAATCTCAGATTCACAGAAATAAAATAGATATTTTTTCATGTTCTTCTAAACCCAAATTTGAATCTCATTCCCCTAAATATTTCCTTCCTCCACTTCCATATTCTACTTGTGGTTGGAATGAATCTAAGATTTTTTTTTTTTTTTATTCCTCGGTTGACAAGGGCAAAATATTGGGAGTTGATCTGAGAAGTCTTATTCCGATACAGTTTGGTCCAGATTTATATTCTAAAGAGGTTTAGAGGAATTTCCAGTGACTATCCACGGAAGCGTGAGCAAAAAATCTTCTACTGTGAGTCCATCATTCATTCCAACAATACTTAAATACATGACTTAGTTAAGGTCATGTTTTGCAAAGTGATGTTTCTCTAGGGTCTATCTCCCCTCTCAGTTGCCTAAAGAAACAATCACACTCTCGTTAATTACACGTGAATGATTTGCATTATTCACAAACTGCTTCACTAAGGGTGTTTATTGCCAAACTATCTTGGTGGAATTTTGAACATGCTGGTCTGTCCTGGAAGAAAAGAAATTCTTAATGAATGCTGTGTTGGGATATGAAAAGGAATTAATTCATCGTTGCTTTGAATTTAATATCTGAGGACAGAGATGGTAGTGAGTTCTACCTACTTGTTCTTGAGGACAAAAAGCCTCCTCATATAAAATTCTAGATCTAAATAGTTCCATATCAAAAAATGCATTCACTCCCTTATTAAAGATTACAGAGACTTCATCTGGAGACATTTTGATTTCTAGGTTATGATCTGAGGGTGAGGGCATCTTCTAGACTTACATAGAATGTTCTCATCACTTGTTGGCAAATTGAAATAACATAGCTCCTGGTTGTTTCCAGGAGTCTGTTTTCATTTTATATCACTGACTGGTTGTTTTGGCATAATGCCTTCTTTTCTGAAACGTAACATTTTACATTTGTTGGGAATATATACATATGTAAAAGAGGAGAAAGTTTGTATTGGAAAGGTCAGAGTTTAACACTGTACATCTTGCCTCTTATTCCTTCAAGGAGCCATTGACAGTCTTTCTGGAACTAATTTTGAAGGGCTTTAAGAAATTACAAATGACACAATTTCTTGGCTCTGTACTATTGTTATTATCTTTACAGATGGCGAGTGAAAATTTTAGGTTATAACATCCAACTCACATTGACTCAGTAACCTTACTGAGTCCACTTTGTACCCAGCTCTCTGATGATGGGTGCAGGAGCCATAAAGATGAATAAGCCTAAGATCCCCTGGAGGTACTTGAGCTAAAGGTCGTGTCAGAGGTCAACCAAAAAAGTTTTAGCCTCATCTGAAAAATCTTAATCCCAAATAGCCTTCTCCACGAAGTAACCCCAGAGTTAAACCTCTCTGGGGTATCTGATTTCTAAAAAAAGAATATAAAACATATGAATAAAAGGCTATACACATTTGACTTTTTAACTCATTACTTAGAAAATTGGACAGAATATATGCAAATTTCTCAAGTACACGGCAGAGAGAAAAGAGCACGAAGTACATATTTCATCTCATGTAAGTTTCTGATTATTCCCTGCTTCTAATTAAGTCTTCCCCCCACCCCCCAACCACGTCATGTCCCGGTGTTTTTTTTATTTTATTTCCATAAGAATGATCAGACAAAGACATGGGGAGGAGGAAGCCCCACAGCTCTGTTGAGAAACAGGAAGTGATGTGAAACTTTGTTTGCCCTTTCTGCTGTGAAGAAGTTTGCCAAAGAGCTGTAACCCTGTGCCCTGCTGTGTACACCACCTCCAGAAATGGCAGAGGTCAGCGTGGGAAAAGAAGGTGCACCCTGGGCCCAGAGTGACAACAAAAGTCAGTGCTTCCAGGCATCTCAAGATGAAAAGTAAAACCACTGAGACCGTGGAGTGGTTCAGAGTTGCTTGCTTTCTTCCTATCTCCCTCCCCTCCTTTCTTTTTTTGTTAAATTCCAAGTCATTATGAGCCTATTAAATACATTGATCTTTTCAAACATCATCTAGTGACCTCAGTTGAGCCAAAACTAAAGCAATCTTCTGTTTGGCTGGTGCTGAGCGCTTCAGTTCCTGTTTTCTCTCCTCAGTTGTCTATAGCTATGAGAATTAAGAATGAAATACTGTCTAGGACAGGGGTGTCAACTGCCTTTTCCATAATTATGGGGTTTCACAGAGATGTCTATTAGGGTTGTTGAAGTTCATGGGGGAGGGCTCCATCAGAATCTCTTTTTTATTCTATAAACTGGAGTCAAACTTATTGTTTATTTTGAACCATTGAATATATAAAGAGATTTCCATCATTGAATACATACAATGAAATGAAAAAAGGAGCAATACCAAGAAATTGAAAGAAAATAAAAAATAACAATGACAACAAACAAAAATCTGCAAGTATATGGATATTTCAGGATGTAGCAGCAAAATGCCCTGGATCAATTATTTTCAAATTTTGTTTTAGCTATATCCTGAAATACCCAGATGCAATGTGATAGAAAATCCTGATTTTAGGCCCAAATGATGCTATGGCCTTTCTGAAATTTCTGTTTCTATTGGTCAGTTGAAGCCTCGGTCATACTGTGTCAAAAGAGAATATATTTATGCTTTCAGGCAGCCCAGATTCCATTTATCAGGCCAACATTTAATTTTCTACTCCAAGGGACTCACTTGGAAGAGTGGACGTCATATCTGAGTATGTGGCAGCATCTCTGGGAGGGCCAGTTAAACACAGCTGATGTGCTTCAGCCCTCCACCTCCAGGAATTTCTCATTCATCAAATTGAATGAAGCCTGAGAATATACATTTTTTAACCCTTTACCAGGTGATGACAGAGACAGGGCTAGAGGTAGGAAGGAGAGGAACTTGTTATTTGATCATTCCTTGTTCACCATCTTCCCTTCCAGAGGAGCATCCATACCTAGCCTGCAGTATGAGAGATACATTTGAAAAGCTCTTTCGACTCAGTGTAGCATGCTGGTCTGCTCCACTTACCTTGTTTTATGCCTCGGAAGTGGTGGGCTGTGGATTCTGAAGGAAAAAGTGGAAGGTGGTCAAGATTATGTGTCTTCCTAGTGATAGAGACAGAAATCCTGTCTGTTTCAGTTCTGGAGGCTAGAAGTTCACGATCAGGATTCCAGTTGGTTGATTTTGATGAGCGCTCTCTTCCTGGTTTGCAGATGACTGTCTTCTTGATGTGTCTTTATAAGGCCCTTGTTAAAAGCTTCCTGATTCCTGCACTGCAAGGGGTACTTCACATATGCTGTTTTATGGATGTATAGGAAGACTAGCAGTGATATCAGCAACTCTGTCTTACCAACAACAATGCAGTTGTGTTCACGTCTCTGAATCAAGTAACTTCGCTTGGGCTTGGTTTCATTTTCTGTAGCAACGCCCCCTGCACTGCCTCCTTCATGGGGTTGTTGTGGCAATACTGTCTCATAACACTGCCAAGGAAAGAGAATTTTGGCCTAAGAGAGTGGTTCTCTGAGTATGGTTCATGGTAGAGAAGCATCAGCCTTTCCTCCTTATCATCAGCTGGCCAGGGAGCCTCACTTTGAGAATCACTGACCCAAAATAACATTTCTCAAGCTTCTCCTGATGAACTTGTTAAACACACCCATTATCAGGGCTTTCTCCAGGAAATTGTGATTTAGTAGATCTGGGATAAAACCTAAGAATCAATATTTTTATTTCATCTAATTTTTTTGTTAATGAATGCTCCAAATGAAACAATTTATAGGAAATTTATTTTTCTGCAATATCAACTTAATAAGTATTTACAGGTTGCTTGCTGAGTTAGATAACCAGTAGCTGAAATTCCTAGAAGCCTATGCATTTGATTTCCAGGTAAAAAAGAAAGAAAAGTTGCCTGAATCAATTTAGTTATTGGAGGTTAGATTGGCTGTTGAAGGACCAGGAATAGTCTTTGGGTGTAGTAAGTGGATAAGGATAACTTGCAAACAGAGAAGTGGAGTTTGTAATAAAAAATAAACAAACAAACAAAAAACCAACCCTGAATATCACAAGCTTGAGAAATAGCTATCGGTTTGAAAAGGGTCTGAATTGTCCATCTTTGCCCTTACTACATAGGGCCATGACTACTTGCTTGAGACTTTCTCCACAAGATTTTGAACTTCTTCTGGAGGGCAGGGTCTGAGTCTTCACCTCTAACTAAGTAGGTGAGGCTCTCTTGCAAGTCCATAAATAAATAAATAGAAGACAAGCAGGTCAGAGGACAAGCTGGAAAGATTTAGTTTGGTACCAGATTATAGGAAATTATAGAAGAATCTATAGGCCAGGAAACAAGACCATCCCCGAGAAAAAGGAATGAAAAATAGCAAAATGGCTGTCTGAGGAGGTCTTAGAAAGAGCTGTGAAAAGACGGGAAGCGAAAAGCAAAGGAGAAAAGGAAAGATATACCCATTTGAATGCAGAGTTCCAAAGAATAGCAAGGAGAGAGAAGAAAGCCTTCCTCAGCTATCAATGCAAAGAAATAGAGGAAAACAATAGAATGGGAAAGACTAGAGATCCCTTCAAGAAAATTAGAGATACCAAGGGAACATTTCATGCAAAGATGGGCTCAATAAAGGACCGAAATGGTAGGGACCTAACAGAAGCAGAAGATATTAAGAAGAGGTGGCAAGAATACACAGAAGAACTGTACAAAAAAGATCTTCATGACCCAGATAATCACAGTGGTATGATCACTCACCTAGAACCAGACATCTTGGAATGTGAAGTCAAGTGGGCCTTAGAAAGCATCACTATGAACAAAACTAGTGGAGGTGATGGAATTCCAGTTGACTATTTCAAATCCTGAAAGATGACGCTGTGAAAGTGCTGCACTCAATATGCCAGCAAATTTGGAAAACTCAGCAGTGGCCACAGGACTGGAAAAGGTCAGTTTTCATTCCAATCCCAAAGAAAGGCAATGCCAAAGAATCCTCAAACTACCGCACAATTGCACTCATCTCACACACTAATAAAGTAATGCTTAAAATTCTCCAAGCCAAGCTTCAGCAATATATGAACCATGAACTTCCAGATGTTCAAGCTGGTTTTAGAAAAGACAGAGGAACCAGAGATCAAATTGCCAACATCTGTTGAATCATTGAAAAAGCAAGAGAGTTCCAGAAAAACATCTACTGCTTTATTGACTATGCCAAAGCCTTCGACTGTGTGGATCACAATAAACTGTGGAAAATTCTGAAGGAGATGGGAATACCAGACCACCTGACCTGCCTCTTGAGAAACCTGTATGCAGGTCAGGAAGCAACAGTTAGAACTGGACATGGAACAACAGACTGGTTCCAAATAGGAAAAGGAGTACGTCAAGGCTGTATATTGTCACCCTGCTAATTTAACTTATATGCAGAGTACATCATGAGAAATGCTAGGTTGGAAGAAGCACAAGCTGGAATCAAGATTGCCGGGAGAAATATCAATAACCTCAGATATGCAGATGACACCACCCTTATGGCAGAAAGTGAAGAAGAACTAAAGAGCCTCTTGATGAAAGTCAAAGAGGAGAGTGAAAAAGTTGGCTTAAAGCTCAACATTCAGAAAACTAAGATCATGGCAATCTGGTCCCATCACTTCATGGCAGATAGATGAGCAAACAGTGGAAACAGTGGCTGACTTTTTTTTTTCTGGGCTCCAAAATCACTGCTGATGGTGATTGCAGCCATGAAATTGAAAGACGCTTACTTCTTGGAAGGAAAGTTATGACCAACCTAGACAGCATATTAAAAAGCAGAGACATTACTTTGCCAACAAAGGTCAGCCTAGTCAAAGCTATGGTTTTTCCAGTGGTCATGTATGGATGTGAGAGTTGGACTATAAAGAAAGCTGAACACCAAAGAATTGATGCTTTTGAACTGTGGTGTTGGAAAAGACTCTTGAGAGTCCCTTGGACTGCAAGAAGATCCAACCAGTCCATCCTAGAGGAAATCAGTCCTGGGTGTTCATTGGAAGGACTGATGTTGAAGCAGAAACTCCAGTACTTTGGCCACCTGATGCGAAGATCTGACTCATTGGAAAAGACCCTGATGCTGGGAAAGATTGAAGGCAGGAGGAGGAGGGGACGACAGAGGATGAGATGGTTGGATGGCATCATCGACTTGATGGACATGAGTTTGGGTGGACTCCAGGAGTTGGTGATGGACAGGGAGGCCTGGCATGCTGCCAGGGGGTCGCACAGAGTTGGACACGATTGAGCAACTGAACTGGACTGAACTGAACTGATAGGCCAGGATAAATAATATGTACCTGAGAGCATGTGTACCTAAACACCATAAAATTAGTTTAATGAAGGGAACACACTAATCCGTGAAATTTTACTTTGGTGAAGATTAGCAGGCAAATACAGTGTAGAGGTCAAAGGCAGAGGATTCCAAATGAGGCTAATACAGTGGACTAGAAAAGAGATACTCTAGATTAGAGTGAGGTCTTTTCAAAGACAACCAAGAGGGGTGTGAAGAGTGGAGAGATGGCTTGAGTAGGCTTGCCAAGACTCAGTCTCTAATCAGAAGTAGGGGTGGAGGGGGTCTTTGATGGTGACCTGAGCTTCAAGTTCAAGTTCCTTGGGGAGAGGAGGGCATATGGTTAATTAAAAACTAAAATACAAAAGTGTGTGTCATAAGACGATGAATGTTTTTTTTGATTGAAGAACCCATGAAACATGCGGGTCCACTGGAAATATAGGTTACCTCTCAGGAGAGAAATATTTGAGAGCACCAGCATTTACATGGCAATGCTTTAGGAGTGGATGGTTCATCTGGTTTTTCGGTTGTTTTTTTTGCTTGCTTGCATTTATCCACCCTCTCACTGTGTGTGTGCTAAGTCACTTTAGTTGGGTCCGACTCTTTGCGATGCTATGGACTGCAGCCCGCCAGGCTCTTCTGTCCATGGGATTCTTTAGGCAAGAATACTGCAGTTGGTTGCCATGCACCTATATCAATTCTATTAGTATAATAGATGGGATGGATAAAAGCTGATAAAGGGAACAAAGAAAATATTGGGAGCAAATGATTGTAATGTTTTCTTTGGATAAATTGTCTGTTCTTGTATTGAATTTCATTGCCTTCCTATGAACTGACTTTCTATTGGATTCTATGTAAATAGAATTTGCCTTTACTGTGGTGTCATAAACTCAGAAAACTCCGAAAAGAACTTCACAAAATGACATCTAGATTGACACCTCTCTGGGCAATTTTGGTTGCTCACTCCTTCCACATGGAAGCGTGTGCTAGATGTTTGGCTATCACATGCCAGACACTGGTTTTGACCCTGGGTCCTACGATGAACAAGACAGGCCCTGATCTTGTAAAGTTTATATTCTTGTGGGAGAAGATTTGGTCAATATACTACACATGTCTGGGACTTATTTGTGATATAACAAATATATTTTTCACTGCCATTCACAACTCCATTTAATACAAAGAGGAGTGTGATATGTGATGGAGAGTATTTTATTAGATGTAATCACTCTTTTCCCTCTGATAATAATGGAGGTATTTCTATTCTTTCCACTTCAGTCAAGATGAATCTCATCCATCTGTCATAGGATTCAAGGAAAGACTGGTGAACAATTTGTATGACAGCTTTAGCAGGAGATATCTGCTCTTTCTTTTGGCCTCCTAAAGTAACAGTGTTAATGCCTTATTGGGCCAGGATTGGAAATAGAAGCAGTCATGCTGTTTTACAAATCTTGTGTTTAACTCTGAGCAAATGCACTTTTATCCTTCTAGTGATCATATTACCCATTAGTGGAAGGGCATACATTTCAGATTTCAAAAGTCTGATGAATCAACTAGAACATAATTAAACTTAACCAGATCTCTTTTTTTCTCCTTTGGGGTGCTCAGCATCTTGCATAAGAAGGCCATGGCTGGGAAAGTACATTTTGAATAGCTGTGAGTGTAGACTGAATCCATCTGAATTTGAAAGTACTCTTGACCAATGTGGATTTAACTCACGGCTCCACCATCTACTAAGTGTGTGCCCTTGGAGGCTGATTAACTTCTCTGGGTTTAGTGACCTTCTCTATAAGATGGTTATAAAAAGATCAATCTCAGAGAGTTCTTGCAAAGGTTAAATAAAATTACATAGATACAGATACAAGAGATATTTGGGGTGTCTCCCTATTTTTCAACTCACATTCTTTCCTGAGAAGTATGGCCAAATTGCATGGGTAAAGCTGGAGTAGCTATATATACATATATTTTTAAATTGAAGTATAGTTGACTTACAATGTTGTGTTTACTTCTGCTATACAATAAAGTGATAGTTATACATATATAACATTCTTTTTTATATTCTTTTTCATTATGGCTTCTGGAGAAGGAAATGGCAACCCACTTCAGTGTTCTTGCCTGGAGAATCCCCATGGACAGAGGAGCCTGGCAGGCTACAGTCCATGGAGTCTCAAGAGTGGGACACAACTTAGTGACTAAACCACCACCACATTAAAGCTTATCTCAAGATATTGAAGATAGTTCTGTGTGCTATACAGCAGGACCTGGCTATTTATCCATCCTATGTGTAATAGTTTGCATCTACTAAGTCCAAACCCTCAGTCCGTCTCTCCCTAACTCTCTCCTTGGTAACCGCTAATCTGTTCTCTATGTCTGGGAGTCTGTTTCTATTTCATGAACAGGTTCTTTGAGCTTGTCTCTTTTTTGTAAACAGGTCATTTGTGTCATATTTTAGATTCCATGTATTAATGATATCATATGGTATTTGTTTTTCTCTTTCTGACTTACTTCACTTAGTATGATGATCTCTAATTGCATCTGTGTTGCTGGAAATGGCATCATTTCATTCTTTTGTATGGCTGAGTACTATTCTATTGTGTGTATATATTACCACATTTTGGTCCATTCATCTGTTGATGGACATTTAGATTGTTTCCATGCCTTGGCTATTGTAAACAGTGCTGCAGTGAACACAGGGGTGTGTGTATCTTTTTGAATTATAGTTTTGTCTGGATATATGCCCAGGAGTGAGATTGCTGGATCGTATGTTGATTCTATGTTCAGTGTTTTGAGGAACCTCCATACTGTTTTCCATAATGGCTGCACCAATTTATACTCCCATCAACAGTGTAAGAGGGTTCCCTTTTCTCCATATCCTCTCCAGAATTTATTATTTGTAGACTTCTTAATCATAGCATTCTGACCGATGTGAATAGAGTGGCCATATTTGTGATATAATGTCTCCTTACACCTTGTTGACCAGAAAAGAATAGGAATGGGTCCCTGCCCTAAAGTGGATCAATTAGGCCTTCTCTTCCCATATTTGATACTTGCAACTGAGAGACTAGGAGCTGCTGAACAGAGTTACACTGATGCCAGAGCTTAGAAGGTCAATGAATTCCTGCTGCCGGAATCTTTGGGCTGCCCTGGCATTCTCTTTTCCTAGAGATTACTTCTCCTTTGAATTCTGTGATAGATCTCAATTCTCTTCCAATAGATGTCTCTTTAGTTGGAGCTGGATTCTGATTACTCACATTCAAAATAAACTCTTGAAATATCTAAAATTGAACGTTGATATACTTTCAAATCTGCTCCTTCTAGTGTTTCCTGTCTCAACAGTTGCACCTCTACCCACTACTTGCTCAGTTGGACCTCTTGGGATCTTCCAGAGACTGTCTCCTTCTTCAGCATCATATCTAGACTCTTCTGAAGTCACTTGAGCATCTTCTGCTTTTCTAAGTATCTTTTCTCCCAACCCTGCATTTAGTTACTATCCTCTTTCACCTGGACCCATCTCTCTCAAAATGGTTTTCTCAACTTCTCCTCCAGCTTTCCTTCAATTCATTCTCCACACAAAAGACAGAGGAAGAGGAATTCTTCCCAAAGTGGATCATGTAACTTCCCTTCTGAAACCCTTTCAATGGCCTCTCACTGTCCTTGGAATAAACTTTCCCCTCTCTATCATCACTTTCAGGGTCCACTTGCTTTCGCCCTGTTCACCATTCCAGCTTCACTGCCCATTTCCCTTGCCTGTGTCTTCTGCTCCTCAGAGCAGGTTTTACCTGGGTTTCTCAATGGTTACTGATCCTTCCTGCCCTGGGGCCTTTTCCTGATGATTTTCTCTCTCAAAAGTTTCCTTCAGATGACTTTTATTCAATCCCTCATTGGTCAGTTTCTGCATGATGTTCTCTATCCCTCATGTCCAAGGTTGATCTTCTGATAATGCATTTTCTTCATAACTCTGATAAAAAAGGCATCTATAGTTATAGACGTGTTTTGCATGGTCATTTATTTAATCATCTTCTCTCTTACAAGCTTTGGTGCACCTTAAAGAGGAGACTTTAGTCCATGAAAATGAGGTCATATGCTCCATGAAGACAGAGCAAGTGGGCTTCACTTACCCCTATCTTTAGTGCATAGGGTGATGGTTTACTTCCCAGTGTATTTCTTCTCAGGTCAGCAAGATACAGGCTCAACTTCTGATATAGCATGGATACCAACCCCTGACCCCACTGATGACTTCCTCATACCATTTTGTCTTGAATGGGCATAGGCAACCCTTACTGGTCCCTCTCATTGACAGCTAGCAAGTGATGGACACCCAAGGCTCCCCTTTGTCCCAGGACAGCAAGAAGTATCCAGAATGAACAGTGCCCAACCCTAATGATTTGGGGTCCATACACTTGAGGGGGAAATGTTAGGTAGAAGTTAGGCATGGGCAAGGAGGGGTGCCTAGCTGAAAAGGATGCACCTGATCTCTAAAACCCCATCCCAGACACACCCTTATGAATCGCAGGATAACTCACAAATAGCTACAAAATAACCACAGAGACTTTTCCAACTCCTGAGCATGGGCCCTAGGCACACAGTGGACACCAACTAACCACAGAGGCTTTTCCAACTCCAGCACATGCACAGCTGTGTCCTCAAGTGATCTTAAGCAGCCCAGAACCTATTAAGTGTTTATAAATACTTTATATATACATACATCTGATTCTAACAGTCTGAATTGTGGGAAAGGCATGAGCAATAGAGCCTGTTGTTATGTAACTTGCATAAGTTATCTAGGTGTGGAGAAGGAATTGGGCTTTCCAGGTGGCTCAGTGATAAAGAATCTGCCTGCCACTGTAGGAGATGCAGGAGACACAAGTTCAATCACTGGGTTGGAAAGATCCACTGGAGAAGGAAATAGCAACCCACTCCAGTATTCTTGCCAAGATAATCCCATGGACAGAGGAGCCTGGCAAGCCACAGTCCAGGGGGTCACAAAGAGTCAGACACAACTGAATCGGCTGAGCATGCATGCACACATAGGGTGATGGATACAGGATATCTGGGTGTTGCCATGGCATCATGAAGGTGAACAAAGGGATAATGTATGTTACCTAAACCAAGGAAAGGTGAGTTGGCATCATTCAGCCCATCAATTGACCTGGAATCAAAGAATCAAGGCCATAAAGCACCTTGGCACTTTCAGATGAAAATACGGGGTGAATATTTTCTTCCACTTCTCTCTGTAACTGCAGAATTGTCCTAGGCAAGCAGTGCGAAAGCACAGAAATAAACCAAGGTCGATGAAATCACTATTACTTTCAGAGGGGATATTTTCCATTCGTTTTAAAATTAAAGTCTCATGCAAGTGGCAGAAAAACACACCACAGATTCTTTAGCTTGATTGTTTCAACTTTTAATAGTAAAGTCAATATGCGCCTCCAACTAACTGCTGGGGATTGTTCTGTGATTGCCAGGTTGTTTTATGTGTGTGAGGCAACAAAACAATATAAGGTGACAAACAAAAGATGGAAAAATATAAAAAAGGGGGGAAAAAAAAGTTGGCTGTGTGCTACCTCAGGCTTTAAAACTCTTCTTATACACTTCACCACAAAGTCTATTAAAGCAAAATACAGTGGAAATACAATATACTGCAATGAATGTCTTCAAACCAGCAATTTAGCGCAAAAGCTGAGGGCAGTTCTTATGCACCGACTTTTAATACCAAGACGATTTGTGGTCTCACAAAGTTCCTGCCTTAGGCAAAAGTTGTGCTGAGTTCTAATAGGTCTAGTTTGTTGGCTGTCAGAATAATGGAGAATTTGGTAGCGGAGGGGCTGGGTGCTGTAAACAGCGGAGATAATTAGAAGGTTTGCTGGGAGGAGAGTGAAGCTGGTTTATATTCAGTTGCAGGGTAAAGTGTTTGTTCAGGAAACTCCTGGTTCACGCAGAGTAGCCTGGTTTCCAGAATGTTAATTTAGGGAAATCTTGTGGGTCACCAGATAGGCAAGTTTTCTTTTTGACTGTAATGCTACTGTTATTATTAACAACGTTAAGTGGGAGTTCATTGAACACCTACTATGTGCTTGACCCTAGTTCTTCTGTGCTCACCTAGTTCTTCTGTATTCCCATTCTACAAAGAAGGAATTCAAGGCTCACAGGGGTTATTGATGTCAGGCACACACATACAGTAGGGCTTACAATCATTTAGAAACTATGTTCTTCACACTATATCATGCTGTCATCCTGTGGGGCAAGGATAATATTGCCAATCAGAGTGTTTAAATGAGGATCCTAAGCACTAATGTCTGGTTTAAATTTGCAATAATGATAGAGAAAGTTGGCTTCAGAGATACAAGTCAGGATCCGAAGTGAGTTCTCCCATGACTAATTATTAATGGCAGTTCAGAGATGAGATTGTCTTATGATTTACTTTCATTTTATGTAGATTAGTATAGAATCTAGATTGCTCTTTATAATAAGGCTATTTTTTACTCTTTGGGGCAAATTTTGTTTTCTTGCCTGGGAGGACCAGGCGGCCATGTCACTGCAGTCTTCTGGTGTGATCCTTCATGCTGCCTCCAGGCCACCTTGCCAGGGGAGTTGTGGCCAAGGAGTATAAGAAAATCCAAGGGTGATTTCTCGTGAAGTGTGGGAACATAGGGGATGGTTCTGTGGTCACTGCCACTTCAACTTTGGCTCTATTTGTCAACTTAAGCGCACAAGGCAAGTCACCTAACTTGATGAGGGCCAAGGCCCAGGGGCAACTGCTGTCTTGGGAAACTTCTTTACAAATTTGGACTAATTCTCTTTTTCTTAAATAATAAATAGTTACTAGTATTTCTAAGCACACTGAGGGTGTCTGCGTTCTAGCTACCCTCCGCCCCCCGGCCCATGAAAGCTGTAACAAAACTGGAGGATTGGCGGAGAATGAGAAGCGGATGTTATCATAGGCAGAGGCCAACGAGCCTGGGATTACACAGGCTGGAACGGGGGAAGTTGAGTGACTTCATTATTCTCAGTATAGACAATACTGAAAGTTGTGATCAAGGTCTCCTTTACCAAACATCCACTCATTGGAACAAGTTGGCTTTCTCAAGAGTCTCCTCCATTGCTCACCTCCTGGCAAAAATTAGCCTTTGTCCTCCTTATTCCACATTCATACTCATAAGGGTTTGATTGTTGTACTGGCCTTTTGTTCAGTTATTTAAGGGAAGCGGCCGGTGTAGAGCAAAAAACATCAGCTGAGGATGAGATGTAGATTCTATTCCTGCTTCTGTCATTTCCATGGTGACTCTGAGGCTCAGTCTGCTCATCTACAAAATGGGGATGTTAAGTTTTGCTAAGGAATTGTGTAAAAACCTATGAAGGTCAAATGGTAGAGGGTATATACAAGTGCTTCACAGTCCGTGAAGGGTTTTTATAGGACACTGTTGTGCGTCTCATCACATGATTTAGACTCACTTTTTACTTGAGTTATTGATGGAAGAGAGAGGTTGACAGCTTGACAAGCTTTTGGTTATACCCTGACATCCCTCCCCTTAGCATCTCTGAACCCTGAACGCTATTCTAAGGGTTTCTTGGGGGGCCCTAGATGAATTGAGCCACAGCAGTGACCAAGTCAAGCACGGCCCCTTGCGCGGTCTTCTCATCTAGCTTCTGTTTGTGGTGTCCATAAACCCTGTCTCAGATTCTATTTTCTTGGAGATCCTAGATAAGACAAGACTGTACCACAATGTGTTGCCATGCCTCTCTAGCCCTCTATGTTTTAGGCTCTGAAATGATCACAATGATATTCTCATCCCAACAAATTATCAAACAGTGTGGCTCCTCTTTGGACAATAAAGTTCAAGCAGACTCAGGATCTGACTGGCTCTAGGTGTTTCTTTCAAGCAGCAGGGAAAAAGCAAGCTGAACATTCTTACCAATCTTAGACCCACACTCTTGCTGATGGAGACACTAACAGTATAGAAACCTTTTGCTTCAATATGCTTCCCTGTAACCAAGCTTCCAAAACCCTCTGCCACGCTATTGGTCAAGCCTCCATTACCCCTCACTTGGATGACAGGTATAGTATCCTAATGTTCTCAGCATTTAGCTTCTACCTTTCTGACTACAATAGCAGCCTAAGCAATCTTTAAGATTTCCAAACAAATCACATTACTCTCTTATATAATATCTGCCCAAGTTGTCCATTGCTTTCAGGATGCAAGCCAACTGTCTCATCACAAACTTTAATGCCTTTTGAATCAGGTACCTGCCTACCTCTTTAACCTGGCCTCTTCCACCATCCCTTTCCTCCCTCATCACTCAAGCTACCCTCATCTCCTTTCAGCTCTTGGGCCTCTTGGCTGCCTGGGATCTTTTGCTCCTATTATTTCCTCTGACAGGAAGGCTCTTTCTCCATCAATTTCTGCGACTAGTTCTTTCTCTTTCTGGCCTCTGGTTAAATGTCATATCTGCAAAGAAATATTCCCTGACTACTCAGTTTATGCAGGATTTCCCCTCTCTCCTCATCTGTCATCAGCTATTATTCTCTAATGCATGGTCAGCAAACTTTTTCACTAAAGGACCTGAGAGTGAACATTTCAAGTTTTGTGGGCCATATGGTCTCTGTTGCCACTATTCAGCTCTGCAGTTTCACGGTTAAGGAAGCCATAGACAGAACATAAGTGATAAGAAGTGGTCCTGTTACAATAAAACTTTATTTATAGAAACAGGCAGAAAGTGAGCTAGGTTTGACTTTGGAGGGGGCATAGTTTGCCAACCCTGCACTATTGCCTTATGGGGTTTAGAGTCTTCAATGGCAATTTTTTGACATCTAAAATAACCTGTGCTCAGTTATGTATTCGCTGTCTGTCCATGTCTGTTGTCTGTCCTCCCCAGCTGACTGTATATCCTATGAGTCAGGAATCACGTCCCTTGTTTTAAACCACTGAAATCTCAGTGCCTAGAAAAGTTGCTGGCTCAGAGTAGACGCTTGATATACATTTGTAGAATAAACAAACAACAAAACATCCTTCTTGTTATTTCTCAACTCAGCATCTTATATCCTTACAGTTTGCTTCATAGTACTGATCTCAGTTTTTGGAGACCTAATCCATCTGTTTTTGCAAGCCCTATGGGCATGGACATGATGTCTATCTGATTTAACTGATAACTCTTAGTAGCTAGCACCGTACTTGGCATGTCAACAATCAGACAATTGGGGTGAGTAAATGAATGAATGAATTTAGATGATTTCCATGAGTAAAAGGAAGTATTGACCTCCAATTATGATAGATATTTGTTTAAAAATATGTCAGTATGAAAGTGAATGAATGAATAGAATATGCCTACTGGATCTACACAGCCATGATGAAACATTTCTAAAAATTCTCCAAATTATTAAGTCTTGATCCACTTTATAGATTTAGTAATCAGACAGATTCTCAGACTTTTTCCATGTAGTTTTGCAATAAATGCCAATTCTCCTGAAGAGCTGACCCAGAGGCCATGTGATACCAGATTCACCTGAAGACATTTCCTCTTTGCCTCGTGGTCTGTTGGTGCCTGCTGCTGATAAATGGTTTTGTTGACTTGTGGCCATGGCCATATCTCTGTCTCCATGAAAACGCTTAAAACTGAAGTTAAGGAATGCTAAACTGGAAAAAGACATAATGCATCATAATAGAGATGAAAAAATAAGCCATGGACAGTGTGATGATGGTATGTCCCAGTGTGCATGGGGCAATCTCTGCTTTTGTCATTATTTTTCCTGCAGTCATTATTAATAGTTTCCCTTTTCCTTCTCAAAAGTGCTTGATTTGGACAGTAAATCATCATGTCATGGGAAACCTAAAGAATGAGTTACTTTTCTTTCCTAAGAACAAGCTGAACATGCTCTGGATGCCTAGTGAGTCATTGGAGTTGGGCTTAGGAATGACAGGCTGTCTTCTCTGGCTTGTTGTAGACAATATTTCTGTCCATGGCCATTTATGGAAGCCTTGGCAGGAATGACAGGGGCAGTGCCAGCAAAGAAAATTCAAATATTTGATTGATCCTAAAGTGTACTCTCTGTGCCTCACATACATGGTAAAGCCAGTCTCACCAGGTTTGAAATGCCTGACCCAGATATTTGGAAGTTGCTGGTGCCACTGACTAGCATATGTCTTCACAGAGGTACTCAAAATGCTCTGAATAAAAGTGCTAGACTGGGTGGGAGGACACCCTTCCTCCCCACTGACTCCTCAAACCCTGATTTTCTAGCAGCCATTAGGAGACTCAGGCATGAATTTCCCATTGACCAGTGAATTATTGAGATTGATGCCAAGGGCAGTACTTAGAACATGGACTCTGGAAGCAGGCTGCTGGGCTTTCCATCCTGGCTTAGATATTTGTGACCTATATTGTCCTGAGCCTTCCTATACTTTATCTCCTTACTAAAATGGGAGTATAGTCTCAGTTTCTTAGAGTTGTTGTGATGACTTAAAGAGTTCATCTCCGTAAGACACCTAGAAGTGTATCAGTTTGGGATTAGCAGATATGGACTATTGAAGGGATAAACAACAAGGTCCTATTATAGTACAGGCAACTGTATTCAAAGCCTGTGATAAATCATAATGGAAAAGAATATGTAAAATAATATATGTATATGTGCACACACATATATGTATAAATCAATATCAAATATGGAACTAAATTAGCAATAATTGCTGCTGTTTGCACTTAGTCACTTCAGTCGTGTCCAACTCTGAGCAACCCTTTGGACTGTAGCACACTAGGCTCTTCTGTCCATGGGGATTCTCCAGGCAAGAGTACTGGAGTGGGTTTCCATGCCTTCCTCCAGGAGATCTCCCCAACCCAGGGATCAAACCTGGGTCTCCTGCATTGCATGCAGATTCTTTACGACTGAGCCAGAAGGGAAGCTCTAGCAATAATAGCTACCCTGATATAAAAGAATGTATATACATATAACTGTGCCACTTTGCTGTATACCAGAAATTAACACAACATTGTAAATCAACTATATTTCAGCCAAAAAAAAAAAAAATGGCTATGGGACATACTGTGCTGTTGTTCAGTTGCTAAGTCATGTCTGACTTTTTGTAATACTATATGTAACTATAAAATTAAAATTCACTGCTTTAAAAAAAGAACAGTGCCAGGCACATAGTGCTCACTCGTTGATTGTAAGTTATTTTACTATGTGCTTGTACTTAATGCTCTTGAAAGGATTTTCAGTGTTTAGGTAAAAAAATTTTTTTTTCAAAGGATTTGAGAACTGTTCACTAGCATATGGAGTTCTGTGTAACAGCTATTTCATAAATCTTCTTATTGACATGTTTGCTTTGAAGTTCGTGAAAGGGTCTCATTTTCCTTAACATTTGCCTCATTGCATAATGTCCCCAAATATTTTGCCATTTATGTGCCTCTGTGAACCTGCTGCTACTGCTGCTAAGTTGCTTCAGTCGTGTCCGACTCTGTGTGACCCCATAGATGGCAGCCCACCAGGCTCTCCCGTACCTGGGATTCTCCAGCCAAGAACACTGGAGTGGGTTGCCATTTCCTTCTCCAACGCACGAAAGTGAAAAGTGAAAGTGAAGTCGCTCAGTCATGTCCAACTCTTTGCGACCCCATGGACTGCAGCCTACCAGGCTCTTCTGTCCATGGGATTTTCCAGGCAAGAGTACTGGAGTGGGGTGCCATTGCCTTCTCCGTCTGTGAACCTAGGGCACAATAAATAAATTAATTAAATTAATTAGAGCAGATAATTAGTGTCTACATTATGTATCATCCACATAATTCAACATTGCTTCTTTGTTCCAAAACATCCAATTTGACTGACACATAAGAGTAAAGTAATATAAGGTTCAATTCTATGTACTAGCATCTGATTGTATCCTCTTGATAAGTCAGATAATTAAATAATTCCTCAGTAATTTTTACTATTAATTTCATATTAATACCAGTTACCAGAATTATTATTCCTTAATAGTAGCAATTATTGCTCATTTGGTTCCATATTGAATATTGATTCCTGCTAAATGATTCTGAATCTTAAAACTATTGTGTGTTTTTTAGGTCTTAAAAACATGTACTCATGTAACTTTTCCATTTCTTAGCTCATTTAATTTGTGATTTAGTTAGACAGTTTTGCAAAGTTAATTTGGTCATATTTGAAATCGAGACATGGTTGTTATTTGCTCTGTAACATACAATTCATGAGCAACAACTATTTTTTTGACTGTTCTAGAATCATTGGTTTGTTAGTTCAGCGAGTGTTGTCAGAAATCTTAGAATATATTTTGTAATCCTTTCATTTTCCAAACAGGAGGCCTGAAGAGATTCCATGACAGACCCAGGTTCAAAACCCAGCCCACGCTCATGGCTGTCTTCTGCTTCTTCATCCTTTTCATCATCTCTTCCCTTCCCTTAAAAATGCTTATCTGCACTCTCCGGCATAAATCACAGCAGGATCCTCCATGACCCACCTCCCAGAATATCAGAAATAAAAGCAAAAATGAACAAATGGGACCTAATTAAAATTAAAAGCTTTTGCACAACAAAGGAAACTGTAAGCAAGGTGAAAAGATAGCCTTCAGAATGGGAGAAAATAATAGCAAGTGAAGCAACAGACAAACAATTAATCTCAAAAATATACAAGCAACTCCTGCAGCTGAATTCCAGAAAAATAAACGACCCAATCAAAAAATGGGCCAAAGAACTAAACAGACATTTCTCCAAAGAAGACATACAGATGGCTATCAAACACATGAAAAGATGCTCAACATCACTCATTATTAGAGAAATGCAAATCAAAACCACAATGAGGTACCATTTCACACCAGTCAGAATGGTTGCTATCCAAAAGTCTACAAGCAATAAATGCTGGAGAGGGTGTGGAGAAAAGGGAACCCTCTTACACTGTTGGTGGGAATGCAAACTAGTACAGCCACTATGGAGAACAGTGTGGAGATTCCTTAAAAAACTGGGAATAGAACTGCCATATGACCCAGCAATCCCACTGCTGGGCATACACGCCGAGGAAACCAGAATTGAAAGAGACGCGTGTACCCCAATGTTCATCGCAGCACTGTTTACAATAGCCAGGACATGGGAGCAACCTAGATGTCCATCAGCAGACGAATGGATAAGGAAGCTGTGGTACATATACACAATGGAATATTACTCAGCCATTAAAAAAAATACATTTGAATCGGTTCTATTGAGATGGATGAAACTGGAGCCCATTATACCGAGTGAAGTAAGCCAGAAAGAAAAACACCAATACAGTATTCTAATGCATATATATGGAATTTGAAAGATGGTAATGATAACCCTATATGTGAGACAGAATAAGAGACACAGATGCATAGAACAGTCTTATGGACTCTGAGGGAGAAGGTGAGGGTGGGATGTTCTGGGAGAATAGCATTGAAACATGTATGCTATCATATGTGAAACAGAACAGCATTCCATGTTCTATGCATGAGGCAAATGCTCAGGGCTGGGGCAATGGGATGACGCAGAGGGATGGGATGGGGAGGGAGGTGGGAGGGGGGTCCAGGAAGGGGAACACATGTAAACCCATGGCTGATTCGTGTTAATGTATGGCAAAAACTACTACAATATTGTAAAGTAATTAGCCCCCAACTAAAATAAATAAATTTATTAAAAAAAAAAAATGCTTATCTGTTTTTCCAGCTCTCATTGTCTCAAGCCTTCTCACCCTTCATCCTTCAAGCAAACGTGGCTGGTCCTTAGCTGTAGGAGGGCAAGCAGCAGGTTCTTGAAGGTAGAGCCAGACATGCTGATAGTATGATGGGGAGAGGGAATTTGAACCAGGGAAGCTCCTGAGGGTTTTGAGTAGGTGAATGAGAAAGGGGGGGGGGAGGAAATAGCCTGGAAGAGACCACAGAGTCATGGAGGGAGAGCCATGGTGAACAGGCTACTTAGCCATCTTCCGTATCAGACCCCATTCCATTGTCAACATGTTCTGTCCACCTCTGCTGAGTAGGTTTTCTCAAAGTTGCCCCTTCCCCTCCAGTCTCACTATTACATCCTATCCAGCCCTCCACTTTCACCATTCTAGCTAATGTGATTCTTTTACCTGGATGCCCTGTCTTGACTTTTCCCCACCCAGGTCCACCCTGCATGCCCCTGTTTGCACAAATCTGGCCTCATCAGGTACTTCGTTTCAACCTCAGCAAACTCCTTATTGTCTTACAGGGGGAAATCCAAATAAGCATCTCCACATGCTGGTCCTCCTCTGTCTTTCTGGCTCACCTCCAACTCTTTTCATTTTTTTAAATTAACTTATTTTTTTTAATTGAAGGATAATTGCTTTACAGAACGTTGGTGTTGTCTGTCAAATCTCAACATGAATCAGCCATAGGTATACCTATATCCCATCCCTTTTAAACCTCCCTCTCATCTCCCTCCCCATCCCACCCCTCTAGGTTGATACAGAGCCCCTGTTTGAGTTTCCTGAGCCATACAGCAAATTCCTGTTGGCTATCTATTTTACAAATGGTAATGTAAGTTTCCATGTTGCTCTCTCCATACATCTCACCCTCTCCTCCCCTCACCCCATGTCCATAAGCCTGTTCTCTATGTCTGTTTCTCCATTGCTGCCCTGTAAATAAGTTCTTCAATACCATTCTTCTAGATTCCATATGTGTTAGAATATGTTATTTCTCTTTCTCTTTCTGACTCACTTCACTCTGTATAATAGGTTCTAGGTTCATCCACTTCATCAGAACTGACTCAAACGCATTCCTTTTTATGACTGAGTAATATTCCATTGTGTATATATGTAACACAAATTCTTTATCCATCTGTCTGTTGATGAACATCTAGGATGCTTCTATATTCTAGCTATTGTAAACAGTGCTGCAATGAACAATGGGACACATGTGTCCTTTTAAATTTTGGCTTCCTCAGCGTATGTGCCTAGGAGTGGGATTGCTGGGCCATGTGGTGGTTTTATTCCTAGTTTTTTTAACAAATCTCCATACCGCCTTCCATAGTGGTTGTATCAATTTACATCCCCACCAATAGTTCAAGAGTGTCCCCTTTTCTCCACACCCTCTCCAGCATTTATTGTTTGTAGATTTTTTCATGATGGCCATTCTGACCGGTATGAAGTGATGTCTCATTGTAGTTTTGATTTGCATTTCTCTACTAATGAGCAATGTTGAGCATCTTTTCATGTGTTTGTTAGCCATCTGTATGTCTTCTTTGGAGAAATGTCTTTTTAGGTCTTTTTCCCACTTTTTGACTGAATTGTTTGTTTTTCTGGCATTGAGCTGTGTGAGCTGCTTGTATATTTTGGAAATTAATCCTTTGTCAGTTGTTTCATTTGCAATTATTTTCTCCCATTCTGAGGATTGTCTTTTCACCTTGCTTATAGTTTCCTTTGTTGTGCAAAAGCTTTTAAGTTTAATCAGGTCCCACTTGTTTACTTTTGTTTTTATTTCTGTTACTCTAGGAAGTGGGTTATAGAGGAGCTTTGATTTATGTCATTGAGTGTTCTACCTATATTTTCCTCTAAGAATTTTATAGTTTCTGGTCTTACATTTAGGTCTTTAATCCATTTTGAGTTTATCTTTGTGTATGGTGTTAGGAAGTGTTCTAATTTCATTCTTTTACATGTCACTGTCCAGTTTTCCCAGCACCATTTATTGAAGAAGCTGTCTTTGCCTCATTGTATATTCTTGCCTCCTTTGTAAAAAATAAGGTACCCATAGGTGCATCGGTTTATTTCTGGGCTTTCTACAGTGTTCTGTTGGTCTATATTTCTGTTTTTGTGCCAGTGACATACTGTCTTGATGACTGTAGCTTTGTAGAATAATCTCAAGTCAGGAAGCTTGATTCCTCCAGCTCCATTCTTCTTTCTCAAGATTGCTTTGGTTATTCAGGGTCTTTTGTGTTTTCATATGAATTGTGAAATTTTTTGTTCTAGTTCTGTGAAAAATGCCATTGGTAATTTGATAGGGATCATACTGAATCTGTAGATTGTGTTTGGTAGTATAGTCATTTTCACAATATTGATTCTTCCTACCCAGGAACATGGAATATCTCTCCTTATGTTTATGTCATCTTTGATTTCTTTCATTAGTGTCATATAATTTTCTGCGTACAGTTCTTTTGTCTCCTTAGGTAAGTTTATTCCTAGATATTTAAGTGTTTTTGTTGAAGTGGTGAATGGGATTGATTCCTTAATTTCTCTTTCTGATTTTTCATTGTCAGTATATAGAAACGCAAATGATTTCTGTGTATTGATTTTGTATCCTGCAACTTTGCTAAATTCACTGATTAGTTCTAGTAATTTTCTGATACTATCTTTAGGATTTTCTATGTACAGTGTTATGTCATCTGAAAACAGTCAGAGCTTTACTTCTTTTCCGATCTGGATTTCTTTTATTTCTTTTTCTTCTCTGATTGCTTTAGCTAGGATTTCCAAAACTATGTTGAATTAATAGTGGCAAAAGTGGACACCCTTGTCTTGTTCCTGATCTTAGGAGGAATGCTTTCAGCTTTTCACCATTGAGAATGTTTGCTGTAGGCTTATCATATATGGCCTTTACTATGTTGAGGTAGGTTCCTTCTATGTCCATTTTTTGAAGAGTTTTAATCACAAATGGGTGCTGAATTTTGTCAAAGGCTTTTTCTGCATCTATTGAAATAATCATATGATTTTTATCTTTCAATTTGTTAATATCGTGTGCCATATTGATTGATTTGCATATATTGAAGAATCTTTGCATTCCTGGAATAAACCCAACTTGATCACAGTGTATGAGCTTTTTGATGTGCTGCTGAATTCTGTTTACTAAAATTTTGTTGAGGATTTATGCATCTATGTTCATCAGTGATATTGGACTGTAGTTTTCTTTTTCTGTGTTGTCTTTGTCTGGTTTTGGTATCAGGGTGATTGTGGCCCTGTAGAATGAGTTTGGAAGTGTTCCTTCCTCTGCAAATTTTTGGAAGAGTTTTAGAAGGATAGGCATTAGCTCTTCTCTAAATGTTTGATAGAGTTCTCCTGTGAAGCCATCTGGTCTTGGGCTTTCATTTCTTGGGAGATTTTTGATCACAGCTTCAATTTCAGTGCTTGTAACTGGGTTGTTCATAATTTCTATTTCCTCTTGGCTCAGTAATGGAAGATTGAACTTTTCTAAGAATCTGTCCGTTTTTTACAGATTATCCATTTTATTGCCATATAGTTGTTCATAATAGTCTCTTATAATCCTTTGTATTTCTGCATTGTCTGTTGTAATCTCTCCTTTTTCATTTCAAATTTTGTTGATCTGATTCTTTTCTCTTTTTGTCCTTGATGAATCTGGCTAAAGATTTGCCAATTTTGTTTATCTTCTCAAAGAAACAGCTTTTAGTTTTATTAATTTTTACTATTGTTTCTTTCATTTCTTTATCATTTATGTTCAGATCTTTACGATTTCTTTCCTTCTACTAATTTTAGTTTTTTTTGTTGTTGTTGTTGTTCTTCTTCTTCTTTTTACAGTTGTTTTAGGTGAAAAGTTAGGTTGTCTATTCGATGTTTTTCTTGTTTCTTGAGTTAGGATTGTATTGCTATAAACTTCTCTCTTAGAACTGCTTTTGCTGTATCCCATAGGTTTTGAGTTGTCATATTTTCATTGTCATTTGTTTCTAGAAGTTTTTTTTATTTCCCTTTTGATTTCCTCAGTAACCTGATGGTTATTTAGAAACGTGTTGTTTAAACTCCATGTGTTTGTGTTTCTTACAGATTTTTTTTTCCTTGTAATTAATATTTAGTCTCACAGCATTGTGGTTGGAGAAGATACTTGATATGATTTTAATTTTCTTAAATTTACTGAGGTTTGCTTTGTGACCCAAGATGTAGTCTATCCTGGAGAACGTTCCATGTGTACTTGAGAAGAAGGTGTAGTCTTCTGCATTTGGATGGAATGTCCTGAAGATGTCAATGAGATCCATCTTATCTAATGTGTCACTTAAGACTTGTGTTCCCCTATTAATTTTCTGTTTTGAGGATCTGTCCATTGGTGTGAGTGGGGTGTTAATGTCTCCTACTATTGTTGTATTACTGTCAGTTTCTCCTTTTATGTCTATTAGTGTTTGTCATATGTATTGAGGTGGTCCTATGTTAGGTGCAAAGATATTTACAATTGTTATGTCTTCCTCTTGGATTGATCCCTTGATCATTATATAGTGTCCTTCCTTTATGTCTATTAGTGTTTGTCATATGTATTGAGGTGGTCCTATGTTAGGTGCAAAGATATTTACAATTGTTATGTCTTCCTCTTGGATTGATCCCTTGATCATTATATAGTGTCCTTCCTGATCTCTTGCAATATTCTTTATTTTAAAATATATTTTGTCTGATATGAAGATTGCTACTCCAGCTTTCTTTTGTCTCCCATTTGCATGGAATATATTTTTCCATCCTCTCACTTCACTGAAAGTGAAGTGGGTTTCTTGTAGACAGCATATATATGGGTCTTGTTTCTGTATCCATTCAGCCAGTCTGTGTCTTTTGGTTGGAACATTTAATCCATTTACATTTAAAGTAATTATTGATATATATGTTCCTATTGCCATTTTCTTAATTATTTGGAGTTGATTTTGTAGATCATTTTTCTTCTCTTGTATTTCTTGGCTGTATAAGTCCCTTTAACATTTGTTGTAAAGCTGGTTTCGAGGTACTGAATTCTCTTGTCTTTTGCTTTTCTGAAAAGTTTTTTACTTCTCCATCCATTTTGAATGAGATCCTTGCTGGGTACAGTAATCTTGGTTGTAGATTTTTCCCTTTCAGTACTTTAAATTTATCCTGCCATTCCCTTCTGGCCTGCAGAGTTTCTGCTGGAAGATCAGCTGTTAAGCATATAGGGTTTGCCTTGTATGTTATTTGTTGCTTCTTCCCTGCTGCTTCTAATATTCTTTCTTTGTATTTAGTCCTTGTTAGTTTGATTAGTATGTGTCTTGGTGTGTTTCTCCTTGGGTTTATTCTGTATGGGACTCTTTGTGCCTCTTGGACTCGATTGACTATTTCCTTTTCCATGTTAGGGAAATTTTCAACTATAATCTCTTCAAAAATTTTCCCATATGCTTTCTTTTTCTCTTCTTCTTCTTGGACCCCTATAATTTGATTATTGGTGCATTTGATATTGTCCCAGAGGTCTCTGAGACTATCCTCAGTTCTATTCATTCCTTTTACTTTATTCTGCTCTTCAGAAGTTATTTCCATCATTTTATCTTCCAGCTCACTGATTCATTCTTCTGCCTCAGATATTCTGCTATTGATTCCTTCTAGAGTATTTTAATTTCAGTAATTGTGTTGTTTGTGTCATGTTTCTTCTTTAATTCTTCTAGGTCTTTTATTAATTGATTCTTGCATTTTCTCCATTTTGTTTTCAATGTGTTTGATCATCTTTACTATCATTATTTTGAATTCTTTTTCAGATAGTTTGCTTATTTCTTCTTCATTTATTTGGAATTCTGTGTTTCTAGTTTGTTCCTTCATTTGTGCAGTATTTCTCAGTCTTTTCATTATTTTTTGAACTTATTGTGTTTGAGGTTTCCTTTTCTCAGGCTTCAAGGTTGAATTCTTTCTTCCTTTTGGTTTCTGCTCTTCTAAGGTTGGTCCAGTGGTTTCTGTAAGCTTCATATAGGGTGAGATTTGTTCTGAGTTTTGTTTGCTTGTTTGTTTGTTTTTCCCCTGATGAAGGCTGAGTGAGGTGTAATCCTGTCTGCTGATGATTGGCTTTGTATTTTTGCTTTGTTTGTTGTTTAGATGAGGTGTCCTGCAGAGGGTGCTACTGGTGGTTGGGTGATGCTGGGTCTTGTATTCAAGTGGTTTCCTTTGTGTCAGTTCTCACTATTTGGTACTCCCTAGGGTTAGTTTTCTGGTAGTCTAGAATCTTACAGTCAGTGGTCCCACTCCAAAGGCTAAGAGCTTGATCTCTGGTCAGGAATGAAGATTCCACAAGTGGTTTATTATGTCATTAAATGAGATTAAAACAAATATCCAAAAATGAGAAACCAAAGGTGAACCCCAGACAAATGGCAGTTACAAAATCAGGCAAATAATAATTAAAATAATGGAATATACATATAAACATATACACTCATGAGCAAAGTCAAACCAGTCCAACAAAAATAAAGTACAGTAGATTGACTTGGTGAATAAAGAAAATTAAAAATTATATTTATCAGTTAAGAACAAAACTAACTAAAGCACAAACTGGAAAACAAAACTAAAGCAATGTGCCAAGTGTGGAATAAAGCTGGAAAACAAAGCTAACAAATATATTGAGAGGAAAGGAAAGAAAGAAAAGAAAGACAGAATAGATAGGCAAAGTTAAATAGAGGTAGATAAAGAAGATTTATATACATTAAAGTTTAACTGCAAGGGGAAAAGAACAGTAGGAAAGGCAAACAAAGGAATAAGTGTAGAAAAAATATAATAGGTTTTAAAAAATTAAAATTGTAGAAAAGAGAAAGAAAAAATGGAGGAAGAAAGAAAAAAAAAAAAGGAAAACTCCACAGAACTGCAAAAGCCTAACGTAGAGGCAGAAGTTTATATCAACAATAAAAAATGTGACTGAATATACACACATGCATATACACCCATAAGCAAAATTAAAACAGTCCAACAAAAAATAAAATACAATAGATTGACCCAGCAAACAAAGGAAACAAAAAATTTTATCTTCCAGAACAGAACTAACTAAAGCACCAACTGGAAAACATAACTAAAGCAAGGTGCCAATTGGGGAATAAAACAATGAAGATAAAACTAACAAATATGTTGAAAGGAAAGGAAAGAACAAATAGATATGCAAAGTTAAATAGAGGTACTTGAAGAAGATTTATATGCATTAAAGATTAATGGCAAGGGGAAAAGAACAGTGGGAAAGGCAAACAAAGGAATAAAAGTAGAAAAAATATAACAGGCTTAAAAAATTAAAAATTAAAATTAAAAAAAAGAGAGAGAGAGAGAAAAGGAAAACTCCACAGAACTACAAAAGACCAATGTAGAGGCAGAGATTTATAACAACTATAAAAAATGTGACTGAGAAAAAAAAAAAACCTCAAAAGCTTAGTTAGACTTCATAGTGCCGATAAAATTGACAACTACAATGGGGGTGAGGTCGAGGTGGGAAGGACAAAAAAGAAAAACTCCAAAAGAATCTACAGAACAAGTCAAAACATAAGAATAATATTTTTCTTGAGTCTCTGCTGTCAGAGTCCTTTCCCTCACTGGGAGTCACAGTCCACCTCATCTCCCTAGGATGCCCTCCAACACTGCTGATCTCTGGACCTGCTGTTGGGGCAGCTCATATTCTGATCTGGTCCTACTCCTGTGTGTTCTTGCCTCCAACGCCCACAGCTATCAGAACTAGTGTGTTTTCCTTTGTGGGAGCTCTCAATGACCTTTTATATATTCCGTAAACAGAAAGTCTGCCTAGTTGATCATGTGGATTTAATCTGCCTATTGTACAGCTGGTGGGAAGCTTTGGCGTCTTCTTCCTTAGCCACACTGCCCCTAGGTTTCAATTGTGGCTTTATTTCCACCTCTGCATGTGGGTCGTCCATTGGGGTTTGCTCCTGAAGCTGCCCTGGAGGACTTGGGTTTGCCCCTGTGAGGGCCAGGTGTGAAGGCAGTGCAGCTGCTTGGGTCCCAGGGTTCTGGCAGCACCAGGTACTTAGGGGAGTTGGCAGCTAGGGCAGCAGGAAACGTAGTGCTCTAGAAGGGTATGGCAACCAGTATTAGCCCAGACGCTCCAGTATTCTAGCCTGGAGAAACCCCCTCCCTTACAGAGAAGCCTGGCAGGCCACAGTCTACAGGGTCACAAAAAGTCGGACACTACGGAAGCAACCCTGCGTGCATAGACACAAGATGTTCTTCGCCTGTGGCAGCTCTGCCCCAGTGAGAGTTGAGTGTGAAGGTGGCGCAGCTGCTTGGCTTGCAGGGACCCTGGCAGCACCAAGTGTACAGGGACACGGACTGCCTCCGCAGCAGGAGTTACGGCCGCATCAGAGTCTTTGTTTGAGCCTCTTGTAGCTGGCGTCAGAAGGCCTCTTTGGCCAGTCTTTCTCCACAGCTCGGCCCCTTCAGGCACTTAGTGGGCTCTGTTGCCTGGGGCCTTTCTCTGTTGTTCCTCCTGTCAGGCACATAGAGGCCCACCCCAGCCCTCACTCCCACCCCCACCCCACCCCACCCCACCCCACCCCACCCCCGCTAGGGTCCTACTCTGTAGATCAGCACATCAGGCACTTAAAGGGGCCCCCCTGGCTGGGGTCCTACTCTGTAGTTCAGTGCATCAGTCACTTATAGAAGCACCAATGGTGGGGTCCTACTCTGTAGTTCAGTGCCTCAGCGTTTGATGGGCCAGCCTCTCTATTGTTCAGCTGCCATTGCTGGCCTGTGGGGAGAGAGAGGCTATGGTGATGGGTCCACCCCCTAAGCGTGATTCAGCAGTATCGCCTTGCTTCCACGGCTGCCTGACTTTCCTCCACAGGCATTTCCCACCAGGATCTCCCTCACATCCCCTCAATCTGTCTCTCTGCAGTCAACTGCAGCCCTCGCCCTGGGATTGCTTCACAATCCCTAAACTCCAGCTCCCAGCTGCCGTGCCTCCCAGGGGACCTGAATCCCTGTCCAGGGTATGTATGGCTGCAGCAAGGACTGTCTGATTCTCATTCCATTTACGCTGCCACAGATCAGCTGTTTCACTCTCAGCCTTCAATGTTTCTCCTCTGACTCAGACAATTGCCCCGATATGGGGATCGGACCCCTGCTTCAGTTCCCCACCGGCCAAGGGCAGGTCCAGTCCTACTAACACTCCTGTTTTTCTCCCTAGTTCCTTCATCCTACCAAGTTTTGCGTGCTTCTATACATTCTTTTCCGCTGGTCAGGTATGCCTGTCTGCCTTCAGCTGGTGTTCTGCATGCACTTCTGTGTCTGAAGGTGTATTCCTGATGTATCCATGGAGAGAGATGTACTCCACGTCCACCACTTCCTCATCCATCTTGTTCCGACTCACCGTGCTGGCTGGCTATGCTCGCCCTCTCTGTTCACACCATGGAAAGTCCTCCCCCTTGTTTCCTTTCCAGCTTCTCCACCCAGAGAAGTGTATGGATCTTTTCAAGTTATGTTTTTTCTTAAATATATGCCCAGAAGTGGGGTTGCTGGAACATACGGCAGTTCTAGTTAGTTTTTTAAAGAACTATTCTTCATAGTGGTTGTACCAACTTAAGATTCCTGCTAACAGTGTAGAAAAATTCCTTTTTCTCCACACCCTCTCCACCATTCATTGTTTGTAGATTTTTGACTTAATTTGTCTTGGAACCATATCACTGACCTCATTCCATGACCCTTTCAGTCATCATGGCCCTATGACCTCATGTTTTGCACTAAGAAATATCAGTCTATGTGGAAGTTTATCAACCATCTGAAATCAACCAATCTTCTGTCTTCTCTTTTTCTTTTTTTTTTCCTTTAAAAGTTACCATAAACTTTCCTACTTAAACTGTCCAGCTTTATTTTCTGTCTATATGATGAAAAGTTCCTGGACATTAATTTTGTCTTATTTCTTTGTTTAATTAAACAATCTCTCTTTGACATAGCCCAGGCCTGATTTAAATTTCTTTTTTTCATCGCCTATTGTCTTTCTTATTACATTTTCCAGGAACTGTACTAATTTAGGAGATCTTTTATCTCAATCATACTCATCAAGCAAAGAGGTAATTTTTTTTTTTCTGAAACTGTTTGTGAAAAATTTTTGTATAGCTACTTCCTCTAATGGATTGTTCTTTTGTACTTCTTACTTAATGTCATTGCTCTTCATTCTAAAAAGGAGCTCTGAGCAGCAATGCTGGTTGAAGAGACACAGTACCTGTTCCTTTGAAACAGCTGAATTTTCTTTTTAATTTTACTTTTTTTAATTGGAGGGATAATTACTTTACAATGTTCTGTTGGTTTCTGCTGTACAACTTATGGTTGATTCTATAAGTATATATATACTTATGAAATATATATATCCCATATAAACATATGTATACACATATACACATACATTTAAATAAGTAAATAAATATATATACACATAAATCAGCCATATATACATTTATACCCCCTCTTTCCTGTGCCTCCATCCCACCTGTCCCATCCCTCTAGGTCATCACAGAGCATTAAGCTGAGCCCTTCATGTTGTACAGCATCTTCTCACTAGCTATCTATTTTACACATATAGATAGTGTATATATGTCAATGCCACTCTCTTGATTCATCCAACACACTCCTTCCCCCGTTGTGTCCAGAAGATGTTCTCTACATCTGCATCTCTATTTCTGCCCTGAAAATTGGTTCATTAGTACCATTTTTCTAGATTCCATATATATGCATGAAACAGCTGAATTTTAAACATCCTTGGGTAACACCTGAGTGTGCCTCTTGTGACAGTCCTAGGTGACACAGTCCTAGGTCCACTTTTATGTTTAGGTTGATATAACTATCAACAGTCTCAAAGTTTAGGGACAACAGATTTAGTTTTGTTAATAATTTCATACAAACACTTTATCTATATTTTTTCTTTTACTATTCCTTAATCTTATGTCTACACTTTCTTAGAAAAATTTAATATTGGTTTTAAGTGCCCGTTTGCAAGACAGTGGTATCAACAGTTGCTATTCTCATATCATGAGTAGATTTCTCATAAGGAGCTTGAATTTTTGAGCCAGGAGAGAAGAGAAGTTACCTGTTGATCTCCCCTCTGGTTCCTGTGCTGCTGGCCCTAAGGCTCTGAACCCAGCTGATGCACTAGCCCAAAGTATAGTTTTTAGTTCTCTGTCCTGTCTTCTCCTTGTCGCCTGTGTGAACCACAGTGGGGTTGAGCTTGGACAATTTGTCCTCTTGTTCTTCTTCCATGTTTTTTTTACACTAGTCAGAATAAAATGCTGAATCTTCCATAGATCAGAGTGAAGGAAAAAACAGGTTTTTTTTTAATGCTTATCCATATCCATCCCATGCACGGGTGTGTGCGCACACACACACACAGACATATACACAAATTTGCACAATAAAAATAATGTAGTAATGCTTAGTTTTGAACACCTGTTGTTCACCAAATGCTTTGTAAACACTCTCCGCAAACCTCTCCAAAGCCCTGTAAACCAGGCAGGAATGATCATGGGTTATTGTGTTCAGTGGATCACCGAACTTTGAGGGACACTCAAACAGGCTCAGCTGACCTCATGGGATGTCATGTAGAGGGCAGCCTTGAGGGTCCTTAACTCATCCCTCAGCGGTCTTCACTTCTTATGGCACATTCCCCACCCCTCTGGGACATTAGACTGTTCTGTGTTCCCTTCCCCTCGAAAAATATGCTTCCTGGAATTTCTATCCTTGGCAAAGTCCGGGCAACCTTACTCACTCTCGAACTTTCCAAATCTAGACTTACAAACCCCGAGGTTTCACCCAAGATCATGACTGAAATACCCAAAGACCTCTAAATCCGTCTACCTATTGGTGGAGACTTAACATAATATGTGCCATTCTTCTTTATATGCTTCTTTTCCCTGGTACTCAGGTAGAAACCAGAAGTCACCCCCCTCAGTTCCTTGCTCTCTGTCAGTATCACACCACGCTGATCAATATGTCTTATAAGACTGACGGGGGCCTGACTTATGGGCTCCAGAGTTCCCGGTGTTCAGGCCCCAGGTGCCTTGTGTCAGAACAAGTGTTTGAACTCCATTCATTGACCTCGCTGCCCTGGGTCTCACAGGGTCAGAGTCTGCCTCGGTATAGCAGCCAGAGGGAAATTTCTAAGATGGAGAACTAAACTTTCCACTCCCAGGAGAGAAAATTAAGAAGCCCCCTGGAGAACACACCCAGGTTCAGTCATATAGCACCGGGGACCAGTCTTCTCTTGATGACTTTTCCTTTCAGACTTAGCTCCCACCTCCACTCTCCAGGATGTATACAAGAATCCCATGCTCTGAAACTCCAGGATCATGAGTCAAGCTCTCAGAATCTGCGGCCCCAGAATCGGGATAATGCCACCCTGCCTTCACCCCCACAAGGGCCAGAGACATGCATCCACACCCACAACTGCTCCAGTGTACGTCCCGAGGCTACCTTGTACATAATGCTCCCTGCATTTTTCACCCACGATTGTAATGATTCATTCATCTATCCCTTCTTTTTCTCTCTTTGAGAAAATAAACTCCTTGAGGACAAGCATTTTGTCCTTCTCTCCAGTGTCTCCAGCCCTTTCCCAGCATCTTTTTTGCTGGACGGTTGGTTTGTAAAACCTCAGGGGGATTGGGAGCACATGTGTCTCTTTGCGGGACCTTTGGGCTGCCAGAGCCCGGTGTCATGCTGAGTGACTGCTTCCTGAGTCGGAGAGACAGAGATGGCCCCAGCTCCCCTCCCTCCTGCTTCACGGAACAGTGATGGCTCTCCAAGACCCACTTCACTGACATGAAAACATTCTTCCTTAATCGCACACCCTCAGACAGGCGTTTCTCAGCACCTGAATGGCTCTGGCTATCACCAGTCAATTGTCATTCTGGAAACACTGGAGGATTTTTGCAAACACACTCAGAACTTGGGAGCAGGGGAAGGCAGACCTTGTGTGATTGCACTGGGACTCAAGGGCAAATCTCAGCTCCCTGGCTGTGGCCACGCGCCAGGCCTCTGCGCTTGCAAAGACAGAACAACCTTTTGAAGTGCTGCAGATTTAAAACAGGGAATCAGTTAACATCTCCCTAAGCAGTCAGTAGTGGGAACAAGGAGGGTGTTTGATCATGGGGAGAATGGCCGGGCCCACGCCTCCCGGGTGATAAAGCTCGCTGCAAAGCAGAAATTAAAATGAGAGGAACTGGGGAGTGGCAAAGGCACTCTCATTAAAGAAGCGGCAGGCATGGGGGTGTTTTGTATCAGGAAATCAGGTGTGAGGTTGGAGGGCTTTAGAAGGCTTGTTCTGGCTTTTCCTGGTTGGTACTTGTGATGGAAATCAGATTGCTATCAGAGCCCTAATGCCAAGTGTCTTTGGTGGCACTGGCTCTGGGATGCGTGTCTCTTTGCTTGGGCACTTCACTTCTTCTCATGCTTTCTATTCACTGACATCAGTATTATTCCTGATGCAGGCAGCAGTGGAAAGCAACAAGAGCAAAGATTTCAAATTTAAATTCAAACCTGAGTTCTGTCTCTTATTTGATTGAGTCCATAAACAAATCACTTAGCCTCTTTGACACTTCAATTCCTAATATGTTTCGTGGGAAAAAATCAGTGCTGAACTTATGGCATCATGAGGAGGCTGCAAAAATTCTACCATCAATGCACTCAATTCTGGTCAAGTCTATTCACTGTGAATATGAGTTCCTCATATGATATCTGTATTCAGTGCTTGGGGATTCTTAACTATCTTTCCAGCTTTCTTTTTAAAAATCTAATTAATTTTACAGTAGGTCCTTGTTGGTTATCTTTTTTTTGGCTGCTCTGGGTCTTCACTGCTTGTGGGCTTTCTCTCTAGTTGCGGCATGTGGGTTTATGGTTGTGGTGAACAGGCTTCTCAAGTTGCAGAGCACGGGCTCTAGACCTCGTGGGCTCAGTAGTTGCAGTCCATGGGCTTAGTTGCCTCGCTTGCATGTGGGTTCTTAGTTCCAGGACTAAGGATTCAAGCTGTGTCCCCTACACTGAAAGGTGGATTCTTAACCACTGGACCACCAGGCAGTTCTCCTTGCCTCTTTTTATCTGAACTATAGATCCATTAAAAAAAAAAAAAAAAAACTGCTGCCACATGCCCATAATACAAAACCACAAAATCACCATTAAGCATTTTCCCATCAGATCAAGAGATAAAATCTGAAGCTACCACACTGAAAAAAGTCATAGACTTGTAGTGTGGCCCCATAAGCTATTAGAGTAACGGGAACAATCCTTGGATCTATTCCTTGTTGACTATTAGAATTATTAATGAACAGATTAATGCATTAGTGTATAATTAGAAACCATTTTCTGCACTTTGGAGGGAGAATTTCACAAAACCTACAAGGAGATGTTCCATTATCATTTTTTAAAATTGAAGTATAGATGATATACAATGTTGTGTTAATTTCAGGTGTATGGCAAAGTGACTCATATAAATATATATCAATATTATATATGTATATATATCCTATGTATATGTACATATTCTTTTTCAGGTCCTTTTCCATCTACTACCATTACATCTATTACTGGCCCAGCTGAAATGCCACAGCCTATATCAGCTGATTAAATGAAAGCTGAGCTGGAAGTAACCAGTTTTCTATGAATAACAAAGTAATCCACCAATGAATCTATGTGTCACTGCCCAACCTGAAATTAAAGATCAAGGGACTAATTGCAGTGGGTATTGGAAGGCCAGCCTCAAAGCCTAGAAATGTCACACTACCATGACTCACAGGACCTTAAGGCAAAGCCCCAAGACTGTCACCAAAGAGACTCAGCCTCCTACAGAGGAGGGGAAATACCATTTTCCAGACTAATTAATTTCCCGTTTCCATAATACAGTTGTACTTAGTGTACTGCGTGCTCTTTGTAATCTAATTTCAGTTGAATTACTTTTTTACAATCTGCTCAAAATGTGTTTACGACAGAGAATCATTATAGAAAAAATTTCTTTTCCATTTCAGCTTGCTTCCCCCCTCCTCCCCTTCTTTCTGTGTCTCTACTTTGACATGTGTTTCCCTCTGTTAAAGAGATCAACTGAGCTGAGCAATCCAAGTTTCTTCCTTCTTCATTTTATCGTCTCCTCAATCTCCTTCCTTCGTCCATTCCTTTATCAAGAAAAGCAACTTGTTTTCTTCAACAGTTTTCCAAGTAGCTGATACACATAAGTTAAAATTTTATGGGCTCCTCTTAAATTACTTGGTCTGTAAATACTTCCTGAACATTTTCTATAAAGAAATATAACTTGTAAGGGTTATTACTCCCAAGGAAATCAAATACACAGGATTAAAAATTAAAAAGAAGTCTACATTTCAGTATGTATTAATTGATTCAATACTTGCTCAACTATTAATGTTTGGTGATGTTTAGTTTAGTCACTAAGCCATGTCTGACTCTTTTGTGGCTTCGTGGACTATAGCCCGCCAGGCTCCTCTGTCCATGGGATTTCCCAAGTAAGAGCCCTGGAGTGGATTTCCATTTCCTCCTCCAGAGGATCTTCCTGACATAGGGATTGAACTAGTGTCTCCTGCATTGGCAGGCAGATTCTTTACCACTGAGCCATGAGGGGAGCTTTTTCTTAATGTTCAAATAACATGAAAGCAGTTAAAGACATAAGAAATCACAAAATAGCACAGAAAGTACTCATGTACTAGTTTCCCCCAATAAAACATCATACATAATCATAGTAAGTTTCAAAAACCAGGAAATCAACAATGGTGCATATTATTTCCTCCAAAACAGATCCTATTTGCTTGACTATTTTAAAATGTCTTGAGCCTCAAAAGTGTGTTGCAAAGACAAAGTTTTCAACTGGGGATGATTTTGCTTCCTGGGGGATATTTAGCAATGTGTAGAGACACTTTTGGTCCTTACAACTGGGAAATGAGATGGTGTTACTAGCATCTACTGGGTAAAGGTTGAGGATGCTTCTAAGTGTACTAGAATACATAGAGCATCCCAACAAGAATGAGTTTTTTTAGTTCAAAATATCAAGAATGCCAAGGTGAGGAAACCCCACTGTAGAATAATAACAGGCTTCACAGTGAAATCACTTCTCTCTTTCTCACCAATACCATTTAAACCCAGGGGTTCAAACACAGATATCTACTGTGGGCAGCCAAGTAATAACCAAGAGTGGGGCAGGCTGGACAGGAGAGTGGAAAACTAGGGCTTCCCTGGTGACTCAGTGGTAAAGAATCCGCCTGCCAATGCAAGAGACTCAGGTTCGATTCCTGGGTCAGGAAGATCCCCTGGAGAAGGAAATGGCAACCCAGCCCGATATTCTTGCCTGGGAAATCTCATGGACAGAGGAGCCTGGCAGGCTACAGTTCATGGGGTCACAAAGGGTCAGATATGACTTAATGACTAAACAACAATAACAACAAGGAAGCATACATCCTGTCCAAAGGAAACAGCTACTGGTGAGCTCAAGGGAGAAACTGCCATGTGGAAGCAGTGACCTACTTTCCTGGGTCACCAGATAGTCCCTTAGAGACCAAATATTTGGATTTTGAAACATGGGCTTATAAATTGAATTTTCAAAAAGTGAATCCAGAGAACCACTATTTTTGGGAAGACCAAAGGCCAACCAGATATGCCAGGGTACATACATGGATCATTGGATTAAGCCTTGAGGTCACTGGTTAACTGTGCAATTTTGCAAAGTAGCCTATCCTTCAGCCTCAGTTTCTCCAGGAGTAAAATAGAAATAATATGGACCTCCCAAGATGGTTTTGAGAATTAGATAAAATAAAGACAAGCTTAGTACCCTGCTTTGTGCAAGATAGGTACTTACGGTTGTGCCATAATAGGAGAAAATACAAATTATAAAGATGTTGGACTTTTATTTTTCAGCATCTTCTTCCCTGCTCGTTGCTAATGAGTCACCATCACCTTGCAACAGGCTGAGCCTTTCTCAGATAGAGGAACCCGATAGCTTCTACCTGCAGTAGGAACTGCCACTTGTATAGTATTTTTCGCTGTACCACGAGTTTTGTCGCCTACCTTTGGAAAAGAATCTCCTGATTCTCGTTCAGACCAACACGCATGCTTCTTAGGGTTTGTTGAGGGCACATTTGACTCAGTGTAAGCATCACTAATTTGACCATTTTGATTGAATTGGACAGACGTGTAAGTGACTAGCCTGTGTCAAAACTCCACTGAATTCAGAGGTGCATTTGCTCAAAATGGACAGGCAGGTCTATTTCACTAGTGGGTCTCATAGGACACTTGTTACGTGTCTAAGTATTGCATCTATTTTTGCTTTACTCCAGGGGTGAGCTGTCTGTGCTGCCACGAGTATTCTCACTAAACTCAATATTCCCTGGGCTTATCTTTTGTTGACTCAAGTGTGACATAGCTGCTATCATTAGCCACATCCACTCTGCTCTATTTTCCACAGGTAAGACTTAGAAACATAGGATTATTGCCTATCACCCAGACCCATAGGGAATCTCTGACCCACATTGTCTTGGAATAACCAGGCTCTGGGAATTGGGGGCAGTTTTAGAGCCAACGTTATAATCTGTGCCAAACGCTGTCAGTGATTTTGGGCAATGCACGTATACTCTTCCTTCTTTAATTTCTTCCAGTGTCAGACTGGACTTTTCTGATAAGTAACTAGATTCCTATAAGAAAGTAAGTCGACTATAAGTGCTTGGGTGGGGAGACTGATGATTCATGCTAAACTTTTCACAAATCATAGACATGTATTATCCACAATGGGTACACTGTTTAAGGCTCTTGGATGAAAAAAAAATAGCTCCCCATATTTCTTTAATTAATTTTTTGGAATATAATTGTTTTACAGTGTTATGTTAGTTTCTGCTATAAAGCAAATTGAATCAACTATGAATATCCCCTCCTTTTTGGATTTCCTTCCATTTTAGGTCACCAGAGTGTACTGAGTAGACTCATTTGTGCTGTACACTCAGTTCTCATTAGTTATCTGTTTTATGCATAACATCAATAGTGCATATATGTCAGTCCCAATCTCCTCATTCATCCCACCATCCCTTTTTCCCCCTTGGTATCCATACATTTCTTCTCTATGTCTGTGTCTCTATTTCTGCTTTGTAAATAAGATCATTTATACCATTTTTCTGAATTCCACCTGTATGCTTTAATATGCAGTATTTGTCTTTCTCTTTCTGACTTGCTTGACTCTATGTGGCAGTTTCTAGGTCCAGCCACGTCTCTACAAATTGCATAATTTTGTTCCTTTCTATGGCTGAGTAATATTCCATTGTGCCACTTCTTTATCCATGTCTCTGTTGATGCATATTTAGGCCGCTTCCATGTCCTGGGTATTGAAAATAGAGCTGCAATGGACACTGCGGTACATGTGTCTTTTTGAATTATGGCTTTCTCTGGGGATGTGCCCATGAAGGGGATTGCTGGGTCATATGCTAGTTTTATTTTTAGTTTTTTAACAAACCTCCATACTGTTCTCCATAGTGGCTGTATCAATTTATATTCCCACCAACAGTGTAAGAGGGTTCTCTTTTCTCCACACTCCACATTTATTATTTGTAGATTTTTTGATAATGGTCATTCTGACCTCTGTGAGATGACACTTCACTGTAGTTTTGATTTGCGGTTCTCTAGTAAGGCAATGGCACCCCACTCCAGTACTCTTGCCTGGAAAATCCCATGGATGGAGGAGCCTGGTAGGCTACAGTCCATGGGGTCGCTAAGAGTCGGACACTACTGAGCGACTTCCCTTTCACTTTTCCCTTTCATGCACTGGAGAAGGAAATGGCAACCCACTCCAGTGTTCTTGCCTGGAGAATCCTAGGGACGGAGGAGCCTGGTGGGCTGCCGTCTATGGAGTCGCACAGAGTTGGACACGACCGAAGCGACTCAGCAGCAGCAGTAATTAGTGATGTTGAGTATCTTTTCATGTATTTGTTGACCATCTGTATGTTTTCTTTGGAAAAAATGTCTATTTAGGTCTTCTGCCCATTTTTTGATTGAGTTTGTTTTTTCAATATTATAGCTCTCCATATTTCTTAATATCTCTTAATAGTATCTGTATCAATTTTGGTGAATTTGGAGGGTAGACTGGTAAGGATAGGTTAGGGTATGCTATGATAGCAAAGAATCCAATAATCTCAGTGACATAACAATGAAAACTTGTTTCTGTTTCATCCTTCATGTCCAAGGAATATTGGAAAGGAGGGGAGGTGTTTTCTTGTCCTTTTCTCAGAAGGCCTGGTAAATTGGTGCTCCACCATTGATGAAAAATTCCAATATCAGATTTTAGGGGAAGAACACTTAGAGAGTCAAACACTGCCTTTTTTTTTTTTTTTTTTACTATTTTGGTGAATTTCTAAATAGCAGTTTTTTAATGTATTTAAACATAATAATAGCATAAAACATTTATTGAATTTACTGTGTCACAAACTATGCTAAATACTTTACATGCATTTCTCATATAACTCAACAACCTCCTGAATGAGTGTACATATATTAATTAGCATTCAGTATACATATGTTCATAGATACACACATACTAAACTTTGTAACATTCATATGTATGCCCATTTTAAATCCTTCTCTCATCTCTTAAGATTACCTTATGAGCAGTACTTCATGTGCACTAGAATTACTTATCACTCCATGGCACCCCACCCTGTAGCCTGCAAGGAACAACACTAAGATCTCATGATACCACCTCCTGACTGACTGAACAAGAATGGACTCTTTGCTAAATAAGGCCAACCCACTAACCTTGCCCAAGAAAATGAAATTGAGGAACAGAAAACGAGTCAGGCATTCAAGGGTCTATACTGGAGCTTGAGGCCATTTTCAGCAGTGGGCCCATTAAGCGAAGAAAGCTTGTCTGAAAGGGAAAATCAAGGGAATGGAAAAGGTACCCAGAAAGGAGCAGAAGTGAGAAACTGATCAATTTTGTGTCCAGGAAGAGAGGGGAGACAGGAAGAATAGCTGCCAGAGGCATTTCCAGTTGCAGGGAGATCTTTCTATCTTTCTTCCAAATGGATTCCAAAACACTTCTCTGTATCTTTTCTCTAAGCATATTTTATTTTATTATTTTTATTTATTTATTTATTTTAGCTGGAGGCTTAATTACTTTACAATATTGTAGTGGTTTTGCCATACATTGACATGAATCAGCCATGGGTGTTCATGTGTTCCCCATCCTGAGCACCCCCCCATCTCCTTCCCCATCCCATCCCTCTGGGTCATCCCAGTGCACTGGCCCTGAGCACCCTGTGTCATGCATCGAACCTGGACTGGCGATCTGTTTCACATATGATAATATGTTTCAATGCTATTCTCTCAGATCATCCCACCCTCACCTTCTCCCACAGAGTCCACATCTGTGTCTCTTTTTCTGTCTCACATATAGGGTTATCATTACCATCTTCCTAAATTCCATATATGTGTGTTAGTATACTGTTTTGGTGTTTTTCTTTCTGGCTTACTTCATTCTGTATAATAGGCTTCAGTTTCATCCACCTCATTAGAACTGATTCAAATGTATTCTTTTTGATGGCTGAGTAATATTCCATTGTGTGTATGTACCACAACTTTCTTATTCATTCATCTGCTGATGGACATCTAGGTTGCTCCCATGTCCTGGCTATTATAAATAGTGCTGCAGTGAACATTGAGGTACATGTGTCTCTTTCAATTCTGGTTTCCTTGGTGCATACACTGCCTTTTAAAGGACTCAAAAGTAGCACACTTCAACTTACCTTTTGGTGACCAATAGTGTCACATGCCGGAGAAGGCAATGGCACCCCACTCCAGTACTCTTGCCTGGAAAATCCCATGGACGGAGGAGCCTGGTAGGCTACAGTCCACGGGGTTGTGAAGAGTCGGACACGACTGAGTGACTTCACTTTCACTTTTCCCTTTCATGCACTGGAGAAGGAAATGGCAACCCACTCCAGTATTCTTGCCTGGAGAATCCTAGGGACGGCGGAGCCTGGTGGGCTGCCGTCTATGGGGTCGCACAGAGTCGGACATGACTGAAGTGACTTAGCACTGTCACATGTTACATCCTAGAAAAGAAGAACAGCTAGAAACCTTGGTGAACCCTAGCACTGTCACTTAGAAATTTTCTCAGGGACTTCAGTAACACAAACTACCCTATGTATCACAAATGGAAGAGAAAATTAAAACAAAAATTTTCAAAAGCTATATATGTGTGTGTGTGTGTGTGTGTGTGTGAAATATTATATATACATCTCAGTTCAGTTCAGTTCAGTCACTCAGTCATTTCCGACTCTTTGCGACCCCATGAACCGCAGCACACCAGGCCTCCCTGTCCATCACCAACTCCCAGAGTTTACCCAAACTCGTGTCCATTGAGTCGGTGATGCCATCCAACCATCTCATTCTCTGTCATCCCCTTCTCCTCCTGCTCCCAATCCTTCCCAGCATCAGGGTCTTTTCCAATGAGTCAACTCTTCGCATGAGGTGGCCAAAGTATTGGAGTTTCAGCTTCAACATCAGTCCTTCCAAGGAACACCCAGGACTGATCTCCTTTAGGATGGACTGGCTGGATCTCCTTGCAGTCCAAGGGACTCTCAAGAGTCTTCTCCAACACCACAGTTCAAAAGCATCAATTCTTCAGTGCTTAGCTTTCTTCACAGTCCAACTCTCACACCCATACATGACTACTGGAAAAACCATAGCCTTGACTAGACGGACCTTTGTTGGCAAAGTAATGTCTCTGCTTTTTAATATGCTATCGAGATTGGTCATAACTTTCCTTCCAAGGAGTAAACATCTTTTAATTTCATGGCTGCAATTACCATCTGCAGTGATTTTGGAGCCCAAGAAAATAAAGTCTGACACTGTTTCCACTGTTTCCTCATCTACCTCCCATGAAGTGATGGGACCAGTTGCCATGATCTTAGTTTTCTGAATGTTGAGCTTTAAGCCAACTTTTTCACTCTCCTCTCTCACTTTCATCAAGAGGCTTTTTAGTTCCTCTTCACTTTCTGTGATAAGGGTGTGTCATCTGCATATCTGAGGTTATTCATATTTCTCCCAGCAATCTTGATTCCAGCTTGTGCTTTTTCCAGCCCAGCGTTTCTCATGATGTACTCTGCATATAAGTTAAATACGCAGGGTGACAATATACAGCCTTGATGTACTCCTTTTCCTATTTGGAACCAGTCTATTGTTCCATGTCCCGTTTAATTGTTGCTTCCTGACCTGCATACAGGTTTCTCAAGAGGCAGGTCAGGTGGTTTGGTATTCCCATCTCTTTCATCTAGTTATTATTATATGTTATAAATGTTATTTTCATTTCATATAATTCATATGTATAATGCACTACATATATGAAACATTTGACATGTTTATATATATAAACATGCGTTTATATATATAGTGTTCCATGTGTCAGGTAAGTATGGGAAATGGTCTGTATAGTCAATCCCTCTTTTAGATATTTACAGGGCTCATTGTTTATTTACTCTGCAAAGTAAAGCAGCAAACAGATTTAACCTCCCTAGTTTTTTTTTTAAGGCTGTTTTATGCAGATATAATTTATACAACATAGAATTCACCAAATTTAAGTGCAGTGACCACCACCACCTACTTTTAGAGCATTTTCATCACCCCAAATGATTCCTAACTATTTGCAGTTAGTCAATCTCTGCTCCTACCCACAGATAGTGGTGGTTTAGTTGTTAATTCGTGTCTGACTCTTGCAACCCCATGGACAGAGAATACCTGGCAGGCTACAGTCCATGGGATTCTCCAGGCAAGAATACTGCAGTGGTTGCCATTTCCTTCTCCAGGGGATCTTCCCAACCCAGGAATTGAACCCAGGTCTCCTGCATTGTAGGCAGATTCTTTACCAACTGAGGCACAAGGGAAGCACCCTACCCACAGAGGCAGGCAACAAATAATCTGCTTTCTGTTGCTATAGATTTGCCTTTTCTAGACTCTTAATATAAATGGAATTGTACAATATGTAATCTTTTTTGTTGTTTGGTGTCTTTCATTTAGCCTAATGAAATTCATAAACACTGTTTCATGTAGCAATAGTTCCTTCCTTGTGTTGCTGAATAGTATTCAGTTGTACAAAACATTGTCCATTCATCAGTGAATGAGGCTGCCAGTTTCTCCACATCCTGGCTAACAATTATTGCTGTCTGTCTTTTAATTATAGCCATCCTAATGGGTATGAGGTATAGCATGGTACCTTACTGACTTTAATTTTCATTTTCCAGACAACTAATGATATTGACCAAATTTTGTCCCTACCAACAATTCATATTTCTTTAGTGAAATGTTTTTTCTAAGAATTTATATAATTTTTTCAGATATTTGATAGAATTCACCAGCAAAGCCCTCTATATCAGATATTTTTGTGCAAAAAATATTAATTACTAGAATGATTTATTTGTAGGCCTATTTAGAATTTCTTTCTGTTTTCTTTTTCTGGAAACTGTTTTGAGAAGTTGTGTTTGTCTAGGAATTTGCCCATTTCATTTATATTGTCTATTTTTTAAGCATAAAGTCTTAATAGTATACACTTTCAATCTTTTTAAATTTCATAGAATTGATAGTGATGTCTCCTTTGATATTTGATAGCTTATGTTTGATATGTAATAACTGGTTCTTTCCTCTTTTTTTCCTGTTTAGTCAGGCTATACATTTGTCAATTTTGTTGATCTTGTCAAAGAACTAACTGTATTTTATTTTTCTATTTGTGCTTTTGTTTTCTGCTTATCTACTTTTTGAAAAGTTTTGTTTTTTTTCTCTTTAATTGAGTTCTAACTTAATCTTCATTATTTCCTCCCTTCTGTTGATTTTGACTTTAGTATATAGTCTTTTCCTAGATTTTTATAATATAAGCTTAGGTACTGATTTGCAATTTTTATTCTTTTATAATATAATCATATATAATATATATTTGATATATCATGTTTTCATTTTAATTCATTCAAAATATTTTCTAATTTCCTTTGTCATTTGTTCTTTGATCCATGAATTATTTAAAAATATGCATTTAATTTCCAAATACTGGGGGCTCTTCAAATCTTTCTGTTGTTGACTTTTATTTGAATTCCATTGTAGTCAGAAAATATATTTTGTGTGATTCCAATCCATTTATTGTGGCACCCCACTCCAGTACTCTTGCCTGGAAAATCCCATGGATGGAGGAGCCTGGTAGGCTGCAGTCCATGGGGTCGCTGAGAGTCGGATGTGACTGAGCTACTTCACTTTCACTTTTCACTTTCATGCATTGGAGAGGGAAATGGCAACCCACTCCAGTGTTCTTGCCTGGAGAATCCCAGGGACCGGGGAGCCTGATGGGCTGCCATCTCTGGGGCCGCACAGAGTCGGACACGACAAGCGACTTAGCAGCAGCAGCAACAATCCGTTTATTGAGACTTATTTTATGCTCATGGTCTACTTTGTGACTTAATGCAATTATTGATACGAATGGGTTTACTTCTGTCTTTTTCTATTTGTTTTCTCTGTGTCATATGGGATAAGTCATTTTTCTTTGGCTACTTTCAAGATTTTCTTTGACTTTAAACCGTTTGACTATGGTATGAATGGATATGGGTCTTTGAGCATATTCTACTTAGAGTTTGTTGCGCTTCTTGGATGTGTTTTCATTAAGGTAATTCATCAAATTTGGGAATTTTTTTAAAGAGGCTTTATTTTCTAGAGTAGTTTTAGGTTCAGAACAAAGCTGAGCAGAAAGGACAGAGAGTTCCCACATACCTTTTTTTTTCCTTCACACAGTCAACATCCCACCTCATAATGGTACAATTTTACAGTTGGTGAACCTACACTGGTACACTATTATTATCCAAATTCCATAGTTTATGCTAGAGTTAACTCTTGTTGTTACACATTTTAAAGCCTTTGAGAAATAGATAGCAATAACATAGATTTACCATTATAGTACCATATAGAATAATTTCACTGCCCCCCCCCAAATTTTATGTGCTCTGTCTATTGAGCAAACTTGGGAAGTTTTTATGCATAATTTCATTAATTTTTTTTCCTGCTATTTGTCACTCTCACTCTTTTCTCATTCTGAGAATTTCATTAAATATATGTTGATATGCTTGACAGTGTACCATAGGTCTCTGAGGTTTTATTCGTTTTTTTTCATTCTTTGTTCTTTGAATTAAATAACATCTCTTGATCTATTTTTGACTTATTTTCCAGATAAATTTGCTCTTGGATTTCTCTAGTAAATTTCTTATTTCAGCTATTGCATTTTTTAAAGAAAAACTACAAGTTCTTTTTATTAAAGTAAAATTTCTTTCCAATATTGTGTTAGTTTCTGCTGCACAGCAAAGTGAATCAGGTATATGCATACATGTACCTTCTCCCTCTTTAGCAGCCTTCTCAGCTACCCTCATAACACCTTTCTAGGTCATCACAGAGCACTGAGTTGAGCTTCTTGTGCTTTATAACAGGTTCCTAGTAGCTATCTATTTTACACTTTTACACTATTGCACTTTTCAACTCCAGAATTTCCATTTGGTCTCTCTCATTTTTTATTTTATATAAAGTATGTATATATATATATATATGCTTCACAATGTACATTATAGATATATTAAAATATATGTGCATAATATATGCATTTTAGTAGTATACTTTTCTATTTATTAATACTTTCTCCTAGATAAGTTTTTGCTATTATACCTTAATTCTTCGAGCATTATTTCCTTTAATTAGTTGAACACATTTTAAGTAACTAATTTGAAGTCTTTGTGTGCTACAGTTAACATCTGGATCTCCTCAGAGACAGTTTATATTGACCATTCTTCCCACAAATGGATCACAGTTTAATGTTTTATTGCATGTCCTATATATTTTTGTAGAAAACTAGACTTGCTGGATAATGTATTTTAGCAGCTCTGGATTCTGACCCTCCCCTCCCCAATCACACAGACACACGCACACACACACATGCGCGCGCGCACACACACACGCTGTTGTTGCTATTTGTTTGTTTGTTCAGTGATTTTCCAGGAAGAATTCTTTGCATTCCAGTTTCCTCGCAGTGTACAGCTATTGGTCATTCTAAGTTTGTTTTGTAACTGCAATTTTGTTCTTGTTTTTAATTCTGGATTTCTAGAGTTTGTCCCAAATCTGTAAATCTGCTGCTGCTGCTGCTAAGTCGCTTCAGTCGTGTCCGACTCTGTGCGACCCCATAGACAGCAGCCCCCCAGGCTCCCCTGTCCCTGGGATTCTCCAGGCAAGAACACTGGAGTGGGTTGCCATTTCCTTCTCCAGTGCATGAAAGTGAAAAGTGAAAGTGAAGTCGTTCAGTCGTATCCAATTTGTAGCGATCCCATGGACTGCAGCCTACCAGGCTCCTCCATCCATGGGATTTTCCAGGCAAGAGTACTGGAGTGGGGTGCCATTGCCTTCTCCGTCTGTAAATCTATCCTGACTCTAACGGGCACCTCAGCCAGTGACTGGTCCTAAAGTTGTTCTCAAATACTTCAGCCAGTAAGGCTTTCACTCTGATGGACTTGTGTCTGGGGTCAGGAAATTCACTCAATGTTCAGTTAATTTAAAAGTCTTCTTTGGCTTTTGTTTTCCATGTCATCTCTACGTATGCACAAAGCTTCATATTCAACCAAAGATACAATGTTAGTTAGGGACCTCTCTGGCTTTTTTCTTTCTTTCTTTTCTTTTTTCTTTTTTTTTGCGTGAGTGCAACCTTGAGCAGGTGTGTAGGCTTTCCAACCTCCAGGGTTATGTGGCATGTAGGTGCTTCTTAAGGTGCATAATACCTGTCTTATTTCCCAGACCTTACTAGTGAATTTCTGACAGCTTTTTGCTCGCTTCAACCAGAATGAAATCTCAGCTTGCTGTATCACTGGTCTTCTTCCTTTGTATGCCAGTGAAATTTCTACATATGGGGCTTTTCCGTATTCCATGTCAAGTCAGTTCTCTTTGTCAGTGAAGCCGTTGGTTTTCATGATCTTCTGGATCCACTAATAGAATTATGAAATCTACAGAGTTGAGATGGGGGGAGGGAGGAATCTAAACAACCTCAGAAGAAAACCTGCTCTTACTTCAGTTTTAATAGTTGTTTTTTAATTAATGCTTTTCAGTTTGTTGGATGCCCTTGATGGATTTTCAGAATACTGAAATGATTGCTTTTAATAATTTTGCCCAGTTTTATCATTGATTTTTAGAAAAAAAAAAAAGTACTGTGGTCTTCTCATACTGTCATTCAGAACTCCTATCTCCTTTCCACTAATTTAATCAACATTTCTAAGATTTATATGACAGTGGAACTTTTTTCAAGAAATATCTGTTAGCAGTTGGTAGAAGTAGTACTTCTTGAAGACATTTTGGGAAACACATAGATAAAATGGGAATAGATTATCTATTAATCTCATATGCTATCGTAAAGCAATAAATCTAAATTGCTTTACATGTGATCTACCAATGGCAGACCATGCTCATTGCATGCTTGTCAACACTTTGAGTGCTGGGAAGGAGCAGGGAGTAAACAGATCTACATCAAACTGCAAATTATAGATCAGATCTAGACTGCATATTATGAATTATTTAAGCTATATCAACTTTCTAATATTTAGCTGAAAGATTACACATAAAAATCCAGATATAGATTTTTCTTTTCAGAAAATATCATAATGCTATACCATCCCTATGTAGAACAAAGAAGTTACTTTACTACTAACCATTTAAAACTATATAGTTCTCCACTGACTCTGCACACTTAATTTGTTAACTACCTACACTCAGAAGTCACTTGAGTTTTAGGCATCACCCCTCAATGACATGCTCAGATTAATGAAGACTGTTCACTCGTATTCTGACACCTCTGGTTATACCTTAGACTCAGAAGTGGCAGAATACTAGCTCATACCTTCTTATTCAGAATCGGAACTCTGGTGGCCACCTTCTCAAGCTTGATTTTCATCATACCAATGGCAGGAGTTTACATAGTGACTGGTTACTGTTATGCTTTTGTCAGTGAAGCAAAGTGAAGCTTTCTGGCTCTTTCAGTGATAACCCTCCTTACCTGTTTTAGGTCTGGTCTCTGAATCCATGCCCTCCTCCAGGGGATCTTCCCAACCCAGGGATCAAACCCAGGTCTCTCACATTGCAGGCTGATTCTTAACCATCTGAGCCATGATGGAAGCCCAAGAATACTGGAGGGGGTAGCCTATCCCTTCTCCAGGTGTTCTTTCCAATCTAAGAATCAAACTGGGGTCTCCCGCATTGCAGGTGGATTCTTTACCAGCTGAGCTACCAGGGAATCCATGGATATGAGTATTTATTTTGCACGTATGAGTGCAAATGAGTGAAATTAAGTTGCTAATATGAATTCATTCATATGAGTGAATTTAATTTGCAGGCAAGCAAGTTGACAAATGATGGCAAAGGGCTGGAGAGTAGCCATGAGTTTGTGTAGGAAGCAATGCTCTGGTAACCACTGAAGTAGTCAGGAAGCCCTTCTGAAGGGTTGAGATTTCAGGAGTTATTTTTAGAGCTTGGAGGGAAATCTTGGAGGTATAGAGTAGGTAGGGGTTAAAAGGCACATGGTACAACTTCAGAGAAGGCAGGCAGGTGATAAAGAAGTAGAACCAGAAAGTTATTGAGAAGATAATGATAACAAAAAAGTGAAACCAATGAACAGTAAGGACAGTAAAGACATATTGTGTGTGTGTGTGTTTGTGCATGCTTAGTCGTGTCCAACTCTTTGCAACCCCATGGACTGTAGCCCCCCAGGTTCCTCTATCCATGGAATTTTCCAGGCAAGAATACTAGGGTGGGTTGTCATTTCCTTCTCCAGGGGATCTTCCTGACCCAGGGATCGAACCGATGTCTCTTGCATCTCCAGCGTTGGCAGGAGTGTTCTTTACCAGCTGAGCCACCAGGGAAGCCATTTATATATATGGCTTTGGAAAGAATTGAAAAGTATATATACACATATATATACTAGGTATTCTTCTTCAATTTTCCCTAATTCTTTGTGATGATGAGTGCTTGCAGCCTTCCAATCTGCACGCACTTTTAAAGGGACTCGTTCCCATTTTCCATTCCCACTCAACTTCACCTTACCTTGGGGTCTTCCACAGAGCCCCCACCCCTAATCCCACCTTGAAGAATTCCAAAGCTTTGGAACTGTTAGTAAAGACAGCTGGCTCTCAGTGGGTCTATTAACTTTTTTTTCCATGAGTTTCAAACTCACTCACCTTTATGTATTTAGCAGAAAATGAATTTATTTCTTTTCCCAAGTTCTCTGCAGAGTGGACTGGAAAACTCTCATGCCTTGCAAAGTCACTGTTACCATACTGAGATCAATATTAATCATATATAGCTTGATACTGTAATTGAATAGTTTTTTACACAGATGATATTAACTGATAAAATATGGCATCCTCATGAGAAAACATTACCTTGAAATATTAGCGTTATGATATGTTAATTTCTTTGGAGGATATGACTACAGATATATGAGCAGAGGTAAATTTTCCAGCACTTCGGCTGACAAATTCCATGTCAACATAACTCTCAAGAATTTGTATTACTACTTGGCGATGACTTATATGATGATGTATAACAACTTAAGGGGTTTTAAAATGCAGTATTTTGACTAATGTGGTTTGGTAAATAGCATTTGTGATTAGTCCCTTTTCTTTTTCTCCCCCCAATTTCTGTAATACTGACAAAAGCCTGTAATAATAATAAAAATCACCACTCCAAATGGAAAATGCCCCACTCCATCACCAGCAGTTCCTGGGAACGCTCCAAGTTCTGTGCAGAACAGAGGTCTGAAAGCCTAGCGAAATCAGATACACACCGCATTCACTGTCACTTTAGCGCCTCCTGCTTCTATCAGGGCATTTGGCCTCAGGTACTTATTTCTAAGAACTTTTGCCCTGGTGATTCATTCTACACGGACCACGTGATACTGAGGCTCTGAGCCCTCTGTGCTGTTTCTGAAGAAAGACTGAGGGATGAATCTATCTTTCTGATGCTCTTAAATGTAGGAATTGTGAAACTGTCCCTAGAGAGCTTGGTTCAGGAATGGCGACCATGCTCCTTAGGGTTCAGCATAATTTCATAGATGTGGTTACATTCTGTCACTTGGGGATGCAACTAAAGCCAAAACGGTGACCATTTGTAACCATTTCATTAGCTCCAAGGACAAAAGGGCCAGAATTCCCTTCTCCTGGTCATTGAGAACAGGAGTGGCCTCTTGCGATGTTCCTGGATACCTGTGACCTGTTCTCAAGAGAGGCAGGTGGCCATTGCCTAATCATCTGCTGGCCTGCGTCTTTTGGAAGGACTTAGAATTCTCTATTTTTCTGTTTATATGCTTCATCCTGGCTCCCTGATGGACTCATCAGAAAAGTAGAGTCTTCTCAAGAACACCACAGCCCAGGTAGAATGGGTGATCTTTTGTAGTCAGGACAAGGTTGTCTGGCGACAATAAACACACATTTACCTTCAAGAGGAAGAGCCTCCTGGCTTCTCCTGCCAGACCTCCATGTTGAAAGTGATCGACACAACGCACAACAGGGCTCGGCCATAAACTCTTTGCAGAGATTTCCTACTGATGTTCCTGGACACTCCCCACATGTTTCATTCTAACACTGCCTTTCCTCTATCTCAAGTGGAAAAATGAAATCGATATGAAGCTGTCTTAAGAAGAAGCATGTGGTGGCTGGCTAATAAAAGAATAATTCGATGGAAGACAAATGCTTTCAATCAAGCTCTGTTTACATAAGCCTTTTAGAGCTGCTCCTTGCTGCTTACCTTTGTCCCAGGGTCCCCAAACTTCCACCAGTGTGCCAGGCATGATGAGCAGAACTTCCTGAGCACTGAAGACTGGGATGCAGTACTTTTGACCACTGGTACTTAGTAAAACTCCAAACCTCAGAAAAATCTTCTCCTCTCTTCCCTAGCTTCTCTCATCCTCTCGGACATTTCCTCTCCTTTGCCTCACTTTTGTCTCTCTACTGGGCTCTGGCCAGATGTTTGGCCATTTGTTGTTGTCATTGCTGTTGTTCAGTCACCAAGTTGTGTGCAACTCTTGGCAACCCCATGGACTATAGCACACCAGGCTTCCCTGTCCCTCACCATCTCCCAGAGTTTGCCCAAGTTCATGTCCATCGAGTCAGTGATGTCATCCAACCATCTCATCCTCTGTCGCCCCCTTCTCCTTCTGCCTTCAATCTTTCCCAGTGTCAGGATTTTTCCGATGACTCAGCTGTTGGCATCAGGGGCCAAAGTATTGGAGCTTCAGCTTCAGCATCAGCCCTTCCAAATAGTATTCAGGGTTGATTTCTTTTAAGATTGACTGTTTTGACTTCCTTGCAGTCCAAGGGACTCACAGGAGCCTTCTCCAACACCACAGTTTGAAAGCATCAATTTTTTTGTGCTCTGCCTTTTTTATTGGCCCCATAATGTGAAGTTAAATGGCCAGCACACTTGATCTGGGCTGCCAGATGTTCCAGAAGCAGCTTCTGGAAAGAACTCCCTGTCACTAGACTTCTGACATAGACCAGTTGAAGAGCCCTGGCAATTTCAGAGAGCATGACAGCCAACCTGCATATACCCCAACTTGGGCCAAAGGAGAACACTGCAGGCTTGTAAACCACTCCCTGTCCAGGGATGAGGTCATGAAATAAGTGGATATTAGGCAATGGGAGAGTTCCTCAGCACCAAAGTTGTCTCCTTTCACTTTAAATAATTACTTCACTTTTATTTTTAGTATTATAGACTGGCTACTGAAATGAGGGAATGAAAACTTGAATTTTTAATTCATCAATTTTATTTTTTAGAGCAGGTTCACTGCAAAATTGGGAGAAAAGTTCTTAGAGTTCCCATAAATCTCCTGTTCCCTCAAAGATACAACCTTTCCCATTATCAACATCCCCCACCAGAGGGGTACATTTATTATAATTGATGAGCACACAGTGACACGTCATAATCACCCAAAGTCCATCATTTACATTACGGTTCACCCTGAATATTGTACATTCTATGGGTTTTGACAAGTGTATGATGGCACTCATCCACTGTTAATAGCACCATATAGACTAGCTTCATTGCCCTAAAACCCTCTGTGTTTCTCCTAGTCATCCCTCCCTCTCCATAACTCCTGGCAACCCCTGATCTTTTTAGTCTCTCCATAGTTTTGTCTTTTCCAGGATGTCATATGCCTGGAATCATATAGGATGTCGATTTTTCAAATTGGCTTCTTTCATTTAGTGACGTGCATTTAAGATCCTTCCATGTCTCCTCATGGCTGATGGCTCTTTTCCTTTTAGTCCTGAATAATATTCCCTTTTCTGGATGTACCACAGTTTTCTTACCCATTCACCTGCTGAAGGGTAACTTGGCTGTTCAAGTTGTGCCAATTCTGAATAAAGCTGCTATTCACTCCAGTATTCCCGCCTGGAGAATCTCATGGACAGAGGATCCTAGCATTCCATGGGATTGCAAAGAGTCAGACACAACTGAAGAGACTTAGCATGCGTGTATGCAGCATTGTATGCAGATTTTGTGTAGACATAATTCTCCAGTTCATTTGGGTAAATATCACATAGTACTATCACTGGATCACATGGTAAGAGTATGTAATAGCCCCTGGCATCCTCATACACCCTTGTCTTCTCTTTATTTCATGTTCTTATATTATAGCCTGGCTTATTTTTCACTTGTTGTGCCATGTTATTAAAATATTTAGAATTAGAATCTATGTTTCCAGCAAAAATTATGGCACTCTTTGGTGGTTATTTTGTTAGGCAATAGCTATGCAAAATTTTTTTAAAAATGAGTGAATTTGAAATATTTTTATCCAAATTAACTATTTAAATATTCTTGTGAAATTGATGTGATATGTGCTCATCTCTAATAGGATTTTTACATGGTTGGAATAGGCTGGTCTTGGCTAAGTCAGGAATAGGGCCAACAAGGGGCTGTTATCAAGCTGTGGTGGACAAGTGAGCTTATCATTTTGGTAACCTATCAGTGTGTCATTTCTGAAGGATATCTAACTGATGGAACGAAGGCAGAGGCAAACCAATAATTTCTCTTTGGAGCCAGCCCATGGATGATGGTTGAAGTTCTCTAGCTTCCTTCTAAAAGTGACTCTTGGGGGACCAGGAGGAGGAGCGAGATGCATGGACACCTCCACAGGTCAAGAGATGACTGGGAGCAATGAGGTTTGGTGATGGAAAGAGCGCAGGTTTAAAAAACCACTGAGCTAAAGAGCTTGAAGTTCAGCTTTGCTACAGCCTAATTGTGATTCACTGGAAAAATTACACAACTTTTCTGTATTAAATTTTCTCTTCAACAAATGGGCGCAATAATTCCTACTCTACAACTTCACTGACAGAATTTATCTGAGATCATTAACACAAAATATTGTATATCTAATAAGAATTCATTAGTTACTTTATGTGAGATATTGACATTTACAGAGGTCTTCATGAGCCAAACAGGTCACACTAGGGTAGAGCAGGTGTTAGTCACTATCAGGACATCTCAGATTTTGACTTCATACTGTCCTGTAATTTCTGTGGAACTCCACTTTTGTTCAAAGTCTTCCAAAACTAAAACAAATATAATTAAAAATGGTCAGTGAAATGAAATTATACCCATACCCAAACATTTACTGACAGATTTTTTTTTTTTTTGTCCTAAATGTATCAAATAAAGGGAGAGGTGAAAGGAGGTAAGAGTTTTGCAATCTGGAAGCACCATGAAAAATCAGGGCATTACTGGAGCTACAGCATGCCAGTGTGAAATACAAGAATCTAAAAAAATGAATAAATGAAAAGGTACACATGCACACACAAAATTATGTACACACACACCGATGTACACACATAAGCACAAGAATCACACACAACCATAACCACACACACAAAAACACACATACACACACCCCTAGGCCTGAAAGAAAATGGACCCTTTGATATTTACATTTTCTAGCTAGAATTTTCTGTGCAACACAAAAATTAAGTGTTGGAACATAAACATTTTAGTTTTAGCACAAAGACTTCAGGCAAGGCCAGTGTCCCACACCGTTGTCTCTTTTAGAGATATCATGCATTTTTAAAAATTAATTAATTACTGGAGACTAACAAAATAGAGTCCTTGAAGTCAAGCTGACTCTGCTTTTAGCCTCCTAAATGAAAAGGTAGATAGAACAGGTCTTGTGTGCAAAATGAATTCAAGACCTACTTATCTACCAACAGCAAAAAAATAAATAAATAAAATAAAAATTAATTAATTAATTAATTTCTTTATTTAGCAGAGCCAGGTCTCAGTTGTGGCATAAAGAACTTTTTAACTGCAGCATGTGGGATCTAGTTTCCTGACCAGGGATCAAACCTGGGCGCCCTGCATTAGAAGCATGGAGTCTTAGAATGGACAGCCAGAGAAGTTCTAAGCAATCGATTTAAAATGGATTTTATATTTCATTTCTCTAAATCTGTTTGTTGTTGCTGTTCAGTTACTAACTCGTGTCCAACTCTTTGCAACCCCATGGCACACCAGGTTCCTCTGGCCTCTGCTGTCTCCCGGAATTTGCTCAAATTCATATCCATTGAGGCGGTGATGCTATCTAACCATCTCCTTCTCTGTTAACCTCTTCTCCTTCAGCCTTCAATCTCTCCCAGTATCAGGGTCTTTTCCAATGAATCAACTCTTTGCATTAGGTGACCAAAGTATTGGAGCTTCAGCAACAGTGCTTCCAATGAATAGTCAGGGTTGATTTCCTTTAGGATTGACTGGTATGAGCTCCTTGTTGTCCGAGGGACTCTTAAGGGTCTACTCCAGCACCACAATTTGAAAGCATCAGTTCTTTGGTCCTTAGCCTTCTTTATGGACCAGCATGCCTACTGGAAAACATGCCAAACATGCCTACTGGAAAAACCATAGCTTTGACTATATGGATCTTTGTCAGCAGTGATGTCTGTTTTTTAATATAGTGTTTAGGTTTGTCATAGCTTTCCTTTAAAGGAGCAAGCATCTTTTAATTTCAAGGCTGCAGTCATCATCCACAGTGATTTGGGAGCCCAAGAAAATAAAATCTGTCACTGCTTTCACTTTTCCCCCTCCTATTTGCCACAAATTGATGGACTGGATGCCATGACCCTAGTTTTTTTAGTGTGAGTTTCAAGCCCCGGGTAGCTCAGACAGTAAACAATCTACATGCAATGCAGGAGACCCTGGTGTGATCCCTGGACAGGGAAGGTCTCCTGGATAAGGGAAGGGCCACCCACTCCAGTGCTCTTGTCTGGAGAATTCCATGGACAGAAGCAGGCTACAGTTCATGGGACTGCAAAGAGTAGGACATAACTGAGCGACTAACACTTCCACTCAAGCCAGCTTTTTCACTCCCCTCTTTCACCCTCACAAGTGGCTCTTTATTTCCTCTTCACTTTCTGCCATTAGAGTGGTATCATCTGCATATCTGAAGCTGTTGATATTTCTCCTGGCAATCTTGATTCCAACTTGTGTTTCATCTAGCCTGGCATTTCACATGATGTACTCTGCATATAAATTAAATAAGCAGAGTGACAATATGCAGCCTTGTCATACTCCTTTCCAAATTTGGAACCAGTCAGTTGTTCCATGTCTGATTCGGTTGCTCTGGACCTGCCTACAGGTTCCTCAGGAGACAGGTAAGGTGATCTGGTATTCCCACCTCTTTAAGAATATTCCACAGTTTGTTGTGATCTACACATTCAAAGGCTTTAACATAATCAATGAAGCAGAAATAGATGCTTTTTTCTGGAACTCCCTTGCTTTTTCTGTGATCCAAAGAATGTTGGCAATTTGATTCCTGGTTCCTCTGTCTCTTTGAAACCTAGTTTGTACAACTGGAAGTTCTCAGTTCATGTGCTGCTGAAACCTAGCATGAAGGATTTTGAGCATAAACTTACTAGCATGTAAGATGAGCACAGCTGTATGGTAGTATGATCATTCTTTGGCATTGCCTTTCTTTGGGATTGGAGTGAAAACTGACCCTTTCCAGTTCTGTGGCCACTGCTGAGTTTTCCAAATTTGCTGGCATATTGAGCGCAGCACTTTAATGGCAGCATCTTTTAGGATTTGAAATAGCTCAGCTGGAATTCCATCACCTCCACTAGCTTTGTTCACAGTAATGCTTCCTACAGCCCACTTGACTTCACACTCTGGCTCTAGGTGAGTGACCACACCATTGTGGTTATCTCAGTCATTAAGATCTCTTCTTGACAGTTCTTCTGTGCATTCTTGCCACCTCTTCTTAATCTCTTCTGCTTCTGTTAAGTTCTTCCAAATCTGTCCTTTATTGTGCTCATCCTTGCATGAACTGTTCCCTTGATATCTTCAATTTTGTTGAAGAGACCTCTAGTTTTTCCCATTCTATTGCTTTCCTTTTTTTTTTTTTTTTGTATTGTTCATTTAAGAAGACCTTACCTCTCCTTGCTATTCTCTGGAACTCTGCATTCAGTTGGGTGTATCTCTCTCTTTCTCCTTTGCCTTTCACTTCTCTTCTTTCCTCAGGTATTTGTAAAGCCTCCTCAGGCAATCACTTTGCCTTCTTGCATTTCTTGGGGATGGTTTTATTCACTGCCTCCTGTATAATGTTACAAATCTCTGTCCATTAATCATCTCTACTGTATAATCATAAGAAATTTGATTTAGGTCATACCTGAGTATCTCAGTAGTTTTCCCTATTTTCTTCCACTTAAGCCTGAATTGTGCCATAATGACTTCATGATTTGAGCCACAGTCAGCTCCAGGTCTTGTTTTTGCTGACTGTTTAGAGCTTCTCCATCTTTGTTTACAAAGAATATAATCAATCTGATTTTGGTACTGACCATGTGGTGATGTCCATTTGCAGAGTCATCTTTTATGATGTTGGAAAATGGTGTTTGCTATGACCAGAGTGTGCTTTTGACAAAACTCTGTTAGCCTTTGTCCTGCTTCATTTTGTACTCCAAGGCCAAACTTGCCTGTTATTCTGGGTATCTCTTGACTTCCTACTTTTGCATCCCAATCCCCAATGATGAAGACATCTTTTTTTGGTGGTAGTTCTGGAGAGTGTTGTAGATCTTCATAGAACTGGTCACTTTCTAAGCTGGTGGGCTCATCTTCCAGCATCATATGGACCTAACATTCCAGGTTCCTATGCAATATTTTTTCATTATATTTTTTTCTGTACAGCATTAGACTTTACTTTTACCACCAGTAATGTCCACAACTGAGTTTGTTTTTGCTTTCGCCCAGTAGCTTCATTCTTTCTGGAGATAATAGTAATTGCCCTCCACTCTTTCTCAGTGGGCTTCCCAGGTGGCACTAGTGTTAAAGAACCTGCCAATGCAGGAGATGTAAGAGATGTGGGTTTGATCCTTGGGTTGGGAAGATCTTTTGAAGGAGAGCTTTGCAACTCAGTCCAGTATTCTTGCCTGGAGAATCCTATGGACAGAAAACCCTGGTGGGCTACAGTTCATAGGGTAGAAAAGAGTTGGGCATGACTGAAGCAGCTGAGCGCGCACACACAGACATGCCCAGAGGTCAAAGTGGGGTAAGCCAAGGCTTGCTGCTATAAGGAATAGAGTTACAGCTTGAAAAGAATCTGTGCTTTTCCAGACTCTTTGCTCAGTTCCATGGATATAATGTACAGTTATCTCCATCCATGAAGACGACTTCCAAGTCTTGGACAAAACATTTGGTTCCCTATTTCTAAAATCTACATTTGAATTAAGAGAAACTGGGCTCATCTGTTACAGATTCCTTTCATTTGGTTAAAATCTCATCTGAAAAATCCAATTTTATATACAAAAGGGATTTTGAGCCTAGACAAAATTTTTTACAACCAACAGAGATATGTGCCAGAGGAAGTAAGTAGGGAACATAAGTTTACAGTTGATTCAAATTCAGAAATGGTAGGACTTGTACTTTTAATTGTGTAATGTGGACAGTGGGCAGTCAGCTCTGACCATGCCATGCCACATCCGAGGGACAAGATAATATTGACTATCCTTTTTTCCTAAGTTACAAATTGGCCATGCTCTTCCTATATAGAGTGAGCTACCAGACTTTGATGTACATTAGGCTGAATTAATGCAAAGTTCCCTATTAATTGGGCTCCCCAGTGGCTGAGATGGTAAAGAATCTGCCTGCAATGCGGTAGACCCAGATTCAATCCTTGGGTCAGAAAGATCCCCTGGAGAAGAGAAAGGCTACCCACTCCAGTATTCTTGCCTGAAGAATCCTGTGTACAGAGGAGCCTGGCGGGCTAGAGTCTGTAGGGTCACAAAGAGTTGGACGTGACTGAATGACAACATTTTTACATTTTCCCTATTAAGTATCCTTTTCCCTGTTAGTTAACCCCTGAATAAAAGTAAGGTCCACTTATTTGAGAAAGATATTAGAAAATTGGAGGAAACCCAGAGGAGATGTAGGTTTTGAGGCAATATGAGACAGTCAAAGCAACTGAGAGCATTTAACCTGGCAAAAGAGCTCATGCCTACCAAGAGTTAGTTGGGTGTTACATGGGAAAATAAGAAGACAGCAGTAAAACCACACATTAGTGTGTATGTGTGTATGTGTGTGTGTGTGTGTGTAAGAGAGAGGGAGGTGGGAGAGAGAGAGACAGATTGTTACTACATACTCATTACATATATACCTCTTTCACTAATATCAATAACCTCAGACATGCAGATGACACCACCCTTATGGCAGAAAGTGAAGAACTAAAGAGCCTCTTGGTGAAAGTGAAAGAGGAGAGTGAAAAGGCTGGCTTAAAATTCAACATTCAAAAAACGAAGATCATGGCATCTGGTCCCATCACTTCACAGCAAATAGATGGGGAAACAATAGAAACAGTGACAGACTTTATTTTTGGGGGCTCCAAAACCACTGCAGATGGTGACTGCAACCATGACATTAAAAGACGCGTGCCCCTTGGAAAAAAAGCTATGACCAAACTAGACAGCATATTAAAAAGCAGAGACATCACTTTGCCAACAAAGGTCCATCTAGTCAAAGCTACGTTTTTTCCAGTAGTCATGTATGGATGTGAGAGTTGGACTATAAAGAAAATTGAGTGCTGAAGAATTGATGCTTTTGACTGTGGTGGTGGAGAAGACTCTTGAGAGTCCCTTAGACTGCAAGGAGATCAAACAAGTCAATCCCAAAGGAAATCCTGAATATTCATTGGAAGGACTGATGCTGAAGCTGAAACTCCAATACTTTGGGCACCTGATGCGAAGATCTGAGTCATTGGAAAAGACCCTGATGCTGGGAAAGATTCAAGGCAGTAGGAGAAGTGGATGACAGAGGATGAGATGGTTAGATGGCATCACTGACTTGATGGACATGAGTTTGAGCAAGTCCTAGGAGTGATGGACAGGGAAGCTTGGCAAATCATGGAGTCACAAAGACTCAGACACAACTTCGTGACTGAACTGACTGACCGATTACATACACTATCCATCCATAATTTATGTTATGTCATGTAATTCTTATTGACAACCTTGCAAGGTTTGTTTTCTTATCCACATTCCACAGGTGAGAAAACTGATGATTAGAGAGTTTTAAGTCAGCTTGTTCAGGTTTGTTCAGGTGAATTTTGGACCCAAAGATATTTTTACTGAAATTTCACACTCATGACACCACACAGCCAGCCTCAGAATCCCAAGAGATGCATTTGGATGATACATACTTTGTAATACTTTATATGGACTAAAGACTTTAAATAAAATTTATATGGATAGAAATACACTTTATAATAAATACTTAAAAAAAATGATCCATTAAAACGAGAAGGAAAAGTAAAAAAATGTTTTTCAAAAGGGTAACAGAAGCAAAAAAAAAAAAGAAATTCAGTGGTTGTCTTGAAAAAAATATTTTAACTCTCTTTCCAGTGCATTTATCCATGCTGAATTTGAACGAAGATGATCCAGTGAGTAGACACAGATGACACTGAAGGGCTGCAGGATTCCATTATTTCATTCATTTTTGGGTGAACTCCCCGCAAAGCAGGAAAACACAGGATATATACGTTTTGACGCATCATTGCTGACTTTATGCCTGGTTCTTTAAGTGGGACCATTCAAAGACCTTATTAAATAATTCCAGGACTGATTTACACAAGGCTAAGCCTTTTAATCAATTTTAAAAAATTTATGTTGAAATCTCTTTTCTGGCATCCATTGCTTTAGACCTTTCAATCCCTCACCCCCTTACATAGATCAAACTCAGATCATAGGGATGATATTGACTATAGTCCAGGGAACCTTTTCTCCTAAGCTTGATTCAAATTTTCTGTTTTATTTTGTTCATCAGCCATTGAAGCAATAAAAATGTCACCTTCACATAGCTTTTTTTTTTGCTTTATGCTTCACTGATTCTGGGTTAGTTAAGTGTGGAATGGAAAGTGATGAAGCACAGTGACTCAGACTCAGCACACTGGCAGAAGAATTCTTGAACAGAAAAGTTGGTAGTTAACGGAGCTCCATTTAGAAAGCACTCACCATAGTGCCAATTCAGAGTAAAAGTTGAATACAAGGCAGTTGTGGAATATGGTCAGCCAGCCTTTCCACTAACTGATTTTATGGCTTTGGACAATATATCTCCTGATTAAAACCCATTTCCTCAGGTTTCCTTTATTCCTGCCAAATGAAGGAGGTCAAAACCAAATGGATTCCAGGACCAATTCTTGCTCCAACATTCTATAGGTTAATAAAACACAACAGAATTTTTAAGTGTATTTTCAGATTTCGTTTTTATGTTTCCTATCTTATATATTCCTTGCATTTTCTAGAGGCAAAAGTGATGAAGAGGCAGAAGCATATTTAAGGAAAGGTAATAGACCTTTAGAAATAAGAAAGAAAAGTGGCAGAAACAAGACAAAATGGAAGTGTGTCCAGTGTGATGGCAGGCGTGGCCAGAATGGGGGGGTGGTGATTAGGGAACTCAAACTGTTGGTGGAAAGAAAGGGCTAAGAGTTGTTTTTCGGTTTGTTTTTTATTTTATTGGCGTATAGTCGATTTACAATGTTGTGTCAGTTTCAGGTGTACTGCAAAGTGAGTCAGTTAGACATATATATGTTTAAAAATTCTATTTCCTTATAAGTTGTTACAAAATATTGAGTAGAGTTCCCTGTGCTATACACTAGACATTTGGCCCTTGTTGATTATCTATTTTATATTACAGTAGTGCATGTATGTATATTTTAGACCTTTCAATCGCCCACTCCAGGTTCTTACACAGATTAAACTTAGATGATAGGAATGATCGTGACTGTAGTCCAGGGAACCTTTTTTCCTAAGCTTGATCCAAATTTTCTGTTTTATTTAGTTCATCAGCCATTGAAACAATAAAAACGTCACCTTCACGTAGGTTCTTTTTGCTTTATGTTTCACTGATTCTGGGTTAGTTAAGTGTGGAATGGAAAGTGAGGAGATGTGTGGATTTTTTGTTTGTTTTCTGTAGCCCCTTGTTTTTGGAATGGCTTCCTTATCCATCCTAATTTATCCCTCCGTGCTGAAAGTTCTTATTTAAATGCTCCCTTCCCCAATATAATAATCTTTTTCAATGTGGATCACATTTGTTTTCTAGCCAAGTTCTGTGACGGTTGCCTTCTCAGTAGATGGTGGCCACTTGGGCAAATGGGAATTGGGTCTTATTGAGGTCTGAGTCACAGCTAGCACAAAGAAATGACAGTAAATAAACGCGTGGCATGAAACTGAACTTCTCCGGTGAATGAAAATACACGTGCCTCCTGTTGCTCCCTGCTCCGCTGTTGCTTTCCTCAAGTTCAGGGGCCCCTGATGACAGGCAGAGACATCAAGTCACAGCTTCTTGGGACCTTGCTCTTCCGGTCCTCTGGGCTTCTCACAGTTCGGCAATACTCACTCTCTCTTCCTGTCTTGGTCTGCGGAAGATGACAAGCCTATTAGATATCGCAGTTTTGTATCACTGTGTTTCCATATGCCTACGCAAATAACTCAACAGCTCTCTCCAAATACAAACACCCTCACCTCCAGGGTTGCTGTTAGGAATTTGTAATACATTTCCCACTTTGCATAGCGATGCAGCGGCTAGACATGAGGCCACCAGGTGAAATCCAAGACGATCTCTGCGGTGTGGAAATAAGGATACGTAGCGCCTTCCAGAAGACATCCGGGTACTTGGAATCAGGTTTTTGTCTTTGGCAATCCGGCGCATAATGGGGTTGATACCTGTTGTATGACTCCAGAGCATTCTGCCACTTGGCTGGTTAAAAAGGTAGGAGGGAAGGGTGGCGGGAGGGAGGAAGCTGTACTTGATCCTTATGGAAGCCAGTTAAAATTAATTGGAAAAAGCTTTTAAAGACCTAAGACGCAGACCAAATGTATCGCCAACCCGCGGCCTCATCCCGCACGGAACATGAAGGTCACCGCGAAGCTGCAGATTTATGCGGAAGGGTTGGGTGATGGAAAATGAGACAAAAGCATTTGGATTTTATTATTCCATTTACTCTGACCCTGGGCCATAAAGGGTTTGGAGAGCCTGTTTTATGTATTCAGCTGGTTGCCACACTGACAGGCATTTGGAGCCACTTAAATAAACCACCTTGGTCCCACAGCTGCAACAACACCATATCAAATATAGGTTAGGCTGGAAACGTGGAGCCTGCAACACAGCGTCTCCAGCAGGTGCACGGGGAGGATTTTTTGTTTGTTTTTTGTAGCCTCCTGTTTTTGGAATAGCTTCCTTATCCATCAATTGGTTTTGATTTAAAATTGACCCGGATACAGAAACTAATTTTTTTTTTTTTTTTGCATCAAGGATGTGCACACTTGAGGTCGACTCCAACTTCCAAGGAATGCTCTCTTTCCACTGAGTTTGAGTTGAGTTTCAGAGACATTGACTAGTGGTAGAAAGCTGGTGAGGTTTATTTTATCTTATTTTATTTTTCTGGAGATTTGTACTGATTCATATTTACCTTTTTTAAGTTGCTTTCTTTTAAGTTTGATTCTCTGAACTTGGTCGGTTGTGAAATGTCCCCGTACAACTGAAAAGCAGACAAAGGAAAGGATTCAACATGGAGGACAGTGAAATTGAATCCAAAAGTGAGCCTCCGTGATAGACAAAACATATGTCCTGGGTTTTTTTTTGTTTAGCTGTGGGCACATGTGAACTAAACAGAGCAGAGAGAGAAACCTGGAATAATAACAGTTCCATCCATGCAGATAATGCCTTACAGGTTTTAATATGTTTCACCTGCGAACCTCATCCTAGAGCAAGAGAAAGTTTCCATTTCACAGATGTGAGGACTGAGGCTAGGAAAGGTTAAATGATTTGACTGGGAGTCATGGGGCTTGAAAGGAATACTCTTTCAGCTACATGGGATTGCCTACATACACCCTTCTTTTTGGGCTTTCCCAGGTAGCTCAGTGGTAAAGAATCCACCCACCAAGCAGGAGACACAGATTCAATTCCTGGGCTGGGAAGATCCTTTGGAGAAGGAAATGGCAACCTACTCCAGTATTCTTGCCTGGGAAATCCTATTGACAGAGGAATCTGACTGGCTACAGTCCATAGGGTTGCAGAAGAGTCAGGCATGACTTAGCGCCTAAACTGCAACAACAACAACCCTTCTTTTTATAACAGTGTCTCTGCTTACTGCTCAGAGAGAGATGCAATAACCAAACAGAATCCAGAGACATCCAAATGTGAGGATTTCCCTGAGAGCTTGGGGCTTGAAATGCCCTTCCACCTTGAGAGCGTACTCCTTCAGAACCCCAGAGAGAGTGTGGACAAGCTAATTGAGGATATCTGTTCTATTTCATCCTATTCCCCTTGGGTCTGTTCCTCATAGAAAAGCCATCAGGAACTTTGAACTATTAATCACTTGTCACTGATTTTACCACTCTTTTTCCTCACCCCCTTCACCCCCGACACTCACCCCAAACCACCCTGAGAATTCTACAAATGTATTAACATTCTTTGATGTTTCTTTCTCTGTCTGAAAATTGGAGAAATTACCAACAGAAACCTCATGATGATTAAAATTACATTGTTTTATTTAAATTTCAAATTTTGTGAACGAGTTTTAAAATATCAGTAGATCTCAGTTGGGCTTCCGAACAGCTTTCTGTAAAAAGACTCAAATGTTTGCACAAAAATAAGGCAGTCACCTGATATATAGGTGCATATCCTTGCATTTATTTTCTGTTTTAGTGTGAAAACAAGCATATGAATAAATATGTCATATTGTACTCTTCAGGTTACGATATTAAACCAAGAAAATTTTCAGCTGTATTTTTTTGTTGACTTTTTTTCTGTTCACTTTGTAAAGGTGAGAATAAGATTCAACTTTCTAAATGACAATGGTAAAATTGCAAACTTTGCTTCTTTAGAATTTCCTCAGGATTCAGTAGTGACTTACCACATTCATGGTAAGGTTGCCAAAGATCACATATGGCCTGATTTTCTGGGGAATCTTTTTGAGACATGCTTGCCCTTTCATCTTTTCCTGAATCACCTCCTAGCCAATTTGCATGCAGCCTACTGTGTTCCTGATGGTAAAATAATCACATGAATATCTTTGCGTATTAGGGTTGGAAAACTGTTGAGCTCTTTGATGAAACTGTAGTCCTGTGGTAGAATGAAATGATGACTATTATGTGCTAAATTCCACATGAACAGTTGAAAATTAAATTATTAGTATGTTGATCAGGCTTTTATATTTGTTTCAAACTCAGCAGCTAGAAGCATATATGACTTAACAATATGCTAGATGATTTTTGGTGGAACCAAATCTCAGGCTAATTTTCAGCCCAGAGAAAGTTCTGCCCGTGTTCCTCCCTTCCTGTTGCCTCTTTCTTGCCCCTTGGATATTTGAGCCATGCAAAGCCCCCTGTTGCTACACCTTACCCAGGCCTCCTCTCTCCTGAAATACTCTTGGCTCCAAATTAACATTCACCCTCCACCCCCAATCATGACTTTCTTTCTTCTGTGCTGTTGCCCTCACTTGGCTGTTCTGTAGAAAATTTATGCTAATTGCATGAGAGTTGTTTATACCCAAATGTGAAGAAATGATGAACTTGTCTTAGGGCTAAACAGAAAACTTTGGATTCAAAAGATAACCAGTGATTGCGTTTGTCCACACTAGACTCCAACCAGTAGTGAAGTCATGTTTTTGATGGAGGAAGATTTCTTTTTTTTTTTTCCCTCTATATTATTTCTTTTTTTAAAAAATTGAAGTACTTGTAGTTGATTTACAATGTTATGATTCAATTATACATATATTTGGATGTATTACTTTTTCAGATTCTTTTCCCTTATAGGTTATTACAAAATATGTAGTATAGTTCCTTGTGCTTTACAGTAGGCCCTTTTTGGTATTTTATATATAGTGGTGTGTCTTTGTTAACCCCAACCTCCTATTTTATTCCTCCCTCACTCCTCTTCCCCCTTTGGTAATCTAAAAGCCTCTTCTGGAGCTAGCCAATCCCCTCTTTCATTCCCCTCAATTCCAATGCTTTAGACAAATATGGGTCAGTCACTGGGTTCTCCTCTTTTAAACGGTCTCTGACCTTTGACCTAACTTATGCCAAAATAGGTTTAATGCATATTTTTCGATGGATTGACTAGGTATCTAGTTAGAACTGGCTGTTTGGGGGGGTATTATATAGTGATGTCCTATATCCTCATTCGTAGCATTTTGATAATGTTGTGTTGTTTTTCTTTTTTCTCCTTGTGGGACACAATCACTCAGAAGAGACTGATAGAGTAGCTGTTGATTTTGTTAGGCTATTTGGAAACTCTGTTCTCTGAGTCTAGAGACTCTATTCTCTGTTCATCTAAAGATGGCCTGAGATCTGTGATCAGGGTCTCAAAAAACAGGGTGGAAAAGAATCACCTCATATTCCAATTTCTGAAAATGCGGAGACTCTTTTCTTTACACTGTTGGCTGTGCCGCTGGGCTGATTAAAAGCTGTGTCGGCCTGTGTGTATGTTTTCAATGCACATATCGTATAATAAAAGCTAATGGTGATTCTTGATGACTTTTGTTGAAACTGGGGCACCTGCACTTTAATTGACATTTCCCTCCCTGAAGCACAGCTTAGGAAGGTCTGTCCCAGCCCACTTGCAGCAGGGTGGAAAATCGCTGGGCTTGCCTTTAACTTCTCCAGTCATCAGCTGGTATTCATTTGTGGTGGCACAAGGTGGCTTCACTTCAGCCTGGATTCTGAAACTTACAGGGAAAGTCGGCCGAGCGAGGTGGGGATTGAATCCTGTCTAAAGTTAGAAATGCTCTGAACTTGATACACAGCTTCCTTCACCCCGTATTTTGGCATTTCTAGGAAATGTTACATAAAGAGAGATCAAAAAAATAAAATTTGACTCTACATTACAACTCTGGCAAATACATGTTATTGTGGTAAAGCTACATGGAAACTATCAGGGGCACAAATTGCTACCATGTGAACAGAATTCTTGGTAGGGTTAGTACCCTCCTTGCAGACAAAGAGAGACCGAAAAATATGCAAATTTCAAGCAAAAACAAATTCACACTTTTCTTAAAGCCAAAAGCCTTCACATAATTTGGAACGAGCAGCCTGCTTGAGTAACGTTCTTATATGTAAGTGGAAATCCTTTTTGATATTTACACTACTGATTTCTTTAATCTCCACTTTGGAATTAATAGACAATAACATCAGATCGCTTCCTCGGCTGCCCCAGCACTTGTGCATATTTACCCAAGTGTCTAGAGTAGGGATTGTACACAGATCTCTAATCCACCTGCCTGTGTTAGTTAAAAGCCCAGATAAAATCAGCAGCCCTTAGATCTTAACCTTTTAAGTCTGAAATGTTTTTCAAGTCTGGCCATGGCAACTGAAGTCAGGGTGTGCACAGGAAGAAGGAGGGGACAGAAGAGAGGGAAACAGTGGGAGGATTAGGATACAAAAATGTTCTCAGCTCGAACCATGTTGCATTCAAATGAACCCAAAGTGTTATAACAGTAGAGGCAACATCCACACAAACTGGGACAGTGACCTTCAGTAGATAGAGTCCATGGTGCAATAACACAAGACTGTGCCTGGCTACCTGGCTGTTTACCCAAACAGCTTGAACTCACTTTCAACTTTCTCTATGGTTGTATGTTGGTGAGTGGGTGGTGGGAACGGAGGGCAAAAGTATTTTTTGGATCTAGATACCTTCCTGAAAAATGCTGAATGCAATAAAAAATTTAAAGTATAACCTCCTTATTTCAGCATTTAAGTCTCAAAGTATTTTCTAGATCCACATACCCTAATGACAAAAGCTGAATACTTTAAAAATACTAAAAATTTGACCTCATTGTTTCAGCATTTAAGTCTCTAGAGCAATCATTGACCATAATTACATGCCTTATTTTCCCAAACTTAACCTGTAAATCTAAATAAATGGATCAAAACCAAAACAGAGCTATTTTGCACTTTTATTTAACACAACTCATGTGCTAGTCAATCGACAATTTTTTTTTCTTTGGTCAATTTCATCCCTCCTCTGTCCTTCTTCTTTGGTAACTGAAAATTTGTTTTCTATGTCATAAATCAACTCTTTTTAACTCAGTATTTTGTTGTACTCCTTGGACAAATCTGCCTCTCTAGATAAATTAAATGGTGATTGATATAATTTCTAAACTGGAAGAATTTACTAGTTTTTAAATCATTTACTTTCTATTCCTTAACTAGACAAAATAAAAGAAATCAGATTCAAAAAAGAAAGTGATTATAGCATCTTGACACCTCTCTTAAAATACCACATTTGTTCAAACCACAGATCCAAAGCAAAACTGGCAACTTTTTATTAAGCAAATGATCAAAAGATTGTTTTCTGCAACTGTTTAACATACTTAGTTAGACAGGTTGATATTGTCAACCTAGCGTTTTTCTACTTGAAGAGTTCTCTAGTAATGACGATTTAAACTCAACCTGTTGCTGGGCTGATCCCTTTAGGACAGCGATAAGAAGGCTCATCTTTCCTCATTCATCACTGCATCTCCATGTCTCTTTGAGGGCGGACACTTCGTTTTCTGTATATCTGCAACCGTGGCATAGAGTGGATGCTTAATACATATTTATCAACTGACTGCTTGAATTACTTAAGAGTAGAAGCCTATAAACTTTGGGCTAAAATGCTCCCTTCAAATCCTTCTTCAAGTTTTTGTTTGGTTGTTTGTTTGTTTGGTTTGTTTTGAGTTGTCTCTTGCTGCCATTCCTTGTAAGTGACAAGAAGTAGTGGGATTGATTCTCCAGGTTTTCCCATGGAGAGGTGAGTGGAAACAGTCATTCTGTCCAGAATGTGTTTGGTCCTGGGTGGTTGCATGTTTAGCACTGAATCCTCACTTTCCCTTTTCCCCCTAGTGCCATTCACAATGGCAAGTTGAATATCCAAGCCATGTGTCTGCTGTCAAGCAACTGCATTACGCCAGGCATGGTACCAGTGGCTTCAGGTATACCATCTCATTTAATTTTCATATTAACCCCTGAAGGTCAGTCACAGTATTGCCCTTCTACAGACTCTGCCATTGAACTCCGTGATGGTAAGAACTTGCCTACATTCCTGCCACCCTTGAGTGACAGAATGAGTGTTAAATATAGGTTTTATGCCACAGCTCACAGTGAAAACTATCTCGCTTCTGTGCTACTTATGACCCACAGTGTTGATCTTCTGAAGTGTTTATAACTGTTCTGTCTAAATGCATTAACTCAACAACAGAAAGACAAACAACTCACATTAAAAAAATGAGCAAAGGACTGAAAAAGACAGTTCTAAAATAAAAGTATGCAAATGGGCTGTAAGCACATGAAAAGGTAATCAACATTATTAGTCATTAGGGCAATGCAAATCACAACCACAGGGAGGGTAGGGGGTAGGAGGGTGGTTCAAGAGGGAGAGGATATTCATATACCTATGACTGATTCACGTTGATGTATGGCAGAAACCAATACAATATTGTAAAGCAATTATGCTCCAATTAAAAAAAATAAATTTAAATAAAAAATAACCACAAGAAAGTATCACTTCACTACTAGGGTAGTTATTAAAAAATGGAAAATAGCTAGTGTTGATGAGAGTGTAGAGAAATCAGAACCCTCATTCCTTTGCTGATAGAAATGTATAATGGTGCAGCCACTGTGGAGGGCAGTTTGGTGATTCCTCAAAAAGTGAAATGCAGAATTACCATAGGACTCAGCAGATTTATTCCTTGTTACATACATTCACAAGTTGAACATATGTTCAAACTAAGCTTGTACACAAATGTTCTTAGCAGTATTATTCCTAATGGTCAAAAAGTAGAAACCATCCACATCCCATCAACTGATGAATGGATACACAAAATATGATATATCTATACAATGATATATTATTTAGCCATAAAAAGGGATCGAATACTGATACATGTTATAATGTAGATAAACTTTGAAAACATTATTCTAAATGAAAGAAGCTAGACACAAAAGGAAACATAGTATATAATTCTTTCTATGTCCAAAGTAGGCATCTCCATAGAGAGAGAAAGTAGATGAGTGATTGCCAGGGCCTGGGGAAAGGGGAAAACGGGAGTGATCAGGGCTCATTTTAGGAGTGATAAAAATGTTCTCGAATTAAACAGTGGTCATGGTTGCACAATGTTGTGATCTAAAAGCCACTGAACTGTATACTTTGGTTAAAAGGGTGAACTGTATGTTACGTGAATTTTGCCACAATAAAGAATTGCTTTACAATGTGATTCATGGCTGCCACTCAGCATCAATCACCTTAACTCAGCCCCTTCCTGACACCTTTTGAGGGAATTCCCATAGATGGGGAGATATGCCAGAATGTCTCCTCGTCCAGGTCTTGGGTGAGCAGCTCTTTTGATTTTGTGAGGTGAGCTGAGATGGGTACTTGGGGGGGGGGTGGGCTTCAAAAGATGGGGTTCATAATGAAGTTTCCAGCAATTTCTCTCTGCCCTGAGTTCAATGAGGCCTGGAAATCTCGATCTACATTATCAAGCGTTTGTGGTAGGCAGCAATACAGATTAACAATTCTGGTCAGGGCCTTGGTTATTGTTGTTCAGTCACTAAGTTGTGTCCAACTCTTTGCAAGCCCATGGCTACAGCATGGCAAGCTTTCCTGTCCTTCAACATCTCTCGGAGTTTGCTCAAACTCATGTCCATTGAATCGGTGATGCCATCAAACCATCTCATCCTCTGTTGCCTCCGTTTCCTCCTGCCCTCAGTCTTTCCCAGCATCAGGGTCTTTTCCAATGACTCTGCTGTTTCATCAGGTGGACAAAGTATCGGAGCTTCAGCATCAGTCTTTCCAATGAATATTTGGGGTCCTGAAATAAGCCACGAAGTGGAAAGAGGGTGCTGGGTGAACCAGGCCCATGATGGCTAGAAAAACAAGTTCCTGAAGTACTTATGCAGATTGATCTTTTTAACCAGGACTCCAGTACAATTTTTTAGAACTGTGGGAGTCGAGACATTGGAGGTGAGGAAAGAAAAATGTGGTCTTGCATCTTACACTTGGGGTTACCATTAAAATTACTAGTGAGACACAAAGGATGTCCTCAGCTCTTACAGAAGTGCTTAGGGATGTTAATACGTCTGCCACATAGCCAGATACGTGTTATAGTGCCATTTTGTTGAGGAAAGTAAATCCAATGAATGTGGAAAAAAATATCCTTTTGACTGGGTGAATGCATCTTTCTTACTCCCTTCTTCTGACTTTCTCTCTCAATCCAGGCCCAACAAGGGTCCCCATAGACACAGAATAAAGCAGCATTGTTTGGCCAGGGATTTAATTTCACTCCATCACAAGCGACCATCGCAGCCCTGTCATCGCAATTTGTCACACTTTTTTGTGCGCTCTATCTTTCTGAAGTTCCATCTCCTCCGCAGTCCACTGCATAATCTCCTTCTCTGGGACAAAGCTCCCCGACAGAATGAAAGAGGTGAAATGGGGAATGGAAAGTCAACGGACACAGTTATCAATTTGAGCCCCACACCCCCTGACTCCTAGCATTCCATCCCAGCTCCAAAGAGGAACTAGTGGGGCCTGCTGTGTAGGGAGAAAAAGGCACCGCCGTAAAGTTAGCCGAGGCCAAAGGAAGAGCTGGTGGCTGCTGGACGATGTAATCCAACGCCCTCCTGAAGAGACCACCGCCTCGAGGAACACTGGCGCCCCCCCCATCAGCGGCCAGGACCCAGCTACTCATGGTTTGTTAGGATACAGTCTGCATTCATTCTGAAAAGACAAACTAGGAAGGGCATCCCAGGAACCAATGGCTAATATCCCATCCCCTGGCTTTAGTCTCTACACAGTTCTACAGAATCCACCTGCAATGCAGGAATCGTGAGTTCAATTCCTGGATTGGGAAGATCCCCTGGAGAAGGGAATGGCAACCCACTCCAGTATTCTTGCCCGGACAACCCCATGGACAGAGGAGCCTGGCAGTCTCTGGGATCACAAATCGTTGGACACAACTGAGCATGCATGCACACACTGGTAACCTAAACCTGAATATAGGTGGAGATGAATTCTAGAATACAAATATATCTAAGTCAAATCAAACCTTTTTTCACTAGTGGAAGCTCAAGCTCCAATCCTTGTGTTTTTTTTTTTCTTTAATTTTCTTTTTAAGGTGATATGTAATATTTTCATTCTTATTCCATTCAAGAAATTTTCTCTCTCTCTCTCTCTTTTTTTTTAGCCTAAGGTCATGTGGAATTTTAGTACCCAGAGAGGAGTCCAACCTGTGCGGCCTGCAGTAGAAGGGCCAAGTTATGACCGCTGGATTTCCAGGTAAGTCCCTCAAGCTCCAATCTTTAACTGAATGTTTTAGGCAGACTCCCTTTAGCAATTCCTTCTTAGTGATGGAACAGGATTTATTTTAAGCATGTATGGCATATCCCATGGGAACTTTTCCTCTTCATTTCCTGCTACCATGATCAGGGTGGGATGTCCCTCCTTTGCCTCTTGTTGTTTTGGTTGCTGTTCTATACCTTTCCAAAGGGTCACCAGTGAGGGGTTAGTGAGTTTCCAGGTTTGGTTTTTCATTTTTTCAATTAAAGACAGGAATGCTCCCACATTTCAAACATTTTGTACCAAAAGCCTCCCCTTCACAACCACAGAGAAGAAAATTGCTATCAGAGGTAGTAGTAACACATTTTTGTATTACAAAGTGTGTGACCCAGAGCATAATTGGAGTTACTACAAATGCATGGATCCTGATTCACCTGTGCATTGACTAGGCAATTTGTAGTCAGTTATTCTAATTTATTTATTTATGTTTAATGTAATAAATAGAATTACTAAAACAATTCAGTTCAGTTCAGTCGCTCAGTCGTGTCCAACTCTTTGCGACCCCATGAATTGCAGCACGCCAGGCCTCTCTGTCCATCACCAACTCCCGGAGTCTACCCAAACCCATGTTCATCAAGTCAGTGATGCCATCCAACCATCTCATCCTCTATCTTCCCCTTCTCCTCCCGCCCCCAATCCTACCCAGCATTAGGAAGTTGTTATGGCCTGGAAAGAAAGAAATCATCTGTTTTTGTTTTTCCTGACAATTTTAAAAATGTTCAGGGTGGGGGCAGATGTGTATTTGATACTTGGCTCTGTCATGCACTAATTGTATGATCTTGGAGAAATCACATAGTGTCCCAATTGAAAAAAAAATAAGGAAAATAATAATTCTCATTTTTTAGGGGCATCTTGGGATTCAATGAGTTGCAAAGCTAGGACTCTATAACCTACAACCTATAATATTATTATTTCCATGGACCTAAGGATTATGATTTTCATAAATGTATATATACTGGAGTGGGTTGCCATTCCCTTCTCCAGGAGATCTTCCTGATCCAGGGGTCGAACCTAAGTCTCCTGCATTTCAGACATATTCTTTGCCTGCATCATTGCAGGCATCTGAGTCATAATTTATATATATATGTATATATATATTTGTGTGTAGCTTGAGCTCCTAGCTGGTTCCACTTCTACTACTATTCAATTATTTGTAACTAATCTCATTTTTCTACCTTAATTTCCATCACTCATGTATTCTAGAAATATTGACCTCTTTTTTTTTTTTTAATCAAGATGAACAATTTGCCACTTCATGAACTTCTGTTTTCCTCTTCCAAGAATGCTGTAAGCCTGACTCTTAACATGGCTGAACCCTTCTTATCGATTAAGGTTTAGCTCAAAGATCACCTTCTCAAAGAAGCGTCCCTGGACCACTGTATCTAACCTCATTCCATCCCTGTCTCTCTTCATCACATCACCAAGACGATCAACATTATTATAGCACTTATTACGATCTGAAGTTTATATTAAAATATATACTATCTGCCCTCTCCTCACTTAGACTCTGAGTGCTAGAATGGCAATAATCCATTTCTGGAACAGTGTCCTATCCACAGGTTTCCCTGGTGGCTCGGTGGTAAAGAATTTCCCTGCCAATGCAGGAACTGCAGGAGACGGGGTTTGTTCTCAGGGTCTGATCAATGGGTCAGGAGATCCCCTGGAGGAGGAAACGGCAACCCACTCCAGTATTCTTGCCTGGAGAATCCCATGGACAGAGGAGCCTGGTGGGTTACAGTCCATGGGATCTTAAAGAATCGGACATGACTGGAGCAACTGAACACATACATCCTATCCACAGGGGCCAGCATGATGCCAGTATATAATAGTTGCTCAATAAATACTTGTCAAATGACTTTTCTTTTTTACTTACACAGAGTACTGATTTCTTTTGAACCGTATTTGCCTCTGCCTCTTTTCCTTTCAAAGAACACTCATATTAAGCCTATTATTTGCAGAACATGATGTCATCTACTTGAGTTTCAAAGATCAACAGGGGACAGAGAGAGTTTCATCTCTGCAGTTTATCTGGGAGAAGGCAGGCTTTAAGGACCCACACAACAACTGTGGGAGGAAATGCGGGCTTGGGAGTTGTGCAATGCTGCACCTAGGAATTGCCTTCTGGGCTCAGGCTTGGCCTTGGAGGATGAAAGAGCCTTAAGGCACAGAACTGATTTTTGAACCAAAGGAAGCCTGTGCTTTCACATGGCTGTGTGAAAAAAGAGAGTGTGTTGTTGCAATGATGATTTATTCGGAAGCGGCTGGAGTGTGAGCTGTCAGGAGGGGTTGAAGTACACAATGAGTTTGAATAGACAGGGTGGGGTCCATCTCAGAATACCTTGAATGCCAGCCTAAGGCGGTTGTATTTATGCATAGGTCCTGGGAGGCCTTGGACTCTTGTTTCTCTGATTCTCTTGCCCAGAATGTGCTTTTTTCTCTTTTTCCTGCCACAGACTTTATGTTTTCTCTCACTTGACATCTTCCTCATTTCTGTTGGCCTGTAGCAGTGGTTCTCAGTTGAGGATGATCCTGCCTCTCTAGGGACATTTGGAATGCCTAGAGACATTTTTTTTAGTTGTTACAACTAAAGGGGTACCAGCATCTAATGCGTAGAACCCAAAGATGCTGCTGAACATATCATGATACACAGGATGGTCCCCATGACAAAGCCTAAAATATCAGTAGTGTCAAGGCTGAGAAATCCCGACCTGTAGGGATTCATGCTCTTCATTCAGTCTCTAGCTCTTTGTTCTGTCTTGCCTTGTATAATCATTTATCAGGAGATCAGGGACCACGCTTTATCCCTTTGAGTCCTCAGTTCAGAGAACTACCTCCAAGACCTTGTACTGGATGTACACTGTGCCCTTACAGACGGAGGGTGACAGAGCCCTACTTCTGTCTCAGTGGTGTCCTCTGGGGATGGGGAGCCTTTTCCCATGGTGGCTCAGATGGTAAGGAATCTGCCTGCAATGCAGGAGATCTGGGTTCAATCCCCGGGTCAGGAAGACTTCCTGGAGAAGGGAATGGCTACCTGCTCCAGTATTCTTGCCTGGAGAATTCCCTGGACACAGGAACCTGGCAGGCTACAGTCCATGGGGTCGCAATAAGCCCGGGGTGAGCAGTCAGTGTGTAAACTGAATATTTTGTCAAAGAACTGAACCCAAAGCTGAAAAGTAGATATTCTGCTACCAAGTTTATACCGCATCCCTGGAGCAGCACTTTTTTAAGGGGTGGAGAGTCTCTTCCTCTCTCCCTTAATGTTCTTCTTACCTATGATAGCAACAGCATGCCTTGTGTTGTCATGGTTAAGAGATAAATCTCTAGTGAGTCCTGTGTCACATTCTCTCTATATTAATAGCTTGGTTTGACCAAACAATAGCACAATGATATTTGGTATCAGAGACTTCAGAGGTTCTCTGAATGTCACTTAGGAAACTTCCTTGTGGCTGCAAACACCTGAAGAAGGGCTGCAAAGAGAGCAAGTCAGCCACCAGGTGAGAGTGATGGCCTAGTAGGTTGCAGGCTTGGAAAGTGACTGATGCCCTGATCTCCCAGTCATCCCGCTCTCCCCTTCCCACCCTGTGTCCATATGTCCATTCTCTATGTCTGCGTCTCTATTTCTGCCTTGGAAAAAGGTTCATCTGCATCATTTTTCCAAGTTCCACATACATGCATTAACATACAATATTTATCTTTCTCTTTCTGATTTACTTCACTCTGTTTCACAGACTCTAGTCCATCCATGTCTCTACAAAAGACCCTGTTTCATTGCTTTTAGTGACTGAGTAATATTCCACTGTATATATGTATCATATCTTCTTATCCATTCATCTGTCATATATACACTACCATGGTTAAAATAGATAGCTGGTGAGAATTTCATCTAAAGCACAGGAAGCTCAGCTAGGGGCTCTGTGATGATTAGACGGGTGGGATGGGGGTGGGGATGGGAAGGAGAGATGGGATATATGAAATATTTGAAAACATATAGCTGAGTCATTTCATTGTACAGCAGAAACTAACGCAACATTGTAAAGCAATTATTTTCAAAAAAGAAAAAAAAAGACACTGATGTCCTTCCATAAATTTGGGAACTCACTGAAACAGCCCCAACGCAATATTTTGAAGGTCTTTCCTTTCAATGAAACATGATAGTAGGGGAAAAAAAAAACCACCAGCAAGGAAACTACAGAGACCCAATCCTGCTTACCAAAGAAGCATCTGGATTATCAGTTAGTTACCAGGAATTTCCTTGCAAGTGCAGGTAAAGATTTTGGTGATGCAAAGAGGAAGCCTTCTGGAGCTGTAAGGCAGGGACATGCAAGAGGTGGATCCATGAAAAAAGCTCATTGCAACCAGTTCCCACCCTAGCGAAGTTTCAGTATAGAGAGCTAAGTCCCAGCTGTCTTAATGGAATCTCCTTTAGGGCCACAGAAGCAATGGATGTTCATTATATGATGAAAGTCTGGCAGGAACTTATTATGCTGTAGTTGGCATCAAAACTTTGAGGAATTAGTGTCACAGGAACACTTACAAGAGAAATGGCTTATTGCCATAAACTGCTAATAATCCACCTAGTCATGGAGCTGAATATTGGGGAACACAGAAACGGGTTCAGTGTGATACGACATTCTGTTTTATTTGGCAAACTCTGTCCAAGCTAATCCTCTTCGCTCTCCTCGCCTGGACTGGTTGTCAGCTTCACTGTGTAACCTGGGCTAGTTGCTGAGCTACGGGCCTAAGAGCTGGTGTAGTATTTCTCCAGGCAAATCTCTGGGTGGTCTTGTCCTGCACAGAGGGAAAGGCAGAGAGCAGGAGGCTTTCCAGATCGCTCTTCCAAGCATCAGTCTTCAAAGGAAAACAACCCACCTGGGAGGACAAGACATTTCCAAGAGACAGAGGGAGGCAGGGTCCTGAGGTCAGGCGAGCCCAGAACAGAGGCCTTGCCCAGTAACAGCTGTGCTGCTCGGCTGGCTTCCACACTTGGCTGGGAAGATCACTATTTGTAGGTTAATTCCTTGCCATTTCTTTCACATGAAATACATCCATGGAGGAAGTGAAGAAAAAAATCATTGCATCTAAAATACAAACCTCTTAAGAGTTTGGATGCCCTGAACTATGTGATTTTTAGCTTTTAAAGGTTGCTTTTGCTCCTTTTCAAAAGCATTATTGGCCTGATATCAGAGGAGAGATGCTAATTGTAAAAACTGTTTAGTCCAGAAAAAGATTTTCAAATCTATTTGGGCATTTCAAATACAGAGTCCCACATTGTGACTATCTTCAGTAATTCATTAAATGTGGAGCACTGTTTATATCAGGTGGCATGCCACATGGTAACTACCATGGACTAACTTTTCACAACTGAGAAAAGTTAAATGGAGGTAGAAAAATGGGGGACAGTTGCATTGACAGCAGAGCAATGCTGGACACAGCGGCAGACTTTAACTGACATTGCTTGGAAAAAGAAACTGCATCTTGGATGAAACAGCAGCCCTGAACTTCGCTGCTGGCTTTTAATCACTCACTTTCACCTGTGTCCTGAGACTTTTACACCAATGTCTCATGGTTATGGTGGTGGATGGTGATGCTGGCACTGGTGACATAGGGTATGCTGGAAGGAATTTGAGGCATGAAATTTAAAAAAAAAAACAACTTTCAGTAAGCTTATTGGAGGGATTGAATTGAGGTAACTCATATAACATGGTCTGTACATGGCAGGTGAATATACAATAAATGTCCCCCACAGTCATTATCTATTAGTATTTATTAACACAAATCAAGACAAGAGATTTGAGAATCAAGATTTTCTAATCAAAATACTCACAAGTGTATTCACTCTAGGTGGCTTGGGTAAAGGAGGTTTCTCAGATCAAACTATAAAGGGTGATGACTCTGGCTTAGGACGGCCACTGAGAAAGAGAAAATATAAGTGGACGAAGACCTTCTCCAGGCTGGAGAGAAGGATCATATTTCAGCTGAGGGGGATGGTTTCCCGAGCTATAAATTGATGTTCAGTCCAAGAGTCACTCATAATATCATTTAGCTCTTCAGAAGGATTTCATTCTTTAAAGAAAACGAGGGCGACCAACAGATGCAGCTGCTCTGTGAAGAGTCTAAAAATGATGTGGCTGCAGCTCACAAAAAGTGTCAAGATGACAGTGTGTGTCCTGCTCTCTGTCACCTTGCCAGGTGACACGTGGAATGATGCTATTGGACAGGTCGGAGAGAGGCAGAAGAGGGAAAATAGCCGTCCACTGAAAAGGATGGCAAGGTCTTGTTTATCAAATGCTTTTTGCGAGAACAAGCTGGCTGTGCAAAGTTAGTTCCTCAGTGGTGTCCTTTGTTAGAAACATCGTGCGTCAGAAAACAATCTGGCTTTCATTTGAGGAGTGTGTGACTTTACTGATAGATGTTTTTAAGAACATTTAGGCTTAATGTCAGTGAAGGGTTCTAATCAAGACCATCCATGAATTGCCATATCCTCATTTCTAATCACTCATTGGTCACTTCCGTTTCTCCACCCACCCATCCAGATTGAACTGCCTGAGGATGGTAGGTGTTGTTTATTAATGTTCATGGAATTCTTCTCATGAGCATGGATCATTAGTAGTGAATACTGCCATTTCATTCATAAATGATTATGTTCTTAATTCCATGCATGTTTCTTCTTGTCCACTGTTAGGTCCTGTGGTTGGCTTAATATGGACCACACTAGGGCAGTATCCATATTCTGGGTATTCATAGTCTAGGGAAAAAAATAAAACAGCATCATATATATAATGCAGAATAAGCTAAGTATTTCAAATTAGGTAAATGCAAAGTTCTTAGAAAGTTGAGAGGAAAAAGAAATCCCAGAACGAATGCTCTTGACCTAACTCATTACGATGAGTATTGCTGGTTCAGAAACCTCAAAGCACCATGCTCAAGGATCTAGATGTAATGTACTAATTCTAGGCATTTGGGAATCACCAGGGAATAAAATAGAGGTGGATTTTTGCTCTCATGGTTTTTAAATTCCCTTGGGAGGTGAGGGTTGGTTATAGGCAATGACCAAATCATAATAAATTTTTTTCTGATCTTGGTAAATCTTCTGGGGAAGAAGAAGACAAACTTTCTCCAGAAGTTACTGAGCTGGAATTATTTGGCTGATCTGCCAGGCAGTAATGATCCAGCCCTTGCTACATGCTGCTATATTATGGCTAGAAATAAAAAGGACTAGTGAAATAAATTGATAGATGTTTAAATTATTTTATTTGGAAATGCAGCTACATGGATGGATGCTCTGTGCCATACCATTTGTGAATTAAAAATAGCAAGACTGCTCATTGGCAGAGATCTTTACAGCTATATGCATACATGAATATATGTGTAAACTATGATGTTTCTGCATCTAGATCCAGAAAAAAATAAGAAAATAAGTATGTTAACAAGATACATAGAGGAATACCCATAAGGACATATAGATTCTGGCTTTCTCCAATCATAAAAACTGGTTTGACAATTCTTGATGAAATTGACCAGTGGGTTTAGGCTAACACCTGGCCAATTCAGTCAAAAATGTCAAAAATTCTTTGACTGAATTGACAGCTGTTGGACTGACTGACTGGTCAATTCCATCAAAGCAGTAGAGCCATTTGTGCTTGTAGATACATTTCAGACCCAATATAGAAAAAGGGAATTGGGGGAATTAGCACAGGGGTGATCTCCTTCAGTACATTCTGACTCAGAGAATGGATAATAAGTCACCAGTTTCTAACATCATTTCATATCAATTGCAAATTTAAGTCATAGCACCATCTGAAAACTAGTCCATAATAACCTTGACTGGAAATAAATCAATGCCACCTGTCCTTGACCCCCTTGCACAGTTGACTATTAATGTCTTATACTTTCCTAATAAAGCCCAAATATTCAGGGGTCCAGTCTCAAAGCTTCTGTTTTATCACAGATGAATTCCCATGAGGGTACTATTGAGGAGGAGTATGGGTGAAAGAAATGTGCATTTTAATAAAATGATAATAATCATGGCATATCATGCTCAGAGTCTAAGCAGAAAAATGTTCATTTTCAATATTCTCAATTCAGCACTTTCTCCCTTCACCATGGTAATTTCTTGATAGAAAAAGGACTCTTAGAATAAAACTTTGGGAGTTAAAGTGAACTAAATATACTTAAGTTCTTCCCTTATTGCATGTTTACTGTGAAGACACACAAGCGCGGAGGAATATCTTTCCAGTTTCTGGTTCATTGACCCCTGCTTGGTGTTTAGCCTATGAGGACAAGTATAAATCTTGAGAAACCATCATGATGGCCCAGAGAACCCTCCTCGGACTCCCGTGGCCAGGAAACATGTGCATCTGCATAAAGTCTGCTCCATTAGAGACCAAAAGAGCCGACCAGGCTCTCCCACGGTTTTGAGTTAACACTTGCCTTTGTGTCGCCCACTCTTCTGAACTTGAAATCCAATTGGCCAACAATTAAAGCCAATTAGCACGTGAGGAAAATAAACCAAAGACGCTCCCCTTGTGTTTTCCACGGCCGCTGGAAAGCTGGTTAGCTCAAGGCATTACCATAGCTGTGTATCAGGCCGGGCATATAACAGAGACTCGTTGGCTTAAAGTATTAGAAGAACTGGGCTAGCAGCGGCCGCAGCAGAACCGTGTTATTCTGAGCTAACAGCTGCCAAACATTCTTGACGGGAGGTGGAGCAGATGTCCAAGGACAATCAAAGAGAGAAGAAAGTTTAAGCCAACGTTTGCCTATCTCATATTCTCCGCTTGATCCTCAGCCTCAAAGACAACGCACAGCTGCTGCACCTCAGGGTCTGGAGGGCTGCCCCCAGCCCCCAGCCGCCCCCACTCCCCCCACCACGGTAATTCTCTGAGAGCAGGGACCAGCTTTCCAGCCCATGGGTCTTCCCAAAGACTTTTCAATTTTCTCCACACTCAAAATATTTGGGTCAAAATTCCACAGTGTGTGGTAGTCATAGGATCGGGGGCTGAAAAAAAAAACACCTCTCCAGGTCAACCCTAAACAGGGCAGCTTATCAGGAGACAGGATGTGTTTGGCTAAAGCAGCATGTTCTTCGAGGTAAGAAATCATCTGTTCAAAAAGTGAAGGAAAGAGGAACAATCCACGCGAAATCTAAATGTTGCGGATTTGCCCTCAAAGCTGTAGACAGTTTCTTTCACTGTTTCAATAATATAAGGAACCTGAGGGTGAGAAATTAGAGTAGAAAGGTCTTTTATGGGTAAACAGACATCGTATGCATTTGGATGGAAGCGTTTACTAAAACATTGGCGTGTTGTCCCTCCTGGGGGAAAGGGGGCGGGGCTTCATTTTTCATCAGTGCATTTCAAGTCCCATAGTGTGGCAGTATGCATATTTGCTGAAATCCTGTATTGTTCTACTTTATCCAGCATGTCTAAAATGGACAACTCTTTCATGTTATTAAACAGCATTTGAGGTAAATTAAACAGTAGAATGAAGAGCCTGAAAAGCTCACGTGAAGAGCCTGTGGTATTGTCGAAACTGTGACACGTCTCATCTTGTTCCATAGATGAGGAACAACTCAAATTTTATATTTAAAATTAAAAAAAAAAAGTTCCTTGGAGAATCTTATTGGGAAAACTAAGTGTTATATGGCATTTTGCATGTACCATCTCACCTCTAAGTGACATGCACTCATACTGAATTATAATTGTATGATCAAAACATCAACCCTAGTTCCTTCCCTTGCCATGCATTTCTAGGCAGATATGCTGTTTTATATATTCCTTCATATCCCAGAACCAGGGCATAACACATGCTTAGCATGTTTACTGAACAAATAAATAAAATGACATAAATGAAAATGAATAACTGAGTAGACTGAATCACACACCAAACCCATTGAAAACATGCCAGTAATACTCCTGTAATTGAGTTACATCTAGAAACAAAATGGTCTATTTTCCCTGGATTACCTGAAAAGCATGCAATATGACATTGTTTCTTTTAAAAGCAGGAATTTGGAGTTCTTTTGTTTCAACAAAAATATCTATTTAAACATAACTATTGGAATTAGGGTTTTAAAAATTACATCTATTTCTACCCCTACAACTAATTACAGGGAGAGTTTTCACACATACTACCACTGCAGGTGCAAATATTTAATTGTGTGTGCAAGCCAGGTGGTGGGGTGGCTCCTTTACTACGTGTTCAATTGTGTCTGTTCTAGTTGCCCCTCAATTAGCCGTGGGTGCCAAAGCAGAGACCGAGCTGAGGCCCTATTAAAATGAGGCCTATATATTCCACAGCCTTTTATCTGCGTTGTGCCTTTTGCATTTTATTTTAGTTGCTCCTAGCTGGGGCCCGGGGGAGTCACTTCAGCGAGCTAGTTAGCCAACAGCAGCTGGACTTTGCCTGATAAGAATTGCACACAGTTGCCTAGAAAATGGTCAGCTCCCCTCCACGAGTTTGGGCATTAAACTGGTATCTCTATTAAGAGCGACACGGCTGACTTCTTCTGAAGGTTCTTGAAAATCATGTGAAATTTTTCCCTGTGAGATCAGAAAAGTTTGAACCAAACGCATGAAAAAGACAGCCTTCCTGATTGACCGGTCTTCACTATTTTCTCAGTTGCCATCACCTTTGGAGACTTTAAGTAACTGAAAGTCTATTTGAGTGGATATTTGTGGGAAAGGGATGATATTTGAGCTCTTGATTCTTTCATTTTTTTTTTTTTCTAACATAAAGAATTCAAAAGCCTATTTTGGGAGATAGAACAATTCTACATAATCATGTCTGAGAATCTACAGGGTCAAAATTTGACCAAAGCTGAGATAGTGAAATAATCAACTTGATGTTGAGTTCTGTCGATTTGGAAAGGGTTTGGAGTGAAGAAAACAACAGAAATTTGTAGTCAGTGACTCGAGTTCTAGTTTCCTTTCCTTCGCTGTGTGACTTCAGGCATGTTACGTTACTTCTCTGATCATCCGTTTCTTCACTTAAAATAGGGCCACTGATGCCTACCTCACAGGGCTTTGTTTGAGGGCTGAAGGAGATGGACTTAAAGGAACTTGTGTAATTCTAAGTCCAGGTTGCATGTTCCACAGAGAGAACTTGCCTTCTCTCAGGACAAAAATAATGTAGGAGAAATTTCTGTTCAGCTATATGTGGGAGAACTTAGGGGAGGGAACAGCCAGACATCCTGGACTTATATCTAATTTTTACCCTCCAAGAGCTGATGACCATGCTCACATCTTCAGTTGATGTATTATTGGATTTTTAGCTAGAGCAATAAATCACAGTCCTCTAAATCTTAATGTTTATATTTTTAGGGAACTTAAATATGTTTCAATAATCTGGCATCATTCCATTTAAACACTTTTCCTTTGTCACCCCTGGCTGCTCATTCTTTGGGGAATGTAGATTTTAAAATATTGAGCTTAAATTTTTCTTCATCATTTTTCTATTTTTGCCTAGTTTTGAAACTTGTTTATTTACAGTTGTTGACTTCTTCTGATGCTGATAGGGTGCCATGTATCAAAGGTGATTTGAAGTTTTGTCTTCAAGTCCGAAGTCCTTAGTCATGGTAACACACACGCACACACACACCCCACACTACACACCACCAAGGCTTTCCTGGGATTTTTAATAATCCACAGTGACATCTTGTATACATGAACGTTTTTTGGAGGCAAGGTGCTTGGCCTGGGCACAGAGACTATGGGAACACTAACATTTGGTTGCCAAAGGAATATGACATCATTAATAATGATGGGCTCCGTGTAATATGCTAGGATGATCAAAGAAGTGATTCCAGCATCTAGGAAATTAACAATGACTCTTCCATTTGAAACCTGGGTAGTTATTTCCCCTGCCTGACTTGGATATCCTGGAGAGGGCTGTATATATTCCTTCTCTTAGCCCTCTGCTTTTCTCTGGCTAAAGATGATCTCAATGAGTGACTCAAATTCAAAAGAAAAAATAATTTGCTCACAGGAGACTTTCAGACTGGTGGTAAAACGCAGGGTAGAGGTCATTCTCTTTGGAATGAATTCCAGTTCCTCTTGAGCTGCTTTCTCCTCTCTGGGGGATGAGAAGGTGGGTGTAAGTCCTGCAGTAACGAAGGTGCAGACACCAGGCCCTGGGGAAAGGCACCACCCAGAACCTCCCACTCACTGTGCAAACAGCAACTTACCAAATAACAACTTACCAAACAACAGCAACCATTGCCACCCATTCTCCTAACTGTCATCCTTTGGAGTTTGAGAACGACTTCCTTCTGGTGCTCAGGGGCAACAAGAATTAAACCCAATTTGAAAAGCTCTGGGAGTTTGTAATGCGGCTTACAGGAAGGGGAAATTTTAATTGGCAAAAACAGTGTTTTTCTGTGATAATTGTGTAACATGGCCAGAACTTCTTAATGGTAAAGACAGAAAATAGAAAACCTCTGTCACTTTGAATGTAAAGCATAATAATTAATAATAACACTATTGTTACTATTAACCATTTATTATGGATTACCATGGGCCAGGCACTAGGCTACTTGTTTGCATATATCTTTTAATTTATGTGTGAATATATGTGTGACTCACACATAAATTTGGATATTCACACATAACTGGACTTTTCTTGAATATTCAAAGTCAGTTGGGCCCAAACCTCCATCTTACTTATGATGGGAAATCTGATGTCTCCCCCTACCTCCCAAATCTCAGCGACACCTCTGATCACTTCCGCTCTGGCCTGCTTCTGACTTTTCTTGAACTCTCGCTCTCACTAGCATCTCATCTCCCATGCTTCTTCCCTCTGCTCCACAGTGACTCAAGCACGAACCTTCTCTTTGCACTGCTTTTCCAGAACCCGCTTGCACGAGACACCGACGTACACAGCAAACGGTGCACTTTGTTGGAAGCAAAGGACAGCTTCACAGCAGAGCAAACAACTTGAAACCTAACGCTGGGCGTTCCTGACCTCTGAGGGATCTCTGGCCACCCCAGCTGACTCATTCCTCCCTTCACACCTCAGCTTTGAGACAGAACAGCTCTCCCATCAAAGTGACACGGGGCGCCAGGGTAAGCAGAGCTGTCCCTCTGACAGAGCAGGAAGGGTGCGAGGTGGGTTCTGAAGGGCTCGCCTAGGAGCTGGACGCTGTGGAAGGGAAGAGCTGGCAGAGGCAAGCAGAGCTGTGCTTAAATAGACTATACAAAATAAAGGGAAAAGGAAAAACCAGGATCTCTCCACATTGTATTCAGGGGGACAGTATTATACTGTACACTTAAGTATTTGTTAAAAGGGCAGTCTCACGCTATGTGTTCTTACCACAATCAAATCAAAACAGCACAAAACAAAATGACCTGATTTTCTCTAGATGGTTCAACTAAAAGAAACAAGAGGACTATTGTACTGACTTAAAAACAAAACCGCAAACCAAACAACCTATCTATTGGAACCCTGGCTTGTCCAAAGTATTCAGGGCTAGGCATATGACTGTTTTTTAGTTTGTGTAGTGTGGGTTTTTTAAAAATCAAAATAGGCATAGACAAGTGAGTATCTGAATCATAACCTTTTTTCCGTATAATCGATTAAGTTGCATGGTATATAAGGAAATGATTCCAAATTCTGTTTCTTGATATATGACATTTTCCCTTTTCCTGTACCGGTTCTTTGCAATGTACCATGTGTTTGGCATAGGAATAACTCTTTATGATCTAGGTAGACAGAAATGCCTTTGTACGACAGATCTGAAAACGGGTGACACCTTTTGTAGGACTGGACTCATTCACTCATCAGAAGTCTTCATGTCCACATATTTTTGCAAATTCCTTTCTTAGATATTTCTCTGTTTTGTAGATATGCGAATCAACTTTATTAAGAAGAAGAAAGCAGGTCTGCTTCCTATGTGACTATTCCTAAGTTCCTAGCATAAGGTTGCTACAGCCCAGGATATAACCAGGATGTAATCAGCAATCATAGTAAATCAGTGAGTTCCCACAAGGAAGTGAAGAGAGGCAAAAAACAAAAAAAGGAAATTGGAAAGAATCAAATTTCAAACATGAGTTTCCAGAGGATTATTAATACAAAGTCATAAGAAAAAAATGATGGTTAAAATGATAAAAAATATTTGTTCAACATCCCTTATAATTAAATGCAATAAATCCTTAAAATGACTACATATATATGCACACACACACACACAAAGTTACTTTAAAATGCTTTACCTCAATCTTCAGGATGTGATTTATCCTTTTGGAGTGAGGAATGCCTTGGAGTGGTCTTGATGATTATTCTTATTATCCTACAGTTTGACTCCAACCCTAATAATCAATGGTTGGATGGCATCATAGACTCAATGGACATGAGTTTGAGCAAGCTCTGGGAGATGGTGAAGGACAGGGAAACCTGGCGTGCTGCAGCACATGGGGTCGCAAAGAGTCAGACGTGACTGAGCGACTGAACAGCAACTCATCATCAATACTAGTAATAAAAAGGAATTAGGAAGGCTGAGATGCTGCCTTTCTGAGCATCCTTCCTTCTCTGTTCCCTGCAGGTCAAGATCAGAACTGAGTCCTGCCTGCGGGGAGCTGGAGGCAGATACCCCACCTTCCCTAGGGCTGCGGTTGGCCCCTTGTTCGGAAACGTGGGTTTTCAGTAGCTCATGGGCTTCAAGAGCATTGTGAGATGTCAGACTTTCATTCATGATAAGTCTAAGTAGCTCTTTCCAGGCTCTTGAGAGCCTAACAGATGAACTACCAAGAACAAGGCTAGGGAGTGGTTTGAACTGGTTGGGACGGTGACTTCCAGGTCACGATGTTTTTTGTTTCTACAGGAGGTGGCAGAGAGTCATTCGGGGTGTGCTTGTGTGTGTGATTTAAAATAGAATAGAATGGCTGATTGATTCCCAAGGTGAATGTGTAAAAATACAGCCAAACACCCTGGCTCTCATAGCAGCCATTACCCACCTCAGTGACGAGGAGGGTCTGAAGTCATTTGTCATTAATACAAAAAAGTGCTATGGTCTGAGGATCTCATACTGATATTACAAATGAGATTGTCTTTTCCTGTAATAACAGCATTCACACCTACTTGCTTTCTGATATGCTTTTTAAAAACGCGCTTTAGCTCATTCCAATAAGCAAGTCTATCCCATATGAAGTTCATGTACCACATGTAGAAACTGACTTTAATAACTATAGATGGATACTTAGGCAACAATGTCCCCTTCACTACCAGACATTTCCTCGAACTTTCAGATGATTGAGACTTTCCTTACTGTGACTATATGAATCTTGTGATATTTCATGCTGCTTTTGTATTTGCATGCTAATCACTGACAAAACACACTTTTGTGCTTGGGAGAGAGTGATAGTAAATGGATTTGAAGGTCTTTGGGAAGGAGGGCTGCTTTATTTTCTCAGGATTTAGAGCATCTGGCACCGAATCTACCGCATCATAAGTGGTCAAAATAGATTTACAAAAATAATGTTTTACTCCATCAAACTCTGGAAGATCTACTTCAGTTTCTATAGCAGATATGCTCATAAAATATGAGCAAACTAAGGTTTTGTTTTCCTTAAGGAGCCAAAATTTGAGGAGAGGTGACTATTTAGCAAAAGGCAGTGGTAGTTTGGAGCTGGGATTCCTTTGCAGTCCAAAGCAAAGGCTTTCAAATATATCTGTTTTGTAAATCCATGCTTTTATGTAAAGTATTATCTCCTATAGTATTTGCCTTGCTCAAAAGCGTTTTCCAAAATAATGATTAGTTAAAAGAGGCAACTTCATCTTTTTCCATTTTATTGAACTCACTCTATTTAAATCACTTGAAAGTGAGTAGGCTGATCAGGGAACCCCGATGGCTCAGTGGTAAAGAATATGCTTGCAATGCAGATATAGGAGGCATGGATTTGATCCCTGGATCAGGAAGATCCCCTGGAGAAGGAAATGACAACCTCACTCTAGTATTGCCTGGAGAATCCCGTGGACAGAGGAGCCTGGTGGGCTACAGTCCACAGGTCACAAAGAATCAGACATGATGACTGAGTGACTGAACACACACACACACACACACACACACACACACACACACACACAGGCTAAAGATCACAACTTGAATAAGCAGTTGCACACCTAGAACTCTAAGTTGGAGCCTCACTTTCCTCATTTGTCAGAGCTGTTCTGATGATTTTTTAAAACGGGATAATAGTATGTAGCATAGTAGGAAGTGCACGGTAAACCGTAAAGGGCTAGACAAATACAAACAATAGCTGAGGTTCTCAGCTCAGACACCTGATGTGCACAGATGTATAGACAACCTTGTGCCCAAGTTCAGAATTACAGGAAGGTCTCAGGATCATATGTCACCTTGGACCTCTTCTGCAGCCTGGAGTGACAGACTGTCAAATTGTAGACAAGGGAGGATCTTGTCTGTCAAGAACTCAGCTGATTGAAACATTCCTGCTCCATGTATGTGGTCTTGATGGGCTTCTGTAGTTGGTCTCATCTGAAAATTCAAGTTTTATTACAGATCCAAACTGAAATGCTAACTTTTAAAGTGCCACGTGCCCTGCCCAGAGAGGCCCCAGCAGTATCCCCTGCCCCTGCCACAGTCCTTGTGTGCTAGCCTACATGGAAAAAGTTCTGGTTGGAAGCCACTGCCCTGGGTTCGGATTCCAACCTTATCATCTCTTCTGTCTTGATTTTGGCTTTTCCGTCTATAAAATAGGGCTCCCAGCTACAAAACGAAGTTAGGTGAATTCCAAGGATTCACTGATTCACAATAGCATCAGTTCAAATGAAATTGACAGACTCAGGATGATCACATGTATCCCAAAATGAAGTGAAAGTCGCTTATTTGTGTGTCTGACCCTGCGATTTGTGGGCCGTAGCCCACCAGGCTTCTCTGTCCGTGGGATTCTCCAAGCAAGAATACTGGAGTGGGTTGCCATTTTCTTCTTCAGGAGATCTTCCCAACTTAGGGGTTGAAGCTGGGTCTCCTACATGAAGGCAGATTCTTGACTATCTGAGCCACCAGAAAAACCACGTATCCCACAATTACACCAAAAAATTTTTTTTTGCTATTCAGAATCACACACATCATCTTCTATTTGCAACTGCAAAAATCTAGAGTAAATGATCCACACATAGAAGGATCACCCTCTTCTCTTTCCCACTCAGGTCTCCTTTATTTAAATTCCTCTTCTTCAAATGTGGCACTTTTGAATGTGAAACCACTTTTACTTGAATTTAAACAAAGATGGTGTCTTCTAACTAGATTTACAAAGTCAAGTCAAGGACTGGTATAAACAGTTTCAATGGAAAATATTTGCCATTTCATTGCCTTGGCTGAGATGGAGTTAGTGAAGTCTGCTGTTCCAACTCTAGGTAACAGTACACAAATGCAGGTTGATGTTTCCCAGAAAGAGGAATTAGGGAAAGAGAAAGTGAACGGCTTCTTTCTGCCGGGACGCTTTCCAACCCCAGTGAGATTCTGTCTCTACCTTTCTCCTTATCCAAAAATGTCATGGGGAGGAGAGAGGCAGACAGCTGTTTGACCTCCAGAGCAAGACCTTATCTTGGAGAGGGAGTGTGTGTGTGTGCTGAGGGGGGAAGGTGGATCCTAAAAAGCTCTCCCTGCTCTCCTTTCAACATATCTGCCTCCCCAGATGAATCCTCATAGTAAAAAATAAAAGCAAGAGAAAGGGAAAAAAAGAGAGAGAGAGAAAGAGAGAGCACATTGAAACCCATTTTAAATGTGTAACAGACCAGGAAGAAATAATCTAATCACTTCTTTATCCAACATTTGGATTGGAAACCTGGTTTGAAAAACCAAAATTACTGTGGCTGGAACCTCCCCTCCCAGCAAGTCATTGGCAGCATTAACCCTGGTATTTATTGCTCATTTTAACTACAGTGCCTCGCAAGCACTTTCTCAGTCTACATGGCAAAAAATATAATTCATATGCCTAATATTTTGCCCCAGCTCGCCTTGCCTATTTTACAGTGTTTGAGACTGTTTGTGTGTTTGCTATATATCAGCTGACACCTCTGTAAAATCTTTATATTGAATGCCTTTGGCAACTATGTGCCAAATAATAGCGTTACCATTTGTAATTTTTGTAGCTTGGTTTTCCTGTAAGCTTTGCTCTGTGCATTACAAGTAGGAAGGATTTAAAAAGCCTTATTGATGCTTCTTCCTAAATGACCTTCCTCAATGGTATGAGTTGCAATAACTATTCCACCCTGAGCTTCTTGTTTTTCTCTTCCATTAAAGATGCTCATCAATTAAAGAAATGAGGGTTTTTAATTTTTATTTATTTTTAATTTTTTAAGGTGCCGTGGCCTTTCTTCTCCTGAATCCTCATCATAATTTATACTGAGTTTTCAGGCTTTTAGACATATGCATTGCTCTTTATAGTAGTCAAAATTATTATTTCTTTTTATGTAAGCACCTTCCTGCTTTCCTAAAAAAAAGAATTTGATGTTGACAATGAAGATAATTAAATGATGAAATACATGAAATTACATAGAGTTCCAAAGCCATGTGGGAAGGAGATGGATCCTCACTTTATTCCTAAGATATAGATAGAGATATTTCAATGAATCCTCTAGAACATAATAAGCTCCATAGGAGTGGGGACTTTGATCATCACCAAATCTCCACCATGGAGTTAAGTGTCTAGACACCTACTTGTGTTCATATAAAATTATTTGTTGAATTAACTTTAAATTCAGTTTATGCCTTCATAGAAGCTAATGTGTCAAGGAAATGTGATGGGACATATAAATCATTACAGAGAACTGTACATTTAAAGGAATTGAGAACTCTGCTGGTAGTTACAGCCCTTGTGTATTATACACCAGAAATGGATGGAGAGGTGGGAGGACTTGCCAAAGGAAAGTTCTAAAACTAATAGCTTCTGCCTTGCAAGACAGAGGTGTTCTACTATATCAGTGTAGAGCAACCTAAACAACATTCACTCTGCGAATAATAAGCCATTTGCTATGGCTCCTGTGAGGGCCACAGCATGGGTTTGTGTGTTCACAGAGACAAAACCCTTTGGCTCTGACTCATATCTTTGCTTTGAATTTCCTTGCCTCTTATGGGCATGTATCATGCCCCACACCTGCTGCTGAGGTCTGCAGAATGAGTTAGAGGGGGACAGTGGCCAGCAAAAGGAGAAGCAAAATAACGAGGAATACACTGTCTTCAATCAAGACAACCTAAGAAAGTAGGACGGAGTTATATTATATTAGACATTGTAATCATTACTTTAGAAAACAGTCAATGGCCCATGAGAAGAATTCCACAATGTGGCCAGTGGCCTTGTGTCAGATGACAAAATGCCTGTTTAGACCTCTGATTGCAGATGGCAATTGCATGCTCACCCATATGAGTGAGGCCTGGAGGAGGGGGGCTGCATATTAGATTATGCATATCATAATGTAATCACTTCAGCATTCAAACTCCAGATTAGGAATTTGACATTTAAAAAATTCCACTGAAATTGGACTACAAAATATAATAGGTTTAGGCACCTGCTCTAATAAGATTGCATAAAAATATCCCAACAGCCTTACCATAAACATATTTTACAATATCAGAGTCAAATTTTATTACATCATTATGAGAATGTTCCATTGGGCCACATGATTGGCTGTTGAAACAGTGCTGGATGTTGATCCTGTAGCACAAACATGCCATCACACTTCCCTAATAAAAGTTTTATTGTATCCCCATGCACATTAAAAACAACACTAACTGCATTAATACATTGTAATTTACTTTTTTGTTATAGAACAAATAACAAACCTGGTGCTAATGAGATCATATTTTCCATTATCCCAAAGCAACCTGTTAGTATATTCAGTCCTCCAAGATTTTGCTTGAAAAAAATGAAACTCCCTCTTATTATAGTGCATACTAGTCTAGAATGTCTTTATTTCCTATCCCGCTCACAGACATCACATCATGTTCTAAACATCTGCGTTTGTTTGAAAGACCGAATTATAAAATATATTATTTGATTTTCATGGTATGATACTTTTCTTCAAAAGGCAATACACAAGATTCTTTTGTTAAAATTGTCTTTTTCTTTGATAGCTTTTTCATGTGCCGATAAACATAGGTGTATTTGCAGCTAAAATACAGATTCAACCACTCATTGTCATCGCTTTTCCCTTTGGCTGTCGTCTGAGCAGTTGTAAGTTTTTAGTATAGAGTTTCAATTTGCCTTGTGTGCAGTACCAGAAAGAAACCAATTTCTTATAAGACCTGGATGATTGTTTTTATAACATTGTCTGGTGTTGTTTCAATGAAGCTATTAAATGATTAAGCTTTTTACTTTGATAAATTAAATCACTAAGGGATGTCGTGACTTTCTTGGTTTTTATTCAGTTCAGCATAAAGTGACTTATCACCCAGCCTCTCACCAGTGCAAACATTCTCCTACTATCAACGTTCCTGGGCGTTTGTTTGGAATAGTGGTGATGGGGAGGTAGGTGGAAGGAGGAAAATGTAGATTACATTTGAGGGGAAGAGATTTCAGAAATCCGAGAAGAAAAATAAGTCTCTAGAGACTCTCCTTATCCAGAGATAGGATGGGTCTCTATTGCAAACTTCAAACTGTGGTTATCTCAGGCCACTTTTGTTTGTGTGGGTGTCTCTTCTGCCCTCTGTGTGGGCTGCGCTCTGTGCACGCTGGGCAGCTGAGCTTCTAGGGGATAAGATAGCGGAGAGCGTTTCTGGATGAATGATCGCAGGAATTCTGTCCATAAAGTCTCCTAAGGCTTAAACAAGTGACTAGAATATCGCCTCTGCTGTCACTGAAGCTTTTCCAACATTAGATAACTTAGGGTTATGTCTACACTGCCCATGTACACACACACGTGCATGCTAATTTGTCAGAGAATTAGGTTTAGAGGCTCATAATGATGTTGAATCAGTGCTTCCTTAAGTTTTACTTCTGAATAAGATGTAGCTACTGCCAAGCCCATCAGGTGTGTTTATTGTAAAACGGTTCTGAATTCAAAATGTGATCCTCTTTGTGATGCACTCTTGACGAGTACAGAAATCACGACCTTTTGTGTATGAACTATGCTGTGACTAGCAATTGTAGGAAACTTAAATGTAACTCGCTTAACGTTAGAATAATCATGTGTGTCCCCAAAGATTGAATCCTTAAAATTAATCATAGTCCATTTAGGTAGCTCTCTATTTTACATTTCCGCCCCCTCCCCTCTTCCCCACTCCCTAACTGGGAGTAAGAAAGGCCATGTTACTGAACCAGGAAGATCTCTTTGCAATTTTCTTACTGCTTGTGAAACAGTCACCCTTACAAATCACATGTGACTATATTAAGGAAGAAAATAATAAAGATAATAATTAATAACATTTATTGATCACTTACTGAGTGCCAGATCCTATTTAGTGTTAGTGTTAGCCACTCAGTCATGTCTGATTCTTTGCGACCCTGTAGACTGTAGCCCACCTGGCTCCTTTATCCATAGAATTCTCTAGGTAAGAATACTGGAGTGGTTAGCCATTCCCTTCTCCAGGGGATCTTCCTGACACAGGGAATGAACCCATTTCCTGTACTGAAGGCAGATTCTTTACCATCTGAGCCACCAGGGAAGCCCTTGTGTTTGCATTATTATTGTTAGAGAGGTTTGCGTTTATTAATTCATTGATTTTGGGGAAAGAAAAAACAAAACGTGGTCTGGGACAGAAACTGTTTTCATCTCCATTTTACGAGTGATGAAACTGAGGCACAGAGAGGTTTAGTACCTTATTTACCTGATGTCACAGAGTTAGGAAGCTGAGACTCACACTTGGACAACCAGCCTCATGATCATTTGCTCTTGACCACTACAAAACATCCAGGGGAAATGTTCATTTGCAGACTGGCTTTGGCACAAAAGGATTAATTGTTAGTCTCAGGAAGCATGTAATCTCTCATCCACACCGGTTACTTTGACTCTATGACACTATTATGAGTCTCATCATAATGTTACGACCTCCTCTGAAGGCTGAAAATCATGAAATGACCATAGGCTAAATCAGACTAGTGGCCTACCAAGGAGAGAAAACCATTTTTGTCAGGCTGATAGATTGCCTTTTTAGATTATTAATTCATCCATCCACTCATCCATCCATCCACTCTTCTAGCTTTTCTTGAGTTGTGTACCCTCTCCTACTCCTATCACTTCCTTATGATAAAGACACCTGAATTTGAATCATAACAGCCAACTGATGTTTCTTAGACTCAGAGCATGTTCAGTTTCTCATCTGTGAAAAGGATATATTAACAGCTGCCTTACAATTTTTTTTTTTAGAATTTAATGAGATAATGTATATAGATCCTCAAAAGTATATTATTAGGTAAATCCTATGTCAATATTTCCTTTAAAAAGGAAACAAAACTCAAGTACCAGTTACCATTGACATAAAGTCATAAAATAATTGGGAGAGAGTATAGATGACTATATTCTGTCTCTTTTACGTACAAATGCAAAATGAGAGAAAGTACAAAAGTAGACATTTAGCTACATTAATGTTGAAATTACATATGATATACATATATAATTAAAAGACAATTAAAATGAAAAAATCTATTAACAAGTCATTAAAAAATCAAGTATATAAACCAATGGAAAGTTGGGAAGATGACGTATATTGAAAATAGAAATCTTAGACAATCAGACAATGGAAATATAAAAAATTTTCACTGACACTGGTAACCAAAGAAATAAAAATCATGCTTATTTGGAAAAGAAAATTAAAGTATAAAAGATACTTTGATACATATTAGATTTGCAATTTTTTATTGACCAAGGCAAAGTGTTCTTTATTAGAGTGTAAATTTGCACTCATTTTTTTTCAGAACAGCACTTTGCTGTATGTACAGAAAAGCCTTGAAAATGTGCATGTATTTTTTTAAGTCAAAAGTTTTCGTATGAGGGAAAAAAATACAGAAGATATTCAGTGATTCATGTATGATGGTTACATTGAAATACTCAAAATGGCAAAAAAAATTGAATTAAATGCACAACAATAAGAGAATCATTAAATTAAATTATGTTGAAACTGCAAGAAATACCTATTTCTGTCAAAAGAATATTGGCTGAAATGGGAAATGTTCAAGATATAATGTTAAATTAAAAAAAAGACATGCTAGAGAATGAATGGTATATAGGGTGTCACTCTGACTGTGATACATGTGTGTAGGTAGTATGTGTGTGTAATGAGTTCTCCCATGTTTTAGTTATCACATTATCATGTTAGGTGCTTTTTGTACATTTTTTTTATTGAATCCTCATACCAACTGTGAGTTGAATGTCATATTACAGATGATGAAAGAGAGGGCAAGGAAAGTAAGTAATTTAATATTATGGTCTGGATATTTGTGTCCTCCCCAAAAATGTATATGTTGAAATCCTAAGCCCCAAAGGTGATGGTATTAGGAAGTGGTTCCTCTGGGAGGTAAGAGGTCATGAGGGTGGAGCCCTCATGAATGAAATTAGTGCCCTTATAAAAGAGACCCCACAGAAATCCTGAGCCCCTTATACCATATAAGGATACAGAAATAAGTCAGTCTCTTGAAAGAGGATCCTTACATGACCTGATGGCACCCAGATCTTGGACTTTGAGCCTCCAGAACTGTGAGCAGTACATTTCTGCCTTTTATAAGCCACCCAATCTGTTGTATTTTGTTATAACAGTCTGAATGAACTGAGATACCCAAAGTCCTAGCTCTTAGTGAGTGGTGAGAACAGAATTGCAATATTTACATGTTTGACATAAAATTTATGCTGTCAACCAGCATGACCCAAACATATCTTTCAGCAAGTTGCACTTTGCCTGTGTGCTCAGTTGGTGTGACTCTTTGTGACCCGGTAGACTTGGTCCATGGGATTCTCCAGGCAAGAATACTGGAATGGATTGCCATTTCCTCCTCCAAGGCATTTTCCTGACCCAGAAATCGAACCTGAGTCTAAACACATCCTTCAGTAAGTCACACTTTAGAAGGAAAGATTCCTTCACCTAGTTGATAACAGATTCGTTGCTTTTATTTTTCCGCGTTATATAACTGCATGCCTCTTGCCTGTCTGCCTACTTATCATAGATAATATCACATGGATTAAAAACCATTCTTTTTAGAAAAAGACAGATCCACATTCTTGACTCTTCCACCTCTTAATTCTGTGGACTTGAGCTGGTTACTTAATTCACAGAATTGTTATGAAGATTAAGTGGGTAAGCCTGCAAGGCTAAAGCTTTACAAGGGTTTTGCAAATAATAAGTGCTCAATAAAAGGTAGAATTGCATGTATAAGATTTTTCTTTGCCAAACTTTCTTTAACGAACATATTACTCTTATACTCAGAAAAAGTGCAATAAATATTATTGTCAAAAATGAAGTAAACCAATGACCTGATGTAAGCCTCCAAGAGTTGTTAAAAAAAGAAAGAAAGAAAGAGAAGCAAAGCCACCTTTGTCTGAATGCTATATGCCAATGATGGCTGCTAACCACAGGTGGGTATCGAAGCCCGGAGGGAAACCAATTATGTGCAAATCCTTTGACTTAATGAAAAATAAAATTAAGCAGACTAATACCCAGCAGGTACTTAAACATCACCTAATATTATAAAAGCCAGTGTTTCTTAAAGAGGAAAAACGTCTCTGGAGAAACTAGAGAAAAGAGAAAAACCCCTGACCCAGGAAAAAAAATTTCCTCCATGCAGGACTATTTTTCACAGCATGCCTGAAAATCGCCAAGCAGTTCCTCCTATAAACTACCCATTTGTCTGCGGGGGCAAAGGTGTTTACCCAGACCTCAAAGCAAATGCTTTTATTCTATGAGTAAATTAAATTCAGGTTCTGGTGTGTTCTGAGGGGTGGGGTGGTGAGGGGTTAAAAATTAATATGCTTTGAAAAGTTCCATTTTACTTATTTTTAATATGCAAGGCAATCTTTCATATTTTATTGACATTAACTCACCTTATTTTTGCAATAGTTTGGAAGGAAGATGTTGCTGTTTCCCTGTTTTACAGATCCTCAGAGGTTACACAGCTGAACCAGTCTGTGACTTTACCACTCAAAAATGCAAGGAAATGCATCTCTTTTCCAAACATCTTCTTCAGGAATCAGGCAAACTGAGAGCTTACCCTCACTATGTTGAAGCACCCGTTTTGGTGATCAAAAGTGTCAGTCGTTCGGTCATGCCCAACTCGCTGGGACCCCATGAACTGTACCCCACCAGGCTCCTCTGTTCATAAAATTCTCCAGGCAAGAATACTGGAGTGGGTAGCCATTTCCTTCTCCAAGGGATCTTCCCACCCAAGGATCGAACCCAGGTCTCCTACATTGCAGGCAGATGCTTTACCGTCTAAGCCATCATGGAAGCCCTTTCTGGTGATCAAAATTCCCTGCTAATTGAAGAGAAAATCACCCATTAAACCTCATTGTCCTATTTTTAAACCTAATTAGCCAAGCAATTTTGGGGAGTCAAAGGACATGGGGAAGTTAGATTGGGAAGACCTAAAGAGGGAAGGAGTGTGGGTCTGACGAGGTCTGTGGGGTGGGCTCTGCTGGAGCCCGGGGAAAGCCCTCCACAGACACTCTTCAATCTCCTTGCCAGGCCCATCAGGCTGTAGATTTTCTTTGAATCCCTCCTGAGGGTCTGCAACATGCCCTGGGTCTGTCTCTTCCCTGACGTCAAAACAGACAAGTCAAACAGTTCATCTGCGGGGCTCAGAGCTGTGGTTCACTAGACAGCTCCTTAGTGATGGCTCCTCAGTGTCTGGGGACATTCACAGAAGGCATACAGGCTGTCCCTCTCAGGGCATACAAGAAGTTCTTGAAGAGAAAGTCACACACTGATATTTTCAAATGGCTGGGAAGGTAATCCGGTTCGCTTTCTCTCCGGCGTGTTTTCGCACACTAGCCAAAAAAGTCAAAAGACAGCAAAGGGGTTTGTCAGTTGCATTGACAAGTTGCTGGGTCATTTTCCTCAGCTTCCTCACTTTATTTATTTATTTATTTTCTTTCACACCCATTGAGTCTCTTTACCTCCCTTTTTTTCTTTCCCTTCCTGGGGCTGGCTCTCCCTGTCTCTCTCTCTCTGAGGGTCTTCTCTGCAACCTTCTCGCTGGCGGCCCCGCCCCACCGTGCTCCTGGGAACCGAGCGCTCAGGACCGGCAAGTGGCAGGCTCCAGCCCTCCTGGAAGCCACGGCATTTCTCACCCGGACCTCTGGCTTGCATTTTCGAGACTCTAACTACACGGCACATACTGCTTTCAAAGGTTTCCGTAGCGCTTTTCATGTAGGATGTAGTTATTAACTCTCCTTCACCGTTTAAAGACCGAGTCAGTGGGAATGAGCCGCGTCCTGTCGGCCCACGCTGAAGAGCTGATGAAATCTCGGCCTGATCTGTTATCTCCCAACGCTTTAAAGGTCTTGGACTAGGAGATTAGAACAAGGTTACAGTGACAATTTGTTTACACGCAGGGAGAGATTAAGATCTCGTTGAAAAGGAATAAAAATAACATCATCTTGAGCTGTCACAGCGTGAGCCCCATTGTAATCAACAGTGGCCTGATTTCAGGGATAATTTAAGACCAATTTATTATCTTAATTAAAAAAAAAAAAAAAGAAGGCAGAATTCAATGTTTCGAATGCCAGTTAGATTGTTGGGCAAGGATGCCCCTGGAGGTTCCACATACAAAATAGAACCCTTGTCAGATTCCAAAAGGGGATCTGCTGGTGGATAAAAATATAGAACTTTTTTTTTTCCTTTGTATTTTTCAAGCGCGAGCATCAGTCACAGATTAAAAGGCGAGACAGTAACTCTTCGTTGGTATTGACTTTTTAAAAAGACAAATGGATAGAAGGTTAAAAAGAGTCATTCCCAGGCACTCTGGCATTTAAAGTCGTTGGTATTTAAGGTGAAATCTCCCAAAGGTTTTTTTTTCCCCCCTCTCCATCTAATGAAACTTGCTAACATAATTTTTTTTTTTTTTGCTATCAGCAGGCCTAATTTTCTAATGCCCCTTGTAAGAATTCTTTGACTTTTCAAGGCAGAGAAACTAGGAACAACCCAGCCCCCAAACGGGAGGAAGGGTGGGAAACCTGGGAGCAGGGTGATTTGTAATCACACCACCCACTGGCCAGGCCCTTTCAAAGCTCTCCTGCCCAGTGTAAACCTCACTTCAGGCTTTCTCTACAAAAGCGACCACGATGAGCGCCCAACGCACAGAATGAATCAGGCCACAAAGAGCCCTTTGAGAGTGCTAAAGGAAATGCCCCACTGAGAAGCCAGGTGGACAGCAAACGTTCCCTATCCATTACAAATGAGTTCAGGGACAGGCCCACCCCTGGTGGGACCCCTGGCCCTACCAAAAGCCAAACCCAACCAGCCCACTCATTTGAAAACCAAACATGTTGCCTTCTGCCTCCCACCCCCCCTCCCTGTTTACAAACACGTTTACAAGTGCTTGATAGGTGACCTTATTTACTTAGGAACCTGTGGATTCATTTATCTTGAAATTAGTAGGTAATGAAGTGGAAAACCTCAACAGCCCTCCCACTAATTAACATGATAATAAGATTGTTTTGCTACAGAGGTAAATTAGCATGTATGAGGCAAAGGGGAAGAATGATCAATAAAATGTCTGAAGGGTACTACTCCCAGGTCTCCGGGACAGAACAAAGAAAGCCGAGTCCAGATTTTAAGATCCATCCGTTTAAATGGATCTAACACTGAGACACGACCCTCCCGCAATGACTTGATACCTCCTGGAGAAAGAGGTGTGCCAGATTGAAAGGAATTAATTACAAAGCACACTTTTTGGTGCAGAAGAAGTTGTTTTGAAAAGAAAAGGGGAAAATTGTGGAAAGTTTCAGACGCCAATCTCAAATCAGCTTTGATGGGTGTTGGTTGGGAGGTGCGGGGTTGGGGGGGTGTCAAGAATGTGACCAGGTAATTACATCCATAAAAAATGGTTCCATTTGCTTCTTTTTTCCTATTTCCCCCAAAGTCAAACAGCTCAGATATAAAACTTAGAAGAGAGATTCTTTTTGCACATGCAGTGTCAACATACATTTTCATGAGGTGCTTTAACACACAGAGTGCACAGCTCAAATATTTATTTATTCCACAGAGTGAGGTGTGTAGAGTAAATAAATATGACTTTAAAAATTGCCTCAATATGTATTTACCCAGTAGACTCATTTCTTGGGTAAATTACATGGATTTGGTAACCTTCCATGACATTTTCCCTTGATTTTAAACATACACAAACAAAGAATTTAAATGTCCGAAGTGTCTAAATAACCTAATTGAACTTGTGACACAAACCAGGAGGGGCCGGGAGACCTGGTTGTGGAGGAAAAAATGCGAGGGTTTTGGACGGATAAAAATGAGAACTTTCAGACAATCAGCAGCAACCCACAGAGACTGAGCATCCCCAGGACTTGGTGGGAGGCTCTTTCTATCTATGGCATTCCTCATAAATATAAAAATGTTATTTATCACACTTCACCATCGACGGTCTCCTGTCTTCTCTCAGAAATGGATTTTCTTAGGAAACTCCACAATCAATTGGCCCTTCCCCCCAAAACCAGTGTTGTGCCAACCATTGGTTTTGCATTTAATTTCGACAGTAATCATTTTCTAAAAACCCCTTCCTTGCCTGTTCCATTTAAAGCTGGAGAGTGTGTCAGAAAAGAGTTTGTATCACTGACAACGAAGCATTCTCACCACAGTTTTCAAAGGGGGAAATCTACTCAGCTCTTACCAGTCTGAAAAAGGAAGATTCTAAGTGGACTTTTCAAGCCAAGTTAGTAATGCTTTCATTTTGGAAATCATTTAGAATGATAGAAGTCCTTGTTTTGCATATGCCATTAAAAGAAAGCTTTGGAGGAAAGTAGTTTTTTGTTTCTTTGCTGTGTTTTCCCTCCCTTCTTACTTCTCTCTCTCCTTTGCTTCTTTCTTTCTTTCCCTCTTTCTTCCTCTCTCCTTCACTCCCTCCATCTCCCCCTTTCTCTCTCTTTCCCCAGCATCTATAGGTTCTGAAAAACTTGCCAACATCTCTGTGTTGTGCAATGATTTTACATTTAGGCAGAGTGTCATTGCTTAAGCTAACATGTTTGGAGTGAGGAGAACCTAGTCTAATTCCTAAGAGGCATTAACATGATTTTCTTAACTGTCCTGGATATAATTAGGAAAATCGATATCTCTAATATTTGGGGGCAATGAATATCAGGAGGCTAAGCCTTACGCAGAGAAGCTTGGGGTTGCTGCTCCAGCAGTTATTTCATTTTTGAGGCATTAGGGAGCCATTGGTAAGTGGGGCTGGGGCTGCCTGTGTTGGTAGATGGACTCCCAAGGTGAGAATGGAGGCTCCACGAGGAAGGAATTGTGCTCACTGCATCTACCGGCTTCTGCCACATATACTGGCTTATGACAGAGTAATGCAGGAATCACCCTGGTGATGATCCACTGCTTAAGTGAGAAAAATGAACACTTCTAGCTTTTAAATATACACTCAGATACCAGCACAGGACCATGTTTTTTCTGATGTTTTCAGCCCCATAGTACATCCCGCTTTTGTTTTGCCAGGTTGAGAAATACGGAAATCCTTACAATGTGAAATTAAGAAAATCGGGAAATCTATATGTTCAAAGGATTCTCAATCTTTTTGGCACTTTGATACCCAAGCTCTTTTCTGTAATCCATAGCACTTTCACCGAACCAAATAGATCCATATAAGGCACAGGCTAATTCTAAACCTGAAGCAAACATATGAAAAAGAAACGATTCTTATTTGAGAATTTTCCAATATCTCTGGAGATCATTTGAGACACCCTGGAGTGTCATGAAAGCTTGTCTGGGGATAGCTGTTCTAGGGGGGAAAAAAACTATTTTTAATAACTGGAGCTGATTCCTCCAAGGGAGAACTCCCTCTGGGTTCTGTAGCGTAGCTTCAAATCCAAATTCCTCATCTGTGAACAGTTAGAATATGATGTAGCCCAGGAGAGTCAGAACTTGAATTCAATTCAAAGAAACGTACAATTGGAGAAATGACAACTATCCTGCCTTTGTACTGGGTAAATCTTCACAGAATATAATACTTTCCACTTCATAGGTGCAACACACACCCTCTGATCTTTCATAAGCTCATAAAGTAAGGATTAATGTCTCCATTTTACAGATGGTGAAATGAAGGCTTAGAGAGCCATATAACTATTTTAAGGTCAAACAGCTAGATGGAGGAGAGCTGGGGTCTGAAGTCAACTTCTTCTGATTCTAGCAAATCTCTTACCAATATCTTATCTCCTCTTTGGGGATGATGTATTGCCTCACTGGAGGTTCCCCAAAAGGCAGTGTTGAAATCAGTCTGAAGCCCCCCACCCCCCAACCTCTGTGTGCAGAAAGCACTTTGTTTTGGCAGTACATACTATAGTATCCTCAATTTTTTTGTGAATAATATTTAAAACCATGACTCATCGTGAAGTGCTAAACATTTTTTCTCTGGGTTAAGAGTTTTACAGCATACGCAAAGTTCTCACAATTTAACAGCAAGTCTCCATCGTTTGGTTTTAATGATTTTATAAAATAAATACCTAAGATTGTTCCTAAAAAAAATTGCTTCAGTGGGAGAATATGGAAAATATAAATTGAACTGACTGATTCCCTCTTTTCTTATTAAGGGTGAACATGTAACTAGACATTTTTAGAAGAGTTCTGATGAGTTGCTTGTAATGAGTAGCTCTGAGAATAGTAGTAATTTCAGAGTTTCTTCCCAGATCTTTTTTTTTTCTTCTTCGTAGATCAACAGTAAAATCAGGATCTTGTTTCAAGGTGTGAAGCCCTTGCATATTTATAAAATCATGTCCTCCGCCTCATATCCTTGGAAAATTTCTAACATGAAGCAGAGGGAAGGCACAGACAACCCCCCAAGATCCCAACGGTCTTTTCCATCCCTGGGCAAAGGAAGCTTGGACCATCCTGGCCCGCCTTTTCATTTGCACTGCGCTGGGGAGCTGCAGGCCACCCAGCACTGTATTTCATCCACACATTTTCCCAGCCATGTTGCTTTGCAGTTTGACTGGCAAGAAAGGAGACCCAGGTCTCTGGATTTGCAGCAGGGACTCCATGTCTCCCAGGAGCAACAGAACTGGAGGCGGGGTGGTGGGGGTGAGATGGAGGGAATGGCACTTGGTGGGGTCCAGAGGCTAGTGAGGATGCAAACCAGGTAAGGGGGACGGCCTGAGGGTTGGGAGCGGCTGGAACCTGTGATCTCCTCTCTAGAAGGAGCTCAGTGAGAGTTCTCCTCAATTTGGATTCAGGGAGGTTTTCAAGGAACAGCTTCTATGGGCCTCTATGAGAGCCCTCATGCATTCCTGTTCCTGCTCTGGGCCCTGGTAGGGGGCTCTCAGGCCCTCTGCCTGTCTTCCCCGCCCGCACATTCACAGACAGTGGAGGGGCCCAGGGCACGTATAAGCACTAGCGCCCTGCCGGCGGGCCCATTAGCATCCTAAGACGGGTCCCCAAGGGATGTGAGGACATGGATTTTGGTCATCAGGCAGCCCTTTGGAAAGGGAAAATCTACTTTTGTATTCATTAAGTGGGTGAATGACAGTAAGATATTATCGAAAATGAATCACTGGTGAGTCTGATTGGGTTATGTTCAAATAATGACACTTGTGAGCCTGGCTCAGCAGGCCTAGCATTTCTGGGCTTGGTGTTGTCTGTGTTCTGTTCTGAATGGTGGCTGGATGGATGGCTTGGGGGCGGGGCAGGCAATTTGCAGTTAAGCTACTTCACAGGTATTGCTGATCCCTTGCTGCTGTTTTAGTTGCGCAGTTGTGTCCGACTCTTCGCGACTCCATGGACTGTAGCCTGCCAGGCTCCTCTCTCCATGGAATTTCCCAGGCAAGAATACTGGAGTGGGTTGCCATTCCCTTCTCCAGAGGATCTTCCAAACCCAAGGACTGAACCTGCGTCTCCTGCATTGGCATTCTCTGATTCTGCGGATTCTCTACTGCTGAGCCACCAGGAAAGGGCTGTTGTTGATCCTTGTTGAGGCTCTAGTCCAACTGCGGGGTGAGGTCAGGGGCTTTCTTGTTAGGCGGACCTGAAAAATGTCTGTCACAATCCTGACGTGGGGAGGGGGCTCTCAGACGAAAGCTAGCTTCTGTGTTCTTAGTTCTAAGCACTGGTGAAGCAAGATTGTTCGTTCCAGCAGTGAAAGAAAGCATGAAAGTATAGTGAAAAGTGAAACAAAGTACAAAAATGGACATCTGCCTCCTCGGAGATGCCTTTGCCCAAGAGACCGCACAACTTCCTAACGTTCGTGTTGAGCAGAAAGTCCAAAGTCCAGGGTTGACATGCATCAGGGCTTTGCCAAAGAAGGAGAGTCTGTCTCCTTGCTTTCAGTTATCAAGTCAGAGAATTTTGTAGAGCCATTGGCACTCTTTCCTCAATACCCCTGTGAGCAAGTGAATCAAGAATGAGCTTCCCCAAACTCCATTTCGGAGCGTGACTTTGCCAAAAGTCACTCATTCATTGACTCATTGATGCAGGCATGGTGCTGGGAGGTGGCAACGGGCTACTCAGCAAGACAGATGCTGTGCTGCCTTTGGAGGGGGAGGGCAGGATGAGAGCTCAAGCAAACACAATAAGCAATGGATGCTGAATCGGATTCATGGCAGTGAACAAAACCTAACTGGGAGATAATGTGATGGCCAAATGAGAGAGGAAAGGGTGGACTCGGATGCAAGTGCCAAACAAGGTGTTTCTGGGGAGGGCATGTTTAAAGTGAAATCAGAAGGGTGTAAGAACATTTCAGGTAGAGGGGACAGCAAGGGATAAGCCTTAAGGAGGAGACAGGCTTGATACGTCTTAGGAATAGAAAGAGGGCCAGCAGGGCTTGACCCTGGGAGAGTGAATGGATGTTAAAGGTTGCTGTTCGAGCTGAACAAACAAACTAGGTAGGACATGGAGGAGTGCTAGTCCCCTCTTTCCTGTTCTGGGTGGTGAGTTATACTTAGAAAAATGGAGGGGATGTTCTGGCTCCTTCTTTTTATGCTTCATCTCTACACAAACTTTTCTTTTTTTGCGACTTGTTATTTTTATAATTTTTAAAAATGTAAAAAAGGATAGATGCCACAGATGCTGCATATTATAAAAGGAGCTGGACATGGTGGGGATGGGTTGGTTTGAAGACAAGCTGGCCTAGATCTGAATACCTCTTCAGCCACGTGCTAATCTGGGTTCTTAGTTAACATATTTAATCTCGCTGGGCCTCCCTCTCCCCATCTTGAAAATAGATTCAAGATTTAGATGGCAAGGTGAGTGGCATAGTATCTCCAATTATCTCTTGGTTTGGAAGAAGCAAATGCATTGTCCAGCTTGCCTTGCACACAGGTCTAGATGATGATATTTACCATATTTACCATCCTAGCAGATGTCTGGGGCCCACTGGAATGATCAAATTCAGTAAAATGTATGTTTGACATGATAGTGTAGAAAGTACTTGATTTAATAATAGGAAACTAAAATAAAACAGAAATGGATGAAAGCTGTTTGTAATGGATAGAACCTTCCGTCCAGGATTGAGGTACATGATTACAAAAGATGCAGCCGTCCTATTGGGATCAGTTTCTCAGGTGACCCTGGTTAGAGTTCTATAGACATTAATTCTGAAGTTGATTGCGTCACTTTCCTTTGAAATATGTGACCAGGGGTACTGATCTATTTTCTCTTTTTAAAGCATAGATGGTGACTCAGTGTGTCATGTCTTTTGTTGGTTTTTAATGTTTTGAAACTCTGAAATGATGATAAGATAGAAATACATTTCCAAGCACATGAAAGACTCCAGTTCCAGTTGAAGATACTTGGAAGCCATTGGAAAAAACCACTGGGGCTTGACAAGTGGCTCAGTTGGTAAAGGATCCACGTGCAATGCAGGAGACCTGGCCTCCATGCCTGGGTTGGGAAGATTCCCCTGGAGGAGGGCATGGCAACCCACTCCAGTATTCTTGCCTGGAGAATCCCATGTACAGAAAAGCCTGGCTGGCTACAGTCCACAGGGTTGCAAGAGTTGATAGCAATGCCAAGAAAAAAAAGGAAATACCATCAGTCTATGACGATGTCAGAAATCATTGGTGAGAGTCATACAGTCCAAAGGACAGTGGCTAATGCTTCCCTGTTTTCTGCCAATGAATACCTATGCATATCCCATTAGGGTGCTTGCATTACTACAGGGGCCAAACTCTCCCTTTATACATGTGTAAAACTACAAAAAAAAAAAAGAAAAAAATCTCTGAATGACAGCTAAAGAGTTTTAATTCTTCTGGCTGTTTTTCCTCCTCTCTGACTGCAAATGTGAATATGAATTCCAAACACCTGGCAGGCTTCACCATCTAAGTACTAGATATTTAGCAAAAAGGTCAACAGGCATATAACCAGTTCAGGCACATAACACACATCTCATTTACTACTCTTCTCGTGAGGGGGAAACAGACTCCTCCACAAATCCCTCTCCTTCCTCTTCAATTTGATAAACCCGTGGCTCTTTTGTCAGGTCAGACCAACTCTAGCCAACTTGTGGCTGAAAAAGCCTGGCAGATGGATTTTCGGTCACCACTCAATGAAGCTGGTTGACAGAGCTCCACAGAATCCTTCTGGAGGGAGGCAGGCTTTTAACTTGATTGATGAAATTATATCTAAATCGCGTAGATTTGGAACTTCAAAGGCATTTTTCCCTACTTAGGGCATCCTGGATGAAGGGCGTATGCTATTTGTACCAAACTCCCAGGCTCAAGTGGTTTGCAAATTGACCCCTTTGTAATAGGTTAAAGGTTTCTTGCTAGATAACGGTGGTTCATTTTGATTAATTATGTCAGGGAATTAATGTATGATTACTAACTTTTAGCAGACCCTGCTCCTTCTGACCCCGAGCTGCTTGTTTGTGTGGCTGGTTGTAATTTTCGACCGATGGGTTAGGAGGGGTCACTGCGTGGTCAGCATATTTTAAACAAAGGGAGAAAAAGAGAAGCAGAAGCTTCCAAATGGACTGGACACTGCAGTTCAAGGCCTTGACAGAGGAGATCTGTTAAGTGTTTTAACAGTAGGTTTTTCTATATTTACTCTTGCTAATAAAAGAAGGTTCGCTGGAGTGGAGAGTAACCTGGGAAGAGTTGGAGAACAATTTAGCAGTTAAATGTTCGCCCATAAATTTCACTTTGTACTGGTTTCAATGGCCTAGGACCTTGTTAAAGATTAAATGGCAAAGTGTGGCGTTTCAGCTTTTGATAGATCCAGAGAATCCGAATGAAGGGATCTTGTTAATAATGAGGTTTTCCAGTAGATGGTGTGTAGTTTCAACAGTTTTTCTCAGATGAAGAATTGCATACTTAGAAGAAAGGTAACACAGAGTAAGCTGATGACATCTCACGTCAAGTTAATTTTGTTCCAGTTATTTATGCCATTTATGGGATGACATTCCTCATTCTATGCTTTGGCATGAACTAGGAACATCATGGCTCATGTTTCACTCTACACGGTCAGTTCAGAATTCCCGATGCCCACAAAACGAGACTGGCTTTCTTGGTATTTTTAACTACTGGAAAGTCAAATGCATTTACCACAAGAATTAGGTCTTCAGGGTTTTGAGAAAGACACTAAGGATCTGTTCTAAAAATGAGGACTCTCTTCCTGAAACCTCAAGGCATACTCTCCACAAATTCCTATAGATGTCATGTTGTCAGTTGTCTTCCAACTGTGATCTCGGTGAAATAGAATTATTAGGCCAAGAAGAAGAAAGGCAGGCCAAGGAGGAAGAGGAGAGCTTTATGGGGAAAGCAGAAGAGCCCATGGAGAAATGATGAAGGACATGCAAGGATGCATAATTACAAAGAGGGTTGAACACAGCATTAGGGTGAAGGAGGGCCAGATTGTCTGGTTTTGGAACAATTCTGTATGTTAAAGAACTTGGAAGCAAAGATTGAAAATAAAATTCAGAAAGAAAGAGAAATTGTTATACATGGAAAGTGTTACTTAGATACTGTATTAAACTTTTAAACATTAATAAACACCCTCTATGTAAGGTCATTCATGAATAAATTGTGCTTTAGCTTTAGGATTGACTTAGCTCTGTTCCAAAGGATATTGGAAAGGCACCGGGAATGCTGACAACTGCTGATCACCCGTAGCCTTTATGGACAACATAATCACAATTACTGTATTTCCAACAAGCTCCTTTCAAAAATTAGAGGTGTTGATGACTTTAATGGGGACATAGACCATTTGTCTGTTCCATTATTGCAATTACTGTCTGGCTTTGCATCTTCTCCTGACGGTGGCTAATGCTGTATATGTCAAAGGAATGTGCAAACCTCCAATAACGCACTTACGGTCCAGTTCACATCAGATCTTCATCTCCCCACTGTGTGGCCCCATCTTCTAGGTACACACAAATATGCACTGTCCTGAGTACAGGGTTCTGGTAAGGAAGTGTATGTGTGTGTGTGTGCACTTGCATTCCAGCTATAGAAATAGATGACAGCAGAGGAGAGGAAGGGCCAGGGGAGTGTAAGTGGTGAGGCTGGAGGGTCCTAGAGAGATGACGTCACCCAGTTCCCCTGCTATGGCATAATTGCCTCCATATTATGCAGAGACTCAAAAAATAATATTCCTTGGATATACCTTGAAGTATTTTTTTCAAGATTTCAAATCACAAATCAACTTTAATAATTATCTTCTCTCCATTCAATCTCTCACTTTCTTATTTTCATTGTTACAAACAGATAAAGAAGTATTTATGATATATATGATATATCTCCAAATTTTACATATATGCATAAAATATTATGTATATATGTATGTATCTTTAAAATATCTTAAATAGGCATGTTATAAATATATATCTCCTAAATATTTTTAAATCTTCAAATAATTTTTTTCTTAATGCCCAGATCACATGATTTTGGACTAATTTGACTGTTGTTTGTACTGTAGAAGTGATAATTGTTCTTTTTAGTGAAAGTGAAAGTAAAAGTTGCTCAGTCGTGTCGATTCTTTGTGACTCCATGGACTATACAGTCCATGGAATTCTCCAGGCCAGGATACTGGAGTGGGTAGCCTTTCCCTTCTCCAGGGGATCTTCCCAACTCAGGGATCGAACCCAGGTCTCCCACATTGCAGTCAGATTCTTTACCAGCTGAGCCACAAGGGAAGCCCAAGAATCCTGGAGTCGGTAGCCTATCCCTTCTCCAGGGGATCTTCCCAACCCAGGAATCAAACCAGGGTCTCCTGTATTGCAGGCAGATTCTTACCAACTGAGCTATCAAGGATAATTGGCTTAATCATAAATGAACTTTTAAATAATAAGACATTAACCCAGCATCATTTATCCATATACAACCAGAAAAGATTGTGTTATCTAAGGTAAGGACTCTATCAGAACAAGTGTCTGGAAAGCTGGGTGCCAGTTTTCAACTCCGGTTTTCTGGAGAAAATAAATGTTTTTCCAAAAGGGCACATCCCTTCATCATCCAGACAAGTTGACTGCCGCTCCCTACTGCCTAATTTTAACAGAAGCATAACGATACTTGTGCCATGGTTTGAGGTCCTCATGAAGGATCCAGGATATCAAAATCAGAATCAGAAGTAGGACAGAAAGATCTTAAGCAAGAAAACCAACAAGCAGAAAGTATTCATGATGCTTTTTACCCAGCTTAACTGATTTTATGATTGTGAAATTAACCAAAATGAACAACTGATTGTTGATGTCAGCTTCAACAGGTTAAGGTGAAGCTCCATTCTTTTTCATTCTGAGGAACAGAGTGATGAATTTATTTGGATTTCGGTTAGTGTCTCTGTCCATTAGCCTTCAAGAAACTATTCTTATTTATCAGGTACCTGGATCAACCTAAAGAAAAAGGATCCAGAAACTTCTCCAGTTGGACATGGGAGAGTAGGATAACTCATCATTTCAGTTTGCCTGGACCCAAGGGGGTTCCTGGACTATGGAGCTTTCTATTTTGAAACTAGGAAAGTCCCTGGCAAACCAGATCAAGTCAGGTCACCCTAGATATGGGAGTCCTCTCAGTAGCCAGTTTCTGACACTTTGGAAGTTGGATTCTGACTCTGAAAGACTGAAATAATTGCCACAGATTAGATATATTGTCTTCAAAGTAGCTTCCAAAAATGAATAATGACATGGAACTAGGTACATTAAAGATAACCCTCTCTTGTTCTGCTCTTTTATATCTTATTATTGGGTGAACAAAATATTTACTTGCATATTAATTGAACTATGTTTCAATTTTTCTAAACCAGAGATTGCTAAATGAACTTCAGTAATTCTCACAACCAAAATTAAGCTATTTTTCAAATGTTATTAACCATTTGGAAACCTATTGTTTAGCTTGGCTGTACGCGATCACGTGCATCTTTTAGAACAGCCACAAATAATGTGACATTCTAAAACAGAAAGTACAATAAACGTCTGCCATAAAATTTAAAAGAGAATATTCTAAATATCCAATATTTTCCTTTTTTTTTTTAAGTTCAGAGGTGACTTTCAACAGAACTTCAAAACCAAATTGGGCAACAATGAACATAGAACTGTTCTTTTTAATCATGAGCAAAATCTATCACACATGTTCTTTCAAGTAAAGTTTATTAGAAAGAAACTGCTACCAGAGAACCACATGTTAACTCTGACTTGGCAAGGTCAGGCCAGGGCAATAAACCCTTGAACCTTACAAATATGCAAAGCTGACATAAATAACAAATTAAACCCAGCCAGGTATAACACTTTGGTCACTTGGATGTGAGGCAGATACCAATTCCAGGGAACAAGAGCCTGTTGATTTGTAAGAAAAACCCGGTCTTACCCTCTTTGTTTGCTGCCCATTAGTTTTGCATCTGGGGGTCACTCTGCTCCTTCCTGCTGAGACAAAACCTAATAAAAATGATTCTGCTGGGTTCTCTGCCAGTGCCTCCATGCTACAGCTCATGTGTTGTTGGTACGGTACATTGGACTAATAATGTAGTGTGTTTTTATGAAGGAATGAAGGGCCTTGAGTGGGACTGACATAGGTGTTTTGGGATTTTAAAGCCATTTCTAAATAAAGAAGGCTGCGGTGTTCTTCGGGAAGGCCTGGGCTCTGGGATAACTGTGTAATCAACACGCGGGAGAGTGGGATGATTTTCAATTCAACCCAATATAGGAAAGGGGATCAGCAACTGTGAAGAAGAAAGCCAAACAAAAACCATATATTTTGGGTTTATCTTCACCCCTTTTTATATGTGAAGAGTATTGAGGGAAATCAGAAGCTAGGGACTTGAAAGAGGAAAAGAGAAAACAATTTTGAATACTGTCCATAATATATGCTAGGAAGTATTAATACCAGTATGCCAACCATTAGTGTGAAAGACCAGCATTTTTGTTTGCTGAATACATCCTTTTGCTTAATGAGTAATGAATGTAGGAGTTTCCAGGACCAATAGCTTAATAGCTCCAATGTTGTCATCCTGCATTGTTCTCATTAAGGATTATACATTTTGACAGATCTAATCTGTAATGTATTTAATTACGCAAACACAGTCTATCAAACTCAATAAGTTGGAGGTTGGATTCAAGACTTTTTCTTTGAGGCTTTTGTTGTGGGGTGCTGACTCTGTCCTTTCTATAACCACAGTGTGTGACACCAAGACCTGTTAATGTAAAATAGCCCTTTGGAATAATACTGTTGAAAAAAATGCCCTTTGGCTTCCATACTAGAAATGGCTCATGACAATGATTTTCTTTTGAAGTCAACTTTGTTCTTCGCCAGCAGGGAAGAGCATAAGGATGACACTGGATTCTTTCTTCAGGCAGAAGCCATTTGACTACGTGATGGAGGAAGAAAGAGTGGATTCAGTAGACAGGTCACTATCATATCAGATTTTTGAATTTTGAGAATTACCTATAGTATAGGAAGAGCGTTTGTAGATCAATAGTGAAATTCTCAACATTTGTTGAAATAAATTTACAATTTAGATTTGAAACACATTTTTTTTTCTAATTTACAATTTGTTGAATCTACATAATAATCTCTTGGCTTTCTTGAATGCACATCTACTTAACATCATTACTATAAAAATGAAATCTTACCTGATATCTCAGAAAAATTCTGAAAAACATTTTCCCTGCAATTCAGAGGACTGCAGAAATCATTGTGGAAACTCAGGCAATAGATGGAGTGAGTAATATTTCTGCTGTGCCAACTGAACTGTTATGAGGTGCAGCCTTCACTCTTTTAAATTTAAGAGAGAGAAGAAAGAGGTGTTTTTTGCAATTGGCCCAAAATAAGGACAAGAAGTTTGGCTAAGGCCTTTAGGGGAGTAAAAAATCTAAAAAACAAACCAAAAAAACACTGTAACACTATGAAATTGGGATGCTAATAATGAATAGTATGCAATGAAACTATAGAGATTATTTAGACATCTGGATGACAACAAATGATATCCCATTGTCATGCTTTCTGATTCATATATTTTCCGTTTATTTTCGAAAATCCTCTGGTGATGTCATTGGCATATTTTTTTTTTTTAATTACAAAAGCAACTGTATTAGGCAGCTCAAATTTTGAACTAGACAAAAATCTAAATCAAGTCTTTGCTCTACTTTTTGAATTCTATAAAGAAATTCCTTAATAGCACAGAAAAACAATGAATCCATTGTATGAAATGATGGCCCATGTCGTTCTCTATGCAACTCATCTTTAATACCTACTCTGTCTCTTGTTTGGACAGGGAAGTTGCATTTTATAGTTCTTGCCCTGCCTCATATTTGTCATCAAGACCAGGGTTTCATACTGGTGTCTTCTGTTCTCTTCACTTGGTTGACACAGTTATTTCAAAATTGGAAATTTAAAGGCATTAAGTGGTAGAAGCGTGAGTGTCCCAATTTGCCATTAGTCTTTCCTCTTCAATAGGTTCACATCTCTGCCCAGTTTACACGTGAATGTTACCACCCCTGCCTCAGTCATTTGAAATTTTATGACTTGATATAGACTATCGAGCTGGCTTCCCATCCACAGGGCTGGTGTGGATTCATTAGTTAATCCACCACCCCAACCTTGACCCAAGTGAAATTCTTGCTTTCTGGGAAAACAGGATACCTGACAAGTTTTTCAGTTTCAAAATCAAGTTAATCTCAAGTTATTTTGGCAAAAAATCGAATAACCTTGCTCTTGCTTCTTTGTTGATTCTGTGGGTGGGAGCTAACTAGAGAGCGTGGGGAGGGACAATTAAGAGGCTCTTGTACAGGAAGTGGAATCACGTATATCACCACCTTATTTATTTTTGGATTCTTGTGGATCTAAGGCTGTTGCCTGTAAGTCTCAAGGACTAAAGGATTAGGATGTGTAGAAATATATATATATATTTTTTACTAAAGAGGAAGGCTTGTTACTTTTGTCTATTCATCTTTGGCCTCAGGGCATGTACTCTTGAATTGTATTAAATATTACATGAAAATGTTTACTTAAAGCCCTTTCAACTGACAAGTTATTAAATGCTAGCTCAAATGACAAGAAAGTTCAACATCCAACTTGTTAATGGGTGAGTAAGGGTGGAATATGTTGATGCCTGTATCAACAAACAGACATGGAAATATCTTCAATTTCATTTAACCTGTTGAACAGTGGGGTTCCAAAGAAGGAAAAATGAGGCAAACAATTTTTTTTTCAGATGCCATTCAAGGGCAATCACAGCTGGCAAAAGCTCACATGCTTATGAATATACTGGGAAAGTGAAAATTATAAGCTTAATTTTTACAACAGATGTTTGGCAACTAATTAGGAGTAGATGATTTAGTGTATAACCCAAATCATTCAACTCAGACCCCAGAATAATTTGATTGTTCCCCTGGGTATTCAAAACAAAATGGCATTAAAAGTATAAACAGCAAATAATGGCAGAAATGATCATTTCAGTTCCTTCTTCCCATAGAGTAGCTAGTAGACTGTCCACATTTGAGTTACTATTCTTTACCTGTTTATCATTAAATAACTTTTTTTTAAACTCCCTCCCTTTAGTTCAATACTAGGTCAGCAGCAGTGACGTTAATGCTAACAAGCAGTCTCCTAGCAGAAGGTCAGTAGAGAAGTGTAATCAGTTTAGAACTGGATGTTGTAACTTACTTGAATCAAAGACTTTTCTTAAGGTGACATTAAGATGAAATATTTAAGATAAACTGGAAGATTTGACTGGAAATTCACAATGGCTCTCTGAAATAGTCTGCCCTGATTTACAGATCCTCAGTTTTCAATTTATGAGCTGAGAGCAGAGTATACCACTAGAGGATGAGAATCGAGTAGTCATATTAGAGGCAGCTCATATATCCTAAAGACAGACTTTGAAAGAATTAGAAAGTATAATAAAGTGCCTGTCCCTTTAAGACAGGACCTGGCTCGCTGCCAATTTCAAACCTAAAGCATTAGATATTTTTAAAGCCTTTAAAACTGTCACTTCTTCCCCAGACTTTTTGTCATCTCTAAATGAAAAAACAGTACCAGAGAGATTTGCCCATATTGTTTCAAGTCTCCTCAGGATATTTTTGAAAAGTAAATATTTATTGCTGACAATAATTTCTTTGCTAAGGTTAACTAGCACTTCAAGTACAAAGCAGGGCATCTGAAAGACAGAGAGTCGCTCAGTCACTCTCAAGTTACATATATTTACAGGAAATTTGCAAACAAGACCAGTCAAAGTGCATATTATTAACATTTCTTTACCTTCTTCAAAGGAGACACTAGTAGTATTTTGAAGACATCAGCTAGATGTTGGGACTCAAAACAGGTTAAACTTAGGCTAGAGACCACAGGAACATCGAATAAAGAATCAGCACTACCAATGGGCTTTTCCTTGTCCTTAAGCTCCTAGAGGTAGATTTTGACAATACAAACACCATTGGCATCTGCGAGGACACGTTCAGAACACGATTGCTTAGTAATCACTCACTGTGTGTTTTCCTATCAGATATTCAAATCGGTCTAAGCACGTCCCCCCGTTTACTGCCAGCTTGTGCTAAGGGATGTTTGGGGCTTATTGGAAAAAGAAGTATTTATATTGAGATAACTTGAGAAAAGGCAAAGTTAAGCAAGTTCCTCTGGTGCACATTCCCTTAAAGATTTTTAATATATACCATGACTCTCAACATCTAGAGAACCCACTTAAGTTTTGAGGAACATTTAGCAAGACAAAACTAGGAATCAATAGCTCATATTTTGTTAACTGCTGCCTAGAAGCATCAAGAAAATAAAACTGCTATGGCCTGGAGAATTTCATGGACTGTATAGTCCATGGGGTCGCAAAAAGTCGGACAGGACTGAACGACTTTCACTTTCACTTTCCAAGGTCCCTTTGGGTTATAGTGCTTCTATTCATTGATTGGGTTTCCTAGGCGGCGCTACTGGTAAAGAACCCACCTGCCAGCGCAGGAGACATAAGAGACACGGGTCCAATCCCTGGCTCAGGAAGATCTGCTGGAAGAAGGTACGGCAAACCACTTCAGTATTCTTGCCTGGAAAATCCCATGGACAGAGGAGCCTTGTGGGCTACAGTCCATGGGGTCACAAAGAGTTGGACACAACTGAAGGAACAGAACACACACACACATAAATTGATTAGTTAGATAAATGGGTGACACTACAGGTCTTTGGACAGGACCTCATAAAAGGGCCTACATTTTTTCCAGATAAATATAAAAGATATTTAGAGAGATAGAATAGACTTTGACGACAATAATTCTCCATCTCTCTATCTATCTAGAATAAAAGCATGGCATGAATGTACATTCGTATGTGATGACACACACAGACATACACATATTAGGATCTGTTAGAATCAGTTAGCATTTGTACTTGGCTTTAAATAACAGACCTCAAAAACTCAGTGATTTAAATAACTTGATTTTTTTTCTTTCACAACACAGTGATTCTAGAAACTGGAAAGGGACCTGGATCTGCCTTTCGGCACCAGATCTCTAGCACAGATCTGGTTAGCTCATGGTTGCAGAATGACTTATGACATCTATAGTCATCATATCTGCATATGGTCAGGAAGACTGGAAAGGGTGACATAGACAAAGGTGTATTGAGTTAGATCCTACTACCAAGCCCTACTCAACAATTTGTGTTAATATTTTATTGGCAAGAACTTGGTCCCATGGCTATCTCTATTTTCAAGGAAGGCTGAGAAATACAGTTTCTTTACTGGGGAACCTGGGTTCTGTTAGTAAGAAAGAAAGAGTGAATACAAGGTAGACAACCAGAGCTGTTGCTGTAACATGTTCTTTAGTTTGCCATGGGTCTTGAAGAAGGCTGTCTCAGATAAAGATATGTGGATAAACATCCAGTTAACAACTTAATGTCTGAGAAAGCGACCAGAGCCATTGACTATCAATAGAAATTGTCAAGAAATGTATTTCCAGATTTCCAAATACCAAAAAGAAAAAAGCTCTAGGGTCAACTGTTGGGAAAATTATTGGGGCAGGACAAAAGTGTACATATTCCCAGATGCTTTTGATGCAGGGAAGAGCAATAATAAGACTTTCATGGCTGAAAGTATACTAGAACTTTTCTTAAAAGGCAGTAAATATTGAAAATAGCACTGAAATATTCAATCTGGGATAAGCTTTCATTTGATTTAATCTTATACTAGACTAATACTCTAGTAACCTCAGGATCTTTATAGTCTATACATTTTATCTATATTTAGGCTAATATTTCAATAAATTAATTTTTTTTATAAAAGCACTCTTGGCTCTTAAAAAATTGTTGGAGGAATCCTCATTAATGAGTGCCAAAAATACCTCGTGCATGAGGCTTCTAATACCTGAAATGCTCTCACAGTGGTGATTATATTGACCTGTAGATGCAAGATCCTTGGGGTCTGAAAATAGGATGAGGTGATACAATCTATATTAATATCAGAGATTGTTGCAGTTGCCATGACTCCAAGCTATCTTGGTTTTCTATTTCTTTTTTCTTCTCCTAGTTTCTTTTCTTCCATATGCTCTCAAATTATGGATTTCTGTTGAAAGCACAGTCCTTTGCTCTTCCTTTTTTCTTAATGATGTATTTTTCCTTCACATTGGCCTCATATTGAGATATCACCTAGAATATAAAGGAGCTGGATAGCTATTTTCTAAGATCAGTTTTAAAATTAAAATCCCATGATTCTTACTATTATAACTTCATAACCTACATAATTAGGCCTGTAGCTGATCATCTATGATCATTTTTGAGCTGTGATCACAAATTTCTATATTCCTATTGGATATGTCAGCTTGTGACTTCTTCTGTCATAGATATCAGTTCTACGAATGAGCTGTTGTTGTTGTTCAGTTGCTCAGTTGTGTCTGGCTCTTTGCGACCCCATGGACTGCAGCACACCAGGCTTCCTTGTCCTGCACCATCTCCCAGAGTTTGCTCAAACTCATGTCCATTGAGTCGGTGATGCCATCCACCCATCTCATCCTCTGTCGTCCCCTTCTCCTCCCGCCTTCAATCTTTCCCAGCATCAGGGTCTCTTCCAATGAGTCGGCTCTTATAAAGAGTCTTTAAAACCCATAAAAAGTCTTCTTTATTTCTGTTGATAGTATTCATTTCTCTCTGTCTTCCAATTAAAATTAGTCTTTAAATTCTGGTAATTCTTCTTTCATATTTTCTCCTAATGATAAGTGGAAAGAGCAGGGGGTTTGCAACCAGGCTGATGAATATTTGCATACTAGCTTGGCCAATTACTAGATGTATCATCTTGGGTTGGATGAGATCAGAAAACATATAAAAAGGTGAAAATATAAGAAAACAGTTGACTTAGAATCCTATGGACAAAACAAAAAATCTTGTGAGAATACTGAAGACAGGTCAGTCACTTATATACTTAGGTGATCAGCTTTGCAATTTCAGCCTGAAAGTCTGGCAAGTCTAAAAGAACGGCATAGAGAAGGAAGCTGGTGAGGGAACTATTGTTATGGAGGTGGGACCCTACACAATATATTAAGGAGAAAATAAGGGATATATGGCTGAACAGAAAGAAATCATTTAGAAATATGATTGGAAATTTGAATTGCCTTAGATTAGGAAAAGTCTTGAACCCCAAGCTGCAATATTTGCACCTTGATTTAAAGTGGTTGAAGGGTTCTGAATAACAGAACAATGTGATAAGTGCAATGTATTATTACATATATCTAATAGCTGACAAAAAATCCTTTGTTATTAGAAAAATTTAAAGAAAAATGAAAGAAAGTGCAAAAAAGAATGAATGAAAAAAAAACTGTAGTGGAAAATGAAGCAGTTGAACAGAACACTAAAAATCTGATGGAAGATTTGAATTGGGTCAAGCTAGTTTATTTTTTATTCTTTAAATTTTTTTAAAGATTTTTTTGATGTGGACCATTTTTAAAAGTCTTTATTGAATTTGTTACAGTATTGCTTCTACTTATTTTTTAAATTTGTGTTTATTTTTTGGTTTTTTGGCTACAAGGCACGTGGGATCCTAGCTGCTCAACCAAGGATTGAACTCACATCCCCTGCAGTGGAGGGTGAAGTCTTAACCACTGGACCACCAGGGAAGTGCCAGGTCAAGCTAGTTTAGACTGGTAGTCACCAGCTCAACTAATATGTATCTATTTTATGCCCTGAGAAGTTTAATAAATCTAATTGACTATCCAGTGTGTGGGTTGTGGTGATGGGATGGCAAGACTTCAATACATCCTTGTTGAATAAAGGAATGGGCCTTTCAGACCACAATCAAATCCAATCAATCTGAACTCAGCAATGTGCCAAATACACATCTTCATGCACCCCAAATGGGGTTAATATAACACCTTAAAAACAGTAATAATGGAAGAGTGAATCGCCGACAAAATATAGTGATTATACCCACAGAGAAATGGTTCACAAATGGAAAACTGAGAAATAAAAACAGATTATATTAGGTTAGGATAATCATCAAAATTGGGTTGGTTTAGAAGAATGCGCGAAGAAAGCAATGGCACGCCACTCCAGTACTCTTGCCTGGAAAATCCCATGGATGGAGGAGCCTGGTGGGCTGCCGTCTATGGGGTCGCACAGAGTCGGACACGACTGAAGCGATTAAGCAGCAGCAGAGGCAGCAGTAGAAGAATGCAACTTGCTTCTTCTATGAGCTTCAGGAAGACTTGACTGCTCTAGGAATAACCAAAGGGCTATCTGCTTTGGAGAACCTTTAAAAATTTGTCATGGAACATTTAGTATCTCATGGTTTCATCTTGCTTTACTCTTAAAATTAGGACAGAACTGAACTATATACATGTTAGCATCTTATACAAGGTGATTGCTCAATAAATACTTAAAATCATGTTTTGTAAGAACTGGAAGGGTACTTGGAGATCAGCTAGTCCCACCTTCTGTCTCCTCATTATTTTAAAGATGAGAACACTGAAATTGGAGAAACTGTGAGACATGTTGGCAGATTGGTATAAAGATCTATCCACTAGACAGACAATGCTTTCTCAGAAGAGATCCACTGACCATTTCTCTTAGACTTAAATAACCCAGAGCATTTATCAAAAGTTAATTGTTTCCATAAAACATGTCAGTAAAGTTACAATCCACACAATTACAAGAACCATGAGTATAGGAATGATGAATTGAAAATGCTGGCTTTTGGTAAGTTCTCATTGAATGAATAAATACTCACCTTTCCTTTATAAATGAAAAGTCTGCAATGAAGCCATGGTAAAAATTATTCAGAAAGTAGATCACTGAATCTTGGCTGTTTGAAAACTATCTGCACACATATTACATTCTATTTTAAACGGCAAATCATTTTCATAATTGATTACTGCGTTTATTTTCTTAAATACCTGATTATTCCAATGATTAAACTGATTAGATTTAATTATTACATGTATGTTCCCCCAGCTCTTGTCAGAAGCCCTACTCTTTGGGGTTATCAAACCAAAAACATTTCCTTGTCTTTGGAATTTAAAATTGTTTATCATTTTCCTTCTGGTACAATGAATCCATTTTTAGTAATTCCAGAATGAATCATATTTAGGGATGACTATCCATCTTTGCTTTGCAGTGTTTAAAGAATTTGAGAGGAATTCTGCTTCTTGCCCTGACATGGGAGGTAGGTGAACGTTTTCCTTCCCAGGCAGAGTGGGGATTAGACACGGCTATTCCTGTTTTATCAGGGACGGTCTCTCCAAGCCCCTTCACACCGAATGGGCCTCTTCCTGAAGATTAGGAGATAATGCATCTGGAATAACATGAGCTCATTCAGGTTTGTGGTTTATCTGATCAAATCCCAATAATCTCATAGTCCATCTGGCTGCACATACATTTGGGTAAAGTTTAAATATCACAGGGCTAACAACTTGAAAATAGGAGAAGAAAAAGTTCCATCTTTGAGTTCAGGCTAAACATTCCTCTGCCTTCGGTGATGTGTTTTTCTTTCAGCAGCTCAGAGAGCGTTGTTGGCAGAAGCCTCTTCAGTGTATTTGTTGTTCCTGTAGTAGGATGTGCTCAGCAGGCCCTCTGAAGGAAGTGTGAACAGAGCTCAGATGCAGCCCGTCCCCCTGGCTGAAGCAAAAGTTGAAAAGGTGTGAAAACATGAATCTAGAGATGGAGTCGATCAGCCTTTCGACATTCATTTCGAGGGAGAGCATCCCTATCCTGGGTTAGCAACCAGTCAGTGACAAAGCCACAGAGTGTGACAGAGAGAAATATTTGGCCTTTGGTTAATAGGCAGTTTTGAGTACAAGACATCAGCAGGCAGTTTAGTACTAGTTCAGGGCCTGGAGTTTGAAATAAAACAGATCACAGCTGGAGGCCAGGCTTTGATACCTGGTAGGCTTGTGACTGGGCTTCTCAGGTGGCTCAATGGTAAAGAATCTGCCTGCCAAGTAGGAGACTCGGGTTCTACCCCTGGTTTGGAAAGATTCCCTAGAGAAGGAAATGGCTACCCATGCCAGTATTCTTGTCTGGGACATCCCATGGGCAAAGGGCTACAGTCCACGGGGTCACAAAAGAGTCAGACATGACTTAGTGACTAAATGACAACAACAGGCCTGTGACTAGCAGGCTGTTCCCACTCTCACATCTGAACGCAGGAGGATGAGGACCTAGCCTACATCTCAGGAGTCTTGTAAGCATCACATTAGATGAGGATGTGAAGCAAATGGACAACACAAAATCTACCAAAGGGTAAGCATGCAGTAAACAGCAACTGATGAAGCAGAACTGATAGTCTATCCTGTTGAAAATGCATTTCAGAAGCTTTCATAGATTTCTTACTAAACATACGGATTAAACAAACAAACAAACAAAACCCTCTGTGGGCCAAAATACTCTCCCCAACACTGCTGATGAGTGTGAAAATTGGTGTAGTAGAATTTCTGGAGGATAATTTGTTAATATAAATCAAAAGCCCTAGGTAAGTGCATATGCTTTACCTAAAAATTCAAGTTTTTATATTTGAAATTTCCCCAAGGAAATAATCAGAATTATAAGCAAAGAGTAAACATAAAATATCCACCACAATGTATTTTTCATTTACGTGGTATTATTTATAATAGTGAATGTCCAAAACCCAAATAGTAGGGTAGAATTAATACATATATTGGAATACCTTTATAGGTATCAGAAATCTTGGTTCAGAAAAGTATTCCATGATAAAGTGTCTTTAATATACTATTAATTTTTTTAAAAAAAACAAAAGTTATGAAGCAGCACAAATGTAATGAGAGCAATAGTTCTAAAATCTAGAAAGATATATGGCAAAATGGCAGTTCTCTGGGTTGTGGGATTACAAATTATTTTTATCTTCTTCTTAGTGTTTCTGTCTTTTTTTAAAAGTTAAATTCTGTATAAAGTCACTTTAAAAAGGAACATAAAAGAGAAATACTGTTATTTTTTCCTTTCAAGTGTTCTTCACTGTCCTAATTTCCCCCTCCTGCTGCCCTACATACCCCTACTTTCAAAAACCTGAGACTACCTGGACAACTATTGACATAGATATGTTCAAATGTAAAAATACAAATTTCCTAACAGCCAAGTCACCTAATTAAAAGTATGCTTGTTGAAATGACAAAGAGAAAAATAAAAAATAATTACTATAGAGCTCTTGAATTTTTTTTTTTGTAATGAACAATTTGGGTTTAAATTGCAGCTAGATAAAATATCAGAAAAAGTAATCAAGTTCAGCATGAATAAAGCCTTGGAAAATATTTTAAAGATATTTCCAAAAATATGAATAATCAAAAAGTATTCCACAGAATATTCTGGGACATCTTTTGGTGCCTAAAAGGGACTTCCAGTGGCCAGACCATTCAATAAGCATGAAGTGAAGTGGACATCTGATGATTTTTCTCAAGATAATGGTATTTTTCACGTCATGTAGTAGGTAATGATAACCTCAAAATTCACTATCTAGAATTCTTCTCACTAAAAGTCCTGAACAATTTAACAGGCAAGTATGAAAATCACAATGGCCTGATTCTTTGACAAGTTAGCAGTCATATTTTCACAAATGTGTAGAAGATTAATCTTCTGTGATTGGAAACAAATACTTAGATGTTAGCATAGAATTGGAGAAACCAAATAATGAAAAACTATTAACTATCTTTCCCCCCTAATATAATATGAAATAAAACAAATAATTCTCAGTCATGGATTTATAGAAAGTGATTCTGTACCCTCAATGGCCTATCTACTTATTAAATATTTATTTCTTTAATACCAGCTCTTGAAATCCAAGTTTCAGAAAATGAGGCTCTGAGGTTTTGTGACCCCAGAAGAGACTCTCAACTGGTTGTTTAACACTGATTGTTTTTGGCCAATTACCAAAGAAGTACTTGACTAGTGTGCAGAATAATCTTTAATTTTCAGCCGCAGTATAGAATCACATGTAGCTAAACTATAAACAAACACAAGCATTAAGATTCTCTAGATCATGGTTTTTATCAATCTCTCCCAGCAGAAGCAAACAGATAAAAGGGAAAGATCAAATAGGGCTAATCAGGACACACTTGGATATTTGCAGGACATTGAAGGACTGATAGATGCGTTCCTGAGTTATTTTATTTTTTCTATTCTTTTTCAAATTTTTTCTCACTTAGGTTATTACAGAATATTGAGCAAAGTTTCCTGTACCATACAGTAGGTCCTTGTTGGTTATCTATTTTAAATATAGCAGTGTGTACTTGTCAATCTCAAACTTCTAATCTATCCCTCTTCCCTGCCCCTTAACCATAATATTGTTCTCTAAGTCTGTGAATCTGCTTCTGTTTTATAGATAATCTCATTTGTATTATTCTTTTTTGTTATTTTTTTTTAAGATTCCATATATAAGTAACATCATATGGTATTTGTCTTTGTCTGACTCACTTCACTTAGTGTGGTAATCTCTAGGTCCATCCATCTTGCTGCCAATGGAATTATTTCATTCTTTTTTATGTCTGAGTAGTATTCCATTGTATATATGTACCACATCTTTTTACCGATTCATCTGTCGATGGACAGTTAGGTTATTTCCATGTCCTGGCTATTGTATACTGTGCTGCAATGAATATTGGGGTGCATGTATACTTTCGAGTCAAGTTTTTCTCTGGATATGTGTCCAAGAGTGGAATTGTTGGATTGTATGGTAGCTCTATACATACACGGACCACAGCCTTGTCTATCTCAATGAATATCCCCATGCCGTGTGGGGCCACCCAAGATGGATGGGTCATGGTGGAGAGGTCTGACATATTGTGGTCCACTGGAGAAGAGCATGGCAAACCACTTCAGTATTCTTGCCTTGAGAACCCCATGAACAGTATGAAAAGGCAAAAGGATAGGACACTGAAAGATGAACTCCCCAGGTCAGTAGGTGCCCAATACGCTAATGGAGATCAGTGGAGAAATAACTCCAGAAAGAATGATGGGATGGAGCCAAAGCAAAAACGATAGCCAACTGTGGATGTGACTGGTGATAGACGCAAAGTCCGATGCTGTAAAGAGCAATATTGCATAGGAACCTGGAATGTTAGGTCCATGAATCAAGGCAAACTGGAAGTGGTCAAACAGGAGATAGCAAGAGTGACCGTTGACATTCTAGGAATCAGCGAACTAAGATGGACTGGAATGGGTGAATTTAACTCAGATGACCATTATATCTACTATTGTGGGCAAGAATCCCTTAGAAGAAATGGAGTAGCCATCATGGTCAACAAAAGAGTCCGAAATGCAGTACTTGGATGCAATCTCAAAAACGACAGAATGATCTCTGTTCGCTTCCAAGGCAAACCATTCAATATCACGGTAATCCAAGTCTATGCCCCGACCAGTAACGCCGAAGAAGCTGAAGTTGAACGATTCTATGAAGACCTACAAGACCTTCTAGAACTAACACCCAAAAAAGATGTCCTTTTCATTATAGGGGACTGGAATGCAAAAGTAGGAAGTCAAGAAACACCTGGCGTAACAGGCAGGTTTGGCCTTGGAGTACAGAATGAAGCAGGGCAAAGGCTAATAGAGTTTTGCCACGAGAACGCACTGGTAATAGCAAACACCCTATTCCAACAACACAAGAGAAGACTCTACACGTGGACATCACCAGATGGTCAACACCAAAATCAGATTGATTATATTCTTTGCAGCCAAAGATGGATAAGCTCTATACAGTCAGCAAAAACAAGACCGGGAGCAGACTGTGGCTCAGATCATGAACTGCTTATTGCCAAATTCAGACTTAAATTGAACAAGGTAGGGAAAACCACTAGACCATTCAGGTATGACCTAGATCAAATCCCTTATGAGTATACAGTGGAAGTGACAAATAGATTTAAGGGACTAGACCTGATAGACAGAATGCCTGATGAACTATGGACAGAGGTTCGTGACATTGTACAGGAGACAGGGATCAAGAAAATCCCCATGGAAAAGAAATGCAAAAAAGCAAAATGGCTGTCTGAGGAGGCCTTACAGATAGCTGGGAAGAGAAGAGAAGCGAAAAGCAAAGGAGAAAAGGAAATATATTCTCATCTGAATGCAGAGTTCCAAAGAATAGCAAGGAGAGATAAGAAAGCCTTCCTCAGCGATCAGTGCAAACAAATAGAGGAAAACAACAGATTGGGAAAGACTAGAGACCTCTTCAAGAAAATTAGAGATACCAAAGGAACATTTCATGCAAAGATAGGCTCGATAAAGGACAGAAATGGTATGGACCTAACAGAAGCAGAAGATATTAAGAAGAGGTGGCAAGAATACACAGAAGAACTGTACAAAAAAGATCTTCACAACACAGATAATCACGATGGTGTGATCACTCACCTAGAGCCAGACATCCTGGAATGTGAAGTCAAGTGGGCCTTAGAAAGCATCACTACGAACAAAGCTAGTGGAGGTGATGGAATTCCAGTTGAGCTATTTCAAATCCTGAAACATGATGCTGTGAAAGTGCTGCACTCGATATGCCAGCAAATTTGGAAAACTCAGCAGTGGCCACAGGACTGGAAGAGGTCAGTCTTCGTTCCAATCCCAAAGAAAGGCAATGCCAAAGAATGCTCAAACTACCGCACAATTGCGCTCATCTCACATGCTAGTAAAGTAATGCTCAAAATTCTCCAAGCCAGGCTTCAGCAATACGTGAACCATGAACTTCCAGATGTTCAAGCTGGTTTTAGAAAAGGTAGAGGAACCAGAGATCAAATTGCCAATATCCACTGGATCATCGAAAAAGCAAGAGAGTTCCAGAAAAACATCTATTTCTGCTTTATTGACTATGCCAAAGCCTTTGACTGTGTGGATCACAATAAACTGTGGAAAATTCTGAAAGAGATGGGAATACCAGACCATCTGACCTGTCTCTTGAGAAACCTGTATGCAGGTCAAGAAGCAACAGTTAGAACTGGACATGGAACAACAGACTGGTTCCAAATAGGAAAAGGAGTACGTCAAGGCTGTATATTGTCACCCTGCTTATTTAACTTATATGCAGAGTACATCATGAGAAACGTTGGGCTGGAAGAAACACAAGCTGGAATCAAGATTGCCGGGAGAAATATCAATAACCTCAGATATGCGGATGACACCACCCTTATGGCAGAAAGTGAAGAAGAACTAAAGAGCCTCTTGATGAAGGTGAAGGAGGAGAGTGAAAAAGTTGGCTTAAAGCTCAACGTTCAGAAAACTAAGATCATGGCATGTGGTCCCATCACTCCATGGGAAATAGATGGGGAAACAGTGGAAACAGTGTCAGACTTTACTTTTTTGGGCTCCAGAATCACTGCTGATGGTGACTGCAGCCATGAAATTAAAAGACGCTTACTACTTGGAAGGAAGGTTATGGCCAACCTAGATAGCATGTTTAAAAGCAGAGACATTACTTTGCCAACAAAAGTCCGTCTAGTCAAGACTATGGTTTTTCCAGTGGTCATGTATGGACGTGAGAGTTGGACGGTGAAGAAAGCTGAGCGCCGCAGAATTGATGCTTTTGAACTGTGGTGTTGGAGAAGACTCTTGAGAGTTTCTTGGACTGCAAGGAGATCCAATCAATCCATCCTAAAAGAGATCAATCCTGGGTGTTCATTGGAAGGTCTGATGTTGAAGCTGAAGCTCCAGTACTTTGGCCACCTCATGCGAAGGGTTGACTCATTGGAAAAGACCCTAATGCTGGGTAGGATTGGGGGCGGGAGGAGAAGGGGACGACAGAAGATGAGATGGTTGGATGGCATCACCGACTCGATGAACATGGGTTTGGGTAGACTCCGGGAGTTGGTGATGGACAGAGAGGCCTGGCGTGCTGCAATTCATGGGGTCGCAGAGAGTCAGACACGACTGAGCGACTGAACTGAACTGAACTGATGGTAGCTCTATTTTTAGTTTTAAGGAACTTTTTTTTTAATGGTAAAACATGGAAAATATGACCTGACAAATGAATTGCCAGCTATTCCTAACATTATGGCCAAATCTAACCAGTGCTCAGTGAGTGAATCACAGCCCTGCAAACTTCAGGCTACTTTCAACAGTTATAGTGATTCTGTGACTGTAAAAGGATTAAGTGGCTTGATCCTGACCAACTCTTCCAATTAGCACTGTGTTAATTTCTGCAAGTTTTACTTCTAAGGCTTTAAAGACACCAAGCTTTGATCCCAAGATATTCAAGACCTCAACTGCTCTAGACCTGCTCTGTCTGTCTTCTGGATTACATAAAAAAGTTCTTGAGGCTTTGCGAAGACACACTGCTGCCTCCTCTTTTAGAGATGGGCTTGATTTGGGATGATTTCATACAATTTCTCACCTTGTTGAGGTTAGAGCAGGTTTGAGATGCTGAGCAGAACTTGAACTCCTGACCTTGCCACATTGCTTTCCAGCCCTGACAAATCGCAATAAAAATATGTAAACTGTCTAGGTGCAGAACATGACAGGGAGGCCACAGAAATCCTGACTCCATACCATGGAACATTAAAAAATTGTTTATCTTGCATTGGCAGCAATACCAGTTGTCGAAGGGAAAAAGGTTAGACATCATTTTCTAGTTGCAAATTAGAAGGGAACCTATCACTCGTTTGTGCAAACAAACAACATTCCTGGAGTATCACATGGACATCTCCTGACACACCACGGCTGCTAGCACACCACGGAGGGCCCATCTGTTCCCAAACTGCAGTTGAACTGCACGTCCGGAGTCGGTTCCCTGCTATGGTCTCCTTCTGGGAGACCACGATGAGATGTGATCATCTCCAGGTCACAGCGACTGAGCTCCATTCCCTCGTCGTGCTGGCCTTTAAAAGCCTTGCAGTTCGGCATCTCTGCCATAAAGTGGGAGAGTTGGCATTCTTTAGGACCTGGGGGAGTTGTTGTGTTCCACTGGAATGTGTTGAATGGCTTGTAAATTAGAGTCCCTAATGAAAACTCGCTGGTGTCCAACTGCAGCAATCATCTGGTTAAAATCAGGCAGTAATTCCACTAATTTTACTGCCCTTCTCCCAGCCCTCAACGCCTCATTTAGGAAAAAATGTTTATGTTCCCCTCAAAACACCTGCGTTTTAACTTCAGTCCCCAAAGCAATTATAGTATTATTTTATTTCATTTTTTCTTTTTTGGTCTTTCTGTTGTGGATGAAGCATTTCTTCCTTTTGTAAAATAAAATGTAAAGCATAAAAAAATGTAAAATGTAAGCAGAAAAACCAACCCTGAAATCTTTAACTGTGGACAGTCCAAGTAGTCTTTTTTTTTTTTGTACCAAGAGCCTAGTTTCCCAGCTGTTGCTCAGAATCCTTTAGATATTTTTCAGAAAACAATACAGAAGTTTACATTGTGACTAAACGAGCTCAGATTTGAAGAGAAGAATGATGTGGCTGCCACTTATCCAATTAAAAACCTTCCTTGCTGTGGCTTTTATAAAAATTTAGTTCCACAGAGGCCCTTCACTTTTATCAACTTAGCATCACTTTAACAACAAAAAAAGTGTTTTGATGCCCAAGAAAGTAGAAAGTTCTTTGGAAAATGTTTGAAATAAAGTATGGAAATTTTTTATTACTTGACCTTTTATCTGCATAAATAGAGCATTACCTGGTGGTTAGTTTTTCTGGTCTCCATTTACTTAAATTTCCTGAAAGTCAGGTGAAAATTTTTCTCTCAGGTAAAATTTCATAAATTTGTATTACATTTTCTTTCTTAATAGAAAACAGAAGGAAAAGAGTTTTGAGTAACATACACACACATCTCTGTTTCCAAAGCATCACCTTTCCCCTACCCTCTCTTCACTCCGGGTCTGCAAAACATCTGTGAGCTGGGTAGGCATTCTGGGTAATGATATGCAAATAAGCCCACCAGTTAACAGAATTTCCTTGTCCAATAATGAAATTGGACCAACATGTAGGTTTTTAAATTGGAGCCAGGCTTGCCTAGGCCAGATGTGCAAACAGGAGCACGCGGTCCTGGTTTTAGAGATTGGAGCTGCGATGCCGCGTGGGGCGGGTTGGAAGGGAAAACCACGTGACACGCTACTGCATGAAGACCCAGAAATGGCTGAAGCACTTCTCCTGTGTTGCATATTAGCCGTGTGTAGGTACCCATACACTTCTGTTCAATGGGGAGAGTCACCCACGATGCTCCCCCAAGCCTGCCCCTGAGGCCGACCTAGAGTGGCCATCTTGGTCTGGCTGTGGGAAGGCTCCCTTTCAGCTCGCCGTTCTCAGGGTCCTGACTGATGGCCTCACTTCAGTCTGAGTGATAGCCTGAGGCACTCAGGTCACCCCACATCTAGAGAGGTTTCTTTCCTTCCTTTATCCTGAGTGTTAATCCTCCTGAAATGCAGAGTAAGGAATAAAAACTGATGTCCCCTGTCTTATACTATCCATTGGGCATCCTTAGAAAATGCGGTTGTCACTACGGACAGTGAGGAGCTGAATCCACGACTTTAATCCCTACCACGTGAGAGGCAAGTCAGTGCCTGGTGCTTCCTGCTTAGAAAGCCAAAGTGATACTGTTAACTCCGCAACAGTAAAAGAGAAGTGGCTGTTGAGAAAATCTAAAGGAACCGGAGAGAAACCCAATGAGCTTAAATCAAAATTTGGAAAATAGCTTTAAGTAGGGTTTCAAAGCTTTCTGTTTTTTGAAGTGAAGCAATACCTTACCAATTCTTTTTTAAAACTGAAAGCCAAAAATGTATAACATTATAGATGTCACAATTAGTGATCATTATGTGACCAAGGCTCACTGAGGATGAGAAAATGAACAAACATTTGGATATACTTCCCCAGGATGATGGATATATTTAACTGATGGCTATTGAATTTATCAGGGTCAGTTAGCATAATGAAAACATATTTTATTAGGCTATTAAAGGGATAAATTGTTTTCATATTTATTCATCTGTTCCCAAGGCTAATTTGGGGAGTTTAAAACATGCTTTTCATGTTTCCAAAATGAACAGCTAAATAAATAAAGCATTAGTTTGAGAACAGAAGTATCCACCATAGATGTAACACAGTATTTCTCCCTAGTACAGACTTAAGTAATGATTTTCTGATTGTTCATCCATCACAGTAAATAGTCCCCAGAATTCCCAAGCTAATAACAAATAAAAGTGAAAATAGAAATCAGTAAGGAAAAAACAAAATCACACACACAAGCAAATCAACTTAGATCAGCTTGATGCTTGTTAAATGAAACACAAAAATGAATACTATTCTATTCGTTAAGCTGAGAACACTTTTGCTTTAATTCACTGCTGAGTGCATTCTTAAGGACTGAATAATGTGAATAATCTGGAAAATCCCCATTCTATTTTGCTTGTTTCAAAACCAACATTCCCAACTCAAATGAAACTTTTAGATACTGACTCCCAAAGCCTGTTTGGGGTTGTAACAGTTTTCAGGGAGGAAAAACTTTCAGATCAGGCGATGCCCACTTTGACACCTAGCAGTGGAGTCTACACACTCCATTGTAGCCTGCACTCCAGCCCCTCAGCTGGCAGCTCACTCTTTGGATGTTATAGCAAGAACTCTGACCTGACTTTTCTTTGATAATGGACTTTATTTTATTTTTTAATCTATTTTTAAATTGAAATATAGTTAATTCACAACGTTGTGATAATTTCTGCTGTGCAGCAAAGTGACTCAGTTACATGTACAAATACATATATATATGTGCATGTGTGTATATATATATATATATATATATATTCTTTTTCATACTCCTTTCCATTATGGTTTATCCCAGGAAATTGAAAGTAGTTCCCTGTACAGCACAGGAGGACCTTGTTATTTATCCATTCTGTTGATACATATAAGTTTGCATGTACTGACTCCAAAGTCCTACCCTGATTTTCTCTTCCATTAATTTCTTCTCAATCACTGGCTTTCCCCTCACTGCCTCCTTCTTAAATGCTGGTAGTTTTGATGGTTCTGTTTTCAGTTCTGCTCACATTCCACTCTCATTGTAGGCAATTCTAAGAACTCTTGTGGCTTTGATGATAATCTGTGTCTTTCTTCAGCTCTGACTCTTCCAAACCCGGCTGTGTTTTTAACTATCTGAAGCAGGGAACCCCAACCCCCGGGGCCACAGACCAATACAGGGTCCCGTAACAGGAGGTGAGTCACGTGGCGGAGCCGCTTACTCATATTCATAGCCACTCCCTATTGTTGCCATTACCACCTAAGCGTCCCTTCTGGTCAGATGAGAAGCAGGACTAGATTCTCCTGGGAGCTAGAACTCGACTATGAGTTGCATGGGCGAAGGATCTAGGTTGCTCCATTCCTAATGAGAATCCAATGCCTGCGGATCTGAGGGGGAACCGAGGCAATGATGCTCACCCTGGGGAGGGGCTGCAAGTCCAGATTATCAATAGCAGAGAGGATTGATGGCACAGAGACTATAATAAATCAATTGCTTGCAGGCTCATATCAAAAGTCTATCAGTGAAGGGCAAGTGGTATAGTTATTTCATTGTATATTACAATGTAATAATAATAGAAATACAGTGCTCAATAAATGTAATGAGTTAGAATCATCCCAAAACCATACCCCCAGCCCTATCTGTGAAAAAACTGTTTTCCATGAAACCAATTCCTGGTGGCAAAAAGGTTGGGCATGGCTGATCTACAGGCATCTTGTCTTGGGGGCCCCTAAGTGCCTCAGATTCATTGTAACTGAAAATTTGGATACTACTGAGCAACATCTGTTCTTTTTCCCCCCGCCCTCTTTTAGTTAAGGAAGTCATTATCTATCCACTATAAACCCTTCTCTCTCACCCATCACATCAATAGGACACTAAGTACCATTCCATCACATTGTCTCAGCAATGCTCCCAGGCACACCCTTGTCTCCATTCACCACTCCCACTGCCTCAAACTAGGTCACAGCATCTCTTGTCCTAATGATGGCAACAGTTTTTCTCTCACTGACTTTTCCCTTCCCCAGTTAATTTTCTGCAGCCACCATCAGAACTTTTTTTTTTTCCTTCTGAAAAATGAAGTGAGTACTGTCTCTGGATAAAAATGTCTACCTATTTCCTCCTGCTGCTTACTGGATGAAATCCAAATTCTTAATGCTTAAGCACCGTCATGATTGGAACATCATCTTTCTTTTCAGCTCCTCTTCTGCTATACCTTGTGTGCTCAGTTGTGTCAGACTCTTTTGTAACCCTGGGGACTGTAGCCCACTAGTCTCCTCTGTTCATGGGGTTTCCCAGGCAAGAATACCGGAGTGGGTTGCCGTTTCCTCCTCCAGAGGATCCTCCAGACCCAGGGATCGAACTTGCATCTCCTACATTGGCAGGTGGATTCTTTACCACTGTGCTACCTGGGAAGCCCCCATCCCACACTTGATCTTAGCCAAAAGATCAAGAAGCAACACCATATTCTGCCTCATCACTCACCAGCATGACCTGCTCACCATCCTCCAGGGACACTGGGCTGGCATGTCTGTGCCTTGGCCTGTATCGTTCTCTCTTTTTTAACTTGATGGTAGCCTTAGAGTCCAGAATTTGTAAACCACTTCTTTGATAACAAGCTCTTAGAGGGCAGGGATGGGAGTTAGGTTAGTATATTATCATGATCAATCACACCTTAACAATAGGCGGATGACATGGTTAGATAGATAATTATTGCTGGAGGGAAGTGTTGGCTAAATCACACTTCAGGCTTTATGAGGAAGAAAAAGCAAAGAAGGGAATTTCAATGCAAAGTAAAGTAAGTTGGCTTGGAAGCCTCAAGTGTAGATGTGTTCTCTTCTGTGTCAAGGAAAACACAGGGAAACAGGTGTGTGAAATGCACATGATTGGCCAAAGAGCGAACTTGGATAGGAAACCAAAGAGGAACGAGATGGACCAGAAAAGAGGCTGTCAGTCAGTGAGGACGTAGAAGCTGATCCCAGGCACACCTAGGCTGTTACAGAAGCTGGCATCTCTCTCCACACCCCAGTAGCAGCAATCTAGGCCACAATTTACATTTTACATTTGTGTTAGTGCTTAGTATTGGGTAGTGGAAGTGGTCGGTAGATTAGAGAGAAACAGACCGAGCAGCAGTAGAAGAACAGGCAGGCATGCAAAATGGGCAACAAAGGGCAGATAGAAGTATTTGCTTCGGCTTTAAACCAACGTGTGTGTAATTAACAGCTCCAATTCATGATTTAATTTCCCCAACATATTACTCTTTATTGCAAACCCTTCATGGAACATTGTCATTTGGCTGTGAATCAGAAAGATGCTTCAAGACGGGCCTGACACAGTTTCCTTCAGTTGCTTGGGACTAAATTTGGTGCTTTTGACAGACAGCACCTGGATTGCAAAGCTTGAATGCCCTCCTCACCTCAGGAGTAGGTGTACGGAGGAATTTAGCTGAACAACACTGTGTGTTCTTGTTATTGTGACACTGCCTAGGGATTAGCAAGTGCACTTTGGGAATTGTGACTTTTGTCCCATTCAATTATTCGTCTCTCTACCAAGACCACCCACAATTGCTAATTAGCACACATTGTAAAGAGATTCATGCTAAATGGATACCTTGATTTGCCTTCTTTCTCCCCTTCCTGGTTCAGAATTTCATATGGTAACGGCTTCCAGAGTCTTCTAAGGAAACTAGATGTGAAACAGAAACAAAAGCTAAATTCTCCATTTCTCAAAGGGAAAACAAAAATCACACACATACACAGCAACCCCACTGGCCAAAAAAAAAAAAACACTGAATTTCTTTAACTCTATGGATTTGGTGGTATAGAATGTGATACAGGCTGAGAGAGAACATACCTTGTAGACAGAGGGGAGAATGAAAATACTGGGATATTGTGAAATTCATTGAATATTCTTAAATTTTCATGATAAGGTGTGACAGGTTCAGCTTCAATAATCATCTCCAAAGTACATATGAGCAAAAGAAGAAAAATTGGTCACAAGGAAATATGAATTATTTAAAAGATGACTCCACTCACACAAAAAGGAAATTAACAGCATACGGTTCTCTTAATAATTCAAACAAAATTCTCTACTTTCCCTTAATCAATTGTATGTTTTAAATAAAGTATTTTTCTTCTGGAAATATTCCAGTAATTTCTTCAACTGTCCACTCTGTGTACACACAGGCAGAAAGTACACATTCGAGAATGTTCTATAATTAATTTTAAGTGAAAGAACAATGTGCTGACAAGTAAAGTAGGGAGCCCATTATCTGAACAATTGGAACCTCACTTACAAATGTGGGTAAACTCTTTTTTCCCTCTTCTTAAACACACATATATCGTGCAAACAGAAAAAGATATTTCCATTTGCAAAAGGGCTTTTTCGTTTTGTACATCTGCAGACACAAAAAAAGCCATACTCAACCACAAATTAGATCAGGGAGCTAAAACAAGCTCATATTATAACAGGCCACAGGTCTGTGAAAAATATACTGTCTTTGGGGGTTGGAATTTTTTTTATAGTAAAGCAAAGGAAAAGTCATTTTATGATAAAATATCATACCATCTGTTCTTGCATGTAAGAAAATTTGGCTGAACTGATCCAATTTACAGCAAGTTAAAATGGGTAGGTCTGAAATCCTTTCACCCTCAACCTTCAGTGTTTCAGTGTGTGTAAGAAAAATACAGTTGGGAGAAGAAGAGAAAATATAGTAATTCTATTTTAAATTACTGGCCCAGTTCCTACACTTTGTGGCATGTACCTGGTATGTTTGGGAAAAAAACTCATATACTTGCATGCTTCTAGAAAGAATCACCTTTCATCTCCAGTTAAGTAGGTACCCCAGCCAAATGGTACATGAATGCCTTAATTTTAATCTAGGAAGGAGGTTTGAACTGGAAATACTTAAAACCACAACTTTGAAATGGCATAGGGTTGTCTAAAATCCTACATTTCTGTGGTTATAAAATTGAGTAATGCTTTTAAGATTGTATGAAATTAACAGTTTTATTTTGCATAAGACATATGTTGATTCTTGACTCTCCCCAGCTTTTAGTTCTATTTAGTTCTTGAAAGGTACCATATATATGAAATCTACACTGTATTTATCAATGTATTTTGATGTTTTGTTGAATGTTCTCCAGTTCAAAAAAGTAGTAATATCCATGAATATATTACTTTTATATTAAATCCAGTATATATCAATGGTAGAAAAAAAATCTAAACAGATAATTAAAACATTTGTTGGAGGAGAATAAAATAATGATGATGAGTCTATAGAGATCTAAGAAAAAATATATAACTTTAGCTCTATCTCTTTTTCTCCCCCTCTTCAGTTCAGTAAGTCAGTTCAGTCACTCAGTCATGTCCGACTCTTTGTGACCCCATGAATCTCAGCACACCAGGCCTCCCTGTCCATTACCAACTCCCGGAGTTTACCCAAACTCATGCCCATTGAATCGGTGATGCCATCCAGCCATCTCATCCTCTGTTGTCCCCTCTCCTTCTGCCCCCAATCCTTCCCAGCATCAGGGTCTTTTCCAAGGAGTCAACTCTTCACATGAGGTGGCCAAAGTATTGGAGTTTCAGCTTCAACATCAGTCCTTCTAATGAACACCCAGGACTGATCTCCTTTAGGATGGACTGGTTGGATCTCCTTGCAGTCCAAGGGACTCTCAAGAGTCTTCTCCAACACCACAGTTCAAAAGCATCAATTCTTCTGCGCTCAGCTTTCTTTATAGTCCAACTCTCACATCCATATATGACTACTGGAAAAACCATAGCCTTGACTAGATGGACCTTTGTTGACAAAGTAATGTCTCTGCTTTGTAATATTCTATCTAGTCTGGTCATAACTTTTCTTCCAAGGAGTAAGTGTCTTTTAATTTCATGGCTGCAATCACCATCAGCAGTGATTTTTGGAGCCCCCCAAAATAAAATTCTTTCACTGTTTACACTGCTTCCCCATCTATTTGCCATGAAGTGATGGGACCGGATGTCGTGATCTTAGTTTTCTGAATGTTGAGTTTTAAGCCAACTTTTTCACTCTCCTCTTTCACTTTCATCAAGGGGCTCTTTATTTCTTCTTCACTTTCTGCCATAAGGGTGGTGTCATCTGCATATCTGAGGTTATTGATATTTCTTAGAGGATTGTATTATGATATTTAGCTATGAAAGAAACCTCAACTTTGAAAAGTCATCTAAAATGTAAGATTTGGCTTATATTTTAAGTAGATACCCCTTCATTCTCACATAACCACATATCTACTATAACTTTTCAGTATAACTGCCTGCCAAATTTTACTAAAGTTTTTAGCTTCTTAGGGTCTTGGAATAATCCTATATTGAAACCTACACCAAATGCTTTGGTTCAAGGCATTAAGATAGCTGATAATGCTGATCACCCTCCCAAGGTCAAGGATCTAATTTTCAAAGCTAGAAAACTTAGTTTTACCCTCCTCCTAACGCAAGATGGGACAAACCAGACAGAACACCTACTCACAATTTTACAGTAGGTGGGTTGTCATGTTGTAGATGAAACTTCATGCAAAAAAGCAAAGGGAAGTGGGAATATCATTTTGGTGTTGGGATAATATGAAAGACAGTGTGAATAATTTAGATTTGAATTATCTGGTTGGGCCTTAGTGCCAGTTAACGGGATATATTATCATATGACAGAACATTTACGGTGAACAAAGAGAAGCAGAGTTAAGATACCTGAAGGATTCATTTACAAACTCAGTTAATAATGCTTTCAGTCCTAATTACTGAGTTTGGCTATCTAAATAGTTGATCTATTTGCTGTATAATTATACAACTGCTCAATTCTCCACTCTGAGTTGTTGAGAAGATTCAATGAAATAGTATACTTAAAGAATTTAGTAGTTTTTTCTCTACATGTTTACCTCTTTCCCACTTCACTAAATTCTCACTACTGCAACCCACCAGTGTGGGTGGGCAGCTCTCCTGTTGGAAAAACAAAACAGAACTGTGTCACAATATTTTTCAAATCAGTGCCATTTTATTTTATGCAAGTTACACTATAACTAATTTGGTAACAAGACAACTCAACTGGTAGAGCTACAAGCCAGGACTACATCTGGAAAACCAAAGCAGAAGAACGAGTTCCTTCCAGGAGTATCGGTGAGTTAAAATATTTGGAACAGAATTGAACAAAGGGGATAACATTGTGAGGATGCATTATATGTGCTGTCTTATTTAATCCTCACAAGAATCCTGTAAGATTAAATGAACAGTGTTATAGAAGATCCTAAGTTTCAGTGAGACAAAATAATATGCCCGAAGTTTCGTAACAGTTAAATGGAAGAAATAAGACACGAACCCAGGTTTTTCTTGCCCCAAGCCTTTGTTCTTTCCAGTCCACCATTTCTCCTTCAGACGCACTGTCATTCACCTACTGGGCATAGTAGTCATGTATGAATGTGAAGGTTGGACTATAAAAGAAAGGTGAATGCCAAAGAATTGATGCTTTTGAACTGTGGTGTTGGAGAAGACTCTTGAGAGTCCCTTGGACTGCAAGGAGATCCAACCAGTCCATCCTAAAGGAGATCAGTCCTGGGTGTTCATTAGAAGGACTGATGCTGAAACTGAAACTCCAGTACTTTGGCCACCTGATGCGAAGAACTGACTCATTTGAAAAGACCCTGATGCTGGGAAAAACTGAAGGCAGGAGGAGAAGGGGACAATAGAGGATGAGATAGTTGGATGGCATCACCGACTCAATGGACATGAGTTTGAGTAAACTCCGGAAGTTGGTGATGGACAGGGAGGCCTGGTGTGCTGCAGTCCATGGGGTCGCAAAGAGTTGGACATGGCTGAGTGACGGAACTGAACTAACTGAAGGGTCAGAAAAGTGTATTAAATGTCTACAGTCATTCTTATCAACTACATCGCTTTGACCAAGTCCCCCATCTTTGCTAATCTTGGTTTCATCAGTTCAGTTCAGTCGCTCAGTCATGTGCGACTCTTTGCGATCCCATGAATCGCAGCACACCAGGCCTCCCTGTCCATCACCAACTCCTGGAGTTTACCCAAACCCATGTCCATCGAGTCGGTTATGCCATCCAACCATTTCATCCTTTGCCGTCCCCTTCTCCTCCTCCCCCCAATCCTTCCCAGCATTAGGGTCTTTTCCAATGAGTCAACTCTTCGCACAAGGTGGCCAAAGTATTGGAGTTTCAGCTTCAACATCAGTCCTTCCAGTGTACACCCAGGAGTGATCTCCTTTAGGATGGACTGGTTGGATCTCCTTGCAGTCCAAGGGACTCTCCAACACCACAGTTCAAAAGCATCAGTTCTGCTGTGCTCAGGTTTCCTTATAGTCCAACTCTCACATCCATACATGACTACTGGAAAAACCATAGCCTTGACTAGACGGACCTTTGTTGGCAAAGTAATGTCTCTGCTTTTAAATATGCCATCTAGGTTGGTCATAACCTTCCTTCCAAGGAGTAAGCGTCTTTTAATTTCATGGCTGCATCAGCAAAATAAAACCAGCTTGGTCTACCAGGCTTGTGATGAGAACCAAATGAGAGGGTCTATATGAAGTTCTTTGAAACATCAAATAAGAAAGCACTGTACAAATACATGAGGATTATTAGCACTTGTCTGTTCTATTCCTGTTGCCAGGCAAAATCCTTGGCCACTTGCCCTGACCACAACATCCTCAACACAGGCATGGTGCAGGGTAGAAACCGGAAACAGGCCACTTTCACATTATTTTAAAATTTGCTATGAAATTCTGCCAAAACTTTATAAATACCAGCCAGGGCAATGGGGGTGTTGTACCACATTCTTTCCACCTCATGAGCCATTGTTTTCTCTTCTGAGCTAATAAGTTAAAATGCACTGAGTTGCAGTTGCTTAGATGGGTCAGCTTGTGAAATGCCTGCTATGTAATGCTTGATTCTAGCCAATTATCTTCAGTTCCTCTCTTTTATTAGTGTTAAATCTGAATTACAAGGGGAAGGGTGGGAGTGGAGTGTGGACCAGGCTCCAAAACCTTTAAGACAGTGAATTCATTTGTATTATTTTATGATTCCTCTTTATAAATATCATTGGTTTTAGACCACTGCTGAAATTTTCGACTACTCCAAACCTATCCTTCCCTCTCTTTTTGCTTTAAATTTGTTTCCTAGAATCTGAAGATGAACTTTTCTGTTGCAAAGTTTGAAGGAAAAAAAAAAAATACTCACAACAATCTAAAGCTTGTAGTTAACAAAATAAACTGCAGATAAAACCCCTGAAGGTCTTGGCAGCAAATGTTTCCCACTAAAATGGGACTCTGCACTCCTAGTCTGAAACAAATTAGGAAGGAGGGGGAAAAAAATCAACAGCTCTGGGGTGAAACTGGGGTTGGTGCTGCCTCATCATTTTTTAACCAAAAATAAAACAAGCAAATTTTGTTTAACGGCAGGTCAAAAAAAAAAAAAAAAAAAGAATTAAAAACTCCCGCATCTGTTCAGTGTAATTACTAACAGAGTGCAGTCTTACCAGCTGCAGGGTTCATGGATAAATGGAGAGAACCATAATTTTCTCTCCCTGGGGTTAAACCTCCAAACTTTGAGACTGTGCCTCTATAGCATGCTTCTAATATATCATGAGAAGCCAAGTTAGAATGTTTTTAGAATATATCTCTATTCTTTTCTTACCAGAATGAAATAATCATGTGTAAATACAAAACTTCAAGTTCTGGACGAAAACGAAAAAACAGTATTATTTCTCCAACATCTTCCATCCTGATCCTCCGTGCTTTCTCTAATGATGGGTCCCCTGGTTTTGTCACCAAGAGATGGGTGAAACTGGCTATACCTTAGACTTGTCGGTTGTTGCTAGCTTTCCCCAAATGCTCTCATTTTGCTACAACCAGGGAAAGTTTTTTCCTAGTTGTTGTTCAGTCACTAAGTTGGGTCTGACTCTTTGCGACCCCATGGACTGCAGCACAACAGGCTCCCCTGTCCTTACAGGCTCCCCTGTCCTTCGGTATTTCCTGGAGTTGTCTCAAATTCATGTCCATTGAGCTGCTGATGCTATCTAACCATCTCATCTTCTGCCGCCCTCTTTTCCTTTTGTCTTCAATCTTTCCCAGCATCAAGGTCTTGTCCAATGAGTCTGTATCAAGAAGCCAAAGTATTGGAGCTTCAACTTTAGCATCAGTCCCTCCAACGAATATTCAGGGTTGACTTTCCCTAGTGCTTTTCCCTTAATTTTCAAACCCAAGTGTACATTAAGGGAAATTTGGCCCATGTTTTCTGATTCATTTAAGCTTAGTTCATTGAACTTTTTTTAAACAAAAGATTTTTAGCATCCAAAAACCCAAGGGAAGGTTTTTTAAAAGCATATTTAAGCCCTTATTTTATTAACATAAGGATTTCAGATTTGAGCTGAAAGGAAATGGAATTTGTGCTTAAAAGTCCCAATTTGGGATTGGAGTTGAACTCATCAAGTTCATGTGAGGTCTAAAAGAAAAGTAGAAAACTTTATTGTTTTTCACCTCTCTCTAGGTTTTTCTTAATAAGTAATTTCACCTTGTCATCAGGGTGGAAACATAGATTAATACAAGGGGGTAAGTATTCATTTCATATAATGTGAATGGTAGGCTGGAAATGTGGAATAACAGAAGCTGTCAAAAACTCTTACGAGTATATACAAGATCTGCTTAACCATCTCACTATCTTTACACTTGACCCAGACAGAAGGATGTAGATTCATGAAAAAGACAGCTCACTAGTAGCTGGACAGAGGCGAATCAAATAGAGGCTCCTCCTGGCTCCTCTGAGCCAGAAGAAATTCACGGACGGTCCAACCCTGGGCACACCATGTTCACCCCTCTTTGAAGATGCAAGAGGGTATTTTAGGAGCTTAAATCAAAGTCATCTTCTCCATAGCAATGAGAAGAATATTTCTAGTTCTCCACTTTTTGTATCATCATTGCAACAAACCCTACTGAGAAAAAATCAACCATGTTTTACTTGTTCATCTTCTCCATTTAGGAAATGATTAAAACTCAAGCCTGGAATGTTGGTGGCAATTATGTATAAACAGAGATTTGGATTGTACCTGTGTAGACCAGTTGGGCTTCCCAGGTGGTGCTAGTGGTAATGAACCCACCTGCCAACGCAGGAGGCATAAGAGATCTGCATTCAATCCCTGGGTTGGGAAAATCCCCTGGAGGAGGTCATGGCAACCCACGCCAGTACTCTTGCCTGGAGAATCCCATGGACAGAGGAACCTGGTGGGCTACAGTCCATAGGGTCACACAGAGTTGGACATGACTGAAGCAGCTTAGTATGCATGCAAACCAATTAAAAAATATTGAACAGTACGCTCAGTTTCACCAATTAGAGTAAGGAAAATCATTCAATAGCCTTGAGGGTTTTTTAAATTAATTATTTTTTAAAAAATTAAATTTATTTTTTAATTGGAAGAAAATTGCTTTACAATGTTGTGTTGGTTTCTGCCATTCAGCAGTGTGAATAGCCTTGAGTTTTCATTGGCCACCAGTAGATGTCTTGTAATAATTTCTGCCTCCAGCCATGCATTGCAGTGTTGAGAGCTGAATGCATCAGAGTGAAAGGTCACAGTTCTTAACCAGGATCCATGATTTGGACAAGGTGTTATAAGAATTTCCCATTTTTTGCCAAGTTTTGTGTTATCTATCAAATAACACCTACGTGGGCTGTTGCAAAATTAAATGAGTTAATAGATGGTGTTGGATTCAATATCTGGCATAAGTAAGGAGGCAGTAAACACTGCTACCATATTTTATTCAATTTCAAGATCTTCTTACATTTTAATATTTTTGAAATTGGACCATGTCTTACAATAGACAGTATCTTGCTACTGTCCAGGTGGTAATTGTGATACAATTGTCATTGCCTGTCACATGTGTAAACATCAAAGACTGTAGCATCACAACTAGCAGACTGATTGTTAATAACTTTCAAAAATTCCTGAAGCAATAGTGAGCAGTCTTTGTAATCATTAGGATCCAAATAGATATGGAGCGGAGGGAGGAGAGATAACAAGTCAGGCATGTTTAGTTACATTCTTGAATTGGGAGTCAAGAGTAGGCTAATTCTTCATAATTGGAGAGCGGGTCTAGAAATCTAGCACCAATGGCATTTAGTTATTTTGTTAGAAGATAACTTCACCATCTGTCTTGATAGCACTGTGGACAATACTGGAGCTGAAAACTCAGATATGGACTTCAATGATTTGGAGTAAAAAAGTGCTTCAGTAGAGTCATGTTCTGAAAATAAGAAGCATCAGTATTCTTCAATTCATTCATTTGGCATAAACACACACATACAACTAGAACAATAGATAATAAAAACTGATATATGTAGACTAAAATTATCCTCTCAGTAAGTATAAAGTAAAAAAAATATTCTAAGTGATAAGAAAGCTTATATCATAGTTTTCTTGGTAGTGGCTTTTCCATTTTTATTTTTTTGTAACAATACACAAACTAAAGATTTGGCTTACAGTTGATGGTGTCTTGGATATAATAAAATGTGGTATTAGTTTGGTGAGGATCCAGTGCAGAACATGTGACTAGAATGAAACCTGGCACACTTGGATCTTTGGAATACTTGCTAAATGTGGTGAGCATAGTAGGGTGGACTCTGAATGCTGTAACTTGTACCTACCATGCCAAACTAACCTTCTGCATGCTTTACAATATCCAAGCTCCACCCCTACAGGAGGGTCTTTGTACACAATGACATTTATGCCAAGACAGTCTTTCCATTTCTGGGCATAGACCCAGAGAAAACCATAATTTGAAAAGATAAATGCACCTAAATGTTCACTGCAGCAGTATTTACAATACCCAAGACATGGAAGAAACCTAAATGTCTGCTGACAGACAAATGGATAAAAGAAGATGTGGTGTGTAGACACACACACACACAGAGAAATACATTCAGACCATAAAAGAGAACAATATAATGCCATTTGCAGCAATACGAATGGACCTAGAGATGATCATATTAAGTGAAGTCAGACAGACAAAGATAAATATCATATGGTATTACTTATTCATGGAATCTAAAAAAATACTGATAGAGATGAATATAATTACAAAACAGAAATAGACTCACAGACATAGAAAAAGTATGGTTTTCAAAGGGGAAGATGGGAGGAGGGATAAATTAGGAGTTGGGATTAACATACACATATTACTATATAAAAAATATTGTTCAGCAACAAGGACCGACTGTATAGCACAGAGAACTAGACTCAGCATTTTGAAATAACCTTTAAAAGAAAAGAATTTGAAAAAATATATATATTATACACACATATATATAGCTGAATATATATATATATAGAGAGAGAGAGAGAGAACAGAGTCCCTTTACTGTACACTCAAAACTAAAACAACAATGCAAATCGACTATACTTCAATTAAAAAGAAAAAAGTTGTCCTTCTCTCCTGTACTTGGCCTATAGTGCTAGATAGTGCTGATACTCACTCATATTTCTGCTTCTCCTCTCCTTGACCACACAAAAGGATCTCACTCGAAATTAGTCATGGCCATGTGATTGAAATACACAGATAAGCAACATATTTCCCTCCCTGGTGAAAGCATTTAGGAACCAGCATTGTTTTCATTATTCTTTCTCCCTCTGCTGCAGCAAAGCAGGATGCATCATGTGGAGATAAGGATTTTGAGATAAATGGAAGTATCCTGGAATGCCAAACCATCAGGTAGAGATCAGCTGTCCTAGAGAAGGATCTGGAACCTGTCTGCCATGAATCATTCCTGTTCAAAGTGAAAGTTTTAGTCACTCAGTTATGTCTGACTTTTTGTGACCCTGTGGACTGTAGCCTGTCAGGCTCCTCTGTCCATAGGATTCTCCAGGCAAGAATACTGGAGTGGGTTGCCATTCCCTTTTACAGGAGATCTTCCAGGGATCAAACCTGGATCTCAACTATAGTTTATAAAAAGTTGCAATAAATATTAGTTCTTGTGATTTTAGACTTCTCTGGTGGCTCAGGTGGTAAAGAATCCACCTGCAATGCAGAAGACCTGTGTTTGATCCCTGGGTTATGAAGATACCCTGGAGAAGGGCATGGAAACCCACTCCAGTATTCTTGCCTGGACAATCCCATGGACAGAGGAGCTATAATCCATGGGGTCGCAAAGAGTGGGACACAACTGAGTGACTTTTTCTTTTCACTTTCACTTGTGATTTTTAAGAAAGCTTTATTTGTTTAAGTCATATATCCTATTTTAGACACAGTCCCCTGGACCACTTCATAGCATCAGTTAGAACTTTTTGCTTTTCTGTGTGCTCTCGTGATGAATGTGTGTCTCCCTGGTTTACTGAACTCCACGAGGGCAGGCCCCATGCTCACGTTTACTCAGTATTTTATGCCCAGAAGCGAATCCAATGATTACAGCTAAAAGATGTTCAGGGAATGTGTTGAGGGAATGCTCTTAAACATTCAAACACATCTTTTAATTCCCAGAGGATTTTGAATTGTCCAGGAAGATGGATCTGGACATATCATATAGATATTTGAAAAGATGTGATAAAAGAAGCATCATTTCCATGACTGAATCAAAGAAAGAATTAAGGACCAGAATTAGGAACAAGATATTTGCTCTGTTGGTTAATAAATTCATCTTTCTTCCTTGGATTATTCTGAGGATGATGTATATTTTTATGCTTTTTAGTTCAGTTCAAACTACAACCTCCCTGGAACAAACAAAAACTGATGTGAAGTCCCTATTTATAGCACCATGATTAACTATATCCTGCTAATTGTTGATGGAAAGACTTGAAAATTAAAACAACAAAACTAATGATAACAGAAACCCTCCTGGATTCTCCTACTCTTCAGCCCCTGTGCTTTTGCAGTCAGCTGAATCTTTGCTATGAAGAGCTTTGCTCTGTCCTTTTAACAATAATATCTTAAACTGTTATAGTGCCTTGTAGCTAAGTATCTCCAGACATTTTACAATAGCATTGAAATGAAAGCCAGTTCTCTCAGAATCGCCACAGGAGCCGCACTAAAAGCCAGCAGTTTGTGACTTCATCCTGAAAACAAATGCAGGCTGGTGGGCTGATGGAATACAGGACGACCCTTCTCTTCCATCCCAAGGTGGAACTTGCCCTTCACCTCATGGTAGTGGGAGGCAGGCGAGGAATGAGTATTCATTTCTTCGGAAGACTTGTGACCCACAGACATGAGCAACAGTTAGTGAAGGCATAAAATCAGTTCTTTCCGTTCTCAGAGTCAACATCCCTCAGCCTTAGCTTTTTTTTTTTTTTGAATGAATTTATGGTGGAAAATTAGATTATTTGTAAGCACAATCAAATATTTACATGACAGAAAACTAATTTCCTTATTTAAGCCATCCCAAAATTTGTGCTTGGACATATGGGAGTATTGGAAATCTGTTCTTTCCTTATGCACAGGATTGAGTGTATATATATATAAAGTATTTAATATGCATTTAATGTAACTTTATATATAGTCTATCTACACACATTCTCTCTCCACTATCTGTCTATCTATCTATCTATCTATCATCTTCCCACTCTTCACATATTGTTAAAAAAAAGGCTAGGCTACGATTCTTCAAGTCATAATCCAGTTTTTTCAATTACAATGATCTAATGGATAAAGGATAAGATTCAAAGCCAGAACTACATTAGCAAAGTGAAGAGAGAATTAAGGCAATTTCTCAGTAATTAAGAGAACTGGACAAATCTTTTATTTGGCTGAGAAGTCTAAGGAAGTTGAGGCAAATGTAGGCTGGGGAGGCAGACACAATTGCATTTTCTGAATAAAAGCCTCCTTTGGCTAATTCACTTTGGTCATTGAACCAGAGTTACCCATTTTGACTTTTCCCTCTTAGCCTAAGTGAGGTGGAGGCTTTTGGTCATTAATAATTGATTATTTAGGCAAAGCTCTCTCTGAGCAGCTGCAGAAGAGAGCAGGGAATAAAGCTGTTTAACAACTCCGAGTTTTCTCGAGCACACCAGCACATTCCTTGAAGTTTGGCCATCTGAAATAATAAAGCGTACCATTCTAGTGGGGCTACAGCCAATCCCCACAGAGTGAGTGTTAGCAGCGCTCTCTTTGTAATAGTGATGCAAGCTGTAGCACCCCTGCCCTAGGAAACCATCCAATGGGATTTCTTAAATCCCCTTTACGAGGACTTTTCACCCATGTCCCTCTGCATAAACCCCAGACTCTTGTTGGCTGACAGTTCTCCTCCCTGGCTGATGCCACACTCCAAGAGGGCAGACCTGGGGCACAACTGTTTTCTTTGCCTCCGTTTTTACCGCTGAGCTCAAATTCAGTTGTAGCTGCCTTTAAAAACGACAAATGTGTCCTAATTTTAGAGCATCATAGCAATAATTGTTTTTATTTCGGTGGTGAGGAAAAGTGAAGGAAAAACAGCTTGGGACTTAATAACCGCCTAGCCTGCAGCCATCGACTTTATTCATGAGATTTTTTATCTTCCCTCTCTCTCTCAGTTCACTTTTAGCATCTTCTTTAAGGCTTTAAGGCACAGCATTAAATTACCTTGCAAAGGTTATATGTTTATTTACAAAGAGCTGACTATGAATGGGCCAGAGGGTGGCTTCTGGCAGTAAACATCTTCTGCTCTCTTAACCACGAGGCCAGCTGAATAAAGTGATGTTTAGAACTTCAGACATAGGATAGTTTATGGCTTCATTAACAACCTGACCTGTATTGTGTACAAATTTCAAGAAAGTATGATGCATATTTATTCTCCAAGGTGTGCTGCTTGGTGGTACTTTATTTTTACAGAGAAACTGTAACAATCATCCTTCAAGGTAGGAGTTTTCATTTATATATAACAAATTAGGGGGGAGGGGAGCTTCCCAGGTGGTGCAGTGGTAAAGAATCTGCTTACCAATGCAAGAGGTGCAGGAGACATGGGTTTGATCCCTGAATTAGGAAGATACCCTGGAGGAGGAAATGGCAACCCACTCCAGTACACTTGCCTGGAAAATCCCATGGACAGAGGAGCCTGGTGGGCTACAGTCTGTGGGGTAGCAGAGTCAGACACAGTTAGCAACTGAGCACCCATGTAACAAATTAGAAATTCAGTAACATTTATACAGTGTATATAGTAGCACCTATTTGTGCGCTAATTATATGCATAGTAAGGTGGGTGGTCTTAACCTGACCCTAGATCACAGAAATAAAAAAAAAAAAACTGACATGACAAACTGATTCACAAAATAAACATTTTATTAGGGGCTCATTTATCTGTCCATTTCAAAAACCTGGAAATATATTTTTAAATCCAAGATTTTTAGACAAATATTTGAGTTCATTTTTCTAAAAAAGGGAAAATAGCTAAAGGGAAAATAGCCAATGATATGCTTAATTTTCTCTTTATAAATAGCCAAATATGGAAAATAGAAAAATCACAATCTTCTTTTGTCAAAATTAGTCAACATATCCCTGACAAGTTATATTTTTAATATGATGAATTTTGTGTGCATTTATTTGTGTGTGTGTGTGTGTGTGTGTGTGTGTGAATAGAAAGACATGAAAAGTTGAAAGTTAGGTCTGGGCTTTATTTATGTAAATAAAGATATGTGAAAATAATCATCATAATGATAAGCACTAGCCTTTCCTCTTCATTCTGACATGCCATAATGATTTCAGCCCTTTGGGGGAAGCACAAGTTCCCATTGAACACACTGCATGTGTTGGCTCTTAAGTCCTCAAATGTGGAAATTTCTCTAGACTGGCCAGCGCATCCTTCCAGATCACCACCCTGTCTCCTGTCAATCTTTATCACTCAACCCCATATTAATTTGTACTTTCAATGTGTGTGCCTGTACGTTTATTTCCCCAATTATGCCAACAAGCTTTGGGAAAGCTGAAAAATTATCTTTATTGTATTCCCTTGCAGCATTTGGCTTTAACTACTTCCCCCCAAGAAGGTTCTCAGTAAATACTGTTCCTCGGATTGACTGATATTAAATAGCGATGTTAGATAATGATGATTATGTGCTCAGAGCACTGTCTGGTGCTTACTGTATATTCAATAAATGCTACAAATTTAGTCAGCTAGTTAAGGAAGCTGAAGAAAATAAAATATTTCAGTATCTTACTTGCTTGTGCTTAGTCACTTAGTCTTGTCCGACTCTTTGCGACCCCGTGGACCATAGCCCACCAGGCTCCTCTGTCCATGGGGGTTCTCTAGGCAAGAATACTGGAGTAGGTTGCCATGCCCTCCTCCAGGGGATCTTCCCAACCCAGCCTCCCACATTGCAGGTGGATTCTTTACTGTCTGAGCCACCAGGGAAGTCCATCTTCCCTTGCTTAACCCACATAAACGAGAATGTGATGGAAAGCCTTATTTGTCCTCTAAATAAAATGATCACTTCATCTTTCTCATGGATTTACTTTTTCCTTTATTATGATCACTGCGTCCTTCTTTACCTAGTGAAAACCCCCGCGATCCATCCAGTTCTCGCTAGTGGTCTCCGAGGACTGCTCGTACATTTTCCAGATTGCTGTAGAAGCCTGTCATTTCTTCGGTCTCCCACAGCTGTTTGTCGTGCTGGGGCTTCTCAATGCGAGCCGCTGCTCCCTGATGCTTCCCAGCTGCAGGAGGCTCTGTGTGATGACTCCTTTTGAGATTTTTATGGTTCATACCCTCACTTAGCTGGGTTCTGTTTAACTACACCATCCTAATCGTTGCAATTAAAAAAAAAATCATTAGAACCTTTCAACTTATGTTGGAATATGTAAAATTCTTGCTTGTGTAACGTCTGAAACAAAATGCTAAGCTGACAGATTTTACTTTTTCGTTGTGAGTAGATGTTTTTCCCCCCACTTAATTTTCAATTCATGTAGGAGAAACCTGCAAAGGGGCATGGCCATAATGTCCTGAGGATAATTATGACCAATGAGAAGTTTTCCAGGAATTTTGTAATGGGCCAGGTCTGCACAAGACAACTGAAAAGTCAGCTGCCTGAGAACTTAAGGTGAGGTTACAAAGATAAATCGTGCCTGAGCTTGTTTTTCTCATTCCTTGATAATTTAATGGAGGCAAGTTTTCTTCTAAAAAATTCTTTGGGATTAAAATATATAGAATACACTATATAAAATAGATAACTGACAAGGACCTGCTCTATAGCACAAGAAATTTAACTCAATATTTTGCAATAACTTGTAATGAAAAAGAACCTAAAAAAGAATTTATATATATTTTTATATAGCTATGTATGTATATATGTATCCATAATATATACACACATGTATGTATATCTATAACTGAATCACTTTGCTGTATACCTGAAACTACACCAAACTGCGTATCAACTATATTCCAATAAAAATTTAAAAAATAAATAGCTTGAAATTTCACTCAATAAAAATAAATAAAAATATAAAATAAAAACAAATGTTGTGCTTTCTTCCTACTTGTTCTACAGTTCTTTTTCTTAATCTGACAGATCATCGTAGGTTATATCTGTTATTAACACTCCTAATGAAATCTTTGCTTTTGAGAAACAGAAAATAGTTTTTATGGCTGGAAGTTTCCCATTTCCCAGTGAATTACATACTTTTTCAGTGGCAAGGAAGAACTGATCTAGCAATCCAGGGGTAAACAGTCTCCACTGCAGAAAGAGGACTGTGCCCTAAAGCTCATTAAAGGGATTAAGCCTTCCCAAGGAGAGAAAAATTTCAGGAAAGATAAAGCAGAGAAACAGTGCCAGGAGCTGAAGATTGAAAGGATATCACGAGGAAAGAATATTCTTTGTGTTGATGCAACCTATTAAGTTATATTTGATTTGTGCAAGTTGTACACTGAGCGAATTTAGAGGGCATTATGTATCTCCTGGAGAAGGGAATGGCAACCACTTCAGTATTCTTGTCTGGGGAATCCCATGAACAGAGGAGCCTAGCGGGCCGCAGTCCATGGGGTCACAAAGAGTCGGACACGACTGAGCAACTAAGTACGCATGCATCCATGAACCCATGTGAATCGTGTCTCCCAGAGATTTAGTTGCTCAGTGGTGTCTGATGCTGCAACCCCATGGACTGTGGCTCACCAGGCTCCTCCGTCCATGGGATTCTCCAGGCAAGAATACTGGAATAGGTAGCCATTCCCTTCTCTAGGAGATCTTCTCGACTCAGGGATTGAACCTGGGTCTCCTGTATTACAGGCAGATTCTTTACCGTCTGAGCCACACAGTGCATAACCCTTAACCTTTCTTCATCGTATCTCACTGACCTGAAAATGATAATCACCGGGATAGTAGGAGGACTATGAAATTGCCTAGAACAGAGTAACAGAGTAGAGAATTTAACAAGTTATTTCCCTTCATGCAATACCTATGTGACAGGTATCAGACATCAAAGTGAGTACCTGGAAGCGCTGATGATGTGGACGAGGCTGCTCAGAGTTCTTTAGATCCAGATGTTCCTGGACTCAAACCCTCAGATGGCATAAAAGTGGGAAAGGGTAAGGAAAATGGTGGAATAAATCTCTTGGTCAAGTTGACGATGGCTGCTGCAAATAATGATTCTCCCCCATATCAGTGGCTTAACACAATATAATTTATTTCTAGATCACATAAATTCAAAGGTGGTGTCCACCAACAAGAAAGTCAGAGACCCAGGTGTTTTCCATCTTGTGACTCTTCATCAAACCTGCAGCTACCATGATTGCTCCAGAAAGGGTGGAATGAGGAAAAAAAAAAAAACAGAAGGACTGTTGCTGGTGGCTTCCCCTTGGCCAACCTAAAGGTGGTTCGCATCCCTATGCTGACTGACATTCCTTTGGTGTCATCCCAGCCATATGTCCAGAGGCACTTTCAAGGGAGGCAGTGAAACATAGATGACCTGTGTGTCCAGAAGGAAGGAAAAAAATCAGTCTCTTTCATAGTTTCACCAGAAGCACCTGGATTTCATCTTTTTATCCTAGTCAATGTATCCTCCACAGATTGGGTCTTCTGGATTCAGAAACCAAACTGCATTCCCACAGGAATTCTTTGCTTCTTAAACAACTACGAAAGAAGTAGCAAAGGAGGGATGAGCTCCAATACACAGGCCCATACACACACATGCATGTGCACACAGTTTAAATGTAAAGGGGAACTGCTTTCTTAAAACAAACTATTTAAAATCATGGTATTTGTATCTATGTTTGAGTTAAGCTTAACTAAGTTAAAAGCTAGATGTCTCTCTATATAATTTGTTTAGATTTTGTGATTCTTTAATGGAAAAATAGAACATCTATTTCAAAGAATTTTGACAAATGCCAACTTGTTTTTCTATCAGACTGTAAGAAAGAATCCTATTTTCCCGGATTTTCTGATTTCTGATCGTGTTGAAGTGTATGGAAAATATGCACTGGATTCTCTGTCACTCTTGTAACACCACACTGAGGATAAAGAAACATGTGAGACACCTCTCAATTGTCTTCTCCATATTTGCAAAGAATTTCTTTTACTTTTTGAATTAGTTTGGTTGACAAGCAACTAAGTCTTTTCTGTCTCATCCTTCCCACCACATTAAATCTAATACTCTGAAAATACAGTATTACAGAAACTTATCTGCAGTCTCTGTTCTGCCCACACTTCATTTACATCTTCCTTTTGAAATACTAGCGAAGGAATCTTTGCTAGAAAATAGTAAATCTCATATGCTTAGCCAGAGGGCCTTGAATCAATCAGTCTTCCTTCCTTCCCTCTCTCCATTCTGTTTCTTTTGTTCTTCCTTCTTTCCTTTCTTTCTTTCTCTCTCTCTTCCTTCCTGTTTTTCTTTCTCATTTTCTTTTTCCTTCTGTTTCTCCCTCTCTCCTTCCTGCCTTCTCTCAGTCACTTTTGCAACTGAACTTGTGACCTTAGGAAGCTAGGTGTCTTGCTCACGGGCTGTTTTATTTTTTATTTATGTCTTATTGAAGCTTAAGACTGAGATTTTCCTGTGCGGTGCTCCACGTCCAATCACATCACGTTGCCACTTGCGGTTCTTTCTGCAGGCCTGTGCCCATCGTGGCGCTGGGTTTTTCTGCATGACGATCTGTTTTCCTCTTTGCCTGTCTTGCGTATCATCTCCCTCAATGTCAGCTTTGAACATTTTAATTTTACATTGTCTCTTATCCTCTTCAGAAATTGCCTTAAAGAAATACAATTTTATAAAAGTAAATGAACTTGTCATCACGCTCCCAGTTTAAATGCTTTTCCCACACCTTGAAAAGCTTTACACCTTACAGCACTTAAATATGTTGTGCATTTAATTAAAGGTGGTGTTTGCTGTCATTTCTGTAAGTCGTCAAGCAACAGGCTCTTAGACACAGAGTCCCCTGTTACAACACCGCTTCAATGGGAAAATCAGATTCTCCTTACATCATTGTGAATTACAATGCCTTTTCCAGGAACATAACTCATGGTAAATACAGGCACTGCTTGTAAACTTAGTGAGCTGCTCCTTCCTTTTCAGCAGTGAGGGTTAAAACAGTGGGCATGGTTTTTAGAGAATAACTGCTAAATACCTCCTGTTGGAAAGAAGAACTGTTGGAAGTTCCTGCTGGGTGGGTCTCTGGCCACTCTGAAGAGATATTGCTGGAAAAACTGCATTCTTCTTGTCCTGCTTCTTTGTGGTCTGATTCTGGATTGGCCCATCTGAAAAGTGTTTTGCCGAGACCATGTACAAGTGTCTCAGCTGAAGTAATAACCTGCAAGTGTCCGCAGAGCACAAGTTGAGCATCAACCTTCTGCGGACTGATAAATTCTAAAATAACTTTGTGAATGTTGACTTTTGGCTTGATTCGGTTTGAAAGGCATGGACCGTGCTCCGCTTCTCTTCTAAAAATACTCAAAAGACCAACTCCAGTCTGAAGTTATCATAAATGGCCATGTCAGTTATAAAATTGTGGTCCACTTCCTCCGGGGCATATTCAGGTAAAAATATTGAACTCTTCACACTAATATGAGCTAAGATTCAAGAATCTAAAAGCCAGTGAGACCATTTCTGCTTTCAACCAGCTCATATACCTAAATGAGACTTATTAAAGGGGTGAAAGATATAAGCAAACATATTTATAATAAAATAAGATAATGCAATAAGAAAAGTGTAAAGTATAACTTAGAAAGTTCTTTAAAAGTCTGGGTACACTAGAGATACATCCAGGATGGACAAAACAGACCTCACCCTCCTTATCCTGCATCCATAGATTACTCAAGGCGACATTCAACCTGTAGGGTAGAAATAAACTTTCCCCACTATTAGGGGCTTCCCAGGTGGCTCTAGTGGTAAAGAACCTGCCTGACAATGCAGGAGATGTAAGAGACGCAGGTTCGATCCCTGAGTCAGGAAGTTCCCCTGGAGGAGGGCATGGCAACCCACTCCAGTATTCTTGCCTGGATAAACCATGGACAGAGGAACCTGGTGGGCTACGGTCCATAGGGTCACAAAGAGTTGGACACTACTGAAGCAGCTTAGCACACACAGCAGTGTTACACTGGATTATGAAAATATATCGAGTCGGTGCAAATGACCTACGTGTGTAATTTAGCTTTAATTCCATGAATTACTATGAGGCTGCGGAGTGGCCATGGGCTAGTCTTCGTTTAGCCACAAGTAGAAGTTAACACAACTGATGAACATGGGGTGTTCAAACTCATATATGTACATACTTAGGCCAGAGCTGAGCCTGGGAAATCTCTTTCTACATCTTTCTTATCTGAAACAGTGTAATACTTCTTACAGTTCAATTTTAGCCAACTTAAAAAGGGAAACATTCTTTGAACTTGAGAGTCTATTTCCATTCAACCATCTGAAATAAATTCTTTCCTTTTATTCATTCAGTCTCCAAGCACTGTTCTATGAGTGGATGTCATGTTTTGTACCTGGCCCTGTGTCTCACATGTTTGGGGACCTCACTCAGCACAGGATGAAGGAAAGGTGAGTGAAAGGGTGAACGGATTCACCAGCACTGAATTTCCATGTTATCATCTCTGCAAGAACCCATCAGCTTCCTCTTATCCCCATTAGTCTGTGGCTCCCTATGAGGAGTTAGTATTATTACTAGTTAGTTATCTTCCATTCAAAGTCATGGGTAAGGCATCTAGCCCTTGAAAACAATTTTCACAAAATGTTCTTTCTCTTCTTTGCCAAAATCTCAAAGAGGGAAATAAGAGGAAAGGAAGAATTTAAATATGATAGTAAAACTTTTGTGTATGCCCTTGGTCTCCCTGGGATACGCTTGGTTGCCTTCTTTCCCCTTCTGAGCGGATAGACACAGAAAGAATTACATTTGAGGTTTTTACATGGATGAGCAACATCTGTTTTAACCTGAATGGTTCAATGTGTTTCTGAAGAACCATGTTTACAGAATTAATTTGGTTATAAATATGAGAACAAATTTAGGCTACAAATTTAACTTGTTTTTTTTCCCTAAGGCAAGCTAATTCATAAAATCTGAAATATTGTTTTGGCCATGAAGTAATCTTTCCTCTAACTTAATAAGTAAATGGAAGGAGAAAACATAATAAAGCTCAAATCACAGCAGCTAAAAAGTTAACACCTTAGTGGTGAATAGCCAAAATAAGAAAGAATGGCCTGTTGCCAGCAGGCAAAAGGTCCCAAACCTGTTAAACCTCTTTCTTAGAGCTGTAACACTTTGCTTTCAAGTTATTCAACCTTTCACCCAATAGGTTTCTTTCTGTGACCTTTGAACCATAGTTATTTGTTTAGCGTTGTGGTAATAGAGTTTGGAAATCTGAAAAACATTAAGTTAAATGTAAGGGTGTTGAGAAGGTGGAATTCTTTAAGTGAGCTGCAGAAATTCTATCTGGTAGATTTAAACTTTTTTTTTTTTTGTCTTCATTGGAGTGAGGGAAAAGAAAAATATTGTGGGTCTTTGGAAACATTATCAAAGTTTTCTTTTCTTTTTTAATAAACGGAAAGAATGTTATTGATGGTATGTATGTGTGAAGAGTGAAGAAAAGTAATGATATCTTTTAGCATCTAATTTTTAAAAAATTATAAAAGTAAAAATTTAACAGACCAGTCAAAATTTTAATTGAAGTTAGATATACTGTCAATAATCTTCAGCCTGGAAAATATACTTTAATATTCATATGATCATAATTTCCAATCTGCAAGATTACCAAATGCTCAAGATTCTTACAGAAGTTTCTCCTTCTTTGCTGTGCTTAGTTTGATGAATTTGTCTCGTTCTTCCTGCAAATGTATAGGTAGATAAAATTTAGACCCTTATATTATGATTCTTTTGAAGTAATATTAGCTGTATGTGAAACTTTGTGTTCAATTTAATAATGTTGTAATATAATTATATTAAATGTACATGTTTATTATCCCAAAATATCATGATTAAAGAGTGCAAAACTTGAGAGTTAATGTCAGTAACTTTTTCTTTACAATAGTTATGAGCATTTAGAATACTGCCCTTTCATTCACGTTTTTAGCCTCATGTATCTGTGGCCTTTCTGCTGCCAGAATTTTAGTGCTAAGACTTTTCTGGATTATTCTTAATAATTTGAAATTTAATGTCTAATGGACAAGAGAGGAGCTTCTAATTTTTTGATCAGGCAATGAGGATTGACAATGGTCAAAACTGTTATGTTATAATCTTCTGTGAAAGTAACCAAATAAAATATTTTGCAATACCTCTAGTAGTGTCAGCTTTAGAACTGTTTTTGTCTGGAATAATTTGAAGGATACGAAAGTGTTTCTGACCTCTAATATCTGTGTATCTGTCTGTCTGTCTGTCTATCTACCATCTACCTATATTCTTTTTAAAATTATTTTATTTATTTTTGGCCGTGCTTGGTCCCCGTGACGGCTCGGGCTTTCTCTGGTTGCAGTGACGGGCTCTTGGCTGCGGGGCCAGGCTTCTCCCTGCAGTGATTTCTCCTGTGATAGAGCAGGCTCTAGGGTGCCTGGGCTCAGAAGTCGAGGCATGTGGGCTCAGCAGTTGCGGCTCCCAAACTCTAGAGCAGACGCTCAGTAGTTGTGGTGCATGCACTTGGCTGCTCCGAGGCACGTGGGGCCCTCCTGGATCAAGGATCAAACCCATGTCTCCTGCATTGGCAAGCAGATTCTTCACCACTGAGCCACCAGGGAAGCTTGTACCCTTGTCTGAATCTACAGTACTCAGTCCCTTCATTTACTTACTTATTCAGAAAAAATGTGTGGAGCATGTATCCTATGACTAGTACTATGCAAAGCACTAGAGATAAAGACTCTTGAGAGTCCCTTGGACTGCAAGGAGATCCAATCAATCCATCCTAAAAGAGATTAATCCTGGGTGTTCATTGGAAGGGCTGATGTTGAAGCTGAAACTCCAATACTTTGGCCACCTCATGCTAAGGGTTGACTCATTGGAAAAGACCCGAATGCTGGGTAGGATTGGAGGCGGGAGGAGAAGGGGACGACAGAGGATGAGATGGTTGGATGGCATCACCGACTCAATGGACATGGGTTTGGATAGACTCCGGGAGTTGGTGATGGACAGAGAGGCCTGGCGTGCTGCAGTTCATGGGGTCGCAAAGAGTCGGACACGACTGAGCGACTGAACTGAACTGAACTGAGAGATAAAGACAGACAGACAAGTCTCAAAGAGCTCCGGATTAAAGCACTAAGTGTTAGTCACTCAGTCTTTGTGACTGCATGGACTGTAGCCCGCCGAGCTCCTCTGTCCATGGAATTCTCCAGGCAAGAATACTGGAGTGGTTAGCCATTCCCTTCTCCAGGAGATCTTCCTGACCCAGAAGTTAAACCCAGGTCTTCTGCATTGCAGGCAGATTCTTTACCATCTGAGCCACCAGGGAAGCCCTAAAGCACTGAAGACCTTGGTTAAATATGAAGTCAGATAGATTACAATATTAGGCCCTCTAAGGAGCTGTGGGTCTATATAGTGTACTGTCAATGATGCTAGATCTAAAGTAATGATACCTGGGCTTTAAGCCTATGGCTCGTCCCAGTTTGTACTAACTATCCAATGAAATACCTAGGATGGGTCTCTTTACTTCTCACCCTCCTCTTCAGTCAATTCTGTGTCCACAAAGTCTTAAAGGAGCCCTGGAAAAACAAAGGCATCCAGGCACTCCCCGGCACAAGCGTGCTCTTCCTTGCATTCCCACTTTGTCCTTTGTGAGCCTGCAGCCTCACGTGGGGCACACTGGTGAGATATTTGTTTAGGTGTCATTTTCTCCCATCTTCTCACCTCTGTATCCCTAGCTCCTAATGCGAGGCCAAGAATGTAGTATGAGCCAATAAATATTTAAATAAATAACTGACAGGAGCAACTAGAAGGGAAAGGAACAGTGGAAAGAGAAACACTATGAATCTGGCAGTGATTATAATCTTACCTAAAAAGATGCATTGTGTGTTTTCCATATTTTATTCTATAGTAGAAATCTTGTGCTTTGGTGGTATTTATTACTGAAGGCAGCTTTCACTGCCCATATGGCCGTGTAACTCTATTAGAGTATGCTGTCTGAATGGTTGAAGGATGTATCGAAACAGAGAACTAATGTATACACACCCAGTACCCCATGACACACATAAGAGCAAATGCTTCCCTTCCAAGTCCTCATTCTACTGGTAATTTACTGACACATGGCATCAGTTGTCTTCAGGACAACAAATAATCTAATAATCTGAAACTTGTTTGATCACCTGGATAAAACTCCCAGATCGTTATGCCTACTGACATTAAACATCTAGGTCTTCTCAGATATTGATTACATTGCAGTTTCTACACACATAATTAGTTTCACCATTTTTACAAATCTCTCCAGTGAGTTTGGTCAAACAACCAGATAAGTCATCTAAGAGATTAATTTGTCTGATGTGCTTTATGTAATGTGTGCCTAATAAATATTTGTTGAGTTAGTGTTTTTGCTGAGTTAATGAATTTGAGTTAACTAGGAAGTCTCTGAATATCAGAAATTCCATGAGGAAGGGTGACTGGGTTGTCAACTGGATATTTTCAAATGAGTTGTCTTCAGAGAACAATATCCACTCTTAAGCATGGGATAAATGTTCATATGCTGAACAAATGCACGTTATCAATTTCACAATCCATGAATGCAGATATCAATAAAATATAGAAATAAAATCCACCAACATTTCTGAGGTATATTCAGTGCTCCTAAGATCTTTGTCTAAGAATTAGGCATCCCTAAGGATTAGGAAGATAAGGTTTCAAGTTTTCATTTGTTTTAGGAACTCCTTTTTGAGTTTAATTCTTATGAACTCAACAGCAACCTCAGGAGTTAATGCTCTTGAAGGGGAGGCAATGCTATATATTCCAATTCTATCAGTCACCATAATCTATAGATGCTTCTCAATATATCATATTGACAGACTGCAACATTTGTATATATTGCTGCTTAAGAAAAATATATGCACAGGCACATAGACTTGTTGGGTGAACATGCTTCATTGTTATGGGAAAAAAAATTGCAATCCAAGCTATTTCTTATATTTTTTGTTCAAATCAATTAGAGAGCAATATCAAAGAGATTGGTATATTTGCTGTACTAGAATGATATTCAAAGTTTAAACATTACTATGTGATTTTAGTAGAGGATGAGTCTATTTATGGATTTATTGAGGGCAAACTAAGGGCAATTGTGGATTTTCTTTCTTAGATGAAAAAAAAAAATTGTCCTAGCTTTAAAGAACCATCTGTCTATCCTCTTTCCTCATGGGGTTTTAAAAATGTAGTACCAAGGAATTTCATTGATCCTATTTTACATCCCCAAGGATTTCTCAATGTCCTTTCCCAAGTATTTGCCATTTCCCATGATGCTATATCCAACTTTTTAGTACACAGTGTCCCATTCTTGCTTAATCCCACCATGCATCTATTCTTAGCCGTAGTCTTATTCTTAGCCATAGTCAGATTTTCTTCTAATGAGTGGCTTTATACTGCCCCTCCCATTAATTAGCATCATTATGAAATATGATTAAGATTATATCAAAGGAATCTACAGCTCACTGATCTTTAGAAAGTCACTTCTTAGTTGTAATTTTTTAAAGCATTCAATGCCAGTCTCAAACAGAATTATGACTTCTTCACTGAAAAATTCTAGTTTGCTTGTCTGCTAGTATTTTCATCCTCACTTTAACTTCATGTGCTTGTGGTCTCAGAGATCCTCTTTGTTCCCTACGTATATTCTATTCTACTGATATTTACTTTGTCATTGATTCCTATCAATAACACCTTGGTAACTTGTTTTCCAGAGAAGGCAATGGCACCCCACTCTGGTACTCTTGCCTGGAAAATCCCATGGACGGAGGAGCCTGGTAGGCTACAGTCCATGGGGTCGCTAAGAGTCGGACACGACTGAGCGACTTCCCTTTCACTTTTCCCTTTCATGCACTGGAGAAGAAATGGCAATCCACTTCAGTATTCTTGCCTGGAGAATCCCAGGGACTGCAGAGCCTGGTGGGCTGCCGTCTATGAGGTCGCACGGAGTCGGACACGACTGAAGCGACTTAGCAGCAGCAGCAGCAACTTGTTTTCACTTATCATGTGCTTTCCCTTTTCAACTAGATGATGTGGGTTTGGATCTTCAAGATTTCTCTATTGTTTAGACTAATCTCTTAACTGAGTCTGCCAATCTCTACTTACTCTAAGCAATTCTCTACACAGCTACCTAAAATACAGCTCAGAAACTCTCATTTTTCCAGACATGATCTGAGAAATCTTTTGGATTCCACAACATATATGAAAGCGACACCTTACCTCTTGACTTTCTAATGCAGTTTGATTCTATGGATATCTCCAACTGTACCACATACCTCTCCTGACCTTCACCCAGAGCCCAAGTTTTGTTTCTTCTTCTCCGGTGTGGATAGAGCCTGCTAAAGTTTTGAGAACTGGAAATGATCATCCATTACTGTCCTCCCTACACAGAAGATGGCTTCAGTAAGAAGCTCAAGTACATAGGAAAGATAAAAGGCTTTGCGGTTAGACAAACCTGGAGATGAGTCCCACTCCCCGTCATTTCCAAGTTATGTCAATTTAACTGGAAAATGGAGATAATCCAGCCCTTGAGTGATGAAGTGAATGTCCATGTGAAAGTATATTGTGGAAGAATGGAAGCATTTATTAATGAGTATCCTTTGTGTAATGATCAAGTTGAAGAAAAGAAAAAGAAACATTATGAGTTCTGTTGTTGACTGTGCTGTGACAGTCTGGCCAACAGGGTACAGTGGGCTGGGTCTGGTAGCCGTTTAGGCCAGTGGTTCAGAGAGGTCTAAGCTCCAGTCTGCTGCCCTAAGGGCTCCTGATTAGCAAGAGTCTTGACTTTTGTGTGAGATTTCCATGCCCTGGAAATTGTTTTCACTGCCAAATAGCTTCTCATTAGTTTTTTTCTTCTAAATAACATCTCACTTCAGATTTGCTCAGAGCAGCAGATCAAAGAAAGTGTGTGAACTTTGGCCAGGGCAGGAGGCAAAAGAAGGAAGGGTGGTGACAAAGTGAAATGCATTTTCCAAACTGATTTTGTCAGGGCTGAAGACTTGTGAAGAAAGATTGTGCCCATCCTTTTATTTCCCTTCCATTCATTAAAGTCTGCTGCTACCTGGAAAAAAAAAAAAATCTAGTCAAAAATAGAAACAGGAAAACTTTTATTTTACTCCTTCCTACAAATACAGATTGCCAAAGTAGACTGTTCCTATGAAACCTTTAGTAAGCAGAAATGGTGTAAAGCCAAGAAGCAGTTACCTTAGGACAAACTTGATAATGGATGCATAGAGTAAATCAAGACAAAGCCCAGATACTCACAGATACAGTTCAGAGCTATGGCATCTTGACACTGAGATGCTGAGTGCTGTTCCTGGGGAAGGAGCTTGGCAGTGCCACTTTCATGCTTAGGATGTGTGAAGTCTGTAATGGTTCACTGAAAAATACATATTGAACTCTGTTTTTGCTTTTTGCCTTTGTTGGGGTCGGGGGAGGTAAAAGGTAAATTCCATTTTGAGTTCTTTTGGTTATCCAAAACAAGAACTAATAAAAGTCTTTTTTAAAAAAAACAAAAACAGGAGCATTGTAAAGCAAACTTTCAAAAAGTCAGGATTATCTACTGGAATCAAAGTGAATTGAGTACTTTAACTAAAATGTATAGTAAATATGTAAGTCTGATTGGTTAAAAACACATGGAGAAATTAATTGGAATCTCCACTTATAGAGCATATATAATAATAGTGACATGTACTGTTTTGCTTTTCCAAAGTAAACGTGCTTTGTTCATTACATTTGGCCCTCATGATCCACCCTACTCATGAAATGGAATCAGTTCAGTTCAGTCGCTCAGTTGTGTCCGACTCTGTGACTCCATGAATCGCAGCACGCCAGGCCTCCCTGTCCGTCACCAGCTCCCAGAGTTTACCCAAACTCATGTCCATAGAGTCGGTGATGCCATCCAACCATCTCATCCTTTGTCGTCCCCTTCTCCTCCTGCCCCCAATCCTTCCCAGCATCAGGGTCTTTTCCAATGAGTCAACTCTTTGCATGAGGTGGCCAAAGTATTGGAGTTTCACCTTCCTTCCAATGAACACCTAGGACTGATCTCCTTTAGGATGGACTGGTTGGATCTCCTTGCAGTCCAGGGGACTCTCAAGAGTCTTCTCCAACACCACAGTCCAAAGCATCAATTCTTTGGCACTCAGCTTTCTTCACAGTCCAACTCTTACATCCATACATGACCACTGGAAAAACCATAGCCTTGACCAGATGGACCTTTGTTAGCAAAGTAATGTCTCTGCTTTTAAATATGCTATCTAGGTTGGTCATAACTTTCCCTCCAAGGAGTAAGTGTCTTTTAATTTCATGGCTGCAATCACCATCTGTGGTGATTTTGGAGCCCAGAAAAATAAAGTCAGCCACTGTTCCCACGGTTTTCCCTTCTATTTGCCATGCAGTGATGGGACCAGATGCCATGATCTTAGTTTTCTGAATGTTGAGCTTTAAGCCAACTTTTTCACTCTCCTCTCTCACTTTAATCAAGAGGCTTTTTAGTTCCTCTTCACTTTCTGCCATAAGGGTGGTGTCATCTGCATGTCTGAGGTTACTGATATTTCTCCCAGCAATCTTGATTCCAGCTTGTGCTTCCTCCAGCCCAGCGTTTCTCATGATGTACTCTGCATAGAAGTTAAATAAGCAGGGTGACAATATACAGCCTTGACATACTCTTTTTCCTATCTGGAACCAGTCTGTTGTTCCATGTCCAGTTCTAACTGTTGCTTCCTGACCTGCATACAGGTTTCTCAAGAGGCAGATCAGGTGGTCTGGTATTCCCATCTCTTTCAGAATTTTCCACAGTTTATTGTGATCCACACAGTCAAAGGCTTTGGCATAGACAATAAAGCAGAAATAGATGTTTCTCTGGAACTCTCTTGCTTTTCGATGATCCAGCGGATATTGGCAATTTGATCTCTGTTTCCTCTGCCTTTTCTAAAACCAGCTTGAACATCTGGAAGCTGGAACATTCCATCTAAAATGGCATAGGGATCATTAAAAATGAAAATGGTATTTCCCCCAAACATTGATCTCTTTATTACGATTTGACTAAACAGTTCTTTCCAATAGCAAGTACATAGGAAAATCACATTTTCTTTTGAGTAAATGTGATTTTTCAAAGCACAAAAAATATTTTTTCTAGGTATATGTAAAATTCTTATTATGGGTGAAATTTAAGACTGTTTCTGTTCAAGAGAAAATGTTTAGAAAATATAAGATCACTATGAAAATATGAACTAAAATTTTCTCATTTCCTTTCTTTTCAATTATTGGTGCATTCCTTCTGCTATATAGTGTGTATGTATATATGTGTGTGTGTATAAAATCAGAACATCCATGGTTCCTCTGTTTGTTTCCATCTAACATGTCTTGAAATATCATTGTATTTCTTTGAAATACAATGTCATTCTTTGAAAACAAGATGTTTGATGATTTCATAATTTAACATAATAATACAGTTAACTGATCTCTTCATGTTGCAAATTCAGTTTTAAAAAAAAAACATTTTTACTATTATCATGTCTTTTAGTTATTTTAAACGTTTATATTCAACTCCAGAGGCTAATGTTTTACAGTTAAACTTTTGTATCAGGGGATATAAATTAAAAAAAAAAATGTATGTGTTGTATCTAAGAACATTTTCATTTAATAAGTTCACAGTTGGCCAACAATCTCATCAGATCGTGTTTTGAACAGGTTAACATTTTTCATTCACAAAATAAACATGTAGAAAAAGATCACTGTTGTGTGAGAACGAGGAACTTCTTCAGGAAACTCTGCACATGATGATTATAACCTAGAGGAAAAGGCCAGGAGAGGAAAAGCCAAAAAACTTACCCAGGGGACTCGTGGGCACACAAGCACATGAGTTATAAGGAGTAACTGAGCATCAGGTGAATTAGGAGTGATGTAATACAATTTAAGGCCTCTCTTATATTCTCACCCCTTTCTTGGCTCCCAGATGACCAAAGAGTCTCTCATTACTCAAGCTCTTTGTTTCCTTTGGACCCAGGTTTGGTCTCCTTTATTGTTACACATTATAGCATTATCAGTACATTACACTCAGGAACTCATTGAAATCAATATGTTTGTTGGGCTAAATTCTTTAATAGCAAGATTAAACTATATATCTGCATTATCACGCATATTCAACTGTGTTGAATGAATGAATGCATTTTCTGAGTTATTAGCCACTGAAGAGTTTTCAATGACCAGAGCAAGTTGATGAAAATTTCTCACCTCTTCTAGAGTTCCTGATTCTACTTCAAGTTATCCCTGAAAAGGGATTGTTATTGTTCAGTCGCTAAGTTGTGGCCATCTCTTTGTGACCCCACGGACTGCAGCATTCTAGGATCCCCTGTCTTTCACTGTTTCCCAGAGCTCGCTCAAACTCATGTCCATTGAGTCGGTGATGCCATCCAACCATCTCACCCTCTGTTGCCTCCTTCTCCTCCTGCCCTCAATCTCCCAGCATCAGGATATTCTCCAATGAGTTAGCTTTTCACATCAGGTGGCCAAAGTATTGGAGCTTTAGCTTCAGGATCAGTCCTTCCAGTGAATATTCAGGCTTAATTTCCTCTAGGATTGACTGGTTGGATCTCCTTGTTCTCCAAGGGACTCTCAAGAGTCTTCTCTAGCACCATAATTTGAAAGCATCAATTCTTCGGCACTTAGCCTCCTTATGTTCCAACTCTCACATTGGTACATGACTACTGGAAAAACCATAGCTTTGACTATATAGAGCTTTGTCAGAGAAGTAATGTCTCTGCTTTTTAATATGCTGTCTAGTTTTGTCATAGCTTTCCTTCCAAGGAGCAAGCATCTTTTAATTTCATGGTCACAGTCACCATATACAGTGATTTTGGAGCTCAAGAAAATAAAGTCTGTTTCCATTGTATCCCATCTATTTTCCATGAAGTAATGGGACTAGATGCCATGATCTTAGTTTTTTTTTGAATGTTGTTTTAAGCGAGCTTTCTCACTCTCCTATTCACCTTCATCAAGAGGCTCTTAGTTCCTCTTTGCTTTCTGCCATTAAGGTGGTATTGTCTGCATATCTGAGGCTATTGATATTTCTCCAAGCAATCTGAAAAGGGATAGTGGGACAAAAAAGACTAGCTCCTTTGCAATTATGCTTTCTTATTTGTCTATAGAATTTCTCTTTTTATATTCTTGTTTTTTTGTTAAAAAGATAGTGCATTTGGCAAAAATTTTTTATTATAATAGAAAATAGAATCTATTAAAAAGGTTTTATGTCAGATTTTCTGGGTGGAAATAAGAAGCTACAACTTACTTTTTTCATTTGTGTTACATATATCATTTAGAGAACAATCTGACTGTTCAGAAAGTCTCCCTTATGTACAGTATCTTGGTTGAGTCACCATGATAAAGGTTAAAATCATCAGTTAAGATTTTCAAAATTCAAATTTTCTTTTAAAGTATTTATTCATTCAACTATTCACTTTTTCATTCATTCAGCATAGAAAAAATATAGTGCTTCATAAAACTGGTGAAGGGAAAAGCAAACATAATTTAATTATTTGCCTGAAGAAAATGACTCCTCATCAAAATTTTATTTTGATATTAGAATAGAAATTTGAAAATTGATAGAAAACTGAAAAACTGAGGCAGAGTGCCTATGAATCTTATACCCAGTTCTCCCTATGTTCACATCTGACCTTAGTATGATAAACGTATTACAATTAATGAATCAATTTTTATACATTGTAATTAACTAAAATTATGTTTTATCAGATTTTTTAAAGTTTTTAGCCAATGTCCTTTTTATACCAGGCTGTGACATTTTTCTCTTATAAAGCAGATTTTCCCCTGTTTAACGACCTTTCAAGTTTCAGGAGTACTGAACGTATATTTCGGGTGGCTTCTCAGGTGGCTCAGTGGTAAAGAATCTACCTGCTAGTGCAGGAGAGAGAGACACAAGTTTGATCTCTGGGTCAGAAAATTCCCCTGGAGCAGGAAATAGCAACCCAATCCCGTATTCTTGTCTGAAAAAACCCATGGGCAGAGGAGCCTGGTGGGCTGCAGTCCATGGGGCTGCAAAGTATGGGACAGGGCTGAGTGACTGAGCACTCTTTCTCTTCTGGTCGTATATTTTATGGAATGCTACTCAACTGGGATTTATCTGTTGTTTTTCTTGTGGTTAAACTGGAATTACAGGTTTTGGGTAAGAAGATAATCCAGAAAAAGTGCCCTTCTCATCACATCTTATCAAAGGCATCTGTTGTCAACGTGGCTCATCAGATTTCTCTACTGTAAAGTTATTATTTTTCCCCTCTTTTCATATTATTCTCTTTGAGGGAAAATCACTATGTATGGTACACACTAAAGGAATGGAGAGTTATGGTCCACCTCAATAAGAGTGGAGTATCACATGAATTATTTGAAATTCTTCTACTTGGGAGACTTGTCTATTCTTTTTTATTTACTTACTGACTTATTTACTTTTTGCATATTGATAGCCAATTATTCTTACATCACTTGTTGAAATCATTATCTTTTAACCATTGGATTTCCTTTGCATTTTTGTAAAAAAAGAATCAATTGTCTATATTTGTATGGGCTTATTTCTGGGCTCTCTAATTCAAAAATATCATGCTTTCAGGAATATTATAGCATTATATTAAACTTCAAATCAGATAATGTGAGTCCTCTAACTTTGCATTTCTTCCTCAGAATTATAAAAACAATTATAAATCTTTTTCCTTTCCATAAGAACTTCAGACATAGTTTGTCAATTTGTACAAAATAGTTTGCTAGGATTTTGATTCTTGATTGAGATTATACAGCATCTCTAGATCAAATTGGGTATATCTGACTTGTTAACATCACTGAATCTTTCAATTCATAAATACAAAATATCTCTCCACTTATGTAGATCTTCATTTTTTTAACTGTGTTTTGTCATTCTCTACATGTAGATTTTAGATATTTCTCATCTTCAAATATACCTATTTAATGTTATAAATCTTCCTTTCTGCTCTGCTTTCACTATATTCTATAAGTTTTGATAAGATGTATTTTATTTTCATACAGTTCAAAACATTTTTTCAGTTTTTCTGATGACTTCTTTTTGACCCATTATGGGTTTCTAAACATCCATGGATTTGGTTTATTTTTTACTGTTTAATTGCTAAAATACTGATTTCTGTTATTTTAATTTTACTTTAATTCCATGGTTGTCTGAAGATGTATTTTGTATGATTTCTATTTTTCTAAATTTGTTACTACAGGTCATTGGGGTTTTTTTGTTTTTTTTTTAAGCCAGGATTTCTGCTTCATTGGTATATTCAGTTTCAACTTCTCAGATTTGAATAACTTATCGTATTTTTAAAAATGGTGTGTTAAACATGATGCCCTTGAATAATGTTAATAAGAGCCATAATAGACAAGCAGATCATTATGGGGGCATTTGCTGTGGGAGGCGTTATAGGAAGTCAAAGTCACTGGCATGGTGTAGAGTCAAAGCCCCGAGGTATGACAGGGCACACTCTCTGAGCTGATGCTTTAACGTCAAGAGGAGGGAAGCCATGATTACATCTTCATTGTTCTTTTCATTTATGAATGGGAAATCTCATAGGTTTAGATAATCAAAAATTCTGTTTAAGGACTTGAATAAAGTTTTTGATCTGTAAAGAGCAAATTGCTTCTCAGTCTATGAGTCTGGAATGCTCTTCACCTTCAGGAAAAACATCTCAGTAATACTAGGATGCTAGGATCCTAGTAATACTAGGAACTGGAGGACACCCTTAGCTGATTGTTAGAATCTTCTCAATAATGTATTAAACACACATATTTCCTAGAAAAATCCTCATACTTTTTTCAGCCAAAATGGGATCTGGCCTAAGAATCTGTGTAGTTTAAAGATATTCAAGTGTTTCTGATGATCTGTTAAGTTGAGTTAGTCAAGACCTGAGGAATGGACCATCAGAGTAGCAAAGAAATATAATCTTTAGCAGTTCCGTGTTTAAACATGAGCTCCTATGAAAAGTCACAAAAGGAACAAAGTGTCAACTGTGGGTTGCCTCATCCAATAATAGAGATTCTTTTTCTTTTAAATTAATTTTTATTGGAGTATAATTTCTTTGAAATGTTATGTTTCTTTATACTGCACAGCAAAATGAATCAGCTATATATATACATCAGTTCCGTTCAGTCTCTCAGTCATGTCTGAATCTTTGTGACCCCGTGGACTGCAGCATGACAAGCCTCCTTGTCCATCACCAACTCGTGGAGTCTACCCAAACTCATGTCCATTGAGTCAGTGATGCCATCCAACCATCTTATCCTCTGTCATCCCTTTCTCCTCCCACCTTCAATCTTTCCCAGCATCAGGGTCTTTTCCAATGAGTCAGCTCTTCTCATCAGGTGGCCAAAGTATTAGAGTTTCAGCTTCAACATCAGTCCTCCCAATGAATATTCAGGACTGATCTCCTTTTGGATGGACTGGTTGGATCTCCTTGCAGTCCAAGGGACTCTCAAGAGTCTTCTCCAACACCACAGTTCAAAAGCATCAATTCTGCAGCGCTCAGCTTTCCTTATAGTCCAACTCTCACATCCATACATGACTACTGGAAAAACCATAGCCTTGACTAGATGGACCTTTGCTGGCAAAGTAATGTCTCTGCTTTTTAATATGCTCTCTAGGTTGGTTATAACTTTCCTTCCAAGGAGTAAGCGTCTTTTAATTTCATGGCTGCAGTCACCAACTGCAGAGATTTTGGAGCCCCCAAAAATAAAGTCTGCCACCGTTGCCCCATCTATTTGCCATGAAGTGATAGATGCCATGATCTATACATATATCCCCTCTTTTTTGGATTTCCCTCTCATTCAGGTCACCGCAGGGCACTGAGTAGAGTACGCTGTCTTGTTAGTTATCTAATTTATCCATAGTATCAGTAATATGTATGTGTCAATCCCAATCTCCCGATTCCTCCCACCTCCTCCCCCTCCCCCTTGGTATCCATATATTTATTCTCTAGGTCTGTGTCTCTATTTCTGCTTCACAAATAAATCATCCAAACTAGTTTCCCCATTGTCTCAGTTTATGCTTTTATTATAATAAGAACTGGGAAATAATTATCTCCAGCATTTTGTCATCCCTCTCCATTTCCCTGTCCAAAAAGAGGAAAACACATTTAAGGAAAGAATAAAATAGGGAAGGAAAGAGAATCCAAGCAAGTGAGTATTTATACCTTAATATATTTCTAGGCAAATGTGGAAACATTATTTCTATTTTTTATTTTGCACTTTAGGAACCCTGGTGGCTCAGTGGTAAAGCATCTGCCTGCCAGTGTAGGAGATATGGGTTCTACCCCTGGATCAGGAAGATCCCCTGGAGACAGAAATGGCAACCCCACTCCAGTATTCTTGCCTGGAAAATCCCATGGACAAAGGAGCCTGGGGGCTACAGTCCATGGGGTCACGAAGAGGTGGACATTACTGAGTGACTGAACAGCAACAAGAGAACACAATTTAGTATGAAAAATTTGAAGTTAGCAAAGGCTTCTGTAAACCCATTTTTAAAGAAGCTTTGATAAAGACATATTGCACCAATCTTTTTTTCTAAATTCCCAATATGTTGAGTCATACAGCTTATTCCATTGCTTCTCTCTGAACTTCTTAAAATGGTGAAAGATAATCACAATGGTTAATTCTTTGAAGACTTGTGAATTGGTGGACTGCAAACTAATGACATCAAGTTCTAGTCCAAGCAGTGCAGTTCCTGTAGAGCTCCTCTTAAGAGCATTTTATTTTTTTTTCAAATTAAAGTATAGCTGCTTTACAATCCTTTATTTTTCCTGTTGCACACCAAAGTGAATCAACTACACACACACACACACACACACACACATATATATATACACACACACACACACATACATCCTCTCCCTCTTTTTTTTAATTAATTAATTTTTGAGTTTACCATTGATTTGTAAAAATGTTTTAATTGGAAGATAATTACTTTACAAAGTTGTGTTGGTTTCTGTCTTACAACAATGTGAATCAGCTATAAGTATACATATAGTCCCTCTCTCTTAAGTCTCCCTACAAGCCACCCCCCAATCCCACCTCTTTGGGTCAAAACAGAGTACTGAGCTGAGCTCCCCATGCAGAACACAAGCTCCCCACTAGCTGTCTGTTTTACACACAGTAGCAGATACATATGAATTCTAATCTCATAATTCATCCCACGCCCCTCTCCCCATTGTGTCCGCACATCCATTCTCTACATGTGCGTCTCCATTCCTGCACCTTATACTTCCTTTCATTTTGGGGGTCTGAACAGTCAACTGGGTCTATATTAACTCTTTTCAAAGCTCCCCCCAAGTATTTCCAAGCCTTAGCCTTACTGTAAGGCTACTGAAGATACTTGAATGACTTCAGGGTAAAGATTCACTTCTCACAGATTCAAAGTGTAAACTAGAACTAGAACTTTGTAGGATGAATAAAGCAGTGAAAAACAAAATGCTTTCCAGGTGTTTTAGCCATCAATCCTAGCTTCCAATCCCATCCCTCCCTCCTGATTATACTCATGGAGGGTTGTCTTAAAGGAGGCATATATAGGGTTTCTTTTTTCAAAGTTAGATGATTGCTACTCTTCTAAATAATAGGCAAGAGAATTCTGAGTCATTCAACAAAGTGCTGGTGACCAAACTCTCTTGGCAGAGGGGAAAAGCACTTTCATGCTCTCTTTTTCTCTCACTTTGTAAAAAGTGACTCTGATCCAGCTGAAATCTGGGCAAAGATTGTGTGTGTGTGTGTGTGTGCGCGCATGTGTGCACACATGTGCAGCCTACGTTTCTCTCTTTTTTCTGGACAGCCTCCAATTACACAGTCTTGAAGGCTGGTATCATGTTCCCCTTCTTTCCTTCTTATTTCTTCCATCCTGATAGCGAGATTTCTCTGTCCCCTCTTCTTTCTGTGGTTCCCAGAGAGGGACATGAGTTTTCAAAGTGTCAAGGCAGGGTAAATGCTGATGTATAGGCCACAGTTGTTTCTCTGAAAAGGCCTTCAGAGTCCTCCCCTCTCCTCTGTTCCCTTCAAGTTGGAATGATTCATCAGCTGGCCTTTAGCAAGAAAAGAGGCTGGCCTGAGGTCTTGGGCCTTTGACCTCCGTGAAGAGAAAGGTTACACCAAGCGCAACTGTGCAAGGGCCAGAGCAGCAGCCACGGGCATAGAACCCCGAGGTGGGGGCGCCAGGCCCGGGGAGGGGGCTGGTGGGAAAGAGGGGGAATTCAGCAAAGTGAAGAGTCTATTTCTAAGAGACTCAGTGGATCAGCTGACAGCCGGGGTCAGGGGTCATATTTATGCTTGATTCCCTGAACATGTTACAGTAACATCTGCTTGTTATCGGTCTTGAGGGAGCAGGCGTGGGGACCATGCGCTCTGACCTCCTTCTATAACAGGAGGCGGGAGAAGAGATTAGGGGTCCCTATTAATGTTTGTGTTAGACTTAATGCCTCCCCCCTCTCCTGGGCCTGATTTGTCAGCTTTCCCCCTTTTCTTTTTGTCATCTTGCTAAATATTTAAATGAGCCCCGTTGTTGTCAGTGGTAGAGCATTAGAAATGGCAGAAAAGAAAGTTAGGTTTCAATTAGAGGGAAATCTTGGTAAAAAATATACAGTGAGAAAGAGAGAGAGAGAAAAAAAATCAACAACCCAGGAGATTCCTCACAAGCAGGAATCAAATTGTTTCATAGAAACTTCTCGGTTTTGGACGTCATCATACATAGAATAAAAAAATCGGTTGTAATTGTGTTCTGTCACCTTCTGCAGAAAAATTCCTGACAAGAAAGGTGGTTTGGTCATTCAGTTACCAGGGAATTCTAACTTTAATGCATGATTTGCCTCAAGGTTGGTGTCATCAACTCAAAACAAGGACAGAGCCCACCATTGGAGCGGGAGTTGAGGGTGGAATAGTAATTCTTCTCTTTGATTAACCTTTTTAACTTGAGTCACTTTTGTGACTTTTCCACAAATTTCCCTAAAAAATGTTTCCTTCTGTCACCAATGAATCACAGCTTTTCCATGCAAATATTTCCCCATCTCCAATTTCTCTGGCAAAACTAATAATCCATGGAAACATAAAGCAATTTCTGAAAATCAGGCTGAAAAAAGAAGAAAATGCACTGAGCTGCTAAGTTCTTTTTTCTTCATTTTCTGAAACAAAAAAACAAACAAAAAAAAAACACTTGCTGTATTCCTACTGACTTCTAGAGGAAACAATTATCTATGATCTTGTGTTTCCAATTTCCATGATTTTTGTTCAGAAGTTTCTTCTGGAAGGTCTCAGGTTAGTTTTGTAAAAATCTCTTGGTCCGCTGTAGATAGAGCATACATAATTGATACCTAGTAGATGCCTTAACCACTTATGTGACATTTTGTTTTAGCCTCAAGCCTTACATGGAAGGAATAAAATTTGGGAGTGAGGGAAGAGATTGGACATAGAGGATATTATTTTTAGCTTAAAAAAAAAAGAAAGTTAAAATAAGCAAATGTAATTTCATGGAAGGCAGCCACCTCTGGGGTTCAAGTCCATGGCAAAGTTCACACAGTCCAACTTCCATGTAACTGTATGAAAACAACATGTTTGCTGTTTATAAGGAATTGCTTTGGGGAAACCAGCTTTAAAGAGGAGGATAGATTGCTCTGAGGAAAACTGGATGTGAGTGGATGGGGTCTCTTTAAAGGTAAGGGCTTAGATGTATGTGTGTGTGTGTGTGTGTGTAGTGGTAGTGGGATGGGTGATGGGAGTTGCTGTTCAAAACCACTTTGTGATTATAAATAATAAAAAAAAAAATTCAATCGGAAGTGCGTTCTGCCAAACTGGACAATAAAGCTCCTAGCAGGGCATTGAGATTTTCTTAATCAGGGTCAGACCCACATGCATAAGGCCAATGAGTTCAGTGGGAAAAAACGACTCTTCTTCCCCGTTTTTTTTCCCTTTCCTTTTTTCTTTCATTTGGAAGGGACCCCCTCATAAACATGCAGAGCAATTTTCCAGTACATTAACCCAGGAGGGATCCTCTCTCTGTCGGCTCAAGAGACAGAGAAGTTGAGAACCAGGGTGAGGGGAAGATGGATGAGCCTGGGATATAAGAGAGGGCAGTTTTTCCACTGTCCTGCCCTGTACACCTAGGACAAAGACTTCATTGACTGCCATGCTTGACATCAGCCTCATAAACTAGTAGTCAGGCACAAAGGGTCTGACACTTGAAAGTACAAGTCCCTGCCTTCTTTCTATTGCAGCTGTGCAGGGGGGTTGGGCCTAACAGTGGTGCCCCTTTGTCAGCCCACAGGACAAGAGGTGAAGATAAATAGTATTGACTTTAAGGTAGTCACCCAATCTTGCTATTTCCCCAAAGACAACACTTCCTCTCAGGCCGCACATCATGGCCCCAGAAGATATAGCCATCTTCCCTTTGGCCAGGGAGCTAGGGTAGAGTTGGACTGGGTAGCAATGAGGGTGCAGAGTGGACATGTAGCTGGAGGGAAGGGGAGAAGACAGGAGCAAGTACAGAGTTGTGGGATCTGTTCCTTGTCCTCTGTGAGGAGGTGGTATGGTTTTCATGCATTCCAGCTTGGTCACAGTGGTTTCTTTCATTCTCTTGGGATCCCCAGGAATGGTCCTAGAGGGGAAAAAACAAATGAAGGAAGCAAGACTGAAAACAATGTACGTTGATATTATCCAAAAGATTAAAAAAAAAAAGCAGCAGCTCACATTGGTATCTCTGATTATCACAAGACCAGACAGCACAATACTTTTCTGGGAACATTTTGGCAATAAAACTTTAGAGCAAGCACATAAGTTGAATGCAATCATTTAAGAATCATATGTGCTGAAGGCAGGGACACAGCTGTATGATTTGTTGGGATTTGATTGTTGCAATCGCTAGGTTTTTTTATCATTTTCTTCATCATTAGTTTTTACTTGATGCATTTTATTTATTTTATTTGCAGCAGCAGAGATAAACTGTTTTGTATTATTTTTATCTGTGTTAGAAGAGAGGGGATTTGAAATCCAGAACACCGAACCCATTTGGATTTGAAGGCTTGTGTGCTGTGCTTAGTTGCTCAGTCGTGTCCGACTCTTTGTGGCTCCGTGGACTGCAGCCCACCAGGCTCCTCTGTCCATGGGGATTCTCCAGGCAAGAATACTGGAGTGGGTTGCCAAGCCCTTCTCCAAGGGATCTTCCCAACCCAGGGATCAAACCCAGGTCTCTCACATTGCAGGCAGATTTTTTACTGACTGAGCCACCAGGGAAGCTCTTGATGGCTTATGACCAAGTTCAACTGCTTAGAGATGATCACTCTTCCTGGGTGTCTCTCTAGACCTTATGAATGCAGGATGCTGTTTCAGATGTCTTTTCACCCTCTAAAGAGGCTCATCAGATGATGATTTATGAGCCATCCTCGATGACAAGCATCCATCTCAAGTTAAACCTCTTGTCTTCAGAGTGGACTTAAGAGTCTCAGAGCAGACCGGTTCTAAAGAGCTCTCCAAAATATTTTATGTGCACAGAGAGAAGGGTGTGGCAGCTCAAATCCCTACAGGTTCCATGTTCAAGCTGAAGAAAGATTACAGTTAGGATGTGAATGCCAGAGGGGAGTTCCATTTAAACCCTAACAGTGGAACTCAGATCAATCACACATTGGCTGGTTTATAAAATCTAGCTTCCCTTCCCTTCCCATTGCCTTTTCAAAGTTTCTCAGTTTAGAGCCTCCTTCTATTGACAATGCCACTTGGCATCATTTGAGAATATATCCTTTATCCAAGTTATTTCAAGAACTGTGTTCTCTAAAACTGTGCTATAATTTCATTTTAGAGAACACTGCTTGAGGCTAAGATGTAAAGAGATCACATTGATGGGAAACTGAGATTAGCTCCTTTCTATGAATCCTTTAAGTAAACATATTTACTCTAAAAACTAATAGTTACAAGTTGAGAAACAAGTTTCTTGAAAATAGAGGACATATTGACTAGCTTCCATTCACATTCATTTAACCTCCTTTTTAAGGGAGTCCTGTAGCTGATACATGTCATGAACTTAGAATATCTGTTTTGAACTTAATCCACCTTTGAACAATTATTTGGCAATAATTTTGTGCATGTGTGTTCAGTTGTGTCTGACTCTTTTGCGATCCCACGGACCATAGCACACCAAACTCCTCTGTCATGGGATTCCCCAGCCAGAATACTGGAGTGGGTTGCCATTTCCTCTTCCAGGGGATATTCCTGACCTAGGGATTAAACCTGAGTCTCCTGCATTGGCAGGCAGATTCTTTAGCACTGAGGCACCTGGAAAGTCCAGCAATAATTTTGACTTCTTGATAAAAGCATTATGTCTTGAAGGAGGTGGATTTCATTCACTGCCTTTTGTTTTCACTTCTAGAATTCCTAAATTCATTATTTCCAGGATCTAGTCATGTTCACTTACACTTCAATAGAGCCTTGATTGTTTCCAGAAACCTACAAGTTATCTCAGAGCGACACTTCTATTTTCGTATCTCAGAGATGGTTTATGGGGAAAACTGCAAGGTGAGCATAATTTTGTCTCTCTGCTTCTGCCTAATGCCCCCTTCCTCTTCCCAGAGCCATTGGAGCGTCATTTCTCTGGGCTCTTGGATATTCCTCTGGGGTCTCTTCATCCTTAACCCTCCGGACTCCCAAACTGACATTCTGCATAGAACATCATTTGGCAACTCTCAGATATGAAGTGCTAAGCCTCCTTATAGCAGGAAAAAAATAAAAAAGCTGAACAGAAGCAAAGAGAAACCTAGTTTGTAGTTATAGGAAAGAAAAGTGTAGGTAATGTCTAGGGGATTTTCATGGGATGATGAGATGTGAACTACTGGGAAATTTGTTTCATTTTCTGTGTCTGTTTTTGCCTCTTCTAGGGCATTCTTTTCCAGAGAGTACATTGTTTCACAGGTTTTCATTGCCAAAATTCTGAAATAGAGATTGAACATTCTAAGCAGATCTTCTCAAAAGCAGCAAAGTGATTAGCCTTGACTCTCCTTTTTCCCTGTGCTATCCATTTTATTTCTATCTCTTGACTCAAAACACAGAAGGAACTTTCCATTAGAGGTTATCTGTCAAACCCTAGGGTAGGGAATATCTCTTAATGTTTTCTTCTGAGTCTCTTCTTCCTGAGAGGCAACAACTTTGTGGGGAAAGCTCATGAATTGGGTGCTTGGAAGGCTTCCGTTCTAGTCTAATCTGGTCCAATCTATGGTCTCTTCACTGAACTTGGACACTCATTTCACCTCCCTCAGTTTTCTTATCTGTAAGATGGACAAACTACACATATCTGTGTGATTGTTTTCGTTCTTTCTTGCTTGTCCCTTCTATTCTAACAGTGGACTGTATTTTTTCCCCACTGTAATTATGGGAAATAAGCATGTTTAAACAAATAAGTGAACATTGAAAAATATAATCTCAATTTTAGTTATTGTTGGTATCACAACTGGGAAGATCCATGAATTTGATGTATATACATGACCAAGCATTTCCTCTCTTCTTTATTTAGACCTGGGTCATGCACTTGGAATTGATATGTTGTGGGAGTTTTTCTTAGTTTTGGTTGAGGACACGTGGTTTTGTAAACACACCATTAAAAGCAGACTTGCTGGGTGGAGACCCTCGCATGTGGTGGTCCCATGGGATTCAACGACTGGCCTGGCTTCCCTAGTCTGAATCAGAGTTTAAAAATTCTTTTAAATAAACATTTGTGTTCTGCCTTGTCCAAGGTCTTTCTGACAAAAATATATTTTTATTTGCATACTATTTGACATTTATTTTAGGTAAAAGGTCTATTTCAGCCCATTTGTGTTTATGCTGATACAAGCTGTGGGCTACCTCCTCCCTCGGGTGTGTGTACTGGGAGCTGGGCTGAGCCAGAAGGCCTACTTTGTCTCTCACTAACTTTGTCTCCTCGAGCTAGACTGTGGCTTCAAGGAAAAGAAAGAGAACTCTCTCTGTGCAAAGCACAGTGCAGGTCCCATACCCTGTATCCTTGTAGAATCAAGGCCAAGGAAATATGAACAGGGTGAAGTAAGTCATAAAGAGCAAAGCAAATATTACATATTAACTCATATGCATGGAATCTAGAAAAATAGTACAGATGATCTTATTTGCAAAGCAGAAATAGAGACACAGATGTAGAGAACAAAGATATGGACACCAAATGGGGAAAGGAGGGATGGGTTGGGTTGGGAGTTTGGGATTGACATGTATACACTACTATGCATAAGACAGATAATGAGAACTGACTGTATAGCACTGGAAAATCTATTCAGTGCTCTCTGGTGACCTAGATGGGAAGGAAATCCAAAAAAAGAGGGGATATATGTATTCATATAGCTGATTCACTTTGCTGTACAGCAGAAACTAACACAACATTGTAAAGCAATTATACTCCAATAAAAAAATTTTAAAAAGGAAAAAGAATGGCTGCCTTGGTTTTGTCCCTCTTCTCCTTAATGTTGGCCCAAGGGAATTCTGTTAAGAGCCTGTGAATACCTATCTTGATAGGTATCAGCATCTTGATACTGAACTTACAAGGACATGGGTCACTTGCATTAAAGGGTTAATTGTTGTTTCTAACCCTCTAACTTTGCTTTCCCCTCAGTGATTCAACCTCATTTGACAGACTTAGTAAACATGTCCAATTTGATGACCTGTGAACCTCAAACTCCACCTATGTTAAACTCACTTCCAGTCTCCCCTTAGAAAAGCAGGCTCTGCTTTCTCTTTCATTTTCCCATTTCTATAACTATCATTGCTTTTGTTATCCAAACTCAGAAATGTAGCTGCATCTCTGATTTTTTTTTCCTTCTCTTTTCCTCTTGCTCCCTATGTACCAGCAGCGATTTGCTCCTACTGAGTCTTCTTGCTTCTACATCCTGATTCTATCCTATTTCTGTGGCCCTGTTTAGTTGAGGCTCTCAGATATTCATTGCTAAATTACTGCAGTAACACCCGAAGTGAGTTTTTTTTCATCGTTTACCTAATGCACTCCTCCATTCCAGCCACCTCTCTTCTATGTATGTTAAAGTGATTTGTGCCTCAATCTAGTTTTCTACCTAGAAGGAGATAGTTTTTGTTCCCTTGTACCTTTCAGCTCACATTCTTCAGCAAGTCTGCCTTGATTTCTCTAGAGGTGAGTGAACAAGTACCCTCTGGGTACCAATTGCACCATTAGTCTTTATCATATACTTCATTATTCTCATTTGAGAAAACACATAAAATACCTATTGTAGCTTTCTAGAAGCTGTTTGAATTGTGAACAAGATGGTATGAAGTTTACAAATCTGGTCAGGAAATTCAGTAGAGAGGTCGGTGGTAATAATAAGATGGTGACACTCTCATGTGCTAGGAAATATTCGAATCATTTATTGTCATTGACAATAAATGTCCTTTTCCACAGGACTGAGAAAGATGACAGTGCTGACAATAACCCTATGAGGCTGTTACTCAGTATTCCATTTCACAGATGTGAAAACAGAGGTGCAAACAGGCTCAGTCCCATGAAGAACAAGTCTTAAAAAAATGATAAAGGATTATGAAAGCCTGGCAGGAGAGATGACTCCTGTCCAGTTTAACTAAACGTTATGAAGGAGGTTTAAAGGAAGAAGAAAGTGATTTGGCATTTTCCATGTAATTAATTAGAAATGCTCCATCTTTCAGTCTAATATTGTTGTAGTTCTATGAGTTCATCTCTGCACTCCTTATTGGATGGGTCACTCCTTCAGTTCAGTTCAGTTGCTCAGTCGTGTCCGATTCTTTGCGACCCCATGAATTGCAGCACACCAGGCCTCTCTGTCCATCACCAACTCCTGGAGTCTACCCAAACCCATGTCCATCGAGTTAGTGATACCATCCAACCACCTCATCCTCTGTCGTCCCCTTCTCCTCCTGCCCCTAATCCTACCCAGCATTAGGGTCTTTTCCAATGAATCAACTCTTAGCATGAGGTGGCCAAAGTATTGGAGTTTCAGCTTCAACATCAGTCTTTCCAATGAACACCCAGGATTGATCTCCTTTAGGACGGATTGATTGGATCTTCTTGCAGTCCAGGGGACTCTTAAGAGTCTTCTCCAACACCACAGTTCAAAAGCATCAATTCTGCGGCGCTCAGCTTTCTTCACCATCCAACTCTCAACATCCATACATGACCACTGGAAAAACCATAGCCTTGACTAGATGGACTTTTGTTGGCAAAGTAATGTCTCTGCTTTTAAATATGCTGTCTAGGTTGGCCATAACCTTCCTTCCAAGGAGTAAGCGTCTTTTAATTTCATGGCTACAATCACCATCAGCAGTGATTTTGGAGCACAAAAAAATAAAATCTGAATCACTCCTTAGGACAGATATTAATTCTCTTTGTTTTCTCCACAGCATCTAACCCAGTGTTTTTCATATAGCAGCTGTATGTTGATAGATGCTTAATTACCTTTTGTTGTCTTGAGCACAGAGATGCTGCATTTCAGGGTCTTTTTTTATTGTTGTTTTGTTTTCTCACTATTTCTAGATATATATACTGATTTAATCATTTATTTTGATTTTGGAGAAATAAATTACTTAGTGTATATACTGTGTATATGCCTATATAGATTAAATAGCAATGGCATTTAAATTTTTGATTAATTTCAAGACAGAATACTTTTGAATCAGTTTTCCTTCAATCACCTTAATCAAATTTTTGCAAGTAAGAATGGATTTACAACATAAGGAATTAAGGCTAGCATAAGTGAGCCAATGTTGTTGTTCAGGTGCTGAGTTGTGTCTGACCCTTTGTGACTCCATGGACTGCAGCACAGCAGGTTTCCCTGTCCTTCACTGTCTCCCAGAGTTTGCTCAAACTCATGTCCATTGAGTCAGTTAGGCCATCCAACCATCTCATCCTCTGCTGCCCCCTTCTCCTCCTGCCCTCAATCTTTCCCAGCGTCAGGATTTTTCCCATTGGGTTGGCTCTTTGCATCAGGTGGCCAAAGTATTGGAGCTTCAGCTTCAGCATCAGTCCTTCCCATGGGCCAATATCAGTTACTAAAGACTTTTCACAGAACGAGTGACGTTCCCTAGAGCTTCTCATTCTGGTAGTATGTCCTTTCTAATGTTCCAGTGACTTTCTCACAGGGTTGTTGAGAGGATTAAATGTAACAAAAAGTTAATTAGAAAAGAAAAGAGTTTAACACATAGTCATTTCATATTTGTTACATGTCATCATCATCATCAGCAGTATTATCTTCAACGCTGTTATCAGCTTCATCGTCTTCATCACCACCATCCTCATCATCAGTGTCACCATCATCAGCATCATCCATCATCGCCACTCATCTGTAAATGTCATTGACTCTCAGTGACCAAAATTACAACCATGGTTCTAGTATTAATGTGATACTATGTTGGGCTGAGTGATCTTAGTAAAGGACTTACAATACCAGACTCAGGTAATTTTCCCAGAGCAAAGACTTTGTTGTACTTTATTAATATACAACTAAGAATCATTGCTTCTCATGTATCACATATGACTTTCTTCTGTGGGAGGGTGAGCTGCAGTGTCTTCTGCTTAATGAAATTATCTGTGACTCCCTACATACTCTCACCTCCAAGTTGACCCTTATTAGCGTCCTTCATGGAGAAGGCAATGGCACCCCACTCCAGTACTCTTGCCTGGAAAATCCCATGGATGGAGGAGCCTGGTAGGCTGCAGTCCATGGGGTCGCAAAGAGTCGGACATGACTGAAGTGACTTAGCAGCAGCAGCAGCAGCAGCAGCAGCATCCTTCATCCCCAAATGGATTCACTTACAGGCCATTCAACAAATAAATACATTTATGTTTAAGTTCATTTTAAAGTTTACTAGCAACTTATAGCTTTGAAATTTCTAAAATGAAGCTGAATTTATGGTCGACCAGACAATTTTTTTGTTAAACAAATCACACATCCTTTAAACTAAATGCAACTGAAAATTATGCAAAAAAAGAAACTATTTGTAATTTAACTGAAAAATAGATTTAAGGTAAGATCTATTTTGCTGGTGATTCATTTGTCCTTTCCAAGGGCAACTAATACATATTTAAATAAAAGAAGTGATCTGTTGAATGATGTCTATTGCAAACAGTCTTGTCCAGAAAGTTTCATGTTCAGAAATATTAATTTGACTTTCTTTTCTGATATCATCTGAAATAAAAATAATGTAAACGGTTTTAGATGTAGACACTATTATCAAGGACACAATTCCTTTCAGCTTGACTTCCCTGAAATTCACATTTATTACTAGTTAAATTATTGGCTACCATAAAAATAATGTAAAAAATAAAGAGAAAATTTAAATGTATGTCTGAACATATGGGTTGCTAACACCGAATTTGTTGTTTTTTATATCTGATCTATCCTAATGTTCTACAGTTACAGAATTACTTAGTATATAACCTGCAATTATAATATACGTCCACATAGCTTGTTAACAGAGAAAAGTAAAAATGTTTAAAAGATTATTTTTACCTTCCAAATTTCCCCCACTCACCTCCTCTCAAGCGATAGTTTAAAAAATCCTAAAAATACTTTGAAGTTTACAAAGAATTAAAAATCAGTGTGACAGGTAACAGAAGTTTTCCTAGTCCATCATTCATCATAAAAATTTAATTAAATTAGGAATTTGTGAGTAAAATATACACACTATAGTGGTTCATAACACTGTACAGGATATGGTGATCAAAACCATTCCCAAGAAAAAGAAATGCAAAGGCAAAATGTTTGTCTGATGCGGCCATACAAGGGGAAAAGGAAAGATATATCTATCTGAATGCAGAGTTCCAAAGAATAGCAAGGAGAGATAAGAAAGCCTTCCTCAGTGATCAATGCAAAGAAACAGAGGAAAACAATAGAATGGGAAAGATTAGAGATCTCTTCAAGAAAATTAGAGATACCAAGAGAATATTTCATGCAAACATGGACTCAATAAAGAACGGAAATGGTATGGACCTAACAGAAACAGAAGATATTAAGAAGAGGTGAAAAGAATACACAGAAGAACTATACAAAAAAGATCTTCATGACACAGATAACCATGATAGTGTGATCACTCACCTAGAGCCAGACATCCAGGAATGTGAAGTCAAGTGGGCCTTAGGAAGCATGACTGCGAACAAAGCTAGTGGAGGTGATGGAATTCCAGTTGAGCTATTTCAGATCCTAAAAGATGATGCTGTGAAAGTGCTGAACTCAAGATGCCAGCAAATTTGGAAACTCAGCAGAGGCCAGAAGACTAGAAAAGGTCAGTTTTCATTCCAATCCCAAAGAAAGGCAATGCCAAAGAATGCTCATACTACTGCACAATTGCACGCATGTCACAGACTAGCAAAATAATGCTCAAAATTCTCCAAGCTAGGCTTCAACAGTATGTAAACTGAATACTTCCAGATGTTCCAGCTGGATTTAGAAAAGGCAGAGTAACCAGAAATCAAATGGCCAACATCTGTTGGATCATTGAAAAAGCAAGAGAATTTCAGAAAAACATCCACTTCTGCTTCATTGACTATGCTAAAGCCTTTGACAGTGTGGATCACAACAAACTATGAAAAATTCTTAAAGAGATGGTAGTACCAGACCACCTGACCTGCCTCCTGGGAAATCTGTATGCTGGTCAAGAAACAACAGTTAGAGCCAGATATGGAACAACTGACTGGTTCCAAATTGGGAACGAATACGTCAAGGCTGTATATTGTCACCCTGCTTATTTAACTTCTATGCAGAGTACACTATATGAAACGTCAGACTTGGTGGAACACAAGCTGGGATCAAGATTGTTGGGAGAAATATCAATAACCTCATATATATGCAGATGACATCACCCTTATGGCAGAAAATGAAGAGAAACTAAAGAAACTCTTGATGAAAGTGGAAGAGGAGAGTGAAAAAGTTGGCTTAAAACTCAACATTCAAAAAATGAAGATCATGGGATCCGGTCCCATCACTTCATGGCAAATAGATGGGGAAACAATGGAAACAGTAACAGATTTTATTTTGAGGGGCTCCAAAATCACTGCAGATGTTGACTACAGCCACGAAATTAAAAGACACTTGCTCCTTGGAAGGAAAGCTATGACCAACCTAGACAGCATATTAAAAAACAGAGACGTTACTTTTCTGACAAAGGTCCATCTAGTCAAAGCTATAGTTTTTCCAGTAGTCATGTGAGCATTGTGATGTGAGTGTTGGACCATAAAGAAAGCTGAGCACCGAAGTATTGATGCTTTTGGACTGTGGTGCTGGAGAAGACTCTTGAGAGTCCCTTGGACAGCAAAGAGATCCAACCAGTCCATCCTAAAGGAAATCTGTCCTGAATATTCATTGGAAGGGCTGATGCTGAAGCTGAAGCTCCAATACTTTGGCCACCTGATATGAAGAACTGACTCATTTGAAAAGACCCTGATGCTGGGAAAGATCGCAGGCAGGAGGTGAAGAGGACGACAGAGGATGAGATGGTCAGATAGGGTCACTGACTGAATGGACATGAGTTTGAGTAAGCTCTGGGATTTGGTGATGAACAGGGAAGCCTGCCTTGCTGCAGCCAGGGGTCTCAGAGTTGGACTTGACTGAGCAACTAAACTGAACTGAACTGAATGAATAAGGGCCTACTGTATAGCACAGGTAAATACACTCAATATCTTGTAATAACCTATAAAAGAGGATGTAAAAAAAGAGAAGTGGACGACAGAGGATGAGATGGTTGGATGGCATCACCAATGCAATGGACATGAATTTGAATACAATAATTGCAGTGTTTATATTCAGATTATCTAAATATTGTTTGATCTGTAAAAAATAGTTATTAGATAAGTTAGAAATGCAAACTTTATTTTGGGGGGAAGGTGGATTTTTAAATGACTTAACACCTTCAAAGTACCTGTTTATTAGCAGTGACTATGGAACTGCATCTCATTCCTTGTAGAACCACAGAGATTCTGAAGTATAAACTTTTGCAGGGGACATTTTTCTTGTCATTCCCAGGGTTACAGCATGGATTTTAAATATTGTTCTTAGCTTTTTAAGCTGTTTGCACTCTTCACCAATCAATTCCATTTTTTAGCACCATTCCCCCAGCAATTAGTTCTAAGAATGAAATATTTTACCTTATTAACATTTCATTTGACTATCCAGCTTCATTGTTTGAAAACAAATTGAGCATATCTAGGATGAATTTAACAAATTTTGTCTTTAGAAAACAAAATTATATTCTGGATTCACTGTGATTGTGTCAGCACTAAATTACACTGGAAGTTTTACAATAGGGCATTAAATTCACCTTCAAGTTGTATGTTAAAATATCCTTCCCCAAATAAGTAATCCTTAACTTGTGAATTCATGAGAGAGTTTTGAAGTATTTTTGAAAAATTAGGGAAAAGGGAAGGAGCTCCATCTTTCTGCTTGTAACTCCAAAGAGTTGGTCTTGAAAAATCAAAATGGATTTGTGTAAGATATACCAATGTGCTTACTGGGGTAACCATGTCCTCATCTTACTCTAAAGGAAGATTTCTTTGTTATAACACATCAACCTACAGCCAACCATTTGGTTATCACTAAAGTACAAGTACTTGAGCAGTCATTGAGATGAGAAAGCCTAATAAGAATCAACCGAAAATTAGATTTTAACACAAACATGCCCTCCATCACACATGGTAACAGAACACAGAATGCATTACAGAAGAGCCTTGTCTCTCATGTGATAGGAAGGTGCTGGAAGAGGAAACACTTTTGCATTTATTCACACCCCAAAATGTCCTGTATCAGGGAATTCACTCCATCAGAGAAGAACGATTTCTATCCTCATTTGTGTTTGAAACATGAAAACAACATAACAGCTGCGTACTGCATTGAATAAGGAAGATCCACATGCATTTAAATCACTTATATCTTACTTTTTTATGATGCAATTGTGAATTATGTTCCTTTTGCATCTGTAATTAGAGGGCAGAACAGATGGCGAAGGCTTCGTTTAAAGTGATGTGTCCATTAAAATAACCTATGCTGCCAAATGATTGTTCCCTATAACAGGGTATTCATTCACTATGGCAGGCACTTTGCTGTACTGAAATATGTTGCAAAGGCCCCTGGACTATACATGACGCTTATTATTTTTAAGGGCTTTCCAATAAAAGGGTTCACTGTAGCACAGCTAGCTTTGTACCTCATTTATCTTGCGAGCATATGTTTTACTATATTGTTCTAATTAAAAAGTGACCTTGTATATAATGATCAGAACTCAGTGCTGAAAATGATTCATATAGGAGCTGGGGATATGAGAAGACAGTCCAAGCCATATTAAACCGGGCAGTGAGGCAAGGGGGTAGGGCAATCTCTTCTTGCACGTTACTTGGAGATGATTTTTAAAGAGGGAAAAAAAATTAAACAAGGGAAAAAAAGGGTAAAAAAGTCATCATAAGATTTGGTTCAAAGATGCTCGTATGAAGTTTAATTATTTTACATCTGGCCAAAGCATCCTGACTTCTGTGTTGTTTAAAGCTATGAAAGATGCACTTTGTTTTGCTTTGCTTGGTCAAGATTGTTGGAACTTTTTGGCACGTCAGATTATAATCAGCCATAATAATAAATCCTGTTGAAATTTCAGTTTTGTCAGCTTCTGAGGACAAAAAAGAGCTTTCAAATACCACTTCACAGAATTCCCCAAATTTTACAAAATAGTTATTATAATTTCCGCATTATGAAGCTAAAGACAGTTTCAAAGAGATTAGGAGAGCAGCCTGACTCATCCACTGGTAAAAACATCTAAAAAGAAAAATTTTGGAAACAATAGAAAAAACATTGAAAACAACAGATGAAAATATAAATAGCTTCTTTATGTAATTTATGGAGAAAACATTTTATAGGTAAAAATTGGTGAAAAAAGTCAAAAGCACATGTTACAAATTTCACAAATGAAATAAAAGTGCACACATCTAACTGAAGGAATTGTTTGTAACCAGTATGAAAGGAACTGTCACCCTTGATATGTGAAGAACTCACACAAATCAATAAGAAATTACTGAGACTCAATAGGAACATACTACAATGTAAACTATCTGTTAATAGCAGAAAATACAAATAGTTTACAGATAGTTTACAGCAGAAAATACAAATTACTAATTAAAATAAAAAATAAGTTCAACTTAATTTGCAATCAAACTCTTTTAAAATAAATAAAAAGAAGTACCATTTTCAACTAATATTAGGAAGGCTTTTAAAATGTTCATGCCCACTTCTTGGGAAGTTTCTGTAAGAAGGTCTTTGTGGTGATGCTAACTTGGGTCAGAAAGATATTTCTGAAAAGTGTTTGAATAATTTAGGTCAGGAATATTAAAAAAAAATGTGTGCGTTTTATCTATTACTTCTCCAAGTCAATGCTAAGGGATCAAGCAGAAATGTGGCAAAACTTTGTGCACTTGGATTTTAATTATAATGTTATTTATTGAATTTTTAAAAAATGTAAAAATCACCTAATTATCAATACTCTGGTAATAGTTTGATAAGTTTTAATATTTTTATCCCCAAATACTTTAGCATTAAAAATAATGTTCTTAAAATCTGAGTTCTGTTTGCATTCAAGGAAGAAATCTTGCCATCAGGGATTTATTCCGAAATTCATTGTGAAAATTCCCTTCTGGTAGACCAAATTCCATCTCTCAGGGAGCCTCGTCTTAATTTTGGATAATCAATAAGAGATTCTCATACTTTGGCAGTTTTTTCTCTACCCGCTTTTTTGCGAGTAGTTAATGGTCTGTGAATACCGTTTAAGAAACACCAAGGGAGTACACCATTAAGGGGAAATCTTCAGGGAACCCTTTCATAGGGAGAAAGTCTTTGAATAATACAAATATTTACCCCTAAATAATTTTTTATTGGTTTTAAAATTTATTTTAAAATCTTTTAGGTGGAGCTTCCAGTCATCATAAGAGTATTTTTATTTCTGAAAAAAAAAAAAATCACTCCCTTTTTTATCAGAGTTCTTGTTTCCCCAACTTCTTTAGTAAACTTGGATTTGGCTCTATAATAAGAGGATGGGCTGAGGATGTGGAGAGCTTCTGAATGACAGTGCCTGATCTTCAGATTCTTTGAATTTGCCTTTATGGTATCTGCCAACCTTTTGATGGGCATTCCCAACCTGGTGTGGAGCTGAGAGGTGAATTAGCCAGCGGAAGTGAAATTAAGCAGCTTCGCCAGGACTTTACATTCTCGTGGGAGGAACTTAGACATAGCCACAGGCTCAACACTCTCGTAGAAACACTGTGGAAAATCACCACCACTCCCTGCCGCTAGGAGTGGGGAAACTGAGGTCCACGCCTAGACCTCCTACCTAACTCTAGGTCATCTCCCAATGTCTCTGAATGTCCCAGTGTGAACTGAGATGATAATTACCACCTGGTTCATAGGATAATCATGAAGATTAAGGCAAGGGTGATGTGGAAATGATTTTTAGTCTTGCATGGGGAAATCAAGCACTTACCACGTTATGTGCGTTTTGATTGCTTTCTTGTCAGACTCTATTCTGGGCTGGAAAATTCTACAGAGCAGGTGCAAAGTCTCCTTCCCTTCTCCTTCCCCAGAGCTTACTGTAGATCCTGTCACAGAGTCCTTGTTTTATAAATATGTGTATTTTTTTTTTTCCTTTCACTGGATCTACACATAAAGGAGTAGTTTCTGAGTGGAATGCTATTGTATTTTAAACTCCTTAGAAGATGCCCATATATTTCAGGGATCAATAGTTCTGCCAGAGCTTCTGTTAGTTTTATTTATCGGTATCTCTTCCATCATCATTAACTACTTCACGCAAGGCCCTGAACAAAATTTAAAGATACTTTACCTGTCGGTTAGAATCTTAGAATCTAGTTTCTTCATTGCGCAATATGATTATTCAGTAATAAAAATATTAGGAATTGGACATCCAAGATTCATTCAGACTTCTCACAATGGTAAAATATTCCAGACCTATACTTTCTTGATTTGAAATGGAATCAGGGCAGGAAAAAGTTACAGGACTAATATAAAATAAGTAATAGCTGAATATACATTAAAATATGATTGCCAAACATACCAAGAGAAAATGGTTCTTTGATGTTTTTTATTATGAAAGCTCAATTTTAAAATATCAATATTTTATGCTTTAATTTTTGATCTCTGACCAAGCTATTTGTCATTGTTGGAATAGTGTTCTGCAACCACTACTTATATGCTTTCTCATTGTGAAATGGGTCTTTGGTGATCATTCTTTTTCATGGAGTGCATCTATCTTTCTCAGTTAAGATTTTCGGCTTTTACTTCCCCAAAGGTTACATCTATAATAATTGTGTTACCCTACCTGCCAGTGGCCATTTCTCAATTATTCTAACTCAACTATTTGTGGTTTCCAGCAGGAGTATGCTTCCCATACACGGACGCTTGTTTCATGAATGCCTGTGGTTTATTTCCTCTTCTCCAGAAAATTAAGAGGCCATAGATCAGAGGAGAAAATGCTAATTCAAAGGCCAGGGATGGCATGGTTGGAAGTTTCAGATGCTTTAGAATGCTATGATTCCTTCAAAGAGTTTCTTGAGTCTATGTAGTTTTCAATTCATTAAGGTCAGTCCAAGAATATTTGCAGCTTGATCTATCTGCCCATCCAGGTAAGCTGTGTGTGTATTTGTGTGTGTGTGTGTGTGTGTGTGTGTGCATGCTCACTGAGGCTTGGTGAGACTTTAAATATGGTTAATTCTTTTTTTTTTTAATTTTTATTGGAGTATAGTTGCTTTACAAATTTGCTTTAATTTCAGGTGTACAGCAAAGTAGATCAGTTGTTTATATACATATATTCATTGTTTTTCAGATTCTCTTCCCATATAGGTTATTAAAGAATAATGAATAGAGTTCCCTGTGCTATACAGTAGGCCCTTTTTAGTTATCTATTTTATATACAGTAGTGTGAGCTTTGTTAATTCTGATTGTGAAGGAAGGTGATCACTGACATGTTCTCACAGGGGACAGTTTTCCAGTTTTGAAGAGACCTGTTGGGATAAACACACTCAAGATAATAGCATTGGGACAGGACAAAAGCCACATCATTGTAAAAATGCCTTCAACCTGAAACATTCTGATGGAACTATGCATGAACAATAGACACACACTGCCTAATGTGGTATGTAAAGATAGCAATAACCCTTAATGGCGACTGTAAAATGAAGCATTATGTTAGCCAGTAGAAAGGAAAATGCAAATTGATTCCCTTTTTGTTTAGATGTAAGTGCTTATCAAGGTTAGTATGTATTCAAGGTCTGTGACACCAGAATAATTTGTTTTATTATAATACATGGAAAAAGAGAGTGCTTGGGGCTTTCTGAGTGACTCGGATGGCCAGAGAAAATTCTACAGTCTCGGCTCTTAACAATCTCATTTCAACATATCTCGGACTCTATCTCACAGACAGAAAGGAGGTTCAGAACTGAAATCTTTGTAAAAATGAGATGACGGTATTATAGACAAAAGCTAGTAATATTTTTTCCTTAGAGAGAATATAGAATTGAAACTTGCATTTTGATTTGAAGGATTTTAGAATTGCCTAATAGACAAAGGCTTTCCAAGTTCATTATCTCAGGCTCCTGGACACTAGCATGATGTTCCCTGTTGACTCTTTCCAATCACAGGGGCTCTCTGGACAGCAGACATTATGATATGTGTGAGTCAGTTTGGCTGGAGTACAAGCCCCACCCAACCCAACTGCCAGGTCTCTCTATACTAAATCTAAGTCTATGGGACTCTTTTATTCTGGTCTGGTCACCAAGGTAACAGCTTAATTTTTGCATGCTGTCACATAGTGACACCTATTGTTTGATACAGCAATTTTTGGCAATGCCTTCATACATATCTACCCAGATGGTAGCTCAGGAAGAGGGAAGGTGAGAGGGCAGAAGGAATCATATTGATGGAAAAAGCTTTTCATTTGAAATGCTGAGCCACAGTGAGAGCTACTGAGTGTCTTCCCTGGGTACAAGTGATCTCTCATAACTAGGCTAATTTACAGAGATCCTGACAATGGTAAATATGGCTGCTCAGAATTTCCTTTCAGCTGTTAAGTAGATGAAAAATGCATTTCAAACATGTGAATTCTTAAACACATGAATGAACAGATAAAGCCAGCTCCATATAAATGGACTTAAGCACAGAAATGGCTATATCTCCCTAATTCTTAAGTAGGATTTGGTATTTGGAACTTCCTTCTAGTGGGTTACCGAGTGATATAATTTTAATGAAAAAATTTAGCCTTTGATTCAGTGGGTTGTTGAATGATGGGCATAACTAGTTAGTTACCCCTCTGGGGAATTGTGTGAGTGCAATACCTGGAACAAATTTCTCCCCCCTTGGGAATAGATCACTGTCTGTCAAGGGAAAATCACCCAGATAAATAAAAAAATACTAAAAATGAGATTGACTGTAATAGTAGCCTTTGCTTTGCAAATCAGCAGAAAATAACTTGAGCTAGCTTATTCAAAAAAGGGTATTCATATGAAGGATACTGAAATTGTCATGAAAGGGCTGAATTAAGTGGCGTCAGAAAGCATGGAAACATTGATATTGAGGTCCGGATCTTCCTTCTTGAGACCTATCATTAGTGAACTCAGTTCCCAGGAATTTTCTGTTACAATAAAGAAACTCATGTAAGAAGGAAGCTGATTGGCCCAGCTTGGGCCAGGGACCTGATAACTCTGCATATGGTAGTCGGAGGAGCAGGGTTGTAAAACTCTCACATGACCCACCACTAAGGGGCCTTTCTGCGGATTAGCGGGAGAGCCAAAAGAAAGGGAAAAGTGTGAGTTGGATACCACATCAATTATAATGGTAAAATAACAAATGTTCTTGGTTTTGGCAAATACTGATCTCATTTGAGAGGAAGCAACTCTGAGTCTAGAATAAACTACAAGTACCATAGCATGGAGTTTCCCTGGTGGCTCAGTGGTAAAAGTACCTGCCTGCCAATGCAGGAGATGCAGGTTCAGTCCCTGTATCAGGAAAATTCCCTGGAGAAGGAAATGGCAACCCACTCCAGTATTCTTGCTTGGGAAACCCCATGGACAGAGGAGCCTTGAGGTCTACGGTCCATGGAATCGCAGAGTTGGGCATGACTCAGTGACTAAACAACAACAACAATAGCACAGTCCTTGAGCCTTTCATAGTCCATCTTTCTTCAGTTTTTTTTAGCCCCATCTCAGGCCACACTATTCCCCTCCCACATACTGTAAAAAATTCACACATAGAACAAAGTCAGATATAGAACTCCCTGTAGTTCCCTAACCATGTAGCATATCATCTGTACTGTTACCCCCTTGCTTATGCCATGCTCTGTGACCCAGAATACGACCCCTCCCCTCTACCTGGGTGTTGGCCTTGTAGAGCACTTAGCAGGATTTGAATATCACCTCCTCCAGGAAGACCTCTCTGTCACCACCATCGATCAAGTCCTGAGCTCACTGTGGCTTCTCTCCAGTGACTAGAACATGAGAAATAGATTTATTTTTCATGTTTGTAGCCAAAGATGAGGACATATTTCTTTCTCAACTTTGTATCCTCTATTGCATCTGGGCCAGATGTTGGCACAACAAGAACTCTTTGAAAAAAGGAGTGAGGCGAAGTCAATGTGAACACAAACTGGAGGACTCTAGAACATCTCTCCTTCTCTGCTGCTCCCCAGAGCAACATGGCTGTCCCCTGGACCTTCCTCTTGCAGCCTATAGGTGGCAATGAGAGGTTTCTCCCTCCAGCTCTTCTTTCCTTCATGTCTGATGGTAATGACAGATCATTCAGGAGCATGCTGTGTTTGGAATGAAACCAACACAGCAACAGTGTTATACACACTTCAGTCCCTATCAATCTTGACAGGATTTTTATATGGGGATTTTATGACGAAAGGCTTCATATCCCATCACACCTTCCCTGAGCCATTCATTCCGGGGGGAATATTTATCTACAATCATAAAAAAAAAAAATCCAAGAAAACCTGCGACATATTGCTATTACCCAGTGTAAGCAGCCTCCATTGTTCCTGTTATTGGCTACACAGATCCACATGCAATTTCAGTGTATGATGTATATACAATGGACACGTTTTTATAGTTATACATTCACTTATACCAATTATACAAGCAAATGCTGTATACAGCAACCTTTCCTGGACATGGCGTGGCAAAGTCACACACACATACACACACAGAAAACAAAAGGAAAGGAAAGAATATTATTGTTTTCATGCCTTCACAAATAAGCATAATTTTTATGTCATAAGTTGGGGGGTGGGTGATAGAAACTAACCAAACATTGGAAAGCAATTATACTCCTATCAAAATTAATTAAAATAAAAGAAGTGAGAGGAAGGGCACAGAATTTTGAATGAGATGAGATACAGGCTTTTCTAAACATTTTACATCTTTCACCTTTTTCACTGTGTCCATTTTGCTAAATCTGCTCCCAGCAATCAAGGCCAACACACTCATTTGCCTAATTTGGAATTAGAGAGAATGCGGATTGATTTTTCAGCTTCTCTCAGAATACAGGAGAAGGGCCATCTGTTAGGATGAACGGGTGTGTAAATCCCTCTTGACTCATCTTCTTTGACAACAGGGATGGAAGAGTAGTTGGTGGACCGCGGCATTCTCTGGATTCGTGGTAAGAAACTCAGCTTCCCTCCGAGAAGTCCATCAGTTAATATTAACAAGCAGAAAGAGCAAGAATCACTTGGCAGGAAGCTCTGAATTTCCCCCAGACTTTGAGTCAAGAGGTCATCAAGGAAGGAGTCTGGCTGTAAAGTACACCTATCTTCCTGTGATGAGAGTGACGACCCGGGTGACTGGCAGCAGAGTGTAGCCTGCTCTCCTTTGGCAAACAAACACCCACTCTAGTAAGTGCCTTTTAATGTGCATCGAGGCTGTGTCTAGGAAAAGGATGCACAGTTGGCAAGTACAGAGCTGTAAGGGGATCACTTTGACATGCCGATAAAGCCTATTGGTTTACTTTGGACTTGGCTTTATCATTTACTGAAGGATATTATTAGTGCAGAGATGATAGCCGTTTTCGGACTTCTCGAACAAAAGCCAGTGAAATGTATATGAACAAGAGGTCTGTTATGGAGAATCCTATCCTATTTGTTCAGTGACTTTGGGATCCTAATCACGCAACTTAACAGAGATAAGACTCAGAGCAGAGAAAAAGAGCCCACCCAGTCTGGGGCCCCCGGGAAGACGAAAGTCAGTCATGTTAAAAATGGAAGCCCATCCAACTCTGAGCATGTGTGTCGTTTTCTCTCATTGCAAATATGATATTATAAAAATAGGCTTGCTCTTTGGAGCCAGATGGCACGCAATACGTCTGAAGCTAAATCCAGTCTTGTGACAGTGGTCATCGCCAGCGAGGAACCACTTGGTCTGTGATGCCAAACTATGCGGTTCTTTGTGAGTCTTTTCCATCAAGCAAGCTCTTCTGTACTTCTCTGAGTGTAAAGAAACATACATGCCCCTTGATGCCTGTGGGACTATTGTTTTGCGAGGTATCATTTTGTTTGTTCTGTGTTTCATCTACCTCACTCTTGTTTAGAAAAAAAAATGAAGAACACATAAATAATAACCTTGGTATTTATCATCAACTAGCTTGTTGCTTCACAGTCTGATCTCACTACTTACTTTTCAATGATTTCATTGATTGATTGATGTATCCATTAATTCAGCAAAGTCTTCTGTTGCATACAAACCAAGATTGTAGGAGCTCAAGTCAAATGATACAAGTTGGGTTCATCAACACACAGATTTTAAGAAACATGTCATCTTGAAAAACTCTTTACATTTTTCTCAGTTCTAGCTTCTATGGCTTATTTATATCGAAGATAATCCTCCTAATTGTACCTTAAACTATCATTTATAAAAGTGATTTGTAAACTGTAAAGTACGATGCAAATACTTTTGATTCTCAGAGGTTAGGACTGGAATATTATATAAGTTAAATATAAGCATATTTTAAGCATCTATTGCATGCTCAGAAATATGTGAGGTGTTTTGTAGATAAAAGGACTAAATTGACAGAGTTTCTATACTCAAGAAAGTTCGAGTCTATGAGAAGAAAATGATTTAGTCATGGAAAAGACACAAATTTAGCCATTGAGTTGTCTGAAAATTTTCTATAAAGTAATCTGTTTGCCAGACAAGGCCATTAATGTGATTCTCTGTGCTCCTTGGTCTGATTTTGCAATAACCTATGTAACCAACAATAGCTCTTATTTTAAGATAAACTTTCTTTAAACATAATAAATTATTCACTTTTATTTAAAAAGCAAAATCCTGCTTGTTAAATAATTTCCTACTTTCACAGCATTTTGGAAATTTAATGATGGACACTGAATCCAGGCTACCGGTCTCTGTATTTTTCTAGAAACCAAAAAGATTTTCAAATAATAATTGAGAATATTTTTATTGTTAACAGCAAATATTCAATTGTTAAGGCAAAACTTCCAAATGGAGGCTTATCAAAAAACGTTTGCTTAAATATTGATTGGCTCTTTTATTTAACAAGTGTGTGTGTGCTAAGTGTCTCAGGCGTGTCTGACTCTTTGTGACCCCATGGAATGTAGCTGCCAGGCTCCTTCCTCTATCCATGGAATTTTCCAGGCAAGAATACTGGAGTGGGTGGACCCAAGGATCGAATCCCCATCTCTTGCATCTCCTGCATTGGCAGGCGGAACCACTAAACCACCTGGGAAGCATTCTACTTATTAGTTATGTGAGTTAAGAACTGAACTTTTGGAAATTCAGTGTTCTGACGTGTAAGTGGGAGAAAAATGTCCCATTTAAAAGATGAAACATAAAAATATGCATAGAGCACTTGTAGTAATTAGGTTCTGCACTTGTAGCAGCTTAGGTTTGGGTGACCTGAAAGACAGTAGTTTGAAGGAATAGAAGTTTCTTTCTTTCTTTCTCACACAGCCACCGGGGTGACTGATCATGCCTTCCTCATGGGTTGTAAGAACTCCACTTCCACCATGGATGCCAGCAGGACAGATAAACTAGACAGACGAGGGACCCTGCTTAGTGACTTGAGGATATGGTCCAGAGAACCGGTGCACCCAGGGACCTCTGTCTGCCCCATGGCCAGAGAATCCTCAGGGCAACGATCACCCCTGAGAAATGGGCAATGTGGCATTGCCCTGTGGGTCCCCTCATCCTGCATCCTTCAGGGTACTTACAGCATTGTCCTAACAGGACTAATTAGAATTTGGCTGATTGTTAGTGATTTTCCTTCCATGATGGCACTTTCTATGCTAAAGGTCGCCTTACAATATTATGAAACTCAGCCTTGAAAATGTAAAGACAGCACATGTGGGGTGTGAAATGAGGGAGGCATGTGTTGAGATGGGTGTGTAAAGTGATTCATCCAACCAGGCAGAAGGGGGCAGTTGTGTATGGGAGGCCTGTTACACCATGATGGGAGCCTGCTGGGCGATCCTCAAAGTGTGTCACTAGAATCCTGGTGGGATTTTTACGAACTAGGAATTGCCACTGCTATTTCAGAGCAGGCATCCACTGACTCAGAGTCTACAGGGTTGCAGTAGAGAGCCCTCTTTTCCCCAGAAGCCAGAAGACCTCCCGGCTCTGAGTAGGTGCCACAGATGGTGCTGCAGGTAAGTGTCAGATGGGGAAGCAGCATGCGTCCTTGTCACCTTGCCTTCCCCAGCAGCCACTTGCCTGAGCCGCTCTACACTGTCAGCCAAGGCTCAGGTGTCTGGCTCCCTGCCCTACTCTTGGAGTTCGCCTTGACATTGCAGCTTGTGCACCCTGCCCCTTGGAGGATGAGAAATCACAGGCAACAGAAGCCACTGGAAGTGACACCAAACAGGGATTCTGGCCTTGGCTCTCATTTACGTCTCTCCTCTTTTCTGCCCCCCTTTTAGCTCAGATTTGCAGTATCACTCTATGGTATTTGGGGCCGATGTTGGCCCCAAAGACAGTGGACCCAGACGCAGTCGATCTTATATTCCCTATCATAGTCACGTGAAGATGAACCTGCCTTAGAGGAGTTTGGTTTTACTTATATTGAATTTGGGCTTCACAGGTGGCTTAGCAGGTAAAGAATCCACATGAAATGCAAGAGACACAGGAGATGTGGGTTTGACCCCTGGGTTGTGAGGATATCCTGGAGGAAGGCCTGGCAACCCGCTTCTTATAATGCTTGGAGAATTCCATGGAAAGAGAAGAAGCTTGGCGGTCACAGTCCATGGGGTCACAAAGAGTGGACACTGCTGGAGTGACTGAACACACGCACACATCCTGAGTTTGAGAAGACACAGAATTGTGAACGTCCAGCTAGTTTAAACTACAATGATAGAACCAGAGGAAAGGTCAGGCCTAGGGGTGTCTAGAGCCTGTCTGAGGTTCAAAGACTTTTGAACCATCTCTGATTTTTTTTTAAACATAACTGACATATTAAGAAAAAAGAGAGAGAGAACAAATAGAAACTTTGTGGCATATTTAACATTTTTTACATTTATCAAAATAACACTTTCATTAGGTATAATCCAGCTGCCTTTTAAAGAAAATTAAGATGGAGTTCCTAAAATATATATAAGCATGGAGGATTAAGTAAAATAGTTTTATTTTTATTTTTTTATGAGAAATGATTTTATTCCTACTTTTTAGTTCCCATGCAGTTTACTCTGATAATACGACTCTGTAACTAACAAAGCAGTTGGACTAACACCCGTAAATACAGGATGGGAGATAGTTAACACCCACTAATGTTTCTCTAAGCAGGATGGTTTTTTATTGGGATATATATGGGGTGATTCTTCCTCTCTCTGTGCCTGGGACAGTCTTGGTGTAAACCCTTTGTCTCTGTATAATTATTAATAGCTTTCAAAGAGTCTCCCTGTTTGGATGATAAATTGTTTAATCAACTTAGCAATATGTTTAAACCCCTATGCTGAATGCCTTCTTTCCACGGTCCCCACATGGCTCAGTAACTCTCTGTAAAGCCTATTTATAGAAACATCAACATTCTCGGTTGGAGGCACTTTGAGAATAATAGGCTTTGGAAATGAATATGGGAGTCATCTCCATAGAGGGGACGCCATAAGTTGAGGTGGTGAAGTTGAGGTCTTTTTCAAAGACAGCAAAGACTGCCAAAATGTCATGGTTATGCCTACTTGTCATAAACCTCTTTGTGCCTTCACATGGAGCCCTTTATTCTTTCTCTGAGCAGCGGGACAGAGGAATGCAGTGTCTTGTTGTATCAGGTAGACTGATCCTAGGATTTGAGACCCTATGGGAATGGATTTATGAGGAAAGGAGAGGGTCAGTTCTTGTGGCTGATTTCACATGAACTTTCTGTGGCCAGATGCTGGATAAGATGCTGGACCAGTCTGCTACCAGAGATGGGTGTGTGATGAGATCTACATAAGCCCTACATCAGTTTAGGACTTGGCATTTTCCATACAGCGACCCCATATACCATCTCAGTCGATCCTCTGATTCTACTATGAGATTGGCAGTACTTGTAATATCATTCCTGGTTTACCCTTGATTAAAAAAGAAAAAATCAGAAGAATGTAAAATATACAAGTAACTCAAGGTGACTCAGATAGTACAGATTCTTTACCTGCAATGCAGGAGACCTGGGTTTGATCCCTGGGTTGGGAAGATCCCTGGAGGCGGGCATGGCAACCCACTCCAGTATTATTTCCTAGAGAATCCCCATGGACAGAGGAGCCTGGCGGGCTACAGTTCATGGGGTCACATAGAGTCAGACACGACTGAGCGACTAAGCACAGCACATCAGCACATCTGAACAGGGTTCAGACCAAAAAATCCTTCAGACTTGAATCCAGAGTGTTTCTGTGCTGCCGTGCTGGGGGGGAAAGGTAGCCAAGGCTTGATTAGTTCAAGTTGTTAATGCCCGGCCAACGCTGTAATCTACAGGCCCCACGTGACAACTGATCTTACCAGAGATGCGCTGGAACCATGGTTTGTCAGAAACAGGATCTGTTTCCACGCAGATCCTGCCATTTCCTACAATCACGTGCAGCGTATCAGTCTGAACCTCTTTTTTTTTTTTTCATCAATTGTATTATGTGGAAGGATGATCAGTCCTACTTCACGGGTTTGGTTGTATTAACTGAGATTTGTATAACGTGCCTGAGGCATATTATACAGGAGGCACCAAACAACCCATTTCTTCTTTAAAGTATGTGTAAAATACTTAGGTTTTTAGTATGGCTTTAAGTTCCAGTTGTGATTTCTAGGACAGAGACAAGACACTTGAGGCTATTTCACATTTTGGTGAGTTAAGTGAAACCAACAGCTGAATTTGCTGGCAGATAATAACGCGTGTGTCCCATCGCTGCTCCTTCTAAACATGGAATAAATCTGAAATTTTCTACCACTGGAAAGAAATGTAATATTTAAAGGTAATTTGACCTGTACATGTGTGTACCATGAATATTTAATGAAACCTATGGCAAATGTATTTATATAGCATTAAACTGAGGATATTTATTTCTGACTCATTTTCCAGGATATTATTTCCTCAGCAGATGGGAAGTTGCCCTCTATAAAAATGCTTAGTTTTAAAGGTGAGCTTAAAGATTGTAGAGTGCAGCTCTTCTTTTTCCTGGTTCAACTGTGGATGCTAACTCTGCCCCCTTAAAAAGAAGAAGAACCATTTTAAAAGGTCAAGATGTGTTCCAAAGACATTATAGATTAAGGGCTATTCCCAAGTACCACTCTTTTGACCCTTTTATTCTGTTGTATATAATGTTTACAGGTATAGACAGCAGAGTCTAATGTCTTATTTCCTTTTAATATAGATCATTATGCTCCTTTATAGTATTTCAATTTGCAAGTGCTTTAAATAAAATGGTTATACATGTTTCAAGTTAGTTGATATAATACCTAATTCAGAGATGTTTTAAATTTATTTTTTTGGATTGGGTAGGATACCCTTGTGGAATGAAGTTGTTTTTCTCTGAGGCAGCTGCAACTTTGGGATTAGAAACAGCAAAAGCAAACAAATAAGTGACATCAATAATAAAAGAACAAATATCAGGTGCTGTGTCCAGATGCAATTTGATAAATTAGGACTTCCCTGGTGGCTCAGACGGTAAAGCGTCCGCCTACAATGTGGGAGACCTGGGTTCGATCCCTGGGTCAGGAAGGTCCTCTGGAGAAGGCAATGGCACCCCACTCCAGTACTCTTGCCTGGAAAATCCCATGGACGGAGGAGCCTGGTAGGCTGCAGTCCATGGGGTTGCAAAGAATCAGACACGACTGAATGACTAAACTTTCTTTAAAGTTTATTAAATTTACCATTAAATGGTGGTAGGTTTGGTTTTCATTAAATCAGATGTGGTAGATTTGGGGTAAAGGCTTAAGTTGTGATTTGATCACTTAACAATTATTTATTTATTTATGGCTGTTTTAGGTCTTTGTTGATACACGGGCTTTTCTCTAGCTGTAGGGAGCAGGGGCTACTCTCTAGTTGCGGTGCATGGGCTTCTCGTTGCAGTGGCTCCCCTGTTGCAGAGCACCGTCTCTAGGGCACATGTAGCCTCAGTGGTAGCTGTGGTTCCAGTCTCTAGAACACTGGCTCAGTAGTTGCGGTGCATGGACTTAGTTGCTCCACAGCATGTGGGATCTTCCTGGACCAGGGATTGAACTTGTGTCTCCTGCATTGGCAGGCAGATTCCTTACCACTGAGCCACCAGGGAAGCCCCTTGATCACTTTTTATAACTAGAAAATCTCAACATAGTTGAGGTGAAAACATTACAGAAAAATAAGTATCAGCTCTTCTTATCCTGCTGGGTAACCGTGTGAGCTAGAAAAGGCAATCTTACTCACAGGTCAAGGGTACAGGAAGAGCCAAGCTTCCAAGGAAGATCGTGCCCATTAAGTCGTAATTGCAAACTTTTTCCATTCCCTGATATGGTTTCCATTTTATAAATAACTATATTCCTCCTGAAAATGTCACTGTCTTAAGGAAAATAAATCCACTATTTATAATCAGCATACTCTTTTAATATGTCATTAGGAAGAAGTCATATTTTGCTATCTCTCGGAAGGGAAATAAAATTCATTTTGAAACTTAAACAGCTTTAACTATTTAAAAGCACAGAATTCCAAAGGAGCTTTTTCAAAGACTGCATGTTTAAAAACTGTAGCCCAGAGGAACTGATAATGTGCTCACAGTAGAAGAAGAGCTTGTAGTTAACACGGAAGTTTGGTGCACACGTGATGTCATTGTAATAGTTGCCAAGTTCCGCCCTGACTTTCTCTGATCTTCATAGTTGAACGGCTCTTAACTATGATGCTTGGGGGTACATTGCCTGTTATTTAAGAGTGTTTTAAAATCTCATGGCTATGCCTCCTTGTCATAAACCTCTTTGTGCCTTTACACAGAGCTCCTTTTCCTTTCTGATGGGGATAGACAATAGAATGTAGTATGTTGCTGTATCAGTTAGTCTGACCCTAGGCTTAGAAATCATGTGGAAATTAATTTGCAGAAGGAGCAAGGATCAGTTCCTGTGGCTGGTTTCAGATGAACTTTCTGTTGCTAGCACTCAGTGGGCCTAACATAGTGTGACCCAGTGCGCATGTGCGTGCACACACACACACACACACACACACACACACACAAATAGCTAATGGGAACAAAATTATCACAAGATACTTACCCTTACTATGTACAATGACAGGATGGTATTTTCTGTTCTAGCCTATCTCATTCTACTAAAAAAAAATAGAGTGGGTCACAACCCACCGAACTGATTTCTCAGTCCACTAATAAGTCACGACCTAGAGCAGGAGAAGCACAGGCCTGGCACCTAGCAAGGCACATCTTGTATGTTTTTAATTTTTTTATTATTATTATTACTTTTAACCATGTATATATTTATTTGGCTACACTGGGTCTTAGTTGTGGCAAATGAGTTCTTTAGTTGCAGGATGCTAACCCTGAGTTGCAGCATGTGGGATCTAGCTCCTTGGCCAGCAATCAAACCAGGGCCCCTGTATTGGGAGCATGGAGTTTTTGCCACCAGACTACCAGGGAAGTCCCAGTGTGTGTGTGTGTGTATGTGTGTGTGTGTGTGTGTGTGTGTGTGTGTTTGCAATAACCTAGTGTTTTAGAACCTACTGTTATAGCGCATAGAACTCTGAAAAGTGAAAATGTTAGTCACTCAGTTGTGTTCAACTCTTTGTGACCCCATGGACTGTAGCCAGCCAGGCTCCTCTGTCCATGGGATTCTCCAGGCAAGAATCTTAGAATGGGTTGCCCTTCCCTTCTCCAGGGGAATCTTCCTGACCCAGGGATCAAACCCGGGTGTCCTGCATTGCAGTCAGATTCTTTACTGGCTGAGCCACCAGGGAAGCCCCTAATACTTTATTGCTAAAGAAAGTTAACCATCATCTGAGCCTTTAGGGAGTCATAGTAGTAACACCAAAGTTCACTGACTACAAATCAACAGAAAAATGTAACAATAATGAGAAAGTTTGAAATACTGAGACAATTACCAAAATGTGACATGAAGTGGGCAAATGCTGATGGAAAAATGTCACCAACAGACCTGGTTAGTGCAGCATTGCTACCGACTTCAATTTGCAAAAGATGTAATATCTGCAAATTGCAGTAAAGCAAGCACAATAAAACAAGCTATGCCTGTAGTGAAAAACAATAGATGGTGAATGGATACTATTAAAGAAAATAATTTTAGTTTTTGTATTTATTTTGCAATTGAATCTTGTGAGCATATTTTTAGCATGCAAAAAAAATTGGATGATGGATCCCTGAGAAAGAACAAGGTGTGGTGTTGGGCTGTTTTGGTCTCTGTGTCTCTCCACGAGCTTGTGCCCTGGAGAAAATGGGAGATGAAACCTACAAAACTGGTACCTCCTCACTAAGTTCTCATTATGGGAGGGTCTTACTGGCTGCAGCAGCCATGGACTGTGCCTTGGAGATCTTTGTTTCATAGAAGACCTTGTCATTAAGAGGCAAGGAACACAATCAGCTGACAACCTGCAGTTACTGCAACTCCAGGGACCACTTCAGCTTTCCAGCTGAGACCACTCTCCTCCCAGGCAGCCCCAGCCAAATGCCCAAGTGTGGCAGAAAGTACCAGGGTCCTTCAATAAGGCAGTCTTTGCACTGGAGTTCCTTGTTGGTGTGGTTGTTCTTAGTCAGATTTTGATCGTAGTCAGAGGCTTTCCTGTCAAATTTTGCCTTTTTCCTTTTAATTTTTCATGTGCATTAACCCCTTGTCAATCTCATGCACCCTAGATATTTGACCCCCTCCCCACAACCTCTCAGAGCCTGGAGACATGGCTTATCTCTCCCTATTAAGAGTTAGTATTCTCCCCGTATGGGAAGAGGCCAGGAATTCTCACCGCTAAGTCCACTGGGTCCACTACCTCCTTTGCTGCCTGCCATACCAAAAACTGGGGTTAAGTCATAGCTTACTGAAGATATCCTGAGCCTAGTGAGAACTTTGTGCCAAAGGGGAATAAGAAAATCAATATTACAGGCAAAACCTGGGGGGCACCTATAGACTGGATTTGGAGGGTGCTTGATCAAGGTGATTAGAATACAGCAAAGAGTGAAGAGGATAGGTCGGTCTGTCAGGATGTAGGATTCGACACCAGGGAATGATGCTAACTTGTTGGGAGGCTGGCTCTGGAAGCCTGGAAAGCAGTATGGCCCCACTGAGTGAAGTTGAAAAGCTGAATGACTACGGCAGGTGGTTGAGGAAGGAACTAAAAAGCTCAGCAAAGCAGCCTGTGCTGGAGAGGATGGAAGATTATGTTCTAAGTCAGGGCCCTGAGGACTCAGTATTCACAACGCTGCTGTGAATGTGCCAGGGGGAAAGGCACCTGTGTCATTAACTCTCCTCTGCAGGCTGACACAGAGCTTGTTCACTGAGAGCAGTGGGGATGTCAGAGTCCCAAAGCAATAGATACCAGGTGGTGGCACTAACCACCAGTATTCAGGGACAGCTGTGCAATGAGTGAGATCAGGGTGGTACCCAAGGGGCCTTGCCTCACAGAGAATTGAAGAGATTATTAATTGGATGAATAGGGCCCATTTTTCCTAGGGACAAAATAAATAGGCAGTCATTGAGGGTTCTACCTAATGCGTATAATCAATTTAACAAAGTCCACACAACTCTAAAGTTCCGCAACTAAGAACTTTACTTTGACCCAAATTCTATCATCTTTGAGTGGAACCTGGAGTAGGAAAAGGATCTCCCTCGGGAGCAGGCTACAGGGCTTGCATTCCAGCTACTTGTGTCACACAATCACATGTCAGCAGTGACAAGTGATGCTGAGAGGAGTGCATGACAAATTCCAGTGGGAGGGTCACAGTGCAAGACCCCAGGATTCTGAAACAAGGGAATGACATTTGCCATGAAGAATTAAACATCAGCATCCTTCTATGGGCTGAAAGAGATAGAAAGTTTAAGAACAAGTGACCATGGATCTAGAACTGTCATCATAAACTGGCTTCTTTCAGTTCTATGTTGATCAATCAGGCAGCACAAGAATCTTAACATTACATGGAAAGGAACATGTAAGATAGAGCCCAAGTAGAATCAGGTGGTGCTTTGACTCACTGAGAAATGTGGGGATTAATTGCATGAAATAGGGATGGTTTTCCCAGGGACAAAATATGCTGCAGGAGAGCCTAGTGGCCCCATCTCAACTCTCCTCAATGACTTTATGGGATCTCCTGTAAGACAAACTGATGGAGGAACTAGATCTCAAAGATAATTATTAGGGATCATCTTCCAAGGGAAAAGCTATGAAAGGATGATGGGCTGCATCATAGCCATAGTCAAAGGTGGCTTGAAAATGATTAGTAAGATAAGCTCTTCCCAGTGAGCAGAGCTTTGAGTGATTTACCTGTTTAGCCACTTTTTTTGTGAGCTGAGAATATGTATAGAATTGTGGGCAGTGTCAAATTTCCTGGCTCAGTGTAGGTAAGAAAAATGCTGAAAGATTAGAGAAAAAGAGGTAAGCAAAACAGAAGGAATGCCGAGGAAGCACTTACAGCCACACTCTAGAATCATCTATAAGAAGGTAAAGGGTGAAACTACCCAGTAAATGTTGATGAAGACAGGACCTAGAGTGGGGTAGGTGGGGGTCACAAAATTCCAGATATTAGAATCCAAAAGTCATCATTCTTTGAAGAAGACCCAGACATAGGCAAGAACATAAATACAAAGCAATCCATCACTGTAAATGCTATATCGCTAATTTGTCTATTAGTGCAAAACAGATCAAAAACACTTTAAAAATATTTGGAGCATTAGAGGAGATTCTAAAATACTTCTGGACTGTTTGGAAGAATAAATGGAAATTAAAAGCTCAATATATATCCCTATAAATTTAAGGCTTAGATATCAACTGTCATTATTTCTGTACCATTCATTATTATTTTATTGTCACTAAATAGATTTTTGAGGGATTTCAGAAATTTATTCCAGCTTTATTTCTCACACTGAGTCATAAATTCCTTAATTGCCAAGTTTTCCATTGTGGAAGTTTCCTAAAATCAGCTCCTTGTTGTTGGGGAAAAGCCATAGTATCTTAAACTTTCCACTGGGGTTCATATCACAGGTTGAAAATATGTGACTATAGTATGAAAGCTCCTCACACTCTGGAAAAAAATTTTTAAGCTCATCTTAATGTTACCTTTTCAGGCAATGTAATTTCTCTTCTTCTCTAATTTTACCTGTATGTTTGTTGTTGGACGCATGTGTGCGTGCTCAGTCACTTCAGTCATGTCCGGCTCTTTGTGACTCTATGAACAGTAGCCCAACAGGTTCCTCAGTCCATGGGACTCTCCAGGCAAATACTGGAGTGGGTTGCCATGCCTTTCTCCAGGGCACCTTCCCAACCAGGGATTAAACCTGTGTCTCCTGCATTGTAGGTGGATTCTTTATCAACTGAGCCACCAGGGAAGCCCCTGTTGTCTGATATTATAATGATAGTTATTAGCATCACTAAATCACTTATTGAATCTTACATTCCCCTCAGATTTTAAAACACAAGAATCTGTAATAGTATGGCCAGAGTTGGTCACTAATCATTGCAATGAAATGCCATCCCTGTAATTTTTATGTTTCCTCTTCAAGTTATTTCTTTATTTTTGAAAACATTTTTTATTATTGCAAAAGTAATATATATATATATATTATTTGTAGATGTCTTTAAAACTTGGACACATGAAATTTAAAATGTTTAAAAATTTTACATTACCTTTAATCCTACCACTAAGAGATCATTGACTATAAACACTACTATACCCCTATATTCCCTGTTTTTTTCTTCCAGTTAAAGGGGGAAGAAAAAAGAGCCAAAATGGTCTACAAATATGTCATTTCAGTATGTGAGTACAAGCAAAAATCGCAGGGAATTACAGACGAAAAAGAATAGAGCAAATGGAAAAATAATAATAGGAAACAATAGAAGAAAGTTTTCCTGATGTGAAGAAAAAGGGAGTCTTCAGATTAAGACTCACCAAATGCCTACAAAATATATCAAAGGAAAGAGAACTACATCCAGTCTTATTATCATGAAAAATCAGCATTTGAAAATAATGTTATGAGCTATAGCACAGGGACCACAAGGTAACAAAGAGAGGGAGCAGAAGCAAATTTGTCATAAATTTTTTCTTTTCATAAATGCTTCCAACAAAGGAACCATATCTGCATATGCTTTGAGAGTGAAAAATTGTAATTCAAGGTTTCTAAATAAAGAGAAGCTATGATTCATTCACAAATGAGATAGAAAAAATGTTCTCAGACCCAAAGGATCCCAGAAAATAGACCATTTAAACTTTTGTGAAAAAATTGAGCACATATTTTAACCAAATGAGAAATGAATCAAAATAACAGATGAAAGAACTGAAAGGATATGATGTAAATAAAAAGAGTGGTGAAAAATGAAATTCATAAACCTTAAGGCTTTTTAAAAAAAATATTAACCACAAAATATAGTCAAGGAATATAATACACATGTTAAAATTATTCTTGAAAAGGGAGATTAATAAAGTAAAAATAGTTTGTCAATAATAATCTAAATTGCAAATTTGAAATTATTGTGAAATATAAAGGAAATAGGAAACTGGGAGTAACAGAGTTGAGTCAACATACTTTGGGGTTTAAATAAAGACCACTCCACGATTGATATTAATAGAAGAGTAGACAGAATATATAACTTTCTAATCACTGGAAAGTAAAGGAAAGAGTAAAATGTGTAAAGTGTTCATTAAAAAACTTATTTTTTCATTAATAAATTTTAGGGATTTTTCTGAGTTTAAATATTTTCTTCGATAACACCATAGAACATTCTATTTAATGCTCTCATACTATTTTAACTTACCTCCTATATTAATGTACTGAATGTGTTGTCAAACTTTATTCCAACCAGTTTATATCATTTTACAGTCCCGCTAACAATGACTAAAAAGGCCTGTCACCTATATGCTAGCTAACATGCTGTTACAAGAAAAATGTACCAATACTGACTGTCACATTTTAGCTCAGCCACTAAATATTTCATTCATAGGAGATTTTTTCTGACTTGAAATAAAAAGTTTAATTTTGATTAAAAATGAGTTAGTGATATATTTATATGCTGAGTGTATTTTTCCCCACAAATAATTTAAAATGTGTCTTTCAAAAGAGACCAAATGCTAAACATTTTCTCATTTTAGCAAATATGGTTTCTGGCCAGAATTACTCTCAAGTACCTTCAAAATATTTGGTAATAATATAATTTTGTTTGATAAGACAAGAGCCCTTTGGTGAAAATACTTACAAAAATAATTGTGAATATGGTTAGGGCAGATAATCACTTTGCAAGTGATATTTCTGATTTTAGTATGGTCTATTAATATGAAGTATAAGTAGAATATATTAGGCTGCAAGTTTTTCAGAAGTCTGTTTTTATTTGTACCTCCTTAGAGGGAGGAATAAAATCAGGAATTGCGATGTTTCCTAGAGATCTTTTTTCTTTTAATGTGTCCGCTATCATTCTACCACAGTCTTTTCTTTTTCAGGGAAAATGTATAAAAACACATAAAGAAGACTGAGTGCCAAAGAACTGATGCTTTTGAACTGTGGTGCTGGAGAAAACTCTTGAGAGTCCCTTGGACAGCAAGGAGACCAAACCAGTCCATCCTAAAGGAAATCAACTCCAAATATTCTTTGGAAGGACTGATGCTGAAGCTCCAATACTTTGGCCATCTGATGTAAAAAGCCAAATCATTGGAAAAGACCCTGACTCTGTAAACATGGAGGGCAGGAAGAGAAGGGGTGACAGAAAATGAAATGGTTAGATGGAATCACTGACTTAATGGACATGAGTTTGAGCAAACTCTGGGAGATAGTAAAGGACAGGGAAGCCTGACGTGCTGCAGTCCATGGGGTCACAAAGATTAGGACATGACTTAGCGACTGAGCAACTGAAAAACAACAACATGATATGGCATATCAAAGAATGTAAAGAAAAAATTAAGGCTCTCAAATAAAAATAAAATCAAGCATTAATATGGGTAGTGGAATAAAATATTTTTATTTTAAAATCTTTAATATTAATACCACAATAGAATGCCAGATAACTTTTAAAATTGAAGTATAATTGATTTATAATATTATTTATATTAGTTTCAAGTACACAGCATAGCAATTCAATATTTTTATAGATTATATTCCATTAGAAGTTATTGCAAGATAAGTTCTGTAATTCCCTGAGCTATACAATATATCTTTGTTGCATATCTATTTTATGCACAGTACTTTGCATCTCTTAATCTCATACTCCTATCTTGCATCTCCCCCTTCTTTTTTCCTATTATAACCTCTAGGTTTTTTTTTTTTTCCTATACCTGGGAGTCTGTTTATATCTTACTTCATAAGTGTTTTATTTTTTTAGATTCTACATACAAATGATATCCTACAGTATTTGCCTTTCTCTGTCTTACTTCACTGAGAATATTAGTCTATAGGTGCATTCACGCTATAAATGGCATTATTTCATTCTTTTGTATAGCTGAGTAATATTCCATTTTATATATATATATATATATATATATATATATATATATATATATATATATATATATACCACATCTTCTTAAGTCAATCATATGTTGATGGGCAGTTGGGTTATTTCCATATCTTGGCTATTGTGAATAGTGCTGCTATGAACATTGGGATGCATGCATCTTTTTTAATTAGTGTTTTCGTATATATACATATATGTCCATTCTGACAGGCATGAGGTGATATCTCATTGTGGTTTTGATTTACATTTCTCTAATAATTAGTGATGTTGAGCATGTTTTCATGTTTCTGTTAGTTATTTGCATATCTTCTTTGGAAAATTTCTGTTTAGGTCTACTGTCCATTTTCTGATTGGGCTATTTATTTGTTTGTTTGTTTTAATACTGAGTTATATGAGCCATTTATATATCCAAATATCCAAAGGGTTTTGGATATTAACCCTTTGTAGGCCCTATCATTTGCAAATATGTTCTTTAGTAGTATGCCTGTGTTTCTTCCTTTTAGTTCCTTTCTTTTTGGGTATCTATTATAGGTTTTTGGTTTGTGGTTACATGGAGTTGACATTGACCTATAACTACATGTACTTGTTTCAATTAAAAGATGCTTGCTCCTTGGAAGAAAAGCTATGACCAACCTTGGTGGCATATTAAAAAGCAGAGACATGTTGATATATGGCCAAAACCACCATAATATTGTAAAGTAATTATCCTCCAATTAAATTAAATTAATTAATTAATTAAAAATAAAAGCAGAGACATTACTTTGATAACAAAGCTCCATCTAGTCAAATCTATGGTTTTTCCAGTAGTCATATATAGATGTGAGAGTTGGACTAGAAAGAAAGCTGAGCGCCAAAGAATTGATGGTTTTTAAGTGTGGTGTTGGAGAAGACTCTGGAGAGTCTGTTGGACTCTGCAAGGAGATCAAAACAGTCAATCCAAAGGAAATCAACACTGAATGTTCATTAGAAGGACTGATGCTGAAGCTGAAGCTCCAATACTTGGGCCACCTGATGAGAAGAACTGGCTCATTTGAAAAGACCCTGATGCTGGGAAAGATTGAAGGCAAGAGGAGAAGGGGAAGACAGAGGATGAAATGGTTGGATGGCATCACCAACTTGATGGACAAGAGTTTGAGTAAACTCCGGGAGTTGGTGATGGACAGAGAAGCCTGGCGTGCTACTGTCCATGGGGTTGTAAAGAGTTGGATATGACTGAGCGATTGAACTGAACTTCTTTCAAACAGATTGTCATTTAAATTCAAACAAATTCTAAAAGATCTATAGTTTGTACTCCCGTTGTCTCCCCTCCACTTTATGGTTTTGAAATCATATTTTACATGTTTACCCCTTGGCTGTTTATTGTAGTTACTGTTGCTTTTATAATTGTCTGTTAATTTTCATGCTGTCTTATGTAAATGGTTAATCCCCAGTGCTTGCTATATATTTGCCTTTCCTAGTGAGGTTTTCTCTTTCCTATTAGATTCTTACTTCTTTTCCACTTAAAGAAGATCCTTTAGCTTTTCTTTTAGAGAAGGTAGAGTATGAGGTTTTTTTTTTTAGTTTTTGCTTGCATGATAAGTCCTTTATCTTTCTATTCTTAATAGTAATCTTTCTAGGCAGAGTATGTTAGGTTTCAAGTTTTTCCCTTTCAGCACTTTGAATATATCATGACACTCCGTTCTGGTCTGCAAAGTCTCTGCAGAGAAATCAGCTGATAGACTTATGGTGATTCCTTTATATATGACTCTGTTTTTCTCTTGCCAACTTTAGTATTCTCTTTAACTTTTGCTGTTTTAATTATGATATGTCTTGGCGTGGGTTTGTTTGGATTCATTCTGTTTGGAATCCTCTGTGTTTTCTGTCTATTTCCTTTTTCAGGTTTGGAAAGTTTTCAACCATAGTTTCTTCAAATACATTTCGATCCCTTTCTCTCTCTCTCCTCTTTCAAGGATTCCTATTATGTGAATGTTGGTGTGCTTAATGCTCTCCCACCCAGAAATCTCCTAGACTGTTTTCATTTTTCCAAATTGGCTTTGCTTTTTGCTATTCTGATTGAGCAATTTCCATTTATTCTATCTTCCGGATCACTTTTTCATTCTTCTGTATCACTTAGTCTGTTATTCATTTCTTCTGATGTATTTTTTTTCATAAATTAGTTCAATAAAATAAAATAATTCCATTTATAATCTTGTTAATCTGATGTCTTTTTATGCTAGCTATTGACTTCATTTCTGATTGAGTCTTTGTATATTTCCTAATTCCTTGTTAAAACGATCATATGTAGATCTATTCTTTCCCCTAATTCAGTTAACTTTTTACAATCAACACTTTGAATTCCTTATCTGATAATTTCCTAATTTTTTCCAGGAGTATTCTCTTGCTCTTTCATTTTGCTTAACTTTCTCTTCCTCCATGAATTTAGGTGAAACACTTATTTATTGTGGTTTTGAAAGGGTGTCCTTAAGTGGATGCTTTCCTATACAGATTGTGTATTCCCAGTGCCGCTGGGGAGAGAGCTGGATTTGATGCTGGCAGTTGTCAGTGTGGTAGGGGGTCGGGCTGGTGGTGGAGGGGCTAAGGCCAGAGCCAGGTGTGCGGCAGGACTTTCTCTCTGCTCTGTAGCCATCATCAGCCTATTGAGAGTGAGATCTGATCCTAAACTGCCTGAGTCGCATTCCTGAGAGTTGGGGCCAGAGCTGACTGTGTTCCCTTTCAGTACATGCTTTCTTTTCTCCCTGTCTTGGGATGCTTGACCCAGAGTAGGGGAGTGCTGGGGCAACCGGGGTCCCTGTGAGTTCTCGGCTGATGTTCACCGCAGACAGAGGTCTGACCTGTCCCCGCTGCACTGCCTATGCAGGTGCCGGTATTGGTCTCCCTCGCTCCATTCAAACACAGCCTCAGATGCAAGTCCCCTTTGTCCCTCCCAGCCCTGTTCCTGTCCCTCGCTCCGCACGCTCCCCATGCTGTGAACCACACTGCAGGGTGGGTGGACTCGAGCGGCCCTTGGCCTGTATCAGGAGGTGAGCTATGGCTGCTGTCAGAAATCCGGGCTGCTTCTGATCTGGGCTGGGGTGCCAACAACGACAAGAGCCTACCACTCAGGCTCAACCCCAGGACTGGGTCCTGGGGTCGACTCTTCCTTGAGGGCAAGCCAGTACAAGCGCCTCATGAATGGAGTCCAGGCTTCCCACAGCTCTCCCGTTAGTCCCAGTCATCCTCCAACCCTCCAGGGGAGCTTATCTCCTTTGTGTAGGACCCCAGGACTGGGCACCCAGCCTGTGGCTCTCACTGCTCACTCCCCAGGGCAGGTGTCTACCCATGTCATCTCCCTTTTCCTCCGGGTGCCCTCCCAGGAGCACAGATCCTGACCTGATTGCTTTCTTCCCTTCCTACCAGATTACATGTTTATCTTTCTTACAGCTTTGGATGTACAGCAAACTGTGGAGAATTTTGAAAGAGATGGGAATACCAGACCACCTGAACTGCCTCCTGAGAAATCTGTATGCAGGTCAAGAAGCAACAGTTAGAAATGGACATGGAACAAAAGACTGGTTCCAAATAGGGAAAGGAGTACGTCAAGGTTGTATATAGTCGCCCTGCTTATTTAACTTATATACAGAGTATATCATGTGAAATGCCTTTCTGGATGAAGCACAAGCTGGAATCAAGATTGCTGGGAGAAATATCAATGATCTTATATACACAGATGACACCACCCTTATGGCAGAAAGTGAAGAGGAACTAAAGAGCCTCTTGATGAAAGTGAAAGAGGAGAGTGAAAAATTTGGCTTAAAACTCAACATTCAGAAAACTAAGATTCAAATTAAAACAACAATTAAATACCAATTTATCTATAAACCACCAAAAATCTAGGAAGCTCAGTGGTAGCAGGTAATGTGTGGGTATGGTAGCTCTCTGCTCTGCTGGTGAGAATGCAGACTGACATAGCAGCTCTGGAGAGTTACTTGGTGGTATTTAAAAAAAATAAATATGTGCATTCCAGATAAATCAGCACTTCTGCTTTTAGGAATATATACTAAGAAAATTTTCATTCAGGTCCATATGTGGGCATGCATGAACTTTTTGTTTGTTTGTTTGTTTGTTTCCCCAGCGTTATTTGTGGTATGAGAAATTGGAAAGTATAAAGTATTAGTCACTTAGTTGTGTCCAGCTCTTTGCAACCCCACGGACTGTAGCCCGCCAGGCTCTTCTGTCCACAGCATTCTCCAGGCAAGAATACTGGAGTGAGTTGCCATTCCCTTCTCCAGGAGATCTTCCCAACCCAGGGACTGAACCCAGGTCTCCTGTACTGCAGGCACATTCTTTACCATCTGAGCCATATCAAAATGCTTATCATTGGGAGTCTGAGTGGCTAGAATCGGTGGGTGTACACTGTGAAGTGTCATGTGGCAGGGAGACAAAAACAGAAGAGGTAACGTGCAGAAATACGGATGCAAAACAAGTAGTGAGGAGGAAAAAGTAAGCATTGACTAGTGCAACAATAGTGTTACACCATTGTACAGTTGTCATACAGTACTATTGTACTGAATTTGATCACTGGTAGTAGTATGCCAGGTCCTTAAGAAGTTAAAAGTACCATTGCCACAGATAAATAAGAAAATCAGTACAAGTGAAAATGAAGGGGAACTCAGCGGACATAAAGAATGTTTAAGAAATTTTAGTGAAACTTACAAGTTTTTGAAAAAAGTAAGATATGTTTCTGTACCATATGTGTAACCATTTGTGAGTATTTTATGTGTGTACATACACACATACGCACATACACATATATATCTGTTCATATATACATATGCATACACACATCTATCATAGATATACATATACAAGTACACAAATATATAATGTGTATTTATACAAATATATACATATACATTTCTTACATCTATCTAAAGTTTTGGATAATGTAAATTATTTGGCATGACTCTATATTGCATGCATGCACGCTTAGTCGCTTCAGTCGTGTCCGACTCTCTGGGACCTGATGGACCATGGCCTGCCAGGCTCCTTTGTCCATGGGATTCTCCAGGCAAGAATACCAGAGTGGGTTGCCATTTCCTTCTCCAGGGGACTCTATATTATATTTCTTTAAAAATAATAAAGTGGCAAATATGAGAGTTGTTCATATTTAGAGAGTATTGCTTTCTGTAATAGTCTTTGTGATGTTATTTTTTGTTGATTTTAAAATCCTACTTATTTATAATGCTCTTTAGAAATAATGTGAATGATAGTTTTAATGTGAATCAGAAGTAGAATTTTGTCAAATAAGTTTTACATGCTTTTCCTTATTTTTATAAATAAATTATAATTTCACAGTGCTAAAGGAAATATGATACTCTGGACTTTTTTTTTTAAAGGATTTTTATTTAAGTATACCTTAAATTAAGGAAAGTCCTCAACTCATAAGTGATCACATAAATAAATTTGTACAAGATTTTCAAAGTAACTGTCACCAAGATTGAGAAATAGAATTTCCCCATCATCACAGAAGTGTTCTCCCTGTCCCTATTACAAAGATAATCAAACTTTAAAGCTGTGTATTAGTTTTCCCTTTGTATAAAATGTATATAACTGAGCCATACAGTAGGTATTCTTTGATTTCTGCTTTTTTTTTACCCATTATGTTATTACTACATTGTTTGTCATATTCCATATATTTAAAATTCCACGTGTAAAGGGAAATTTTATTTTAGAATAAAATGAAATTTTATTTTAAAATTCTTAATAAAAATACATGTATACATGGTATTGATTAAAAAGATTCTGAGTATCAGATTTCCTTGGTGGTCCAGGGATTTAAAATCTGACTGCCAATGCAGGGGACACAGGTTCAATCCCTTGTCCTAGAAGATTCCACATACCTTGAGCAACTAAGCCTGTGCGCCACAACTACTGAAGCCCATGTGTGCCTAGAGTCTGTTCTCTACAACAAGGGAAGCCCAGGTATCACAACTAAGGGGTGGACCCCTTCCCCACCCCTCATCTCTCCTCCCCGTCGCTCACAACAACTTCGCAACTAGAGAAAGCCCATAGGCAGCAAGGAAGAACCAATGCAATCAAGAATAAATAAATAATAATAAAAGATTTTGAGTATGTGTCTGGATTTAAGGGGGTAGTTTGTTTAAGCTAATTGTCTTGAAAAAACATAAAAATCTAAGATATATACAAATATAAATATACACATACCATCTATAAATATAAATATCTATTCACACACACACACCACAATCCAAACATCCAAGGGCTGTTTAGGTGATGAAGATAAACTGGACAAGATTGAATTTATCCACATAACAAACTGTGTAGTAGTTTTTCAGTCTCACTACTGTATAGTATTCCATTGTAGAAATATTCCATAGCTTTTTTATTTTTCCCATTGATGGACTGATGGATTCCCTCTGATGATAGAAGCAAGGTTCGATACTGTAAAGAGAAATATTGCATAGGAACCTGGAATGTTAGGTCCGTGAATCAAGGCAAATTGGAAGTGGTCAAACAGGAGATGGCAAGAGTCAACATCGACATTCTAGGAAATCAGTGAACTAAGATGGACTGGAATGGGTGAATTTAACTGAGATGACCATTATATCTACTACTATGGCAGGAGTCCCTTAGAAGAGATGGAGTAGCCATCACAGTCAACAAAACAGTCCAAAATGCAGTACTTGGACGCAGTCTCAAAAACGACAGAATGATCTCACATTGTTTCCAAGGCAAACCATTCAATATCATGGTAATCCAAGTCTATGCCCCAACAGGTAACGCTGAAGAAGCTGAACTGTTCTATGAAGACCTACAAGACCTTGAAGAACTAACATCCCCAAAAGATGTCCTTTTCATTATAGGGAACTGGAATGCAAAAGTAGGAAGTCAAGAGACACCTGGAGTAACAGGCAAATTTGGCCTTGGAATACAGAATGAAGCAGGGCAAAGGCTAATAGAGTTCTGCCAAGAGAACACACTGGTCATAGCAAACATCCTCTTCCAACAACACAAGAGAAGACTCTACACATGGACATCACCAGATGGTCCATACCGAAATCAGATTAATTATATTCTTTGCAGCCAAAGATGGAGAAGCTCTATACAGTCAGCAAAAACAAGATCAGGAGCTGACTGTGGCTCAGATCATGAACTCCTTATTGCCAAAACCACTAGACCATTCAGGTATGACCTAAATCAAATCCCTTTTGACTATACAGTGGAAGTGAGAAATATTTTTAAGGGACTAGATTTGATAGACAGAGTGCCTGATGAACTATGAACAGAGGTTCGTGACATTGTACAAGAGACAGGAATCAAGACCATCCCCAAGAAAAAGAAATGCAAAAAAGCAAAATGGCTGTCTGAAGAGGCCTTACAAATAGCTGTGAAAAGAAGAGAAGTGAAAAGCAAAGGAGAAAAGGAAAGATATACCCATTTGAATGCTGAGTTCCAAAGAATAGCAAGGAGAGATAAGAGAGCCTTCCTCAGCAATCAATGCAAAGAAATAGAGGAAAACAATAGAATGGGAAAGACTATAGATCTCTTCAAGAAAATTAGAGATACCAAGGGAACATTTCATGCAAAGATGGACTCAATAAAGGACAGAAATGGTATGGACCTAACAGAAGCAGAAGATATTAAGAAGAGGTGGCAAGAATACACAGAAGAACTGTACAAAAAAGATCTTCACTACCCAGATAATCATGATGGTGTGATTGCTCACCTACAGCCAGACAGCCTGGAATGTAAAGTCAAGTGGGCCTTAGCAAGCATAGCTATGAACAAAGCTAGTGGAGGTGATGGAATCCCATTGAGCTATTTCAAATCTTGAAAGATGATGCTGTGAAAGTGCTGCACTCAATATGCCAGCAAATCTGGAAAACTCAGCAGTGGCCACAGGACTGGAAAAGGTCAGTTTTCATTCCAATCCCAAAGAAAGGCAATGCCAAAGAATGCTCAAACTACCACACAATTGCACTCATCTCACATGCTAGTAAAGTAATGCTTAAAATTCTCCAAGCCAGGCTTCAGCAGTACGTGAACTGTGAACTTTCAGATGTGCAAGCTGGTTTTAGAAAAGGCAGAGGAAACAGAGATCAAATTACCAACATCCGCTGGATCATTGAAAAAGCAAGAGAGTTCCAGAAAAACATCTACCTCTGCTTTATCGACTATGCCAAAGCCTTTGACTGTGTGGATCACAATAAACTATGGAAAATTCTGAAAGAGATGGGCATACCAGACCACCTGACCTGCCTCTTGAGAAACCTGTATGCAGGTCAGGAAGCAACAGTTAGAACTGGACATGGAACAACAGACTGGTTCCAAATAGGAAAAGGAGTATGTCAAGGCTGTATATTGTCACCCTGCTTATTTAACTTATATGCAGAGTACATCATGAGAAATGCTGGGCTGGAAGAAGCACAAGCTGGAATCAAGATTGCTGGGAGAAATATCAATAACCTCAGATATGCAGATGACACCACCCTTATGGCAGAAAGTGAAGAAGAACTAAAGAGCCTCTTGATGAAATGAGAGAGGAGAGTGAAAAATTTGGCTTAAAACTCAACATTCAGAAAACTAAGATCATGGCATCTGGTCCCATCACTTCATGGCAAATAGATGGGGAAACAGTGGAAACAGTGTCAGACTTTATTTTTGGGGGCTCCAAAATCACTACAGATGGTGATTGCAGCCATAAAATTAAAAGACGCTTACTCCTTGAAAGGAAAGTTATGACCAACTTAGACAACATATTAAAAAGCAGAGACGTTACTTTGCCAACAAAGATCCATCTAGTCAAGGCTATGGTTTTTCCAGTAGTCATGTATGGATGTGAACGCTGGACTATAAAGAAAGCTGAGTGTCAGAGAATTGATGCTTTTGAACTGTGGTGTTGGAGAAGACTCTTGAGAGTCCCTTGGACTGCAAGGAGATCCAACCAGTCCATCCTAAAGGAGATCAGTCCTGGGTGTTCATTGGAAGGACTGATGTTGAAGCTGAAACTCCAATACTTTGGCCACCTCATGCGAAGAGTTGACTCTTTGGAAAAGACCCTGATGCTGGGAAGGACTGGGGACAGGAGGAGAAGGGGATGACAGAGGATGAGATGGCTGGATGGCATCACCGACTCAATGGACATGGGTTTGGGTAAACTCCGGGAGTTGGTGATGGACAGGGAGGCCTGGCGTGCTGCGATTTATGAGGTCGCAAAGAGGCGGACACGACTGAGCGACTGAACTGAGCTGATGGACTTTTGGACAGTTTCAGAGTTTGGGACTTTTTTGAAAAATGTCTTGATGACCTTCTGAAGCATGCCTTTTTGTACATATTTGTATTGCATTTCCCATTATTATTTGTCATATTGATTCTTGTGTCTTTTCTCTTTTATTCTTGATCAGTCTTGTAAGAATTTTAACAGTTTAAATATTGATTTCAGATATATAACAGCTGGCTGATTTGATCCTATTGTTTGTTTATTTTTTATGTCTTCAATTAATATTCGTTATTATTCCTTGTGCTCTACTGTCTTTAGGTTCAATATTTTAACTTTTCATGATTTGTGTATTAAGATATTTAAAATTTTCAGCCTTTCTTCCTTTGTCAAGTCTATATACAAAGCTAAATTTTTTCTTCTCAGCATGATACTCATCCCACAAATTAAATAATGTCCATATACTCACTGCTATTCTATTCAAAATATTTTTCAATTATATTGTGACATTTTTTCTCAGGTGTTACTAAGAAGTGCAATGCTGGATTCGTGTCAATGTATGGCAAAAGAAATACAATATTGTAAAGTTAAAAAATAGATACATAAACTAATTAAAAAAAAGAAGTGCAACACTTTATTTACAAATAAATGACATTATTTAGAGTATCATTTTACAAAATCAATTTCTAGTTTAATTATAACATTGTCAGAGTTGCATTCTACATTATTTTGAAAAACTTCAAAATTTTTTAGATTTGTTAATGATATGGGTAATTTTAGCTAAACTTGCCAGCATAAACTTGAAAAGAATGTCAAAAGTAATACTACTGTTATATACAGTGTTGTCTGAATATCTTGATTAGGTCAAAATGGCAATCATGTTCAGATGTCCTACATTTTAAATGAATTTTTGCTGTATTGCTTTATCAGATATTGAGAGAGAGGTATTAAAATCTGCTTTTCCTTTTAGTGCTGTCAATTTTAGATTGATGTAGTCATGCTGTTATTACATTCTTGTTTTTAAATATTTTAATCTTTTTGATAGAATTGCCCTCTTAATATTATGAAATATGACTTAAAGATCTCTAACATTATTTGCACTGTTTTTTGGTTTCTTGTTTTCTTATGTTTAATGTATTTTGATAAGCAGCATATAAAACTTTATGCAGTTCGAGAAAATTATCTTTTAATTAGAACATTTATTGTACTTACAATTACTTAGCTGTTAATATGCTATGCCTTTCATTTTATTATTTGCTTTCTATTAATCTAATTTCACTCTCCTTTTTCTCTATTTTTATTTTTGACCCTTCTCTATGTTTCCCGTCCCCATGCCCCACCGCAAAGAATTCCCTGCTTCTTCTCTTAGTTTATTTCCTTTATATTATTTTATTACTACCTAGACCTACCAACACATATTCTTATTAAAAGTAGTATTTTTAACAATATTTGGACCACTCAAGAACCTTAGGATTTTTCAACTTATACATGTTATTTGTGTTATAGGTGACATGTATTTTACTTAAATCAATATTTAAAATCCAAAAATATATTATTTTAATTATTTCTGCATAATTGTATCTATTTGCCCTCATATTATCCTTTTTCACTCCTTTCCTTTCATATCTCAGTGCTTCCATCTGCAGTCATCTGTCTTCTGTCTGAAGAGCACTGTTTTATGTTTCTTAATGCAGAACTGCCGGCAATACATTTTTTGTTTTCATCTGAGAGTTTCTATATTTTGTTGTCAGTCTTGAAGTACATGCTTACTGGGTATAACATTCTATGTTGGTGCTAGAAATTTTGTTGTCGCACTCTAAGGATCATAGTCCACATTTTTCTGGACATGTGTTTCTGTTGAGAAGCTTATTCTCAAGTTTATTTTCACTTTTTAAAGATGTATATCCTTTGTCTAGATTCTTTTAAGGTGATTTATTTGTTCTTGATTTTCAGAAATTTTGATCTGATACAAATACAAATATCACAAATACAAATACAAATATCACATTCTTTGTATTTATTTTGTTTGGGGATTGACGCATTAAACATATCTGAAAAGCTCTTAAGCTAATCTCTTCATTTATGTTTTTGTCCCATTTTCTCTTTCTTCTCAAATTCTGGCTTTCAAGTATATATGTGTTAGATCTTTTATTATACTCCATAGCTTTCTTACATTATTTTTTGCTTTTGTACTATCCATGTTTCTCCCTCTTTGGGTTATCCAGTCTGGATAGTTTCTTCTAAACTACCTTCCGGTTCACTAATCTTCTTTTAAATTGTTTAACTTGTTGATAAGTGCATCATTTGGGTTCTTAATTTCAGTTATCTTACTCTTCACTTGAACAGTTTCTAATTATCTTTCTTCATCTCAATTTCATTTAATTTAAAAATCTTGTACATATTAATATTAACCTTGAACACAATTATTTTATTTTTTAATTATAGTTGATTTACAGTATTGTATGCATGATGATTCAGTTTTCTTTTTCTGATTATATTCCATTACTGTTTATAATAAGATGAGAGTGAGTGAAGTCGCTCAGTCGTGTCCGACTCTTTGCAACCCCATGGACTGTAGCCTACCAGGCTCCTCCGTCCATGGGATTCTCCAGGCAAGAATACTGGAGTGGGTTGCCATTTCCTTCTCCAGGGGATCTTCCCGACCCAGGGATCGAACCCAGGTCTCCTGCATTGGAGGCAGACGCTTTAACCTCTGAGCCACCAGGGAAGTCCTATAATAAGGTAGTGAATATAATTCCCTGGGCTGTACAGTAAATCCTTATTGCTTATCTACTTTATGTGTAGCAGTTTGCATCTGTTAATCTCATATTCCATGAAATGTTTGACTTTACCCCCTCCCATTTTAGTATAAAATAAGCCTGAATTCTAACTCAGGCAAGATGGTTCTTCAGAGCTTGAGTCTACCATTTTCTCAGTTTTCTGGCTTTTTGAGTAAAATCACTATTTCTTGCCTCAACAGTTCAGCTCTCAAATTTTTTGGCCTGTTATGCAGTGAGAAGTATGAGCTGGGGCTCAGTAACAGTTTTTCAATATTAAATTTTATGAACTGCTTGTAATTTTGGATATTATCCTCTTGGTTGCTGCATACTATTATTTTAAAATTCAGAACTGATAATACCAATATCTGGAACTCCTATGGTTTATTTTTGTTGTGTATTTTCTACTGACTTTTGGTAAGTTAGTTTTCTTTTTAAATCTAATAAATTCTTTTACTGAATTCTTGATCTTATATATGAAAAAAAAATTTAGAAACAATTTGAGGCTTTGGAAGATGCTATTTTCTTTCAGTGAGAATTTACTTTTGCTTTAGCAAATTGTCCAAGAAGTGGTAAATTACTTTCTTTTAATCCAATCATCAATTAAGTTGATTCAAAACTGAGCTTAGGGCTTTTTCAGAACTAGTTTATTTCCACTTTCTCTTTAACACTAGAAATTGTATATTCTGAGTTCCCAATTCAGATCCCTGGCTGTTTGTGAGAGCCCCTAGACTTTATGGGCTCTGAACTCCAATATTGTCAAACTGGCTACAAAGGACTGCTGGAAGTATTGCTCAGTCTTTCAGATTCTCAGTCTCTCAGCGGACACTTTCTGCAGTGCATATCAATTGGTCTTGGGAATAAAAAATTGCCTCAAGGAGAAAAATGATGTCAAATGAGAGGTTAATTTCTCTGTGCTTCCCTTATCTCTGGAATCCTGGCTTCCTTATCTTTATTGTCTAAGTAGCACTTGGATACTTAGATTGGATGTGGGATATGTGTGTGTCTGTGGTTCATATAATTGTTATACATGTTTACATATGATTCCATGTGTGTGTGTATATCTATACCTATATCTATATATCTTCCAGATTTTTGAATTGTTTTCATCAAGAGTTATCCTGCTATACCATCTTTCCTTATATCCAGGAGCATATTCTGGATCTTTCTAATCAACACCATTGATACCATATTTTCATTGACAATTTTAAAATAAAAACTTGGTTTTATCTAAAATAAATGAATAGATGGGATATGATAAACAATATAGTACACTGAGAAATTATATTACATGATTTATTGGCACTCTAATATTTAAACTTAATTTCTATTTTAAATTTGTAGATCATGACTCTGAAAGGTAATAATGTTCAGATGTTATATCCCTTGGTATAGGACACTTCTAGCAAAATTCTGGGAAATTTTACTTCTAGTGATAATATTAATGAGCAGTAATTATTAATATTAAGTATGCATCAACAGTTTTCTAAGTACTTTACACATTTAATTCAACCTAATATCATTAAAACATTATAATAGAATTGTAACATGCATTTCACAGAGAAAGATAGGTAGAGTAACTTTCCCAGTGTTATTTACCATACAAGTGAGGAGAGGTGATTCACATTCAAGTTGTTCAGTTTTTGTACACAAATTCTTCACCTAAAGTTAAAAAAAATCTTTGACATGGCATATGAGCATTCCTTTTCTCTTATATGGGAGTTCTATATTTTTCTTTTGACCCCAGTTAAAAAGCTAAGCTTTAATTTCATTTCATAGCCAACCAAGTCGATATATACCTATTCTAATTTTTGAGGTCTACTGATAATTTTTAAATTTTGCCCCAAAAGAACACTTCAAAATTATTTCTTTCAAAAATGTAATTCCCAAAGTAAGAAATATTAGCAAGGAGAATTTCTTAAATGTTTGAAAAATAATCTATTTTTAGAAATAATTGTCTGATTTACAGTGTACCTGATGATTAACTTAAATACTCTATTAAGCTGGAAAATAAGTAGGTTAGTTTTTCAATTTCATAGCACATCTATGGAATTATTAGTGCTACTATTTTAAAATAGCCTTTTCTATTTAAATATTAACTGTTTTTTTTAAATTTTAAAGAGATTGTCCAAATTATGAGGATACTTTTGGTACATAGGTTTATCACATAACCAATTGCTAAACTTTCAAATTGAGTTGTGAAAATGTCTATGGAGTTCCACTCTAAATTTATTATTACTCTTTTTGAGTATAAGATTTTTAATTTTTGACAGTTCATAAGAGAACAGCCTTAAATGTGAATTTGATTGACTTAGACTAATAAGTATTTTTTTTACAAAAATATTTTTTTTTAAAAATTAGAAGGTAGTTGGACTTTTTAAAATGGAATTATTTGCTACAGTAGTTTTCTTATGGGTGATGATGGTATTTTTTGGCTGTGTCACTAAACTTGAATAGCAAGAAAAGTGAATGAGAAGATAATTCAGACTTAAAAACAAAGTGTTTTAGCTATTGGCAGATGTCAAGACAACTTGAGACTTAATGATTACTAAGCTGCATGCCTGCCATCCTTATCTGTCTCCAGCACAGTTGACAAAACAAGGTAGTCTTGATGTCAAAACAGATTGGGAAGGAAGAAAGCAAGATAGAAACTTAGGCAGAGTTAAGAAGTCTTGCTTTTCCATTTCTTTCTTTTTTTTTTAATTCTAAATTATCTCCTAAACAAACTCTTATGTGAACCCAAAATAAAGCATTTACTAAACCACAGAAAATTTATCAGAAAGCCTTCTGCACCACTAGATACAACAATGTGGCAGATAAAATTCTATTGATCAACTTTCCCCCCAGGTAAAACCATGGACCTTCATAGCCCTCATTTGAGAGATAACTCATTGTGCATGGCAATGGTGACCTCTTTCTCCCTCCTTACTGAAGCTCTCTTTTAATGATTCTCAGTATGTTACTCCCTCCTGGTCCTTCTTAGACTCTTCTTAGCTTTGTTTTTTTCCTTCCAGTTTTATGAAGTTATAACTGGCATATAACATAGTACAAGTTTCAGATGTATAACATAGTAATTTTGTATTTGTATAATTATGAAATGATTACCACAATAAATTTAGCTAACATCCAATACCCAACATAGTTACAAAATGTTTCTTCCTTGTGATGAGAACTTTTAATATATACTCTCTTAGCAACTTTCAGATATACAAAACAATGGTAGCTCAATGGTAAAGAATCCACCTGCAATGCAGGAGGTGTGAGCTCGATTCCTATGTTGAGAAGATCCCTTGGAGAAGGAAATGACAAACCACTCCAGTATTTTTGCTTGGGAAATCCCATGGACAGAAGAGCCTGGTAGGCTACAGTCCATAGGGTCACAAAAGAGTTGGACATGACTTAGTGACTAAACAATAATTGATATACATAGTCATCATGCTATTCATTACATCCGCAGGACTTAATTTATCTTGTAACTAGAAGTTTGACCACCTTCATTCAGTTCCCCCAGCTATTACCCCTGCCTCTGACAACCACAGATTTGATCTTTGTTTTGATGAGTTTTGTTGTTTCAGATTCTGCTTCTGAGATTATGCAGTATTTGTCTTTCTCTACTTAACTTGTTTCACTGTGCATAACCCCCTCAAGATTCAGCCATACCCTCAAAAATGGCAGAATTTCCTTACTTTTATGGCTGAATAGTATTGATATGTTAATATATATATATATATAGTAAGTATGTATATATACAGTAAATATATATAAAGTATGCATATATACAGTTGTTGCTAAGTCACTTCAGTCGTGTCCGACTCTGTGCGACCCCATAGACAGCAGCCCACCAGGCTCCGCCATCCCTGGGATTCTCCAGGCAAGGGTACTGGAGTGGGATGCCATTGCCTTCTCCAATATATACAGTAAATATGCATATATGTATGTGTATATATATATATATATATATGTATATATATATATAGTCGGAGAAGGCAATGGCACCCTACTCCAGTACTCTTGCCTGGAAAATCCCATGGACGGAGGAGCCTGGTAGGCTACAGTCCATGGGGTCGCTAAGAGTCGGATGACTGAGTGATTTCACTTTCTCTTTTCCCTTTCATGCACTGGAGAAGGAAATGGCAACCCTCTCCAGTATTCTTGCCTGGAGAATCCCAGGGATGGCGGAGCCTGGTGGGCTGCCATCTATAGGGTCGCACAGAGTCGGACACGACTGATACGACTTAGCAGCATATATATAGTAAGCATATGTATGTGTATATTTTAAAATGTGTGTTTAAAAATATTTGTTTGGCTGTGGTGGGCCTTAGTTGTGCCATGCACAATTTTGATCTTTGTCATGGTGGGGGATTTTTAGTTGTGGCATATGGGATCTTATTCACCAACCAGGCATGGAATGAACCCAGGACCAAAGCATTGGGGTTGTAGTCTTAGCCACAATTCACCAGGGAAATTCCCTTTATGCATTTTATTTACTTATTTACTGATAGACATAGGTTGTTTCTATGTCTTGATTATTATAAATAATGCTGCAATAACTATAAGGGTGCAAATGTCTCTTGAAGATAGAGATTTCATTTTTTTACGATGTATACCCAAAAGAGAGATTGTTGGATAAAATGGTAGTTCTATTTTAAAGTTCTTCTTCTGCTGCTGCTGCTAAGTCGCTTCAGTCGTGTCCGACTCTGTGCGACCCCATAGACAGCAGCCCACCAGGCTCCCCCGTCCCGGGGATTCTCCAGGCAAGAATACTGGAGTGGGTTACCATTTCCTTCTCTAATGCATGAAAGTGAAAAGTGAAAGTGAAGTCGCTCAGTCATGTCTGACTCTTCGCGACCCCATGGACCGTAGCCTACCAGGCTCCTCCGTCCATGGGATTTTCCAGGCAAGAGTAGGTCGCCAGTGCCTTCTCTGTAAAGTTCTTCTAGAACATCCAAATTGTTTTCCATAGTGGCTATGCCAATTACCCTTCTCACCAACAGTGCACACCTGTTTCCCACATCCTCACTGACTCACTTTTTTTTTTTTAATTGAACTGTAGCTGACTCACAATGTTGTGTTAGTTTTAGGTGTATAACAAAGTGATTCAGTTATTCATATGTATGTATTCTTTTTCATATTCTTTTCTATTATGGTTTATTGCAAGATATTGAGCATAGCTCCCTAGGCTATAGAGTAGGGCCTTATGGTTTATCTATTCCATATCTATAACACTGTGTATATGTTAATCCCAAACTCTTAATTTATCTTCCCACCCCTACTATCCCCTTTAGTAACCATAAGTGTGTTTTCTATATCTGTGGCTCTATTTCTGTTTGTAAGTTAATTTGTACCATTTTTTATATTACACCTGTAAGTGATTGTCATATGATATTTGTCATTCTCTGACTTACCTCACTTAATATGATAATTTTCAGGTCTACCATGCTGCTGCAAATGACAGTATTTCAATCTTTTTTATGGCTGAGTAATATTCCATTGTTTATACATACCACATCTTCCTTACCCATTCATTTGTTGATGGACATTTAGTTTGTTTCTCTTGTCTTTTTGATGATAGCTATTATAGAAGGTTTGAGGTGACATTTCATGGCAGTTTAATTTGCATTTCTCTAATGATTAGTCATATTGAGCACCTTTTCATTTACCTTTTGGTCACTTGATGTCTTGTTTGGAAACATGTCTATTTAGGTCCTTTGCCTTCTTTTTAATTGTACTATTCTTTTTTGCTATTGATGTATGAGTTCTTTATATATTTTGGATTTTAAAGGCTTATTGGTTGTGTGACAATATCTGCAAATATTTTCTCTCATTCTGTTGGTTGACTGTTTCTTTTTCTGTGCAGAAGCTTCTTAGTTGATGTAGTCCTATTTGATTATTTTTAAAAAATTTTTTGCTTATACTTTTGGTATCATATCCAAAAAATCATTGCCAAGATTTATGTCACTTTTCTCCTATGTTACTCTCTCATGGTTCTTCTTAGCCTCCTCTTGGCCTGCTGATTTCTTCTTTCTTTCATTCTTTCTTTCAACTCTTGGTACGTTACATATTGGGATTACCAAGGTTTTTGTCATCTTTGGTCTATTCACCTATACTCTCTTTTAAGGCTTTTATGATAATCTATAGGCTACTTATGCTAGTTATTTTTTTATCCAGTCCAGACTCACAGACTCAATTATATAAAAATCATTTTCTTGTTTTGACGAGTAGCTTATATCTATCTTATCAAGCTAGAAAACTGAAGACATCTTAGTTTTTCTTGAATCAAAACCCTTTCTCAGTGTCCACCTCTTATGTAGGCTTTCTGTTTCTTTTACTCCTTTAAATATTTTCTTCATAAAGAAACTGAGGTGAGCTAATTCAAATATAAATCTGTTTCTATCCATCTGAAAGTACTAACTGCTCTCCAGCTTGTTGGATAAAGTACACATCCCCACAAAAGATGCCCAAGGTCTTTTTGTGATCTGATCCATCTCTACCTCTCCAATCCCCTCTTTCCATTTTCCCCTTTCTTCATTCAATAAATACTTACTGATGCTTCCTATATAGTATTGTGAGCAGGCTAACATGATCCCTCCTCCAGGAAGCTTAGATTCTGTTGGTGGAGAGAGGCCATTAAATAAATGAATGCACAATTATAAACTGAGATCAATAAAATGCAAAATATAGCATGTAGAAATCTGGTCTAGCCTGGGGAGTTAGGGAAGATTTTACTGAGAAAATGGTACCTGATCTGATACATAACTGATGGGTAGACATTGTTAAGGAAGTAAAGAAACAGCAAATATGGAGGACGCAGTCAAGCCTGGGGCATAGCATTTGCAAAGACTCTGTTGTGGGAATTCACTATGTTTAAAGTACTGAAAGGAGACTACTGTAGCTGGAGTAGAGAGGAAAGGGATGTGAAGAAATGAAGAGGTGACGTGGAGAGGTGACCAAGGACCAGACCTCTTTCTTGACCTCATAGGCTCTGTTATGAATTTGGTTCTTTACTCTGAGAACCCATAGTGGATGTGACTGGTGATAGAAGTAAAGTCCGATGCTGTAAAGAGCAATATTGCATAGGAACCTGGAATGTTAGGTCCATGAATCAAGACAAATTGGAAGTGGTCAAACGAGATGGTAAGAGTGAACATCGACATTCTAGGAATCAGCGAACTAAGATGGACTGGAATGGGTGAATTTAACTCAGATGACCATTATATCTACTACTGTGGGCAAGAATTCCTTAGAAGAAATGGGCTAGCCATCATGGTCAACAAAAAAGTCTGAAATGCAGTACTTGAATGCAATCTCAAAAACAACAGAATGATCTCTGTTCATTTCCAAGGCAAACCATTCAATATCACAGTAATCCAACTCTATGCCTCGAGCAGTAACGTCGAAGAAGCTGAAGTTGAATGGTTCTATGAAGACCTACAAGACCTTCTAGAACTAACACCCAAAAAAGATGTCCTTTTCATTATAGGGGACTGGAATGCAAAAGTAGGAAGTCAAGAAACACCTGGCATAACAGGAAAAGTTGGCCTTGGAATACAGAATGAAACAGGGCAAAGGCTAATAGAGTTTTGCCAAGAGAATGCACTGGTAATGGCAAACACCCTCTTCCAACAACACAAGAGAAGACTCTACACATGGACATCACCAGATGGTCAACACCGAAATCAGATTGATTATATTCTTTGCAGCCAAAGATGGAGAAGCTCTATACAGTCAGGAAAAACAAGACTGGGAGCTGACTGTGGCTCAGATCATGAACTGCTTATTGCCAAATTCAGACTTAAATTGAAGAGAGTAGGGAAAACCACTAGACCATTCATGTATGACCTAGATCAAATCCCTTATGAGTATACAGTAGAAGTGACAAATAGATTTAAGGTACTAGATCTGACAGACAGAGTGCCTGATGAACTATGGACAGGAAACAGGATCAAGACAATCCCCATGGAAAAGAAATGCAAAAAAGCAAAATGGCTGTCTGAGGAGGCATTAGAGATAGCTGAGAAGAGAAGAGAAGTGAAAAGCAAAGGAGAAAAGGAAAGATATTCCCATCTGAATGCAGAGTTCCAAAGAATAGCAAGGTGAGATAAGAAAGCCTTCCTCAGCGATCAATGCAAAGAAATAGAGGAAAACAACAGATTGGGAAAGACTAGAGATCCCTTCAAGAAAATTAGCGATACCAAAGGAACATTGCATGCGAAGATAGGCTCGATAAACGACAGAAATGGTATGCACCTAACAGAAGAAGAAGATATTAAGAAGAGGTGGCAAGAATACACAGAAGAACTGTACAAACAAGATCTTCACGACACATACATTCGCGATGGTGTGATCACTCACCTAGAGCCAGACATCCTGGAATGTGAAGTCAAGTGGACCTTAGAAAGCATCACTACGAACAAAGCTAGTGGAGGTGATGGAATTCCAGTTGAGCTATTTCAAATCCTCAAAGGTGATGCTGTGAAAGTGCTGCACTCGATATGGCAGCAAATTTGGAAAACTCAGCAGTGGCCACAGGACTGGAAGAGGTCAGTTTTTGTTCCAATCCCAAAGAAAGGCAATGCCAAAGAATGCTCAAACTACCGCACAATTGCACTCATCTCACATGCTAGTAAAGTAATGCTCAAAATTCTCCAAGCCAGGCTTCAGCAATACGTGAACCATGAACTTCCAGATGTTCAAGCTGGTTTTAGAAAAGGCAGAGGAACCAGAGATCAAATTGCCAATATCCACTGGATCATTGAAAAAGCGAGAGAGTTCCAGGAAAACATCTATTTCTGCTTTATTGACTATGCCAAAGCCTTTGACTGTGTGGATCACAATAAACTATGGAAAATTCTGAAAGAGATGGGAATACCAGACCATCTGACCTGTCGCTTGAGTAACCTGTATGCAGGTCAGGAAGCAACAGTTAGAACTGGACATGGAACAACAGACTGGTTCCAAATAGGAAAAGGAGTACGTCAAGGCTGTATATTGTCACCCTGCTTATTTAACTTATATGCAGAGTACATCATGAGAAACGCTGGGCTGGAAGAAACACAAACTGGAATCAAGATTGGCGGGAGAAATACCAATAACCTCAGATATGCAGATAACACCACCCTTATGGCAGAAAGTGAAGAAGAACTAAAGAGCCTCTTGATGAAGGTGAAAGAGGAGAGTGAAAAAGTTGGCTTAAAACTCAACATTCAGAAAACTAAGATCATGGCATCTGATCCCGTCATTTCATGGGAAATAGATGGGGAAACAGTGTCAAACTTTATTTTTGGGGGCTCCAAAATCACTGCGGATGGTGATTGCAGCCATGAAAGTAAAAGATGCTTACTCCTTGGAAGGAAGGTTATGGCCAACCTAGATAGCATATTTAAAAGCAGAGACATTACTTTGCCAACAAAAGTCTGTCTAGTCAAGGCTATGGTTTTTCCAGTGGTCATGTATGTATGTGAGAGTTGGAGGGTGAAGAAAGCTGAGCGCCTCAGAATTGATGCTTTTGAACTGTGGTGTTGGAGAAGACTCTTGAGAGTCCCTTGGACTGCAAGGAGATCCAATCAATCCATCCTAAAGGAGATCAATCCTGGGTGTTCATTGGAAGGACTGATGTTGAAGCTGAAACTCCAATACTTTGGCCACCTCATGCGAAGAGTTGATTCACTGGAAAAGACCCTAATGCTGGGTAGGATTGGGGGCAGGAGGAGAAGGGGACGACAGAGGATGAGATGGTTGGATGGTATCACTGACTCGATGGACATGGTAGACTCCGGGAGTTGGTGATGGACAGAGAGGCCTGGCGTGCTGCAATTCATGGGGTCGCAAAGAGTCGGACATGACTGAGCGACTGAACTGAACTGAACTCTGAGAACAGCTAGAAGCCATTGAAATTCTTCACATACAGTTGTAAAATACCATGTCATAAAAATTTTGAAAAGGACCTCTGACAGCAGTATGGAGAAAAAAACTGGAGACAGGAATATTTTTTCCTACTGCTTATGGGAATGTAAAATAGTACGGTCACTGTTGAAGAGTTTGGCAGTGTCTTAAATTTACCATATGACCCAGAAATTCCATTTCTAGTTATCCAAACAAGAGAAATGAAAACATATGTCCATACCAAAATATGTAAATATGTACGTGTATGTCCATGCTACCATTATTCACAATAACCAAAAGTAGAAACAGTCCAAATGTCTATCAACTGGTAAAAGGGTAAATAAAATATGATATAGCCATACAATGGAATACTATCCTGCAATTAAAAAAAAAAAAAGGTACTCATAAAGGCCCCAACATGGATGAAATTCAAAAACACTATGCTAGGTCAAAGAAACCAGACACAAAATATTACCTATAAAATGATGTCATATACACGAAGTTACTCAGAAAAACAAATCTGTGGAGACAGAAGTGGAGTAGTATCGGACTGGGGATTCACTGGGGGAAGTTAGGCTTAGAGATGGTGTTAGGGTTAAGTTCACTCCCTGGGTCAGGAATATCCTCTGGGGGAGGAAATGGTAACCCACTCCAGTGTTCTTGCCTAGGAAATCCCATGGACAGAAGGTCTTTGTGGGCTACAGTCCACGGGATCACAAAGAGTCAGACACGACTTAGTGCCTGAGCATGCACAAAATGGCAGAGGGGAGTAGGAAGTGATTGCAAATAGTCACAAAAGATCTTTGGGGTGATGAAAATGCCTTAAAATCACAACATGATGATGGTTGTGCAACATTTGAATTGCTAAAAATCACTGAGTTGTGCACTCAAAACGAATGAGTTTTATGGGATATAAATGATGTCTCAATAAAGTTGTTGAATGAATGAATAAATTGTGGATGTACAAAACCAGTTGTCACTGTGATGGCTTAGGTAAAAAGTGATAATGTTTGAGACTAGAGTGATGGCTGACATGAGGAGCGTGAAATAGGTTTGAGAAATAATAGGACTTATAATCAAGAGAACTTGGGAAAGATTGGGCATGACAAGTTCAGCTTATACTCTGTCCTGTAGAAATATCAAACTTCTTGTAACTACTCGAACAATCCATGCCCCTTCTTATCTTTCTGTGTGTTTAAAAGTCCTGGGTTCTTCATGAGTGCACTTTGCAACCTCATCTACCTACTTATCCTAGATTGGGCTGCCATAAGAAATCGCTATACGTCAGGTGACTTAAACAAGTATTTATTTCTCACGGATCCGGAGGATGGGAGTCCAAGAACAAGGAGCTGGCATATTCAGTATGAAGTGGGGATTCTCCTTCTCATTGCAGATGACTGATTTCTTGCTACATCCTTACATGGCGAAGAGAGAGAGGAAGTTGGCCCTCAGGCCTCTGCTTCTAATGCCCCAATCTCATTATGGCAGCTGCACAATTTTGACCTCACCTATACCTAATTTTATCCCCAAAGCCCCATCTCCTCATACCATAACACTAAAGATTAGGGTTCCAAAATACAAATCTGGGGGGAACACACACATTCAGTCTATGACACTGTTATATACCTGGTCATCCTTTAAGACTCAAACCAAATGCAATCTCTCCTTTAAAGAATCTTCCCTGACCACCTTACTTCTTGTATGCCCCCATAGCACTTCCTTTAGCATTTATTGCACATCTTTGTCTACTCCTTCCACTAGATCACTGTTGTCAGACATTTAATATTTAGTCTTCACTTCTGTTACAACATCCCTGCCAGACCTGACTAGTGGCTCACAATAATCTCTCCTGCTGAGTCAGCACTCCTCTCAAAACAGTGCCAGAGGTAGCTTCTACTGACCACTGTCACTGATACATCCCTGAAATCTATTTGCCATACCTGTTGTAATTGTGATGTCCTTGATGACAGGCATATCAAATATCTATGGGTCCCATGTACCAGAAACAGAGAATAGATACAATAAATGCATCAAAATCCTTTTGAAGAAGATGCTTCCAGATTGATCAATACCTGACATGTAAAGCAATTTATTTCCACCTACCATATCTCTTTCATGACAATGGCTTCTAATTTGCACCATTAGGGAAAAAGAAATTTAGCTGAAAATCATAATAGTTCCTTTCCATTTTTTTCTTCTAAATCCTGTGTTTTAAGTGTATGCTTAGCCCATAGTTTTCCATCATAAACTACCAAACTACAGTCCATAATGGGGCTTTACACAATGGCCTTTATATTTTAGACATTATGCCTTTGAGAGCTAAAGCGTTTTAAGTCAGGCATCAAGATAATGATTTAGTTATTTATTCTTTTGAACCAGTTACTTTAGTGACTCACTTTTCTCCCTAACCCAGGCTATTATGCACTAATCCATACATTACTTCCCTTCAATACAGATGACACAGACTGTTTACTCAGGATGATTTTGCAATATGCACATTAACAAAGACTTTGTGAGCAGGAAGAATACCAGTGATTCAACCAACTTTAAGAAAACAGCTGAGTGCTAGCCCAGCTTAGCAGGGTGTTAAGCATCCATTAATAATGGCAAGGCAACAAACTTGAAGGTTTTGATTTTAGTTCAGATAAGCATTCCAGATTCAAGACTTGGCTTACTGTATCTCTGGGTTTTTCTTAGGGAAAAGGTGGCCTATTCCAACAGGGGAGCTTAGCTATTTGAACGTTGGAAAGCAGACATTTTTATAGTACTTTGTGTAATCATTATTATGATGTGATGCACATTAAAGTTGTTATCAACGTTGAACTTTGGAGGATAGCCCAGATTTCAAATGTTTGACTCTGATTTTCCCCATGACTATGTTTCTCAGGTCACTTGTATTGATTTTTTGTTCAGCAAGTACCATCACTATAGTCTAAAGCTTTTATTCCCATTTAGAAACTGCAATCAAACTAATTCCACTCTCAATAGAAAAAAATCACTATTCTCATTCAGTTTTCATTGACTATCACATAATATTGTACACACATCTGTCCCCTCCACTAAGCTATATGTTCTTTGAAAAATGAGGACCATACTGTTTATATTCTATCAACACCTCTCAGTTGTAAGTGCCCAACTTCATGTTACTAAGAATCTGTTTTGCAAAAAAGGAAATTATTTACCTGCTAATATGAGGACAGTTTCTCATGGTTTATGGGAAATTTCATCACCTTTGAAATGGTTAGGTTTTCTCTCACTTCACAAAATCAGTCTGTTTTTCTGATAAGTGTTGAGCGATGACTATGTCAGTTATTCTGATGTCATTTCACACAGATTTTCTTATTTTATACTCATAACTCTTCTGTGAAGTAAGTGCTATTATTACTGCTCTTTTATGCATAAGAACATTGAACACAGTTCAGTGACTTTTCCATGATTACACAGGCCATGAGTCTGTGGAAAGTCAATTCAGAGACAGATTCTCAACTTTGAAACCCAGAAATTCCATTTCATTGTTCTTCTATGAAGAAATCTATTTTCTCCCTTACTCTCCAAGATGAGAAAGCAGAAGTTTTGTTTTCATTGGGTTTGGTTTCTTATGCCTCATTTTTTCCCCCAAGAAAAATGAAGTCTTTTGATAGTTCGCTGAAATGAAAATCCCAGTGTTTTCTTTGTGTCTTTTCTTCTGTTGATTTCCAAATTCTGGTCTATCAGCAAGCCTCGTCATCTTTCAAAGTCTGTCCCGAGTCTCACCACCTCTCATCACTTCGACTGTTAGCACTCTGCTCCCCGCCGCCCCCAGTTCTCACTATCCCTCCTCCCTAACGCCCACCCCCCTCCAACTCCACCTACCACCCTTGTACACTGACAGACAATTATCAAAAGGCAGTCAGATCATATCACTTACCAGCCTGGAACTGAGGGCCCACCCATCTCCCTCATAGTAAAAAACAGTCTCTCCAACAGCTCTGCACAATTCACCTCTTCTGTCTACACCCAACTCTCTGATTGATATCATTCCCTCGTCCCCTGTCCTGCACTAATTCCACCTTAGCCATGCAGTCTCCTTTCTGTCCCTCCAACTCATGACATACGTTCACATATGCACATGTGCATTCCTTCAAGCCTTATTCATCCCACAAATAAAAATTCAGTACATGATATGAGCTAAGAGTACAGAAAACATAAAAAATAAGATCCAGAATTTCAAAGATCTTAAAAACTGGATGGGAAGAAAAGTCACTTTCATAATAATTTCTCATTTCTTTCACTAGACAAGTACGGAAGTTATTGGGGTTTTCCTGATTGAAAGGCAAAGAATGAGGTGATGCCTTTAAGATAGAGGTCTTTGGCTAAAGCAAAAATAGAGGAATAAAGTTTGGATCCTTAAATGACATAAGCTTCAGATACTCAGAAATGGACATCATTAGCAGCCAATGCATATGAAGTTGCAGGAATATGTATTTGATAAGCTGAAGTTTACTTTAGCTTGTTTTCTCTTTCAAAATCCTCCCTAGTCTTTCTCTATTAAGCATCGCTGATCCTGCCAAATGAAAGTAGTCCGTTCTTCCTCTAAAACATATTGTATCCCTTTAGGAATATCACAGGCATTATTTCCTGCAGGAAGCCTTCATAGCTTTTCTCTGAGATGGGTCTCTGAAGGCACCTTGAGATTTTACTTCCCAGCTTCTTTCCTTCTCCTGTTATAGCTCATATCTTAAATCATAAGTATTAAATGCTTACTTGTTCAGTTTGCCCATGAAGATTGTAAACCAGAAAAGTTTTGCATGACGGCCACATCTCCTCCTTTGAGGTATCAGGTTTAGCACTGTACTTACATTTAAGTAGCTATTTCATAAATATTGATTGAATAAATTGTTTTACATCAAATTATATCTTAAATATTTGATTTAGAGTGTTCATATGTAATGATTAAGGAAGTGGTTAATTTTTAATAATTCACCACTGCTTCGGTGAATAAATTGAGACAGTTTCAAAATATCTGAGTTGAGCGGAGGGGTGAGGGGCAGGTTAAAGCCTGCCCAAGACATCTATGGTTTCCAAAGGACTTTGCAGAAATAAGTAATGTATTTATAACTATTGCTTGTATTTCTGCTCTCCAAATCTCCAGCAAGGTGGGCCGAATGATATTGAAGAGAGTTCAAATTAAGAAGCATTCAAAACACGAACCAAGAAAGACAGAAGAAGGGAAGTAGGTAAAAATATACTAGCTCAGTCTTGCTACTATTTCTTGGAGTCAATCTTGGTTTAAAACATAATAAGCAGAGCCCAGCTTGTCATACCTACTTTCTCCTGGGGGTTTGAAACTGTAATGAAAGCATTTTAACTCAGTGGTAACTGGATTAGAGTAATGCAAGAACCTGCCACCTTGGGACCTCCTGCTTGTGGCTTGGCCTGAATAAATGTGCATGGAAATTGTTTTCAACTGATGGCTGTGCGAGATCACAAGTTATAGTAATGTTGACAGTCTCAGCTTGGAGCCTGACAAAATAGCAGAAAAAAAAAATGTGGAACAGGGATTGAAAACAGCTCATTTGCTGACATGAAAGCGGTGCTCAGAGGTGGAGATGTACCACCTCTGCAGGTCAATGGTGACAATATTTGCAAAGTGCCACCAGCGTCTCTGCTGCAAATGGGCGCAGCTTAATATGAATCTTTGCCGCCAATCTCAAGCAACTTGATTTCTTTCCCAGCCTCCAGGACTCATCAGAAGCCATAAGGAGAAGTTTCTCAGACTTAAAGCGTGCGAAAGGATACTAAATCTTCCATCTCCTGAAGGCTGACTGGGAGATGAAAAGGTATAGTTGTCTCATTCCGACACCGTAGAAGATGGTGGAAATAATCCAATCAGTTTGCTCCCTGCAGAAGCATCCAGAGGTTTCAGTGTGAGTCCCGCCTTTCTTATTTGGCAGGTTTATCGTACTGTGTCACGGAGGCAAAACATCTGTCGGGGAAGACAAGGAGGAGGAAACCCGCCATCTTCCTTGTGCGCATTCACAGAGAAGTTTTGGTGAATTTACTGCCGGTGAAAAGTGGCAGCTTGTCTGTTTCGAAGATCGCAGGCTTCGGGGCAGCACCAAATGGTTCCTGACTGGGAGCAAAGTATGTGTTTTCTGCACCGTGTAACTGCACCTTCATGGTAAACTGGGCCAAGTGGACACAGAAGAGATGTTTTAGACGGCACTTAAAATTAGAGTATTTTGAGCCCTCATAATTTAGAACAATCATGGTATCCAATTTTGCTTTTTGGAAAGCAGAGCTGTTTCCTCAAGGAAATTCAACGAGAGTCCATTTTTCTTAGAAGGTTAAATGGATCTACAGAGCCAGTAAAATCATTCGATCATATGCATTTCAGCAAGGACTCCACATGAATTCTGCTTCTTTTCTTCAAGCAGGTGGTAGGATCTCCTCTTTACAGATGAATTAAGTGAGGTTCATGGGTCATATGAGTTTATATATATGTACAGTCGCTTCAGTCTTGTCTTTTCTGCCCTATGGACTATAGCCTCCTGGGCTCCTCTGTCCCTGCAATTTTGCAGGCAAGAATACTGGAGTGGGTTGCCATACCCTCCTCCAGGAGATCTCCCCAACCCAGGGATCAAGCCCATGTGTATAGATAAGTGCAAAAATATATATGTATGGCACAACAGTTCTAAATTGTAGATCAGAATTATACCTTGCTAATCTAAGCAAGAAACAGTAGTCCTCAGGAGAGAGTCTAGCACATTGTAAATACTTAGCAAACTGCTTGCTAGATTGGATCTCTCTAGACCAGTCTGCAGCTTGAAAGACTCGTATTTCCAAACCTTATGAGAAAGAATATCATTGTCTACAATTACTTCAAGTAGAGTGTTCATTTGTTCATGAATTCGTATCTCATCTCCTTGCATGAGGACTATGAGACTTTTAGAATCCACTCCCTATCACGACTTGAGATAGTTTGGATTCCCAAAACTATCTAACTTTTTCACATTTTATTGTAAATTGTTGGTTTAAATTCTACCTTTTGAATGGGGATTAAAATACAGCACCTAATATCAGATCAGGTTGGCATGCCAAAAATTATCCAGTTTCCCTTCAGTTCTGAAACAGAGATAATAGCTTGTTTTGGACTGATCACCCCCCTCTTTTTTTTTCATCTTTAATCTGTTTTGTTTCAAATTTTTTATTGGAGTGTAGTTGATTTATAACATTGTGTTAATTTCAGGTGTACAGCAAAGTGAATCAGTTATATATATATATATATATATATATATACATATACATATGTATATATATATATATACACACACATATAGAATCAGTTATACATATAGAATCTCCATTCTTTCTGTATTCTCTTGTTATTTCTGTTTTGCCATTTGATGTGTGTTTGTATGTGTGTGTACATATTTTTTCTCCCCTTTTTACACCTTGTACACTGTATCATCTCTTGTTCTATAAATACATCAGAGACTATGACACTGGGCGCAGTGTCCACCTCTTACCTGGACGCATGGAACTAACCCCCAAAGCTTCACAAAGAAACCCAAGAAGAGGCAACCATTTCAAAGCCATATAATGGACGCAGGCTGCCTGTATATTTAGTATCTAAGGAGCAGCTTTTCCTTTTCTATTTTTTTTCCTCTTTTCCCTCAGTAGAAGCTAAAACTTTATTATAAAACCACAGATAAGTATATCAACTGCTAGGAGGCTGGCACAGCAGAATACAAGGAAATAAGAGATAAGGGAATTTGGTCAAATACAAAAAGTACTGTGGAATTTAAACCAAATGACAGCAGATAAGGCTTTCCCTGAGTTTCTATTAAAAATGTAATAAATAAGAAATCCAAAAATATTTCTTTCCAGGCCCAGTACTTTTGTTCCTATATTACTCATCATAAATGTATAGGATCTTCATCAGTGCGGGAATTCTATTCACAGTTGCAAAAATAAACTTTGCTGGAGTCATGTTAAAGATGTGACAGCTTCAGATTGAAGCCTTGTGGATCTTTCAGTAAAGTTTGTCATTTGAATAAATAGACCTTATTTACACACTTAAGAGAGTAATCCCATAAACCCGCATGGAAGCCTAGTGATAAAAGCAGGAGTGACTGAATAGAAATCACCAGGAATCAAAACACAGATTTAAAAAAGGAAAAAAAAAAGCAGTGGCAGGAACTCTGCTTAAGATGCTCTTTAGAGAAAATTCATAGTGTTTTTATCTTTTCATTTTATTATTATTTTAAAGGTATAGAACTCTCTAAGGATTCAAAGGTTCTGTAAGTAATGGGTACTTACTGATATTTCATGTTCCATGGTGGAATTTAAATTGACCTAAGGTAGATAGGTTTTACTAAGGTGAATCCCCCCAAAAATGAATGTGCGTAGGTCTGGGTGGGCCACCTCACTGCCTTTGACTCTATTGACCTCAAGGAAAGGAAAAGAATTGAAATCTTGACAAAAACGGACTTTAGTGGTTCCCTGGGATGATAAGGCCTCTGGGGCCGGCAACTTGAGTGTGATCTGTGGTCTCAGGTGAAGTGGTCCATGGTGTCCGCTGCATCTCTAGAGGGCAATAGCCTTCAGTCATAAAATGTCTCCCTGCATAATACAGCACATCTGTCAGCATCCCACACACTCAGTTTATATCTGTCTTGGGATGGCTCATGGAAGGGAAAGTGCACCCTATTTGGATAGTAGATATTCAAGCCATTTTATTTGATTTTATCTTTTGTTCTTATATGATATGATTTTATATATATATATATATATATAACACATATATGTATATATACGTGTGTATATATGTATATATACATTTATCTAGTTGAATTTCTGTTTTAAAGCATTTAGTTACAGATGATAGGAGAGGGCATTTGTTTGTATTGCTCATTTTAAAAACACAAATGGTGTCATATGATACTTGCTGGTTTGCACCTTATTTAGTTAATGATAACTTACAGTATACAAAGGTATACAAAATCTTTAATGACCTAATGTGAAGCTTTGCATTTGCCTTTAAATATTTGCTGGTTTGTTTTTATAATTTTGTGTCTATAATGTTTGCAAGCAATGTGTGTGAATAGTCTTTATTATTAATAAATAAACCAATTTGGGTAGAAAAAAATATATATGTATATATCTCAATATTGAAAAATAGAGCAAGCCTTACCTAATTTTTTATAGCTACAGTTCCTGCCACATTGAGAGGGGGAATCAGTATTATCAAATTTCAGTAACAGTTTCTATTGACTGTGGCAATGATCCTTCCTAAGCATAGTAAATTCAGTGTAATAAATGGGTCACATATTACAAATTACACATATAGCTCTGGGTATCAAATCATTAGTGAATTTAGCCATCACAAGCAAAATGATAAATCTATCAGGAAGAGGTCATGTAGACAATTGTGACAGTTACAATGTCATAACCTAATACCTATTTTTAAAGAAAATTTCAAATTTTGAGTATCCTGCTATTTAACATTATCAGATAAAAATTTTATGGACCTAGGATGTTGTTGGTATTCAGAAGGTATTAAGAAATCCAGGCATATGTGGAACATGGAAAATGAAAGTCAAATCTCTCCAAATTAATTATTTAGATTCTGAGTCATTATAGCTAGAACATTTAAGGCTGTCCACTTTATTTTTTCTTTTGCCTCTCAAACTGTCTAGTTTTCTTACTAAAAAAACTTAAGATGTGGTATCAAAAAACATTTCTATTCATTTTAAAACAGAATTCTCATACATTATGGTGGCTTCTGGGATCTGACCCAGAATAAGAAATCAGTGTGAGGTTGGATAAAGGCTGAACACCTTATTCTCCATGTGTCTTACTATTTATGCAAAAAATCTGTTTCTATATTATCTCTGTATAGTCAAGTAAAATTCCTTTCTAGGGCAAGCAAGAACGTTTGATTAATGAGTAACTACAATCAATGAATTACTGTGTGCAAGGTGTTTAGAATAGTATCTGGCACATAATGCTGTGCAGGGGCTGATGATCTACTATTATTCTTATTTATCAATCCAGATTTCTTAATTAGAACACAATCATTATTAAGGGAATCTAATTTGTCTGGAACTCTTAGCAAAACAAAATCTACAAATCCTGGAACTCATGGCAGCATGTGGACATAAGTGCTTAATCTTCTCTTCCTTAAATTGGTGTGATAATTGATTTTAAATTTTAAAAATTATTGAGATGTTTGTATATTCATTGTTTATATTATATGAGAAATAATTGGTAACCAAAATAGATCTTGTCCCTTTGAGAACTAATTTTAAAATAGTTTTACTTAATGTTTCAATTAATGAATCTATGCTGTGATTTGGTGACATCTTGAGTTTCACTTACAGTTATAAACCTTGTTTGTGGAAGAGTTTATATGGGTGCATATAGGCATAATTATCTGCTTCTCTGGGTCCAGCTTCTGTGTGTGTGAATTTAGAATGACCTGTGGCTAAACTTGACTTCTTCCTTTGAGCTTCACAAATTCAGAGCACTGTTCATACTTATGACATTAACTGTAGGGAAAAAACAAAAAGTGTAATATATATATATGTATATATATATATATGAAAGCAAAAGAATAAATCTTTTTTAGCTATTTAGTTATTAAAAAGTATGTTCTCTAGAGATTTTTTCATATATATATGTGTTATGCTATATATAATATATATAAATTATATGTTTGCAAATATCATCTATTAATCCATTTAACTTTACTCTGTTGTTATTTTAAGATAACTTTTAGTTATGCTGGATGAAATAAAAATTTGACCTTGTTCTTCTTTAATCTGAAAGTATTTTGCTATGTATTTTTGTGCTTTGGTATGTTCTTAACTAATTACAGAGGATATATAATAATATCCTTGAAAAAATAGGGTAGTTATTTAATTAATTAGATAAAAGTACTGTGAATAACATTACCTGCTTTAATTTTCAGATTTACCTGCAATGCCATCTGTACTAAAATAGTTCAAAACCAACTATGTAGTAAAATGATAATTAGGGAATAAATGGCTAGGAGTGTAACTGATTACAAATCAAGTAAATTAATAAAACATTAACTTAATATTTTCTTTTCAGTAGTAATGTCTTTGGTTTCATGTACAAATCAGATCTAAAGTCTTGGTTATAATCTTATTAAACATAATAGAACATTTTTTTGGTAATTGATCACTTAGGATAGCTTTAAAAAATTTAAATGCTTATCTAAAATAAATCAATTAGTGAAACTTTTGTTTGCTTTTATATTATTAAATTATCTTAACAACATAGTGGAAATGTCAACATTTATCAATCACTTGAACTTTTATTAAAACAGTTAAGAAATATTTCACAGAATTCCTTGAATTAGTTACAACTGTCTATGCTTTTTATTTTACCTTGATAACGTCCATATTTAAGTAATTCTGCATTTCTTTAACCAATAAACTCTGCTTTAATTATAGAAGTATATAGGCATATTGTATTGTTTCATAAGAATTCTGCCCAATACCAATCACAATAGGTTTTTTCATTGCTGTCATTTTCAGCAGAGCTAGAGACACACACGCATACATCAGCTCATCAGACTGTTCTATCCTCAACGTGTGTGTGTCTTTGTGTATGTCACACCCTCTAAATTCAGGTGGCCTCAAGCTGTGCCATATAATTCCAGCCTCAATTAAACTTTCCAAGGTCAGCAGTGCTGTACCAGGTCAGACATAAATAAGGCAGAGGATAGTCCTGGGGTACAGAAAAGCCATATTTATTCTTTATCCACAGTTCATGGCTATCAAATGAGGCCTAGCAGAAAGGAAAGACAGAGGAAGAAAGAACTCTCAAAAGGTACTTTACACTTGAGTGTAGCCTTTGTTGAAAAAAATCAGCATATGAATAATTCAAGACACAATGAATTAGTAGTGAACGTGGGTGTGGGTTTTGGTGTGTGTATATATATATATACATTTTTTTTCCTCTAAGAATACAACCTTAACCAGAGTCCAGTGAAGAATATGTTGGCATGGCTCCAATGTGTTAACCCAGAAATCAAGAGATCTAATTTCTTTCTTTTTTTTTTTTCCCAACCACTAACTGATAGGGTAATCTTAGAACAAACTGTTTTGGTCAACCCAATACATATTTTATCACACTCAGTTTTCTCTTCCATAAAATGAGAAGAAGATAAGTCCATTGAATCTTCAAGTTTTAAATTCTACTTTAGTCTGACTTCTACTTGATAGTAAACAAAGATCCAATAAACTAAGTTAAAAAGAAAGACTTGACTGAGAGAATATATTTCTATATAATGCACAGGTGTTAGTTTGTAGAATCTATAAAGAACTGGTAACAAAAATAGCTTCCCTGATGGCTCAAGCAGGAAAGAAGCTGCCTGCAATACAGGAGACACAGGTTCAATCCCTAGGTCGGGAATATCCCCTGGAGGAGGAAATGGTAATCCACTCGTGTATTCTCACCTGGAAAATCCCATGGACAGAACAGCCTGGTGGGCTACAGGCCATAGGGTACCAAAGAGTAGGATACGACTGCACACATGCATATAACAAGAATAAGATAAACTTCCCCAAAATGAGAGAATTAATAGATAATTCAATTAAACAGGAAATTAAGTTGACCAAGAAACACTTGAAAAGATATTAAATATCCTTAATAATTGGGGAAATGTAAATTAAATAATGTTATACCTTTTGGCACCCACCAGTTTGGCAAAAAATTAATGTCTGATCACGTTAGGAATGAGCTAGGAGTGAGATTCCCAAATTATGCACAAGGTATGTCAGTGCACTACAGACGAATCACAAGCACAAAATCAAATCACAAATTAAAAAATTTGGAGGAAACCAAAATGAGATCTGTGGCGTGTCAACTACAAATTGGCACTTGCTGAGAGCATTTGCCAGCAACTAAACAACAAGGGCCTTTGGCATCTGCCTCTGTGAGACTGAGCCCTGTACTGCTGCAGCTGCTGAACTTCAACACCCCCCTGAGGGGAATTCAGGGAGGAGAGTGAGGCAGTGTGCCCCAGGGAAACTGGTAGAACAGGTCTTTAGATAGTTAGATATTTTCAGGAACTGATTTCGTGATCCCAATCCTTGCGTCTCCTCAAATCTAGAAAATCACTAAATCCCTTCCTGGTGACATCAGCTCCTCGTGACTAGCAGAAAAGCTTCTGTAAAGTAAGGGCTGATTGCACTGAACTCCTCCTTCACCAAGACCTTATCTATTGACCTCATTGCCTCTTTGGAGCAGTTGCTCAACTGCTGCCTGAGGTCCTGTCTCCTGGGCTGCTGTCTTCATTTTGCCCCACATTTTAAAACTTAACTTGCCAGCTCTCACATCTGTGCATCTTTTTAGTCGGCAGGAGCGGTGTGTGCTCTCCTAGCTTGCGGCGGCTCACAGTCTCAACTTTGGAGGGTGCGATGTTCTCCTCAGTGATGGCGGATCCTTGCAAACAAGGTTGTCCGTGCATGCTATAATAAAACGAAGGGGCTGTGTGACCAACGGGCAATTCTGAACACCGTTCGATCGAGTTTGCTGTTCTCCTATCACATCCGGCACAGTACTCTTCTCAATTGTGCTGAGTAGAGTTTGAGCCTCGATTTAAGACTGGGCCAATGGACTTTTTAGTAGCCTATCCAGGCAGATTGCTTTAGATATTTCTCATAAGTTAAATATTAAGTACTAAATGCACTACAGAAATTGGGGGAGAAATCAAAGGGGGGAAAGATAGGGGAAAAGGTAGATTTCTGGGTAGATGGCGCAGTTTGTAACTCCTTATCTCCCTCTCAGATTTCCCCTGGAAATCACATTGCCGTATTTAGCAAAACAACAACACTAAACAAGCATGGGACATACTTATTCCAAAAACTTGATTGTTGTTTGTCTGAAGTAAAAATTAACTCAGTGTCCTGTGTTTTATCAGTAATGTGACATGGAAATAATAAATAAGATATAGAGTAAGAAACAATATATAGAGTAAGTACTCAAAATTAGGGACGTGCTAGCTACACAAAAATAATTTCTGTAAATGAAGGGCAAATGATAGATGCGAGTCACAATTCTCCCATGAGAAAGCAGGATACCCAAGATGCCGTGGGAAACAAGGAAACAAACAAGATTCCTTGGCCCAGACAGGTGAATGGAGTTTACAAGGCAGAGGGAAATGAGAAACAGACAGCTGAGTGTGGAGGAAGTGTGAACAACTAAAGAAAAATCCCTCTATAAAAAGGTAATGAAAGTGGAAGAAGGACATTGACTTGATGAGTTCAGCAGACAGTAAATTTAGAGGAGAAGAAGGCAAACTTGAGATACAGCTCAGCTGATTCAGAGGTGAATCAAAATAAAGACTGTAGCAATGGAAAGTCTGAGATATTCAATGATTTGAATGAACAAACACATTAGAAAACATTTGAAAAAATTGAGCATAAATCATGTAAAAGCAATGATTTCTTAATTATAATATGGAAAAATTCCATATTGTGCAAATAAAATCCAATAATTGGAGAGGGGAATGGGAAAAAGATGCAAAAGCATGCTGAATTTCTAAATATGAATCTTGACATGCTTGAAGTGAAGTGAAAGTCACTCAGTCATGGTCCAACTCTTTGGGACTCCCTGCCAGGCTTCTCTGTCCATGGAATTCCCCAGGCGAAGAATTCTGGAATGGGTAGCCATTCCCTTTGCAAGGGGTTCTTAATGACCTGAGTATGAAACTCAGATCTCCTTCTTTGCAGGCAGATTCTTAACCATCTGAGCCACCAGAGAAACCCCTGATATGCTTAATTAGAAAAAAAAATTAGATTCTAGTAGATTTGGAGTAATCATAAGGGCAACCACTTAAAAATACAGTGACAATTCTCTGAACCAACTAATCATGGGGATGTTAAAAAAAAAAAAAAAGAGAGAGAGAGGAAACAGAAAATTCAGAAAGTTTAGTAGACTATGATAAGAACAAATGAAGTTGACAAATATGACTGCCTTAAACTTTTCTATTAAATGACAAATACATTTGTGGCTCAGCTGGTAAAGAATCCCCCTGCAATGTGGGAGACCTGGGTTCGATCCCTGGGCTGGGAAAATACCCTGGAGAAGGGAAAGGCTTTGCTCCATTATTCTGATCTGGGGAATTCCATGGACTGTATAGTTCATTGGGTCCCAAAGAGTTGGGCACAACTGAGTGACTTTCATTCACTTTAATTTTTGAGTCACAGAACAATATTGAATTTGATGCTATTATAAAGGGATATTACTAAAATACATAAAGGAAAAATAAAAGAAGCCTCAGATTATATTACACAAATCAAGATGAACCACACACAGAAAAGCAAGGAGAATGGAAAAAAGAACTCAGGACACAATATTAAACAGATAATTGTATAGTACTAAAAAAATCACAGAGCCAAATGACAAAGCATGGAAATCTACGAAAAAGTATCTCCAATAAATATGCAACAAAAGTACAATTCTAGCAGAAGAATTAGCAAATTAATGTTAACTTTTTGTAAGTATATTGAGAATTCTTTCCCAAAACCAGAGAGCATCATTTTTTATCAGGTTCCTTGTAAAACTTACCAAAAAAATATATATAATATTGGTGATAAAGTACCTCAAAATTCTAAAATGGAGAAACATCAGAGGTCATAGCTTTTGGGAGTTTCTCTGTAAAAGGCTCTCTAGAAATCATAATTTAAAAAATGAAAGGTGAAAACATGCAAAACTATATATGGAAAAGGGTCTATAAATATATAGTGGGAAAACTTTTGAAAAGAAAAGATACATATTTTAAATTTTATTAATCAATATTAATAAATTTGAAAACCTCAATATAACAGATTTTTATAAGAAAGCAAAAATTACCAAAATTAAATTTATAAACATTAATGTATTAATAACTTTAGAACAATGTAACAATGACTAAAAAAGTACACTTAGTCAAGATAGTTGAAGGGTAGCTTGCTTCAAATTTATCAAGAGAAATGTGAAAATCATGGTCTGTAAGAAAGCAAAGAAATTAGACAAAAAGATGGAAAAATTCACAGTTTATTTCAGGATCTACGTAATCCTGATGATGCCAAATTCAGCACATACACACACACTAGATACTAACTCTGCTGTTAATTTGGTTACTTAACAAAAGTTTAAAATCTTTGATAATGAATAAGTTTTAAAAGTGAAAATCTTCTAGCTGTAATAATGCTTTATAATTAGAAAACAGTTAACAAAAAAAGAAAGCCTATAATATTAGCTTCTATGATGAAAGCCTACAATAATTTGCTGATATTAACAAACAGCCCATGGAAAATCATTTAATGACATGGACAGACATTTATAATGTAGTAAATGAAAATAGCTCATTTAAAAGAGAAGTATAGTACAAACTAGTTTTGTGTTTAAAAACACATGCGTGTAAAATATAATTAAAAAGTAACAGTTATAGATGCTTAGTTGTGTCTAACTCTGTGTGATCCCAGGCTCCTCAGTCCAGGGATTCTCCAGGCCTCCAGGCAAGAATACTGGAGTGGGCAACCATTCACTTCTCCAGGTCAGTTTTCATTCCAATCCCAGAGAAAGGCAATGCCAAAGTATGTTCAAACTACCACACAATTGCACAGATCTCACACGCTAGCAAAGTAATGCTCAAAATTCACTAGGCTTTAACACTATGTGAACTGAGAATTTCCATATGTTCAAGCTGGATTTAGAAAAGGCAGAGGAAACAGAGATCATATTGCCAGCATCCACTGGATCATAGAAAAAGCAAGAGAGTTCCAGGAAAACATCTATCTATGCTTTATTGGCTATGACAAAGCCTTTGACTGTGTGGATCACAACAAACTGTGGGAAATCCTTCAACAGATGGGAATACCAGACCACCTTATCTGCCTCCTGAGAAATCTGTATGCACCTCAAGAAGCAACAGTTAGAAATGGACATGAAACAACAGACTGGTTCCAAATTGGGAAAGGAGTATGTCAACGTTGAATATTGTCACCCTGCTTATTTAACTTACATGCAGAGTACATCATGCAAAATGCCAGGCTGGATGAAGCACAAGTTGGAATCAAGATTGCCGGGAGAAATATCAACAACCTCAGATATGCAGATGATACCACCCTTATGGCAGAAAGTGAAGAAGAACTAAGGAGCCTCTTGATGAACGTGAAAGAGGAGAGTGAAAAAGCAGGCTTAAAACTCAGCATTCAAAAAATGAAGATCATGGCATCCAGTCCCATAACTTCATGGCAAATGGATGGGGAAAGAATGGAAACAGTGAGAGACTTTCTTTTCTTGGGCTCCAAAATCGCTGCAGGATGGTGACTGCAACCATGAAATTAAAAGATGCTTGCTTCTTGCAAGAAAAGCTATGACCAACATAGGCAGAATATTAGAAAGCAGAGACATTACTTTGCCAACAAAAGTCCGTCTAGTCAAAGGTATGGTTTTTCCAGTAGTCATGTGTGGATGTGAGAGTTGGACCATAAAGAAAGCTGAGCACTGAAGAATTTATGCTTTTGAACTGTGGTGCTGGAGAAGACTCTTGAGAGTCCCTTGGACTGCAAAGAGATCCAACCAGTCCATCCTAAAGGAAATCAGTCCTGAATATTCATTGGAAGGACTGATGCTGAAGCTGAAGCTCCAATACTTTGGCCCCATAAAGTGAAGAACTGACTCATTGGAAAAGACCCTGATGCTGGGGAAGATTGAAAGCAGGAGGAGAAGGGGACGACAGAGGATGAGATGGTTGGATGGCATCACCGACTCTAGGGGCATGAGTTTGAGTAATCTCCGGAAGTTGGTGATGGACAGGGAAGCCTGGCGTGCTGCAGTCCATGGGGTCACAAAGAGTCAGATGTGACTGAGTGACTGAACTGAACTGATAAAGCATACAGAGCATAATTCAATAAAACTTCCTATCCGTCTACTATACTCCAGACACATTAACTGTTTAATTTGGGCATTCCATATATACTCCAAGGTATAAGTCCATTTAAATGAGATGCCTGTAAAAAATTAGGAAGTGAATCTACAAAGAACTCAGTCACAGAGTAGAACAGTTAGCTCCACACTGTTGGATCTTACTGTAGAATCATTTCTTGGGGCTTCTGACATTCACAGTCAAGGACACGTCGTAACTGAGGAGGAGACAGGTTGGTTAAATGGTGTTGGACTGAGTATCAGAATAGTGGGACTTTATTATTGTTGTTTGTTTTATTTAATTGATTTCCTTACCAGGGCTTCAGTCTTTAATCTCTAACCTGAGGATAATTATTTCTATTCCACAGATTTCTTCTTAAGTTTACACCAGAAACCATTAACAAAACGTTTTACCTCATAGTAAATGTTACTTCAATCTGATACTATAAATATGCCTTTAAAGAGGAAATTTTCTTTTAAAATACAACTTTCACAGTTTGTTTTTCACTTGCTAGTGCATTTTTTTTCTCTTCTCAATCACAGCTAAAATCAATCTTATTTAAAAGAAATTTATATCAAGCAACATTTTTCTTCCCCTTGTTTCTCAAAGAGATTTAGCAACATGCTTTGTATATCCAGTATAACACCATTAAACTGTACCTCTAAGTCCTGTGGACATAGCTCACCATCTCCTAAATATTTGATCTTTAATATCAGGAGATAGTAGAACACAGTGGGCCCCCTTCCCTGGTTCCTGTACCCTATTAAAGTCACTTTGCTAATTTGCAATTATCTCAAATTGAGTAAAGACTAATTTAGGCATAGAAACCCTGTACTTTCACAAGTCCAAGTTAGGTTAGTTACATTTACTGAGTTATTAACTAACTTACAAAGGAAAGAAGAAGTTGTGTTTTGCACTTTGTTTTGTGAGGTAGTTCCAGTCTGTTTGAATTTCCTAGTTTATCCTTTATCTAAAACTTGATTATGTCTGAGAGAGATCTCAACAGCAGGTATGCCAAGGCTCCTTTTTCAAGGGCTGGCCAGAGATTGCAAAACAGAAACGTCCCAAATTCTTTTTGGCAAATCTGCTTGCAGCATGAAGATTGACACAAAGTTCACAACAATCCTTGCACCAAGTGTGTAGAAGCACAGAGATGCAACCAGGAAAGAAGATAAATGCCAACAATGGTTAAGATATTATCAGTAACAATCAGAGCTTTGTAGCTGATAAAATTCCCTCATATATTTAATGTAATTGAATGATCATTTTTATTTATTTTTAAATGTTATTAGAATACAATTGGATTTACAATTTTGTATTAGTTTCAGCTAATCAAGGAGATCAAACCAGTCAATCCTAAAGGAAATCAACCCTGAATAGTCATTGGAAGGACTGATGCTAAAGCTCAAGCTCCAATACTTTGACCACCCAATGTGAAGAGCCCACTTATTGGAAAAGACCCTGATGATGGGAAAGATTGAAGTCAAAAGGGGAAGAGGGTGGCAGAGGGAGATGGTTAGACACATTACCGACTTAATGGACATGAACTTGAGCAAACTCTGGGAGACAGTAGAGGTCAGGGAGGCATGGCATACTGTAGTCCACAGGTCCCAAAGGGTTGAACATGACTTAGCGACTGAGCAACAACAGCAGTTAGTTTCAGTTATAGAGCATAGTGATTCGGTTATACTTATATTCAATTTTTTCAGATTCTTTTCCCATGTAGGTTGCTACAGAATATTGAGTAGAGTTCCCTGTGCTTTACAGTAGGTCCTTGTTGGATATCTATTTTATATGTAGCAATGTATGTATGTTAATCCCAAGTTCCTATTATATTAACTCAGTGAATTCAGGGATACGATGGCTAGAACGTTATTTCAGCTGTGCAATTGCCAGATATTCTGCTGGACACTTTAAATGGATTAACCCATTTAAAACCCTGTGTTTTATAATTCTTGCTTGCTAGATCAAGATACTAATGTCTAAGGTCTATGAAGAAGTGACGTGACAAGAGTCACAAAGCCACAGAGTGGCTGAGCCAGGGCTCACATCTAGAGTGATGAGGTAGAGATAGCTTTTATTATTATTTTAATATCTGACACTGAAATTTTCCCAGGGAGAGAAATGTAGTAATGATTTATTGTTGTTTAGTTGCTAAGTCACATTTGACTCTTTGCAATCCCATGGACTGTAGACCGCCAAGCTCCTCTGTCCATGAGATTTCCCAGACAAGAATCCTGGAGTGGATTGCCATTTCCTTCTCCAGTAGTAATGTTTATGTTTGGCTAAAGTCTTTTTTTTTTAATTTATTTTTGGCTGTGCTGGTTCTTCGTTGCAGCATGCAGGCTTTCTCTAGTTGTGGAGAGCAGGGGCTACTCTTGTTGAGAGTTTCTCATTGCAATGGCTTCTTTTGTTAAGCACAGACTCCAGGGTGCACGGGTTTTGGTGGTTGTGGCTCGAGGGCTCCTGAGATCAGGATCAGTAGTTGTGGTGCACAGGCTTAGTTGCCCCAAGGTATGTGGAATCTTCCAGGACCAGGGATCGAACCAATGTCCCCCCATTGGCAGGGATTCTTCACCACTGAGCCATCAGGGAAATCCTGGCTAAGGTCTTAATGAAATAGGACTTCTTGATATCAGAGGGCAGATGATGTAGTCGATAGTGATGAGAGGAAGAAGAGAGAATGAACGAAGTAAATCTGAAAATTTGTTCAATATGGGAGGGATATCCTGATCATAAATCACCATAGTCCATTAAACACATGAATATAGTTTTTTGTTTTTGTTTGTTTTAATGGTGAACATTGAAAAGAAAATTTTATAATGGGGTAGCTGTTGCTCTTTAGTTGCTAAGTCGAACCCAACACTTTGTGACCCCATGGACCCACCAGGCTCCTCTGTCCATGGGATTCTCCAGGCAAGAATACTGGAGTGGGTAGCCATTTCCTCCTCCAGGGGGTCTTCTTGACCCAGGGATCAAACCTGCATCTCCTGCACTGGCAGGCGTGTTCTTCATCAGAGTCACCCCTATATCTGTGAGATTGTTTCTGTTTTGAATGTGCATTCACTTGTGCTATTTTTAAATTGCATGTAAGCAATATCAAACAGTATCATACAAGTCTCGTACTCCACTCTCAGCAGCCCTAGATCCAGTGAAATGCTGTGGCATGGAGATGGCAGGACCAGAGCACTACAAGGTAGATAATGGGATCATTCACAGGAAAACCATCAATGTTGTTTCCCAGTGGAAAGGTAGTCCTGACCATCGAGCTCGGAATGCAGGGCTATCCTGTGGACTGTAGCCATAGGCTTCTCTGTCCATGGTATTCTCTAGGCAAAAATACTGGAGTGGGTTGCCATGCTCTCCTCCAGGGGATCTTCCCAACACAGGGATTGAAGCCAGGTCTCTTACATCTTCCTGCATTGGCAGGCAGGTTCTTTACCACTAGTGCCACTTGGGAAGCCCAGAGTCTGCATGGTCAATAGTTATAAAATGGAGAATTTCTAAAATGGTGGGGTAATTATTGCTTTTAATAATTTAAAGTATCGTAGTGCAGAAATAGAACAATTTTTAACCCACTAAAGAAGAGAAGTCATAGGTCTCTGTTCTTGTGGCATGGGAGCTGTGGATAATATTAGAGACTTCATATAATTCTAAGGATTAAAAATAAGGCAAACAAGAAATGGTTCCAAGAGAGTAATTTTCCTAAAAGTGTATTTTATAATTACTTAAAAAATTATAGATAGATCCAACCAGTCTATCCTACAGGAAATCAGTCCTGAATATTCATTGGAAGGACTGATGCTAAAGCTGAAGCTCCAATGCTTAGGCTACCTGATGTGAAGAACTGACTCATTGGAAAAGGCTGTGATGCTGGGAAAGATTGAAGGCAGGAAGAGAAGGGGACGACAAAGGATGAGATGGTTGGATGGCATCACTGACTCGATGGAAATGAGTTTGAGTATGCTCTGGGAGTTGGTGGAGGACAGGGATGCCTGGCGTGCTGCAATCCATGGGGCACAAAGAGTCGGACACAACTGAGCGACTGAACTGAACTGAAAAAATTATAACATGAGAAATGAATACCTAGTTGATATATATTTTTTCCTATCATAAGTTCTACAGAATTTTTCATTAGTGGAATACACATTTGAGCAACTGCTTGAATATGCTGATTAGACTGACTAAAGCAGAAGAGAGATAGTGGGAGAAACAGAATAATATTAAGTACAATTCTTTGTTTTGAGGATCTTGGCATCCAGCAGCACCCAATCGGCCAGGTAAAAGGAGTAGGGATTGAAGACTAAATCTTTTGTGGGGAACTAGTTTGGTATCCACTTGGGAACTAGTTTGGCTTCCCAGGTGGTGCTGTGGTAAAGAATCTGCCTGATGATGCAGGAGACACAAGATAGACATGGGTTTGATCCCTGGGTCTGGAATATTCCTTGGAGGAGGAAATGGCAACTTGCTCCAGTATTCTTGCCTGGGAAATCCACAGAGGAGCCTGGCAGGCTATAGTCCATGGGCTTGCATAAAGGCAGACAGGACTGAGCAACTGAGGACACACACTCACAGCTTGGTATCCACTGTGATCCACCTCATAGCAACGGTTAGGTGTCTGCAACACGGATGCATTAATCAGAGGTTATAATTACTGAGAATAGATACTGGTCCCTCTGGAAAATAAGCAGTGCTCTGAAGGAAGAGATAATGGAACAACTTATAATCAACATATGGTGAGACACATCCCCTTTAGCAAGGTGGGAAACACCTGAGTCCTGCCTACCCCTCAATATTTCCTGGTTGACTGTTTCTCGGAGCTCCGTCTCAGAGGTATGTCAGCCATCACAGGATCTTTATGACCACCTTAATCACAATTTAAACCCATTTATCCATGTGCTATTACAAAATGGAAGAAACAACTAGAAACATTCCTTCTTATGATAATTCTGCACATTCTTTAAAGAACATTATAAAACTGCCCCTCAGTTTTTGGTTTTCTTCTCTGAAGAACAAATAATTTGATCTCCTTTTATCTTTCCTCAGGGGCCCCATTTTCCTGTCCTTTAATCATTGTTATTGTTTCCATCTGTACCAACTTTAATGCTTTCTATTCCTTTTAAAGTATGTGTCTGCTAATTAGATACAGTACCATAAAAATTAGAATAGATCTAAAATACCTGTTGATCTATTATTGGAATAACTATCTCTATTTCAATAAGGCAAGGTATCAAAAATGTTGGTAAGGCTAAGGGAAAAATAAGGATTTAACTGCTACCTGAGAGGCTATTTCCAGTTCCAGAAAGTAGTTCTAAGTAGTAGGAGTTGCCCTAAAGAGAAAAGCAAAGATGCAGAACAATGTAAGAAAATGACTCTTATGAAAGTTAAATTAAAAAAAAAAGAAACGAACACAAAAATTTCATCTATAAAATGATTACAAATGCAAATGTATGCCTGCATACAAATGGGCAAGCACAGATAAAGAACATGCAAGAGGAAATTTTTTCTTAGAGCAGCATAACTTTTCTGCATTTTTTCAATTTTAATTTTCCTGATTTTAGCAGCACTGTGTGTGTGATAGCTGAAACACAGTTTTATAAGAACTATCTGGAGAATAAGAAAAAAAATTTAGACCACCTAATCATGTAATAATATTTAAGATTAGGAAAAAACTTAAAGTTCATACAGATCTATACTATTTTAATGCATTTTATAAATCTTACAGAGATCATCTACTTTTTGCTATTCATGCTTATAATGAATATAGGGTGAAAAATTGATATAATTTGTACTCTGGAATGTCTTGCCTGATCCTTTAACCTAGAATGACAATAAAAAGTCAAAAATTTAAAACCAGATTAAAAATAGAATAAGTATGCTCAGAATTTTAGGTCTAGAAGTGCCTTTATATATCATTTTGTCTAATACCCTAATTTCACAGATGACAAAGTAATGACCAAAGAGTAAGACTGGAATTTTCATGGTAATATATTAATAGAAAAACACAGGATATAGAATTGTTCTGCTGTGAGGCACCTCTAGATATTTGTAACTCACACACTATTAAATCCTGCACATGACCCAAGAGTAATAGAATCTCATTAAATGAGAGTGTTGGGACTTTGTAATTTCTCTCTTGGTAGAGACCATGTTTCCTATCAGTTGATATTTTCCTTAAATGTGGCTAATGCAGGGACTAATAAGTACTTGGTATTTTCTCGGCTCACAAGAGAATTCACAAACCCATCATTAATCATGATTTCATAAAATCCCAATGAATTTTGAATATAAAATGAAATTTTATTGTGTTCTATAAAGTTGATTTCCTTTATGCTCCTTTTAACGGATAGATAAATAGATGATGGATAGACACATAGAAACATAGCTATAGGGATTCTTACCTGCTTAATCTGGACCATAAAGAAAGCAGAGCACCGAAGAATTGATGCTTTCAAATTGTGCTGTTGCAGAAGATTCTTGAGAGTCCCTTGGACAGAAAGGAGATGAAACCAGTCAATCTTAAATGAATTCAACCCTGAATACTCATTGGAAGGACTAATGCTGAAGCTGAAGCTCCAATACTTTGGCTACCTGATGCAAACAAGCCAACTCATTGGAAAAAACCCTGATGCTGGAAAAGATTAAAGGCAGAAGGAGAAGAGAGCGACAGAGGATGAGATGGTTGGATGGCATCATCGATTCAATGGACATGAACTTGGGCAAACTCTGGGAGAAGGTGAGGGGCAGGGAGGCCTGTGTGCTGCAGTCTATGAGGTGGTGAAGAGTAGGACAGGACTTGGAGACTGAACAACAACAATAATCTTAATTATCTGCATTTTTGTTTAATTTTTAGTTGATAGCTCAAAATTCTGTTTGAAATTTTCGAAATGTTGGTGTTGGGTTTCTTATTTTCCATCTTCTATCTCTAGAATAGTTTTTCATCGTAACTTTTGATATTCATCATAAACTCTTATCATTTTTCTGACCTTATCTTAATTAATAATACCAGTGCATTGTTTCCATCAACAAAATAACTCTCCCATGTAAAGTAAAACTGTTAGAAGTCTTGAACTTCAAGTGGATTCTTCAGACTTCTCCTGTCAGATATTGAAAAGAGCCTGGCATTGTGCCTGGCATCTAGTTGAATTTCAGTAAAAATTAGATGAATAAAAGAAAGGCATCAACACTCATTTCTGCCTAGCAGAAATCAATGTCCTAGACAAGGTAACTTTGGCATCATTGTTTCTTTTCACTCCCAGAGTGGCAACTTGCCTAAGGAGGCTTTGGAAGACATGTTTTCCAAATAAATAATCATATTAAAGCTATTTATGTTCATTTAATTTTTCAAAGGGTGCTCAGAAATAATGTTTCTTTGATGTCATCAGAGTAGAGACATCCCTGGACATTCACAAGAATTGATTTCAGGACCCCATGGATACCCAAATCCACAGATGCTTGATTTCCTTACATAAAATGGCACAGCACAGTTGGGCTCAGTATCCACACGTTCCATATCCATAGATACAACCAACTGCAGGTGGAATTGTTACATCCAATGAACTAATAGATATGCAGTTGGTTGAATCCAAGGAGGCATGAGCCCTCGGATACTGAGTGCAAACTGTACCCATAGGAGATGGACACCTTGACGCTTGCAATGTAGAGACAGAAGCTATTTCATTTTGTTGAGTTCTAAAGAGAAATAGTTTAACTGCCATGAGCTCTGTGTTTGGTTCCAAATATTGAAAGAAATGTCCTCAGTTCAGAGGTGATAGGCTCTACTTAAAACATATGCTCCTTTAGTGTTTTTGTGTTCTAAGTCACATAAAGTTCAGGCATATACCATATGCATGGCTTACCAATCTATGTGGCAAAATGAAAAATCATTTTGTGGAATACTTTGCAAAAGGTTTGGCATTGAAGAAAATCTAAGAAAACTCCCTGTCTCTTTCTTTCTCTTCCTCCCGTTTTTGCTTTCACTCTCTCTCACATACCAATACACACTTACACACAAAGATTCACACCTTTTCAGAGAGAACACTGACACAAAATGACCAAAAAAAAAAATATTTTTCCCCCCTTCCATTAAAAGTAAATTGAACTAAGGATATATAAACCTTATCAAAAAGGATATATAGATGTATAAACCTCATCAAACTCTTTCTATATCTATAATCTAAGATGGAAGTTATATAAATCAGTAATCTTATAAATTTTAGTATGTATAATATAGATCTATAATTTTCATATGCAGGCTTTTAAAAATATTTTAGTCAATGGAATTGAGTGAAATACGATGGTGGTCCATATCTTGGTGTTTGAAGGTAAATTTCTGTGCCACAAGCAGTTTATTAAAAGTAAACAAACTTCTATTAATGTTACTTAAAATGAAAATAAATATTTGGAAAACATCTTCAAATACTATAAAGCAGGTTTTGTTTGTTTGCTTTTGCACTTACTCACTGTGCTGTAAAGTTCCATAGGTTAAACACCCTGACTGAAAATATCATTCCTCAAAGTATGGTTTGTTAAAGTTGTTTACATTTAGCTATTCCAATAGAAACTTGTTTTCAACTCTGCAAGCCTATAAAACTGTAGTCTTCTTCCCAGCCCACTTAATTACCTTCCTAACTGAAGTATGGGCTTCCCTTGTGGCTCAGATGGTAAAGAATCCACCTGCAATGCAGGAGACGTGGGTTCGATCCCTGGATCAGGAAGATACCCTGGAGAAGGAAGTGGTAACCCACTCCAGTGTTCTTGCCTGGAAAATCCCATGAACAGGGGAGCCTGGTGACTACAGTCCATGGAGCCGCGAAAGAGTAAGACATGACTTAGTAACTGAACAACAACAGAATTGTGTGTTCCCAGTGGTCTGGCCGCGAATCAAACACACCAGGAATAGGAGCGTATTGGGATTTGAGTAAGTGGGGGGAAGGTTCTTGTTAACAGTAGCTTAGACGTGAAAACAAAAGTAAAACTTGCAATTGGAAAAATGGAGACTATTTTTTTTTTCTTTCTTTTTCAGTTCAATTGTATTTTAATCCAGTTTAAGTGAATTTCCTAGTTTTGCCATTAAGAAAATATGAGGAGGGGGTTTCTTGGTCCAACGATTTTTAAAAAAAATAAATGAAAGTGCCTTTATTCTGGAAAGCCAGAGTCTAACGGTAACTCTGACCATGATATGAATGCTTCAGGAGAATGATTCACGAATACTGTGAATGTTCTTGCTGTTTTATGTGTGATTACTGATATTTCTGTTGTAGTCCCTTGGTAATAGATTGCCCTTTATATGTGCTTACTTTTAGTTTGAATGGATCTTTCTGATAGTGTTAGAAAAACATCTTTTTTATTTTAACTAGAAAGCATGTATTATGAGCAAATGAGACTATATGCTTTGGTATCTCTTTTTCTCCCAGGTATGATCGTTTATTGTACAGCTATAGAATACGAAAATGAATTTATTAAGTTTACTTAGAAATGATTCAAAGATATCTGTATGAGCTCCTTGAGCTATGTCAACATTTTCTTGAAAGATACCCGATATTATTTGATGTTTACTTTTTTAAGTATAGTATTTGTAAGTTAAAGTGCACGGGGACATTTTATTACATTTTAAATGTAATTCCTTATCCCCAGATGCTGTCCATATAAATCTGAACAAACCCAAGACATCGCTATCTATATTAGATCAACAAATCCGCTCAGTCCCTGGGCTAGTGTTAAGAATAAGCAGCAAAAGTGAAATTCCTTGGTAATAAAACTTCTGTTTCTTGACAAGTGTGATGTAAGGACATTTTTTGCTATGCTGCCTACACCTTTCAGAGTAGGTTACACTGTACGGTCCGATTATGTCTTCCTGTAACCTCTATTTCAAAAGTGCATGCCGTGTAAATAATACACTTTTCTAACAACTGTTTTAATGGTGACTGTTTTTAAGGTCATCTTCATGTGAAATTCAAAACTGCAAAGTGCTGAAAATCCAATTTTGTTTCCAAGGAAAGGATGTTTTCTTTTCTTTATTTTTTTCTTTGGGTTTTTGTTACTATTTCTTAAAATGGCAATCTCAATGGGAATTGGCATACTCATACATCAAACTTCATTTGCACTAGTATCAGGTTAAATAATTTTTTTAAGCTTTAAATGCATCATGAAATTGGGCATACCTATGTGGGCAATTGCTATTGACTTATAAAATTATTTTATTACACATTTCTTCTTGAGACCAGACAAACAAGATATTTTCAGGGCTAGAAGACACAAATTTATCTCTTCCTATTACCTCTAAATGACACTGTAAGATGCTGTGTCTTCTGGTTGGTGGGGGGAGGGGAACCCTACTCGCTTATTACTAGCTAGTACACCTCCAGAATAATATCTAGAGCTATTTTCCCCCAAATAACCACAAATATATATAAAGAGAGATATATACAGCATTCATTATTTTTATCTGATTATGACATGCTGTTTCAGAAATTTGGAAAATTATATAAAATTACAGTGGAAAAAAATCTTTATAATTCTACCCAGAAAATCATGATTTATATTTTGAGATATCATAATCCTTTGCCAATCTCAGCTTTGCCAACCGAAAGTTTGAGCTGATACTGTTTTGTATTATCATGCCAAAATGTAAAATCCACAACCTATTTGCATACATAGCATTCAGTTCAATTTCCTTGAATAAGTGTAACATGATGAGACCTCTTTAAACTCCATCCATTTTGTATATAAAAATATAGGAAGAGACATGCAAAATGTGATTGTGTACAAAAGCCAAGGGAGTATTTAAATTTCTGATATCTGTTAAAAAAAATACAAAAGGGAAACACAGGTTCAAAAACAAAACACTAATAAAAGTTAAAAAAATTCAAATCCAAATAGTGTGTAGGTGAAATATAATTAGTGGAATATATTACCTTTGCCCATAAATGGTGTTAAAAATAACATTTCACTGGAAGATTGAAGATGGCAAATCAGTAGCATGATTAATTACAAAAGCAGATATGTTTTTAACTCTACATATCTCTTTCACTTTGTAACAGGTTACTTTAAGTGCAATGCATTTTATTGTTTTTCCAGTAAAACCCATATTTCCCATTAACTCTTAATATAATTGCAGTTTTCTCATTCATTGCAGTCCCGGAAATTTCACTTCCGTATTGATAAGAGTTACATGCATATATCCTTACAGTCTTGTTGATTTATATTGTACCACTTTTTCAAAGTGAGATCACTGTGCTCTGTGACTAGATTTTTCTCTGACATCAGAATATAGGTTTTCTTCTATGCTGTCATGTTTTCTTTTAAATAGGCTGTATAGATTCCCATGAATAGATAAAAACATAATTTCTTAAAGCTGCTTAATTCTTTATGAATGGACTTTCACAATGTTGGATATATCATTAAAACATCTTTACCATTTTATAATTAAAACATCCTATTATTATATTACTTTGCATGTTTTGACTACTGCTGCTGCTGCTGCTGCTAAGTCGCTTCAGTCGTGTCCGACTCTGTGCGACCCCATGGACGGCAGCTCACCAGGCTCCGCCGTCCCTAGGATTCTCCAGGCAAGAATACTGGAGTGGGTTGCCATTTCTTTCTCCAGTGCATGAAAGGGAAAAGTGAAAGTGAAGTTGCTCAGTCGTGGCCTACTGGTAGCGACCCCATGGACTGTAGCCTACCAGGCTCCTCCATCCATGGGATTTTCTAGGCAAGAGCACTGGAGTGGGGTGCCATTGCCTTCTCCAACTACTAGGCATTTTTAAAGACCCTTGATATGTTTATTTTCTATGTTCTTTTCTTTTGTTAAGGATTTTTTTTAATTGCTTTTACTTGTTTCTAAAAGAAATATTCTAAGAACTTTTAAAATATAATAGTTATTATTATTTTTTTAGTTTTGATTTTTCCTGAGTTAACCATTTGCTTTAGTTAATTTCCAAGTTTTAATTAGAACTTAGAAATTTACATCTGTGTTCAGTCAAATCCAACAATCTTTTCCTCAGTGTTTCTATCATTATCATTACATAATTCAAGTATCTGTAGTCTTATGAGCATATAAATATTGGGTTGGCCAAAATGTTGGTTTGGGTTTTTCTATAACAGCCTATAGATCAAATCAGTCAATCCTAAAGGAAATCAACCCTGAATACTCATTGGAAGGACTGATGCTGAAGCTGAAACTCCAATAGTTTGGCCACCTGATGAGAAGAACTGACTCATTGGAAAAGACCCTGATGCTGGGAAAGATTGAAGGCAGGAGGAGTAGGGGATGACAGAGGATGAGATGGTTGGATGGCATCACCAACTCAATGGACATGAGTTTGAGCAAGCTCCGGGAGTTGGTGAAGGACAGGGAAGTCTGGCGTGCTGCAGTCCATGGGGTCCCACAGAGTCCGCCACGACAGTGACTGAACTGAACTGAAAACAGCTTATGGGAAACCCAGATGAACTTTTTGGCCAACCACATACAACTATCACACTCAGAGTAATATTCTTATGAGCACATATCCCTAAATTTCTTACAAGTGTCCATAGAGATTTTCCTTATATTCTCATGAAAAAAATCCATGACTCAGAGTCATTATCCTTTCTCCTGGACAGATTGAGGGAATGAACTCTCTGATTGACTAGAGATGTTTGTGCTTTCTTCTTTATTCCAGGTAAATTATTACCCAGGAAGCCTTAATTTCCTCTGTAGATATGTCCTGCCGGGCACAGACCAATAGTTGGCCTGACATCCTCTGACACATCCTTGACATCTCTTCTAACAGAAACCTCAAAGGCATTTTGGTATTTGTCACCCCAAAATAAGAGACCCAAATGCCAGAGGGACTCCTGCGTGCCAGGTAGGTGGGTATTTTCCTGGTGCCTGAAATATCAATGATTAATCATTGTTCGGAGTGATGGTGAAATGGAACTCTTATTCCTGAGTGTTCATATGGGAGGGTTAAGGAGAAAATAGAAATTCACATTATCTTCCTGTATTCCAAACTCAGAGGTTTTCTCCTAAAATTTTAAAAATAATTTTCAGCTGGAATTAAATCTCAAGCAATTGAAACATAAAATTTAACACTATAAGGTATGCTAAAATGAGAATTTTTTTAGCAAAAGGAAAATTATAACAGCAGATGGAACTGAGGATCTTCTTCAGGAAAAATTAAAGATTACCGGAAAGGGTATCTTGATAAACATAAAAGGTTTATTTTTGTAGAACTTTCATTTCATATAGACACAGAGTTTTAAAAGACTCATGTCTTTTTAAAGCAAAAATAGTAATACTATACTGCGTGATATATAGCATATAAAATATAAGAAAAAAAGAACAAAGGTGAGAGGAAGGTAAATTGAATTACACTGAATTTTAAGAGTCTTACAATGTTTTAAAAATTGTATAATATTATTTGATGGTAGACAATGATTATTTAAAGATAAATAATGCAATCACTGGAAGATTCATCAGAGAGTGCAGAAATATAGCTAAATGCTTAATACAAAAGAATATAACAAAAAAGTGGGAAAGAAATGGGATAAACATGAAAAAAATTCAAGATAGAAGAGCTTAATTGAATCATATTGATAATTACATTGTCAATTGATTAGACAGTCTATTAAAAGACATACATTTCTAGATTAAATTAAAGAGAAAAGAATTGAAACATATTTTTTAAAAAAATATAAGCAAACATATAATTTTGAATTAAATGAGGGAAAATATGTACTATGGTGCGCTTATAATAATATTAAACTAAGTAGACTTTGAAAAACAGCGCTAAATTTGTTTTTTTATAATGTTGACAGGATCAAGTTCATTAAGAGCTATAACAATATTAATTGTGTATGCACTTTTAAAACTTTTATATACATGAGAGAAAATTTGGCAGAAATAAAGAGGAAGATGAACACAAAGTGTAGTTTGAGATTTTAACAACATTTTCTGAATATCTGATAAAACAGGCAAACCAAAAAAAAACAAACCCAAACAAACAATAAAAATACAGATGATATCAAAAGTGTTATCCAATGTGATCTAGTTAACATTTATTGAATATTTATCTAACAAATTTTGCCTGGAGAATTCCATGGATAGAGGAGCCTGGTGGGCTACAGTCCCTGGGGTCACAAAGAGTTGGACACAACTGATAGACTAACACTTCTTTTCACTATTTAACAAATATACATGGAGCATTTATTAAAACAGAATATAGAATAGATACTAAAACATGTTTAATACATATGGAAAACATGAAATCATTCAGTTTATATCATCTGACCACATTAGTTCTTACTTAGCAATTAATAGTGATGAGATATAAGATATCGCTATTAGATATTTCTTAAAATTCCCTAAGTATTTGGAAATTCATCAGCAAACCTCTACATAAAATATAGATCCAAAAGTAAATCACAAGCAAAACTTAGAAAATATTTTGGGTTAAATAATAGTGAAAACACAACATATTAAACTTCTTGGATGCTGTGAAAGTAACGCTAACAGAAAATTTTATAACTTTAAAAGTTTATAAATCAAATTAAAAAAGAGGCAAAATCAATAATTTGAACTTCCACATTAAGATAACGAAAAAACAAAAGCAAGTTAAACCCAAAATAAGTAAAAGAGAAAATAATCAAAATAAGATCAGAAATCAATGATATAGATAATTATATAGAACATCAATAAGGTCAAATGCTAGTTTTTTGAGATTAATAAGTGGATATCAATTAGCCCCAAACTAATCTGTAGGTACAACATGATCCCAGTCAAAATCTCAGAAAGCTAATTTGTACACATTTACAAGCTTATTTGGGCTTCCCAGGTGGCCCTAGTAGTAAAGAACCCACATGACAATGCAGGAGATGTAAGGGCGGGTTCTATCTCTCTAGGAACACCTCCTAGAGTAGGAAATAGCAACCCACTCCAGCATTCTTGGCTGGAGAATCCCATGGGCAGAGGAGCCTGGAGGCCTACAGCCATAGGGTCACAAAGAGCCAGATGCGACTGAAGTGACAGTGTAAACACACACACACAAGCTGATTTAAAAGTGTATATGTACATTCAAAGAACTTAAGTAGTCAAAACAATTTTGTAAAAGAAGAAAAAGCTTGAGGAATTATACTACCTGATTCAAAGATTCATAAAACTATATTAATCAAGGTATTGTAGTTTCGTCTTAAGAATAGACATGTAGATAACAAACTGAATAAGTTACACACACAATTGGGTTTAGATTTGTACAGACAATTGATTTTTGATCAGTTTCACTGAGGGATGGGAAAACATTTTTAACAAATATTCCTAGAGCACCTTAATACACATTAAAAAAAGAAGTTAACTTCAATCCTTATCTTATTCCACATACAAAAACCAACTTGAGTTAAGGCCAGAATGTGAACTCCAAACCATAGAGCTTCTGGAAGAAAATAAAGGGGTATATTTTCACAACCTTGGAGTGAAAAACAATTTTTTTCACAGACACATAAAGCAGTAACCATGAAATTTACAGATATGGAATTTTTCAAGATCATTTTGGTTCCTCAAAAGGTTCTTTTATAGACTGGAAATATATATCTCATACTTGACAATAATTTGTATCCAGAACTTTTACAGAACTCCTAAAAATCAACTATAAAAAGACAAAGAACCCAGTTAGGTAGGCAGAGAATTTTAACCAACACTTCACCAAAGAAGATATGAAAATATGAAAATGAATAGTAAACACATGAGAAAGTGCTCAGTATAATCATCAGGAAAACGTACATTTAAAACACAATCATACTCAGTAGAATGACTAAACGTAAAATCTTTTGAAACTATATAGGTAATAAATATATATATAAAGCATACATACATTTTAATTTATTTACAGAGTGAAATGACTATGTCTGAATAAAAAAAAAAAAAATAGTTGCTCAGTCGTGTCTGACTCTTTGTGACTCCATGGACTATAGCAGCCCAGGCTTCTCAGTCCATGGAATTCTCCAGGCAAGAATATTGAAGTAGATAGACATCCCTTCTCCAGGGGATCTTTCTGACCCAGGGATAGAACCCAGGTCTCTTGCATTGCAGACAGATTCTTTACCATCTGAGCCACCAGGGTAGAGAGGTACCAAATACTTTATCAGGAATGTTACCATGAGCTATGCCTTCTGCAATTCTGGCTAATAGATTAAATTAAGCTTTCTGATGCCAAGTACCTAGGAGATATCAATACTTGAAGCCACAGGAGCCCCATACCATCATGCATAAGATCCAGTAAGTGAGACAGTAATCAGTGATGTATTTATTCAATATCAAGAATTTTGGTCTAACTACAAACACACATATAGCTAGCCATGTATGCTATGTATGTGTGTATGTTTGCATGTGTGTATGGGCAAGACCAATCATTAGTTATTGGCTATGATTGGTGAGACAAGACAAATATTTTTTAAATAATTTAATTTAATTATCCCAATAAGCTTTTGAAGTTAGTAATATTGTCTGATTTTACAGATCAGGAAACAAAGTTGTAAATAGTTGTATAGAATATATCATGTCATTTTTCCTTAATTTCAATTACTGTGTGTGTGCTCAGTAGTTCAGTCGTATCTGACTCTTTGCAACCCCACGGACTGTAGCTTGTCAGGCTCCTTTGTCCGTGGGATTCTCCAGGCAAGAATACTGGAGGGGGGGTGCCATTTCCTCCTCCAGGGGATCTTATCGATCCAGGGATTGAACCCATGTCTCTTGCCTTTCCTGCATTGGCAGGCAGATTCTATACCATTGCACTACCTGGGAAGTTAATTGCTAATTTTATTATTCACTTTAATAGAAATTTAAATGGCTAGCAAATGATGGATTTGGGGTTTTAATTCAGGTCTAAAAGTAAAGTGTGTTACTTGACCACTGTACTTTCCTGTCTCTGGTTAGATGGTTCAGAAGTGGATCAACAAGGCCAGAACTGAAGCCAAACAAAAGCTTGCATTTAAGAGTTGGTCTCAGGACCCCAGTGAGTCACAAATTCCAGAAGGCACTGGACATATACATGATATTTGAGTTGTTTTTACGTATGTTTTGATATACTTTTTTTTTTTAATCTCCAAGTGTCTCAGTGAAGCAGAAGCCAGAGGAAGATCCTGAAAATTTACAGCACATAAAAGATGGCAAATGGAAGTTAAAATATACAGTACTCATTATCACTAATTTAAAATGTATAAAATGTCATTGATATTTTCTTTATTTCATGTGCTGCTTTTATGATTCTCTTTCACAGGACATAAAAATATTTTAAAGGCTTTCAGTTATAGGTTCATTTGCAACCTCTGTCTCTTAAATCTCTTTTTTCCTGTGAGTTATTCATTTCCCCATCAGGACGGATCCCCCTGGGGTCGCTGGGATTAGTCGTGGGGGGACCATCTGGAGTGACCGTGCTTATCTCCACCCGTGAAAGCCCCCTGCTGAGGGGGCTGCCGTCAGCAGGAGCCAGTGACGCTGCTACCCTACTGCTCACCCCGTAGGCCTCCTTGGCACCTGACCTTCCTCTCCATCACACGGGAGGGAAATGTGGGGAGAAGGCAGACAGAAGGCAAGGCTGGCTTCCTTTGGGAGAACCACAGAACCAAAAGAGGCCAGAACGTCTTCCAGAGAACAAAATGGAAGACACGTTGAGAAATCTTTATTTCATGTTTTTCTCTATAATATGCAGCCAGGTTTGTCCTTTCCCGTTAGGAAAGCTGCTGCCTGTGGGCTCTAAGTTGGTGTGTGGAACTCAGGCTACCAGGAAAGCATTCAACAGTGGATGAGTCTCTCGATTGAGAAGATATAACCCAGGGAACAAGGATTCCATTTACTCTTATTCAAGTATGTGAAGGTGCAGTTTAAGCAACATTTTTATGAGTCGAAACTCATTCTCAGGAGTCGAGTTGGAGCAGCCTCTGGAGGGTCCATATATCATTGGCTTGCTGCAGCACTATTACTATTAATAAGATTATATGTCTGCAGATGGTGATTTTGGCTTGCTCCGACATGATCAATAAATACAGATGATTCACATACACTGGATTGTAGACTTACATCAGAAAGGTGAGAAAATCACTCTTGGAAAGCCAGTGCTTGAAAGAATCTTGGTAAAAAGCTTTCAACCGAAAGATGTGAGCCTGGCTAGGATTTTTCAGAGAGGAGCCACTGATAAAACATCTCTTTGTCATTCAGAAGTCTTTAAAGATGTATGTACACTTTGGTGTATGTGGTAAAAGCAGAGATGTAAAAATTCCACTATGAAACAACCTTATGAGAGGACCCCCTGATGACTCTCATAAGGGTGGATTCCCTGGTGGCTCAGATAGTAAAGAATCTGCCTGCAATGCTGGACATGTGGGTTCAATCCTTAGGTTGAAGAAGATCCCCTGGAGAAGGGAACAGCAACCTACTCTAGTAATCTTGCCTGGAGAATCCCACGTACAGAGGAGTCTGGTGGGCTATAGTCCATGGGGTTGCAAAGAGTTGGGCATGACTGAATGACTAACCACCTGATGACTTAGGATACACTATAAAGCCACATTCCAAATAACTCTGGGATCCTCAGTCTGGTGAAGAAAGCAGGAGAATGTGGGAAAGTTAGAAAGCCTGACTGCAGAATTAAAGAGGTGATTCTTACATAAGCAACATGTGATATTAACTGTACGTAGAGGAAAGGAGCAGATTTAGTGAATAACTAAATAGTAGAAAAAACACTGAGTGGAATTCCAGTTACTTAGAGATACAGGTGACAGTAGAATTCCTGAGTTTGCAAGTCCATGGTATTTTTTAGATCTGTACAAACTGGAGAGACACCTGTTACATTAATTATGTGGACTGGAATTTTCTCCTAGCAGAACTAAAAGCATAATTGTCAGATGGGAACTATTCATGTTTTTATTTAGGAAGAAGGGGTATGTATGTGTGTGTTTTATAAGCTAGTAAGAAAGATGTGGGGTGGGGTGAAGTTTTAATTTTGGGGTGACGTAGAGGTCAAAGATATTTGTGTAATGTATACAGTGGAATAGGTGGCCTACATCTGTTTATAAACTGGTGGAGATCTTTTCTAGCTTCTTCCAACCAGTTGCTAGTGATTTGTTGGTAATATGAAGTGAAGTAAAGTAACAGTGCAAAGAGTCATGTCCGACTCTTTGCAACCCCGTGGACTGTAGCCCACCGGGCTCCTCTGTCCACGGGATTCTCCAGGCAAGAATACTGGAGTGGGTTGCCATTCCCTTCTCCAGGGGATCTTCTCAACCCAGGCATCAAACCCAGGTTTCCCGCATTGCGGGTGGATTCTTTACCGTCTGAGCCACCAGGGAAAATTAAGAAATGGCCTTATTGTTTGAAAAACCTAATAAAAGAGAAGGACCATTCATTGTAAAGATGAGAGGCAGAGACGAAATAACTCCTCTCTAATGCAGATTTATTAATAGTCATTCACTGGTTTTCAGTAAGATACTCTTCGCGTAACCTTGACTTTATTAAGGAGTCCTTAAGGTGCATTTGGAAGACAGATAATGAGTTTGGGGAATAGTCTTATCTACATCAAGCTAATCTTTAACAGCTTGGAAAGGAACTAGCATAAAGTTTCCCAATTTGAGTGACAGAAGCATGTTAAGATGAAACCGTTTCAAACGTCCTTGTAATAAGACTTTACAGCACATGACAATGTTTTTAGAAGCATGCTTTGTGGAGCAGTGGGAGCATAAAATAAATAATATGAAACACGATGGAGCTTTAATACTATTCTTGAGGGTCAAACGAATTGCCAGTTAAGGAAATAAAGAATTCGACTCTCCGAAGCCTCTGAGTGGCACTTTGTATCTGGGTTAATAAAAGCAAGTCAGACGTCCCTGGGGGAAAAAAGTGTTTCATTCACATTGGCTGTCTCCTTTAAAGGGAGGGACAATCGGAAGGGAGGGCTTTTGAGTGGCAGGTCATTGTGGACACTGCACATGCCACATTGTCAGGACTTCTATGGAGAGAAATCGGCAGGAACCTTTCTGACCCTTGGCTAGTGCAGAACTCTGTGTGTGTGTGTGGAGGGGTGTGCATAAAAGAGCTGAGAGCCGAAAGCAAGAGGGATGAAAAGAAAACTAATTGAGAAGTATCTTTCTAACGAGACAGCTCATATTTACCCATGCACAGATTTCCACATTCAGATTTTTCTTCTTTAGTGAAAACGCCAGTTCCCTTCTTTAGCGTAAAAGTCGCCATGTCAGGATAGGCTTATTTCTCCCCAGTTTCTGTGCACCAGTTACATCACATTCTGAGCTGAAATAAGCTACAGTCTTCAAAGCTTTAAACATGTTCAATAGCTAAGCTTTCCATTTCTGTGGGTTCTGATCACCCGCAGTTTTGTTGTTTGAAGTGGTTTTGTTTGTTTGTTGATTGGTTTTCTTTTGCTGTTCCTCCACTTGCCTCTACTTCCTGGGATCTTCCCTTTCTTCTGTCTTCGGTCCTTATGTATTTAGAATTTCACCCCAAATATCAGCAGCCCTAAGGTCATGACACAGGTTCAAACCAGAAATTCTCAGCTCTTTCTTGAGAATCCCCTTTCCCTGGCAATAAAGAACTCCCAAGACTTGCTCAAGAGATTTAAATACTTTCTTGCTATTTATTTCGTTTTTTCTAATTCCAGCACAAAATCATTTCTTCTTCTCAATGAGACACAAATGGATAATTTATTGGCATTGCTGAAGGCTAAAAAGTGTCACTGCAGATTTCTCTGCATTGGCAAGGTGTGAATGTAACAGTGAGAAAAGTAAGAAGCGGTTCTTTTTACACAGAAAATTCAGTCCCAGGGTAAAAAGGCTGGGATTTAGTGATTTGGTTGAGCTTTTTTTTTTTTTTCCCTTTAAGAAGCAAGTGATAATTCATCTGCAAACACACCTTCCTTTGCTCTGTTGTCAATAGAAAAGCTGTTTTGCTAATGGTTATCTGTCTACAAGTCCTTGACCTGCTTGTAAACACATTTCTGCAGGAAAACCCTGGGCCCTGGCCTCGGGACTTTGCGTCAACAACAAGAGATAAAGTGACCACAACTTAACCTGAAGTGGCCTGGAGTGCCCTCTGCTGCCCCTGGACCAAGAGCGTCCCTAATCTCTCTGCTAGAGGAACAGAGTGCTTGGAGGCTGGCCCTTTGCAGGACTTGACCTGAACTGCTAAATTGTTCCCGTCAGGATTCTATTTTTAATAATTGTATTATTTCTCTGCCAGGAGCCGTTTTAAACCATCTTCCCCTTAATCACAGCAGAAGGGATTTCTCTTGACTGATAGAAGTTAGTCGGATCTGCATCTTTATGATTCTGAAAAAAAATTGGTGGCTCAGACGGTAAAGAACCTGCCTGTAATGCAGGAGACTCGGGTTTGATCCTGGGGTCGGGAAGATCGCCTGGAGAAGGCAATGGCTATCCACTCCAGTATTCTTGTGTGGAGAATTACACGGACAGATGAACCTAGTGGGCTACAGTCCATGGGGTTGCAAAGAGTCAGACACGACTAAGCAAGTCTCACACACACACACACACACACACAGAGTTATGGCTTACCCGTGGAGTCTAAAAAAATGGTACAAATACATGTATTTACAAAACAGAAATAGAGTCGTAGATGTAGAAAACAAACTTTTGGTTATGGCAGAGGAGAGCGTCTGGGATAAATTGAGAGAGTGGAATTGACATATACACGCTGTTGCTGCTGCTAAGTTGCTTCAGTCATGTCCGACTCTGTGTGACCCCATAGATGGCAGCCCACCAGGCTCCTCTGTCCCTGGGCTTCTCCAGGCAAGAACACTGCAGTGGGTTGCCATTTCCTTCTCCAATGCATGAAAGTGAAAAGTGAAAATGAAGTCACTCAGTCATGTCTGACTCTTCGCGACCCCATGGACTGCAGCCTACCAGGCTTCTCCGCCCATGGGATTTTCCAGGCAAGAGTACTGGAGTGGGGTGCCATTGCCTTCTCCATATACACACTACTATGTATTAAAGAGGTAACTTTAAGGATCTACTGTATAGTACAGGGAATTCTCAATAGTCTGTAATGACCTATTTGGGAAAAGAACCTAAAAAAGAGTAGGAAAAAAACAGCAAATGTTAAAATCACTGTGTATGTATGTGGGATGAGTTGTGTTTGACTTGGGGCACGATAATTTTCTATCTCATATCTAGTCCTCTATGTAGCTGCCCTCTGCTCCGAATCTCATAAAAATTGTGTCTCTTTCCAGAACTTCTCCAATTTTCTCCTTTTCTGCTCTTTTCCTGTCTGTTTTACTTTCTCGTCTTCTTTCAAATCTCACCCACCTCGACTTTTTTAGAATTTACACGGTAGAATAGTCACGTACCCACGTGAGAGCTGGACCATAAAGAATGCTGAATGCAAAAGAGTTGATGCTTTTTAAGTGTGGTGTTGGAGAAGACTCTTGAGAGTCCCTAGGACAGCAAGGAGATCAAACCAATTAATCCTAAAGGAAATCAATCCTGAATATTCATTGGAAGGACTGATGCTGAAGCTGAAGCTCCAATACTTTGGCCACCTGACATGAAGAGCTGACTCATTGGAAGCCCCTGATGCTGGGAAAGATTGAAGTCAAAAGGAGATGGGGGTGGCAGAAGATGAAAAGGTTAAAGAGCATCACACACTCAATGAACATGAATCTGAGCAAACTCTGGGAGACAATGGAGGACAGGCGAGCCTGGTGTGTACAGTCCATGGGGTTGCAAAGAGTCGTACATGACTTAGTGAATGCACAACAACAATTATATGATGAAGTATGACTTCCATGTTTCTGAAATGTTTGAGTGCTGGTGGAATTCTATATGGATACCATTTTTTTTCCCTTCAAATTCAGAGTTTTTTTAGGATAAGACTTTCCTTCTAAACTGCCCATTTCAACCACAACCTTCCTAACTCATGTCCTTCTTCCCCAAATATGCTTTCTTACCTCAGATTTTGCCTCAGATTTGACTTGTTCAAAATTAAGAGAAACCATTAATAAGAACTTACTGATGGGTGCTTTTAGAAGTAATAAAAGGAGAGTAATGCCTAGGTTCTTTCCACGAAGACATCTTGGTTTTGATAGATCTAAAGGGACAATCTAACCAGTGAATAGAGTGTTTGCTAAAGTATTTGCACATCAATGCAGATTAAAAAATACGCATTCAGTGCAATTTTCATGTTGTTTTTGAAACTACACAGGTAAACTCATTTATTCACTTTGTAATTTGTGAATTATTTGCTGTGGTTTTATGTTTATGCTTCATGTTTCAAGCACAATTCTCAAAGGTATAGCATGAGCAAAATCTTTTGGTGTATTTTCTGTGGCTAAGGTCACTGTTTTCTTAATCATGAAGTATTCAGAATTTCAAAATGATATTAAATAAAAATCACCCTTTATATGGGATAGAGCTTTTACATTTTGTATTTCTCTATGCTGATTTAGTTCTTACATGAGGTATAAGTAAGAAGGAAGGCAAAAAAAAGGAATGTTTTGCATTTGCTAACTTGAGTCACTAGAATACTAATTCTTTAAATATCAGTTTTTCACATTTGTGATATAGCCTTTGATACTATAAGCTACAGCTCTCTCCTTGTGAGTAGTATATGGCTGATAAAGATGCTTTATGAAATATAGCACAAAGTATGCAAAAGAAAAAACCATATGAAAGAAAGATAAGTAGTTCAATGATTTATCACAAAATAAATATCCATATAATCCCACCCAGGTCAAAAAATAGAATATCTCAGAAGCTGCTCCCTCTCAATTACACCTCCTATAGCTTTTTCTGACAGCTTCCCTGGTGGCTCAGTGGTTAAAGAATCTGCCTGCCATGCAGAGACACGGCTTTGATCCTAGGTCTAGAAGATCCTCTGGAGAAGGAAATTGCAACTCATTCCAGTATTCTTGCCTGGAAAATCCCATGGACAGAGGAACCTTGCAGACTACAGTGCATGGGGTCACGAAAGATTTGGACATGACTTAGCAACTAAACAACAACAATAATAGTAGCTCTTTCTAAAAGTAATCATTACTCTGGCACTTATATAGCCACCTTTTCCTTTCTTTGTACCACCTAAGCTTGCATCCTAAACACTAGTTTAATTTTTGGTTTTTCACTTTATATGAATGAAATCAAACAACATTTATTCGTCCACATTGGCTTCTTTTGATCAGCATTATCTTTGTGCAACTTGTTGTTATGTGTTTATATTTCTAGCTTGTTCATTCTTACTGCTGAATTGTATTTCATTGCATTAATAGTTGGGCTTTCTAAGTGGTTCAGCATAAAGAATCTGCCTGCAATGCAGGAGTTGCAAGGGACGCAGGTTCCATCCCTGGGTCGAGATGATCCCCTGGAGGAGGGCATGGCAACTCATTCTAGCTTTCTTAACTGGAGAACCCATGGACAGAGGAGCCTGGTGGGCTACAATCCATAGGATCACAAAGAGACACCATTGAAGTGACATAGCATGCATGCACATATTAATATTTATATACCACAATGTTCTTACTGTTGATACATATTTAAATGGTGTCCAGATGCTCTGAATGCATCCACTGGAATGTTCACAAAATTTTTCTTTCATTTGATTAATACTGTAAATCCAATGATTCCTTTAAATATTAAACCTACTTTGAACCAATACAAATAGTTATCATGGCCTATTATATTTTTATTTTGCTGTATTTCATTTGTTAACATTTTACCATTTAGATACAATAATTTTACTTTATTGTAATCAGATTTTGGTTATGAATTTATGCTGTCCTCGAGAAAAGATTTAAAGAGTAAATTTCTCTTTTACTCCTTTGTTACAGAATTTCTTCCCTTGGAATTTTTATGCAATCCAACCATGAAGTCATTTGGACCTTTGCCTGCTTTTTGTACTTCCTTTTTTCCTCCCTCCCTCCCTTCCTTCTTTTTTAAATTTCTCTTTCCCTTCCTTTCTTTTGTGTGTGTGTGTGTGTGTGTGTGTATAATGACATTTTATTATGGATTTATATTTTTTATTTCTTATGTCAGTTTTTCTATTTTAAGGAATTTGTTCATTTTAATTGAATTTTTAAATTGCTAAACATGTTTATAACACTTCTTGTGTTCTGTTTAATGTGTGTAGTCTCAACAGTGATGTTTATATTTTCCTTTTTAATGTTAATTATTTTTGTAGTCTTTCTCATTTTAATCAGTCTTACTACAGGTCTTTTAATTTTGTTTAAGTGTATCCAGATAACAGACTACTGTGTTCGTCATTTTAAGCAACCCTATGGACTGTAGCCCAACAGGCTCCTCTGTTCATGGAATTGTCCAGGCAAGAATCTGGAGTGAGTAGCCATTCCTTTCTCCAGGGATCTTCCCCACTCAGGGATTGAACCCAGGTCTCCAGCAGATTCTTTACTGCTGAGCCACCAGGGAAGTCCCATTTTCAATTAGTTTTACATTACTTAATAATTTTATATATGATTTCCATCATTTTCTTTCTTTGGGCTTACTTTACCATTTTTTTCCTCAAATTTTTAGATGAACGGTTAAATGGTTGATTGACTTCTACCTTCTTTATTCTCTAATATATGTGACTGAATTTATCCCATTGGGCAAAATCTTTACTTGCATGTTTGGATAAGCAGTATTTCATTTTCTTTTAGTTGAAAATTTTTTTAACGTTCTATTGCTAACTTTTCTTTGACATCTGGGTTACTTACAAGAGATTATTTTTACACACAAGAATGTTTTTCTAGCTTTTTGTTACTAATTTTTTAAAAAAATAACCGTATTGCAATCAGAACATACTCTGTAACATTTTGATCCTTTGAAATTTGTGATGATTGTATTTATGGCTCATTATGCAGCCAATTTTAAAAAAATATTGCATATATGCATTAAAAATATGTATTCTGCAACAATGGGGTGCCATGCTTTACGTATTTTTACAAGGACAATTTTGTGAGTATAGTTATTGAATATTTTCACATCCTTATTAACTTTTCACTTTGCTTCTTTTATGTTTTCTGATCTTTGTTGACTACTAGGAGTTATAGTTCAAAATATCCCACTAGAACTATAGGTCTGTCTTTATTTTTAATTGTGTCCACATTTTTCTATATATTTTGAGGCTATGTTCTTAGTTGCATTCTAATTTGAATTCTTGGAGTTATTTTTATTACACTTGAACTTTTCTTGCCTTCAAGTTTACTGTGTCTTCTATTAATAGAGCCAAACACACTTTTTTTTCTCTTTCTGATCAATATTTATATGTCATATCCTTCTCCATCCTTTATTTTCAATGTTTACAAATTTATTATATTTTTTATTATATTTCAGATATCACTTATAGTATATAGTTGGATTTTTAATACATTCAGATTTTTTCTTTTAGAACTTAGAGCACTTACTACATTTATATGTATATACTTATATTTGTTTCATATAACATTTTATTCAATTATTTCTTTTTTATGATAATCTAAGTTTATTTTTTCTTTATACATATGAAATGCTTTGAAATATATATATTTTTAAATTTTATCATTCTCTTTCCAGTTGCTTGAAAGTCATATGTTCTTTTGCTATTTTATCTTTCTCTACCTTAGAGAAAGATATGAATTTCTCAGATTATCAAAGTCATGTTGATTGACATTTATTTTCAGACAATGCAAGACATTTAGTGCACTTGGTTTCCCTCTTATAATTTATATGCTACTGCTAAAATGTAATTCTAAATATATAAACACAGGACATTATTTTTCTACAGTTGATATTAATTTTCATCTATTTTTGCTTTTATTTCTTTCTGGATCTCTGATCTTCCATCTGGTGCTAGTTTCTGCTCTCTGAAAATCTCCTTTAGCACTTATTTTGTATAGGAATGCTGGAAATGAAGCTCTTAAACTCAATTTTTTTCTAAAAATTGCTATAACTCTCTTCTAATTTGAAAGAATAATTTTTGCTGGATATAAAATTTTCAGGTGGATGTTATTTTACTTTAACATTTAATTTTTTTTTTTTAAGAAAAAATTTCCATTACCATCTGCCTCCTATTTTTCTCTATTGAAAAGTTGGGAAATCTGCCTTTTCTCACACTGAAATACTTTTTTAAGATTTTCTCTTTAATATCTTGTTTTTGTCAATTGTAATATAATACTTCTAGGTGCAGATTTACTGTTATTTATTCTAATTATAATTATAGTGTTTCTTGAATTTGAGATCGTTGATCAATTTTCTGATTTTTTTAGCCATTATCTCCTCAATCATTCTTTCTGCTCCATTCTTAACTTCCTTCTCTCTCGGTCACTCCCCTCTCCCTTGCTCCTTGTTACTTCTTCAAATCTAATTTTACACAGATTAATTTTTATTATTCTGTTCTATTTCAATTTTTCTATTTGTCTGACATCATTCTGAAAGGTTTCATCTAATGTATTTTTCAATTCACTAATTATCTCTTCCATTTTGTCTTTTTCTAGCATTAATCTCATCCAACAAGTGTTTAATTTTATTTTTTGTCCAACTCTAGCCTTTCAATTTGACTCTTTTTTTTCATTTATTTCTCATCTCCTTTCTCTTTCTTTTCTTCCTCCTTCTCTTCTTCCTTCTTTCTCTCCTTTTTCTTCTATTTTTTCATTGCTGTCTTGTAGATATCTTTCAAGATTTTCAAATATATTTAATGCTTGTCGTTTGGAACAAAGCTGTTTTAAAATGTGTTTTTGATTATTCCAAATTCTAAAACCCCTATTAACGTATTTCTCCTGGGTTTGTTCACACTGTCTTGAATTATTCATAGGACTGGTCGTGTTTTGTGCCTGATATTTTATTTGAAAGTTATTTGTAATAATACTTTGAGGCATGCATGATTTTATCTTCATCTAAAATATTTCACATTTTTCTTTGACAGGTAGAGGCTTTCTTGAACTCTGGAATATCTTAATGATACTCCTATAATTGAGATGATTTGAAGTTGATTCGCAGAATCTTCAAATAGATAGACTTTTATATTTTACCTAGCTTTTCTAGTAATGTTCAGCAAGAAATTTTAACACAATTAACTAATGCACTGTACCCAGAAGTCTAGGCAACAATATTTCTCGCATATTAATACCTAATGATTGTGAGTTAACTCTATTGCCCTTAGTCCTTCTCTTTGTTTTTTGTTTTGCTTTTTCATGGAAAGGCATTTGCTTCACTTAGTATGATAATCTCAGGTCAATCCATATTGCTGCAAAAGTCTTTATTTCATTTTTTTTTTAATGACTGAGTAATATTTCATTGTATATATGTACCACATTTCCTTTGTTCATTTATCTGTTGGTGGACATTCAGGTTGCTTCCATGTCTTGGCTATTGTAAACGGTGCTGTAATGAACACTGGGGTGCCTGAATCCTTTCACAGCATGTCTTTATCCAGATGTATGCCCGGAGTAGGATTGTAGGATCATACGTAGCTCTATTTTTAGTTTTTTAAGAACCTCCATACTGTTCGCCATAGTGGTTGTATCAGTTTACATTCCCATCAATAGTGCAAGAGAGTCCCTTTTTCCCCACACTGTCTCCAGCATTTATTGTTTGTAGATTTTTTGCTGATGGCCATTCTGACTGGTGTGAGGTACTCTATCATGGGAGTTTTTATTTATATTTTTCTAATAATTAGCCATGGTGAGTGTCTTTTCATATGCCTCTTAGCCATCTGTATGTTTTCATTGAAGAAATGTCTATTTAGGTCTTCTGTCCATTTTTTTGATTGGGTTTTTTTGCTCTTTTGAATATTGAGCTGCATGAGCTATTTGCAAATTTTAGAGACAAACCCCTTGTCGGTTGCATCATTTGCAAATATTTTCTCCTATTCTTGGAGTTGTCTTTTCATTTTGTTTATGGTTTACTTTGCTGTGCAAAAGCTTCTGAGTTTAATTGGGTCCATTTGTTTATTTCTGTTTTTTTGTTTGTTTGTTTGTTTCCATTATTCTTGGAAATGGATTGAAAAAGATATTGTTGTAATTTACATCAAAAAGTGATTTGCACATGTTTTTCTCTTAAGAGTTATATAGTATTTGGTCTTACATTTAGGTCTTTAGTCTATATGGAGTTTATTTTTGTGTGTGGTGGAAACGGTGGATTAAATAATGTCACTTGGAGCAACATGGATGGGTCTGGAGATTATCATACTAAGTGAAGTAAGTTAGACAGAGAAAGACAAATGATATTGCTTATATGTAGAATCTCAAAATAAATGATACAAATGAACTTACTTACAAAATATAAAAAGACTCGCAGATTTACAAAATGAACTTATGGTTAGGGTAGTGGGGTAGATTGGGAGTTTGGGATGACATTGTATCTATTTTTAAAATAGATAACCAACAAGGGCCTACTGTAACAATAAATAAAATAAAATAAAATTTCTCATCATAAACACACATACACACAAGAACATTCTTTAACACCATACACAAAAATAAAGTCCTTCTCTTTAAAAGAGGAAACTTATTGTCTTTACTCAAGTTAGGAATTTATGCTTACTTAAACCCTCTGTAGTGTGATAGACTTTAACTAACTGCTTTAACAATTTTTATACCATTCAGTTCAGTTCTTCATGAATTATTTCCAAGGTTGTGGCTGTCAGTTAAAAGAATCTTGTTTTTCCCTATAGATATGAGCTATCCTTTAGGTAAGTCAGTGATTTTCTTTTTTTGAACGGCAAATATATTAGGTTTCTTTTTTTTTAAACAGGAAATTAGGTGCGTTTAGGATTATCCCTATCTTTAAATATATTTGGAAAATAGAGACTCAATTAATTGTCAGGAAAATATTTTTGCCAAAGAGAGAAAAGAAGTATTTTGTTTAATCCTCTTTTAGAAATTATATTAAAGTATTGTAAAGAATGGCTTTCAACATTCTTCATGAATTGTCTCCAGATCCAACTCCTTGCGACCCCATGGACTGTAGCATGCTGGGCTTCTGTGTCCTACACTATCTCTCAGAGTTTGCTCAAGTTCATGTCCATTGAGTCAGTGATGTTATCTAACCATCTCATTCTCTGCTATCTTCTTCTCCTTTTGCCTTCAATCTTTCCTAGCCTCAGTGTCTTTTCCAATGAGTCAGCTCTTCACATCAGGTGGCAAAGTACTGAAGCTTCAACTTCAGCATCAGTCCTTCCAATGAATATTCAGGGTTGATTTCCTTTAGGATTGATTGATTTGATCTCCTTGCTGTCCAAGGGATTCTCAAGCGTCTCTCAAGCACCACAATTTGAAAGCATCGATTCTTTGGTGCTCAGCCTTTCTTATGGTCCAACTTGCATATCTGTACATGACTACAGAAAAACCAAAAACCAAAAACACTTGTTTAACTACAGAACAAATTTGAAATACTGTATACCGCAATATGTTGTATACTGAAATATTGTATAAAGAATACATGTAAACCAAAATTTTGAAAATACTCATTTTGTATTTTGAGAATTGTTTGATTATAAGGAACAAAATCTATTCAAACAAAGGAAAAAGGCAATTTATTAAAAGAGCTCATAGAATCTAAGGTTAGATATGAAAACATTTTATTTCCATATTGGAACAAAGATGGATAGTTAGGAAAAAAGACAAGCTTTCTGTAGACTCTCAAATTTCATCATTGCTTTGTATTTTTTTTTTTCTCTTTTGCAGAATAACTCCCTCAGTTTAGGTAAGCAAATGAGTAATCAGTACCACCACCACATATCTGTATTACATCATTTCCCATTTCAACCTGTTAATGGAAAATTATTCATGTTTCTCTATATTATTTCCATCATTCTAAGAGAAAAATTCTATTCATTTAGATACAGTCTGTTGGTCATCCATTCCTCAATGATCTATGGCCAGAGTGCCATGATTATATTCTACACAAGGACCTGGTCCTTGGGGTAAATAAAAGTTGAGATAGCAAAATCTGAGATCTAAAATTGTACATTTATTTTCCCTGTCACTATTGCCGATTCTACAATTTTTTTTTTTAAATAACAGTATTTTTGAAGAAATCAACTTTGTCTTGAATTACTTCCCCAAACTATGCTTTTATATTTTTATTCCACAATTCTTCTTTCCTTTGTCTGCCTAAGGCAGCCACTGATCTGTATTTGACTCCTGTGTTACAATTAAAACTTCCTCTCCTGGACCCTGTATTCAAAACTACCAACATTTCCATTCTAGTCAGTGGATTCATCTAAGCTACATTCATGTCAAGGCCACTCAGTGCCCAGGTGACACCAGTGGTAAATAACTCGCCTGCCAATACAAGAGACATGAGAAGTGGGTCGATCTCCGGGTCAAGTAGATACCCTGGAGGAGGGCATGGGACCCGCTCCAGTATTCTTACCTGGAGAATCCCATGGACAGAGGAGCCTGGTGGACTAGAGTCCACAGGGTCACAAAGAGTCCGACGTGACTGAAGTGACTTAGCACAACAATAGCAACACAACTAGTGTCCAACTGTATTTCACTTCATCTTTACGAATTCTCTTAAAGAAAGAACATTTTTCCCCACTTCACTCTCTCCTCTGCTTAGTTCCTCCATTGCATAAAATAAAGATGGACTCTCCAGTGTAGTGAATGAGCAGGGGGAAAAACTTTGCACAACAGCTTGACTATCCTGATGACCCCATTTAAAATGAGGAGTTGTGTTTTTGACTACTCTTCATTAATCAGTATAGGAAAAGCTCTAGGGAACCTAAGAAGTAGCGTGGGGCTGGCCAAGGCAAACATTTGGCAACAGAGGGTGGTCACAGCAGAGATTTTTAGGTTCTGGTGGTGGTGATTTTTGGAGGACATGGTCACTTTGCGGTGACATCGCTGTGGTTCATTGAAGTCTATGTAGGGGGGAAAAACACAACCAGTTTATCAGCTTAAGGTACGACTTCTGTATAAACTTCTCCCAGGATTATTCCTTGTTGGAAACTTGGCAAAAATGGCATCATGAGGAGTTAACACTTTCATTAAATCTTGGCAGCTCCTTCACAATGTCTAAGGTTGACCACCTTCTCATGTGTTTCACAGATAGTGAGTTATGGTCTCAAGTGGAATTTATCCTTAAATTATTAATAGGTATTCTTAATTGGGTATTCATAACTCAGACACTGACACATATAAATGGAATCTGCATATAGGGATATTCAGAGTATCTGCTCTGTGTATATTAAGACAATCTGTGCCTTTATCTTGGCTTACAAATCAGTTAATAAGCTAATTTACATTTAGGCAGCAAATGAATAAGTAAAGAAATTTGGTTATAATATGAATAGATTGAATTTGAATATCTTACGAGAATCTTTTGTTTAATTTTTATTATTGTTTCTCATTCTTAACAAATTAAGATTTTATACAATGTTTGTTGTTCACTTGTATTTTTCGGTCCTTGACCGAACACCATCCAAACATTTATTAACATCCTCATTAACTGATTCCTGAATCTATTTCTTATTTCCACACTCGTAACCCAGAGACTGTCGCAATTTCAATGATAGAAAACAACTTGCAGCTTTGATATTCCTTACCAGATTCTATGTTCAATTTTATATATTTAGTTTCTTTGAAAGCTGAGTTTATTTGAAGGAAGCTGGGTTATTTGAAGGAAGTCGTGGAGTGAAAAACATTTTTCCCACATTGGGCAACTTTGTAATTCCTGAGCTGACTGCACTAGCTTATCAAGTTCTGTCTTCTTACACTAGACAGTTCGCTGGACTTCAAATGATTTCATTCTAATTTCAGTACTTGAAAACTTAGATTGGGGAAGCTTCTGACTCAGTTGAATGTCTTAATATTCAGTGAAACAGGGTATCTTTTGTTTTTTAATGCATGTAAGTCCTCTGTAAAGCCTAGAGTGCATGCTTTGAAGGGCTAAAGGAACTGTCTTTCATTTAAGCTCATTCCCTAGTAGTTAGTACCATAAACTATGACCTACTAAATTAGGAAGTGTATTATTTGAAATTATAGCAGAATCCAAATTTGGATCTGTCTATCTAAAATCAGAAAAGCCAAGCGATTAGAAAAGACCCTGATGCTGGGAAAGATTGAAGGAAAAAAGAGAAGAGGGACCCAGAGAATGAGATGGTTAGATAGGATCACTGACTCAATGGACATGAAATTGAGCAAACTCTGGGAGATAGTAGAGGACAGGGAAGCCTGTCCCTGGGGTCGCAAAGAGTCAGACATGACTTAATGGCTAAAAAACAACAATCTAAAAACAAAGCCAGAATATTTAATTTTACAAAGGTGGACATAGTAGTACTGTCAGAAGAAAATTTTAGCAAAACTGGGCAACCTCTTCTAGGGTGGATGCCTTAAAATTTATGTGATAGATATATAGAATACTGTTATCCAGTAAATAAACTTGGAGTTCTTTTTTGCTCTTCTAGGAAGGGATGAATTTTCTTGTGTGCCGTTGACTAAAGAATTATTCTTTCTTCTCCCATTGAGAAGGACATTCAATACAAGATATAGGGTGGGATGTGAATAAGAGAAGGTATCTTATTTATCAGCTAAAGAAAATCCACCATCAACCTTGGGAGTGAGTCTAATCCTGAGCTTAGGAGGCCTTCACATATATAATATTTGCACAGAATTAAGCCATTTATGGGTTTCTCAGGCGGCACTAGTGGTATAGAACTCTCCTGCCAATGCAGAGACACAGGGGACTCAGGTTCAATCCCTGGGTCGGGAAGATCCCCTGGAAGAGCGTATGGCCACCCACTCCAGGATTCTTGCCTGGGAAATCCCATGGACAGAGGAGCTTGGCAGGATACAGCCTATAGGGTGGCAAAGAGTCAGACATGACTGAAGTGACTAAGCATGTACACATGCAAGCCATTTATAAATATTTTCAAGTACTTGTTTTCAGAATAGATATCCTATTTTAAGGGCTTCCCTGGTGTCTCAGACAGTAAAGAATCCACTTGCAATGCAGGAGACTGGGGTTTGATTTTTCTGAGTTGGGAATATCCCCTGGAGAAGGGAATGGCTACCCGCTCCAATATTCTTGCCTAGAGAATTTCATAGGCAAAAGATCCTGGCAGGCTACAGTCCATGGGGTCTATGGGGTTGCAAAGAGTTGGACATAACTGTGCGACTAATACTTTCATCCTATTTAAGCCCCCACTAACCATCCCAGCACTGTTATAGAATTATTGACAAGATGACCCTTTCCTCACTCCTCAAATCCTGTGTTTAAGTCTCTTTCTCTCACTGTAGAAAAATAGGAAATCAGCATACCTTGTAAGTTCTTTTTGGATTTAAGTGCAATATTCAACAAAAATAAAGGTTAACTTAGCTTTGCAGCCTTGGCATATAGTAGAAGCAATGGAAACATTGCTTCTATCAACAACGGCTCTATCAACAACAATCAAGTAGTCTCTCCAGTGGAAGACACAGAAGGCTGTGTTGTGAGTGTTGTTTCTCACCATTCAACCATTAATAACACTCCATGACATCAGTCACTTGTACTTTCACAATTGGGTGGCCCTTTCTAGAAAGTGGAATTGTTTATAAACAGATATGGTATTGAATATAAATCCTTCAGAGGTTTCTAAGTGTTATCTCTCTAAAAGACCTCTTGTGTTCATCCCATGGACTTTACACGGTGAGAAGATGATACCATTGCCTAGCTCTTTAAGGATGAGTCTTTCTTGCTTTCTCATTTCGAATTTTCAAAGCTCTAACGAGAACTCAGCCCTTTTAGACTGCTGTGCTTACATGCTCAGTCGTGTCCGACTCTTTGTGACCCCAGAGACTGCAGCCTGCCAGGCTCCTCTGTTCATGGAAATTTCCAGGCAAGAATACTGGAGTGGGTTGCCATTTCCTTCTCCAGGGGATCTTTCTGACCCAGGGATCGAACCCTGGTCTCTTGCATTTCAGATAGATTCTTTACCGTCTGAACCATCCGGGAAGCCCAGTAATGTTGGTTAGTGTGATGAATAGTTGTACGTGTTAACCTGACTGGGCCGTGGGATGATGAGACTTTGGGTCAAACATTATTCTAGGTGCCTTTGTGAGGATGCTTTTGGTTGAGGTTAGCATTTAAATCAGCAAACTGAGTACAGTAGATTGTGCTCTCTAAGATGGGTGGGCCTCATGCAATCAGTTGAAAGCATGAATGAAATAAAAATCTGACTCTCCTACAGGTAAGAAAGAACTCTCCCTGCCTGATGTTGTTCAAGCTGGACATTGCTTTGCTTTCATCTTTTCCTCCCTGCCTCTGACTTGAACTGAAACATTGACTTTTCCTGGGTTTTTAGCCTGCTGACCTTTGGACTGCAGCTACACCATTGTTTCTCCTGGGTCTCCAACTTGCCAACTGTAAATCTTGGAATTGTTAGCCTTCATAATTTCATAAGCCAATTCTTCAGCCAGGCAGGAAGGACCAATCTCTTCCGTTCTCTCTCTCTCTCTACCAGATGAATAAAGTTGAAAGAGTGAAACCATTTTAAACAATAGATCTACACATAACCCCATTGTGTCAATAGTTCTCTGAAACACATCAAAAAAGACGACCTATTTCAGGTTGGTATCCAAATCAAGCTGTCAATAAACCCACTCAACTATTGCTGTCATTTTGCAAGGACAAAATACTGTTATGGATGGAATTAGACATAGAAACATTGTTTTCAGACAAAAGAGCATGATCTTCTTTAGTGATTACATAGTGTTCTCTGTTTCTGACGTGTACATATACACGTCTATTTATGCATTTATGTTTAAGTTGCAGATAAGCTGTAGGCATTTAAGTGCAGTTATATTTGTAAGTTAAACTGAGAAGAGCAAACATATCATTAGCTCTCCAACTATGTGATTATATGGCCTTAGCATGACTCATGGTGAAACATGACAACTTATGTGAACACTAGATATTCACAGAGAGTAATGTGTAAAAGACACTTTTCTGTAATTGGTCCCAGGGCAAAGGGCTGATCGCCTGTATAAAAGCCTCCAGATATGCGTGTGGTCTGATGTCTAATTAGTGAAGCAAAAAAGAGTTGAACTTTGGAAATTGTGATGAGTCCGTGATCTTTTTTTTTTTCTTTTAAGGAAATAATCACTTTGCCCTTGAACTCCAAAAGGCCCTGAAATCAAGTGATTCTCCTCTTAAGCTTCTTAACAAGCGTGGGGATTAAAGGCAAGCAGTGCAGAATGGTTCATATTAGATATAAATGATAATGGACAATAGAAATTCACCTATGAATAAAGTACAGGCACTCTGAGCAAGTTCCTTTCACTGAGTTTATTATTATTTTTTTTTGCAAGATGTTGTGATTCTCCTGCTTCAAAACTGTGCATAATACAGATAAATGATAAGGCCACTAGAGAGAGTAAAGTTGGATGCAGAGTTCTGCTTAGAGCAATTCTCTATACAAATGCTGTCCCATAAGCAACCCCATGGACTGTAGCCTGCCAGGCTCCTCTCTCTATGGGATTTTCCCAGGCAAAAATACTGGACTGGGTTGCCATTTCCTTCTCTAGCGGATCCTTCTGATTCAGGGATTGAACCCATATCTCCTGCATTGCAGGCAGTATCTTTACCATCAGAGCCACCAGGGAAGATGCTGTAAGTGTTAATAGTGCTAAATTAATTAAATCAAGTATGTCATGGAAGTAAAATATAATTAAAATGATAGTTTTTATATGTATCTTTTTTTCATTAAAATAAATCAGTGCAACTCCATCACTTCTTTACCATTGTGAAGACTTAAAATTGTGAATGAAAAACACATTACCGGAGGCTTCAAGTCCAGAATCTTGTGCACATCCAAAAGTCAGCTCTTAAATATATCAAGAAGTAACTAAATACTATAACCAAGTGATTCTTCATACTTTATTCGTATGGACTGAGATTGTGGTGATCTGTGTGTGCAATTCTTTTGCTAACTGTGGATCCCATGCTCACCTTTTAAATGAAGAGCTTGACTTACTGTCGTTCACCTTGAAGGGAGACGACATTCTGCACAGAGTCTGAAGATGCGGCATGAATTACCTCTCCCCCTGCCACCCGCCCCCCAAGAAGAGAATAAAATGTAATGGAGCAAGGAAGAGGGTGGGAAGAGGGAAGGACAGAGAAGTGAAATACAGCAGGTTTGGGAAAAGGATATAGCCTTTGTGATTAGTACTAAAGTTCTGGGCTCACAGACATCAAATTTTACTCTCTCTTCTTGAGGTGTGGATGGACTTTACCAAACCTGGCTTGGAGAAAGGATCTCATATTAAGCGATACTAAATACCAGGGACAAACATGTCCTTATATTTTCTGTTTTTTAAAAAGCATTTAAAGTTAAACTGAATTTTGGACAACATCTTGTAGGCTTCAGAACTTTCCAATATCATATACTCCTTTGACCTCTTTAGCCTCTGTATTTTTTCTCCTACCTTGCATACATAATTTCCTTAATACTTGCTTGAATTTAATAAATATTGAGATGGATTGATATGCTCATAGCTTTTAAGCAAATCTGAAGCGAGCTGATCATCAAGTTTTAACTCTGCAGAAGCTTCTAGTACAGAAAATCAGCTGCAGCTGTGTGTTCAGCCAACATGTACTGTATGTTCTGAGTCAACTAGTTGTGTCCAACTCTTTGAAACCTCATGAACTTTAGCCCGCCAGGCTCCTCTGTCCATGGGATTCTCCAGGCAAGAATATTGGAGTGGGTTGCCATTTCATTCTCCAACCATATATACTGAGTACATTCTATATTTCCAAGCAGTGTACTCAGAGCCACGGATGCAAAGATGAGGGAAACGCAGTCACTGGTCTCAAGAATCTCACTGACTAAGGGTATAGGCAGGGTGTCAGGCAGGAACAAGGCCTGAAATGGTGGACACAAAGGTCAGGGTCTGGGAAGTTGGTGAATGCCATTTGTGTTTGTTACATGAGATGAAAAGTTTGTAGCAAAATGGAGAGAGGGCGCCATGTTTAGAGAGGGTAGTCTAAAGTCCGCTCCAGTTCATCGCTGCTATGTCCAAATCATCTCAGATCTTCTGAGATTTTAGAAAGCTGGCATAAAAATATCTTATGAGGAATTGTAAAATAACTTTACGTTGATTGAATTTTTTAAATGCATTTTCACAGAATGTGTTTTTTTGCCCTTTACTTTGTAGCTTGTCTATCAATTCAGTTTAACTTCATTGAGCTATTGCTGAGTACAATTAGGGTCCTTTTCACATCACTGTAGGATATACTTATTCCTTATTAATAATAGTTTTTCCAACAATGAGAGTCTCCCCGATGGCTCAGAGGTAAAACAATCCACATGGAATGCAGGAGATGCAGGTGCGAGTCTCTGATCTCTGGATCGGGAAGGTACCCTGGAGGAAGAACTGGATACCCACTCCAGTATTCTTACCTGGAAAATCCCATGAATAGAAGAAGCTGGTGGGCTACCATTCACAGGATCTCACAGAGTCAGATGTGACTGAGCACACACACATTCCAACAATGATGTTCTATGTTTGGGTGAGAGGTTTCCAGTTTATTTGTCATGATAACTTAGGATATGATGCACTAACAATTGACCTCATGATTTCAACAGCTTAAGATTACAAAATATGTACTTCCAGGATGTGCTCTTTGAGGCTGCAACCATGCTATGGGCAGTCTCCTCTTTGAGCTCAGGCTTATAGACCAGTTACTTTCTAGAACATAGGGACCATTGAGTCTGAGAAAAGAAACATACTCTGACTCTTAAAATTTCTCCTTGGAATTGACACCCAGCACTTCAAAACCCATTTCACTGGCCAAAGCAAGTTATTTGGCCATGGAGTCGAGGAATACAATTCTCAACCACTGAAGTGAGAGGGAGAGAGCATTCACGAACAATTCTACACTGAAAAAGTATTTTCAATCAGTTCAGTATAATTGCTGCTGCTGCTGCTAAGTCACTTCAGTCGTGTCCGACTCTGTGCGACTCCATAGATGGCAGCCCACCAGGCTCCCCTGTCCCTGGGATTCTCCAGGCAAGAACACTGGAGTGGGTTGCCATTTCCTTCTCCAATGTATGAAAGTGAAATGTGAAAGTGAAGTCGCTCAGTCATGTCCGACTCTTCACAACCCCATGGACCACAGCCTACCAGGCTCCTCCATCCATGGGATTTTCTAGGCAAGAGTACTGGAGTGGGGTGCCATTGCCTTCTCCTTAGTATAATTGAGAAGCTGTCAGTTGGAGGTAGCTGTTAGTTTAGGTTCCTCAAAGTAAAATCTGCTGTGCCCTCAATGTTGACTTCCTTTGTTTCAGGAAACCAAATATAGCCATTTAGTGAGGTGAGTAAAGGCAAATATTTAGTCTGTTCTAGGAGGAAATTGTGAGATTCTCTGAAACTGGTGTACAGTTGTTACAAAGATGGGCATGTTACAAAGATTGGCATGTTAAATGTACTATTTAGTAATGTGAGTTGGAGAAATCATTGACCTTTGTCAAAGGATGAAAAGTGGTCAAAAAGAAAGATATATGGCCCTTTATGTGGAGTTCTTTAAACTTGGTGTTCCTACCAGGGGTCAGCAAAGTAAGCCCTTGGGCCAAAACCAGCCTGAAACTGTTTTTGTTGATAAAATTTTATTGAGACACAGCCATGCCCATGGATGCTTTCATACTACAATGGTAGAATACATTGTTGCCACAGAGACTGCAGGATTGCAAAGCCTAAAGTACTTATTATCTGCCCTTTATAGAAAAAGTTTGTTGACTCTTGACCAAATTTACAGGTTATTATGATTTTCTGGGGCACAAATTTATTCATTCGTTCAATAAATGTGCTTATATTTATCATGGGCTTCCCTGGTGGCTCAGACAATAAAGAATCTGCCTGCAATGTGGGAGACCTGGGTTTGATCCCTGGGTTGGGAAGATCCAAAGGAGAGGCGAATGGCTACCTGTTCCAGGATTCTTGCCTGGAGAATTCCATGGACAGAGGCACCTGGAGGGCCACAGTCCATGGGGTCACAGAGTTGAACATGACTGAGCAACTTTCACTTTCACATATTTATCATTATGTGTCCAATTCAATGAAAGATGTAATAATGAGCAAAATAGGCTCCTACCCTCACGTAAATTGCAGCCTGCTGGAGAAGACAGATATTAAATACATGATCTCTTAAATGAGTAAAACATTTCACAGTAACTTATGTGAAGCAAAGAATACATATAATGAAGGGAACTAATTAAGAATGGAAGGCCAATGATGTCTTTCATAAAGATATGATTCTAGAGCTGAGATTTGAATTAGGAGTTAATGAAGTGATGAGAGTATCATGTGCCAAGGTCCTGGAGAAGAAGGAAGCATGTCACACATACAGAAATCAAAGCTATTCAATCATCCTAGTGAGAGAGCACATGCATGGTCAAGTTAACTATGAAAATGAAAATGAATGATTTCAAGAGCAATGTAGGAGGAAAAATCAAGAGGACTTGGTAATAGATAAGAGACAGGTGTAAGTGAGAGAGGGGAATTAAGGACGATGCTTCCTGGTGGTCTAGTGGTTAGGTGCTCTCACCACCACGGCCCAGGTTCTATTCCTGGTCAGGGAAGCCTTTCTTCTGGGCTTCCCAGGTGGTGATAGTGGTAAAGAATCTGCCTGGCAATGTAAGAGATATAAAGAGACACAGGTTCAATCCCTGGGCTAGGAAGATCCCCTGGAGGAGGAAATAGCACCTCATTTCAGTATTCTTTCCAGGAGAATTCCATGGACAGAGGCACCTGGTGGGCTACAGTTCATAGAGTGGCAAAGAGTCAGACATGACTGAAGATCTAAGCAAAGCAGAGAAGGTTTTTGATTTGCCCAGCTAGATGAAAAGTTGCTGAAGCAGGTACATGAACAGAATCAAGTTTGGACAAAAGGATCATAAACAGCCTAAGTTCATTCAAAGACATGGCAGTCTCAGTGAAGACTGGAGTCTAAATTTCAGTGGGAGATTTAAGCTGAAGTATAGTTTGAATAATAAGCTGAAGTATAATTTAAGTAATCCATAACAGATCAGAGTATGTACAAAAATATATATATAGGCTGAAGAGTCTTGGGACTGAGTCTTCAGGACTCCAGATACGTAATGGCTGGGTTGGAGAAGAGACACAAGTAAGAAGAACATAATTTCATGAAAACCAATGAAAGAGAGTGCTAGAAGGACAAAGAAGTTCTCTGATGTGGCTTTAAGGCATTAAAGAGGAGACTCATCACAATGATTAGAGTAAATCTCTCCAGGCTCATTGCCTTCAGAAACTACTGTGAGAAATGGTAAAAATGGTCTCAAATGGAAAAAATCCACTTGAAAAATCCATGGTGTCAACACCATGAGTCAAGTTACGGTAGAGAACAAGAGGAGGGGAGATGCTTTGTGGAGACCGACTGCACTTCACGCAAAGTTCTCCAATGCCTTCCTTTTAGACTGAGTAAATACTCCTAGAGTGAGTCTTGAAGAACATCTGGAGAAGAACTTATTTCCCTAGGTTTATGGGAAGAGACTCAAGAGTTGCAATAATTTAAATATTGCATCAGTATTATTTTTTGTTCTCTAAACATATTATATATTCTGATCATCTCTTCTCTTACTAAAATCAGCAAATTAACCATCAATTGGAAATTTTAGCCTACACACAGAAGCACCAAGGGGTTTTTGGAGCATACACAGAAAACTGACATAATCTCTAAATTAGACATGCCTCTAAGAAAGGAAGTTGCCAAAGGTCACCAAGAAGTTGTCATCCCTCCAGAACGTGTAACAGTCTTGTAAAAGATGGCAGGCTTTCCAAAGAAAGTGTAATAAGTTTTTAAGTAATTTTATCTATATTTTGAGAAGAAGGGTAACTTAACATTTGGGATAGAAAAATATGTGTTTTTTTTTCTTTCTTTCTTTCTTCAGAGACATATATAAATAAAATAAGACAGGAGGCAACTGTGAAAGACTTTACCTTTCATGTGAGTAAAAGGGAGCTTAGATACTTTAAGAGATGAGTCTGCATAATTAAAACTCTTGGGAGAATCAGGGGCAGAGTGACTGAGATGAAGGATAACCTACCAGGGCAAGAGATTGTGCTGTTTTTTCTTTTTAGACTTAACACTGCCGATTCTTATTTTAGTATTTCTTCAAGAACTGACTTTGCTTTAAAATATTTTGTTAATGTTATTTTAATGCTTTATTTCAATCCCCTAGGTTATATATGTCCCTGCCTTGTTAACCATGATTTTAAAAACCTATTTCTGTTCAGAGACTCCTCACTCTAGTTGGAGTGGCTTGTGGTCTAACAGGCTTGAGGCAGGATGGAGTGTGAAGGGGACACTTCTCTTTAGAGCAATCAGACTCCATCTCCAATTTTGATTTTTTAAAATGTACCCTGGGATCTTATGCCCTGTATTCCTCTTGGAATATACTGTGCATACTTTCCTTTCTTTCTTCTTCTCATGCTACATGACCAATTCTTCACTCAGGAGTCACAACCATCTTTAAAAATGCAAGCCAAATGACCAGAAATCTTATAGTGGTCTATAATTTAACTGAACTATGTTTAAAAAAAAAAAAAGGACACAATAAGTTGCAAATTGAACCTTGACTCCTCACTGTGCTTAAGATCTTAGCAAAGTCCTTGACATGACCTTCCAGTCTTTTCCTGTGTAACTGGCACTCTTTGTTTCTCTTTAGCCTCTTCCATGCCACTCTCTTCCCATTGTTTTTTTCATTTGATGTCCCTCAATTCCCCAGATACACCATGCTCAAGACTGCCTCAGTGCCTTTGCACGGGCTATTCCCTCTTCCTGGAGTGCCCCCATCCATACCCTGATCTTTGGAACTTGTGAATATGTCACAAGGTAAAAGGCACTTTGATGATGTGATTAAGAGTTTTGAGAAAAGTAAGGAGATCATCCTGGATTGTCCAAGTGGACCCAACATACTATTAAGGGTACTTATGAGAGGGAAGCAGGAGGATCAGAGTGAATGGCAGAAGAAGTAAGAATGGAGGCAGAAGTCAGAGACATGATGCTCTACTGTTGGCTGGAGCCATGCACCAAGGAGTTTGAATGACCTCTTAAAGAAGGTGGAAAAGGCAAGGAAACAGCTGACCTCCCTGAGTCTCAAGAAGATACCAGCTCTGCCAATTTCTTGAATTTTAGCCCAGTGAAATTAACTTCAGACTTCTGACCTCCAGAATGTAAGAACTGTGTGTTAAGTCACAAACTTTGTAGTAATTTGTTCAACAGCAACTAACACATACTTCCCCCCATCCCACCACCTTACCTAACCAATCCCTATGTTCTTAGGTCATTTCTTCAGGAGATCCTCTTGTGCCATTTCTTATCAGGGCAGATCCTGTCTCCCATTTTCTATTTTCAAACTACCCAGGCAGAACCCTTCCTTCAGAGCAACTGTCACCTTTACAGATTACCAATTTCTGTGATTACTTGATGACTATCTGCTCCCACCTAGGCTGTCCTGGGGAAAGGTCATGGTTTATCCAAAGCAATGAATGAGTTAATGAATGAACGCTTGAGTCATTGTTCTAGAGGTAGTGATGCTAGTTATTTTTACATTAGAAATCTTAAAAGACTTAACACTGCTGATTAATTAAATTAAAAGATACTTGCTCCTTGGAAGAAAACCTATGACAAACCTAGACAGCATATTAAAAAGCAGAGACTTGACTTGACTTTACTGACAAATGTCCATATAGTCAAAGCTACGGTTTTTCCAGTAGTCATGTATGAATGTGAAAGTTGGACCATAAAGAAAGCTGAGTGCCAGCTATAAAAGAGAATGCATTTGAGTCAGTTCAAATGAGTTGGATAAAACTGGAGCCTATTATACAGAGTGAAGTAAGTCAGAAAAAGAAACACCAACACAGTATATTAACACATATATATGGATTTAGAAAGACGGTAACGATGATCCTGCATGCAAGGAGGCAAAAGAGAGATGTAAAGAATAGACTTTTGGACTATGTGGAAAGCGAGGGGGGGATGATTTGAGAGAGTAGCTTTGAAACATGTATATTACCATATGTAAAACAGATGACCAGTGCAAGTCTGATGCTTGAGCACTCAAGCCCATGCTCTGGGACAATCCAGAGGGATGGGTGGGTACGGAGGTGGGAGGGGGTTCAGGATGGGGGGACACATGTGCACCCGTGGCTAATTCATGTCAATGTATGGCAAAATACACCCCAATATTGTAAAGTAATTATCCCCCAATTAAAATAAATTAATTTTTTAAAAAAGAGTGTACACATCTTGGTGAGACAAAAGTAAAAATAAAAAGACTTTGTTGAATGTGTTACCAACAAAAAGAAGAAAGAAAGCTGAGCGTCGAAGATTGATGCTTTTGAACTGTGGTTTTGGAGAAGAATCTTAAAGGAGATCAAACCTGTCTATCCTAAAGGAAATCCATCCTGAATATTCATTGGAAAGACTGATGCTGAAGCTGAAACTCCAATACTTTGGCCACCTGATGCGAAGAACTGACTCATTGGAGAAGACGCTGATGCTGGGAAAGATTGAAGGCAAGAGGAGAAGAGGACGACAGAGGGTGAGATGGTTGGATGGCATCACCGACTCGATGGACATGAGTTTGAGCAAACTCCAGGAGTTGGTGATGGACAGGAAGGCCTGGTGTGTTGCAGTCCATGTGGGTGCAAAGAGTTGGACATGATTGAGCGACTAAACTGAACTGACTGACTGAACTGATATGAAAAAAGGTGAGAGTCTGGGGGAAAAAAAAAGCAGAAGGGGGCAGTTTGTTTTTTTGAGTTATCCATCTTCATTTTTGTTTTAACCTGCCTTGAGCAATGATCCCTGAGGAAAAGTAACAAGAATGCCAATGCATGCCTCTCTTACTCCCTCCTGACAGAAGGTGTGCAGGCTCCGACATAGTGGGCTTAGCATAGTGACCTTTATCCAAGCATATGAGGAGTTGGGTGGACAGTAGCGAGGAAAAGTCCAGAAATGATAACACTTTAAATGTCAGTCTCCAAAGAAATAATGTGAAATTCACCTAGTGCTGCAAAATATAACAAGCTCAATTATTTCTGAATTCTTGAGTAAATGAAAACACCTATTTATAATCAAGTGTTTAGCGGAGATCTCAGGTGCGAGCAGCAACCAACTTTGACAAGTTTAAAGAGGAAACATACTTTTGAAGCCACCAGGGAAATGGGAAGAACGCAGAAGCAGGCTCAGAAAAAAGAGACTGAAAGAAGCCAGGAAGCAGCCAGGACCTGGGCAGTCACTGCACAGCTTTTGTCCTGATGAGCATGGATCCAAGAGTACACATAGCCAAGCCCCCTGTGGCTCTGTCTCCTGTCCCCGGACACCACTGCTGGCACGATTCCCTCCACTCAGGGAAATCAGATGTTATACCTACTGCAGCCAAAATGAATGGACCTCCACCCCACTCACCTTCTGAGCATCCTGCCTGCGTGCATGCTCAGTCACTAAGTTATGTCCAACTCCTTGTGACCCCATGGACTCTAACCCACTAGGTTCCTCTGTCCATGGGATTTCCCAGGCAAGAACACTGGAATGGATTGCCATTTCATCCTCCAGGGGATCTTCCTGACCCAGGGATTAAACCCACGTCTCTTGCATCACCTACATTGGCAGGCAAACTCTTTACCACTGTGCCACCTAAGAACCATTCCTCATCCCCCACCTTCTGAACCTTCTGAGCATCACTGGCTCCCAGTTTAAGTCTCCAGATGCTACCAGCTGCCCTGGGACATGTGGTTGTGTGTTTGCTGCAGAAGAAGCCAGGACAATGAGGGGCCAGTCTCTTTAGCCTCCATAGTAAGAGGGGGATTCTGTCTCCCAGCAGGTTTAATTTTGGAAGGAAGCTGAATCCAGAATAATTTTTTTTCATTTAAAAATCTTAAAAGGCAAATATCCACACAAGCAGCATCCTTCTTTGCTTAAGCTGAAGAAGGTAAAAATTGGGGATTTCAGTGCTCATGTTGTGAAAAAACTCCCTTGATTTGAATTCTTGCTCTGAAACCTTAGACAACTTATTTAACCTTTATGTGCAAGGGATGAGAGGCTTCCCTGATGGCTCAGTGGTAAAGAATCCCCCTGCAATGCAGGAGACATGGGTTCGATCCCTGGGTTGGGAAGATCCCCTGTAGAAGGAAATAGCAACCCCCGGAGAATTCCATGGACAGAGGAGTCTGGCAGGCTACAGTTCATGGCATCACAAAGAGTCGACCATGCCTGAGCACCAGAGCACAAGGGCAAGGGAAGTGCTGAGCTCGTCCCTGACTTTTAAGGCATACAACTAGTGCTGTAGCTTATAAGAGCTGTCCTCCCCTTTTGTCAAAGTGCATGAAGCAGGAATTTCTTGTTTTTGGAGTTAATTTTTCTCAGAGGAAGGGATTATGTTTCTCCCATTCTGTTGGCCTTATAGGAAAGTGGACACTGTAGCATACAGGGCCCCAGTTTATTTTTAATTCCACCTGATTTTGTTGTTGTTGTTGTAAGCAGCACATAAAAGAGATCTATCGAGTTGCCCGATCAATGTAAGCTTATTATTGCTTACCCAAGTGTTTAATAAACCCAGCCCTGTCCTGGGCATAGCCTTAAATACTTCATTGACTGTAACAAAGCTACTCTTTTCTTTTTTGGCCAAAGTGGCCACATAAACTATAATTAAGTGCTAATTATGGGCTCTGCTGGTCAAATAGGAGAAAGCAGAGTTCATTATACAATCACCAGAACAAAAATTGGAATGAGATATATGTTGCTGGAAAATATTATAAAATAACAAAATAAAACATAGGAATGAGAAAAAGTAGAAGTTTGTTTCCTTTTTTTCTCTACTCCTCCCACTCCCCCCCATTTCTAGGATATGGCCATTGACCTCATATACTACTTTTCTGTTTTGTGAAAAATAATGATAACAGCAAAATATTTTCAAATGATGACTTATTTTTTCAGAGCCAGTACAATTATGAGAGCATCTGGGTCATGATCTACCTTATGGATAATGATAAAACAGAATGACTATTCTCAGTTCTTACCACTTGAGAATACTTGATGCTAAATTAGTGCAATGCATGAAAAGTTAGCTTGAAAGTCACTCTTTGGCTTGTAGATATTATTGAAAAATATGATTTCTATGAGAAGTTTTCATTGGAGGGAAGTATATGATTTGAGAAGTAGAGAAGTATGGCTTATTTTGAACACACACACACACACACACACACACACTCCTAACAGGGCCACCTGCACAGCCTTGCAGGCAGCTTGCAAACATCTCTGTGATCTCACCCTGCTACTTGTCAGGAAGAGTGTCCCGGCCATGGCCATGTGCATACTTTACAGGAGCTTAGCATAGAAAGGACATATTTAACAGTTTATAACTGTCTCAGTGACAGCAAGTTCTAATTTAAAACTCCTGTGTAATACTTGTTAGGAAGTTTTAATATCAAAAGGCCAGCCAAGGTCTTTTATGAAAAATTTCTAGACAGTGAAAGAAACTAATTCTTTTTAGTGATGTTTGGCTTCTCCTAGGCTGTAAAGGATCTTGATTTCATATTTTATATCCATGATTTGTTAATGAAATTTTCTCACTTAGAGAACAACCAGGAAAAGGAAAGAGCAATACTTGATGATAAATATTTGAGTGAGATGTTCACGTAGAATGCAAAAACTACCACTAAAATTTTAGAGTGCTTCATGTTGTGCTTTTGGGGAGACCTCTGCTGATTATATTCTTTTATACAAGGCAAAAGGTGAAGGAGCGACAGAGGATGAGATGGTTAGATAGCATCACTGACTCAATGGACATGAACTTAAACAAGCTCTGGGGGATAGTGAAGGACAGGGAAACCTGGTGTGCTGCAGTCCATGGGGTTGCAAAGAGTCGGACACGACTTGGTGATTGAACAATAACAATACAAGGAGTGAGCTGTCTGGCTGACACTGGAATGCTTTTTGGATTTACATCGCTTATAAAAGGATTGGCATGTTCCCCAGGCTCCTGGCTCCTCTTCTCGGCTGACATGGATAACCTCACCTCTATACCTTTACATATAAGGAATCCAGTGCTTGTTACAATTACTGTGGAGGTGTGGTCACAGGTGAGGACATGTAGCTCCCTCTCGGTAATCAAATCCTCCTTGGCAAAGGGCCATTCATCTTGGCAAAGGGCCACTGTCTTGGGGCGGTACTGGCTTGCACACCACAAGAACTCAGAAATGTGATAGCCTCCTTCCGCAGTTGCCTTCTGGGAATATCTTTCTCTCTCTACAAAGCAAGCATACATATATCTATAGGCACTGAAACAGAAGCATATGTATGTGTGTGAATAAATGTGAAGATGTGTGAATAGAACTGGGAAGACGTGCACAGACAATATTCCAGTGAGGTTTTCTTGTTAAAGGATTCTTATTATAATTCTTCCATGAACTTGTGAAAACGGCCTAAAAGATGGAAAACAGTTATCTAGAGTATTTATTGTTTTTGCAGTAATCTCGAATTACTTGATATCTTATTGAATATTAATCTTTCCTAAAATGAATTACCTGGGCAAATATTACAGGACTATTCATAAGCTGATATCTAGAGAATCCAACTAGATTATAGAATGAAAGGCAATCACTATTGAAACATGACGTATTCATTGTTCCTTTTCTCATTTATATGACATGCTATTTTTAGTAGTAATATATGGCTCTCTGATTTCAATTTGTGTCTTAGTGAATTGTATGCATTTTTGGTAAGCTGTCTCAAATATTCTTTGGAAAGAATTTTGTGTGGGGATGTGAAAAGATTGCTGGGAAGAAGGATAGTAAATAAATAAATAACATCTGATCTGTGTGGAACATTTCAATTTTTTAGACGATGCATTTGACATCATGTTAGTTCAATGGATGACACACGTTGATATGATTACCATTTTCCTTCTTTCTCAATATAATGAAAAATGGGAATAATCTTTTATACTAATGAGTTTGTGTTTAAAAGCCTTATTGATTTCTTCAAGCTAAGGCATTGCATTTCTTTATAATTCATGCTTTACTAAGATTTATTAACAAATATAGTAGAAAATGGATTTTCCAGACACCTATTAGGAGGTGGATGTCAGTCCAGAGCACACAGCCTCTTGAAGTCTGTGTTAGGTGAAACAGTGATCATATTTTTGGCTGAGTGTTAGGTAATGTGCAGCTGAGAAGTTAAACCTGGGATCTTTGGTTGTTCTCTTCACCAGGGGCATCTCATAAATGGTAACTGTTTTGAAATCTCCCATTGTGCCCTCCTCACTGTGCTTTCCCCTCGTGATGTATTAAATAGGCAGTGCTTCTCCCCCCTCCTTTATGTGCTTTTCTGCCCTCTCCCTTCTCTCCCCAGCCTCCCTTAGCCACACGACTTTCTGTCCGTGACTCCTCCACATGTAACTGAAAGACGTCAGAATCACAGACACGTTTCTTCAAATAAAGACATCACTAACTGACAGAATTGCCTCATGTTGTGGCACTTGAGGGCAACGGTTACATTTTCTCAGCTGGACAAAATACAGATTTCTCCACATGTGGACAGAAGGTCATGGTGAGCTGCCCTTCCCTCATCAACCGCTCTGACGTTTGCTAGGTTTCTGAAGTCAGCCCTAACGACTCCAGTATGGTCTCTCTCTTTCCACTGAGTTTCTCCAGAGTTCACTGCAGGCGTCAGTTAGCAGGTAGCAATTACTGTGGTTCTGTCCTGCACTTTTTCCATGTTACTTATCCCCCTTCCCAGGGAGGGAGTGAGAGTCCCTGTGCTCTGATGACTGTAGCACCTGGCCTGTATCAAAGGCCAACTACGCTTAACATACTGAATAAAGTGGCATGAGGCTCCAGGGGGATTCACATTTTTGAGCACTTATTATTTTTCAGCAATATCATTAAACACTTCACATATGCTCTTTATTACATTCTCAGAACAGCTCCAGGGGTGTGTGGTCTTCTTCCCAATTTATGCATTAGAGCATTGAGGCTCAAAGTTTGGTAACGTATCATTTGAAAAGCTACATGCACCCCAATGTTCACTGCAGCACTATTTACAATAGCCAGGATATGGAAGCAACCTAAATGTTCATTGAGTGATGAATGGATAAAGAAGATGTGGTACGTTTATACAGTGGAATATTACTCAACTATAAAAAAGAATGAATTAATACCTTTTGCAACGACATGGATAGACTCAGAGACTGTCATACTGAATGAAGTCAGATAAAGATAAATATCATATGATAGTACTCATATGTGCAATTTAAAAAGAATTGTACTAATGAACTTATTTCCAAAACAGAAATAGAGTCACAGATATAGAAAACAAACTTATGCTTACCAAGGGTGAAACAGGGGAAGAGGTAAATTGGGAGGTTGGAATTGACAGATATACACTATTATATATAAAATAGGTGACTAATAAGGACCTACTGTATAGCACAGGGAACTCTACTAAATGGTCTGTAATTATTTTTATGGAAAAAGAATCTAAAAAAGAGTGGGTATGTGTATATGTATAACTGATTCACTTTGCTATACAGCAGAAATGAATACAACATTATAAATAAACTATACTACAATAAAAACTAATTAAAATAAAAAATTTGGTAACTCGCCTAGAGTTGGGCTGCCCAATCTTGTCTGCCCAGTCCACTCCATGTCACTATCATGCTCACCACGGAATCACAGTGCCTTGAATAAATAATGTTTAGCATAGTAATTTGCCCATAATTACTCATTACTGTCAATTGGACAGAAGCAGCCAGAATAATTTTGGCTGCTTAAATATAAATATAAAGTAGGTAACACCATTCTTAGGTTCAAAGCCCATCAATGGCTTTATAGCATACTCAAAAAAACAAAAAATATCCAAACTCCTTACTCCAGTCTACAAGACCAAGCTTACCCTGGCTTCTGACTACCTCTCTGACCCACAACCCACCTGTCTGGTCTCCCCTTGTCTGACACAGACTGTCTCCAGCCTCAGCCACAGTGGCCTATGCATTATTCTCCTAATGTATCAGTTGGCTTCTTTGTTCCTCCATATCACTGCCTGGACTTCTCCTTTACTTAATTAAGATCTCTGTTCAGAAAGGATTTCCTTGACATTTACTGTCTATAATAGTCCTTTCCATCTTTTAGTCTCTAACCCATTACCCTGCCTTGATTTGCTTCTGAGAATTTTATCACTACCAGATACCACTTCACGTGTGTGTTTGATACTTTTCTTTCTATCACTGATTTATGGGCTCTGAAGTTTAAGGACCTTATATATCTTATTTCCCACTGTACCCAGCATCTAGAACTTAGTAGGTTCTCATTGAGTCATTAAATAGGTATTCAATAAACTGACATTCTGTGAGGGCCATGTGGTCGGTTGACGGCTAGTTTAGGTCTTGATGCTGAGTTGTGTTGTTCTTGTTACATACTTAAGGAAGAGTGTCGGGGGCATTCACTGGACCACTATATAGCTGAACTTCCAGTCAGGACATATGATCCAAGAAAGTGTAATTTCATTTAATGGGAGAGACTGTTTGAAACGGATTCTCTATGGAAAGCCTAAGGTCTAAGCTGTTTCTTGCATTGCTCAACTTTTGCATGTGGAACAGATATCACACTGTGAGTCCCTAGATGCAGGCCTCTCAGCCTATAAGTAAGCAAGAAGCCACACAATAGAAGGAAACTAATATGGGTTGAATAATTAATAACAATTGATCTATATATCCTATACATATGTCTTCATTCGTCTTCCCTGAGATATATGTTCACCTTCCCCTCTACGAATAAATCAAGAACCTTCGGGCTACAACACTTGCCCAAAGACAGACCTGCTGAGATTGGCAGATGGGACATTTTGTACAAGATTGTCAGCTGAGGCATAGAAGTCAGGATCTGATCCAGACCCACACACTCCTTTATCAGATGCCGCAACTCCGTTCAATTTCCCCCAAGTCACACCCTCTTCTGAGTCTTCCCCTGCCCCCAGCACCCACAAATAAAGGCACACACACAACAAAGCAACCTCAAATCTGTGGAGGACAGCCAAGGATTTGAGGCTGAGGTTTCCTGTGCCAAGAGTTGCCCCACTAAGCCGAGAATATAACACCTCCTTTTGGCTTCCGTAAAGCTTCAAGACAAACCTTAAACCAGATACACTCCTTTTAATCCTATTGTTACCATCTCGTGTGGTGCCAAAGTAAAGAAAGGACATGACTTTAAAACGGGGACTCTAAGAAGATATAAGTAGGATACACAAAACACACACTCAGAGCAACTCCCAGGAGGGTTAAAGCGTGATCTCGCCTAACCACACTTCCTCCTTCCCATCACCCCCTTCCTGTGCAGTAATAAGTAAATAAATGAACCAACAAGCTACACTCTGCTGTCTTCTTTCAAGAGCATAATATAATGCAAGTTTAGTTGTTTCTTTTTTCTTTCTTTCAAGGGAAGAAAGTGCACCTACTGTGACTCAGACCTGACGGAAGTTCCTTTCTATGTATTATTTCATTTATCTTTATCATAGCCTCTTAAAAGCAAGCATTAATGACACATGGACTGCAGCTCAGAGAGGTGAGTTTATTTAATGTCAAACAGCTAGTAAGGAGCTCAACTGGGATTTGGATTCAAATTGGATGATTCCAATACCCCCATTTTTTTCACTTTCTTCCATATGCAGTACTGAATGAATATGATGTGTGTGTGTGTGTGTGTGTGTGTGTGTAGTTGGGCAGAGAAAGGTAACTGCAGTTGATTATTATTATAACAAGAGCTCAGATTGAATGTTTTTATTTTTTTAAGTCAGGGACTAATAAAGATGGCTGTGCTGAGCACACAAGGTATTAACATGACACGTGTTGAGATGTGCTTGTTGGAAGGTGGATATCTTTGTGTTTTACCTGCTTCCTGACCCACTCATGCAGGTTGGCAAGAGTTGACACAATCAAGCAATAAAGTGCCTGACAGAAAGTGGCTTGTGTGCAGTTCTGAGCTCTCTGGCTGGGAGACAGGACTTCCTGGTGAGCAAAGCTAACAGTAGATGAATTAGTGCTTTTTATCAGCAGGGGTTCCAGATCCCTTCGTTTCTCAGGTGAAACCACCGAACCCAACTCAATCATGTCAGTATTATGACAGTCCTTTGTCTACACAGTGACATGGGATTTCTTGGGAGAAAGCTAGAAAGAAGCTGATATGCAAAAATGTTTATTAAAGCAACAGGAGAATAAAACAGTTAATTCTTTTTCAAAAGTACCTGACATGAACAACTGGAACCTAAACTGTGCAGAACGCTGAGAATTTCATTAATTCTGTTGCAGGATTTCTCAAACCCATATGACTCCCAAAACCAAGCAGCCATCAACAGCACAGTTCTCCTTCTAAACCGCCACTGTGGAATATCAATTACCTTGACAACATGGAAAATCAGGACCCCATGTCCACCCCTGAATACCCCTAGATTCAGAATGACAACTTGAGAACATAACTTACAGACTCACTTCTACCTTGATTTTTCAATGAGAGCTATTTGAGGCATGTAAAAAACATTCATTTTCCATTCCCATATTTCTTATGAAATGAATGCTCCTAGGTATTCATTTGATTCTCATTCTGGTGTCAAGAACCCAGTGCAAATGTCTCATAGGGTAAACTTTAGAGTCTAGTCTATTTTTTTTTTCCTCTCAACTTCTTGCAATATGCTTCACTAGGCTAGAACTTTATAACATGATTTGATACTATCATTTGTCATAACTACTGAATCTGAGTGATTTCTTGGATTGAAGTCTGCACACTTCTTAGTACCAAGTGTAGAGATGCTTAAATGACAACCCTGAGGTCAGATATTAAAACATACAACCTCTTCTCCTCTTGTAATGCTTGGCTGATAAGCAGTTATTGTCCTGAAAGCCAGTCATTGGAGTTGAAAGATAAATATTATTCCATATCTTATTGAATAAAATATATTATATCACAGGTGATGGAGACAGATTGACTCAATAAATTCTAATAGTGTATGCTGAGAAATAGTGGCAATAAAAATGCTGATGACTTGACACAGGGAGAATATTGAATGTCATTAACATGCTATTTCCTCTCTTCTGATCTCCCTGTCGTGTTCTTTACACTGCTATAATCTCTATCAGTGGATTTTTCTTTGCTTTATCGGTATGAGAATAAATGGCATGTTTAGTACTTTAAGTTATCCACTACTCCACTGATTGCAGAAATGAGGCAGTAGCCTAAACACAGAAAATTAATATAAAATTTTATATTTGGCCATATCATCAGCCTATATTTGAGCATGCTGCAAGAATGTGAGCTGCCACTGAGCACGTGGTCCTTCCACAAAGTTTTGTCCAAATTCTCATTTGTGCTAATTTTCATTAACTGAATCAGTTTAGAATGATGAGTCAGAGTTTACTTTTTGGATTTTATTTTAAGACAGTTTAGTGACATGGATCTTATTTTATGAGATGCAGTAAGGTGAAAGTCATGAAAATTTTAAAGTTTGTTTTAATCTCAATTGTTTTTGTATATTGTTTGGGATAGGCAATAAACAACACATACCATTTGTTAATAGAATTTAACTTTTGAATTACAACTCCTAAATTGATATAAAAAAATGTGTATTATGTTAGGAGAATGGTGACTCATCATTCATGAGAGAGTCTCCCCTATGAGGACCTTTCATTGGGTTCTTACTCAATTGGAGTAAGATTTCCTACTCCAATTACTCTCAGACTTCTCTGAAGAGTTCTGGATGAGATGCTCCTATTTGGCATAGTTCCTTAAATTGTCCACAAATACTCTAATCTCAAAATATCTTGAGCTGAAGTTTTTCTGGAAAAGCCTCTTCCTCTCCCTGTCCTATTTCAGTGAGTGATATCACTCCCTAATCTGGACCCCCAAACCAGCCTTTCACATCTTCTCTCTCCTCTTCTTTGCCCAAAGCCTCAATGAATAAGCAGTTACCAAGGACACAGGTGTTTCTTTCTGACAGTGTTTAGAATCTATCTAGTTCTCCAAATCCTGTTCCTGGTCTCCTTCAGGTCAATGTCACCGCATCCTCAGATTGCTACAATAGCGTCTGAACTCGTCTTCCATCTTCTGAACTGCTTGCATCCCCACCCCACAGCCTGTCACTCATTCTCCATACTCACGCCTTAAGTGAAGTCACTCAGTCGTGTCCGACTCTTTGCGACCCTATGGACTATAGCCTACCAGGCTCCTCCGTCCATGGGATTTTCCAGGCAAGAGTACTGGAATGGGGTGCCATTTCCTTCTCCGGAGGATCTTCCTGACCCAGGAATCGAACCCGGATCTCCAGCATCGTCGGGAGACACTTTACCGTCTGAGCCACCTGGGAAGTCCTCCTAGGATAAGGCATGATCTTATCAAATCCCTTCAATGGTTCCTCACCATCAGCAGCAACTTTTCCCCAGGGGCAGGGGCACAGATATGTTTTATCTGTGGCTGTAATGGGGTGTATTTTATTAAAATAAATGTTTAATAAATAAATAAATAAATAAATGTTTATTAAAAACATAGTAATTTACTATGTTTGTCATTAAAGAAACTAGTAAAATATTCCTTCCTCAAAATTGAAATATATTGAGAGGCTCCAGTGGTGACTTTAAAGCCAAATATGACTGGTGTTGGTGGATTTCCAGCTGGTCTGCTCCTGCTGTCGCTCACGCCTCCATCACGTAGAAGGAGAACCCCTGGGGTGCTTTGGTTGTCACAGTGGGCAGATGAATTGTTTTTTATCCTTAAACTTATTTATTTATGTTCATAAATTACATGGTCAAACCTTTAATACCTTGGCTAAAGAAAGGAAGCCTAGAAATGCAACGTTAGAATATGAGCTAATAACCAGTATTAAAATTGGGCGATGAGTGTCAATGGAGCCATAATGCTCAATTCATTTAATCACGATATGTATAAACTACAGCAAGATATGTACAGTAATCAAAAGATGTCTTCAGTAATCTTGATATCTCCAGTAATCTAGTAATCCAAATCAAATTTTAGAAAAATTATGAAAAATACAATAACATTTTTCCTTGTATCTTTTAAAAATTTTATCTTTTAGTGTATTGAGAATAAGATAGTCTAATTGTACCCATGATAGAATAGCACCTGCCAGTAGCATCCTGAAGTTTATAGTTTAAAAGTGAATTATAATATTAATAGAAGAAATTAACCAGTTGTATGTTTGAGTGTGTGTGTGTGTGTGTGTGTGTGTGAGGGGGTATATAAGAGGGACAGAGAGACAGAGATTTCAAACCCCTAAGTGAAAATTAGTCCAAGAAAGCAGTTTTATCCACTCCTTATGTTGTAAGAAATATTTCATTTTTAATCTACATTATATTTTACACTCTGTACAAAAACTTATGTGGTGTACACATCTTGAAAATTATTTGTTTACAATTTTTCATTTAATTAATTTTCTAGTAAATAGCAAGAATGGTGTTTGTTCTGGGATTAGCAAAATTAGTCTTTACATATAATTACTATTAATAATGGAGAAGGCAATGGTACCCCACTTCAGTACTCTTGCCTGGAAAATCCCATGGATGGAGGAGCCTGGTAGGCTACAGTCCATGGGGTCGCTAAGAGTCAGACATGACTGAGCAACTTGACTTTCACTTTTCCCGTTCATGCACTGGAGAAGGAAATGGCAACCCACTCCAGTATTCTTGCCTGGAGAACCCCAGGGACGGCGGAGCCTGGTGGGCTGCCATCTATGGGGTCACACAGAGTCAGACACGACTGAAGTGACTTAGCAGCAGCAGCACTATTAATAATAATTTTAACAGAATGTTAGAGATTTTTTCCCATCTCCTTTTTGGCCAAAGCCCCAGTGGTTGATGGAGAAGGAAATGGCAACCCACTCCAGTATTCTTGCCTGGAGAATCCCATGGACAGAGGAGCCTGGTGGGCTACAGTCCATGAGGTTGTAAGAGTTGGACACAACTTAGTGGCTAAACCACTACCACCCAGTGGTTGAGAAAAAATATAATGTTCCAAGAAATGTCCCAGCATAAAGAGAAGAGCTGGTCTACCATGGCAAGCTGAGCTAAAACTTGCTCTGCCAGAGTTATTGATAATCCACTCCCAGGCCATACGAGTAGGTGGGTGAGACAAAACAGGAGCACATCTTCCACAGTGCAGAGAGGTGCTTTTCTTATCTGTGCATGAGGAAAAAACCTTCAAGTGGCCTGCTTCTTAGAAATCGTTGGTGTGTTACCATCACCTAGAGACTACTAAAGGCAAATTCAGGGACGTTCTGAAACTTCTGCAGATGACTATGATGGTGTGTATCTCCCAAGTACCAAATATGGACCTTTGAGATGGAGCTTGCTAGAACTTTCCAAAAGAAAGAACACTTGGAAAAAATGGGGGGGTGGCAAAGGGGCAGGGAACGCTGTGGTGGTCCAGTGGGGTTAGGGTTCCATACTTCTAATACAGGATGCATGGGTTTAATCCCCAATTGGGGGACTAAGATCCCACAAGCCATGCAGTGTAGTCAAAAGAAATAAAGGAAGAGAGAAAGAAAGAAACACCACTTAGGAAGGCCACCTGCACAGGTGAAGAGACCCAGAGGAGGATGGCCATTTTACTTTCCGAAATGATTGCTCTTATGTCTAAAGAGGACTAGAAATTTTAAAGACCTGTATGATAATGTCACCTAGGAGTGAGGAGTGACTAACCTTCAGAACAAGTAGTGAGAGAATAAAATTATTTCTGCTTGGTCCTAATCAAGTCCAGTTTGATAAATTATGTAATGATAAGTATTAAGAGTTTTGTGTTTTTTCAAGTTTGATATCACAAGTTAGGTTCCCCAGAAAGCAATGAACCAGATATCTGTGGACTGGAAAGTATGGGACATTTTCTGGGATATTCTCTCAGGATCCACACACATGGGGAACTAAAGGAATCAGGATTTAACAGAAGGAGAAGTTAGATTGTGATGCATACATAGAATAAGTCTTAGTTGGGCTGGGATCCTCCTTCAGAGTTCTCTAAAATTAAAACAAGGAACTGAGCTTCTTATATAGACCAGCCCTTGCACATGGTTTACTCCAAGGAAGGGCATATGAGTTTGAATTCTTTGTTCTAGGAAACTCACCATGTCAAGATGGAGGTAGTGTTTCAGCAGCAAATGAGTCATTGGAACTGCCAATGACTGGGAAAATGTCATTCAATCCTGAAGAGTATGTTTGGCACCTCATAACATTTGTAACCATCTATGTCTTACACTACTAAGATCTACCTACTTCATATAAACTTAGGGATCACCTTTTTCACAATTATGGTGGGTTCCTTTCCTGAAGAAATGGATGGGATGAAATACACAGCCCCCACACTGACACTGTTCATGAGGTCGTGTAACCAACATTCGCTATTTCATTTGTGAACTATCCATTCTAGCTTTCCTTCATTTTAGGAGGATCCATTTGTTTGTCTAGGTAGCTTACCTGGGCAGTAGGGTAAAATGTTCTTATTTATGAAAACTGTGAGTGTCTGGTCACCATGCTCTTCTCAGGCTAGGCTGCTGCTTTTGCCCATTTGCTATCACAATTAGGCACAAGAATAGTAAGGCATCCTCATGTAGTGGGGATAAATAAAGTTATTCTTTTTTGCCTCCATTCTGTAAATGCATGTCAGTTACATCAGCCAAGGTGGCATATTTTCAAACCACTGGTACCATATTATCTGCCAGGTCTCATGGCTCAATGTCAGGGTTATTTGCACCATATCCTGAGTCTGTTGCAAAGCTCTTTCCTTCTCCTGGCTTTTCACAAAACTGACAGCCTTTTAGGTTATTACCCTGGTGGCTCAGATGGTAAAGCGTCTGCCTACAATGCGGGAGACCCAGGTTTGATCCCTGGGTTGCGAAGATCCTCTAGAGAAGGAAATGGCAACCCACTCTAGTACTCTTGCCTGGAAAATCCCATGGATGCAGGAGCCTGGCAGGCTATAGTCCATGGGGTCACAAAGAGTCGGACATGACTGAGCAACTTCACTTCTAGGTGATTTGGGACTTCATTCATTATCTGTTTCCCATATACAACCACATTAATCGTTGGGCCCATGATGATGTTTTAGAATTCTGAATATCAATGTCAGCTCAAATACTGTCTACAAAAACTCTCATAATGTTGAGATATTTTCTTTTTTTAAACTCAATCAAGTTGCTCAGTTTTTAAAGAGACCAAGAAAACCATTCATACGTACACTTTCTGTGGTGTTGCTATAGCTTTTCTCCCTGGAAATCTGATTCTTTCTTCAGTCAGTGGGTTCTGAACTATAAACTGGGTCAGGCTCAGTATCTGAAGAAGGAAGTGGATTTTTGATTGGGGTGGTTGCCTTGAACCATATACAGTTTGTATTTCTTTTAATCATATAGATGGCACTCTTGTTAATTGCCCATCAATCTTTCCCCTAGGAAGGTGGGATCTATTATCTATTCTCACAATTATCTGTAGGTCCATTAATTCCAGTTGTCTTTTTAAAATTTCTAACTTATTATAATCTTTGTATAGAACTTGCTCTGGCGGTAAAGTGTCATTACTTATTCTCTGCTGCTGCTGCTGCTAAGTCGCTTCAGTCGTGTCCGACTTTGTACGACCCTATAGACAGCAGCCCACCAGGCTCCTCTGTCCATGGGATTTTCCAGGCAAGAGTACTGGAGTGGGGTGCCATTGCCTTCTCTGACTTATCCTCTAATATTTCTGAATTCCAAGATCCCATTCTATCATTGAGTCCATTTCTATAATAGTATCTGCTGTTGTCGATGCCAGTTCACACCACTCAGTCAGCACTGAACTTCTCCATTCCTCTCATCAGTTTGCTTGCCGGTTTAATTAGCAAGGTGACCTCTAATCCTTTCTGCAGAACACAGTCAAATGATGGGTTTCCCAGCCTTATACACAGCATCAACTTTAGCACGTCCATTGTCTGAGCCTTTTGATCCCCTATTGTATAATCTGCAATGGCAGTTCTGTCACTTCTGCTTAGCCTCCTGAGGGTAATTGATTCCCCCAAGCTTCTAAGAGACATCCTAATAATGTGTTAAAATCACCATCTGAGGTCTTTGCCAGATTGTTGTTTCCAATATTTTGATTAGAGATTCCATTTTGGTAAACTCTATCTGTCCAAAATTATATTCTATCCCACTTATTTTCAGTACCCTCTGAATCCATTCTCTGTATAATTACCTTGTTTCTGACAGTACATGTTGACTATCTCTTATAGCAAATTCCCTTCCTCCCTTGGTAGGGTCAGTGATTCCCTGGCTAGGTATCACTGTGACTTATCCTTAGTTAAAGTGGTCAGAGGAGAATAGGAAGCAGATTTTGAAGGGCACACACTTTGTTTTACAAGACAGAAAACCCTACATAGTCTTCATAAAAAAGGTGGGCTCTATGTTTTAACAGAGAGGAATAGATCATTTCCATTGGCCTAGATGGTTCAGTGGATTTGGAGATTCAAGGTTTTTGATGCAAAACTTCAGATGTTCCTATCCTGAAAGTGAAAGTCACTCAGTCATGTCCGACTCTGTGACCCCATGGATACAGCCCAAGGAATTCTCCAGGTCAGAATACTGGAGTGTTTCTTTTCTCCTGGGGATCTTTCCAATCAAGGATTCAAACCCCAGTTTCCCGCATTGCAGGCAGATTCTTTACCAGCTGAGCCACAAGAGAGGCCCAAGAATACTGGAGTGGGTAGCCTATCCCTTCTCCAGTGGATCTTCCTGACCCAGGAATCAAACCAGGTGTCCTGCATTGCAGATGGATTCCTTACCAATTAAGTTATCAGGGAAGCCCTGTTCCTATCCTAGTTCTTACTAAATATACAACAGCATTATGCCTTAAAATTTTACATACCTTAATTAAAACATAATTATTGATAAAAATGCTATCATCTGAGTCTTCAGTGAATCATAATATTTTTGCTCAATGTTGATGGCTGCTGACTGATCAGCATGATAGTTGCTTAAGGCTGGGGTCAGTTCAGTTCAGTCACTCAGTCATGTCTGACTTTTTGTGACCCCATGGACTATAGCACACCAGGCTTCCCTGTCCATCACCAACTCCCAGAGCTTGCTCAAACTCATATCCATGGAGTCAGTGATGCCATCCAACCATCTCATCCTCTGTCATCCCCTTCTCCTCCCGCCTTCAATCTTTCCCAGCATCAGGGTCTTTTCCAATGAGTCAGTTCTTCGCATCAGGCGGCCAAAGTATTGGAGTTTCAACTTCAACATCAGTCCTTCCAATGAACATTCAGGACTGATTTCCTTTATGATCAACTGGTTCAATCTCCTTGCAGTCCAAGGGACTCTCAAGTGTCTTCTCCAACACAACAGTTCAAAAGCATCAATTCTTTGGCACTCAGCTCTCTTTATAGTCCAACTTTCACATCCATACATGACTACTGGAAAACCAAAGCTTTAGCTACACAGACCTTTGTTGGCAAAGTAAATGTCTCTGCTTTTTAATATGCTGTCTAGGTTGGTCGTAGGTTTTCTACCAAGGAGCAAGCATCTTTTAATTTCATGGCTGAGATGGTTGTAGCAATTTCTTAAAAGACAACTTGAAGTTTGCCACAGCAGTTGACATTTCCTTTCCTGAGCTATTTTTCTGTAGTATGCAATACTGTTTAATAGCACTTTGCCCACATTAGGATTTTGTTCAATATTGGAGTTAATTTTTTCAAATCCTTCCACTGCTTTATGAAATAAATTGATGTAATATTCTAAGTCCCTTGTTGTCATTTCAACAATCTTCACAGCATCTTTGCCAGGAATAGATTCCATCTCAAGAAACCACTTTCTGTACTCATCCATAAGAAGCAAGTCCTCATCCATTCAAGTTTTACTGTGATGTTGCAGCAATTTAGTTTCATCCTTGAAGGCTGCAATCAGCTTCTGCCTAACTCCTGCTAATGTGGATATTTTGACCTCTTCCCATGAATCACAATCATTGTTAAGGGTATATAAAATGGTGAATCCCTTCCAGAAAGTTTTCCATTTACTTTGCCCATATCCATCAGTGGAATCACTATTTGTGGCACCTGTAGACTTTATATAATAAGACTTGGAATTTGAAGTTACTCTTTGATCCACGGGCTACAGAATGGACACTGTGTTAGTAGGCATAAAAAACAACATCAATATCATTGTTGACTTTCATTAGAACTCTTGAGTGTGTACTGTCAATAAGCAGTAATGTTTCAAGATGAATCTTTATCTTTTTTTCTGAGCTGTAGGTCTCAACAATGGGATTAAAATATTTAGTAAAGCATATTGTAAACAGATGTGCTGTCATGCAGGCTTTGTTGTTCCATTTATAGAGCACAGACAGAGTAGATTTAGAGCCCACAGTTTTTAAAAGTCCTAGGATTTTCATAATAGTAAATGAGAAATGGCTTTTACTTGAAAGTCACCAGCTGCAGTAGCCCTGAACAAGAGAGTCAGCCTGTCATTTGAAATTTTGAAGCCAGGTGTTGACTTCTCCTCTCTAGCTATGAAAGACTTAAATGGCATCTTCTTCCAGTGTAAGGTTGCTTCTTCTACACTGAAAATTTGTAGTTTAGAGAAGCCATCTTCTTGGCTAATGGTTTCAGTTAGGCCTTCTGGATAACTTGCTGCCAGCAGTCACTGTTTCACCTTGCTCTTTCATGCTATAAGGACAGTGTCTTTCCTGACACCTTATGAACCAATCTCTGTGAGCTTCACACTTCTGTAGTTTCCTCACCTGCCTCAGCCTTCCTAGAACTGAAGAGAGTTAGGGCCTTGCTCTTGATTAGGCTTTGACTTAATGGACTGTTGTGATCTTCTACCCAGAGCACTCAAACTTTTCCCCAATCAGTAATAAAGTGATTTTTTTTTTTTTTTTTTTTTACCATTTGTGTGTTCACTGGAGCAACTTAAAGAAACTTTTCCTTCAAGAACTTTTCCTTTGCCTTCACAACTTGACTAACTCTTTAACTTCCATACTATTTCAGTTCAACATGCCTTCCTCACTAGGCTTAATTATTTCTAGCTTTTATTTAAGGTGAGAGAGGTGTGACTCTTCCTTTCACCTGAAAACTTAGAGGCCATTGCAGGATTATTAATTGGCCTAATTTCAATATTATTGTGTCTCAGGGTATACGGAAGCCTGAGGAGGGGGAGAGAGACTGGGGAAGAGCTAGTTGGTAGAGTAGCTGGAAATCACACATCATTTATGTATTAAGTTCACTGTCTTATATGGGTGCAGTTCATGGCACCACAAAACAACTGCAGTCATAACATCAGAGATCACTGACCATCACTGTTGTTCATTGTTCAGTCAATAAGTCATGTCCAACTCTTTGTGACGCCATGAACTGCAGCACGCCAGGCTTCCCTGTCCTTCACTATCTCCCACAGCTTGCTCAAACTCATGTCCATTGTGTCAGTGATGCCATCCAACCATCTCATCCTCTGTTCGCCCCCTTCTTCTCCTGCCCTCAATCTTACCCAGCATCATCATATTGAATATAATAATGATGAATACATTTGAAATCATGTGAGAATTATCAACCTGTGTCACAGAGACACAAAGTGAGTAAATGCTGTTGGAAAAATGGCACCCATAGCCTTGCTCCATGCAGGTTGCCACAAACCTTCAACTTGTAAAAAAAAATAAATAAATAAAAAAGGGCAATTATTTTCAAAGCGCAATAAAGTGAAGGGTAATAAAAGAAGCCATGCTTGTATTCATCCTTCAGAACTGAGGCATTCATACACAGTTGCTGGAAGTATTACTCTTTTGACTCCATCTTCAGGAATTGCCCTCAGCTGAGGAGAACTACTGAGCTCAAATCTGTACATTTCCCTAGAGTGTTGGCACAGACCCAGTGGCTGGTAATATAGAGGCCAAAGGTTCAGGCTTCTTGCTTCAAGGCAGGCACTTTTGAAATGATGATCCATCTCCAACATTCTCCAGGGCATCCGGGATTGGGTTGATACCCTCTAAATTGCATTACTTCCTCTGCTGCAGTCCTTCCTTCCCTCCTCCAAGGAGTTGATCTTGCAGGCACTTCTCAATAAACTTCCTGCATAAAATCTCTGTGTTTCTTTCAAAGGACTTGGTCTAAGATAACAAACATACTCTGTAGTTACTGGACTTATGAAAGTCATTGGAGATTGTTCCAAATATTCTTATCTAAAGTGAAGTATTTATTTTACTTGGAAATGTTATAATATGCCATGGAAATTGACAAGAAGATTGGAAAAAAATCTCCCTAAGAGTTTGGGAGATTATGCTACTGTAAAACGAGTTTGTAAGTCTAAGGTTGGTTAATGCTAGACTACAGGATCATTTCCTATCACTTGCTTCTTACATTCTATCCTTCTCACATCCCAAGTTATTTATTTTCTCATAACTGTATCTCTTCAGGGGTCTTTTACTATACTATTTTCTGTTCCCTCTTCCTTCACATAGCTAAGTGAAGTGACACCAGAAGTACAGCTTTGCTAATAATTTTACGTTGAAGTATTTTGCTGGGAAGGGACCATCTCTAGAATGAATTAATTAATATGGTGATATCATGCTGGTATAACTTTTATTATCATAAGCTTGTCCTCTTCAGTTATAACAGCAGGGGCTCAGGTAGGCCAGATTCAGAGCTTCAACTTTGGTAGAAAAATGATGACAGTGGTGTGAGAATCAATAGAGTAATGTCTAGAGTACACTCTTGTTGGTTTATAAATTTTCCGATAAGTATGAGTGTAGAAGGTCAAAGCCAGACTTGAGATGTCAACCCAACTCACCTCAGCTGCTCAAGGTTTATTAGGGAGGTTCTGTTAGCCATAGGCTTCAGAACATCCTTGTGGTTGGATAACTAGCTCAGGACTATGAGATACAAATATAACAACATGAATAAAAAATTCTTTCCTCTTTCTTTTATCAAAAATAAATATCTATACATGTCAAAATTAATCGCATTGCATACCCAAAATTAATCACATTGCACACTCTATAACTGATTCAGGATTATGGCAGCAGAATCTAGAAAAGGACTGGAAAAGCTCTCCACCAGCAGTTCCCAACCTTTTGGGGAACAGGGACTGGTTTCACGGAAGATGAACTGGGGATGGGGGGTGGGGGTGGGGAGCAGCTATAAATACAGATGAATCTTCACTTGCTTACCTACTGCTTACTTGCTATTGTGCAGACCACTTCCTAAAAGGCCATAGACAAGTACCAATCTGTGGCCCAGAAGTTGGAGACCCCTGCTCTGAGCCACCCTAAGAAGTAAGAGTCTTTCTCTGAAATTATTCTGTAATAAAAAATGATTTTTGCTGTGGTTGTTCAGTCACCATGTTGTGTCCGACTCTTCGTGACCCCATGTGCTGCAGCACGCCAGGCCTCCCTGTCTCTCACCATCTCCTGGAGTTTGCCCAAGTTCATGTCCATTGCATTGGTGCTGCCATCCAACCATCTCATCCTCTGTCACCCTCTTCTCCTCTGCCTTCCATCTTTCCCAGCATCAGGATCTTTTCCAGTGAGTCAGCTGTTCACATCAGGTGGCCAAAGTATTGGAGTTTCAGCTTCAGCATCAGTCCTTCCAATGACTATTCAAGGTTGATTTCCTTTAGGATTGACTGGTTTGATCCTCTTGCAGTCTAAGTGCCTCTCAAGAGTCTTCTCCAGTACCACAGTTTGAAAGCATCAATTCTTCACTGCTCTGCTTTCTTTATGGTCCAACTCTTACAACTGTACGTGACTACTGGATAACTTTGATCTATGATTTTGAAAAGGCAGAGAAACCAGAGATCAAATGGCCTTTTGAGTGGTGATAAGTATGGAATTTCTATTTAAAAAATCAGAAGCTCTAGTGGAGTATGTTTGTAGCTTTGATTGCATTACCTCTATAAACAGATTTGTGAACAGCAGATTCAGTTCCAGAGAATGAGGCACAGCTTCTACCCAATGATTTTAAGGGAATCAACCCCAGATATGCTATATGTAGTATTGTCAAGTCAGTTTGACAAATGTCTTCTGGAAGAGCACTATAATCTCTCCATAGTGGATTTGTTTTTTTCCAGAAGACAATTGGTGCACATATTATTTCTGTTTTGTCAATATCCCACCTTTAGGTATATCACTTCTCTCTACTCAGTATGGTCCTGATTGGCCCTCCCTCATCATGTCCCACAAACTCTGACCACTTTTTCTGACACAGGGTTGGTTTGTGGCACAGACTGAGCCAATAATTAAGCTCCATCTCCTTAGAGAGAGTCCAAGTGGAATCTTCCCCAAGATTGCCTCGTGCTTATTGGAAGAGGCAATATCTCTTTATCTCTACATTTTACAGCTAAAAAGAGGTAAGCCAGAGATGGCCAGTGGTTATCTTACTCACACAGTGAAAGAAACCTTCATTTCAATGAAATGAGAGTTTAGAAGGAGATGCAAAGAAAGATCACTGACAATATTCTTGGGGTCCATGGGTCTGATTGAACATTTAGCTGACTGTTCTCCTGGACATCTTTTAGTGAGCCAATGAAATTCAGTTCCTGTCTGAGATTATTTGAATTGTTTTGTCACTTCAAAAACATTCAGCCTATTTTAACAAATTATTTGGATGAATTGTATTTGAGTTGAATCTACTACTACTTAATTCCTCCAGTCCACATTCTCCACACCTAGTTTGAGTCAGGATAATCTAGGATTGCTGCATATAATTGCATTTTTTTGTGTTTAACTGAAGGTCACTCAGTTGTATCTGACTCTTTGAAACCATATGGACTATACAGTCCATGAAATTCTCCAGGCCAGAATACTGGAGGGGGTAGCCTTTCCCTTCTCCAGGGGATCTTCCCAAAGCAGGAATCGAACCCAGGTCTCCCACATTGCAGGTGGATTCTTTACCACCTGAGCCACAAGGGAAGCATAAGCCAGGAAGCTTTAAGTGTCTTTAAGTGAAGAATCTGCTATGGCCAATAGCTCAGAAAATGTCCATTGAATACAGATATACTGGATTAATAAAAATGTGAAAGTACTAGGTAAATAATTTCAATGTTATATAAGTGATGATCAAACTAAGAATACAGGTTTCCATTCAGTTTTAAAAAATCCCAGAGAGGTATGTGATGAACAAAGACTACAAGAATATGACTAAGGTAGCCATGAAACTTCATTCTTATGACAATAGAAAGGATTCCCTTATCCATTAATGATCTACCTTTCTAAGTAATATGTAGTTTTTGCCTCTCTGCCAGTGGGCATGGCTAAATATCAATGCAGTCACATAGGGTGGAATATCAGTGACTAGGAGGCTACATTTTATATTTATACTATACTTCTCTAGAGTCAAAACCCAGTAATACCCTGGGGTTTTAGGATTTCTTTTCTCAGTTGTGAGCATAAGAGCAGGAAAATGAATGAACAGGGAGGGACTGGGAGAAGGATGGGGTGGGAGGCTGGGGTTAGCAGATGGAAGCTGTTATATGCAGAATGGATACACAGCAAGGTCCTACTGTACAGCACAGGGAACTAGATTCAATATCTTGTTATAAACAATAATGAAAAACATTAAAAATGTATATACATGTATAATTGAATCATTTTGCCGTATAGCAGAAATTAATACAACACTGTAAATCAACTGTACTTCAATAAAAATAAGAAAATGAATGAAGTTAGCTGTAAGAGATTACTTGTGTTTTACCTGATTTTCTTCTAAAAAGTGTTCATTTTATATGGTTCAACATGAGTACTCAATGATTTTAATTCTAATATTATTACAAATGTAACATTAGCATTACTAATGAAAGAACACTTACTACAAAACAGGAACTGGAATGAATCCTTAATTTACTTAAAAACATGTGATCTTTCACAGCATTGACAGTCGTACCAATGAAAGAAAGTGAAGGTGAAAGTCACTCAGTCACTTTGACTCTTTGCAACCCCATAGACTATACAGTCCATGGAATTCTCCAGGCCAGAATACTGGAGTGGGTAGCCTTTCCCTTTTCCAGGGCATCTTCCCAACCCAGGGATTGAACCCAGGTCTCCCACATTGCAGGTGGATTCTTTACCAGCTGAGTCAAAAGGGAAGCCCAAGAACACAGGAATGGGTAGTCTATCTCTTCTCCAGCAGATCTTCCCAACCCAGGAATCAAACTGGGGTCTCCTGCATGCAGGCAGATTCTTTACAAACCTAGCTATCAGGGAAAACCAATAGGTGTAAAGCCCAGTTGGTAAAGTACCAATAGGTGTAATTATTTTCTTACTATACAGATGAGGAAAATAAGTCTCAGAAAGGTTAATTAACTGGCCAGTGTCACAGAGATTGCATATATGGGAGCCAAGACTTGAACCCAATGAATCCGGTTCCTGAGTCTGCACCATTAGCTGCTGTGTTATATTATGCCACAAAGTAACTGTCCAGATTCCAGGCTTATATTTCTCCTTTTCCAGTCATAACACAGGTACAATAAAACAAGGTAAGATTTTTTGGAGTTTTATATCCTCTTCCTCTGATTTCTTATTCAAGACATCAATGAAATGAGACCACTTTTGGTGTCAGCATGTTTAGGACTTCTCTGAAACTCTGAATGGTCCCTGGGTCAATACAATAACAAGTAAAACTCATTACTTTATTTAATGCCATTGTTGTTTCAGTTATCTCCTAGTCATCTCATTTCATGAGGGAGGGATTTCTACTCTAGGCTTTTTAGAATGGCCAACAAAAGTCACCTGACACTGGACAGATGAGATCAACAGCAATTTATAAATCACATGCACTCTCAGTTTAGGGGAGAAAGACAGTGCCTACCCCACAGGGCCACATGGAAGCTGCATTCAGGAACAGAGTGAAAAAGTAAGTCTGTGGAGTCAGTCTTTGTAGCATCAAGAGGATGGGGTGACCCATGGTGTCTATGGGATTGGCTTGTTTAAATAATTCCACAGACTGGCAGTCAGAGATAGGCAGGAACTGTGTCTGGTCATCTTAGACAGAGGGTTGTTTGGCTAAGGGGATTCATCCATGAGGGCACCGTGGGGAGGAAAACCTGCAGTTAGGTCATTTAAGGCCCTCTCAGTTTCCCTGGTGCTTCCCTGGTGGCTCAGACGGTAAAGCGTCTGCCTGCAGTGCAGGAGACCTAGGTTCGATCCCTGGGTTGGGAAGATCTCCTGGAAAAGGAAATGGCAACCCACTCCAGGACTCTTGCCTGGAAAATCCTATGGATGGAAGAATCTGGTAGGCTATAGTCCATGTGGTTGCAAAGAGTCGGACACAACTGAATGACTTCGCTTTTCAGTATCCCTATATATCAAGGCAGCAGAGAATATTGGGCCTTGATTTTAGGCTTTAAATGCTGTTGTCTGGCTTGATGGTTCTAGTAGAAGCAAAATCTGAAACAAACAAAACAAAATAGTCCTTGATATGTTTGTATAAAACTGAATGTGAGAAAACTTTTTCTTTAGCCAAAAGAGGAAGGAGGCTGACTAATCGTAAACAGTGGTCAGAAGCATTGCTTCAATACTTTGTAATCTTCAGGTCCTAACTTGTCCTTTGGTTTTTATAAAAGCACAGATGAAATGCTAGATGAGTTGAGAATTTCCAAATCATTTATACAGATGCTCATATTTTTAGGCTAACAGACAGGACAAAGATATCTTCAAATATTTTTAAATATCTCCTATGACTGTCCTGTAGCATAAGCTACTCAGCTACGTGATCTTGGGCAAGTTGTTCCATTTTCTTCGGCTCAATTGCTTGACTTTCAAATTAGATATAATAATATCCATTTCAAGGGATTATAAGAAACTTGAATAAAACAACAGATATGAATGGGCTGCCACTTCAGAATACTCAAATATTATTCCTTTCTTTCTTCCCCCTCCACTTACCATTTGGTTTTTGTCTTTTTATACTACTGACAATTATTAGATTCTACCTTACTTTCTATGGTGTGCAGATGCAGCTATAACTGCTAGATCCTCTTATCAGGCCATTGTAAATGTAACATTTGAGTCAATCAAAGGCATCACCTTAGTACTGAGTACACAACTATATGTACATATTACTTCTATACCATGTCATCCATGAAATCCCCAAAGTCTCAACATTGAATACAAGAAGCTGCCAGAGTGGAACAAAGATACCTCTGCTTTCAGTTGTCTACAGGTTGCATTTGTGATGTTTAAATCCTAAACAATGACTAATGGTGCTGGTGGGAAGTGAAATGTCAGTACCTCCAGGAGTTAATCAGATGTTTCATTGCTAGATGAAGTAGAGGAAAAAGGAAACATACGATAATGGCCTATCTTTAGAATCCAAGAGAATCCCATAGCACCTTTCTGCTAAAGTTAAATTTTAACTTAATTTCTTCATCATATATAGACTTCCAGATGTACAAGCAGGATTTAGAAAAGGCAGAGGAACCACAGTTCAAATTGTCAACATCTGTTGGATCATAGAAAAAGCAAAAGAATTCCAGAAAAACTTCTGCTTCATTGATTACACTAAAGCCTTTGACTGTATGGATCACAACAAAATGTGGGAAATTGTTCAAGAGTTTGGATTATCAGACCACCATACCTGTCTCCTTATAAACCTGTATGCAGGTCAAGAAGCAACAGTTAGAATCAGGCATGCAACACAGGACTGGTTCAAAACTGGGAAAAGAGTACGTCAAGGTTGTATATTGTCACCTTTGTTAATTAACTTTTATGCAGAATACAGATGCAAAATGCCAGGCTGAATGAAGCTCAAGCCAGAATCAAGATTGCTGGGAGAAATATCAATAACCTCAGATATGCAGATGATACCACCTTTGTGGTAGAAAGTGAAGAGGGACTGAAGAGTCTTTTGATGAAAGTGAAAGAAGAGAGTGAAAAAACTGGCTTAAAATTCAACATTTAAAAAATGAAGATCATGGCACCCGGTCCCATCACTTCATGGCAAAACGATGGGGAAACAATGGTTTGAAACAGTGACAGACTTTTTCTTGGGGGCTCCAGAATCATGGCCGATGATGACTGCAGAGCCATGAAAATAAAAGATGCTTGCTCCTTGGAAGAAAAGCTATGACAAACCTGGACAGTGTATTAAAAAGCAGAGACATTACTTTGCTGACAGAGGCCCATGTAGTCAAAGCTATGGTTTTTCCAATAGTCATGTATGGATGTGAAAGTTGGACTATAAAGAAGGCTGAACACTGAAGAGTTGATGCTTTTGAAATATGGTGCTGGAGAAGACTCTTGAGAGTCCCTTGGATTGTAAGGAGATAAACCAGTCCATCTGGTTTGATCAGGAAATTAGGATTTCCTGATTTTCTTATATTCTGATATTCAGGATTCCTGATCAGGATATCAATGAATATTCAGGAAATCAGTCCTGAATATTCATTGGAAGGACTGATGCTGAAACTGAAGCTCCAATACTTTGGCCAGCTGACGTGAAGAGCTGACTCATTGGAGAAGACCCTGATGCTGAGAAAGAGTGAAGGCAGAAGGAGAAAGGGATGACTGAGGACTAGATGGCATCACTGACTCAATGGACATGAGTTTGAGCAAACTCTGGGAGATGATGAAGGACAGGGAAACTTGGTGTGCTGCAGTCCATGGGGTTGCAAAGAGTCAGACACAACTGAGCAGCAACAAATACCTGTTTTATGCTAGTCATTCTATTAACTTCTTACTAAACCTCATGATAGCCCATGGCTACGCCAAACTTAACATGTCCGTGATGAAATTTCCATCTTGTACCCATTCCCCACATTCTTTCTCTTCTCCCGATTTTAATGAAGGGAACTGCCAATGTCTATTAAACTGAATCAGAACTAGGGCTTCATCTGGGGTCCCTTCCCTCTCCTATCCTTCATAACCAATCATTCCTATTGTCCTGTCAATTCTTACTCTTAATCCACTTTGGTTTTTTATCCCATCACCACCTTCAGCTTTTATCCAGATTAAAACATTCAACAATAGCTTTGTTGGTGCATGCATGTTTCACATAGTAACCAACTACCTTTTCTTATTTAAAAACATTCCACACAATAGGAGATAGGAAGGTTTTAGCATGATGGTGAAGATCCACTCTAGCCTATTTCTTCAACTAATTACAATTGAAATCTTTGGACAAAATACAAAACTGATTATTTGAGGGCTCTGAAAAGTAAATAAAGCAGGTGGAGTAGAGCCAAAACTTGAGGTAACTCTATAGAGCTGTTTGCTGACATTTTTTTTTCCTTTCTATCCTATCATACATTTTCTCTCAGCAAGGCAGGAGTAGTGCAGTCTTCAGCTAAAATTTTGTGTAAAATTCTGTGTTTCTGGCTAAAGGAACAAAGAAAAGAGGACTCTCAAGGTGAGATGTATCGAGAGATGGATACTCAAAGGAAGAGAAGAGGTGCCCCTAATTCTCTGTGTAGGAACAGGCAAGTGTCATCCACACCTCGAGCTATGTCTTTGTGGGAGAGACCAACGGTAGCTTAACTAAGGCTTAGATGAACGAAGAGAATGGAATGACACACACAAATCTTTCAATGCAGTCTCTGAAGAGTATACGTACGGAATAAATACAAACCAAAGATGGTAAATGCTTGCAGAACTCTGCTGAACTCTGCACAAGTATCTGTCTAAATTCTGAGCTGTTCAGCATAGTAAGTGTTAGTCGCTCAGTTGTGCCCGACTCTTTGTGACCCCATGGACTGCAGCCCACCAGGCTCCCTCTCTCCATGAGATTTTCCAGGCAAGGATACTGGAGTGGGTTGCCATTTCCTTCTCCAGGGGATCTTCCCAACACAGGGATTGAACCCGGGTCTCCTGCACTGCAGGCAGATTCTTTACTGACTGAGCTACAAGGCAAGGGCAGTTTCAAATCCTCATAGCAAACACTTTGAGAATTTAACCTAATAATGAGGTTCTTCCCACAGAAGAGAAGACACAACCTAATTAGACTGATTGCTTGCTGAAAGGAAAATAATAATATTTTTCAGAGAACTTTCAAAAAAAAAATAATATTTTTCAGAGAACTTTAACAAAGTACAGTGCCCAACAACTTAACATTCACAACATTCAGGGTGTAATTCAAAATTAATTGATTCAAAAACTAAACAAATTTCAACAGTAGCAAATAATAAAATGTGACAGAAAATAATAAAATGTCACAAAATTGTCAAGATAAAAATAAACATATGCCAAGCCTGAGGTTAGTCCAAATGCTGGAAAAATCAGACACATGCTTTAAAACATACTTTAAATTTTATTAATATTTATGTAAAGAAAAATACATTGAAATGAGTAATAAAAATGAGAAACTGTCAACAGAAATAAGAATTATACAAAGAACTAAATGTGAATTTTAGAGCTGAAAAATAGAATATAAGAAATTTTTTTAAAGAATGCTAAGTGGATTCAATAATAGAATAGTGACCAAAGAAAAAAGAGTAAACAAGCTTGAGGGTATATCAATAGAAATTATCCTAAGGCTAGAGAGAGAAAAGATTAAAAAAAAAAAAAAAGAACAGAGTTTTGATTTCTTTGAATGTGTAATTGAAGTTCAGAAGAAGAGGGGGAAGGATATTGGGGTTGAAATAGTATTTAAAGCAATAACAGTAGGAAACATAAATTCTTGAAAAACATATTTATAGGTTGAAGACTGGCAAATTTCAACCTAGATAAAACGAAAGAAGATCATGTGTAGATATATTATAATCAGTTCACAACTAAAGATAAAGAAAAATGTCTAGAAAATGGCATGACATATAGTGGAAGAAAAATTTGAATAAATTTCTCTTTAATTTCTCTTTAATATCCTTAAAGCACTGAAAGAAAGAGCAACTCAGAATTCTATCTCCAATAAAAATATTCTGCAGAAATAAAAGTGAAATAAATAAATTAAAAAATAAACAAACACTAAAAGAAAATTTATGAAATTCTAGAGGAATTTCTTCAAGGTGAAAAGAAAATGATACAGAGATTAGAATTTTTAGAAATTAAGGAAAAGCAAGAAAAATACCAAATAGCAGGATAAATGTAAAAAATTACCTTTACTGACTAAAACAAAAATGTATATTTGATTATTAAAGCAAAAATTAATACATTTTTGAAATTCTTGAGATATATAGAAGTAATGAGTATGACAATTGTAAGATGAAGATGATTGTGGTGGAGAAAAGAACTAATATAGTTGCTAAGATTTTCATTTTACATACAGTGATACAATATTAAAGGTAAAAGATTAAGTATGTATGCTGAAATCTCTAGAGCAATCACTAAAATAATACAAAGATATTGACAAACATTCAGTAAATAAAATAAACAGGTGAAATAAAAAGAAAGTAATAAAATTATGGACATAAATCCAACTCAATCAATGATTATATTAAATGTTAATAGTTTATATACCTCGATTAAAAAAAAAAAACAAAAAAAATTGCTAGAGTAGCTTAAAAAGCAAGACTCACTATGTGCTGCCTGTAAGAAATGTATTTTATTTTTATTTTTTAGATTAATTTATTATAATTGGAGGCTAATTACTTTATAATATTATGGTGGTTTTTGACATACATTGGCATGAATCAGCCACGGTGAACATCTGTCCCCCTGTCCCTAACCCCACTCCCACCTCCCCTCCCTGTCCCATCCCTCTAGGTTGTCCCAGAGCACTGGCTTTGAGTGCCCTGCTTCATGCATCAAACTTGGACTAGTGATCTATTTCACATATGGTAATATACATATTCGGAGAAGGCAATGGCACCCCACTGCAGTACTCTTGCCTGGAAAAACCCATGGACGGAGGAGCCTGGTAGGCTATAGTCCATGGGGTCGCTAAGAGTCGGACACGACTGAGCGACTTCACTTTCACTTTTCCCTTTCATGTACTGGAGAAGGAAATGGCAACCCACTCCAGTATTCTTGCCTGGAGAATCCTAGGGACGGCGGAGCCTGGTGGGCTGCCGTCTATAGGGTCGCACAGAGTCGGACACGACTGAAGCGACTTAGCAGCAGCAGCAGCAGCAATATACATATTTCAATGCTATTCTCTCAAATCATCCCACCCTTGCCTTCTCCCACAGGGTCCAAAAGTCTGTACTTTATATCTGTGTCTCTTTTCCTATCTCACATACAGAGTCACTGTTACCATCTTTCTAAATCCCATATATATGTGTGTGTGTTAATATACTGTATTGGTGTTATTCCTCCTGACTTACTTCACTCTGAATAATAGGCTCCAGTTTTCCCCACCTCATTAGAACTGATTCAAATGTGTTCTTTTTAATAGCTGAGTAATATTCCATTGTGTATATGTACCACAGCTTTCTTATCCATTCGTCTGACAATGGACATCTAGGTTGCTTCCATGTCCTGGCTATTGGGAACAGTGCTACGATTGGGGTACATGTGTCTCTTTCAATTCTGGTTTCCTTGGTGTGTATGCCCAGCAGTAGGATTGCTGGGTCATATGGCAGTTCTATGTCCAGATTTTTAAGGAATCTCCACAATGTTATCCATAGTGGCTGTACTAGTTTGCATTCCCACCAACAGTGTAAGAGGGTTCCATTTTCTCCACACCCTCTCCAGCATTTATTTTTTGTAGACTTTTTGATAGCAGCCATTCTGACCAGTGTGAGATGGTACCTCATTGTGGTTTTGATTTGCATTTCTCTGATAATGAGTGATGTTGAGCATCTTTTCATGTTTGTTAACCCTCTGTATGTCTTCTTTGGAGAAATGTCTGTTTAGTTCTTTGGCCCATTTTTTGATTGGGTCATTTATTTTTTCTGGTATTGAGTTGCTTGCATATTTTTGAGATTAATTCTTTGTTGGTTGTTTGCTATTATTTTCTCCCATTCTGAAGGCTGTCTTTTCACCTTGCTTATAGTTTCCTTAGTTGTGCAAAAACTTTTAAGTTTAATTAGGTCCCATTTGTCTATTTTCACTCTTATTTCCATTACTCTGGAAGGTGGGTCATAGAGGACCTTGTTGTGATTTATGTCAGAGAATGTTCTGTCTATGTTTTCCTCTGGGAGTTTTATAGTTTCTGGTCTTATATTTAGGTCTTTTAAATCCATTTTTGTGTGAGTGTGTGGTGTTATAAAGTGTTCTAGTTTCATTCTTTTACACATGGTTGACCAGTTTTCCAAGCACCACTTGTTAAAGAGATTGTCTTTTCTTCGTATATTTTTGCCTTCTTTGTCAAAGCTAAGGTGTCCATAGGTGCGTGGTTTTATCTCTGGGCTTTCTATTTTGATCCATTGATCTATATATCTGTCTTTGTGCCAGTGTCATACTGTCTTGATGACTGTAGCTTTCTAGTAGAGTCTGAACACAGGCAGGTTGAATTTCTCCAGTTCCATTCTTCTTTCTCAAGATTGCTTTGGCTATTTGAAGTTTTTTTGTGTTTTCATACAAATTGTGAAATTATTTGTTCTAGTTCTGTGAAAAATACCATTGGTAGCTTGACAGGGATTGCATTGAACCTATAGATTGCTTTGGGTAGTATACTCATTTTCACTATATTGATTCTTCCAATCCATGAACATGGTATATTTCCCCATCTATTTGTATTGATTTCTTTCATCAGTGTTTTATAGTTTTCTACATATAAGTCTTTTGAAGAAACATTTTAAACATAAAAATAACATATTGGAAGTAAATAAGTGAAAAAAATTGCCAAGAAAACAGTAAGCCTTACTATTTATAAAATAAAATTAAAGAGTACTACCAGATATAAAAAGAAATATTTCAGTAAAAAAATTCAATATGACAAATGGGATAATTCAGAAGGAAGACATAAAAATTATTAATATACATGTGCTCAGTGATACAGCTTCACATGACAATAAATGAAAATTGACAGAAGGATACAGATAATTTCAAAACTATTATAATAGACTTTAATAACTGTTATTTCTCATGAATTAATAAAATTAGATGAAATAAGTAAGAAAATAGAAAACCTAAACCTCTTTTAAGCACCTTGTTCTAATCAACATTTTCCGTCATTGTATCCAATAACTGGACCTTACACATACATGGTACAGTCACTAAAGCAGATCAGATATTAGGGTATAAGACAATTCACATTAAGTATAAAAGGATCAAAATGATATGGAGTATTATTACAAAAAGATTAAATTTGAAATCAATAAAAAAAGTAGGAAAATCCACATATCTGAAAATTAGACAGCACATTTCTAAATAGTTCATAGGTCAAGGAGAAAATCATGAGGAATGTTACAAAATAGTTTTAATAAAAATATATGATATCAAACTATGTGTGGTATAAATAAAAGATATTTGTTATTTTTAATTATTTTAGCAAAAAAAGATTCACTTTAATAAGCTAAAATAAGCCAGGTAAACAAAGACTTATTTTACAAGAAATGCAAAAGGAATTTCTTCAGTCTGAAAGTAATGACACCAGCTATTAATTAAAATCCACAGAAAGAATTTAAGAGAATTTGAAATGATAAACATGTAGATAAATACACAAGAATGCACAATTTTTTCTGTTTTCACTTCCTTCTTTCAAAGGCACACGATTACATAAAGCAATCATTATAACCCAGTATGGTTGAATTTACAATATATAGCAGTATAATACATGTGACATTAACAGTACAAATAAAAGTGGAGGAAATGAAGCTATACTGTAACAAAGTATCTGTATCTTATAAGAGTTAATCTAATTTGTGATAATGACTATGTAATCCATAGAAAATAATTACCCATATGTATGTAATCACTAGTGAAAATAAAAATGGTGATATAGGTACTTAACCGCCATATTGCTATTTGCTATACTGCTATTTATAATTTTTGTTACTTTATCTGTTTCTCCTTTGTAATGATCTTAGCTTTTGGAAATATAATATATATATACACACATACATATATACCAAATATATATAGTACTATGTATAATACCAAATATACATTAATAATACAAAGTATATATATATAAAACATCATGTATTATTATACCAAGCTTTATATAATTTATATTAAATATGTATCAAATTATATGTATATAATATATAATAATAACAAAGGAGAAAAGGAGAATCTGAGTAACAAAGAGAGACATGGGAGACATTAAACCAAATAGTAACATGACAGATATAAATTCAATCACATCAATAATTATATTACATATAAGTGGATTAATCCTCCAATAAAAATAATCAGCAATTGTCAGATTGATTAAAAAGACAATGTTCAACCAATGTTGTCTATAAGAAACACATTTTATATTTAATGACACAAACAGGTAGAAATAAAAGAATAGAAAAAGACATACCATGGAAATAATAAACCATGAGAGAAATGAAGTAGCTATACATAAATATTAGACAATATGGACTTTATAAAAAGAAATGCTGCAAGAACTCAGTATTTCTGAAAGATATAATAAATATAATGTATATACATCTAATAAACCAGAGCACATGAACGAAAACCTGATAGAAGTGAAAAGAACACAGATAATCAGTGATGATATTTCAATACTCTAATCTCCAAAAAAGAGAGAGAAATCTCCAGTGATATAAAAGACCTTAATTACTATCAACCATTTTGACCTCAGTAAGAGTTATGTTATCCTTTATCTCAGGACATCACAATATACTCTTTTCAAGGTGGTATAAAATGTTCTTTAGGATGGACCATATGCTAGACCATAAAGTCTCAGTAAAGTGAAAAGGACTGAAATAATACAAAGTGTGCTCTTCAATCACAAAGACGTTAAATTAGGAATTAATAACAAAGATATTTGGGAAATCCCCAAATATCTAGAGATTAAATATTATACTTCTACTTAGTAATTCATGGGTTAAAAAAGAAATCACAGAGATAACTATAAAATATTTTAGATGAATGAAAAAGGAAATATCAAAATTTATGAAATGAAGCTAAAGCAATGCTTAGAGAGATATTCATAGATTTAAAACAGCTTTATATATATATACATATACATATATATGTAAACTCAATGTGCAACACCTACCATACAACTTAGCCATTTTGTAGCTCAGTTGGTAAAGAGTCCGCATGCAATGCGGGAGACCTGGGTTCAATCCCTGGATTGGAAAGATCCCCAGGAGAAGGGAAAGGCAACTCACTCCAGGATTCTGGCCTGGAGAATTTCATGGACCGTGTAGTTCACGTGGTTGCAAAGAGTTGGACAGAACTGAGCGACTTTCACACACACACCCCAGCGGCTCAGTGGTTAAATAACCCATCTGCAATGCAGAAGATGAAGAACACACAGGTTTGATCCCTGGGCGGGAAGATCCCCTGGAGGAGGAAATGGTAACCCACTCCAATATTCTTGCCTGGAAAATTCCATGGACAGAGGAGCCGGGCAGTCTACAGTCCATGGGATTGCAAAGAGTCAGATATGACTGAGTGACTAAGCACAGACACATATTTAACTCAATATTAAGTCAAACAGCCCCATCAAAAATGAGCAAAATGCTTGAATCTACTTTGCCAAATAAGAGATGAGTGGCACTGTATGTAAGCATATGGAAAGTTTAGTCATCAGGGAAATGCAAATTCATACTATAATGAGATATAATTACAAACCTATTTACTGTAATCCAAAAGACTGATTGTATCAAGCATTGGTAAGGATATGCAGAGTTGATATTTCCATATGCAGCTTTGTTGGAAATGTAATGTGGTACAACTACTTTGGAAAACAGTTTAACATATTCTTAAAAAATTAACCAACACCTACCATACAACCTAGCCATTTCAGTCTTAAATATCAGGGGAAAGAAAACCCTCAAATAACATCAACATGTGAATGAATAAACACCTTATGTTCTAACCATACAATAAAATACTATTAAGCAAAATTTAAGAAAAAAAAAGAAATAAACTATGAAACACACAAGAACAGGAGACTAAGGATAAGTCTTAATTATTGAGCTCTGTGAACCAAACCAGGCCAAAAAGGGAACATATTGTATGACTCTATAAACGCATTCTAGCTATGATTTATTTTCTAAAAAAGGCTAGAGCATACAAACAGGAAGACATTTTATGGCTGTCTGGGATGAGGGTGACAGAAATGACAGATTACTAAAGGTGCTTAGAAAATGTTTGGTGGTGATGGATATGTTCATTATCTGTGGTGATGGCTTCTACAGGGGTGCACTTATATCGAAATGGATCAAATTTTACTCCTTAAATATGTGTAACTATATACCTCAATACAACATATCAAAACTAGATAAGCAAAACTGTTATGGTACCCTACTGTCACCTGGAACATTTTTCAGTTTTTTAGCATGGCATGTATCAAAGGCCTCTATGTTAGCCTGAATTAGTCCTAGCTTTGAGTGACAGACCCTGGTCTAAGCTCAGGGTCAGCAAGCCTTTTCTGTAAAGGGCCAGATAGTGAGTAGTTTAGGCTTTGCAGGCCACACAGTGGTAACCACTCCACTTTGCCTTTGTGACATCAAATCAGGTATAGATGGTATCTAAAGGAATGGCATAAGCGTGACCCAGTGAAACTTTATTTGCAAAAACAGATGGTGAACTGAATTTGGAAGCGTGGGCGGTAGTTTGCCTATCCTCAGTTTGAAAAATAGCCTTTGTAAACATAGGTAATCCAAGAATAGGGTGATGACTCCATTTACCTCCTGGTTTACTATCCTTAACGTGTGGTGTCTACCTGATGGCACAAGATGGCCACTCTAGCATCAACCACATCTGTATTTCAGCAAATGGGAGAAGCAAAAAAAAAAAAAAAAAACATGTCTTTCTCTTAGAATACTCCCAGAAACTTATGCACACTATAATTTATAGTTGTCTGTCTGGAAATTAACCACATGGCCACACTTAGATACAAGGGAAATTGAGCAGTATAGTCTTCATTCAGGATGACCAGGTATCCAGATAATTGTCAGGGTTCTACTACCAAGAAGGAAGGATTAGGTAAAAATTCTCTTCTGCATTTTTCTAAATATAATATGTACAGAATCCATAATTATATGAAGAAAGCAAAAAGGGAAATACATTTTTAGATAGAAATCATAAGCTAAGTTTTATTTTGTGTCATTTTTAAATATTGTAAGAATCATGTTTAGTCTTAAAGAATATTTGTTTATGTAAAGAAATATAGGATTTCCCTAATGACATAGAGATAATGTCAGACGAGCTTGTGTGTTGGATTCAGATGAGCCTGGATGAGAATTCTGGCTTTCACTTATTGTTTATATGAAAGTTAATAAATGTCCTTTGAATCCTAGTTTGAGATGTGAAAGTGAAAATATTAGTCGCTCAGTCATGTCTGACTCTTTGCAACTCCATGGACTGAAGCCTGCCAGGCTCCTCTGTCCACGGGATTCTCTAGGCAAGAATACTAGAGAGGGTAGCCATTCCCTTCTCCAGGGGTACCTTCCCAACCCAGGGATAAAATACAGGTCTCCTGCACTGCAGACAGATTCTTTACCATCTGAGTCACCAGGGAAGCCTAGTTTACTAATCTGTATAATGGGCAGATATAGTTAATATATTCACATCTATGTATTGGGGTAGGGAGAGTGCTGCTTATCTTTTCAACACTGTAGTTATGATATTACAAGTTAGGATGATTTCTAGTGTCTGAAAGTGAAAGTGAAAGCCACTCAGTTGTGTCCGACTCTTTGCGACCCCATGGACTATGTAGTCCATGGACTTCTCTAGACCAGAATACTGGAGTGGGTAGCCTTTGCCTTCTTCTCTAGGGGATCTTCCTAACCCAGGGATCGAACCCAGGTCTCCTGCATTGCAGGTGGATTCTTTATCAACCGAGCCACAAGGGAAGCCCAAGAATACTGGAGGGGGTAGCCTATCCCTTCTCCAGCGATCTTCTTGACCCAGGAATTGAACTGGGGTCTCCTGGATGCAGGTGGATTCTTTACCAACTGAGCTATCCAGTGTCTACATTTTATTAAATCTTCATAGGCAGAGCACAGAAGAATTTGAGGGTCTGAGGATCTTAGGTCTTCCATAGACATTTTTAAAATTCACATTGGTATACATCACTCTAAGTAACTGATAATATCTCACTTACATATAAACTGAGCCACTCATCACAAAGCCATTCCTGAAACCTACACGCCAACAAATCTCCAGAAAAATACTGAAGCCAGGGTCTTAGTTTTCAGCCATTCTTACATTTGTTGCTAAGAAAGGCATTGCTATTACATATTTAAATGTGATTATTACCAGCTTGTGTTTTGAAAACAGTTTGCAACTATCACTGTATTTTATTTTAAGACAGCTTAGTTTGGTAATCCTTGTTTGACAGGTGAGAAAGCCAAAACATAGAACAGGTACCTGCCTCATAATGACAAGCAGACGTTTGTTGCTGAAGCTTATTGCCATCGAGGGAGTATAAGGAATATAAGAAATACTGGGTTGGTTAATTTCAAGAAATTATAATCAGGATGGTCCACCCTTACTTTTGCAATACACAGGTGCTAGGTGCTGGCTGTCTTAGTGGCTTCAACCATGGGTACAGTATCGAAACACAGTTGCCTTCAAATTCTAGACCCCTCTCGTCCACTCACAGGGTTAGTAACTATAGAACCTACAGGAACTATCTGTTTCATGCATAATCTTGAGGAGTAAAGATACTAATGGGTAAAATCTGAATGAGCGGTGTAGTCATTCCTGTAGCCACCTGTCTCTCACCCCCCAACTGGTGATGCAGATTGCAGACCAAGAACAAAGCAAAAACTGGGTCAAACTGCCCACCACCTCCATCTGGTTGCCCACCACCTCCAGCCTGACCACAAGCTCCCTGGAGATATACGACCCTTCTCTGCAGTCATCCGAACCACCTGCCTACCCTCACCCAGCAACGCGCTAGCTCCAAATTTACATTTGGAAATTTTCAAAGGTAACAGTTCCTGACCTCATAGGCTTCCCAGGTAGTGCTAGGGGTAAAGAACCTGCCGGCCAATGCAGGAGATGTAAGAGAGGCAGGTTCGATCCCTGGATGGGGAAGAGCCCCTGAAGAAGGAAACGGCCACCCACTCTAGTATTCTTGCCTGGAGAATCCCATGGACAGAGGAGCCTGGCGGGCCACAGTCCTTGGGGTCGTACAGAGTCAGACACGACAGAGGTGGCTTAGTACCTGGCCTCGGACCTCCAGAGTTTCTGACTTACCTGGGCTGGGATGGGGCTTCGGTTTGAGAGATTTTAAGAGCATCCCAAGTATTTTTAATGTGCAGCGGAGGTTAAGAACTGCAGCTCAGGGGCTCCCTGGCTGGGACCGTGGGCTGCCTCAACTTTCCCGTGGATTTCAGATTTGACCTTTCCAGTTGCTGTCTGGCTTGCTGTGCCCGATCCCCTGTTCAGAACTCCCGCTTAGTTCTGCACTTTCTGGTATTTGTGTCGTCCTCATTCACTGGTACTTTGCCAACTTCCAGTTAAATGCTTGCTCCACTTCGCAGGTGTGTCTGAGTCAGACCGAGCCTTTGCCTCAGCCTCTCTTGCTGCCTGGGTCCTGAGTCTGCCCCTGACAATCACTGTCCAAAGCTTAGCACAGCCTCCAAAACTTTGCTCCTTAGGGATGCTTCCCTGAGGTTCCTCCCAGCCAGGGGCGCCCTCAGAACAGATTTTCCCAGCAAAAATACTGGAGTGGGTTGCCATTTCCTCCTCCAGGGGATCTTCCTGAGCCAGGGATCAAACCCACATCTCCTGCATCTCCTGCACTGCAGGCAGGTTCTTTACCGCTGAGCCACTGGGGAATGAACGCTGATACTGTATAGTAATCTTTGATGTTCCTTTGCCCTGAGAGAGACGGAGGGAGTGTGGTTTTGGGGGTGTGGGTGTTGGGGGGTGTAGGAGGGTGTAGGGGTTCTGGGGGTGGAGTAGAGGAGGTGGGAAGGGGAACAAAATTCCAGGACATATTCCCCTGTGATTTCCCCATTATTATTAAACGCAGATAATTTAAGTTGAAAATTTTATGTTGTCTAGTACATTTTTCATATTCTATTAAGCCTAGTGTATTTTTAGCTTTGTATTAAAAATTTAATATTTATTACTAAAGGTATAATATAAATGATTTAATATAATTTAACTACAGTGCCTATATCTTTGAGGAAATTTAAAGGAAAACCTATTAGCTACACAAACCTCCAAACTTTGACCTTGTATTGAGTGAAATTTGGGTCTGTAACTCATAATATTCTTTGAAAGAAATATTTATTTGATACATGGTATAAATAAGAGAAAGAAGGGGTAAAGCAGTCACTTCACACCTACAAAAATGGAAAATGTTATATCTTCTGTCAAAGTATTCATCCTACTCAAAGGTAGTAGAGAAGAAAAGCTGGAGTTACTTTTCATTTATTTATATAAAGCTACAGATTGATAATGACTACTCCTTGTCCTCCCCTTCCTCTCCTTCAATATTTCCCAAATGGAGTTAACTGGGAATAAGAAGCTGGAGGCATGGGAGGGAGGGGCTCACTGGCTCAGATTACTGTCACCTGTTTTATCATTTTATGGGAACTAGTAAATGATGGAGAAGGCAATGGCACCCCACTCCAGTACCCCTGCCTAGAGAGTCCCATGCACGGAGGAGCCTGGTAGGCTGCAGGCCATGGAGTCACTAAGAGTCGGACACAACTGAGCGACTTCACTTTCACTTTTCACTTTCATGCATTGGAGAAGGAAATGGCAACCCACTCCAGTGTTCTTGCCTGGAGAATCCCAGGGACAGGGGCGCCTGGTGGGCTGCCGTCTATGGGGTCGCACAGAGTCGGACACGACTGAAGCGACTTAGCAGCAGCAGCAGCAGCAATAAATGTATAGATGCCTATTTATTATTTTATCTCAATTTGCAATATCATGAATGAGTCTTATTATGCAGTCACTGACATTTACTCAAAATTTCTGAGATAACATTTCATTTACATAATTTCAAGAGAAATTGTCTAAATATAGTAGCCCTCCCTGTTTCCTGTCAAAAGTTGATCAGGATATGAAAATATCAATTGATTGCTTCCAGCTGATGCATCGTCTTGTACTTAATCATTTGTCTATGATTTAACATTGAACTGATTTTTTTCATTCTATTTTTCTTTTCTATGCTGATATCAGTAACATTGCAGTGAATGACTCTGCGCTTGTTATTTCATATTTTGAATTTATTCTTTTGTATAGATTTAAACATGGGTCAAATATCATTAAACTTCTTGGTTTAACTGATAAGCCTATCTAATACATCCAGTTCTCTAAGCTTCCTAAGTGGATGAGAGCCATTTAAAAACAGGCCCATGTGTTGGTAGAGTACTCAGACTGAGGAAGGAGAAGAAAGTAGAGTATGTTGGCCCCTACTTTATGGTGGGTTGGTCCAATTTCAAACAGTGTTATTAAATCCAACCATTATTACTGTTTTTATGGTGTTGACAACTTGAGGTGAAGTTGCATGAGAATTCTTTACAATGTAGAGTGTGTGTGTGTGTGTTTGCATGCTCAGTCCTGTCCAACTCTTTGCTACCCCATAGACTGTAGTCTACCAGAAAATTCCTCTGTCCATGGAATTTTCCAGGCAAGAATACTGGAGTTGGTTGCCATTTCCTACTCCAGGGGATCTTCCCGACCCAGGGATCAAACCCGTGTTTTTTGCATCTCCTGCATTAGCAAGCAGATTCTTTCCAACTGAGACATCTGGGAAGCCCCATATATAGAGAGTACCCAGTGTGAACTTTTAAGGCGATTCATAAATTGGGAAGGGGAATATGTGATACAACTATCTTTCTTGTTTGGGGACGTTTGCTCTTTGGCCTCTTCCAACTGGTCACTGCGCCCCGTGCCTGTTGGGCTAGGTTGGGTAACCAAAGGAAGAGCTTTGCAACAGGTGTTCTTTTACAGGTGTTGCTAGGGCCTCTTGAGGACTTTTTTTTTTTTTCCAGTTAGATATCTATCAGACTTTGTGGTTCACGTTCTTCACTGGTCAGTCTCTCAACTGTAATCAGCAGACTCTGAGATACCAGGCAGAACTTTGTGCTACTGTGGTACATGCAACAGCTTTTTCATGTGTCTGTGCTGCAAAAAGATGGTAAATGCTTTACCAGCAATCATTTTATTGGCTCTGAAAGGAGGTTTGATCCTGGTTCTAGCAACCAACTAGAATCTATCCCTTTTCAAAATTTACATTGTTTAATTCATAACTAATCATAATTATTCTTCTGTTATGAGACTATTCTATGTTTTAATGGCCATGATGAACTTCTTTATGTTCATTGATTCCTTTTATTTTTTTCTTCTCTCTCTTTCTCCTTCTTTTCTTTCCCTTTTTTTTTTTTGTTCTCATCGCATTTACTTCCTTTGTTGACACCATTTGCAAAGGTAGTCCCTCTGTTATTTCCACTGGGAGAGCTTCCACATAGGTGATTTTAGGCATGAGGTACTACAGCAGAATTTAGTCCCTGAGTTTGACTGAAGTAGCCAAAAACTTGTTATGTTGCTGCTGTTGTTTCTGCAAATTCTATCCCCTCTTTTCAAAATAAAGGATACAGTCACTTAAACTTTTCCAGTCAGGCTCTTCATCTCCACAATGACATTCTTCATGCCTGGGGTGGGGGGTAGAGGGCTCTTTATTTCCCCTCTCCACAGAGCATGGTCCCAGCTGTGTGGCTCCCTTCATGAATATGCATGAAATCAGATATGACATTGCCCCGCTCCCATTAATAATCTTGTCATCTGACTTGTGCTCCAGAAAGCTCCAGCCCTGGGCTTCTCAGAGCAAATGTAGCCTGAAGAAAAACAAGACAAAACAAAACAAAAAGACCCTATCTTTTTGTTTATCTTTTTTTTTATTTAATTTGGGTTAAGTATTCCAACATTTGGGCAAGGGCTTGTGAGAGGAACAGAGGACGCAGGAAGGGAGAGAGGGAGAGGGCTCAGAGGAGAAGTCGGCCCCGTGTGAATGGCGTGGCTTGTTGGGAGTCGAACGCGGTGGGTGTAATGGCATGCGAAGTGACCTTGAATATAGGCACTGTGGGTAGCCCCAGCTTTTTTGTAAAAGAAGCATTTGCAGTGGAGGTTTGGGTTTCAGGCCTCCCAGTCATCAATCATCTCAGCCCATTCTTCTCTTTGACAGCTCAGTACAAGGCCTGACATTTGACACCCAAGACCCCAGGACTTACACACACAAGCTGAGGCCCTAAGGGAGGGGAGGAGGGGAAGAGAGAGAGAAAAAAAAAAGCTTATTTTATTTTATTTTTTAAGCAGCAAACAAATTCTGTCATAGTAATTCTGTAGAAGAGCATCACGTTGAGTTTTGCTACCACTTTGTGATTTTTCATGCTGCCCAGGATTGTTAAAACAGCTTTATGTGGACAGTTTTGGGTAAATATCTCAGCTTGGCGGGCCACTTACCATTTGGCCAGATTGACTCCAACCTCAGCATTAAAGGATGGATTGGTGGACAAGGGGGTTATCACTTTCTGGACAATGGCCCGTGACACTGTGACCTGAGTGCCATTACATCATACTGTCACTTCAGGGGGAAGGCAACCCTCAGGGTACTTTCCCTTTGGAACATTGGAAAAATAAAAAAGAAAGATAATAACTCAGGTTCAGATATGAGCTCACTGAAGTCTGGGGTCAACTAATGCAAGTGTTTCAGGGATCAAATAATGGTAATTGGTGTTAAGAATTAGGTAATTTATGGTTCTAACTTTGAAAGAGTCTAAAAGGTTTATAACATGCAAGTCCCAGGATTTCATGGGTGAAGGTCCAGGTGGCTGTGCTTCTAATCCCTGTTCATCGACAACCAGTTAAGCTGAGTGCCAAGCCCTGAGCATGTGAGGCCAAGGGTATGCCACTAAATTCTTACCCAAGTCTGAGATCTGACAGATCAATCTTTCAATGACTTTTGACAATAACTGTGTGCCCAGCACTATACTGATATCATAGAAAATGCAAATACTTTAAGAGATGATCCCAGCCCACACAAACACTACTAGACTATTTGGAGAGATAAAGCATATGTTGATAAGATAGTGCATAGCAGAGTGGTAAAAACAAATGTGTTCTGATAAATCAAGGAGGCTGTCTCCGGGTTTACTCTGCACATCTTTCATTCTGGAAACATCAGCATCTCACACACAGATTTGAGAAGAAACCTCATGGTTCTTCTCAGTGTAAATGTAGAAAAATATTTTGGGGATTGCTTAGGAAATATAAAAAGCTTCCTAACAATTATTAGCAGTATAGGTTTAGGGGTCAATATTAGGTATGGTTCAGAAAAATTGAGCAAAGACTGTATAATAGCGGCAGTGAATGTCATGGCTGAAGTAGAAGTGGTTTTTCTCTTTGTTTTTAATAAATTTCCCAATAATTAATAATGGACACGAATAACTTATTAATAAATAAATGTTATGAATATTGAAAAAAATAGGGCTATATAGTTTTGGGGAGCAAATAGTTGCTGGAGAGCAAATAGTTGCTCCCTAGAATCATATATCGGTTCCATTCCATTCTATGGATTTTCTCTCAGTGTGGAAAGTCTGTTAACATCCTCCTTTCACTCCCCTCCTGGAAATAGTGAATAATGTTCACGCTTCTGCAAGAGCAAAAGTGAATCAGGCTCTGAGCCTGAGTGAAGCTCTTTAGAGTAGATGGGGGCTCCTCTTCTGTATTTCCACAATGCCCTGTGCACTTGAATAGCACTAACGAGTTATAATAATTTGGGAGTAACTTTTCGACCTTGCTCATTCAACTGTGAGCTTCTTGAGGGCCAGACTGTCTTTGTCAGGCAGTTTACACATGTTTATTCCTCCAGAGGGTAGGTCCTTACCAAAAGAGGCATTTGATGTCCTACTGAAGACTTAACAAGTATATGAATAAAAATCTGCTTCGATATCTCCTTAGACAAATTTTATCACTATAGTTTTAGGATGTAGGCAGGCACACTGGGGGAGGAAATGGCAACCCACTCCAGGATTCTTGCCTGAGAAATCCCATGGACAGAGAAGCCTGGTGGGCCACAGTCCACAGGGTCGCAACTAAATCAACACCACCACTAGGCAGGCACACATTCCTTAGTCTTTGAGCTTTGCTTTGTTATCACTTTTGGCAGTAAGCAAATTTATTTTTCTGACTTTTCACAAGCTTCTTGTCAAGAATGGATGAATAAAAACTTACCAGACTCTCATCCGCTTTCATTGAAAATTGCCTGTACTTTGGTTCTTCCATTAAATTTGCTCCTCCTTTACCTTTCCTTCCTTGTTTTTAATTTTTTTTAATATGTCTTTCTTTTTTGATAAGCTTTTAAATTCCCTAAGGAGTGATACTGTATTTTTTTTGCTTTTTTAATTCTCCAAAATAAAGTGTCATTTATAACGATGTAAGTTTCAGATAGTTAATTCCTGTCCAAAATAGCTTTTTTTCCCCCAAGTTATTTATTTACTTTTTCAAGTATCTTGCTATCCTATCAGGGTATTCATCTATGTTTGGATAAATCTGTGGTACTTTTATTTGGTGTGCTTCTTTTTTTCCCCTGGAAAACTTCACCCACTGCTGTCAAGAACTCAAAGTCCAAATCATGATTTTTCCCCCCACTTCGTTAAAGAAGTACAGAATCTGCAATATTGCAAAATGAAAGGTCTTAATCTTGAAGGGAATTCTCTGATCCATAAAATAAGAGCTTTGCTTAGCCATGAGCTTGTAGAAGTAGTGTTTTTCATTTTGTACAAAAGATCTACAGTTAGTCTGAAAATGTCACACAGTGGAGATGATTAGTTCTAATGTAAATAGAAGGTACCACTGAAAGCAAACTCAGGACAGATGTCTTGGTTTTCTTTTAAAAGTTAGCTATTTCCTAGTGTGGGCAAAAAAATAAAAATGAAATCAAACATTTGTAGTTAACAATACTGACTACCATCATTTTGATACTTTCAAGCTATGGAGACAGCTGACTTTCAGTGCAATAAGGGTGCAGACTGCATTGTTGGGTGGAGGAACTCCATGGCTGTTTTTCTCCTCTGGGTTCACCATGTGTCACTACAGAATTGGAATTCAAAAGATGAGCCTGTATTTCTAATCATGTTGATATTTCCCACGTAGCTTCTTAGTCAGCTCCTTGAATTCTTCACACAAAACTGTAAAAAGGTCATCAATTATAAGGACCTTATGTAAATACTGGGCAGTTTTGTGATTCTATTCTGAGCAACGTTTATATACATCTGCTCAAATAAATTAATTTTCTTGTCCCAAATGACTCATTTAGTGGAAATAGAAGTTTTCATGCCAATGCAAATAGAGAAGGGAAAGAGGGCACAGGAAAATGAGGAGAATGGGAATTCACTTTGTAATCTACAAGTTTATGAGTGTTGGCACATAGTTTTTAAATGAGAAAGCATTAAGCAAATATTTATTAATATATGGGGAAGGAAAAGAAAGAGATAGGATTAGGAATCTAATCTTCTTACATGGAAAGTAACCATGTTGAGGGTTTGGTACGCATATAGACATGCCTGCCTTCTAGTCCAGGTTGCACTGTTTTCCTGGCTTGAGAATCTCACTTCAGTTAATTTCTCAGAGCCTTATTTCTACATATGCAACATCATAATGTAGTTTTTCAAACCATGATCACTGGCAGCTAAATGACACAGCACTTCTATCTTCCATAGGTGCCAGGGGCAGCTCCACATGTATTGGGCATCCCATAACAGATGAAGAAAGGCTTGCAAACTTTGCTCAGTCATGTTACAGGCTAAGGTGAGTCTGACAAATCCTTGAAACTCCACCTGAGGTCTGAAGTCATGGCCATGTGGATTTTAATAGCAGTTTCTTTCCTGCCAAGGAACAAAGTTTCTATACAAAGCTTCCACCATGTTTCCATCAACCCATTGCAATGTATCATATAGACTGCTCCAAAAACTATATTTTCTTCCCATCACTTGTTTGATCTCAATGAACTTCCTCTTTTGGCATTTATACCCTCCCCCATCCCCATCATCTAGCATTGATTATCCTAGTTTTGTGATATTCATTGACACTGTCATTTTATGAATTATCCATCCCAACCTTATCGCCAGCCCTTTGACATCTCTTGAAGTCTCTCCCCCTTTATACATGACCTTTTTAGAGCATTGGCATTCTCCTCCAGCTTATGCCCATGATTATTTTTTCAAAACTCAGTTCGTCTTTCTCCATCCAAGAATCTTCCTGAATGAAATTTACCTTCTTTGAATTGCTGCTTTGTGTTCCTCAACTTTTCTGCAGAATGGATGCATTTATGTTTTTCATACTTCTTTTCCCTTGCCATTCTTAAAGCTTTCCTTTCTTTTCTATTGAGAATTCAAACTCTTCAGGAGATAGCATTACATTTTTAAAACATGTTGTATTCATTATATGGCCCAGCAGAGTTCTGTATATAGGATAAAAATTTTAATAATTGATTCTTGAATATAATTGCAATTAATTGAATGCTACTACAGATTCCCATTAGCTATTACTATTATTTTTGCATGCATTCTGCTTTTTCTATCTCCCTTCCCTAAAAAGAAAGATTGATTTATTGATTTGCATACAAGTATTGGTATTCATCTATCTGTATTTTTAATTATATCATGGTAATGCCCCTGAAAACAAAAGTTCATCTTTAATTGTGGCATTTCTTGGTCCTAGAATGGGTCCTTACATATAGATTCAAGGTAACACATTTCTAATGGAAATTAACTAGCAGAATTTCACTAGCAGAACTTCAAGTTTCACACCTTTGTTCTTTTCTAATTCCAGTCCTAGAAACCTGGCTGTATCATGTGCTTCTGTGTACTTGTCCAATAAGACCTCAATCCAGGTTCAAGAAATAAAATAAAGTTGTGTTATTTCAGTTGTATTCTTATAATTCTTAAAATGCATTATGATTGTATAGATGAGTGAGTGACTTGATCTCTACCTCACTCTTAGAATAGGGAGTTTGGTAATTCACTCTGGGTCTATTCTTTGAGGCCTGCTACACAGTTTTGTGCCTTTAAGTATAAGGATAGCAAAACCTGGATTATAATGAGGAAAGAATGTACTATATGCTTTGAAAAGGATGAAGATAAACAGTAGAAGGGAAGATGAGAAATACTGGTCCTGCAACCACAGTGTTTGGTTTGAACACCAACCCACCACCCCCTTGATTCTTTATAATTCAATTACCTTATTTATAAAATGGAAATAAAATGCAGCTTCATGGGGCTATTTGGAGGATCCAATGGCATATGGAAGTAATGTGCTTATACAGTCTCTGGCAGAATATGGCTTTTATTCCATCCATGCAGGCTATTATTTTTATGATTCTAACCATGAGTTCATCAGGTGGATAGTCCCTGTGCTTTTCCTGCGGGTCAGTCCATTTGGCTGAAGCCACAGACAAGTGCATGCTTACTGGGCCAGCACAAGTTCCCAGCTTCCAGCACCATGTTTCTCAGTTCCATCTGTGTGGGCTGAGTGTGAAGGAGGATGGTGAAGCTAAGAGGGAAAAAACAAGGCCCCCGAGCATTAAACAGAGTCTATTCCCCACGCCTACTCCAAGAGATTAAAGAGATGGATTCTTGAGCAGTTCTTCAGACTGACTAATTTATATGTATATTGAGGATTCAGCCAGAGAATTTTTTTTTTAAAGGAGCTGGGGGAAAATATGATGCTCTCACAGTCCCAGCGGTGTGGCCACATTCATTTTACTAGCGCGTTTATCCTTTAGTACTTTCATGGATTGACATGAGGGAGGAATTCGCATGTCATGGAAGATAACATCTCACTGTTGCCAAAGGAGTCTATTCAGACATGCATGTTAGTGGGTTGATAACTTATTCGGTATTGCAGAGGACTCAAAGATAGACATTTTGCCTTTTATCTCCATCTCTGTGCTCCCTGCATACTAAAGATAGTGCAAAACAGCCAGATACATCTTAACTAACCCACGCAGAAAAGAGGGACTTTTGCTAGCCTGCTGCCAGGGCTGGGAAGTGAAAGGAACAAGGTGTCACAGGGCCTAATGACAAATGAATTAAACATGTTTATGTCCCAACTTGAGTGGTCTGTGAATGTATTTTTAAATCTCAAATCTAGTGATAATTTAGTAAGAAGAGGTGTAAAATAAATGGGATGCAGACATTTGCAGCAGTCTGGGGTGGAGGGGTGGGTGATAAAAAAGCAAATAGTGAGGTTGTGATAAAAAAAAGAAAACTAGGTAGGTTAACTCATATGGATATTTATACTAGTTGACACACATTTTGAGAAGGAAAAAAAAATGAAAACTTATTTTAAACCCTGGCTCTAAATACATATTAAAACAGAAGCCATTCTAATTGCCTCTGTATTCTCAGAAAGGTAAAGAAGCCGGATTCTCTATTATACACTGTACAAAAGGAACATCTATCTTTTTGTCAGCACCAACCATTGAGTATTTATCCTTTACTCAAATAGTATGTGTCCTCTCTCAATTACCTATGGGTGGTAGTAAAATGGGATCATTTAAGATAATGTTCAAGATAACATTTCAAATATACAAGGTGAAGTTGACCATGAAGATAGTGATTCCATTATTTTAGATCAGCAAGATCATAGCAACTCTGACACGATCCAAAAACTGAAGCCCAAAAGTGAAATTTTGGTCAGAATTTCTAACTTACTCTTTGTGTTTAGCTAGAATTTATAGCTATGCTATTAATATAAAATATAGTTATGTAAACAAAAATTAATATTTTAGAGAAAAGTGAAACTCTTAATGGTCACTGTTACTCTGCTTAAAGAGCTTGAAAAATGTTTCAAAGAATATGAACCAAGATGGTAAAAAGTGCTTCAGTTGGAAGATTTCAAGTGATTTTTATATTTTGCTTTCTAACTCATTTCCAGATTTTCCAAATATTCTAAACTTAGTATGTATTCTTATAACCAAGAGAAAACGTGTAAGTGCTTCTTAAACACATTTTATTTATTAAAACCCATTGTTTGTATGATCCATATGGCCCCAAATTATTTATATATATATATATCAAACATATTTTATTGAAGTGCAGTTGATTTATAATGTTGCATTAATTCCTAATGTAGTGTTCTACTTAATGTTCTTACATGTTCCTTTTAAACATCTTTGAAACAAAAAAATGTTATATTTGAAAAAGTTTTCCTCGTGCACACAGTATTTAGGAAAATATACCATGTTTTTCATGGTCAAGTAGATCAAAAGACTATTTATTTTGAGATCTTACCAGATCTTCAGTAGAGTTAATTGAATGTACAGAAATGGGTTCAATTTTTTTCAAGTGAAATTTATAGGTGGCTCAGATGGTAAAGAAAAAAAAGAAAAATTAAATTTCACTTACGTCCATATTGTTATCAGAGGGGAAGTTTATATAATAATCAATAAAATGTTTCTAGGGGCAAAATATATTTATTTGGGATAAAATTCTTTATGGGCAGTAGGATGGGATTAGGAGTCAAAGATATAAAGGAGCCATACAATATTTCTGCCTTTTAATAAAAAGCTTTTTTATGTATTTGAAAATAAATGATGCTATAAATCAAATTAATATGGGGTTTATATTCTATTGGGTACATTTAAAAAACTAACAAAATAAATGTATTTTTGTCCATGCAAAAAAAAAAGAATCTGCCTGCAATGCAAAAGACCTGGATTCTATCCCTAAATCAGGAAGATCCCCTGGAGAAAGGACTGGCAACCCACTCCAATATCCTTGCCTGTAGAATCCCATGGACAGAGGAGCATGGGCTACAGTCCATGGGGTCACAGAGAATTGGACACGATTGAGCAGCTAACACTTTCAATTTTCATGTGTAAGTACAGTGTGTGTGTGTGTGTTTGTGTATGCACTCAGTTGTGTCTGACTCTTCGTGACCCCATGGCTTGTAGCTCATCAAGCTCCTCTGTCCATGGGATTTCCCAGGCAAGAATACTGGAGTGGGTTGCCATTTCCTACTCTAGGGGATCTTCCCCACCCAGGGATCAAACCCATGTCTCCTGCATCTCCTGTATTGGCAGGCAGGTTCTTTACCAACTAGGCCACCTGGGAAGACCACCTGTAGGTAGAGTACTAGGAGGTGAGGGTGGGACGTTCTGGGAGAATAGCATTGAAACATGTATATTATCATATGTGAAACAGAACACCATTCCATGTTCGATGCATGAGACAAGGGCTCAGGGCCGGGGCAATGGGATGACCCAGAGGGATGGGATGGGGAGGGAGGTGGGTGGGGGGTCCAGGAAGGGGAACACATGTAAACCCATGGCTGATTCATGTCAATGTATGGCAAAAGCTATTACAATATTGTAAAGTAATTAGCCCCCAACTAAATAAATAAATATATATATAAAAAAAAAACTAAAATTAAAAAAAAATATATATATATATGTAACTTAAAATATTATACACCTAACAGCATGCAATCTATTCACACTCTTTGTAGGGTTTGTGTTGGTATTCTGAAGTATATGAGCCCTGCCTCCCCTTCCTAACTCCTTCTTCTGCTTTCAGTTGATTTTTTAAAAATATGTTTGTACCTGTCTACAAATCAAGTGGAAAACAAGTGTTTTTTTCATTTGATCATTATAGGGAACTAATCTGAAAATTCCAGGCACCTATAAACTTGTGTCATCTCATTTAGCTACATGTGCTAAGAGAAAATGTTTACTCTTCAGCTTTGTGTCATGTAGAACTAGCTGATCTTTAATGGAAAGTTCGTTTGTCTCAGCCCGAGTACTTTCTATCATTGGGAGTAGATGGGAATAAGATTGCTTTCTTTCATTTTCCAGTCTAACAGTGAATGAGTTTTGATTGGTCAGGAGCTTCCTTGAAATCCTTGAGTGCACAGGGTATTTCACTAACTCAAGAACTATTTAAAAATAAACTATAACTGTAAATGCAATTTTACAGTAAGGCCATCAGCTTTGAAAATATAAATCTATAATATTTATATATGGGCTGCCATTGCACAGAAGTCATAACCTCCCATGAGAATGTGTATACGTATGCCTTTGCATCCCACCTCGAATGATTTTAACTTTTAGCTTTCCTTCATGAGCACCCAGATTAGTGTCTGTGACTTATGGCTGCATCAATTCATACAGAAATGCGCTGTACCACTGCAAGGGAAGTAGTTCATCTTCTACATGGCAACACTAGCACATCTCCAAAGCCTGAAAGGACTCGAGACTTGCAAAGTCAGAGTGGCTTTAGAAAGAATTTGGGGCCCAATCATAAAGCTGACAAGCAGGAATTTACAGAAATAGAACAGAGCCATGCTGGGTGATATGTCTTTGTTGATATGTCTATTTATAAACTGACATTGGACTAGAACACTGAATACTTGGACCTACCCAAATTACGTGAGTACATTATTAACTAATATTCTACAAATTCAGAAGTCTATTGATTTGAAAAAAGCTGGTTAATAATCATTGGTCTACCAAAATTTTTCTTTGAATTTTCAAATTAATTAGTGGGTATGAACACAAAAGCATCAATATGTTCAATATTTTAGTTTCTTATTTAGAACTAATGTTTAAGTTCCCTGAACATACGAGATTAGAAATTATTCCTCTGTGTAATGACTTTTATTTCCTAGTCACTCTCATTTGGAGTTTGTTTATATTTATAAACACATAGAGTTTGAAAGCACCAAAATATACTAATTCAAAAGAAATCCCCTTTCATGGATAAAGTATTTATGAATATCAATCATATGGGAATTTCTTTGATATTTCTAGTAAGATCCAAGTGCATTTCAGTTCAACCGTTAGTTGTATCAGGATGAAAATAGCCATGTGTTATGGTCAACTTCACATCCAATGAATTGTGTCTATAAATTTACACTTCCTTAATACCTCTGGCTATAGATTTGATCCTGATAAATGTGACACCATTGGAGGTTCATTAAAAACATGGCCCACATTAGAAAACATCCATTAGATAGTATTTTATTCAATAGCAGTTAATCGTATCTTGGTTTAAATAGCTTTTGCTTATGATTGAGCAAGAAAGAGAGCAAATAATACTGGCACACACTTTAATTTTCAGTAGATGATTAGTAAATATTGTTACATGGAATATTTTTGTGTCATTCTCCACTAAGGCATTAAACCACATAACTTCAACTAGAGTCTTTATGTAGCTAATTCCCAGATATAAATTTCCAGCTGCCATATTTTTAATGAGCTGTTTGAATTCAACTGCATGAGGAACTTTCTAAATGGATGTTTCTCCAGGCTGACAATACCAGCATGTCTCTTTCAAGCTTCTGCCTTCTCTTCTGCGCCTTGCATGTGTGACAGTCAATACCCCTGCCTTCACTTGTTAAATCTTCATTGGCTACTTTCTCTTTTCTTCTCTCTACATGCCTTGAGAGGCAAACTAAGTTTATTGTGTCTGTCTTTGTGCTTCTTCCCATGCCCACCTTTTCTTTCTATTTCCACTCTTACTACATACGCCCAAGTCCTCAACATTTACTGTACAGACTTCAATAACTTTCCAGTTGATCTTTCCTTCCACCAACCATCTCCTTTGACCTTAGCCCACTTTAGCATAACTATAAATTAATATCTCTTTTGCATATACTTGGGATATTAAAAATTCTTTTTTTAAAACCTTCAGTTGTTCTCAAATCCAAACTTCCAGAATAAACCTTTCCACAATTTGGCTCCAAACTTATTTTCTAAGGAATTCTGCTTTTAGCTTTGACATAAAAAGAGCTTGGAAATAGTCACTCCCAGATTTCTAACAGGCAAAAGCTGGACAAGATGAAAATCAACAACTTTTCTTAGACCCATCAGAGAACTGACACGACAAGAGAAATTGCCATCCTGAAATTTGAAGACAGTGTGACATCTTGAGAGACATAATGTAGATATGTTTACCAGGAGCAGGAGTCTATGGGTCCATAAGCTGATAGGAACACGAAAATGGTAATGCGACAAATTACTGGAGGGAGAATGTGGATTAGTATGAGGGAAACCACTTAGAGGCCACAGTCTTAGAAGGTAGTGACACCTGTATTGGGCTTTCATTCCAGGAATGCTATGGAGATCCAAAAAAGGCACTCCCCTCAGTGGTTCTGGCAGAGGGAAAAGGGAACAGAAAACTTTATGAAACATATCCAGAGTCTTTTCCACAGCAGAATTCTGCTCTTCATGGAAAGGACTTTGCCAGAGCATAGTTCTAAAACACAGTTCTGCTAGAATAAGGGAATTTCTCTGTACTCCAGCTCCATACAGCCTTCCTGTTGTACCTAAAGTGGGAGGGGGTGGATTACAGGCAACTGGGAACTTAATCAGAAAGTTATACAGCATTACTACCCTCTGTACCCTATCAGCACACCAATAAGGACTCAGGAGAGTCACGGTAGATTATAGCTGAAAGAGCTATGACACACAGATCCTCTCTGAAAAGCAGTGCATAGGAAAGTCCCAAAGTCAAGGGAAAGGACAAAATTAAGGACAGAGGAATTTGAAACCTCTGAAGCCTGTTAAGTACAGAAAACATGAAACACAGCCCAACTGTTAGGCAGACTAATGTAAATCCTCACACTAAAAATCTGTTTACCTCAGTTCCTATTCCCCGATACTACATCTGCAAACTTAAAGCAAAAATAATAAATCATGCAAGAGGCAAGGAAAAAGAGTGTGAAAAAAAAACAACATCAGAACATAAACTTAGTTATGATACAGATGCTGAAATTTTCAGACAGGGAATTTAAAATTATAGTTTCATATGTTAAGGTCTCTAATGAAAAAATGTAGGCAATATACAAAGAGAAAATTAAAAACAAAACCAAATAAAACAAAAATAGATAGATACTGAAAAAAAGAATAAACAGAAATGCTAGAAATCAAAAACTCTGTGTTAAAAATGAAGAATGCCTTCAACAGGCTCATTAGTAGACTTGACATAGCCAAAGAAAGAATTAAAAGACTTGAAGATGTGGCAATAGAGACTTCCCCAACAGAAAAGTAAACAAACAAACAAAGAAAAACATTTAAAAACTGAACAACAATACAAAAATGTACCTAAGTGGAATACTACAAAGAATGAAAAGAGAGAATGAAACAGCGGTATTTGAATAAATAGTGGCTGAGAAATTCTAAAATTGACAAGACACCAAACCGCAGATCCAGATGCTCAATGAACATCAAGCAGCATAAGTACCATACACAGGAGTGCACGCACACGCACACACACACATTATATTCAAATTTTAGATAATTAGGTACACAAAACTGAAGGAAGCTGAAGGAGGAAAAAGCATCTTAACTTAGAGGAATAAAGATAAAAATTACATCAGACTTCTTTTTAGGAAACTTGCAGTCAAGAAGAGAGTGATGTGATATATTTAAAGTGTTGAAAGAAAACACTTTCAACCTGGAATTACACAACAAGCCAAATTATCCTTCAAAAAGAAAGGAGAAATAATGATTTGCTTAACAAAGAAAAACTGAAAGAGTTCATTGTGAGCACAACTCCTCTGTAAGAAACGTTAAAAGGAATTTTTAAGCAGAGGACAAAAACTATTCAATACATAGGTCAGAAATCGGGATCAACATAAAGAAAGGAAGAGGATAGAAAGAAAATTTATTATTACTATTTAATTGATCAAAATGATCGGTTAAATACTAAATTAATGCTAAAATAATGAGTAACACTGAATTGAGTAATTTTAGTATATATGCATACACACACACACATACACACACACACACACACACACACACACAGACACAATGAGTTACATCAATAGTCCAAGGAATAAGACCTGGGAATACTGTATCATAAGGTATTTATGAAAAATGTGTAGTATGCAGCCTGTATTTGAATGTGGACAAAGATTATTCCAAAATTTGTATTGTAAAACCTAGGGTCAGTTCAGTTCAGTTCAGCCGCTCAGTCGTGTCCGACTCTTTGCGACCCCATGAATTACAGCACGCCAGGCCTCCCTGTCCATCACCAACTCGCGGAGTTTACCTAAACTCATGTCCATGGAGTCGGTGATGCCATCCAACCGTCTCATCCTCTATTGTCCCCTTCTCCTCCTGCCCTCAATCCTTCCCAGCATCAGGGTCTTTTCCAACAAGTCAACTCTTCGCATGAGGTGGCCAAAGTACTGGAGTTTTCAGCTTCAACCTCAGTCCTTCCAATGAACACCCAGGACTGATTTCCTTTAAAATGGACTGGTTGGATCTCCTTGCAGTCCAAGGGACTCTCAAGAGTCTTCTCCAACACCACAGTTCAAAAGCATCAATTCTTTGGTGTTCAGCTTTCTTTATAGTCCAACTCACACATCCATACATGACCACTGGAAAAACCATAGTCTTGAATAGACGGGACCTTTGTTGACAAAGTAATGTCTCTGCTTTTTAATATGCTACCTAGGTTGGTCATAACTTTCCTTTCAAGGAGTAAGCGTCTTTTAATTTCATGGCTGCAGTCACCATCTACAGTGATTTTGGAGCCCAAAGAAATAAAGTTCTGTCACTGTTTCCACTATTTCCTCATCTATTTCCCATGAAGTGATGGGACCAGATGCCATGATCTTAGTTTTCTGAATGTTGAGCTTTAAGCAACTTTTTCACTCTCCTCTCTCACTTTCATCAAGAGGCTCATTAGTTCTTCTTCACTTTCTGCCACAAGGGTGGTGTCATCTGCATACCTGAGGTTATTGATATTTCTCCCAGAAATCTTGATTCCAGCTTGTGCTTCTTCCAGCCCAGCGTTTCTCATGATGTACTCTGCATATAAGTTAAATAAGCAGGGTGACAATATACAGCCTTGACATACACCTTTTCCTATTTGGAACCAGTCTGTTAAGCCACGTCCAGTTCTAACTATTGCTTCTTGACCTGCATAAAAGTTTCTCAAGAGGCAGGTCAGATGGTCCGGTATTCCCATCTCTTTCAGAATTTTCCACAGTTTATTGTGATTCACACAGTCAAAGGCTTTGGCATAGTCAATAAAGCAGAAATAGATGTTTTCCTGGAACTCTCTTGCTTTTTCGATGATCCAGCGGATATTGGCAATTTGATCTCTGGTTCCTCTGCCTTTTCTAAAATCAGCTTGAACATCTGGAAGTTCACGGTTCACATATTGCTGAAGCCTGGCTTGGAGAATTTTGAGCATTACTTTACCAGCTCGTGAGATGAGTGCAATTGTGTGGTAGTTTGAGCATTCTTTAGCATTGCCTTTCTTTGGGATTGGAATGAAAACTGACCTTTTCCAGTCCTGTGGCCACTGCTGAGTTTTCCAGATTTGCTGGCATATTGAGTGCAGCACTTTCACAGCATCATCTTTCCGGATTTGAAATGGCTCAACTGGAATTCCATCACCTCCACTAGCTTTGTTCATAGTGATGCTTTCTAAGGCCCACTTGACTTCACATTCCAGGATGTCTGGTTCTAGGTGAGCGATCACATCATCATGATTATCTGGGTCGTGAAGATCTTTTTTGTACAGTTCTTCTGTGTATTCTTGCCACCTCTTCTTAATATCTTCTGCTTCTGTTAGGTCCATACCATTTCTGTCCTTTATTGAGCTCATCTTTGCATGAAATGTTCCCTTGGTATCTCTAATTTTCTTGAAGAGATCTCTAGTCTTTCCATTCTGTTGTTTTCCTGTTTCTTTGTATTGATCACTGAGAAAGGCTTTCTTATCTCTCCTTGATATTCTTTGGAACTCTGCATTCAAATGGGAATATCTTTCCTTTTTTCCTTTGCTTTTGCTTCTCTTCTTTTCACAGCTATTTGTAAGGTCTCCGTAGACAGCTATTTTGCTTTTGTGCATTTCTTTTCCATGGGGATGTTGTTGATCCCTGTCTTCTGTACAATGTCACGAACCTCTGTCCATAGTTCTTCAGGCACTCTATCAGATCTAGACCCTTAAATCTATTTCTCACTTCCACTGTATAATCATAAGGGATTTGATTTAAGTCATGCCTGAATGGTCTAGCGGTTTTTCCTACTTTCTTCAATTTAAGTCTGAATTTGGCAATAAGAAGTTCATGATCTGAGCCACAGTCAGCTCCCGGTCTTATTTTTTGCTGACTGTATAGAGCTTCTCCATCTTTGGCTGCAAAGAATATATTCAATCTGATTTTGGTGTTGACCATCTGGCGATATCCATGTGTAGTCTTCTCTTGTGTTGTTGGAAGAGGGTGTTTGCTATGACCAGTGCGTTCTCTTGGCAAAATGCTATTAGCCTTTGCCCTGCTTCATTCTGTACTCCAAACCTAGGGTAAATCACTAATTTTAAAAGAAAAGCATGAATGACATGATAAAAGAGAAGATAAAATGGAATGATATAAAATGCTCAGTTAAGACCAGAGAAGGCAGAAGGGGTCAGGGGCGAAAAATGAATTCAACAAGAAAAAAGTAGAAAGATGATAGATATTATTCCAAGCATATCTACAGGTACTTGCTCTCAATGTGAATGGTCTAAAAACATTTAATTGTTAGAGTGGATTAAAGAAATCAAATGAATCAAATAAACCCTCAGTTTCATCTTTTGGACTTACCTATTCCTATTTTAAATAGAGTACACTATGATGTTAGAAAACAAAAATATAAATGGTAATCTCCTAAACTCTGCCCACAAATCAATTGTAACATGTAGATTCAATTCAACTGACTGATGGAGAAGGAAATAGCCTCCCACTCCAGTATTCTTGCCTGGGAAATTCCATGGACAGAGGAGCCTGGTGGGCTACAGCCCATGGGGTTGCAAAAGAGTCAGACATGACTTAGTGACTAAACAGCAAACAGAACTGGTTGAAGTAAGTAGATATTTTACATTTGTAAGCATTTAGGAGTAATGTTTTCTAAGATTGAGAATTGAGTTAACAGAAAACTGAAAACTAGTCTATTATATTCTGCTCATTAAAGGTTTTAAGAATGTATTTATAAAGTTATGCTGTCTGAGACGTGTTTGCTATAATGATAATTAAAATAAAATATCTAAAAATATAATTTATATCCATACTAAATTTTATCTTTTTAATTAATATGAGTAGTGACTTCTCTTATTGCATCTAAGTGGCAGGTAAAATTATTGTATGTTGCCATTTGTTATGGCTCTTCTAGAAAATGTTAGTTAATAGTGGTATAATCCTTGAAAACTTCCTTCCAGAGTTCATAGAGGTCTGGGTCTGCGGCCTGCAAAAGACACATAGGGTACATGTTTAGGTGAGAGTGTAAAGACTTTGAGAAAGCAAAGATGGAGAATAAAAAGTTCTATTGATGTACTTCTGCTACAGGTTTTGTCTGTTAACCTCATGGAGAATTTATTTATAATTAAACTACCAAAATCTTTCTTGGCCATTGTGTTCTTTATTTTGAAAGATGAACAAAAACTGTCAAATCATAGATTTTTGAAATGCAAAAAAGAAGTCTTGTTTTTACAACTCTATTCAATACACTTTTTCCCTTCTAAATAGGTCATTATACTTCAAGCATTTCTTTTAGCAAGAGATACTTTCTTCCTTTTTTTGTTATAAATCTCAGCATAATCAGCAGGAATTTAAATAACTTTATTATTTGCATTTCTAATTACAGTCGAAGAAACTGAAGTTGGTTTTAGAAAGCACAGCAAAGAAAAGGAATTAACAAGGAAATCAGTTTTACCTGAACCATTTTTTTTAATTTATTTTTTTATTGCAGGATAATTGCTTTATAGAATTTTGTTGTTTTCTGTTAAACCTCAACATGAATCAGCCATAGGCACTATTAATTTGTAATCCCTTAAACTCAATGTAGTCCAAAAAATGTACATTTCTGTTCTCCTTTGAATTTATAAAAAGAATGAATAAATTATGTAGTCAAGTTGGAGTGTATGAACTCATGCACATTCTTCCACAGAAAGAAAATAAATATTAGGTGATTATTTCAGCACAAATAGATTGATATAGCTACTCATTTCCAAATGCTAACTTTATCTGTAAACAGCAGTTGCAGACAAGTATGGGTGCCTGATAACAAGGATACAAGATGGATACAAATGTTATCAGCAATCTCTTGTGCATTAGGAATGTGAGCCCCTAAGGCTGAGTTGACACCACAAAGGTAAATGCAAAATTTTCCTTTTCTTCAGAGATTTTTCCAGTCAAACTCTGGTTTTCTTCCTGATATTCTAGATATCATTTTCAGCATTTTTTTTTTCAAATTTGAATGTTTGTATGATCACCTGGCAATCTTGTTAGATGCATGTTCTGAATCAGCAGATTCTAAGAATTTGCATTTCCAGCAAGCTCCTAAGCAATGGTGATACTGCACTTCTTAGGAACACACTTTTAGATGGAAGGTTTTAATTTATTTTTTAATTGAAGGATAATTGCTTTACAATATTGTATTGGTTTCCGCTATACATCAACGTGTGAATCAGCCATAGGTATACTTATGTCTCCTTCCTCTTGAAACTTCCTCCCACCTCCCACCCCTCTAGGTTGTCACACAGCACCAGTTTGAGCTCCCTGAGTCATAGTTAATTCCTGCTGCTGCTGCTGCTAAGGTGCTTCAGTCGTGTCCAACTTTGTGCGACCCCATAGATGGCAGCCCACAAGGCTCCCCCGTCCCTGGGATTCTCCAGGCAAGAACACTGGAGTGGGTTGCCATTTCCTTCTCCAATGCATGAAAGTGAAAAGGGAAAGTGAAGTCTCTCAGTCATGTCCGACTCTTTGCGACCATGGACTGCAGCCTACCAGGCTCCTCCGTCCATGGGATTTTCCAGGCAAGAGTACTGGAGTGGGGTGCCGTTGCCTTCTCCGAGTTAATTCCTACTGGCTATCTCTTTTATATATGGTAGTGTATGTTTCATTCTACTCTCTCCAGGGCTTAGAAGATTACACATTTAAGAGGAGCTTAGTAATGTACACATTGTCACTAACTATGACTTTATATTAAATATGATTTTTTGCTCTTTGGATACATAATAAAATTCACAATGACTTCCTCATTTATATTTTGGTAGCTTTTGATACTGCAGATAATAAAAAACAAATCTCTTTGTTTTGGTCACTTAGGAGATTTTTTTCCCTTTGCAATGATTTAGATCGACCCCCTTTGTAGTGAATCAGATTTGGATTCTCAAAAGTTAAATTCTGTGTTTATCAGTAGAGGGACTATCTTTTCCATTCAGGCAAAAATCACTTTTGGATTTGTCTCTTCACTTTGCTTTCACTCATAAGTCATCATCCGCTGTTACACGTGGAGAACACAAGGTCCTTTAGTAAGTAAGCAAGTGTTAATTTCAGAGTAAATACCTCACTATATTACAAAAACAAATACAGTTCATCCCTGACTTTGGGACTGGATGATGTAGCCAAATAATTTCAAAGTAGTTTTTGAAATAATTAAATATGTAGGATACTCAGAGGGAGAAGTGATCTGTTAGTTATCTTCTAGTTAGAAGAGAATCATGGAAAGCTTAGTGAAAAGAGGTTGAACAAGGTTTAGAGGGCTAAGAAGGACTTGGCCATCTAGACAGGGCTGTCAATGACACTGAAAAGGAAATCCATGCAGTATTCTAGAAGTCTGTGAAGGTCTGGCTGGTTTGAGGCAGTGCATTTGTTACTGATGAGGCAATCAGTGGAAAAGAAGGCAAAAGGTAGAAAGGGAACAGGCTACAAAGAGTGTCAGGCAGCTGCAAGTTTATGTGTTTTATCCTGGCAATATGAAGTCATTTATGATTTTAAGTAGGGTATGATGTGAAAAAAATTATTTTACTGTGAGTTCTTTATTTATCTTCTCTTCAGTGTTATGCAGAACAGTCTTCTATAAAATGTAAGTTTCTACCATAGCCTTTTCAGAGTTTAGTGCTTGTCAGACTCTGCATATATATATGTACCTATATATGCAGAAAAGAAAGTTAAGGTGTTAGTCACACAGTTGTGTCCACTTCTTTACAATTGCATGGATTGTAGTCTGCCAGCCTCCTCTGTCCATGGAATTCTCCAGCAAGAATACTGGAGTGGGTAGCCATTCCCTTCTCCAGGGGATCTTCCTGACCCAAAGATCAAACCTAGTTCTCCTGCATTGCAGGAAGATTCTTTACCATCTGCGCCACCAGGGAAGCCTGATATAACTACGGCTATGTGGTATAAAATGTCTAGGTTTTACCTCAGTTTTTTTAAATCTTAATTAAAAAAAAATTGCAACCTATAACTATATTAAAAAAAAAGATCAAAGTGTTAATTCATTTGGAAATTACTAAAATCCTGTACTAAACCCTATACTTCTATTCATAATCTCTTTAAACCCTATTTCTTCTAAGTTACACTTTTACAGGTTATTGCCTTTGGACAAAATCATAAAACTTTCTGCTATGTCTAGATTAAACTTTACTAAGTTTAAAAAAGCAGAATAAATGGCTTTATTGTATTCTTTAAAATTATTCATATTAATTATAACAGATTCTAGCAATGGGTCTACAAATAAAACATTACAAAAATTTTTCACCAAGTTTTTTTAAACAGGTTTAAGCATACATAAATTATACAGATTTGTATAATAAACATCTCAATATCCTTCATATAGATTCACCAGCTGTTCTAATTTTTCACATTTGTTTTTTCTACATACAATTGGGTTAGGCTGAAGTATTTGAAAATAAATTTCAGGTATCATAACACATTCATTCCTACATATTTCAGAATGAATCTCCGCCAGATAAGTAAATTCTCCTTCAATAAGTACAACAGTGTTGTGATAACTAAGAAAAGTAGCAGTAATAACAATACTATAATAGTACTAATAATGTCCTTTAGGAAGTTAGGATTAGGGTTAGAGTGAAGAATAGAAAACTTTTCCACCCTCCATACCCAGGTAAAATTTGTTCTGCAGAAATAGTAGAAGTTAATGCATATTCACTTGAGTGAGGGACATGGACCTACCTTGAGCTCAGGATCCTATACAAATAACAATCAGAGACTGGATAATTCCAGGATATGGATAGAACACTCTCCTGCTTAAGACCCTCTCCAGATACAAGATAGAATTTGTTTGCCATAGGAAGAAAGGCAGGAATACTGAGAAAGAGTCACTCTAAAGGTACACAGGCTCTGCATAAGGGTGAAGTTCAACCAGGACGATCAAGAACCATTCTTTTTCCCCCATAGTGAGCCCAGCATTCAGTAAGAAGCCATATGACCCAGCAATCCCACTGCTGGGCATACACACCGAATAAACCAGAATTGAAAGAGACGCGTGTACCCCAATGTTCATCGCAGCACTGTTTACAATAGCCAGGACATGGAAGCAACCTAGATGTCCATCAGCAGACGAATGGATAAGGAAGCTGTGGTACATATACACAATGGAATATTACTCAGCCATTAAAAAATACATTTGAATCGGTTCTACTGAGATGGATGAAACTGGAGCCCATTATACAGAGTGAAGTAAGCCAGAAAGAAAAACAACAATACAGTATACTAATGCATATATATGGAATTTGAAAGATGGTAACGATAACCCTATATGCGAGACAGAATAAGAGACACAGATGCATAGAACAATTTTATGGACTCTAAGGGAGAAGGTGAGGGTGGGACGTTCTGGGAGAATAGCATTGAAACATGTATATTATCATATGTGAAACAGAGCACCATTCCATGTTCGATGCATGAGACAAAGGCTCAGGGCCGGGGCAATGGGATGACCCAGAGGGATGGGATGGGGAGGGAGGTGGGTGGGGGGTCCAGGAAGGGGAATACATGTAAACCCATGGCTGATTCATGTCAATGTATGGCAAAAACTATTACAATATTGTAAAGTAATTAGCCCCCAACTAAAATAAATAAATTTATAAAAAAAAAAAAAGAAGAAGAAGCAACAGCAGCTTACTAACAGTAGGCAAGAACTTGGAAAGACCCCCTCTGTGGGAATTAATTATGTGCGGGAACTACTAAAATGTTAGGGTGGAGCTGGGACACTTAGGAAAAAACCCCATGTCACCCCTAACCCGTCATTAAGCACAAGGTGCTAACATTCCACCACTGCAGGACTTTGAAATCTGTGGTGCCTTAAAGATAACTATAGGAGTAAAGCCCCAGTTCCAGCTCCTTATCTTATATTTCACGATAATATTTCACACTAAGAGCCAGAAAAAAAAAAAAAGTGTGCCTGATTATGGCTCTAAGTATTATTTACTTTAGTCTCTACATTTTTATTTATAATGTCTCCAATCTCATAAAAGCTATGAGACAACTAAATAAAGCAAGGGAAACATAATCATTCATTTTCAAAAGTAAAAGAAGTTAGAAACAGACCAAGAGAAAACAACCACTTTAAAATAACTATGAATAATATGTTAAAAGATCTAGCGTAAAAGTTGACAATATGAATGAAGAAATGAGGTATTTTAGTAGAGATATGAAAGCTATTTAAAGACAAATGGAAATGCTAGAAGTTAAAAAAAATAAATAAGAAATGAAGAATTATTTTAACAGACATTTCAGCTAATTGGACAAAAATGAAGACTGGATGAGTCAAGTTAATAATAGGTAAACAGAAATTATCCAATAGGATCACAAATAGAAAATAGAGGGAAAAATAAATAAGCAGAATATGCAAAAGCTATAAGAAAATAACAAAACAGTCTAACAAAAATCTTCCTGAAGGAAATGGGAGAGATTTTGAGCAAAGAAAATAGTAGAAAAGATAATGGCTGAGACTACTCCAAAATTAAAGTGAAGTGAAGTGAAGTCGCTCAGTCGTGTCTGACTCTTTGCAACCCCATGGCCTGTAGCCTACCAGGCTCCTCTGTCCAGGGGATTCTCCAGGCAAGAGTACTGGAGTGGGTTGCCATTTCCTTCTCCAGGGGAGCTTCCCAAACCAGGGATCGAACCCTGGTCTCCCATATTGCAGGCAGACGCTTTACCATCTGAGCCACCAGGCAAAATTAAAGAAGGGATACTAATCATGGATTGAAGAATCTGAGAGAACCCAACCGATATAAATACAGACTGTAACAGAAGAAAAAAATATTGTCTAATCCAATTGCTGAAAACCAAAACGAAAGTGAAAAATCTTAGACAGCTAAGGTCACATATATGTTAGAGCTTAAGAGGAGAAAAGTACATTGCATTTACCATTTCTGGTGCTCCGCCCTCACTCTTGAAATGAGAAGTTTCCTCTGGTATTCTCTCCTCAGTCTGAAGGACTTCCTTTTAACACTATTTCAGGGCAGATCTGCTGTTAATTAATTCTCTTAGTTTTCTTCTTATGAGAATTTCTTTTTGCTGTTGTTCCCGAAGGATATTTCCACTGGATGTAAGAATCTGTTTTAGAAGTTGCCTTTTTGTGTGTGTGGGGCTGGAAGGGCACATTAAAGGAATTGCACCGTCTCCTGGGTTTCACGACTTCTGGTGAGAAGTCCACCATCATTGCTCCCCAATATATATATATATCTTTTTTTGGCCTGTTTTCCTGATTTTCTCCTATATCATTGGTTTTCAGAAGTAATATTACTGTATTTGTGGGTATGAACATCTTTGACTTTTTTTGTTGTTGTTCAGATTTCTCTAATCTTCTTGAGGTTCTAATTTATAACTTGCCACATTTGGGAAGACTTTCAGCTTTTACTTTGCTACGTATTTTATCTTTACCAATCCCTCCCTTCTTTCCTTCTGGGGTGCTAATATTATGAATGTTAGGCCTTTGGGTATTATCCAATAGGACCCTGAGGTTTGATTTAAAATACTGTTTTGTCACTGTTTTCCTCAGGTCTTTGGGTTGGATCATCTCTGTTGATCCATCTTTAAGCTCACTGAGTCATTCCTCTGTCATCTCCATTCTGCTATAAGCCTATACAACATTTTAAAATTTTCAGATATTTTGTTTTATGGTCCTGTTACCATTTGATTATTTTTAATAGTTCTTCCTTCTATGCTGAGACTTTATACTTTTTTTTAATTCCTTAAAGTGCTTACCTTTATCTTATGGAGAATGGTCACATTGCTGCTTGTTAATTCCAAAATCGATGTCATTTGGAGATTGGCATCTGTTGATTATCATTTTTGCTGCTGCTGCTGCTAAGTCGCATCAGTCATGTCCGACTCCGTGCGACCCCATAGACGGCAGCCCACCAGGCTCCTCCGTCCCTGGGATTCTCCAGGCAAGAATACTGGAGTGGGTTGCCATTTCCTCCTCCAGTGCATGAAAGTGAAAAGTTAAAGTGAAGTCGCTCAGTCGTGTCCGACTAGTCGCGACCCCATGTGCTGCAGCGTACCAGGCTCCTCCGTCCATGGGGTTTCCCAGGCAAGAGTACTGGAGTGGGGTGCCATTGCCTTCTCCATACCATTTTTGAGGATTGTTCAAATTTTTCTGGTTCTTTGTATGCTGAAGAGCTTTGTAGGCCACTTAGGAATTCTGAATAACATGTTGAGAGAGTTTTGGACCCACTAAAATCCTCTGGAGAATTTTGAATCTGTCTTTAGCAGCCAATCAACCCAGTCAGCTTCAGATCACAAATTCTATTTCATCCTCTGTGGGCAGCTGTTAAAGTATCCATTTAGTCTGAAAGGATTTACTGCGCTGTTTGCGGCTATCCCATTGGATGCACCACCAAAGACTCCGGTAGGACTTGGGCAGTACTTTGCATCATAGTTCAGCTCTAAACATGTTTGCTATGCTTTTTGGGTGTGTTCTGTCAATATACAGCTTGAAGAAAAAAAGGGGCCTCCTGCGAGTTGATACACATAATTAGGGTATTTTCTGTCTCATTCTCAGTATTTTCCCAGTATTCTCTAGCACCAAGAGACCACCTTTTCAGCCTTCTGGCTAGGAAATCAGTGTTTTCCTCTCAGAATTTTAGCCCCTGGACAGATACTCATGGGGAGCAACACCAATTTAAAAAAAGTAATGAGTATATCCCCATGTTCTTCAGATAGCATGAGTCTCTTTTCCTGTTTTCTCTATACAGATTGTTAAGTTTTTTCCACAAGGTTTTATGTGTCACATCAATCAGCTATTTCATCCAAATGAGCATGAAGTGATCAGAATAATTTATATGAATATTTACTCTCTTTTTATCAGGAAATCAAAATGTAAGAGGCATCTTATTTATCTATCTTAAGCCACTTATAGGAACGTATTCTCTAACTATAGAATTCTGTCTAGGCGTATCCAGAAATTTTCTACCTAAGCTATCAGGATTTGCCTCAATGTTTAGTAAGTTCTTCCTACTTGGACTGTCTAAAAGATGTATGAAATAGGACACTTTTCTGTATTTTTAAGAAATATTTAGAATTTCTTAATACATTTTATTTTAGGTGGTTTAAAGATCAATATACCATTTTGAATTAATGTTTCATATAGTGCTAAAGATTTTCCATCATATATTTCTTATGTTAATATTTATTTTTGCTAATGTAGTTCAAAGGTTGTGCTAAAAACCTAATTTGGATGCTCTTATCCATCATGTGAGAGTGATACAAGAGCACATTTTTTTGGCTACTGAAATTAAAGTGTCTTATTATAGGGTATTTATGCTATGGATGTTCTTAGTAAAGTGGAATTTTTATATTATGTCATTAAAATGAATATTAAAATGATACAATGGAAAATATAGATTTTCCTATTTCTTTGGCATAGAGAAATTCTAATGTGAAGTACAAGTAGCATCTTATAGAAAGATCTAAATTGAAGTCTGTGATTTAAAAGAAAGGCTATATGATTTTTAAAAGATCTACTTTAAATTTCCTTAACTATTTCACTAATTAAAGTGATTAAGGAATAGAGTTTCTATATACTGTTACCATCTTCTTATGTTTTTGCAAATATTGTATTCATGAATAAAACTAAATAGCTGACTGCTGAACTTGGACACAAAAGAATACCAGTCTAGGTATTACACCTTACTTTTGGTAATCCTAGATTTTTTTTGGACATATCTTGTTGACTGGATGTTATCTATTCCTCTCCCTTGTTGGTAAGACCACTCCAGATCACTCCAGATCACTTTTGGGAAACCAAGCTCTCTGATATGGTGTGATCTGATTCCTGTATAGGGGAATTGTTCTCAAACTTTAAGTGTACCAGGCATACCTGGGGTACTTGAAGAAGCACGGATTTCTGGGCCCACTCCCAGAATTTCTGAGTCAGCAGGTCTGAGGTGGGGCTTAAAAACTTGCATTTCTCACAAGTCCTTAGGTATTGACAATGTGGCAAACCCAGGGGCAACACTTGGAGAAGCTCTGATCTAAGGTAAATCACTCTATTTTCTTAGTGCTGGAAAGTAGTTCCACTGGTATCAGCTGAACCATCATAGCCTAGATCATTGTAATTCTCTCCACGCTGTATCAGAAACACAAAAGTATAAACTCGGTGTATGGCAGTGTTGAAATACAAGTAAGTTGTTTGTTAGAAGTCTAAGCTTAGTCAGTTGTGTGCTGTAGTCAGAATCACAATGATAGCAAATGATATAATGTCCAGTGAAATAAGCGATATATTCCAATCTTTGTTAGGAATGTAAAGCAGAAGGCCCTCTGTTTGCCTGGCTAACATCATTTCACTCAAGTCTTCCTTGATCTAGCCATTCACCAAGATGGGTTATAGATCATTTCTTATACAGCTCTCAAAACATTCTGTGAATATATCTATCATTGAACTTTACTATTTAAAAAAATTATCTATGTATCTGTTTTATTCATTGAACATTTGGTCTTTGAAGGCAAGGGTCATTTCTTATTAATCTTTTAACTTCAATGCTTGGGGCAAACTCTTGTGGGTGGTTGGAGCCCAATAAATTTTTTGTTGAATAAAAGAAGAGATTCATGATGGATGATGAGTGAAAGGAAAAGTCAAAAAATAAACTGTCCAAAATGATTTCCTGAGAGAGTGAGTGTTTGCATTTCTTCATACACTCATGCAAGTCTGCACACGAGACGCTATTGTCACCATAACAGTCCTTTACTCTTTTCAAGAAAGTGTCCATGTGCTTGTGACTTGAACAGAGAATGACAAATAAAATCCTTAAGGGGATAAGAGGTGGTAGACTGGAAAATTTAAATTCTAGATGGAAAGGCACAAGTTGAAGGAAAACATGTCCTAAGTTTAAAATTCATTGAAAGCATGGGTGGGGGAAGATGGATCTAACACACAGTATAAGCTAGAATTGGGTGTTTCCATTGGGATTTAAGAAACTATGTTAGCACACCTTAAAAAAAATACTACTATGCATTGTGATGGATACAGAGCACATTCATCCTTTACCTACATTTTTGTGCCTTTAGAACATTCTCTGCCTTTAAATACTAAGCCATATTTCAAGACCCAATAGCAGTTCCCATAGTTCACCTGTTCCTGTTGCCACCTGCAGTGATCTCTCCCTCCATTGAACTAATATAACACACGCTTTACTCATCAAAATTCTGTCATAATATACATAAGCATCTATGGATTACAAAGTGTCTCTGATGAGATTGTGAGTTCTTTGACGCTGTATATCAGGAGTGGCAAATTGAATGTAATGAGCATATTGCTTCTCACCAAATGGCAACATCTCCCTGAAGTCCTGGGATAAGAATAATGCTGAAGTGTGTAATATTCTCCCAATTGTACTTAGAATGAGAAAATGTCATTACTTATACCAGATATGGTATAGTCATGAAATTTTGTATCCCTAAAAACTTGTAGGGCAAAATTTGTAGCAGAGAAGGACCAACAATAAATAAAATGCAGAAATTAAAAAGAATGTAACAGTTACTAAATTACTTATATAAAATATATGTTGAGGTTTAAAAACATAATCAAAAAGTTCAAAGTTAGTTTTATTCCTAAATAATAGATTTATAAGAAATAGTAATGAACTCATGGGTACACGTAATTAATTTTGGGGGAATATGTTCTCCACCAATATACTCTTTGTTTGTAATACCCAAAATAGAAATATCAGGTCTTTACATATGTATTTAAGGTAAGCAAACATGGCTCCAAATAAATATTCAACTTTAATGTGGAAGCTCTGGATGATATCTTTCTGTAATTGTTAGTTTTCTATTATGCATAATCTATTATACAGCTGTTTTTAAAATGAGGAATTTATGCTGTAATTGATAGAATATTAGGGTTTAAAATGGGAGTGAATTTAATAGACTAGCTCATATATTTAATTCTGTATTCACAAAGGACTTCATGGCATGCACAAGAAATTTTGAATTTACTTTGATCTTAAAATCTGGACAGTATTGACTAGTATTGACCCAACAGTTGATTCTTCTTCTTTTTTTTTTTTAGATAAAATTAATCTAGGGAATTCCCTGGTGGTCCAGTGGTTAGGACTCTTTGTTCTCACTGCAGGAGGCCCAGGTTTGATCTTGGTCAGGGAACTAAGATTCTGTAAGCAACATGGTGTGGCCAAAAAATAAATAAATAAAATTAATCTAGTTGCTCTTGTGATGGAAATAAGGAGAATTCTTACTCATTTTCAGTAATGAGAAATTCCCTGTTCTTATGGATCTCAGTGACATCTGATTAAAACATGAATGGGCAATGCTGTTAAATTCATTTTTCCTCAGAATTAAGGACATCATGCTTACCCATGAGCATGGACTCGTAAGCCCTGAAAGTCTCTATTATGTGCATAAAAGAGAGTTCAATTGTTTTTACTTCTTCTGAATGATGTTTTTATTTCTTTGTCTTTCTTTAGTTCTTATTCATACATGCGTGTTCTCAGCTTAATGTTTATTACAGTTTTTCTCTGTGCCAGACATTTTGCTCAGTGGGGAGCTACAGAGATGACAATGACGTAGATCATGCCACTCAAGAGATCATAGACCATTAAAAAGACAGATAAATAAACAGGCAGTTAGACTAAAATTTAAGCATCATGATAGAAGTATTTTGTAACACTTTAATCTTTAATCTTTTGTGTCTCTCAGGATTTAGGGCCCCTGGTATCAATACAGTCTGTATTCCAAGTTAGTATTTTTGGGTTCGGGTTTTTTTTTGTTTGTTTTTATAGTTCAACTTTTTTTCCCTACCATCTTTTCCACAACAACAATATCTCATTCTTGCTGAGCATCACTGAGTTTAAAACCTTTAATTATCCCTCATATACAGTACCTACTTCTTTGATGTAGTGATAATAGCTGTAATGAGGCATGAGAGCAAATCTAAACAAACGATATATGTCCCTTCCAGGGTCTGGATTAATTGATACATTTAAAGCACAAATTACCTGTGAAGGAGCGGTACATAGGTGGAGCACAGTAACTGGCTCTGATTTAAGACTATTCTAAGCAAGACTGTTCTGATTCAGTCACGTCCTCAATGTCTTCCCCCGGACATGCCTGGCTCAGATTAGGGGACAGCCTCCTTCTCCTTGCTTTTGCTGTGTAGCTTCTCATTACTCAGTATGTGTTTTGCCCTTGTAAAAATCCAGAATGTGGGCAGATCACATTCAAATGGATGGAAATTAGGCAAACATTTGGCCACCTCATCTCCTAACCCTGAAAAATGCACCAAACTCATTTCAAAATCTCTGATTTCTGTAAGAAAATGGGGGAAGAAATGGATTCAGAGCTAGCGTGTGCTGAAAAACATGTATGTGACTGAATAGTGAAATCTTTGGACAGGCTAAAAGGAGAGACATTTTGTGATGACGGCACACGGCATGTGCTGCCATATATTCTTCCTATAAATATAGACATTGTAATTCTAAGTAAAAGTGAAAAGAGCATAATATACTTGCTCTTTTGTAAATTTTTTGTTCATTCAACAATGTTTCATGTTTTTTATTGTCTGTACATTTTATTTGATGAATATTTTCCCCACAGAATCATCAGTGCATCTATCCCATATTAATATACATATTAATGATTTAATCCACTCTCTGTTATACATTGAGTTTGTTTAATTTACAATAATATTTTTGAAAAGGATAAATATTTTTTACCTCTTTGGCTACCTCTTTTGAGTAAATGCCTTTAAAAGGAATTATCTCTTCAAGTACATTTTTTTCAATTAAAAAATATTGTCATATTTCCATTCAGAAATATTATTTGCATTCCCAATAACAATCTCTGAGATTGTTAGCCATTGATAAAATATTCATTAGGAATTTAGAATAATTAGAGGTCTATGTTATGTGCTGGGGGTATTTCAATAAGACATAAGTCCAAGCAATGTTTTCAACTATATGTTTAAGTTCCCCAGTAGTTAAAGGGCTATGCTCATTGTCTATTTCAACTTGTGTCAGTTCAAATTTATTAACAACAACAACATACTTGTAATATCAATGCATAATCATTTTCAAGTCTCAGGATCTATTATGATGTTCCTTTTTTTATTCCTAATATTTGTAATTTTTGTCTTCTATATCTTTATTGACTTTTCTAAGAATTATTTTTTGACTTTGTTTATCTTCTCTATTGTATGTAAATTTTCTATATTATTAATTTATGCTCTTATATTTATTATTGCCTACCTTTTGGGGATTCATTTTTTGTGCTTTTCCTATCTTTCTTACATACTTGGCACTTTGACTTTCACCCTTCTTTTAAACTACAGACCTTAATGTGAAAGATTAAACAATAAAACTAAAATGATAATGTAGGAATATAAGCATAATGGAAAAGGATTCTTAAACAAGGCCAAAAACTTTAACACCAAATTAAAAATTGATAAAGAAAAGTTATTACATTAGCTGAATTGTGTTTATATTCTTTAAAAGAAACCATTGAGAGTGAAAAAGGAAGGTACAGAAAGGAAGAAGCTGTTTAAAATAAACACAACTAACAAATAATCTTATTTGAAATATATTAAGGACTACTAAAAATCAATCTTAGAAAACAAAACAATATGAAATATGGAAAAGAACCCAAACAGGTACATCAAAGAAGAAGCTACTGAAATATTTAATAATTATATAAAAATTTCTTCATATATTAGTAATCAAAATTGCCAATTAAAATTACAATGAAATGAGTAGTTCACATTTACCACAAAGGCTAACAAGATTGACAATTTTACAATAACCATAGTTTATAAAAGGAATTATGGATGTTATAATTATTGAATGGAAGCTAGCTGCAGACAGGATATTTTCTGGCACAGGATACTGAGTTAAATATATGGTGTTTTGCCAAGAGTGAGAGATTTAATTCCATGAGAACTTTAATTCCAATGATCTTGCACTGCATCAGCAATCCTGTTTCCTTTCCTGCTGTCTTTTTGGAACTCTGAATGAAATGCAGAAAGGCAGAAGAGGAAACTTTGGGCCTCAAAAAGTATCATTTGAACAGAACAGGTATAGTTATTCACCATTCTTCATGGAACAAAAACTGGATTTCTGAGATAGGAAGAGGATGGTATGGCATCTGTAAAAAAAGGCTTTGATTTATTTTAGGGCCACTGGTGGCTCAGACCGTAAAGAATCTGCCTGCAGTGAGGGAAACCCAGGTTCAATCCCTGGGTCAGAAAGATCCTCTGGAGAAGGGAATGGCAACCCACTCCAGTATTCTTGCCTGGAGAATTCCATGGACAGAGGAGCCTGGCAGGCCACAGACCATGAGATCACAAAGAGTTGGACATGACTGAGCAACTAACACTTTCACTTTTTCACTCTCATGATCATGAGACAAAGCATGAAAGAGACAATTGTTATTTTTCCCAGTTCAATTTAATTGAGTTTATAGCCAGTAGAAATTCTTTCTAAGATATTGTAATAAGTTTTTGTTTATTTGTTTTAGTTTTTTGTTATTTACATTTTGACATGTGTTGATATTATTTTGAGGCATCTATTTTTCACCTATTGTAATAGTCATACTATATTACTGAAATCATTTGTCTTTTTCACTAGACTCTTTAAGTTCCATCAAGGTAGGAGTATTAATATGTTCATTTTCTTGCTTATCATAATTTCTAGGCACAATAGAGATACTTGACTTTTTTTATGAAGGAATAAATAGATCAATCATACATTCAATTTTATCATGAAGCTTTAAGAGAATTAATCCATATTGACATTATATTCTAAAAATTATATTATTAATATTCTTGGCATTCAAAGGAAGCACTCACATATAGCTGCATATATTACACACTTACAGTTGAATAATGTACAGTGTTGCATAGAGTATATTGAAGCAAAAACATTCAGGGTTTCGTGAACATGGGAAAAGGTACACTATGTTAGACAAATGATAAATTATGTATCTTGAATGAACAAGTTCAAAAAGATTCAAAATATATAATAAAAGCTTATGCGTGTGTGTGTCCTAAATCTCTTCAGTCGTGTCTGATTCTTTGCGACCCTATGGAATGTAGCCCTTGAATTTTGGACTGTAAGTTATGGGCTTATTAAGCACAATAGAATGCTTCCCTGATGGTTCTAGTGGTAAAGAACCCACCTGCCAATGCAAGAGATGTAAGGGATGCAGTTTCAATTCCTGGATGGGGAAGATCCCCTGGAGGAGGACATGGGAACCCACTCCAGTATTCTTGCCTAGAGAATCCCATGGACAGAGGAGCCTGGAGGGCTGCAGTCAACAGGGCTGCAAAGAGACACGACTGAAGTTTCTTAGCAGGAATGCACGCAACATGATAGAGTAGTCAAACTTGTTTTATTAGGCACTGTTATGACTTAAGTAATATTGCAGGGAGAATTAATATCATAGCCATTAACATAATGAATTATGATTAGGCAGGAAAATGGGCTGAAGGGCTTGTAAGAAAATAAAGAATTGGCGAAACATCAGAGAGAGCTTCCCTGGTGGCTCAGTGGTAAAGAATCTGCCTGCAATGCAGGAGCTGCAGGAAACGCAGTTCCATCCTTGGGTTGGGAAGATCCCCTGGAGGTGATTCCACGTTAACCCACTCCAGTATTCTTGCCTAGAGAATCCCATGAACAGAGGAGGCTGACGGGCTACAGTCTCGAGAAGCGACTGATCACACACGCATAGCATGAAAGATGTGGAGGGTGGAGGAAAAGGAAAGAGGAGTTAAATATGGTTCCTGGCAAGTAGATCATTGAGACTCAGGAAATTCTCTCTGCTGGGGGTTCTCTTTTCACTTTCCTGCCTCTACGTGTGTTCTCTGACTACGAGGATTTATCTTCAGGTCTCTTTTATCTCTGTCCTCATCTGTTCCTCTCTCTCTGTTCCTCCAACTTCCTCTTTTTCTAATTCTTTCACACTTTCTTCATCTCTTTTCCTTACATTTCTTTATTACATTGTATATTTTTCTCCTTCACTTGTCCCTTTCAATTTCAATTTAAGGTTGAAATTCATCCATCTTTCCTTCATTTAGTCAACAAGTCAAAAAATTAATTACCTATAACTATACCATGGCAAGGTTCTAGTTAATTAGAATGCAAAGATTAATAAGACATGATACCTTGCCTCAAGAGATTTTACCATCAAACAGTGATAAACATTCATTCATTTCTCTATTTATTCAATCATTATTTATTTACTGAGGATATATGGTTGAATAATACATGATCTATATTAGCAAGGAATTCTAAGTTTGGTCTAAGAATATTTAAAATACTTTTAGTCCTTATCATGATAGTATGTGGAAGAATACAATCCACAGGGTTGCACTGATTCCAAAGGGATAGGGTTAGAGGTGGGGAAAGGAATATCATTATTTTTCTTCCCTACACCACTTTCATCTCAATGAGAAGTTATCATTTTATAATTTAACAAATATTATTAATAAAAAGTTTCAAATACAAAGTTATGATTCTGGATGTTTGTGTCTTCTCATTTCTCAGGGTCCCTTTGTCTTCATAATCACACTCAGTTATTATTAGTTTTATTTCTATGTACTTCAGTTCAGCTTTTCACCCTTTGATTCAGGGTCTATTAAGAGGGAAAAAAAAAGTTTTGTCAGGCAATTTTAGTCTCACCATATTTCTACTCTCGCTTAAAAATTGTATTGTCTACAAAAAATTGTCATATATCTGCTTTTTTACTATGCCTTTATTTAAAATTGCTCCAAAAATTATTGCTTTGGTGGTCAAATTAATCTTATTTATTTCTTGTATCTCAGAAAGTCTTTGAAATACAATGTCCTTTTACACAAACATTTCAGTCAATAGTTAATAAGTTTCTTTTACATTTCTGTAAATTCTATGTAGCTGGAAACAATCAGTAAAGAATCTGCCTGCAGTACAGGAGACTCGGGTTCAATCCCTGGGGAGGGAAGATCCCCTGGAGGAAGGCATGGTTACCCACTCCAGTATTTCTGCCTAGAGAATCCCATGGACAGAGGAATCTGGTAGACTACAATCCATAGGGTCGCACAGAGTTGGACACAACTGAAGCAACTAAGCAGCAGCAGCTGGCAACAATAAGCTTTATTCTAGAACTCTGTACATCCTCTTCTCTCCCAATTACTTTTCATCTCTAAGAGAGACAGAGGTTTATCTTGACAAACTTAAGCCCTTAACAAGAAACCTGTCTGGGCTGAATGTGCAATCACTTCCATCACATCTTTCCTTTTCTTTTTTAAGCAGCTGTCCCCAAATTTCAAAATTGAAATACAAACACATCATAATAAAGACATGCATTTCCAGGTTTCAGTGGAACTTCATGGCAAAGAACGTGTCTTCAGAAATGTGTTTGAGCAAGAGAAAGCGTTGCAGTCTGACTGGCAAAGCATCGCTCTCCTTGTCAGATCTACAAGCTCTTCTGGTTTTGTCACCTCCCCACTACCAAATGTAATAGGTGCTGAGTCAAGCACACGGTTTGCTGTTGTAAGTAACACTGCACTGGTTTTCTTTGCTCTTCGGGAGGATCTTCCCATGCCAAGTCAATTTGTAATAGCTTGAATCTTTCAGCAGTCCTTTGGTCTGACTCCAGAGTCCTTCTCAAACATCTTATGAGGGTGACCTCTTCACGTAAACGTCAATATCTCAGAAATCTAACCTAAAATCCAAGAGGCTTTTCCAGTACCTGAACTTTACTCTTGGGGCTCTACATACTGTTCTTTGAATCCACGGAGGGACTACTCGGTAACTCACTGATATGTGATCCAGTTTGTTTGGAAGCTTTGGCTTACAGCCCCACAGAAGGACAGACACAAAGACTTGGAAGATGAGAGGCAAATGCGAGCTGGCAGTGCTACAGCATTCAATTGAGATTTTTAAGTGAGGAGGCGGGAAAGAGGGGAACACAAGGTGTACAATGCCAAGAATGAAAATCAACAAATAAGGGGCAAAAAAATAATCCAGCACTTTCTTTGTCATAGTTAAGGAATCTCAAATGTGGAATGAATGTGGAAGAGTTTGTTACAGATGTGGGTGGAGGGAAGTGAAATGGGAAGACCATGATAACCAAGTGCTTCTAGAAACAAAAAAATATATAAATTCATTATAGAAAATTCATGAATTATGAAAGACACATTTTTGGTTTTTTTAATACTAATACTTTAATACTCTTTAGAGTTAAGCTATCCTAATATTACTCTTACCTAATGTTATTTTCTGGCCCACTTTTTGTTTATCTGATCTATATAAAAGTGAAATGCATTGATCAGAATTATAATCTTCTTTTAGACAACAACGTAACGTCAATATTTCTCTGCTTAGGGTGACTGAAAAGTAGTAAGATGTAAGAAAAACCTTTTATCTCTCAAGAAACTTACTCTCTAATGAGAGAAAACCCACTTCTATATTTAAAAATAAAAGATAAGAAAGATATAAAAGCAAGATATATTCACTACCACCATTGTTTATAGGTTGAACACATGCATGCACATGCACACACGCGTGTGCACACACATAGACACACATTCACACCCCTCCTTTCTAGATCATCCTAATTGTTAGCATTGTCATTGTTAACACCACCATATCTTCAATAATATTAAACATTTCCAATTTTCTTCTTTTAATTAGTAAACTTAATTTTTAAGAGCAATATTTTAGGTTTACAGAAAACAGAGCAAGGACAGAGAGTTCCTATATATGCACTCCCCGCCCCCAAGCGTCCCCTATTACCACCATCTTGCACTAGTGGGGTACTTTTATTACAACTGGTGAACTAGTATCGATATATTGTTACTAAACCAAATCCACAGTTTCCATTAAGACTCACTCTTTGTGTTGTAAATGCTATGGATTTTAACAAATGACTAATATCACGTACCTAAGATTTTATTAAACAGAACAGTTTCACAGCCCCAAGAAGCTCTTTTTTTTTAATTAATTTTTATTGGAGGATAGCTGCTTTGCAATGTTGTGTTAGTGTCTACTGTGCAGCAAAATGAATCAGTTATCTGCTCTCTTTTGAACTTCCTTCCCATTCAAGTCACCACAGTGCATTAAGGAGAGTTCCCTGTCCTATACAGTAGGTTCTCATTAGCAATCTGTTTTATGCATAGTATCAATAGTGTGTGTATATATATATATGTATATATATGTACATATATATATATATATATCAGTCCCAATCTCTCAATTTCTCTCACCCCTTTTCCCTCTGAGTATCCATATGTTTGTTCTCTATGTCTGTGTCTCTATTCCTGTCCTGTAAATAGGTTCATTAGTATCATTTTCTACTTGCCACGTATATGCATTAATATATAATATCTGTTTTTCTCTTTCTGATTCGCTTCACTCTATATGACACTCTCTAGGCCCATTGACATCTCTACAAATGGCCAAGTTTTGCTCCTTTATATAGAAAAAGTATTGTTAAACGTATCTCCTGTGTGCAGTGGAAGTATGTTTCTTATAGTAGGTAATCAACAAGATGTGGAATGGCTAGGCCACTGGATATGCCCTTTAAGAAACAATTTTAATAAAGACTGCATGCTTTCTCCAAAATAGACACATAAGTCTTACACTCTAACCAGCTGCTTGAGAGTATTTATTTCCCTTTGCTGTTTCCAATATATTATTAAATTCTGAAATTTTTGCCAGAGGGCTATCTTTGTTTAGTTGGCATTTCCCCCAGTTACTGGTAATATCGAGCATCTTTTCATATGTGTAATTGACTACTTATGTTTCTTTTTATGGTCATTGTATTTTTTATATAATTTGTTGATGAATTGGGGTTGAGTACTTTGTAATTTTCTTATTAATCTTTAGGGTTTTTATATACTCCAGATATTTATCCTTGACTGTTAGGTAAGTTGACATATTGCATTTCAGTTTCTGCTTGTTCTTAACTTCACTTATGATGTCTGTTATTGCACATAAGTTTGAGTGAAAAATAAAGATAAAAAGGAAGTCTAGTACCTAACATAGTAAAATGGCAAGTGGTTGGCAGTGGGGGATGGAAGCCAAGAAAATAAAAACATATGCGATGGTCCTAATTTGGCAAAGAGCCCATCCTTGTTCTGGTGACTAGTTTTCTCTTGATTTTCTGAAGATCTTAAGCCATATTTCCCCCGTTTTTCTTCTTTAACTTTCTGCAAGTGAATTTTGTTTGGTTTTTCTGCCACCCAACCATGCCATTCCATGAGATGTGCCCCTGCTGTTCAGATTTCCTCATTCAGAGACCCTGTCTTCTGTATTTGATGCTCTATAAAGAACTGTGTACACTCACAGCTCTCTATAAATAATTGAAAGAGTAATAATTTGCATATACAGTGGCCTGTAATTGGTTGTGATATACTCACTGGTAATTTTGCATGAGGGATGCTCCAGTAAAATAAATTGTGCTTGTCTGTGTTTACTCTGGACAGGTGAAGTACTATATGGAATGCTGAATTTTTATATCAAGTTTTAATTAGGTCATGTCGCTTGAGTTACCAAAATAACCTGCTCTCCCCAATAATGAGAATGGAATTTATTTAGAAATGAATATCAATGACTCATCTCTATATTTCAGATTCGGAGAGAACTCTTCTCGGTAATAGATTCAAGTTAAATATTTTGCATCCTAATCTAGTCAGGCTTACTGATTGATTCTCTGCCAAGAAGAGCCCCTGCCAAGTCAGAGAAGGGAGATATTGAGGTCAGGACTCCGTTGCATACCCAAGAGAGCACGTGGAACCCGCTCTGCAGGGCTGCAGGGAGTGATCAACCTTCTCCTTTTCTGTAAATCTCCCTCCAGCCAGCAGTAGGTCAGATCGGAGGAGAACATACTTCCAACACCAACTCACTTTTGGCGCATTACATTTTCACTAGGTGAGTCCTCTGTTTCAAAATGACAGGCTTTTCCTTTTTTTCACGGAATTAACCTTTTTGAAGCAAATTCTTTGAAGCTTATTATTTTCAGTTTGGTGAAAGTCAAAGCATGGAGGATGCTAGGAAGAAGTTGTTTTAAGTTGCACTAATACTTTTTATTATTGTGATCATAATTTTTAACCTCACAAAGGACTTTTCTTTGTATTCTTACCCCAATCAACCAAGGCAAGCCCCTCCAAAGAAGCAATGATCGCAATATTGTTCAAAAGGCTAAGTTACAGTTTGCATGTGCCTTGAGGCCTAGCCTAGTCATTTCATGTCTGAAATGATGTGTCTCTGAAACATGTGCAAGGCACACCCAACACACAAAAAAATAAGAGAATGTACTCTCAGTGCTTTATAATCTTAGATTCTCTGAGAGACATCCTTTCATAGATATAAGACAGGAAGGCAGTATCCAAATTAAGAAGTTATTGGAGAAGGAAATGGCAACCCACTTCAGTGTTCTTGCCTGGAGAATCCCAGGGACAGGGGTGCCTGGTGGGCTGCCGTCTAAGGGGTTGCACAGAGTCGGACATGACTGAAGCGACTTAGCAGCAGCAGCAGCAGCTCAGAATTAAGTCAATGATTCTGCCTTGAAAGTGTGTATTCTCATGGAAACAGTAGGTATCAAGATTTCCTAAGCTTTGTTGGATCTATGACTTTCCCCTTGAAACACAACCACCGGGTTAGAAAGGTGATGAGAGTAAAGTTCCATCTTTTTCAAAGATAAGAGTAAGTTCCATCAAAAAATGTCAGGCAGACATGATTTTGTAGATATTTGTACCAGGAGTTCTGGCAAACACTGGTCAGGTGGAATGAGGGCTGTGAAGGAGAGAAAGGTGGGGTGGGTAACAAGAGGATTATATGTAAGAAAAAATGTGATGCAGAGACAGGACATGTGCAGGAGAATTCCCTCAAATATCGGAAGGATGTTCCAAAGCTGCTGGGTGGACAAAGAATAACAAACATCCTACATGAACCTAAATATACCTAAATAGAAAAATAGTTAAATAAACTATATGTATGTATATTATTTATAACATATTTATATATATAACATGTATAAATAAATTATATACAGATAAGTATAAATTATATATACATAGATTATATATCGGAGAAGGCAATGGCACCCCACTCCAGTACTCTTGCCTGGAAAATCCCATGGACAGAGGAGCCTGGTGAGCTGCAGTCCATGGGGTCGCTAAGAATCGGACACAACTGAGTGACTTCACTTTCACTTTTCCCTTTCATGCACTGGAGCAGGCAATGGCAACCCACTCCAGTGTTCTTGCCTGGAGAATCCCAGGGACAGCAGAGCCTGGTGGGCTGCCGTCTATGGGGTTGCACAGAGTCGGACACGACTGAAGCGACTTAGCAGCAGCAGATTATATATAGATTATATTATATAAATTATATGTAGACTTGGAGAAGGAAATGACAGTCCCCTCCAGTATTCTTGCCTGGAAAACTCCATGGACAGAAGAGCCTGGTGGGCTATAGTCCATGGTGTCACAAGAGTCAGACACGACTTAGCGACTAAATCACCACCACCATCTATAGACTGTATTATATGTTATATATATAGAAAGAGAAAGATATAGATGTGTTTCCATAGGATATGAGATCAACTAAAAGTCACATTTTAAAAATGTTTAATAGCATGATTCATGAAAAAATATATGACAGCATACAGATATAAAACTACAAATATAGAATAAAACATGTAGAGAAAAATATTAGAAAATATAACAAGACACTAACCATGGATAAAAAGGTGAAGTTTTTACTTTCATTCTTTTTGTATTTTATATAATTAATACATATCACTTTATAATGAAAGTTGCTGAAGAATCCATACTTTCAAATTGTGGTGCTGGAGAAGATTCTTGAAAGTCCTTTGGACTGCAAGGTCAAGCCAATCAATCCTAAAGGATATCAACCCTGAGTATTCATTAGAAAGACTGATGCTGAAGCTGAAACTTCTATACTTTGACCACCTGATGCAAAATGCCAACTCACTGGAAAAGACCCCGATGCTGGGAAAGATTAAGGGCAGGAGGAGAAGGGGGTGACAGAGGATGAGATGGTTGGATAGCATCACCGAATCAATGGACATGAGTTTGAGCAAACTCTGGGAGATAGTGAAGGACAGGGAAGCTTGGTGTGCTGCAGTTCATGGGATCACAGAGTCAGACAGGACTTAGCCACTAAACAACAATAACAAAATTAAAAGCCTAGCTCCTTATGGGTTTATAGGTATAAATAAGTTATCATTACATTTTCCTGGGCAAAGCATAACAAGTCTGCTTGAGATGCTCAGCTCTGACCACAGCCAATAAATACTTGAAAAGGGAGAAAAGCATCTGCTGCCAGTCTACCCACATGTCTGGCTGCCAAGACCTTTTTATCCAAACTTTTCTTGAAAAGAAATGTTACATTCAGTAGCCTCCATATTGTTGCCTTTTTCATCTTTCAACACTCAACAACCCAGTTTCTGCTCTCACTGCTCTGTGGAAAGACCCCTCAACCAACTGCTGCTGCTGCTGCTGCTAAGTCGCTTCAGTCGTGTCGGACTCTGTGTGACCCCATAAACGGCAGCCCACCAGACTCCGCCATCCCTGGGATTCTCCAGGCAAGAACACTGGAGTGGGTTACCATTTCTTTCTCCAATGCATGAAAGGGAAAAGTGAAAATGAAGTCGCTTAGTCGTGTCCGACTCTTCGCGACCCCATGGACTGTAACCCACCAGGCTCCTCCGTCCATGGGATTTTCCAGGCAAGAGTACTGGTGTGGGGTGCCATTGCCTTCTCCGCCTCAACGAACTACCAAGCGGCAAATCAAATCTCTCTTTTCCCACTTCTTTAACATTCTCTTGGTGTTCTATTTTTCAAAACCTTCTAAGGATGTAAGATGTAACCTCTATTTCCATGTGTCTGTGACATCACACTCTCCAGGTCTTCCTTTGACCCATTTATTCATTTTTGTTTGTAAATGGACATTTATCTGGGGTTCTACTCTATTCCAGAAATATCTGTGAGCAAGCCTTTGCCCTAACAGAACTTACCTGATGGGGAAGGTGGAGAGGGATGTTAAAAAAGTAAGTAAAGATAGACACCAAGCGATTTCATTTCCTATTTCTGAACCTGAGTGCTGCATCATAGGCCTCTCTCATTTACCCTTGGTATTTTTCAGGTTTCTCTCTTTATGCCTCTTCTCATTCTTCACACTTTTCTATCTTTTCTCATGTTTTCTACTAATCTGTTTAGTCTTGATCTCACCCCAGTGTTCATGTATACAACTGTCCATCCACAGATAGCTCTACCTACACATCTGGCACTTTTCAAAAGCAAGAAATGTCAAGATAAATTCATCATCTTCCACTTTAAACCTGTCTGTGCGAGGGTATCTCCACCTCCGGGCAGTCTACCTTGCCTGAGGAGTACAGGATAAACATGGAGAAGGTTGGCGATGATCGTTCCTGGCGTCTCTAATCTCCCAAGGTACCAAATTAATGTCTTCCAGTAGAGATAATTTGGCTTCCATCTCTGAAATAATCCAGAGCATAAGCACCATGACTTCTTTATTCTAAAATATACATATATGAATACATGCGACATGAACTACACACATGTACACAGCCAGGCTTCCCAGGTGGCACTAGTGGATAAGATCCCACCTGCCAATGCAGGAGACATAAGAGATGTGAGTATGACACCCAGGTTGGGAAGATCCCCTGGAGAAAGGACCGGCAACCCACTCCAGTATTCTTGCCTGGAGAATCCCACAGAGAGAGGAGGCTGGGAGGCTCCAGTCCATAGTGTCGCAAAGAGTCAGACATGACTGAAGCGACTTCATACGACTTCACACACATGTACACTAAATTCTTTGAGGTCAGGTCAAATTCCCATATTCCAATCTAATTCTATTAATTTGAGGACCCAGGTGTTCAAAATAAGATGTTAACATCAGAAATCTTGGTTTTAGATCCCCTTCACACCTATAATTCAAGTTAATATCAGATTCTGAGCACCATGGCATCTCCCTTAGGACCAGATGCACACCAGACCCGCAATCGATGTTTGTATTAAGAGATTAATTCTTCTGTTTCCTGAGAGATCCACTGTCGTGAGGCTGCTGATGACCTACTCAAGAAAGCAAGCAAGACTGGTAACTCGTTTCCTATTTCAACATAGGGTTTTGCATGTTTTTGCTGGGAAGTAGGGGACAGATATATCCCTTTGAGTAAACATTATGTGATGTATTTTCTGCACTTACTTCTTGGCTTTGCTGTTGTCAAAGATGATTTAAGATCTCTTTTTTTGTTGTTTGTTTCTTTGCTGTTTTCTTTAATGGCTATTTGTCCATCAAGGAAATGTATTGTATTTTCCACGGTCTATTCTTTACCTTTCCCTTTCTTAAAAAAAGGGAAGAAGCCTAATGTGAACTGGGCTGACACTGGCACCCCAGTCCAGCTGGGCACAGGTTTCCACCCAGCTCCCTGGCAGCCTAGCAAGTCCGTGGACTGGCTGGATCAGCTGACAGTCCCACGTGCAGCTGAGTCTGGCTGAGGGGAGATGCTGTCCATTTTCAAGAAAGCAAAGGTAAAGCTGCCACAGCCCGTGGTCCTAGTGCCGGCCAGAGACAATCTGTACCCCACTGGTGAGAACCTGTTCTATCCTGTCCTCTGAAACCTCTTCTTCTCTAGCTGGAGAATGCTTACAAGGTGAAAGGTGAACTCCATGCATATTTTAGAGAATAGATTTATTACAGCTCTTAAGAGTCCAAATCCGATCTGTACCATCACCTTCCCAAAGCACTTCTGCTCTCCCCTGCAAACTTCTGCATCCACTTTCACTCTGATCAAGGTGAAACTGAGGCTTCCCAGGTGGCTCAGTGGTACAGAATCTGGCTGCCAATGCAGTAGACACCAGTTCAGTCTCGTGGTCAGGAAGATACTCTGGAGAAGGAAATGACAACCCACGCCAGCATTCTTGCCCGGGAAATCCCATGGGCAGAGGAGCCTGGTGGGCTATAGCCCATGGCATCGCAAAAGAGTGAGACACGACTTAGTGACTCAAACAACAACAAAAGTGAAACAAACGCCCCATTCCTGTCACAAACCCAGTCGGTTTTCTCTTTCCACAATCCCCTCAATATTTTCATCCGCATCGCTGTTTTTCTCTCTCTCCTCTTCGCAGCCAGGAGAAGAGAGGCTTGGGAAGGAAGGTGTGAAACAAGTCTCATTTGCTTTTACTACTTCCAGAACAATAAAAACTCTCACAACAACAATACTCACAATAATGAAGAAACCAGGCCAGAAAAAACCTCTAACTTACATTCAGGGTGTTTTAAACCCCAGCACTGATCAGAGCTCATTGAGAGATGGGGATGATAGTCACACACACAAATGAGAGTAAGAACTTTTGAAAGCATTTCTTAAAAAAAAAAAGAAAGGAAAGAAAGAAAAAGAAATTCACCAGTTCTGACAGAAATTCACAAACACAGGAAGTGGAGCAGTGATTTGCTAAAGTTGTTGTTGTTTGTTGTTTTTTTTTTTTCCTTTTTTTTTCTCCATCACTCCCCTTTTGGGGAATCACTGTGTACCCACGGCAGCCCCAGACAAAAGGAACGAGGCAGGTTTTAGAGGCTTCGGAACGGGGGGCCTGAGGAGGCGAGGGAAGAGAGGAGCATGATTGATGGAGTTCTGGTTGGCTTATAAAGGGCAGCCGGGAGTGCAGAGAAATAATCAGGGAAAAGGGCGTCCCGTGCTGGCTTTCTCAGAGGGGCGAAATGAATCCGGCTCCTCTGCATTATTAAGTTGTCAGGCGGGCTGATGATGAAAATCTGAAGGTCAGGCATAACAAGAAGCACCTTATGGGGGGGTCACGACCTTTCTGGAAGTGCTACACTCATGTTTATCTGCACCTAACCCTTATCCACAATTCTTCATTTGATAAGAACATTGGAGGGGGGGAGGCTGGGAGGGGTGTCTCCTTATATGTATAAGCAGTGAGCGAAATTAGGCTTCCCGTGAAACTGATGGTGGAGGCTCAATTCACAGTGAAAGATAATAAAACCAAAAGGACACACGAGGGATGCAGGCAGAAATTGTTCGCTACAGTGGAACTCAATAAAGGGAACAAGAGCTTCCCTAAATGACAAATTTGGTACAGTGGTGCTAAAATCAGGATTCTCCCTGGAATTGAGGCAGCAATTCACGCCCGGCAGTACCACTTCTTATTTACTTTGGAGATCCTAATGGCCTGGGGAGGGGTGGGGTGGGGTGCTTTGGGGGAATGTTTATTTCTTGATCTGCTTGTTTTAAGTCAAAGACACGAGGTGAAGGACGATCGGACAGAAATGAGCGATTTGATTTGTAATTTTGTTTGTTTCCGAACTGGCAGCCGAGCTGCAGCTCTCAGGGCATCTTGTCTGCATGTGTTGGGGCTGCGAGTTTGTAGTTTTCACTGAGATCCGCCCCCCCTAGGTGTTCTCCATTTCTTGAGAACTGAGGAAGTGCTTGGGATTCTCAGCTGGGACTCATAGACCAAACCTCTCACTGATCACAAAAATAAACATATCACTTGTAAAAATAACACTGGAACGATTCACAACCTACAATGCAGGCTTCTATTGACACTTCCAAATCGAGTTGTTTATCCCTGTCTGTAAAAGGAGCATTCTTCAGATTTAGAGTTTTTGGCAGCCGTGTGTGTAAAACACTGCATTTGCAAAATCTCTTCTAAAATGCAGATATATTTGCAATTGTACAGAAAGGGGAACGCTTGGTAAAATGAGGACAGAAGCAGTTTACCTGTGGAATAAAAAGTGAATCACTCTGAAAGCTAAGGACTTCCACCTTTCCAGAAAAGAATTCTCTAAAATGTGGAAGGAAGGAATATTTTCTCTACTGCACTTATGTATTTTTTGCTTATGTCTCTTTTAAGGGGTAAAACCTGATTTTCAACAAGGTACTTTGAGATAGTTCATTTGACAAAATAAGTAGATTGTGACTTGAGTGGATGATATTCAATTTGGATTTACATTCTTAAGTAAAAGGAATAAGCTAGGACTTAAAAAAAAATATTTTGGTCAAGTTCCTTAAGTTATCTCCATAAGCTACTTGCCATCCCTCTGCCAACTCATATGTACAGCAACATTATCCCAATAGATAAACCACAGATAAACTAGGGGAAAAAAATCCATTTTAGTTTCTCAATTCTAATCTTTTATTTGATTTTATTTGTTTGTGGTGCTGTGCGGCATGTAGGATCTTAGTTCCGTGACCACGGATCTAACCTACATCTAACCTTCCTGCATTGGAAGTGCTGAGTCTTAAACAGTGGACTGCCAGGGAAACCCTAGTTTCTCAATTCTGTGCAGGAATAAAAATACAGGTTATATATATAACTTGACCTGGACATCACTCACAGCCTATACATTTGAAGATTTCATCTGTGCTTTTTGCCTCACAAGTACCTCCCCTGTGTAGCAGAGATAGAATCTTTACCTTTCTGCAAGTGTGCATATGAATGTTTGTTTAAAAATTGGATTCCCTCTATAAAAATAACATCACAAAATAAAGGGAAATAGGAATATTTGGTAGCAATATTACACTGAAACATTTTTTTCTTTTCTTTCTTATTTTTTTTTATCCTTTGTCCATAAAAAAAAAAAAAAAAAAAAAAAACAGGCTTGTAATTGATGAGATGTTTTGGTTTAGGCAACATTGACCCAGAAACCAAGGTAACAAAGTGAGCCCATTATTGCAGGGTGGCTGCCACACTAGGTTACACCAAGGGATGACTTTACTTGCAGAATGGAACAGGTGCTAAGAGATGAACCCACAGGAATAGTCCTTCTGCAATTGTTTTAAATACAAAATAATCCTTTTTGTTCTTTTGTAGGCTAAAGTAAGTGTGCCATCTGGAATGTGTTTTCTATTAATACCGATTAGGAAATATTAACATTACCGGTTTGCAAGTCAAACAAATCTTTAAAAAGTCACAGTTCAGCTTGCCATGAGCTCCATTTGTCAGAATGCATCCGTATAATGAGCCAAGATGTCTTTAGGGCTAAGGGTGAATTTTCCAATAACTTTGTCAATGATCAACCACCCATCACAATGTGACTACGTGGAATGTCACAAATATTAACCACACTTTTGTTTTACAAGGAAGAAGAATAAATTTTTATTTTGTGATGGTCTTGTTTTTCAATCTATGGATTTCTTCTGTAAAAAAAAAGTAGATTTGAACTTGTCTGCAATAAAAGATATGTACACATTAAACAGAATTAGATCAAAAACATCAACAAATAAAATTGAACACACTAAAACTGATGTCATTATCAGCTGGTGACTTTGAACATGTAAGAAGAGACTGGATCTCCACCTCCTGGCCATTGGTTTTCTTTATGAGTCTCAGACCTTTCTTGCTTTCACTGACTCATGTTTGCAGTACATTTTGTCTGACCTCAAAATATTCTTTTGATCAGATTGTATCTGTGGTTCTGGAGCCATGATTCTCCATTCTTCTAGGCTTGGACCTGGATATCTATGACATTCAGAAGTTTGTTTTAAAGTGTGTGACATTTGATTGAAAGGAAGGGGCCCAGTGTATTAAACCATGGTACTCAGGGTACGGCTTATGGATGAGCAACATCCATCCCTTGACTGACCCACAGGCACTGAAGTTTGTTAGAAATTTGGAGAATCTAGATCCCCTCACCCAAGACTGGCATTTTAAACAAGATCTGAAGTGATTCATAAGCACATTCTAGTCGGACTGAAGTAGATGCCATTTGGCATTTGGGGGCCTCATTTGGCTGAATCAAGGGTCAGCCTAACCTTGATGACGTAACAGTTCCAGATGCCCCTGCCTCCATGGTACAATTATCCCCAGGGACCAAAACTGACAAATGCATGGACTTTCTCTGCTTGTCTTCCCCAGTAGAGAAGAAAGCATCAGAACTGAGGAGATGCCAAGGAGAGTTCTTGGGGAATCACAAATCCCTAGAGAAAAGAAGGGCTCTATTTCTCATAATGTGTTTACTCTAAAGGTAACTAATAACGCAGGCTTCCCAGTTGGCTTAGTGGTAAAGAATCCTGCCAATGCAAGAGATGTGGGTTCAATCCCTGGGTAGGGAAGATCCTCTGGAGGAGGAAATGGCAACCCACTTCAGTATTCTTGTCTGGGAAATCCCACGGACAGAGGAGCCTGGCAGGCTACAGTCCATGAGGTCACAAAGAGTCAACATAACTGATTGACTAAGCAAGCACACACGCAGCTAATAACACATCGTCCAACGGCGAATTCCTGTAGGAGTGTAGGGGTGTGAGTCAGTCATGTCCAGCTCTTTGCGATCCCATGTACTGTAGCTCGCCAGGATCCTCTGTCTGTGGAATTCTCTAGGCAAGAATACTGGAGTTGGTAGTCATTCCCTTCTCCAGCAGGACTTCCAAATCTAGGGCTCGAACTCTGGTCTCCTGTACTGCAGGCAGATTCTTCACCACCTGAGCCACCAGGGAAGCCCCCAGGAAATACCTGAGCATCAGGTTAATTGTAAGTTGTAATAACAATAATAAAAACAAAAACTCTTTCTTTGCATCAGAGATGCTCAAAGAATAATGGCTTCTGTTCTCATGACACCTGTTATTAGCTGCTTTTTTCTTTCCTTAACTTTGCAGAGGGCAAAAATACTCTCTGTGGTTTTAAAGATACTGAAAGTGATTGCCACCTCTCAGGGTATCTTTATTTTACTTTCACCTCTGCTAGCCAACTCTACTGTGACTTTTTACTGCTGCCTTTTTTTATCCATTTGAAATTTCATAGGCCAATCGATTCAAATCCATTTTAAATCTCAATGGGCTGGAGCTTGGCATGTGAGTTGGTTGGCCAGGTGCAAGCTTCTCTTCAAAATATGACAAAAGTCATGGCTGAAATATAGAGCGGCAAAAATGTAGGAGAGTTTTGCCAAATTGCAGCCAAACAAGGCTGACTGTTATTAGCAAGGGGCAGAGGGGCAAACGGGGGAGGAGGAATGTGGGCAGTGTGCCCTTTGCATAATGATCAATCTAGTTTTTTTTTTTTTAAAGAACACGCCACTACCATTCATTCTTTGAGCTTTTACAATTTTTCCATTAATAAAAATATAACTCGGAGAACTAGCAATGCATTAAACAAATAAGAGAGGTGAGAATGGAAATAGTTTAATGATCTTCAGCCCAGTGTTCAATCCCTTAGAACTTCTATCCCAAAGACACCTCCAAATTCAGTTTCCACCACCAAAGCATGAAGCCTGACTATGGCACTCGCAGTTTATGTACCACTGAGCAGATGCTGCAAAATAAGGATGAAACAGTTGCTGGTTCGTCTTAGATAATCACGGCAGATTAAGCAGTAGTTTCATTACAGTGTTTTTACTATGCATTATTTTTACTAGGCAGCGTCCTTTGAAATAATGGGAATTGATTTCACAGATCTTTTGCATATTACTGATGCTCAGTAATGTTGCCGAGTAAAACCTTTTCCATCCTGCCGCTGTGAAAAGGGACTAATTGGGGAAGAAGAAGGTCCCCCCCATGGAAGGCTCTCTCTTCCGCAGATTTGAAGCTGGGAATCAATTGAGCCAGGGAAACTATATGTGGGCCTTTGTGGTTTTAGCAGCTGGAGCTTTGTGTCCTGATTTAGCTGACCTAAAATTCACACGCTCCCAGATCACAGAGCGTCGGCTGTACTGCCCTTGGTTTCCCCTTCTTGGCCCTCAGCTCCCCCCTCCCACCACTGTATTTCTCCTGCTGGATAATAAAACAAAATGGAGATGAACTGCTGGTGAACCAGGAGGCCAGAGGATGAATGCAGAGACAGAGATCACCGGTGTCTTCTGCCGTCAGACACAAATCTTAAAACGCATCCGATTATTTACCTTGACTTTGGGTCCCTGGCTGTGCATTTCATCTCTACCTGGCTGTTTGGCTTATTTCCCCAAAGAACTTACCTGAAAACATATTCTCTAACAGACATGTGGATAGAAGATAGAACTTCTTTCTCTCCAAAGTCGTCTCTGTCACTGGTTGACTTGGCAATAACAGTTTCATTCCTCCTAGAAATGATTTTTATCGGAAGTCTCTTTTTTTTTTTTTCCTCCTCTGAAGCCTTCGTCCTTAGGTCATTTCCTCTTGCTGGGAGTGTGAGATCTTGTGTGTTTGGGGAAAGAACAGTGAGAGGAAACAGGCCATCTGGTCTCCGCTGCAGTGCCTTATTCCAGTTTAGCTACAGGACTTAGGCAAGACAGTGAACTTTGCTTGTACCTTGCTTCTTTTCTATATAACTTTCTCTTTCAAGTGATTAAGGCCTCCTTCACCTTCATCACTGTTACCTTTGAGGAGTTCCACTATAAAGGTTAAACTCCCGTGTAAAAATTCATTTGCATCACATTATCAACACTGTATTCAGGCCAGGCTGTCCTGAGCTGAACACGTTAGGAAAAAGCTGGAAGATTTACTCAGTTTATCTGTCAAATTCTGAAAACAGGACATGGCAAGGTTTTTTCTTCCATTTAGGATGTGAAAATATTTCGGCTGTGAAAGCATATAACACATGAAAATGTTTTAAATGATAAAGTTGGATGTATTCAGTAGCAAACATTCTAAAATGATTTTAAGTATAATTTGGGTGAGAGAAATCTGTTTCTGTACACTTCAAGGATAAAATGATCAGCAAAGCCCCGGGAATATCTGTTGTCCCATAAGGCTTTGCAGGGAGTTCAAAGTCAATTAGTTCTATCCAGGGTTACAACTGCAACAGTTCAATAATAGCTATGGAAATTTCCCAAAATATGCCCCCTAAAATACTAAGTCAGTGAGATGTTAATGGTTATTCTAGACACACATGTTCATGCACATGCATGCACACACACACACAAAGTTTTCATGGTGAAAAACAGTTCGGAAGAATTCAAGATGAAATATACTTAAGATAGTTTTTGATTGCAACATGTTCAGAGCTTTTTATCTGCAGATGTTCACTATGAATCTCCTTGAGAAAGATTGCCCTCGCAGCATCTTTACAATGTATATGACCATTAACTCTTCGTGGGGAAACACCAGTTAATGCCTTAACCAAACCATGCATCTCAGAACACCATTTATTAAACACAGATATAAATTCAGCCTGTTGGAATTAAATAGAAATACAGATTGAATGGGACTCCTAAACATTACTTTAAATAGATGAAATTCAAACATCTTGAACAATGATTTTTTAGGCAAAATCTCTTATTTACTATTTTATATCATTGTCTTTCTTAGTAAGGAAAGGCTGTCTATAGATAACAGCTTAGTGATGGGCAGTTTTAAGAGGCAAATAAAGATGGTGTATGCATTAACTTTTTGTCATAACTCTTGTGAGTTATTATAGTATTAATAGCCTGTCATGAGGAAACACCACTATATCATTTCAACCAAACCACCTATTACACATAGATTGGTCGAAATTTTAATAACGTCAAAATATTCTCCATTCTCCAAACTCACCATGGACTTCTCTGTTGTCCTGCCTTGATTTACTAAAAGGTTTCTTCTAAAACCCCCTTCACCCTTATGGCCCCTTTTTCAAATCCTCTTCTTCCTCCAAGAGCCATGCCAAATGCTAGGACGATTCCTTTTATCTTCTTATAACTAATCTTTTTCTCTGGTTCTCAGCAGTTTGTACTGCTACTGATATTGGACACATATTTCCTCTTTTTATGCTTAGCTCTTAGTATTATTTAAATTCCCATTCCTTAAGCATTTTTCTAAGCTTATCACAGTGCTAAATTTCTGTAAAGGATCTCATTAATATGTAATCTATGCAAGGAGGAGTACCTACCTGTCTCTCCTGCATCACACCACCTCTACCCCTTTCTAATCACTCTTTAATAAAGAAGGGGATTTAATGACGTTTGATGAAATAAATGGACTGTACTAAAATTGATTTCAAATTTTGTGACTAAATGTCTGCGTTGATGGTATGCAATCTTTCTAAGTTTCTTTTGCCTTGGCCAATGTCCTGAAAGTATCCTGAATAAACGTTTTACTGTGCTCACTGAAGTTTTTTGCTACTGTTGTACTAGACACTCTTTTAGCCCTGAGAAACCAGGAGAAATTGATGAAGGATATTCCTCTCCAGCATGGCACATTCCTGTTGAGGACCAAAGATTTATTCCTAGCGTTGCAGGAACCATTTTTGGAAAAGCGGCATTCTCTGTTTGATTCCAAATTTGCAGAGATGCCATCTCTTGGTTTATATGAACTGAGTTAAAATTATCCCTCTACTTCGGCTCACTTGTGTTGAGGATCTATAATGCATCAAGACTTATGTGAGACATCATGGGTACAAAGTTAACTGAGACATCTCAGTGGAGGCTAATGGTGAAGACCTATAGATAAAGACATTATTTCAACAAAATGTAATAAATTCTAAAGCTGAAGTATGTACCAGATGCTACCTAAGTTCAAAAAGAGCCATTTGCCCAAAGATGAAGTTTTAAAAACCCCAAATAATCCCTGTTTCTGGGCTTCCTGGGTGATAAAGAATCACCTGCCAATGCAGAAGATGTGGGTTCAATCCCTGGGTCCAGAAGATCCCCTGGAGAAGGAAATGGCAACCCACTCCAGTATTCTTGCCCAGGAAATCCCATGGACAGAAAAGTGTGGTGGGCTATAGTCCATGGAGTCGCAAAAGAGTTGGATACGAATGAGCAACTAACTAAATGACAAACAAAAACAAAAATCCTGGTTTCTACCACCCTTGGACTTCTTGGTTATGTTTATACCTATAATAAAATTAGGAGAATTAAGTTTTTGGCTTCTCACACCTCTCCTTGGAAAACTTCTACACCGATAAAACTCAATAATATAGCCCAGTCCTGGAAGTTTGTCTTTAGTAATTTCTCCAATTGAAGTGGGCAGGGAGCTAATTTTCATTCAGCTGGAATCAATTTTTTCTACTCAATCCATTCACTAGAATTAATCATTTCGGAAGAAGCTCAATTTTGCTGGAAAATCCAGAAAAGATTTTAGTTACAGCTCCACATAATAAAGCAATTGTGTAATTAGTAATACATTTGTCACTCCTTTAGAGAGTGGGAAAAAAAAGTAACACATGTGTGGCTTTAGTGTAAATCCTGACAGTGGAGACTTTTTTTCCAGGGAATTATACTATTATACCATAAAAATGTCAAGGCATAAGTTTACTGTTCCTACTAATATTCTAAAATATTCTCTTTGGCTGACATCTCTGTCAATTAAAATTAAACAAAATTGCATTCTGCCATCCACACTTCAAGGAGGAAGCTTTCAGTTTTATGGCTGTTCTTTGAATTGATTTTTAAGATGGCATCTGTAAAACGTAGCTGGAACAAGATGAGGTGGGATGAATCTAAGGACCAGTCAATTTAAAAAATGTTTTTAAAGATCGTGAATTGACAGGCAGAATAGACTGCACATGTCTCCAGGTTTGTCAACGATTAAAATACATCCAGCAATTCTTTTGAATGGATTGTTTGTCCTGATAAAATTCAGTGCCAACATGCTTCTGACTTGTTTTGGGTTTCCAATATTTTTACAGAGAGTAACATAAACAAGGAAGCTGGTGAGTGTTGCTTCCAGTTACTCAGTTCGCACAGATTTGGGAAGAGTCCTCCTCCTGGTGTTTCCCACAGAGCAGCACTGTGAACGTGCTTTCTCACGGGACTGTGGTTCTCTGGGAGGACAGGCAAGAGCCATGTGGACAGTGGATGCTTTTGGCAGGATGAGGCTGCCAATAAAATCTTCAGGGAGATCACCCTCTGTGATAGGAAGAGGAGCAAAGTAAAATCTCCATTACAATTCCCCTAAAAGAAATTGAAGAAGCCATCTTTGGGCTCAGCCCTCTGATTGCCAAACTTTAATGTGAAATGTTTTATGAGTGCATTTAAGGCAAGTATTATTTAATGATCCAGAATTTCTTAGAGCCAAAGTACTTCTTTCATTCTTGGTTAAGCACCTTTTGGAAACTCAGTGTGCCTTTTCAGGTCACCTGGTTACCACTTAAGGGAAAGAGATAATGTCCTAAGCAGTTTAAAAGGGTTTGTGCCCTTTACAGCAGGTTCAAAATGGTATTCTGGCTTGGCTGCTGTCTTGAGTAATTTGTAGGGTTGTGGAGAGTAGAAGTGTGGCTTGGAAGATGGGTATTCTTCATGGGCGTATGCTTTGTCTAGACACAGAGGAAATGGTACTCAGGAAAAAGCAATAAGGATTGGGGGAAACTTTCTTCCTTGCTTTTAATGGAAGAGACAGGACTGTTTAGGAACAGTATTTGGATCTATTTAGGTCTCGTAAAAAAGGATGGCATCTTTCTCAGTGGTCATGTGTTAACTTTCATGAATTCTAATTCTAAGGGAGCAGCATCATCATGTTCAACTTTTCTGTTTCTTTTTTTTTGATAAATTTCCCATTCCTGGCATATAGTAGCATGTATTATAGGCTTCTTAAATATTTTTGAAAAGAAATTCCATCTAGTCAAAGCTACGGTTTTCCAGTAGTCATGTATGGATGTGAGAGTTGGACTATAAAGAAAGCTGAGCACTGAAAAACTATTGCTTTTGAACTGTAGTGTTGGAGAAGACTCTTGAGAGTCCCTTGGACTGCAAGGAGATCCAACTAGTTCATCCTAAATGAAATCAGTCCTAAATATTCACTGGAAGGACTGATGCTGAAGCTGAAACTCCAATACTTTGGCTACCTGATGAGAAGAACTGACTCACTGGATAAGACCCCGATGCTGGGAAAGATTGAAGCAGGAGGAGAAGGGGATGACAGAGGATGAGATGTTTAGATGGCATCACAGACGCGATAGTCTGAGTTTAAGTAGGTTCCGGGAGTGGGTGATGGACAGGGAAGCCTGGCGTGCTGCAGTCCATGGGGTCGCAAAGAGTCAGACATGATTGAGTGACTGAACTAAACTGACTATTTATTTGATAAGTGAATGAATGATTAGATTGGACTCTGTTGCTCCAGTTTCTTAAATATCTCTGTCACACAGGGTGCTCAGGGCCGGTGCACTGAGACGACCCTGAGGGATGAGATGGGGAGAGAGGTGGGAGGGGATTCAGGATGGGGGACACATGTACACTCACGGCTGATTCATGTCAATGTATGGCAAAACCACTACAGTATTGTAAATTAATTAGCTTCCAGTTAAAATAAATAAATTAATTTACAAAAAAACCCAACAACAACAAAAAACAAAACTCTGTCACGGAAGTAGAGTAACTGAAAATACCTCAGGAGAGAATTATGTGGGGGGAAACTACCATATTGGGTTTCCTGGGGACTCATGGAGACCACACTGGAAGAAAAATCAGGAGAAAGACAGAGGCTGCTTTCAGCCCTCTGGATTTCATTTTCTTTCTTCTCTCTTTCAGTCTTGAACAGTCAGTGGCCATGGGTCTTGTGTCCTCTCTCTTTATTCTCTAATTCTGTTCTTGTTGGTGAAAGTATTAATCTCTCAGTTGTGTTTGGCTCTTTGTGACTCCATGGACTATAGCCTACCATGCTCCTCTGTCCATGGAACTCTCCAGAGAAGAATACTGCAGTGGGTTTCATTCTCTTCTTCTGAGGATCTTCCCAATCCAGGGATCAAACCCGGGTCTCCTACATTGCAGGTGGATTCTTTACCATCTGAGCCACCAGAGAAGTGACTTGTTGGGTTTGAGTGTATCTTTAAAGGACATCTACATCATGTTGCATGTCCAAATTCAGTAGAGGGACAGAGCTCAGGAGAGGGATGGGGATAAAAGGTGCCATAGACTATCCACCTCCAAAATTCATATGTTGAAAGTTAATCCCCATTGTCATGGCATTTGGATGTGGAATCTCTGGGAGGTGATTAGATCTAGATGGTGAGGGTAGAATGCTCATGAATGAGATTAGTACCTTTATAAAAGAGATCTCATTGCGCTTTCTTGCTCCTTCTGCCATGTGAGGATACAAGGAGAATATGACCATCGCTGAACCAGGAAGCCAGGTCCTTACCCGACACCGAATCTGCTGGCCCCTTGATCCCAAACTTCTCAGCCTCCAAAATTGTGAGAAATCAATACTTGTTGTTTAAGCCAACCCAGGGCTTCTCTGGTGGCTCAGAGGTAAAGAGCCTGCATGTCAGTGCAGGAGATGCAGGTTCCATCCCTGGGTGGAGAAGATCTCCTGGAGAAGGGAATGGTAACCCACTCCAGTATTGTTGCCTATCAAATCCTATGGACAGAGGAGCTTAGCAATATACAGTCTGTGGAGTCACCAAAGAGTCAGATACAACTTAGCAACTAAGTGACAACAATAAACCACCCTGACCACAGCATTTTTGTTATAGTAGCTTGAACCAACCAAGTGTCCAGACATGGGCAGGGTAGGCAGTAAGGTTCCCCCTTGAAACAAGTGACTAAGGACCTCTCTGAAGTATTTGAGGACCCAAAGTGGAGGCAAAAGGACTGTCTTAGAAAATTCGACATCTGTTCTTAGCCACATTGTATAGTTGGCCTGAAAGTTTGATTTATAGCATCTTCCTCTGCCCGACCCTCAATCTGGAAATAATAACAGGCTCATTTTTAACATAAAGGCATGCTACACAAATACCTGGAATATCTGACATGGTAACACAAGGGCTATTTTAGTTGATTATTGACTCATTCCACTTTTTAAAAAATCTGATAAATATTTATTAGGTTCCTACTATATGCAGAGGCACATTTCTAGGCATCCAGATACAGACATTTGGAATGACTAAACCCTTTCTTGTAGAAGTGATATTCCAGTGGGGATTATGGGGAATAAACAAGATAAATAAATTAAATCAGTCAGTATCTATGTATGTACACATAAGAGTATGTAAGTGTGTAAAGCATTTGTGTGTGTGTGTAAAATGTCCTATATGGTAAAAAGATTGGAAGAAAAAAACTAAAACAGAGAAAGGGATAAAGAATGTGGGAGAAAAGGGGTGGGAGAAACTGGGGAGGTAGAAATAGTTTCAAAGGGTGTCATGGGAAGTTGCCCTAAAATGGATAAAGACTTGGAGAAGATGAGAAACAAATCCTCCAGATTCCTGGGAGATGTGCCTTTCAAGCAGAGGGAACAAAAACAGGAGCATCACTGACATCTTGGAGGAACAACATGTAGGATAATATGCCTGAATATGAATTAGCAAATAGAAAAGGAAAGAAAGATGAGATGAGAGGGATTAATGTTTTGTGAGTCATTGGAAGGTCTCTGGGTCTCACCTGGAGTGAGATGAGAAACCACTGAAGTATTCTGAGCAGAAGAGCTTAACAATGATTTTTTGTTTTTTTCCAGAGGGCTCTGTGTTGCTGTCTTGAGAAGAGAATGAAGATGGGCCAGACTGAACTAGAGAGACCAGTGAGTAGGCCCTTGTACTAATCTAGGCAAAGATTTATAATTTGGGAAGAAATATAATTTGTGCTTTCATAAGGCATGATGATGTTGATTGGAGAGTTCAGAAAATTGAAGCAGATCTAGGACTAGAACACTAAACTCTCTTCTCTTCTTTGGGCAATTTTATCACGATCCAATACTTTAGATATCATCTTTGCATAAATAACTTTTCAATTAAATCCACAGGCTGTGTTTTCTCTGAGTTCAAATCTGTGTATTCTATTGAGATATCTTGGTGATTAATTTGTATCAACTTGACATATTTCTTGGGTGGCCCCACCCAGTATGGCTTAGGAAAACTCAGCAGTGGCAAGAGGACTGGAAAAGGTAAGTTATCATTCCAATCCCAAAGAAAGACAATGCCAAAGAATGCTCAAACTACCACACAATTGCACACATCTCACACACTAGTAAACTAATGCTTAAAATTCTCCAAGCCAGGCTTCAGCAATATGTGAAATGTGAACTTCCAGATGTTCAAGCTGGTTTCAGAAAAGGCAGAGGAACCAGAGATCAAACTGCCAACATCCGCTGGATCATCGAAAAAGCAAGAGAGTTCCAGAAAAACATCTATTTCTGCATTATTGACTATGCTAAAGCCTCTGACTGTGTGGATCACAATAAACTGTGGAAAATTCTGAAAGAGATGGGAATACCAGACCACCTGACCTGCCTCTTGAGACACCTTTATGCAGGCCAGGAAGCAACAGATAGAACTGGACATGGAACAACAGACTGGTTCCAAATAGGAAAAGGAGTACATCAAGGCTGTATATTGTCACCCTGCTTATTTAACTTATATGCAGAGTACATCATGAGAAACGCTGGGCTGAAGGAAGCACAAGTTGGAATCAAGATTGCTGGGAAAATATCAATAACCTCAGATATGCAGATGATACCACCCTTATGGCAGAAAGTGAGGAAGAACTAAAGAGCCTCTTGATGAAAGTGAAAGAGGAGAGTGAAAAAGTTGGCTTAAAACTCAACATTCAGAAAACTAAGATCATGGCATCTGGTCCCATCACTTCATGGGAAATAGATGGGGAAACAGTGGAAACAGTGGCTGACTTTATTTTTCTGGGCTCCAAAATCACCACAGATGGTGATTGCAGCCATGAAATTAAAAGATGCTTACTCCTTGGAAGGAAAGTTATGACCAACCTATACAGCATATTAAAAAGCAGAGACATTACTTTGCCAACAAAGGTCTGTCTAGTCAAGGCTATGGTTTTTCCAGTGGTCATGTATGGATATGAGAGTTGGACTATAAAGAAAGCTGAGCGCTGAAGAATTCATGCTTTTGAACTGTGGTGTTGGAGGCTATGGTTTTTCCAGTGGTCATTTATGGATATGAGAGTTGGACTATAAAGAAAGCTGAGTGCTGAAGAATTCATGCTTTTGAACTGTGGTGTTGGAGAAGACTCTTGAGAGTCCCTTGGACTGCAAGGAGATCCAACCAGTCCATCCTAAAGGAGATCAATCCTGGGTGTTCATTGGAAGGACTGATGTTGAAGCTGAAACTCCAATACTTTGGCCACCTGATGTGAAGGGCTGACTCCTTTGAAAAGACCCTGATGCTGGGAAAGATTGAGTGCAGGAGGAGAAGGGGACGACAGAGGATGAGATGGTTAGATGGCATCACCAACTCGATAGACATGGGTTTGGTTGGACTCTGGGAGTTGGTGATGGACAGGGAGGCCCCACGTGCTGCGGTTCATGGGGTCACAAAGAGTAGGACACGAGTGAGTAACTGAACTGTACTAAACTGACATATTTCAGTGGGTGTCCAGGTTGTGGTCAAACATTATTCTGAGTATTTCTGTGAGGGTGATTTGGATGAGATTAACATTTAAAAATTTATTTATAGACTGAATAAAGCAGATTGCCCTCCTTAATGTGAGTGGGCCTCACTTAATCAGTTGAATAGCACAAAAAGATTGACTCTCCCTTGGGTAAGACGGAGCTCCTCCTGTCTTTCTACCTTTGAACTGACATATCAGGGTTTTTTGTTTCCTTTTGACTTAAACTACAGTACTAGGTCTTCCTGGTTCTCAAGTCTAAAACTATACTATTGGCTCTCTTGGGTACCCAGTTTATCCACTCACCATGAAGATCTTTGAGTGTTGAGCTTTGAGCTTCATAATTGCATGATCAGTTCCTTATAATAACTTATATATGCATATATTCTGTTTCTCTGTAGAACTCTAATGCAAATTTCATCCTGAGTATCTGCAAGCCTTTAACATGTATATGTCTAATATTAAACTTATATTCTTACTCCTCACTACCCCATCCACCATTTTAGCCCTCTGCCAGTTCCCAATAAATGGATTCACCATCAATCTGGTTAGATAAACCATAAAGGAGTCATCCTTGGCTTTTCCCTCTCCCTCATCTGCTAAGCCCATCTAAACCATCTGCATATTCAGTTGTTTGATAACCTCAATAGATCTCTTAAATATGGACACTTACATAAATTTCCATTGCCTCACCGTAATTTCAGCTACCACCATATTTGCTGGACTACTCTGTTTTACCTACAGTCACTTTAGGCTTCTCCACTGTGTACTGATCTGTGAGATTTAGTCTTTCAAAACATACATTTGATTTTTCTACTTTCTTTGAAAACTCCAGGGTCTTCTTATTGCTCTGAGAATAAGAAATATAATCCCTAACTCGACTTCCAAGACTCATAACCCCCTTTGCTTGTGACAAGTATATGCTTGTTGTCCCAGACTAATTCTTCTTAGCACCTCCTTTCAATTTCAAATGTATCTAGGTTTGGACAATAAATTAAGTGGTTACTTTTCCATGACCAAGATTAAAGTGAACCAGTTTATATTCTCAACTGATGAGCACCCAAATCATTCTCAGCTACTTAAAGAAATATTTTCTGAACAAGCAGACCCATCTTGATTGAGACAAAATACGGGTGCTAGCAGCTCAGGAGCTATGTTTTCAATAAGTTCCCCAGAGAGGAAAAAAGAGGCCACGGGGCCCTTGACCCAATGAGTAGGGCAAAACAGAGGTTGGTGACAGAAAACCATTAATTCATGCACTGTGAGTTTGAATGATGTGTTTTCTTTACACCTTCAAGTAGTTAAGATCAACTGGAAGTCTAAAGCCCAGTTCAGCTTTCCTGGAACAGTTATAAACCATGGAAGTTAGTCCAAGCCTCCCGATTTCTTTCAGGAATTAAACCCAGAGGGATAGGGTGGGGAGAGAGGTGGGAGGAGGTTTCAGGATTAAGGGGGAAGCACATGTATACCTGTGGCCAATTTATGTTGATGTATGGCAAAACCATAACAATATTGTAAAGTAATTATCTTTCAATTAAAATAAATTAATTAATTAAAAAAAAGAAATTCAATGTCTTCTATTACATGAAACCCAAATGTATTTTCACCTCATGATAAGTTTAAAAAGATGACATGAGTTTCTGTTTTCAGATACGAAAATAGAAAAAAAAAAGAACTCTAGATAAATCAACATTATTTGTAATGTTATTGTGTTACTTGAATGTTGGCCTTTTCACATATTTAAATTATTTATTCATCATTTATATTTGAAGATTGCTAAACTTTCAACAATGGGAACAGTGACAGATTTTATTTTCTTGGGCTTCAAAATCACTGCAGATGGTGACTGCAGCCATGAAATTAAAAGACATTTGCTCCTTCGAAGACAAGTTATGACCAATCTAGATAGTGTATTAAAAAGCAGAGATATTAGTTTGCCAACAAAGATCCGTCTAGTCAAAGATATGGTTTTTCCAGTAGTCATGTACGGATATGAGAGTTGGACTATACAGAAAGCTGAGTGCTAAAGAACTGATGCTTTTGAACTGTGGTGTTGGAGAAGATTTTTGAGAGCCCCTTGGACTGCAAGGAGTTCCAATCAGTCCATCCTAAAGGAGATCAGTCCTGAATATTCATTGGAAGGACTGATGCTGAAGCTGAAGCTCCAATACTTTGGCCACCTCATGCAAAGAATTGACTCATTGGAAAAGACTCTGATGCTGGGAAAGATTGAAGATAAGAGGAGAAGGGGATGACGGAGGATTAGATAGTTGGATGGCATCACCAACTCGATGGACATGAGTTTGAACAAGCTCTGGGGGCTGATGATGGACCCAGAGGCCTGGCGTGCTGCAGTCCATAGGGTTGCAAAGAGTTGGACATGACTGAGCAACTGAACTGAACTGAAACTTTCAGGAAAATGGTAAAGCTTACATGGAGATAGTGCTATATGGAAGTTTCCTTACCTACAATAAGGAGGTAATATATCTTTTATCTCCTAACATAATTGTGAGGAGTAAAAGAGAGAACTTGTGAAAATGTATAACGTGTTCTGTTTCAGTTGATGGACCCAATGTATTCCAAGACTATAGGTTGTCTTTTTTTGAGACAACCTTGTCTATTTATTGAGTCCCTAAAATATAACAATTACACATAGACTTGGGCTTCCTAGGTGGCTCAGTGATAAAGAATCTATCAGCCAATGCAAGAGACACAGAAGACACGGGTTCAATCTCTGGGCTGGGAAAATCCCCTGGAGAAAGGAATGGCAACCCACTCTGGTATTCTTACCTGGGAAACCCCATGGGCAAAGGAGAATGGTGGGCTTCAGTCCACAGGGTTCCAAAGAGTCAGACAAACCTGAGTGACTGTGCACACATACATACACTTAGTCTTATCTTCATAATTATATGTTTCATGTTTTTATGAAAAATCTACCCACCTAATTATCAATCAAGACCTCAAATGGTGGATATTTAAGAAATAAGGAATGCACATAATTAGAGTCCTGAAGTGACAAGCCTTTGCTGCTGCACACAATCCTAAGTCATGTACTTCTGAAATGACAAACTTGAACTGAAAATAAAGCGTAAATCTCAGAAGAGCTTATAAGATAGTTATGGAGAGAAAGCACATACATGTAACCATAAGTAAACATGCAAAATAAATGGACACAGCATTGTTTCCTCTATTATTTTCAAAGCAATCATTTATATACATTCTTTATTCAATTCGCCTCTTACATAGACATTTTGATTGGCTCTTCTTATTTCCCCATGTTCCTTAGCCTAATTGATTTTTATTTGCCTCACATTTAGATTTTGTTAATTGCTGTACATATTCTGGAAATGATTTCCTGATTTTTTTGTCCATAGTCTGAATTATTTGGTGAATGTCCAATTCTTGATGCTCTGCATATGTTAGGTTGATAACACAAATATCAGTATGTGTATATCAACTTAAGATCCCTAAAAATTAACTTGGACCATCATGGAATTCTGAAATGCATTTTGAGACAAAGGTATGTCTGTCTAGCTTGTTACTGTGAAGGAAGATCCCCAGAGGGGTCTGGCCTGACCCCTGAATGTTTTCCTTCCTTGCTAGAGGAGGACATGCTTGGTCCACTTCTGTGCCTGCCCCCACTGCTCACTATCTAATTGTTTATTATGATTCCCAGGCAGACCTCTATGATAAATAATGAAGATTTGCTTTACATGTAGATATTTATATTTTATAAATGGAGTCCAGGTTTCCCATCTCACACCATCCTGGAGGGGATATAACCAAATGGGTGAGGATGACAATAAGAACAGCCACGAAAGCCTCCCACAAGCAACATGACTGCATTTATGATCCTGAATTTAAGCACTTCCCTGATTCTGGCAGAGGCCTAGCCAACATCAACATCCTTAACCACTGTGATTTAAGTCCTTTTTTCTTTCACAAGTTAGTTCTACTCTTTCTTCTGCCATTTCTAGTGGCCTCTTTTTCCTCAACAGTCTCCATTTTTCACTCTCCAACTTTCTGCCCTATTGGTTCCTGGTTTGTCCTGAAAATATGGTTGAATCTAATGTTTGTCATAGTTACATGGTAACATTCTCTTCATCACGATTTTTTTCTTTTTTCATGTCCTTGGTCACCCATGTTGCCACCACCATTGTGGTAAGGAACAGTGCTAACCAAAATTACAACCGTACTACTAGACAAAAAAATTAGGAACCTTGTCTTGGTTTCTTTACAACAGATTTATTTGACTATTTTTTCAGTTGATGCTACCACTTTCTCCCAGAACTTGGCAGAATCTGTTAGAAAGATATGGTAGAAGAAAATATGAGCATCAGTGAAAAACTGACAGTCAGATCTACCCATCCGCACCCACATTTGAGCATCCTGATTCCAGCTGGAGGGTCTCTTCTCTTTCTTTGCTCAAGTGTGCTGCTTCCCCATCCAGTCTAGCTTTAGGGGAAGTCATTGGCATGTCACCTGAGAGGTACTGTTCTAGGGAACTGCTGATGATGTCAATGTATGCAGTCACTTTAAGTAACTTAGAGTGTTGGGTCTAGACCCACAGGTCATAACGCATGGCACTGATGCTATGTAACCTCTCCAGAGGTTCCATCAAATTCCAATTGATTTGTCAAGGTTTTCTTCATTATAACTATATATTTATCTGCATTAGTTGGTATAGAGGCTAAACTTTGATGATAAAGAGGAGTAAAACTACTCAAAGATAAAAATTAGTACCTTTCACAGATTATTTCAGAGAAAGGCAGGAAGTCTGGGTGGGTGCTGGGTGATTCTGCTACATGAGGCTGCAGAAGCCCAGCCTCCTCCAGGGTAATAAATCTAGCTGCTCAGCTGTTGCTTAATTCAATGCCCTTAACTGTGTGGTCAAACCTGGCTCACAAGTTCCATGACCTCGTTATTAATCCAATCCATAGGAAGGAGGGAAGGAGGAAAGTGAAGTAGTAGAGGGCAGTGAAGGAAAGAAGGTATTTTCCTTATGATAGTTTGCTTTCATCCCTTTGGCAAGAAATGTACATGTCTACATAAGGTCCAAGTAAGTCTGAGAAATGTCGCTTTTACATAGGTGGCCATTTGCTACCCAAAACCCAAGATACAGGGTGGATCATATCAGTGAAGAAATAATGGCAAAAGAGTGACTGGATGACAATTAGCAGCCTTCATCACAATACTGTATGGAGATGCCTCTTGGGTGAACTACTAAGCTAAATAGCTCATGTGATGTAAGATGCAGTGGGCACAACTCCCTTGAGTTATAGGTGATGCCTCAGGCTGATATTAGAACTTGGTTGGCAGAATCCCTGAGTATGTCAGGCTGTAACTGAACACAAGTTTAGTCACTTACCACTCAACAGCCAATAGATAGAGGGGTAAAGCATCAGTAGGGAAGAAAGGTACTTTATTCAGAAAAACCTGGCAATCTGGGGAAATGGTGGACTTCTGTACAAAGACAAACTGTAAAGATTCTGCTCAGTCTTGACAATTTTTAAAGGTGAAAAGGAGAAACAATCTCAGTCAATCATCAAGGCAGGAGTTCAGAAAATTCCGTGGACTAAGGAGCCTCGCAGGCTACAGTCCATGGGGCCCCAAAGAGTCAGACACGACCGAGCAACTTCACTTTCACTTTTCAGATTCTTTGTCATCTTTCCACTGCGTGCAGATCTGATGACTTCTTCCCATCTTCCTTGGGTTGTTGTCTTGCTCACATGGTCCATCTGCAATTGGATGTTCTTTTGCCTGTGTGGTCCACCTGTAAATTTACTAAGGGGAAACTAGAGGTAGAGGGTCAATGATTCTTTACTTAATTCTTCAATCTTACTCCTTCTAATCCAGGAAAGGAATCAGCAGGGAAGATAACGTGTGTATATTTAGTAAAGCAGGAATCAGGAGCAAAGTCAAATGTTACCTAATGATCTCATATTTATGATTAAGGTCTAAGAAAACAAAACAAAACAAAACAGGAATAATCAAACAGAAAAGAGGCAAAGGAGCTGCTTACAGAGCCAAAGTGACCTACTGGATAAGCTAGATAGATGATGTGGAGGGAAAAACAAGTAACCAGAGGGATAATGGTAGATGCTTCATGGATGTGGTTAGGCTCTCTCAAGATTGTCTGAGTCTTCTCATTTCCTTTCCACTTGTGAAAAGTTTTAGAATTCCAAACAGTGCTGAGGACACAAAAACATTGTCAATGACTAGTGTCAAAAGTGAAGCAGGGGGCCAAACCCTATGGCTACAATAATGAACAAGATAGACAAAATGACTCCCCACCAAGCCACAGAGGGGAAGAAAAGAAAATAATTACAAGCCATTAAATGATTGCAAATGTGTGAAAGGCTGTGAAGATGTCCAGGCTGCTAATAATGTGTGTGTCACAAGTAATCTAATCTAGCCTGGGGTTGTGAAAGGCCTTTCCAAGGAAGTGATGCTTCAGTTCAGTCTGCAGGATGGGTAAGAATTAGTGGGGCTAACAAGAAAAAGGTTAAGGGGTGAAACAGCATATGCAAACTCAAGAGGGTAAGCTGCAAAACAGATTTTTTTTAAAATCTCAGGTTTCTCATCCATTAAATGGGGATAAAAATACCTCCTTCTAAAGACTCTTATTAGGCTTGAGTCAAATAATTCAGTTAAAGATTTAATAACAAGCCTGGAAAGAGAGAAAGGGCAATAACTGGTAGCTTTTATTGTTATATTAGCATTAACATTAAGTCTACTCACCTAGGAAGTGGAAGATATGTTTATGCAAATACAATCTCTCATCTGACACTGGAAACATCTTGATATGTTTTATGACATACATATATACATATATACACACACACATACATACATATGTCCAAAATTCCCTAGTGGCTCTGATGGTGAATCATCTGCCTGAAATGCAGGAGACCTGGGTTTGATCTCTGGGTTGAGAAGATCCCCTGGAGAAGGGAATGGCAACCCACTCCAGTATTCTTGCCTAGAGAATTCCATGGACAGAAGAGCCTGATGAGCTGTAGCCCACGGGGTCACAAATAGTCAGACACGAATGAGTGACTAACACTTTCACTTTCATATATATATATATATATATCCATGACATATCACTTAGCAAGCAGAAATAACAAACCAGATAACAAGATTGAGCAAATAAAAATTTTAGAGATAGTTATATCAGCTGTAAGTAACAGCATATCCAATTAATGATGTTAATGATGGCTAAAGTAATAAAGGTATTTATTTGTCTCCTCATCCAGAAAGACCAAAGATAGATGGTTCTCTAGCAGCTCCAGGATGTCATTAAGGTCTTTTCAATACTCTGTTTCAGCTTTCTCAGCATTGCCTCTTGATTCCAAAATGGCTGCCACAATCTTGGCAGCTCAACCTTCTCCAAATACATTCAAGACAAAAGTGAAAGCCACAAAACAAAAGGAGTCTTTCATTTCACCATTTCTAAATCTTTCCCTGGAGCCTCCTAACAAGTTTTTCTTTTGTGTAACTGTCCATTTCTAAGCTGCAAGTGACACTTGGATAAGTCACCAAGGTCTTTGTCATATAGTTAGGCTGTTCTTGGTGGCTGGGGTTGGGTAGATTACTGCATCAGAAAAAAAAAAAAGAGTCAGACAGGAAGTGATTGTGGCTGTTAAATATGCAACTAACAGTATCTCTCTGTTGGTTTGGATATGATTTGAGATGGCAATGCGTGGTTGATTTTATAGGCTAACACAAGAAGAGCAACCCTGAAAAAAAGTGCATATGCAAATAGTCAGGATAGCTTCCAACTTTACACATGAGGGGAAGGATGTGGGGAAGTACAAAGCAGATTGTAATTCAACATTTTTTTAAATGCTAGGAACTTTTCTTGTATCATCTCATTTAATTCTCACAGTATCCTGGAGAGGGAAGCATTATGCTTCACCAGAGATAAGTTAACAGCTCAGAGAGTTAAGTTCCTGGGTTCAAGGTCACATATTGATTGGACAAAGAGCAGAACTGAGATCCCAATTCAAGTAAGTCTAACAATAATTTCAGGCTATTATTACCTTAAAGATGGAAGAACCTGTATTAAAATGTGTAAATGCGGCTCAAAGGGAATTAGACCTGTATGAGCTTGAGGTACAGAAACTATCAATAATATGAGCTAGAATTTTTTAAATACCAACTTATGGATCAAACACCATTCTAAGCTCTTTGAATATAGATAAATATCTTACTAATATATGCTACTATCTATCATCCCCATTTTATAGACTATGGCACAGATGCTTCAACACCATGCACAAGACCACCTAGCTGGTACATTGAATGCTGAAGGTTTACCTTGAAGCTGTCTGACTCTAGAGCCCATCCCATTAACCACTTTGCAAATCTGCCTCCAAGAGTTCCCAGTCAATGCTATGAGCTCTGGAATGTTCTCTTTAATCATCAGTGTTCCTAGGAACTCATTTAGAGTGTACCCCAGGCGAGTTTACTGTGGTTGCACAGCACCTGATGTGAGCAGGACTGCTTGCCCCTGTCAGGACAGAACCCATATTAGACAATGAGAACTCACGTTAGGATTAGGTACAGAGGACAAAAGCTCTGGACGAAAGGAAACCCTAATAATGTAGTAGCTAATTAGAACAAACAAACAAGCCACCAGAGAATTTTTCCAAATTAGTTATTACATAGAGTTATTACAATGAGAAATATAATCACTCATATTTTTAAAAAATCATCATAGATAACCAACCATTTTGAGAAAGCAAAATGACACATTCTTTTCATTTTGAGATATTGAAGGTTCCCCTTTGTGTTGAGTTTCAAGAATTTCTAAATATAACTGTATCCTCAGATTATTGTTTGGGGGTCTGATCTAGGTTTATTAGAATAAGATTAATTTATTGTAACAAAGGATGCAACATGATTCAGAAACTTAAAAAAAGACAGCTTAGCTAAACTGCTGGAAGAAGAAGCAAACAATTTCCCTTTCACCGGAAGGTAGCTTAAGTCAGTTCAATTGATACAACTCAACGATAGCAACAAACCACAATGATGGCTTCTTATGTCTGTATTTGTAGTCCCAAAGTTATCAAAAGGCCAGATCAAGGTTTAGATGATGGTGAGAGTTAATAGATTTGTTTATCCCTATGATCTCTAATACTAATTCAAATTTTCTATTTAATTTTCTTAAAAGACAATAGTGGACTGAAATAGAACACAGATATAGAAAACAAACTTATGGTTACCAAAGGGGAAAGGCAGGGAGGCGTAAATCAGGAGTGTGTGATTAACATATATACACTACTATACATAAAATAGATAAACAACAAGGACTTACTGTAGAGCACAAAAAACTATACTAGATATTTTGTAATAACATATAAGGGAAAATAATCTGAAAAAATATATATAGTCACTTTGCCGTATACCTGAAATTAACACAGCATTGTAAATCAACTATATTTCAATAAAAAGCTAAAACAAAATTAGTGGACAGAGTGGGTAATCACCACCATCAAAGGAAATGGAATAACAAAATAAGTCAAGAAATACACAAACAAATTATTGCAATAAAGTAAAATTGCCCTGCAAACTGGGTCTATGTCTTTATGGGATTAAAAAAGCAATTTAGAGGGTCTCTGGAATGGAATTTGGCAATCACATAAAGACTGAGACGAGGAAGAAGAGATGAATTGTGTTGGTGTACAGAGGTGTTCTTCTCCCATCTTTAGGTGTGGATTCACAAATTTAAGTGACAAAATGATTTATAAAAGTCCAAATTAAGAGCCTTTTGTCTGACAGTATTCGCATTTGCATTATATTTTCTTTGTGAAGATTTTGACCTTGATCTTTCTCCCACTAGAACAGTGATTTACAATGAAACCATTTGAAATAATCCACAGTGGAGTAAGACCCGGGATGTCACTCCCTGGTCACCCAGAGCCAGCACTCAGTGGTTAAACCCATTCAGAGCTGGGTTGCGGGAACAAAAACAGAAATATAACCTCCTGTCTTCTGCCCTAATTTTTTTTTCTTTTTTGAGCAAGCAAGAAGATGTAAAATAGTAGAAACATTAGTACTGTCACAGCTAAGGAAATAGAGAGGAGACAAATTATATATACATACCTGTAACATATATGTGTGTGTGTGTGTTTGTGTATGTAAGAGATTACATTTATTAATTAATATTATTCACGCAAGAAAAGAAGGAAAATAGCTAAATGTTTTACAACTTGAAGTTTATAATATAACATGCAAATATAAAAATGTTAACATTTAGTTTCAAAAAACATAGCTTTGTTTCTTTCCTAAACTAAATTGCAGAATGGAAACTATGATAGCTCAGTTTAAAGAGTTTCATAATAATTATCAGGATAGGTGAAAAAAAATATTGCGGGGAAATAAACTGATCCAATAGTTACCATAATTCTCACCTCTGCTTGACACACCAGGAGTTTTTATAGGACCAGTTCATTTTTCCGGTTTAGAATGAGGCTGGAATTAATTTAGAATTAATTTGAAAATTTTTCCATTTATAAAAAATATACCATGATATTAACTGTGGTTATTTCTGGTATTGGAGATCATGTAGAAAACTTGTTTTCTTCTTGAAATTCTTCCGCATTTTCCAAGTTTTATATAATAAGCTTGTGCTACTAAGATAATCAAGTAATTAAGAAAGTTATTTTAGGGGAATAAACTGTTCAACATCATATTTTCTTTGTATTGAGAAAAAGCAGTTGTACTGAATCAAAAGATTAAAGAAAACTGGAGTTCATTTTCACTCAGTAAACTACCTAAATTTAGATACTAGCCAACTGAATCAGGTAGTGCATCACAATAGAGGCTGTTTAAATAGTTGTTTGGGGGGAAGGATATGCATATAATATGTGCATGGGGGGCCAAACACATAACATATGGAAATTCTTTATGAATTGTTTAATCCTTCAAATATTTTCTACCTTTACCTGGCAAATTTAAGAACATTATTTTTAATTCTTTTGAGTAATAATATATTTCATTTGCATGTGAAAATACTTTTCATCTGATTCTGAACTTCATAATTTTTTTTTCTATAGAAAAAACTTACCTTTTTCTTCTCTCTGTGTGTGTACAAAATTTGTTACTCCTTCATAGGCATTAAGTATATTTAGACTTGAACGTGTATATATTCTCCTGTTTTAGTACTTACAGGGATTTTGGAAGATTCTCACATACTAACTTCTTACAAATTGTGGAAACTAGTTCTGTCCTGGATCTGTGCCCCCGACACCCCCACCAATCTGTTTTATTATTTACCATCATTTAAAATGTACTTATCTTGTTAGCACTTACAGTGGCTCTCTCTAACTATAACTTCAGGAACAGATTAAGTTGGCTTTTCAAAACCATCCATCAACAGAGATGTTTCTGTTCATGTTTTCTTTTGTAAATCATTTTATTCTTGTAAGGTGTCTCTGGATGCTGGCATGATAATAGGCTATATAAATGATTTTATCCTATATTTGTGTTGTATATACTTTATTGTAATAGCACTCTCGGGTCAAAAGCAGCCAATATTATTCCGATTAATTCCTGTCTAGACACTCATAAATTGTCCTTTAATTTGCGGAGAGAAAACGAAGTCATATGAAGCATAACCTTTCCTGGCTATAGGAACTGCACCTGGTTTTTCTGGGTGAGAGGAGGCCCACCTCCTCACGTCCTTCAAAGCAGCAGGCTCCTAGCTACAAGGGTGAGGGTTGGGTTTTCTATGCTTGGCCCAGGTAGCCAGCCAAGGCCTGCCAGTTGGCACGCTTTCCTCCAAAGGAAAACACAAAACTAATCCCCCAACACACTTTCAGACAAACACTCGTCTTATTTACTCATATTCATCTCCCCAGAAGGAAAAAGAAAAAAAAGGAGGAGAAAATAGCTTGCTTAATCCCAATACTAACACAATATTGATTCATATTCATGTTCCCTATTTATTGACGTGCATTGCATACAATGGGGGCTCTCATTTAGGTGACTGTGTTAAGGGGGGGGCACAATTGCATTAGAGAAAGAGATGAAGCACACAGTTTATACAGCCCTAATTTTATGTAATATAAACCTTTCAGACTCTGCACACAGGAGTGAAAATGTATGTCCTAATGAAAAGCCAAATGCATACGAAATGGATTTATCTTAAAGCTAATTATGGCTGCAGAATATCAGTCCTGCAAAGTCCACCATCATTTCCTAAACTTGTATAATGAAATTAACTTCCTTCGCTTTGCAACAGCTTTCTGTATATCTCATTAACCAACTGTAAATGCTTTTGTGCTTGAGAGCAGAGCATGGGGTTTTGTTTTGTGACATCTAGTGTTCAATGTTTTGAAATTATGCAGGTGGTATGAAATGCTGTAGGCTAACTATATACAGAGCTGGAGTATATATTGAACACCAGACAGCATATACGTATTACTAGCATATGGCTTCTGCAAGAAGAAAGCAGATATGAAAAACACCGCACTCTTTTTTTTTGCCCCTTGGAAATTTTTATTGCCTAGTGGCAGCTGTATTTAATAAAATATTAGTAGCCACTTGAGGTTTAAAGGTGTAACACAATTCCTTTTCAATATAACAATTCCATAAATTCAAATATGAAAACTTCATAGAAGCACGATATGGCTATAATTAAAAAAAAAAACCTTGGTATGTGCTTTCAAAAAACAAATTTAGAGTTCAAAAGGGAGGGGATATATGTATACCTATGGCTGATTCATGTTGAGGTTTGAGAGAAAACAAAATTCTGTAAGGCAATTATCCTTCAATTAAAACAAAACAAATTTAGGGCACATTGTTATCTGTAGTTAATCTATAATGTGGAGTTCAGGTGATCATTCAGTTGGAAGTGATTCTAGAGACCTCTATAACAGAGACTGATGGTTTAATTTGTTGTTGTTTTTAAATCACTAAACCAGCAACACAGTCGTCTACTCACTGCCTGTAAATAAGTTTCTTCCCTTTCTTACTACTTTCTTTATGCCTTTTAAAGTCTTCTTTCTTTCGAGACTATCAAGTATGAAAGTGCTTAAGAGGCTGTCAAGCTCCACACAAATCTTAAGCTTTATTATTGCCATTTGCAAGTTCATAAATAATACACCCCCTTAACCACCCTGTCCGATCTATTCTGGTATAGTCAAGGTCTCAGAGAGGCAGAGACACAGATTGACTGAGAGGCTTTGGATTGGAAAGACTTTGGGTGGTCCCCTTTATCTATGAAATTATCCAGATAAAATGAAGAGAGAAATAGCCCTTTTCTGGAGGAAGGTTGTACCTTTATAGATATCTGGCAAAGAATCTAGAGGAAACAGAACACGAAAAAGTTCAGAGTTTTAAGAGACATGGGTTCATTCATAGAGTGTGTCTTTGAGTGTGGCCATAGGAGAGGCAGAGGTTGCAGTGCCTTCCGAAGGGCTCGTCTAGCCCAGAGCAGAGTTTTGATTACCTAGCAGTGTTTCTTAAAATTTTTAAATGTTTCAGATTGTACACACTCTTTCTAGTCTATCACAATCCCCTTGTTCACTTGCTAAGTTATGTTGCACTCTTTGTGACCCCATAGACTGTAGCATGCCAGTTTTCCCTGTTCTTCGTTATCTCCCAGACTTTACTGAAACTCATGTCCCTTGGGCCGGTGATGCCATCCAACCCTCTCATCCTCTGTGGCACCCTTCTCCTCCTATCCTCAATCTTTACCAGCATCAGAGTCTTTTCCAATGAGTTGGCTCTTCACATCAGGTGGCCAAAGTATTGGAGCTTCAGCTTCAGCATCAGTCCTTTCAATGAACATTCAGTGTTGATTTCCTTTAAGAATGACCTGTTTGATCTCCTTGCAGTCCAAGGGACTCTCAAGAATCTTCTCCAGCACCACAATCCCTATGATTCTCTATCAGCTTATACCTGAGACATTCCAGGTCAAGACTCCTAACCTAAGACATGGGGAAAATGAAAGACAGGAGTGGGCACGTGTGCAAGAGCAGAAAGTTAAGTGAAAGGATGAAATGATATCAGATCAAGACAATAGCCTCCCGGTACCTGCAAAGGGAGTGTCCTGGGAGGGTTCTAAGTGCTGTTGTTGTTTAGTCCCTTAGTCGTGTACGACACTTTGCGACCCCATGGACTGTAGCCCTCCAGGCTCACCTCTCCATGGGATTTCCCAAGCATGGTTCCACTTTTATTCAAAAGATTATTTGGGTGGGGCAGTAAACAGAATGGTATGGAAGAGAGAGTAGGGAATACAGCTCAAGAATCTTTGGAAAGAGCCCCAGAAAGAAAGAGATGATGCAGGACAGACTAAAGGCTGCATCCCAGGGCACATGGAGAAGGTAAGAATTCTGGACATGTTAGTGAAGTAGGTCAATAGAAGTTGATACTGCCTGAAAGGAAAACACAGAGGTTAAGGGAAAGTTTTATAATTTTAAATGTACAAGTTTATATACAAAACTGAATGAGAAGCAAATAATAGAGATGGAGAATAATTTGAGGAAGACAATAGTGAGTTTTCTGTATAGGTAAGATGTTAGGTGAAGATGATCAGCTCAGAATCAGAGTGTAATTTTGGAAAGGAGTATTGGCTAGAGATATACACTTGACGATGAATTGTAGGAATTTCAGTGAACGTCAAGACTGTATATTATCACTCTGCTTATTAACTTATATGCAGAGAACATCATGAGAAATGCTGGGCTGGAGGAAGCACAAGCTGAAATCAAGATTGCTGGGAGAAATATCAATAACCTCAGATATGCAGATGATACCACACTTATGGCAGAAAGCGAAGAAGAACTAAAGAGTCTCTTGATGAAAGTGAAAGAGGAGAGTGAAAAAGTTGGCTTAGAACTCAATATTCAAAAAGCTAAGATCATGGCATCTGGTCCCATCACTTCACGGCAAATAGATGGAGAAACAGTGGAAACAGTGACAGACTTTATTTTTTGGGGGTCCAAAATGACTGCAGATGGTGACTGCAGCCATGAAATTAAAAGATGCTTGCTCTTTGGAAGAAAAGCTATGACCAACCTAGACAGCATATTAAAAAGCAGAGACATTACTTTGCCAACAAAGGTTGATCTAGTCAAAGCTATGGTTTTTCCAGTAGTCATGTATGGATGTGAGAGTTGAACTATAAGGAAAATTGAGCACTGAAGAATTGATGCTTTAGAACTGTGGTGTTGGAGAAGACTCTTGAGAGTCCCTTGGACTGCAAGGAGATCCAGCCAGTCCATCCTAAAGGAAATCAGTCCTGAATATTTATTGGAAGGACTGATGCTGAAGCTGAAACTCTGATACTTAGGCCACCTGATGTGAAGAACTGACTCATTGGAAAAGACCCAGATGCTGGGAAAGATTGAAGACAAGAGGAGAAGGGGACGACAGAGGATGGTTGGATGGCACCACCAACTTGATGTACACGAGTTTGAGCAAGCTCCAGGAGTTGGTGATAGACAGGGAAGCCTGGCATGCTGCAGTCTATGGGGTTGCAAAGAGTTGGACACGACTGAGTGACTGAACTGAACTGAATCTTACTTGGGAAAATAACACCCATTGAGGAGGGAAAGGGCTTCCCTGATGGCTCAAGCAGTAAAGAATCCACCTGAAAAGCAGGAGATACAGGAGATGGAGGTTCAATCCTTGGGTTGGGAAGATCCCCTGGGGAAGGAAATGGCAACCCCCTCCAGTATTCTTGTCTGGGAAATCCCATGGATGGAGAAGCCTGATGGCCTACAGTTCATGGGGTCACAAAGAGTCAGACACGACTAAACATTCATGTACCTGAGGAGGGAAATGCTTGAGGAGGGAAAAGGGTGAGGGGTGGCTCCCCTGGGAATAACAGTGTTCAAACATTGAATCAGTGAGGAAGTGAAAACAGAGATTGCAAAATATAGTTATTAAAAAGGTAGAGGGTCTTCCCTGGTGGTCCAGTGGTTAAGACTCTGCAGTTGCAATATAGGGGTTGTAGGTTTGATCACTGGCTGTGGAACTAAGATCCAGTGTGCCTCATAGTAAAAGTGAAGTCTCTCAGTCGTGTCCGACTCTTTGAGGCCCCTTGGACTGTAGCCTACCAGGCTCCTCCATCCATGGTATTTTCCAGGCAAGAGTACTGGGGTGGGTTGCCATTTCCTTCTCCAGCAGATCTTCTGAATTTAGGGATCGAATCCTGGTCTCCAGCATTGCAGGCAGATGCTTTACCGTCTGAGCCACCAAGGAAGCCAATGTGCCTCATGGTGTAGCCAAAAACTAAAATAAAACAAATGTTTTTAAAAAGGTAGAGAATCAAGAGACAGGGTCTAAGATAATATTGAGTATGCATTGCTTAATACTGTGTGCCATCCTGTAAGATGCCAGGGAGATGGATTTCCAAAGGAATACTCTAATCTGCAACTTTCTTTCTGTCTTTCTATAAGATTTGTTGTTGTTGTTGTTTATACATTGACTTAGTGTTTAGCCAAGTGAGCAGAGCCCATTTTGAATACATTGAGAACACTCATCGAGAACAGTTCTTTCTAAACAAATGAACCCCCTCCCCCACCCAAACAGCTTTACTGGAACAGCCTGTTTGTTTTTGCGATGCATTTCATTCCTGTTGTGTGTTGACTCGATTACAATGTTCTAAGTGACCCCATTTATTTTCTGCAAAATGCTGTGATAAGGCTGGAGCTCAGGAAACAGGACTTGAGAAGTTCAGGATTTAAATCAAGATGAACTTTAAAATAGAGAACTTGAACCAAATTCCCATCTCTAACCCCAGGAAAGAAGAATCACATGGCCCAATCAGGTTGAACTTTTGTTTTGTTTTGCAGCAAACTTCTCCAAAGGAGGGTCAGGAACAGAAATTACTGTTGCTATGGTAACTTTTAGTTACCATAGCTTTTAGTTTGTGTGTGTGTGTGTGTGTGTGTGTGTGTGTATGTATTTCCTATCTTGCTTCTGCAGTTCCACTGTAAGATAAAGGTTGCTAAAAATTCAGTGTTGTTTTTTTTTTTTTTCTATCAGCTGGAAGGAAAATACATATCAAATTTTACTTTGAGGTCAGTGCTTTTTTTTTCATATATATTAAGACATGATGGAATTATTTAATTACCTTTGCTAGCAAGTTTACAGACAAGCATACCCCTCTCTTATTGCATATCTACAAATAGGATTATTTACATCCAATCTAAGGAGTGCTGACTGGTGTCATTGGAAGCTGACGCTGTATCAGCATTTAAATTCCCACTTTTCTGGGCAAAAACCCAACTGAATGATCCAATTAAACTCTTTATGTTATATATTATCCAGAAGTTCACAATATAAAGTGATTCTCCCAGTCTAAACTCCTGCCTTTATGATTGCAATTTGGTAGCAAGACAATTTCCAAGGACTATTTTACTTGAACTGCAATGAAAACGTTAGGCCATAACATACTTTTTGATGCAGGTTTTATGAACGACACTCCAAAACCAACCATTATTTCAAGCACATGCAATAAATAACCTTCATTGTTCATCAGAGTGCAAATATGCATGTGTGTTTGCAAATATGGTGGTTTCCTGAGCAAAGAAGCCGGCAATCAACAGCTCCTTCTGCCATTTAAGGAGGTAACAAGTGGATGTCAGCCTCTTTAATTGGGAAAGACCATCTCCAGAGAGACAAACAGCCCATCCTTCAGCACAGACTTTGTTTATTGCTTGTACCCAGTACCTAGGAGCGTGTCGTATTGTAGACACTCAACTAATATGTACTGAATAAACCAGGCTTAACCTAGATCCCCTAGTGACCTTGGAGGTGTAATTTCTCCAATGATTTTAAAGGAATTTATTTTCTGTTTCTTTCAAAATTATCAACCCCACCAAACTCTTTTAACAGACTTACCAATTAGATTTAGCATATTGTAATTCTGAGACTGAAATGCTAAAGAATTTCTTTCTTTGAAGATGCTGTTGCCAGCTGCCTAATATCCCTTTTCTTTTTAAGAGAGGGAAAGTCAAAAATATTTATACTAAGATTCCAAAAGTACATAAACGCAAAAATAATATATCAGCCACATTGGATGGATAAATCCAACATGTCTGGTAAAGCCATTTGGTGTCATTTGCTTTCAGCATTTGGGAGAGACACATTTCTGTTCGAACTCCTTCTGTTTGAGACCCCATCACATGGGTTTCTTTGTTAATTTAACATTTCTTACTCCTGCCTTTGGGCTGATGAAACATCTCAGCCTCCTGTGTGTAACCCTGCAACCTCACCATTCCGGCTTCTTTATTAGAATTATGCTGGATGGTTGGTTTGTCCATGCATTTATCCAGAAAAATTTAAGTGTCGATCACATGTCTTCTGCTGTGCTATGTGCTACACACTTGGACACACAGATGAATAAATGTTACTAAATATTTACCCCCAACCCCCCCCCCAAAAAAATCAGGCATTTAAGCCCTAACCCCTAGTGCAATGATATTTGGAGGTGGGGCCTTTGGGAGGGAATTGGGTATAGACAAGGCCATGAGTGAGGCCCTCATGTTGGGATTAGTGCCCTTATAAGAAGAGAAACCACAGTGCTTTTCTCCACTATGTAAGGACACAAAGAGAAGCTGGTGGTATTCAAGTCAAAAAGAAGGCCCTCACCAGGAAGCCCACCATGCTAGCACTCTAATCTAGGGCTCTTAGGTCCAGAACTGTGAAAAAACACAATTTTGTTATTTGAGCCACCTTATCCATGACATTTAGTTCTAGCTTCTGAGCAGACTAAGACAAACTCTAAAGTCTCTACATCTCGATGCCAAGAGTTGATATATAACATCAGCCAAATCCAATGTAGTCATGTCATAACTCCAGAGAAGAAAGAAGTTAACTGCCTAGAGCAGTCACAGATGAGGGAACATTTATGATTAGTTTTGAAGGCATGTACTAAAAATAGAAAATTGGTAGAGTGAATTCTTTGTAGAAGATGCAGAATGTGCAAAGGTCTGGAATCATGCAAAGGTGTGGCATATTCAGGGAACAGCCATATGTTTAGTGTAGGTAAGATATAGACTTGGTCAGAGCAGAAATGAAAATGAAAAGATAGGCTAGTCAGATTGAGAAAAGTCAAAGATTCTTTGCTAAGGAATTTAGGCTTCATCTCATCCCATTAAAAAGGTGGTGGGGGAAAATGAACGTGTGGCTGCCACAGGGAAGGGATAGTTAGAGAGTTTGGAAAGGTCGTGTACACATTGCTATACTCAAAATGGATGAACAACAAGGATATTGTAAAGCACATGGAACTCTTGTTATGTGGCAGCCTGGATAGGAGAGGGATTTGGGTGGAGAATGGATACATGCATATGTATAGCTGAGTCCTTTCACTGTTCACCTGAAACTAACCACAGCATTGTTAATCGGTTATAAACTCTAAAATGCTTCAGTCATGTCCAGCTCTTTGCAGCCCTATGGACTATAGCCCACTAGGGAACTCTGTCCATCGGATTCTCCAGGCAAGAATACTGGAATGGACTGCCATTGCCATGCCCTTCTATCCAATACAAAATAAAAGTTTAAAATCTGAAGAAAAAAAAAAAGGTGGTGGTGGGGTCACTGGATTTGCAGGCAAGGAAGTGATAAGGGTAATTTTCTTTTTATCCTGATAAGAACACTCAGCATGAAAACTAACCCTAAGAAATTTTAGCTATATGTATGGTATTGTTCACTAAATGCTCAAAGGTATACAGCAGACCCTTAGAATGTAACCATCTTCTATAACTGAAGATTTTGTACCCATTGAATACCAACCTCCCATGTCTCCTTCCCTCAGCCACTGGTTCCCATCATTCCAATTCTGCTTTTGTGAGTTTGACTATTTTAGATACTTCATATAAGTGGAATCATGAACTATTTGTCCTTCCGCAACTGGCTTATTTCACTTAGCATAAAATCCTTAGGGTTCACCCATGTTGTCACAAATACCAGAACGTTTTTCTTTTTAAAGCTTGAATAATACTTTACTGTTATGTATACAGTACATTTTCTTTATTTATCTGTTGATGGACATTTAGGCTATTTCCATAAAGCTATGGCTAACAATGCTAAAATGAACATGGGAATGAAAGTATCTCTTCAAGAGCTTGATTTCAATTCTTTTGGATAAAGAGTCAGAAGCAGGACACTGGGTCATAGGGTCACTTTTTTTAAGGATGAGCTGCAGCAGTTAAAAGGCTAAGACAGATAGTGCAGATGCTAGTTAAAGGCTGTTATGGTCTGTGGGAGAGAATGAGAGCCTGAGCTGCACTGAGCGGATGGAAAGGAGCCAACAGACTTGTGTTGACCTCCACACGACTAGCCTTTCATGCAGGAAAAGGCATCAGTTGTCTACTTTCCCCAGTTGCCAGAAGGTTCTCTGTTCCCAAACTTCTCCCTTTGCCAAAGTACCTGATAATCCCACTGCATCTCACTCAAATCAGTTCAAGAAGGAAAGGTCCCTTGAAACAAAATAAAACAAAACAAAAACAGGTTTCTGGGAGGCATGGCACATTATCAATAATATCGCCTTACATTGGCCCGGGGAAATATTTCCCAAAGTGTGTTCTGTGGGACACTATGGTCTGTCAGACATTAATATTTATTCCATTAAACAGAGAAAAAGGGTTCGTGATGAAATTTCTTGGAGATTCTCTGGGTCAAACAGATTTATTTGCTGCCATGTTTTTAAGCCTCTAGCTCTTAATGTGCACTATAAATATCTAAAAGAGGGATATAGTCTGTGTTTTTTCTCAAGGGCATTGGGCCACTTTTTCATAGAGTTTCTCCCATGAATATAGTTTTAAGTGACAATTTTGAAAACCTTCCATATACAGAGGGCTTATAGGTAACAAAGACTGTCCCTCAAGAGCTTCATAATTGGGGCAAGGCAAACTTTACTGCAGATATTTTAGCAGAAAGAAGCAGATGCTCAGAGTTGCCAGTGCCTTATTCTTACTCACAGAGCAAGTAAGAGGAAGAATTTGGGACTCAAAATCCAAATTTTCTGACTTCAGGTCTTAGGGAGCTTCCTACTGGGCCACAAATACCATTGCTGCCATAGCTAAAAGCAGTGGATGGAAAGAGACGACAGATACAGTAAGTGAATGGAGCTCGCCAGAATGCTTAAGGACTTGGAGGATAAAAGTATGAACATATTCAGGCATCCATGTCATCTATGTAAAATCTTGGAAAACTGTCAGCACTGGTATCCAATATGTGATATTCAACTGGAGAGTGCAAATGTACTCTGTACAAACTGTACCTATTCCTTGACATTATCACCTGAATCACTGCAATCTTAGGTGGAACTGGTGCTTCAAGGGTCCTTGTTTCTTTGCATAATCATTTATTTGTTCAGTGAACACTTATGAAAATATATTGATTCAATCATAGTATCCTTTCAGCCTAGATATGGTTCTGACTCCCCAAAGCTGATACAGCTATGTCACAAGACTCCCTTAAGCTGAGTACTCTCTCTGGCTATATAATGTTCATAATATGAAGGTCTGATGCTTTCGAACTGTGGTGCTGGAGAAGACTCTTGAGAGTCCCATGGACAAAGAGGAGTTCAAAACAATCAATCCTAAAGGAAATCAACCATGAATATTCATTGGAAGGACTGATGCTAAAACTGAAGCTCCAATTCTTTGGCCACCTAATCCAAAGAACCTATTCATTGGTAAAGACTCTGATACTGGGAAAGATTGAAGGCAAAAGGAGAAGGCGGTGGAAGAGGATAAGATGGTTAGATAACATCACCGACTCAACAGAGATGAATTTGAGCAAACTTTGGAGATAGTGAAGGACGGAGGAGTCTGGAATGCTGCAGTCCATGGGGTAGCAAAGGGTTGGACAAAATTTAGCAACTGAACAACAACAAAATATATGAAGGGTCACCTCATTTTAAGATTAATCAATTCCAATTGGATGAGGAAGGCTTTGCCATAATTATGCAGACTTGGAAAGGAAGTTGGGTATAACACAGACCCTGCCTACAGACTCTCACCGGAATACCATTGCTCAAGTAGTCATTCAACATTATACAGCAGTAAACTCAGTGCAAAATGTATGCTAAAAACTAGGAATAGTCATGGGCAACGGAGATATGACCTCTGCCTTCACAAGAAATTGGACTTCACCAGGGAAGGCACCTGTAGAATACATCATCTTAAGTGATTGAGTAATTCAAAGTGAAAACAGGTACAAATACTAGGAATGATGAAAAGCTCTAAAAAGGAGCCTAACAATTTTTCTAATAAGGTGGTCAGTAAAGACTATGTGGAATTTCTTTAGCTCATCTCATCTGAAGATATCTGCAAAATGAGGTGATGGGACTCCAGCAATATTTTCCAAAGAATCCTTTACAGAAGTTGGCCCCATGTATTTGGGAGTCACCTTGATTATACAAAGTTCAGGGGCTTCTTGACAGAAGAATCTGTTGGTCTTTAGCGTACGAGTGTTCTTTTGAATCTCAAAGGGAAGCTCTAGAGAGGGGCAGCTCCCAAACTTGATGGGGAACATGTTTGTGTAGAATACTTATTGCAATGGTGTTCCAAGGAAGACCATTTTAAATCATAACAATAGATGTCCAAGATCTCTCCCAGTTTTAAAATTCAATTACTATATCTTCAAGCATGTCTTTCACTTTATAATTCCCAGCTATTTTCAACTAAGATTTTCCTCGGGCTGTAGACCAGTGAGCAGGTCAGTGTAACTCTATATTGTGCGCATGCTAAGTTGCTTCAGTCGTGTCTGACTCTGTGCGACCCTATGGACTGCAGCCTGCCAGGCTCCTCTGTCCATGGGATTCTCTAGGCAAGAATACTGGAGTGGGTTGCCATGTCCTCCTCCAGGGGATTTTCCCCACCCAGGGATTGAACCCATGCCTGTTATGTCCCCTGCATTGGCAGGCAGATTCTTTGTCACTAGTACCACTAACTTTATATTACCTGCTCCCTGATCCAGAAGTCTGGAAGGAGTATGTTCAAAGTCAGAACTCCGGGAAATCCTATGATTTCTTCTTGGTAAAATGGCACCTGGGGAGCAGAAACCACATCTATCTTTCTTATAAACCTACTCTCAGCTACACAAAGTGGATTTAAGGTCTTTCTCGCTGGTTGTTGTTTAGTTACTAAGTCGTGTCCAATTCTTTTGCAACCCCGTGGACTGAAACCTATCAGGCTCCTCTGTCCATGGGGTTTCCCAGGCAAGAATACTGGAGTGGGTTGCCATTTCCTTCTCCAGGGGATCTTCCTGATCCAGGGATGAACTTGCATCTTCTGCACTGGCAGGCAGATCCTTTACCACTGAGCCGCTTGGGAAGCCCTTCTTGGTACTGCTTCCCACAGCACCGGGGGGAGCCATGTATCATAATTAAGTGCAGGCTGTGAACCTCACCTGCTCTCCTGTAGTCACAGAATGACATCTAGAGCCTCTTGTAATAGCATTGGTTCTTTTTTAAATCTATAACCTTTATTTAGTAATTTTTGGCTGTACTGTGTCTTCGTTGCTGCCCACAGGGTTTTTATCTAGTTGCTGCAAGTGGGGGCTACTCTCTAGTTGCAGAGCTGGGGCTTCTCATTGCGTGGCTTCTCTTGTTGTGGAGCACAGGCTCTAGGGCAGGCGAGCTTCAGTGCTTGCATCCCATGGGCTCAGTAGTTGGGGCTCCTAGAGCACAGGCTCAGTATTTTTGGTGCACAGGCTTAGTTGCTCTGCAGCATGTGGGATCCTAGTGGATCAGGGAGTGAACCCGTGTCTCCTGTATCCACAGGCAACTTCTTTACCACTGAGCCACCAGGGAAGCCCATCGGCATCAATTCTGAAAGGGATTCCTGGGTGGACCCAACCTGCTGGCCGCCCTGTTGACTCCTACAAAGTATGTTAGTGGATTCTGTGAGAGCTTTTCTGCTTATTATGATGTTGTGCTACTCTCCCAGGAAGGGGAATCCTGACTCTCAGTCTTTCTTCAGTCTGTTTTTATATCTGCGTCACATACAGCAGCCCACTCAAAGCTTCTGTCATGTCAGTCTCTGCCTGCCTGGATGATACAGGCTTTTCCCTAGGTGGCAAATCTTTCATAAGTTTACTGATAACCCCATGGGGGTGGGCAGCTGGAGTGGGAAAAATTACGTGCTCGTCATCCAGGGGTCATTTTAATAGAAATATTCCCATTGATTAGAGTTCCATCCTTTGGGACCAAAGTCTTTATCTTTGTTCCAAACTGAACATGTCTATTATTCACTCTACATGGTGATTCTGTCAGTAATGGACAACAGTTTTCAGGAATATCCACCCTGACCCAGAGATTCTCTTCTCTGAGTAATACAGACTTCTGCTTTTCCTATGGATGGACTGGTGTTTTTTCACCGTGACTGTCATGTCTTAGTGTTTCTACATGTTTCTTAGGATGTAGCATGATAGATAAACACAACACTCTGGTTGTTACCTGATCTCGAATAAGATGATCCCTTCCTAAATACAGTATCTCTATTTCTATAACCAAAGCAACACTGTATTGGCTTACTGGGTATCACATCATACAGTTGACACCCATGGCTCTATTTCACAATTGAAGCCACCAATCTTTTCCAGAGAGGCTTTGATTAAGCCACAGTTTTCACATCCAGTAATTCCAGGCCTTTTGTTTTCTTTGGATAAAAGTACAAGACTTTACATTTGTTCCAATGACATGACTGTATATTTTGGCTCATCATTCACATCAATTCACATTCTTTCATTCACTGTGTTCAAGATCTTTGCTGGGTTTGTGTAAGAAAACTTGATGAGCATGCCCTCTATATCATCTTTCTGATCCCAGATAAAAATGTGGAACAAGATAAGGCTGAGTGCAGGGTGGTCATGACATGCTCCTAGAAACACTGTCCCTCAGTGACATTCATTCACTTAATTACCCATCTCTGGGAACTTGTTCAGCCAAGTCCAAGACTCTTTTATGAGCTCAAATCTTACTGTTTGGACTACTAGTATATCAGGAAAGGCTCTGTATACTCAGACGGACTTTTCAGAAGAGTTCTTAATTTTCTCTGCATGTCTATGTGGGTTTCTGTATATGTGTGTATTTCTCTATGTGTATGTATTTCTGTGTATGTGTATGTACAAAAAGATTTAGGAGCTCCTGAATAGCATAAGAAGAAAAAGTACTTCTTTTTAATAAGAAGCCTTATGAAACAGCTTGTGTTACAGGAGTGAAGTCCCAGAAAGTCATCTTTGTGATCAGTGTCTGCATCGTCTCTGGCATTTGTCACAAACTGATTCAACCCAAAAGTTATCTGAAAAAATTAAGCTCTCAAAGAAATCTTGGCAGTACTCTGCCTTTTCCTGGATTTCAGGGAACAATTTTGATTTGTGATCTCTTAAGTCTGTAACAATTTGCTATTTTTAATTTATTGCTTCATTTGTGACTGCTGCTAAGGCAAGGTAAATTTATTCTGATTTGCACAACCTAAGTCCTTCCTCTGACAGTGACTAATTATTACCTGAGTTAAAATAATGAAAGTGTCGGAAAGTGTCCGAATGCAATTTGTTAGGAAAACATGTGGCATGCTGTGTTACCCCAAACCAGAAAAGCCTAAGTGATCAGAAACCATGGAGAATTAAGAGATGTTTTTTTCTTCCCTCAAAGGTTATAAATCAATGTAGAAAATTTTAAGAACTTTCATGCCAAAGAACTGAATTTGGTGACATAAAGAGTCCTTGTCAGTTCTTAAATGTCTCATATCTTAATGAAAATAATACTTTTAGAGAACCCACCAAAAATGATACAATAACAACTTACAAAGAGTAAAGAGAACCAATATTTGGCAAATGCCTACTATGTTCTTGATTTCACCATCCTGCCTATACCAGGTGCTTCATCTAATTTTCATAACAATTATTTATGGACTCATTTTAAATGTTCTTATTTTATTCCTCAGCATACAGAGACTTGAAGTGTGTGTAACTGTCTCAAGGACAAACTGATAAGTATGAGAGCTGTATTTTCAACACCAATTTCTGATGTGAGAGCTGCCATACCAAGGTTCCGCTGAAAGTTGATTCTATTTAACATGCAAAACAATTTAAAATATAAAATTACCCAATGAAGCTGCTATTCAAGAAGCTAGATGTATGGAAACACATATTTATATAATAGAACTAATTATTAAAACATAGAGTGATAAACTCAGACCTGAAGTGAGTAACAGAATTTGACAGAGAAACTGGAGAGCCAAAGAATTCCTCGTTTGTATCTTTTACAAAACCAATGTCTGGCCCAAAGTTGGATTCTTTCTGACTTCCAGCTGCTCTGTAACTTACTCAGTCTCCAAATATTTTTTTTTTTTAATTTCATCACTCTCTTTAAGAATTTTTAACCCAAATATGTTAATCGTGTCAGGATTACTCCAGGTAAAATATGTATAATCATAATAGTACTGATGATGAAACTAAGTTTCCAAAAGGGGTGTCATTTTAAATTAATGGTATAATTTATATGTGCACAGTATATTTGTAAAAAGTACTAACCAAATTGTGGCAATTTTAAACTATAATATAACAAAAATGTGGAAGCTCTGCTTCTTCATGACAAAAACTCTGTTATAAAAGATGAATACTTCAATAAATCTCAGTTAAGATACTTTGGCTTACATTAAAGATACCAGTATTGTTACTTTAAGGCACTGTTTCAAATGTATTCCATATTTTGTATTGAATAATATCAACCAAATACTTTAAAAATATTGTAGGAAATGTTCATACAGAGGAAGAATTTCTTGATTTGATCATGTTTTTAATTGTTAATCATTAAAAGAAAAATATTTCCAGAGTTTTCACCTGTGAAGTGCTAATATATGTTGTCGATGTGGCTAGGAGGGAGCCTCATCAGTATAATATATTGAGGGTATCTGACTAACATCACCTTCAACATTTCTTAAAGGGACCCTAACCTTTAAGAAGGTGGTTGTAACTTAGCAACATGGTCAATCAAAAATCTCTTCTATGGCAAAATTAACCTTCAACCCAATATTCACTAATGCAGCGAATGTGGCACGTAATGGAATAGTATCCATCCCTGAAAAAGGAATGCATGTTGACACATATTAATATTACCACATGGATGAACTTTAATGACATTATATTAAGTGAAATAAACCAAATACAAAAAGAAAAATCTATGATTACACACACTTGAGGTATCTTGAGAAGTCAAATTCATTGAGACAGAAAGTAGAGTGGTGATTTCCAGGGGCTGGAAGGAGGAGGAACGGAAAGTAATTATTTAATGAATAGAGCTTCAGTTAGAGAAAGTGAAGCATTTATGGAGCTGGATAGTGGCAATGGTTGAAAAACAATGTGAATGGACATAATGCCACTGAACTTTACATTTAAAAAGGCTTAAAAGAATAAATTTTATGTTATGTTTGCTTTATCACAATGAAATATAACTGATTTTCAGTTTAAGAAATGTATGGTCTTGTAAATTGCTTCCTTGTAAATTGGTTCCTAAAATATATTTTCTGATAGGAAAGAAGTTAGGATAGGGTCAAAGCAAAGAAAAATTTTAAAGCTAGGTAAAGTATTTTTTAAACACTATATTGTTGAAGAGATAATATGTGCATCTAACAAAGACGTAAATTTTCAACAGTGTATATAGTAAAACTTAAGTCTTTCTTCCTAGTTCCCCTGTCATTGAAATCAGCCATTATTATCACTTGTGATACATTTTTCCAAGAGATTCTCACATAAATATATAAGTATTTATGCAAGTTTTTTTTTTAAAAAAACCTTCTTGCTTTCTTCACATAAGACATCTTGAAAATTCCTTTTTTTAATTAATTTATTTATTTTAATTGGAGGCTAATTACTTTACAATATTGTAGTGGTTTTTGCCATACATTGACATGAATCAGCCATGGGTGTACATATGCCCCCCATCCTGAACCCTCCTCCCACCTCCCTCCCCATCCCATCCCTCAGGGTCATCCCAGTGCACTGGCCCTGAGTGCTCTGTCTCATGCATCTAGCCTGGACTGGCAATCTGTTTCACATATGATAATATACATATTTCAATGCTATTCTCTCAAATCATCCCACCCTCACCTTCTTCCACACGGTCCAAAAGTCTGTTCTTTATATCTGTGTCTCTTTTGCTGTCTCGCATATAGGGCCACCGTTACCATCTTTCTATATTCCATATATATGCATTAATATACTGTATTGCTGCTTTTCTTTCTGACTTACTTCACTCTGTATAATAGGCTCCAGTTTCATCTACCTCATTAGAAATGATTCAAATGTGTTCTATTTAATAGCTGAGTAATATTCCATTGTGTATATGTACCACAGCTTTCTTATCCATCCGTCTGTTGGTGAACATCTAGGTTGCTTCCATGTCCCAGCTATTGTGAATAGTGCTGCGATGAACATTTGGGTACACGTGTCTCTTTCAGTTCTGGTTTCCTTGGTGTGTATGCCCAGTAGTAGGATTGCTTGGTATTATGGCAGTTCTATTTCAAGTTTTTAAAGAAATCTCCACACTGTTCTCCATAGTGGCTCTACTAGTTTGCATTCCCACCAACAGTATAAGAGGGTTCCCTTTTCTCCACACCCTCTCCATCATTTATTGCTTGTAGACTTTCAGATAGCAGCCATTCTGACCAGCGTAAAATGGTACTTCATTGTGGTTTTGATTTGCGTTTCTCCGATAGTGATGTTGAGCATCTTTTCATGTGTTTGTTAGCCATCTGTATGTCTTATTTGGAGAAATGTCTGTTTAGTTCTTTGGCCCACTTTTTGATTGGGTCATTTATTTTTTTGGTATTGAGCTGCATGAGCTGCTTGTATATTTTGGAGATTAATTCTTTGTCAGTTGCTTCATTTGCTATTATTTTCTTCCATTCTGAAAGCTGTCTTTTCACCTTGCTTATAGTTTCCTTTGTTGTGCAAAAGCTTTTAAGTTTAATTAGGTCCCATTTGTCTACTTCTGCTTTTATTTCCATTAATCTGGGAGGTGGGTCATAGAAGATCCTGCTGTCATTTATGTCAGAGAGTGTTTTGCCTATGTTTTCCTCTAGGAGTCTTATAGTTTCTGGTCTTACATTTAGATCTTTAATCCATTTTGAGTTTATTTTTGTGTATGGTGTTAGAAAGTGTTCTAGTTTCTTTCTTTTACAAGTGGTTGACCAGTTTTCCTAGCAGCACATGTTAAAGAGATTGTCTTTTCTCCATTGTATATGCTTGCCTCCTTTGTCAAAGATAAGGTATCCATAGGTGCATGGATTTATCTCTGGGCTTTCTATTTTGATCCATTGATCTATATTTCTGTCTTTGTGCCAATCCATACTGTCTTGATGACTGTAGCTTTGTAGTATAAACTGAAGTCAGGCAGGTTGATTCCTTCAGTTCCATTCTTCTTTCTCAAGATTGCTTTGACTATTTGAGGTTTTTTGTGTTTCCATACAAATTGTGAAATTATTTGTTCTAGTTCTATGAAAAATACCGTTGGTAGCTTGATAGGGATTGCATTGAATATATAGATTGCTTTGGGTAGCATACTCATTTTCAGTATATTGATTCTTCTGATCCATGAACATGGTATATTTCTCCATCTATATGTGTCATATTTGATTTCTTTCATCAGTGTTTTGTAGTTTTCTACATATAGGTCTTTTGTTTCTTTAAGTAGATTTATTCCTAAGTATTTTATGCTTTTCATTGCAATGGTGAATGGAATTGTTTCCTTAATTTTTCTGTTTTCTCATTGTTAGTGTATAGGAATGCAAGGGATTTCTGTGTGTTAATTTTATATCCTGCAACTTTTCTGTATTCATTGATTAGCTCAGGTAGTTTTCTGGTGGTGTCTTTAGGGTTTTCTATGTAGAGGATCATGTCATCTGCAAACAGTGAGAATTTTTTTACTTCTTCTTTTCCAATCTGGATTCCTTTTGTTTCTTTTTCTTCTCTGATTGCTGTGGCTTAAACTTCCAAAACTGTGTTGAACAATAGTGGTGAGAGTGGGCACCCTTGTCTTGTTCCTGACTTTAGGGGAAATGCTTTCAATTTTTCACCAGTGAGGATAATGTTTGCTTTGGGTTTGTCATAGATAACTTTTTTATGTTGAGGTATATTCTTTCTATGCCTGCTTCCTGGAAGGTTTTTATCATAAATGGATGTTGAATTTTGTCAAAGGCTTTATCTGTATCTATTGAGATAATCATATGGTTTTTATCTTTCACTTTGTTAATGTAGTGTATCACATTGATTGATTTGCAGATATTGAAGAATCCTTGCATCTCTGGGATAAAGCCCACTCGGTCATGATGTATGATCTTTTTAATATGTTGTTGGATTCTGTTTGCTAGAATTTTGTTGAGAATTTTTGCATCTAAGTTCATCAGTGATATTGGCCTGTAGTTTTCTTTTTTTGTGGCATCATTGTCTGGTTTTGGTATTAGGGTGATGGTGGCCTCATAGAATGAGTTTGGCAGTTTACCTTCCTCTGCAAATTTTTGGAAGAGTTTGAGTAGGATAGGTGTTAGCTCTTCTCTAAACTTTTGATAGGAAAATTCTTGAAAATTTTCAAGAAAAATCTTGAAAATTCTCCCTTTGAAATACTGCTTTATTCTTTTAAATTGCTGCAATAGTAGTTCATTGAATGAGTGTATCCCAATTGATTTAACATTCTCCCAGAGATGAATATTAAGATATTTTTCTAATATTTAGAATCATAAATGATTCTTCAGTGACTACTATTTTATGAATACTATTTCCTAGTGCTAGTGCGGGATGTTCTTCAGCTTTCTAAGCCTCAGTTCCCATGTTTGTAAAATAAACATACCATGACAAACCTAGGCAGCATATTAAAGAGCAGAGTCATCACTTTTCTGACAAACGTCCATATAGTCAAAGCTATGTGTGGAGAGAGAGTAAATTAGCCAAGGTGGCATGTTCAGGCTCTCTCATCCCACATTTTGTAAATAAGGACTATGTAACAGCTGAGATCATTTACAGCCCTGCATATGCACATCATGAGATAGTCACTTGGTCAGGAGCTACTTTGTGCTTGTAGGGATATATGTGTTCCACCTAAGAAAGTTGTGACATTTTACTGCTCCATCAAGGCTGTGTCAATTGGGTCAGCCATGAAAGGAGAGAATACAGTGTGTCTAATGCTATGGCTGCTATTTCAGCTAGGAGAGAAAACTTATGGCTGCTGAGTCAGCCAGGAGAGAGGTTGTGTGCGGTTATGTTGTGTTATATCTGCTGCTACAGCTGCTGTGTCAGAAGGGAATAAACGTGTCTGCAGTTCCTGTGGCTCCTTGAGTCTTCTTCTAGCCTCTTAGCTCACATCTCGCCTACTCTGGGTTCAGTGGACAGTGTGGACAGTGTGAACAGCAAGACAACTGGTGCTGTGGATAGGATGAAGAGCAATAAACCATTGTATTCCAATGGTCATGTACATGTGTGAGAGCTGGACCATAAAGAAGTCTGAGCACTGAAGAATTGATGCTTTCAAACTGTGGTGCTGGAGAGGACTCTTGAGAGTCCCTTGGACTTCAAAGAGATCAAAACAGTCAATCCTAAAGGAAATCAGTCCTGAATATTCCTTGGAACGACTGATGCTGAAGCTGAAGCTCCTGTACTTTGGCCACTTGATGTGAAGAACTGACTCCTTGGAAAAGACCCTGATGCTGGGAAAGATTGAAGGCAATAGGAGAAGGGGACGACAGAGGATGAGATGGTTGGATGGCATCATCAACTCAATGGACCTGAGTTTGAGCAAGCTTTAGGAGAAGGTGAACGACAGGGAAGCCTGGAATGCTACAGTCCATGGGATTGTAAACAGTCAGTGACTGAACAACAGCAACAACAAAATGACTTATTTTGTGGACAGATGAAACAAGTACGTAAAGTACTGAGCACAGTGTTATGTTTGTGGTGTATATTCAGCAAATGCAACTTCCAGTTTCTTTCCTCTCCTGTAGTTCACATGTTTTTTCTAGGATAAAATAATCCTAATTGGAAGTTAACACAAGATGAGGATCTAAGATTTTTGATGGCATAGGGAGGTTAAGAACATATAGTAATAGAACCGAACTGCATGGATCCTATCAAGCCTTACTGCTTATCAAACATGTAAGTATAACCTCAAGCTTTCATTTCTAGTACCCACCCTGCCTCCAGCCCAGTTCCATAGAAATAACTAAGGTACCTGTTCATACAGTTGCATGAAAGCATGCAACTTCATGCTTGGAGGAAAGCATGTATTTGCAGTGTTTTTTTTTTTTTTTTAATATACTATAAGCTTTCCGAAAATGATAGTTGATGAAAGAATTTACTGGTCTTTGAAAGAAACTGCTCTTATTCATTTACTCTAAGTAAGCAGGGTTGTTACTCTGCATTTAACTACCCGAAAAATGGCCAAGAGCTCTGTAAACGAGTGCCTATTTAATTATTGTCTAAAACTATGTCTAAAGAGAGTGCAAATCATAGGTTCATAGACTTGTGGAATGTCAGCATAAGAAGAAAAATATTATCACATCTTTCCTTTTCTAGTGGTAAATAGAAACTAACTGGACAGTTCTATTTACTGTGTCTGAGCACTCTGTGTAAAGTCTGCTTTAACACTAAATATCTATTGGATATTTCCTCTGAGAACAGTCTTATTATTAGATTATATCATACAAGATGAGTCAATAAGGGAGTTATTTTCCAACCCAGCTTGCCAATGGAAATACCTCTTTTAAAATTATTCCAAGACCTTCTTTGTAGGAGGTTAGGAAAAATATGCCCATGAATCATAAAAATGGCAAGCCCTGGGGCTGAGTGGGCCTGATACAAGAGATGCAAAGAACCAAGAAAAAGGTGCACTACAGGTATGCAGAAATAGGGGATAAACAAAAGAAGTAGACATTGGATGAGATGGATAAGGCAGAATAGCATACTCAGAATGCAAAAACAAAAAACACAAAATGAACTTGGAAAGTACTTGACCTGGAGAGAATAAGAGGATAGTTTTTACCACAAATGTTAGGAGGAAAAAAACAAAACAAAACATGATTTCATTGCATAATTGAGATTTAATTAGGCCAAATTAGGCTGTACTTTTACTAATATTGCTTTTATTTTTCAATTTAATCCATTTTCAGTCACAAAAGGTTTTTTTTTTTCATTTTTCTTAATATCCTATCATCATCAGTAACAGCTCACCTGTTTTAAAAATATCTTGACCCGAATAAGAAAAGCCTCTTTTGAATTAATTACTCCTCTCGGGGAAAGTGAAGGTACTTTTCCTAATTCAAATTTAAACTAGCAGAGTAAAAGAAAAAGCCACACACACACAAACCCCAAATTCACTGTTTCCCTTGCTGGTCAAACAATCTGACAGGAGAGGGAAAGGGGTTGTATTTAAATGCTCATTTTGCCTATAAAGAATTTTCATATCTCACAAAACCAAGTTCTTCTATAAGATTGACATTTCAGAAGAGGAAGGAAGGCAGACAGGTGAACTCAGATCAAAATGGATTTTGCCAACCTTCGGTTTTAAAGGTCAAGGTTGTTGCAGACTCATGTTGTGTTTTCAGTCTAAAGCTCTCACCTTCATTGCCAGCATTCGGGAAATGCGCATGAACAAAAGGAAGAGAATTCTTCCCTTGCTCTGGTTGGGACTTCAAATACCTGCAGAAGACAGCTGTGTTAGAAGAGCAGAAGAACTTCCTGCCACTGTACGATTCTTCTAGAAGAGGAGGGAGGATGTTTAGTTTGTTTATTTATGAATTCCGGACAATTCTGGAAGAATGACACATTAGATAAACTTACCTTGTAGTCTCCACTGTCCCAGGCTGCAGTGGTCCATTGTGGTCAATGTGTGTGACCTTTTCACCTGTCAGACCGTTTACTCTAGAGTTGGTTCTTGGAGAACTATAATGGTCCGTCAAAAAGTGCACACATTGTCTTGTGAACCAAGACACCCAACTTAAACGAATGTGCTTTTAACTGCCCTGGCTTTCTGTTCACAAGGAATTCTGGCGACACAACAAGAATTCCACACAGCTCCTGCCCACAGCTCATGAGGGAACAGCAGTGAAAAGAGAAAGTTAGGAATTTGTATCTTTCAAGGATGTGAAACATTTGTATAAAAAGTTCCTAACAGTGCCACCTTCGTAAGAAGAGTCATTCACTTGAGGGTGGTTTTAAAGTTTGGCCTAATTGTTCTAGATATGCTGTCTTTATACTAGCATAAAATGTGAGCTTAACTCTCACGATGTTTTAAATATTATTGGAAAATATCATATATTGTTGTGATATATATTTCGTGATACTTTGTGACCTAGTACAATTGTTTGTAATGCAGGAGAGGAAGAAATTTTTCTTAGCGTCCCTGGCTAGGTCTGAAAATTAAACCTATGAAGACAAATTAACAGGTGAAGAAGATACAAATTTATTTAATATGAGTTTTATAGGACACAAGAGCCTTCTAAAGGAGATAAAGGCTTGAAGAAAAGGTTAAACTTGAATATTTGTAGGCTAGGTTTCATGGAGAGTGGACTGATGTGGAAAATTCCAGCAGGTTGGAGTATAACTGCAAGAAGCTGGCAGAAACTTAGCAAGATCTCGCCATTTGTCCCTCTAACAAGGATGTTCCTTTCCTCCATATAAGGAGGGGGCCTCTAACTTAATATACCTGAGGGTTTTATTACCCGTTGCAGGGGCGAAGAGCCAGAGAAACTTCAAAGTGACTTGGTACTTCTGCTGTTTTCTCAAACTACCTCAGCTGAAAACATTCAATATGCTGAAATGCCTTATTTTGAAGTGGCATGTCCCGATTCTCATTATTCGTATTTTAAAATATTACAGAATTCCAATACACAGGCTTCTGTGTTACATTACAAATACTCAGCACACTGTATTCTACCTTGGACGCTCTTATTACACACTCAGACATCCACACTCAAAGAGGAAGAATTGCTGTTTTCTGAACTCAAGTAAGATATAAGCTAATGGAATATTAATAGTATCCTCAGAAGTGATCAGTAATAACCCTCTACTTTTAAAATGACTTAACAGTGACCTAGCGCATTCAGAAAGGTGGTCCAGCAGCAGATAGCCGGTTAATGACAGGGCAGAGGATGGAACCCAGTCCTCCTGGGTCCTGGCCCTGCCAGCCCTTAGCTCCTGGTTTTCAACAACCACTCAAATTCTCTGTAGACTCGAGATGCTCAGCAAATGTCTTCAACACCATCAGATTGTACCAAATAAGCACGTGCAACTGAAGCACTTAGGTTCCTAATATTTGACATTTAACACCCCATACTGAGGAATATCTTTGACCCATCAGGGCTACATCTGAACCTGAAAGAAAAATGTTTATGTTGGTTATTAGACATCTATATGCCTGTCTCCCTTCCCGACTCTTGGAGACATATGCGGCTATTGTCAGCTCCGTTTCCTGTGTTTAACCCATGCTCTGTCTCCTCTGATTGCCCCTAATGGAGCTTGACAGTTGTAGAGTTAATCTAGGCTCTAGTTTCCAGGTCTCAGTTCAGGAAACAATCGGTCCCCAGAGTGCTGGGGCTTCTTGCAAGGCTATATTCCCCTTGGGGCCTTTCCCAGCCCAGCTGGGGAGCTTTTCCCATTGTCTGCCAAATGGACACCAATTAAGTCAACTGTTCTCCAATTAGAATTTAGCAGAATTCCTCTTGTTCTCTGGTACTCCTGTTCCCAAACGGCAGTCTGTTTTTGGAATTAGTTACACAAGGAGGAAAATAAATAAATAAATGGCAGCCCTTTCCTGTAACCAGATCCCCCTGGGTTTTTCCTGTCAGCCATTCACACAACATGATCCCCGGATAGATGGCAACTGCTTGGTAGCTCTGAGGTTTATCATCTGCATAATCCTTCCATCGGGCTGTTCCTGGTACAGAGCCCAAAGCTAAGAATAGAAGGAGCATTCCCCAGAAGGAGCACTCAAGTCGCTGGGAAGAGGAGGGAAAACTCCTCTTTGTACCAAAAAACGTGGGTTTGCTTTGAAGAGATGAAAGCATGGTGTTTTGCTTTCTGGAGGAAATGCCCCTCCATTTGGACAGCCAACTTTCAGACAGATGTATTCTTGTGATGAAGGATTCTGCAGAGCATGGCATTTCCAGGCAGCATTTAAGATGTCAATCAGTGGTGTTTGAAATCACTCAGGCTGTCACAGCTGGGTGACACCGGGCCGAATCAGGGCATCTTTAGAGAATGGGGCATCGTTGACATCAGAATGTACTTGTTTGTGAAACATGGTCAGTCACAAATAAGATCTTCTGCAAAGAACCTACTTATTATCATATATTTTTTAGCAATCTTTTCAGCATGTTCATTTGGCATGCTCATAAAGAACAAAGAAAGGCATGTGGCTAAGAACCACACTTCTTTCAGACTATAACCACCTGGGCTCTTATTAAAATAAGATTCCAATTCAGGAGACCCAGGATGGGGCCTGATGGGCTGCACTTTTCACAAGTTCCCTGGTGATACTGAGGCTTCGTAACCTTTACCACAATTCGACCCAAGCGTTCAGATTGATAGGTAATAAACAGATAAGTAATTAAGTCAATAGGTAAAGGATCCATCATTCTTATTGGATTGGGTCCACAAGGAGGAAATAAAATTAAAACTTGAATGACATGCTCAGATATTTTGGATAAAACATCTTGCCAATCTGTGGTTAATTTTTTTCTTTGCAGTAGTACCAGCTCATCTATCTGCTCATTTATTCATTCATTCATTTGACATTATTCATTATTAATTGACAATGTATCACATGGGGAGCATTCAGGAAATGTGCTAAGATACAAAAGAAACATACTGGAAAGGTCTCTGAACTCCAGACAAAAAGTAAAGAAATGGAAGTTTAATATCTGCAGATGTAGCGACTGCCATGTAAGCAACAATCCTGCAAATGGCAGTGGTCTTTAGATGGTGGCTGAAGTCTCCCCAGTGTGCCAAGGCAGACTCTGCTTAGCCTTGTGTGCCAAGGCAGACTCTGCTTAGCCTTATCCACTTTAGACTCGGAATGGGCAGTTTACTGGCTGACACAGTCACAGGCCCAGCCTTAATCTGGTGAGGGACGAGTCTACACAAAGCCAGGGATGATGGGAAGTAGGGACCACTAGGGGTCCTATTTGGAGACCTACTGGCAGCCCCAATGTAAATGAAAAAATGAAGAACACAAAATTAAGAGCTGTACAGTTTCAGAGAATTGAATCAATGTGAGTTATATTTCCAGGAGAAGGCTTCAGCTATAAGCTAAAAAGGGGTAAAAAAGAGTCATGTATTATAGTTATATATTTATTACTTCCATTATTAAAGTTAAACAAATGTTTACTGAAATCAATTAGAAAATAATGAAAAACAAAAAAGTTATTTCTAATAAAATTTAAAAAGTAAATAACTATTTACAATGGCCCTTTACCTTGATAAAAGCAGCATAACATCAAAGAGTAAGATCTGAAACAGAAAAGCTAAAGGCCATATAGAAAATTATATGTTATGGGGGAAAGGGGCCCCCTTAAAAGCAGACGATGACAATATACCAATGATCTAGGTAGGTTTTAAATAGCATGCTTCACGCTTACTGCAGACTGCGAAAGGAATTCCTTAACTTGTCACAAATCACCCACAATCCCACCAGACTTCACTCAACAGTCAGATACAATAATGTGAAAATTCCTACCTCCACATACTTTGCAGCTATATGCCACAGCCTCAAAGAAAATACCAACTATTAGCAAAACAAGCCTGACTCGATTTTCTCTGAATCATATTTGTTTGGAAAGTGATCAATAAACCTTGCATAAAAGGAAAATTGACATCTGCCTTTTACAAGAAGAATGACAGCCTAAGGAGCCACTTCTCTCTCTCTCTGAGGTTAAATCACAAGAAAACAAAAAATGCAGGTGAATGTATCTTAGGGCTGAGTTCGTAATAGTCAAACACCAATCATTCATCAAGCTTTGAACATTAAGAAATAATGACTTCACAGCGTGAAATACACAGAGCTGTTCATTTTTTCCTTTTTTTACATTTGACGTATTTTATTTATTTATTTTTTACTTTCTGTTTCTATGGTTCTCTCTTGCCAGCCACCTGATTCTATATTCTGGGCAGTTTTCCAGGTCTGATGTCTCTTGCTATTCTTCTTTCTGGTTGTTGTCCTAAGAAAGTAATGGCAAAGCATTATTAAAATATTGTTACTTTCTATGGGGAAAAGTAAGAGGATGCTTTTATTTAATTTTCCACTAATGAGGCCACTTGGAAACATGCCCAAAATACCTGTTTAAGATGATGGGAAAACATCTAGATCTTGATGGGATGTGGCAACAAACTTTTGGGCTATACTGGGGAACTTGGGACTACCCCATCATTCCTTACCAGGGACTTAACTCCTGTTATAATTCACACCCTCAGCAGAGGTGCAGAAATCAGGACAGAGGGGTAGAGAAAGGATATTTCTCTCCTGACCCAAAACAGCCCAGCCTGAAACATTTACAAGAAAGTTTGTTTTTAGGAAATTTCCAGTCCAATTATACTCTCCCAAGAGACACAAATAGTTCAGATAGCATTTAGATAAGCATCCAAAATTTTGGAAACTTCATAAAAAAAAACCAGAATTAGCAACTTTTTGAGGCTTGGCCTTCCCTGACTAAAATAGCTCTTTCTGGGAGAGGCAGCCTCTCCTGGTGGTCCCAGGATCGAGGTTAGAATCATGAGGTTCCGGGTGTTTTGATTCCAGCTTTCTTTCTCACTTGATGGGTGGCCTGAGAAATAAAATGAGTGCTAGTCTCTAGACTTGAGACAAAGGGACAAATAAAAATCAATTTCAGGTTTTTTTTCAATTGATTAATCAGGTTGATGAATGGGGCTATCCATGTAATTACTTTCAAGCTTGAAGAGGATATATGGAATTCACAGAAAAGTCATCTGAGGTGGGCTCTGATTCTCCTGGCAGAATCCTGGTCACCTCATTTGCCTGTACAATTATCTAAGGTTTAAAAGCAGTGGAAGTTCTTCCTGGCCTCTGGTCATTTGCACTTTGGGAAGTATTTTTAGACAGGTCACCATGGTGACCTAACCTAATATTGGCTGATGGACAGGGTGCATTTGGCAGAGAAGACAATGGTACTTTTGATGGAAAGACACCACAAGAGAGAGAGCTACTTCAGAGAGACAACATGGAGACATAATCTAAGGGCAACAGACACTTAGTGAGTTCTTCTTCTACTTCAATATGCAACCTCCTCTGCCTACAGTGATTCTGTGGGTAAGTATATAATGTTTGATGATCTAGGCTGCAAGTGAGAAAAATCCAGATTGACTTAGTTTAAACTGGAAATGGAATGTTCACCTACAAAGTCCCAAGGGATAGGAAGGAGAGGTTTGATCACAGGGTCACCTCCATTTCTTGGTGAGTCTCTGTACTCTGTCTCGTCTGCCTATTAACTTTGCCCATAGGTTAGCTTCCCTAATGGTGGGAAAAATGATTGTGGAGTTTCAGAATTCACATCTATGCATGTACTAGCCACTAAAACAGAGGAATCCATGATCCATTTTCATTCCGTTCCCTGGCTTCATTCTGATTGGATCAATATCTCATCCCTGAACCCAGCATGGTGGCAAGTAAATGAGATTAGGCTGAGCATCTTGGGCTAACTGAGGCTAGAATGGGGTTGAAACTTGGGTCAACCCCAATCAACTGATGACTGCTACCAGGTAGGGAAGAGGTACAATGAATGCGGGGGGAACCAGCAATGTCCCTTACCAGAGGAATGATCACCCTCTTCTCAAGATAAATACATTGTGTATGTAGTAGTTAAATGATTCATTCATGATCTCTCAGTCAGTCTGTGCTGAAGCCAAGGTCTTAATCAATATCTAGTGTTGAATAATACCAAATATCTCTATATAACAAAGTAATCTTTCAAAATGCAAATATGCTCACATTATTCCCACCTTCACCATCAGCTCCCATGAACTTCAGAGGAAAATCCAAATGCCCTGGCTTGACTTTCAAGTAGCTTTGTGCCCTGATTTCTGCCTATCATCCCAAACTGATCTCATGTCCCATTTTAAACCACTTAGCATTTCCTGTGCATCTTTTTAGATTCTATGTCCATGCTTACCCATGTGATTCCTACATTTCAGTATTACCATTATACTGCAGTTGGTCAATTTCTAATGGTTGGACAATTATCCGTTTGTCCATAAAATAGAGTCAGGATGAAAATCAAAGTCTTTGAAGTCAGCCAGACTAGGGTATGAGCTATGAATTCCCAGACAGCCCAAAGGATTTGTTTGAACACTGAGCCAAGACTTGGTCAGATTTCAGCCTCATTTCCACCTGCACTAAGTCATGGCCCTAAAGGTGATCCCAAATTCCATGATGAATCTTTGCTCAAGAAAATGCTTTGCTACCAAACTGGAAAATGTATATTGTCTCAACCCACTTTGCCAACCTCTCTTTAGTAATTCTCCACTTTCTCCACTTCTGTAACTTTCCACTAATTCCCTCACTTGTTTCCTCCTTTTCACCTACCTATAACCCACTTTTTCCCCCCTCTCTGTTCTCCCTTTAAAAATGTTAGTCATCTTAGTGTCAGCTGACCTGAACTCAGTTTATATTGAATTCTCTCTCCCATACTGCAGTAGTCTGAATAAAATCTGTCTTGCCACTTTTTTAGCAAATGTCCAGGCCTGTTTCTTTCTTTCTTTTTTTTTTAATGGTTAGATTCCCAGGTCTGCTGCTTAGTAGTAAAGTGGTCCTTACCAAATCAACTTCTATAAGCCTTCATTTTTTCCACTTATAAAATGAGAATAATCATACTTATCTCACAAGGAAAAATGTGTTTAGAACAGGCCCTGGCACTCAGTAAGCCCATAATAAATCTACCATTACCACCACTCTATTCCCATGTCTGAGAGCCCCCAAGTCTGAAGATCAAGGCTGTGTTTTCACCTAGCTTGTCTCTCCACTGCTGAGCTCCTGGTCTGCCAAGGCCTCCAGGGCATCTTCATGACTTTCTGTAAATTGCATGTGTCTAAACCACATCCAAAAGTTTCTCTAAAATGTACCCAATCCTTTATTTCTTTTCTTGCTAACCTGTTCCTCTCCTAGCCCTTTCTCTTTGAACTCTAAGAGTTGCTACTTGGTGACTTTTGAATTTCACTGGAGAAGCCACAACTCTGATACAATCTTTGCCCTGAGGTGCTTTAATGCATTGAGAGGATTCCAATAAAAATTTCACACCTTTAATCTGACCTTTGGCTTGGCAGTCTTTAATCAGCTGAGTGGTTTACATGGCATTTGAAGTCTTGTTAATCCTATCTCTAGAAGCTCTCCTTTTTCCAACCTCACAAGTCTTTGAATATCTGCAAATAACCTATTTCTTTTCACTCCTGCCTGCAAACTGGCAAATTATTTCTAGTGTGCATGCTAAGTCACTTCAGTCATGTCTGACTCTTTGCGACCCCATAGACCATAGTGTGCCATGGTCTGTCCACGGGATTCTCCAGGCAAGAACACTGGAGTGGGTTGCCATGCCCTTCTCTAAGAGATCTTCCCAACTTAGTGATCAAACCCACATATCTTACATCTCCTGCTTTGACAGGTGGGTTCTTTACCACTAGCAGTACCTGGGAAGTCCATTCTTTCTAGAGCTCATCTCATTTTTTTAAATATCTTACAAATTCAGTTAACACCATCTAAACATTCTGCTTTCCAGCTTCTTCTGTCAGTTCAATACACGAAGTCCATCTTCCAAATGAACCAAAGTGACAGTTTTCCTATATGTTTTCCCTTTGCATGATAAAGATCTTCATATTTCCAACCTATGATACTCATTTACTCACCTCTGCTGCCCCACTGCTAAACTAATGTCATCTATGCTTAGTTTAGGTTATGATGGAAACTCACTTTTGGTACTGATTTCTATATTGATCAAAATAGAAAAGGCTATCCATGATAATAAACCCCAATGTTCCATAGCTTATCATTGAAGCAAGATTATTTCTTGCTCCCTCAGAGTCTTTGATTCAGGGACTCATGCTATTTGCATCTGGTAGGTCACTAAATTCTAGAACACACATCTTTCTAAGTCTCTTTAGGAGGGGAGGGAAGAGCATAAAGAACTCACACCCTCACTGAGAAACCTTTAGCCACAAGTGACACTGGTTACTTTTATTCATAGTATGTTGGCCATATTCTAGTGGTCCTACCTGTCATGAACTGATTCTGGGGAAATGGCGGGAGCAAATGCCACATCTGTTTGAGCACTGTGTTTTGTCCCATCTCTTCTACCTCTTTCTCTTTCTCCATGATCTGGAGTTGAGAGGGGACTCTCTGCTTCTACCTACCTATCCGTTTATGTTGGCTGCACCGGGTCTGCCTTGTTGCGTGTGGATTCTCACTGGCTGTGGCGCGCAGGGGGCACTTTATCTTGTAGCACTTGGGCGTCTTACTGTGGTGGCTCCCCTCGTTGGAGAACACAGGCTCTGAGTATGCAAGCTTCAATAGTTGCATGGGCTTAGTTGTCCCAGGGCATGTGGGATCTTCCCAGACCAGGGATGGAACCCTTGACCCCTGCATTGGCAGGTTGATTCTTAACCATTGGACCACTAGGGAAGTCCCATATATCTTTGTCTTAAGAACAGGGAGGCATCAGATACGAAAAGCCCATGATTTATTAAAGAGGGAAAAATTTATCTTCATAGTTCTGATCTGTCAGGGAAGAACTACAGGAGAGAGATTTTCTAAGGATAATATCAATGCATTTAACTGGAATAGGTTATTGTTCTTGAATACTGAGTCTATGTCCTCAAAGGAGGTTATTTCAGAAGGGAGAGGGATTCCATGTGGGTTCGTTCATTTATTTGATTTGTTTTTGATTTCTTAATACTAATACCCATTTGGGCCCAATTCTGGAAATTCAAATCTAGCAATGTTAGGTGAGACTCAGATTTCAACATTTTGCTAGGTAATTTGGATGATCAGTCTGGATGAAGGACCACTAGAAACAAGTCACCCAGGAATGTGTGAATTTACCAGTAGGAGACCCAGGGTAAGAGGTGAGAGTTTGAAAATGCTGGCAGGAAAGTAACAATATGTTTAAGGAGGCAGAGGATGCAACACTTTGTCAGTGGGTAGGCCTAGTCATGAGAAGAAGGAAGATATGCCTTCACCTGCAGTAGAAGAGAAGGTGGTAGAGAGAAGAGACTGTGAAATTCACAGCTCTGGCCACTTCAGATTTTCCATTTACTCTTCATTTACTTAGTCAACATTTATAACTAGCTCTACTCACCAGCCAGGGACTCTGGGAGGTGCCACAGATAAAGTGCTGGAAAAGGCAGCCATGGCCACTGTCCTCAGGATACTCACAGCTGAGGGACATAGAGTTAAGAACACAGCATCATGTGTGCAGTGATTTTGGAAGAATGGGGAAGGAGCCTGTGCGGATCAAGGGAAGTTTACTGGGAAAAATAAAATTCTTCTCAGAGCTTGAAATGTGAAATTAGTATCAGAGGCCACACTTTTGAATCCTTTCTGTGATGGGTGAGGAATGCAAAACAAACAAACAAAGCTGAACTTGGGCCTCATTGTCCACAGGATGCTGAAAAGAACATGCGCGTGGAGGAAGACAGACCTGGAGGCAGCACCAGCCCCAACATTAGCTGTGGGACCTGAGCCAGTGACCCTCCTGTCCATCGAGTCGGTGATGCCATCCAGTCATCTCATCCTCTGTCATCCCCTTCTCCTACTGCCTTCAATCTTTCCCAACATCAGGGTCTTTGCTAATGAGTCAGTTCTTCGCATCAGGTGGCCAAAGTATTGGAGCTTCAGCTTCAGCATCAGTCTTTCCAATGAACATCTAGGACTGATTTCCTTGAGGATTGAGTGGTTGGATCTCCTTGCAGTCCAAGGGACTCTCAAGAGTCATCTCCAACACCACAGTTCAAAAGCATCAATTCTTCAGCGCTCAGCTTTCTTTATAGCCCAACTCTCACATCCATACATGACTCCTGGAAAAACTATAGCTTTGACTAGACGGACCTTTGTTGGGAAAGTACTGTCTTTGCTGTTTAATATGCTATCTAGGTTGGTCATAACTTTTCTTCCAAGGAGCAAGCATCTTTTAATTTCATGGCTGCAATCACCATCTGCAGTGATTTTGGAGCCCCCCAAAATAAAGTCTGTCACTGTTTCCATTGCTTCCCCATTTACTTGCCATGAAGCAATGGGGCCAGATGACATGATCTTAGTTTTTAGAATGTTGAGTTTTAAGTCAACTTTTTCACTCTTCTCTTTTAGGAGAGGGCTACAGTCCATGGGGCCTCAATGAGTTGGACATGCATGAAGTGACTTAGCATGCACACAGAGGCAGATACAATTCACAGTTTGGGGAGAGATGGATAAGCCATGCTTTCTGTAAGCATTTCTCATGGGATCTCCGTAAGTGTCAAAGAGCAATGAGCTCAAGGTACCCTTGCATGATAGTTCACACAAATTTGTTTCTCAACTTTAGTTTCTCCAAATCAAATCCTTGGAATCTTTCCATAAGGAAACACAAATTATGTTAAAGGATCATGCATATGTGCATTGTCACTCAGTCATATCCGACTCTTTGTGACCGCATAGACAGTAGCCTACTAGGCTCCTCTGTACATGGGATTCTGTTACCAAGAACACTGGAATAGTTTGCCATTTCCTACTTCAGGGGATCTTCCTGACCCAGGGATCGAACTCTCTTCTCCTGCGTATCCAGCATTAATGGGCATATTTTTTATTTATTTATTTTTTTACCATTTCACCAACTGGAAAGGCCTTGAAGGATCATGAGGACATCCTTTCTGTATCTTATTCCTATTCTTCCTCCTTGGCCTTGAGTCTCACTACAGGGAAAGCATCACTGTCTCCCCTTGCAGCAAAGGCAAAACTTTGCCTAGGTATCTAATCCAGGATATTTTACACAGTATGGTTCCTTCCGAACTCCGTCAATTATTCTCTGTATATTGATTTGATGTTCTTGCGAGTTTGGTAGTTTAATGGTGTTTTTAAATAAACATTATTTCCTAACAGTATAAAGAAGAATCCTAATTGAAATCCATTTGGGTCCAAAGAGGGTCTTTAGGCCCCTAATGTTCAGCTAATCAGCTGATCGTTGGCACAGCAGATGGCCACTGCTCCTTTGCAGTACAGATTCGGAGGCGGCTCTGGCTTGTTGAGCCTGTTCCTGCCTGGCAAGGCCCTGGATGCCAGAGGATGTTCTCAGAAGCAGGAAGAACGAATTTAAGGACAGATGTTTGGGTGGGAGGCACTGCAAAATCCTGCTGGTGTCACCATCTCCACCATCACACATAAGCTTCAGATAATTTCTGGGCACAACCAGTATTCAGTTTCACAGCCAGAAACTAGGTCCCCTGGCAACCATTCCTGAGGGCTTTACAAGGAAGGTTAATATTTACAAGGAAGGTTAATATCATTGGAAAAGACCCTGATGCTGGGAAAGATTGAAGGCAGGAGGAAAAGGGGACGACAGAGGAGAGATGGCTGGACGGCATCACCGATTTGATGGACATGGGTTTGGATGGCCTCAGGGATTTGGTGATGGACAGGGAGGCCTGGAGTGCTGTGGTTCATGGGGTCGCAAAGAGTCAGACATGACTGAGTGACTGAACTGAACTGAACTGAACATCCAGGTAGGATTACCAGTAAAATACTGGATGCCAAATTAAATTTGACTTTGGTGTTTTTTTTAAAAAACAGATGTTTTAATGCAAGTATTTCCCTAATACTGTGTGGGATATACTTATACTAAAAGTCATTCATTTGTTTATCTGAAATTCAAATTTAACTGGGTATCCTGTGCTACATCTGGGACCCTAGCTCCAGGGAACTAAGAATCTTCTGGGTGCCAAGCACTAGTCTTAGCCCTTTATGCAGTTAAAAATACTGACTTCACTGGACATGAGGCAAGTCATGGAAAAGGACAGTTTGGATCAATTTATACACCTCTTTGCCAGCTAGTCTGATCTTTCTTCCAGTATTGTGATTGCCAACATCACTTCTGGCATTAGAGAATTTTGTTACTTTGCAGCCCATGTTTCACAAAATTAGCCTTTTGCTGTGCTGGTAAGATTCTTCAATGATGAGCCATAGGCAGGGCTATTTTTATTTTGTTTTATTTTGTGTAAATCACTAAAAACAAGAAGCAGGCTGAAGGGTAGAGAAGAGCCTTGAATTTAGACAAACATAATGTTCAAGCTCAGAATCTCCCACTGACTGTCTATGAGCTTCAGTTTCATCATCTGTAAATTTTCCTTCCATCCCAGGGGCTGCTGAGGATTGAAGAGAAATGTCTTCAGTGCGGTACCCCCACGCCACTCCGCCTTTTCACTGCAGCACCGGATGAGTGCCCATCGGGGGTCTGTTCTCTGCTGTTTCCCTTTCCACTTTTTAATGATAGGCCATAAGTGTGAAGATGTTAAATTCTTCATATAAGTCAATACCTCCAGGGGGAAAAAAAATCTACTTACATTGTCTCCTATATTGAGGGCCTAATGAAAACCAGAACTTGGGAAATTTTGTCAGAAACTGCCTTCAATACAGAAGACCCAGGGTTCAATCCCTGGGTTGGGAAGATTCCCTGAAGAAGTGAATGGCAACCCACTCCAGTATTCTTGCCTGGAGAATCCCATGGACAGAGTAGACTGGTAGGTTTCAGTCCATGAGGTCACAAAGAGTCGGGCACGAATGAGCCAGCAACATTTTCATCCTAACTGGGCAGAGACTTCAAGAGTGGGAGGAGAAGAGGGCATTTCCCAGAGCAGGCTCACCTTTCCCGGGTGTGACCTGTGATGTTCATAGAATTCTCTGAAGTGGAGAAAGCAATGGAGCTAGAAGATAGAGTTTTTATCCAGGGTCTGAAGGAGAGTAGATTAAAAAAAAAAAAAAAATGCACCTTGAAGGCTTGTACTGAAGAAATGCTTAGACTCAGACTATATCCTTATGAGATTAGGAAAAAAGGGTGTGCTAACTTCTGGCCCAAGATTTCCCCTTTGTGTGTTATTTACCTTATGCATTGCTGTCCCAGATGGTGCTAGTGGTGGAGAATCTGCCTGCCAATGCAGAATTCTATCCCTGAATCGGGAATATCCCCTGGAAGAGAGCATGGCAACCCATTCCAGTATTCTACCCTGTGGAATTCCATAGACAGAGGAGCCTGGCGAACTACAGTCCATAGGGTGGCAGAGTCGGACACAACTGAAGTGACTTTGCAGATGTCATACATGCACCAATCAAAGAATGGACAGGTGATGAAATTTGCATGAAAATGGCAAGTCATCCTAGCAACCCTTCAACCAGACCTTCTGGTGGAGCCACACTGCCATGAAGAAAACTCTGGTTTTGACCGAGTTCGTTTATCCAGAGCCCATCTGTATGATGTATTCCCTTCAGCAGGACCATCCTCACTTCCTAAGGCCAGATGCACTACTATACACATATCAGCTGGTGCCCTCTTTTTTCTAGGGGAGGCATAAAGGAAATGAATCTGAGCTTCAGTTTAATTTCCCCCTACAAAAGGTTTAAAGGCTAAATGCCATTTCTCTACCTCAGTCAGGCTTTGTAGCATCTCCAGCATTATATGAAACTTGCTTGTGAAATAAAGACAAACACAGGCTTGACAGAAATGGCATAAATAATCAATCCTTCGTATATTTATATAGAATCTAGGTGCAGCTCATGGATGATTGCTTTGTACTTTATTTCTTTACTTTTCCAAGCAACTCTGATAGATGTAGTGGGGCAATTTGGGAATATGCCCTCAGAGATATCCTGAAAAATAATCAACCCTATATTAGTTCTAGTTAATGTGGAGGGAAAACAGAATGGAAATCTAAGAAGAATCTTTTTCAGAGTAAGTAACAATTGGCATTTTCTCATCCTCATTAGATCAATTTCCCAAACATCATAACATGTGTGTATCACATTACAGTTTCAAGCTCGAAAGTCTTGTACGAAGAACTGGAAATGCTTTAACGAGATGCATTTCTTGGGGAGGTTTCCAGCCTCAGTATGCAGTCCCTAGACACCAAAATCACTTGGGACCCATTCAAAAATTCTCAGTAACACACGAGGAATGCCAAGTTCCGGAGAGAACGGTGTGCGTCCCATGCTTGTTGAATATACATCTTCACAGCAATATGGTATTCCACTTATTAATTCTGTTTGCCACAGATGTCTTCATTATGTGTATTTAATTTTAGTGCTTAAGTAAACATTCACTAACGGTGTGTGAGAAATACTCCAGATATCCTTAAGCGAAAAGAAGAGACTGTGTAATGCTGTAGGAGAGCCTGCTGGGAACAAATCTAAATTTAAATTTAAATCAGTTTGGAGAAAATCTCTTCAGAGGCCATGAGTGTGTGTGTCTCCTTATTTGTGATGAAGTGGAAAGTCTGAGAGGGAAGATACTAATCAATGAGGCCGTAATTTACAACAGCAGTTACAGTGATCCTATTTTTCGCACAGTAATTGCCACATGTTGACTGTACAGATGTCCGAACACATGGGAGCACTTCTCTTTTCGAAGACAAATGAAGATTTTCACTTTGTTTGGTAAACGTGTCAAGATTTATCACTTAGTCATGTGCCATACGTTAGGATGTTTATAAAATTTGGCTTTCTGCACTCTGATTATGTTGTTTTATGATTTCAACAACATGGCAGTGATGAAATCAATATTTTCTGGATGTAAATGTGTCTCAAGTCTTAGCGCAGAGTGTGAGCAGTGTTTCAGAGGTTAGACACAGGAAAACAAGAAATCCCGTCTATGAACATGAAGGCTATACAAACATGCTAATGCTCTTGTCCTCTGTGTTCTGGAAAACAGAAACCAAGTAAAATAGCTTTGTCCAATAAGCTCAGATTAAAAGAGGCCCTGGCCAATTGGATGTCTTAGCTTTTTCTTGTAAATTGAGACAAAATGCAGCTTCCAAATGCAATGGAATTGAACAGAATATTCAACTTCCTCTTGTGAGATGCACAAAAGATAGGTCCTGAGGAGACAGTGAATACTGGTCAAAGACAAGCTCAGAAATAGGAATAAATCGAAGGACAAGATAAATCTAAGGACAAAAAAAGCATTTCAGAAACACACAAACCTTGATCCTGTTTCAATGTCAAACCAATGCTCATCCAGGTGGAACAGACTTCACACTGTTTGAGATACCTTCTTTCTGAGCCAGGAACTCAACTTCCTCTGAGTTTCAATGGCTTCTCTGAAACACGTTCAATCCGCAGAAGTGATGATTTTGAAAAGAATTAAAATAATGCCATTGGCTATAAAGATATTGATTTATAGTTTCGGCTTCAAATGATAAAAACTCAAAATAGCCAGAGTAAGAGACTTTCTGCTCTCTCAGCCACTCAAGAAAGGTCAGGGTTCATGGAAAGAGAACATTCTGAAAATTGCTCTGGATCTTGGTTATTTTCATTATCGGCACTGTCCCAGAAACACTTAATTTCATAGAAATTGAATACAATTTTTTTTTTAATTTATAGAAAGGAAGTAAAGTTTTATAGAATGGAGAAAAGAATTCTGTTCTGTATTCCATAATAGTTTTCAATATGAATACCTTTTTCTTCAGCCAGATGAAAAGCCACAAAGGCAGAGGAATCCTTTTGATTTTCTTATATCTCGTTATAATAGTGCTAGGCATACAGTTGATACTCTTTAGTCATATATTAGTGAAATGAGTATATCAATTTTGTTAAGCATTATAGGTGCATTATTTAATACAGTACCTAGAACAATATACGAATGCAATGTATTTTTGAAAGACTGAATAGCTGAGCTGAGTCCAATGAAAAGAGTCACGACACATCAGAAAGCTTGGTAATGGATACACATGAGCCCTTATGAGCAATTCCCCAGAAACATCTAGGCTCTGGCCCAAAGGTATTTTATTACTAAGACCAGAATTTTCTTTAGGTGGCAAAATAGGTAGAACCTCATGAATCCCCGGCTTTCATTTGGCCTGTTTCAAGAGTGGTTCAGTCCCTGACACTCAGTTTGCCTTAAGTAATCAGATAGAAAGTCTGCTGAGTGTTCAATGTTAATGACAAATAGAAAGCATTTACGGGAGCTGCAGAAAGCTTTGCATCATCCTCCGGGAACTCATTCTTGAAGATCCAGATGTGCCCTACTAGCGGCTCTCTTGCTCAGGTAACAATTATCTGTAAACTGCTACCCAATAGCATGGGCACCTCGAGGCATGATGTGCTCAGTCACTCAGTCATGTCTGATTCTATGCAACCCCATGGACTGTAGCCTGCAAGGCTCCTCTGTCCATGGGACTTCCCAGGCAAGAACACGGGAACGGGTTGCCATTTCCTTCTCCAAGGGATCTTCCCAACCCAGGGACTGAACCTGTATCTCCTGTCTCTCTCGCACTGGCAGGCAGGTTCTTTACCACTGAGCCACCTGGGAAGCCCAGGTACCTTGATAACGCTTCTGCAAAAGTTCGAAAGCATTCTTATAAGTTTATCCTTACTAGAAGGTAAATAAGTGGTTTGGGCCTTAGAAAACAGCATTTCCCATTACATTATATAAAAAGTCAATTTGGAGAAATGGAATTCAAACACCAAACCAAAAGGATAAAGATACAAAGAATGACTTGGTGTTGGTGTACCATTTAATGCAACAAGGCAAGTATTTTAGAACTGTTAACAGTAATGGAGTATTCTTAAATGTTTGAAATATGTGTCATCACTACTAAAGAGAAATTTAATTTTCTTGTATATGCACCCCCATGATGTCAAAAGAAATATCTTAAGGATGGCATAAGTAGCAGGTAGTAAGTTCCATGAAAAGCATCCCAAAAGAAAACACAAACAATTTCACTAAAAGACATTTAAAATAGTATACAGTAGAAATGGCTGGAACTAAAATGAAAAGACAGTTAAAATTGTATTCATTTTGTTTACCCCCAGCCTACGTCTATTCTCTATATAGAGTATTTTTTCAAAAGTTGAATATACAAATACTCAACAGATGGGTGCAGGCTGCCTTGAGGAGGACTTAAAGAAAACACCTGCCTTCCTTTTTTGTGATTCTTCCACAATTTCTGGGTGCCTCAGATGATAATGGGGCATTCTTGTTTGGGAGATATAAATTCTCTTGTCCTAAAGTAGATGTGGGAGGTTTTTGTAGACTCTACTACCATTGCAAAACCTAGGGAGGATGTTGAGACCCCCTGATGTTGGAGGAAAAAAAAATAATAAATTATTCTGTTGGATTTGCCTAATCGGAGACATTCTTTATAAAAGTTTTGTGGGAGAATGGGGTGGTGGAGATGAAGATTTGAATCATCCTATGAATAGATATAAGAATAATACTGGTGCTCTGTGACAACCTGGAGGGGTGAATGGGGTGGGGAGTGGGAGGGATGTTCAGGAGGGAGAGGACATGTGTATGTTTAAGGCTGATTCATCTTGTTGTATGGCGGAAACCAACACGATATTATAAAGCAATTATGCTCCAATTAAAAATAAATGAAAGCAATTTAAAAAAGAATAATAAATATTTCTTAGACATATATCAAACGATGTTGCTTATACATGAAGTAAAAAAAAAAGACACAAATGAAAATTTTTACAAAACAGAAATAGACCCACAGACATAGAAAATAAACTTATAGCTAACTTATAGTGGAAAGGGAAAGGTGGGATAAATTAGGAGTTTGGGATTAATGGATATACACACTACTAAACTGTACATAAAATAGATAACCAACAAGGACATACTATATAGCACAGGGAACTCTACTCAATATCTTATAATAACCCATAGTAGAAAAGAATCTGAAAAAGAATCTGTAATATATAACTCAGTCACTTTGCTGTATATATGAAACAAACACAACATTGTAAATCAACCATACTTCAATTTAAAATAAAAAGAATAACAAACATTTTTTGTGAATGTAATAGACCTCATAAACAAATAAATACATAGACTGTTAAACAACAACAAGCAATGAAAAGCCACTGCAATACTAACCTTGTCCTTCTATATCCTAGGAGTTTTTCCTCTGTGTCTCTCATATCAATTAAAGAGATTCATATGGATCTTATTATTAAAAAGTTTCATAAGTTGTTATACATGAGTCTTACCAACTGAGAGTTTCGATTTTTATACTTCAATATATGCCTGATTCTCAGGCTTCCCACGTGGCTCAGTGGTAAAGAATCTACCTGCCAAGCAGGAAACATGAGTTTGATTCCTGGGTCAGGAAGATCCCCTGGAGAAGGGAATAGCAACCCACTTCAGTATTTTTGCCTGGGAAATCCCATAAACAGAGGAGACTGGCGGGCTAGAGTCCATGGAGTCACAAAGAGTCGGACACAACTGAGTGACTAAGTAACAACAATATGTGATTCTCACACTGGGACTGTGCTACGAAGAACCCCTAGAGTTATATTTTTTGCACAATTAGTCTTTTGCTTTCTTAAATTCAGAATAGCCATATAAAATCTCCATGGAAGCCATAAAGATGTCCTTTTTGGAAAGGTGCACGTTTGTGCCTGTATTTCAGGGTGGACTGTGAACAGTTCACTCTCTTTTAACAGACAAAGAATTTTTTTAAAAAAGTCCAGGAATCATCCCAACACAAAAACCTGACCTCGCTGGCCTCTGGGGCCTGAAGCCTAGACAATCACCCAAGCCTGGTTTTTCCTGAGAATTGCTGCAAGGCAGATCTGAGAGAGGACAAATATTATACATTTCGTAAGCAAAGTCTGAGGTCTGAGGATCTATCGGGTTCTAGCTATAAAAAGAGCAGGGTTCAGACCTCATTCTCAAAGTAGATGAATAAAGGAAAAAAAAATCAACCATCCAGATCTTAATTCTTTAAAATTTAAAAGCTAATTTTGTGTCTTTTAGTCAATTTCCTGAACAGGAAGGAAGAATTTATTAACTGCCTTCTAGTATTAAATGGAGTACTAATGGGTAAGTACAACAATTCAACAGGTGCCAAGGAGATCTATGGAGGCATTATATCAATTTTCATCGTAATGTCCTACAAATGCATTTGTAGACTGATAGTTCTGCTTCTCCCCACCTCTCCCCATTCCCATTTAATTTATTTTGAGAACCTTATTCCCTGGTGGCTTAGACAGTAATGTGTCTGCCTACAATGCCAGAGACCTGGATTCAAACCCTGGGTAGGGAAGATCTCCTGGAAAAGGAAATGGCACTCCATTCCAGTATTCTTGCCCGGAAAATCCCATGGAGGGAGGAGTCTGGTAGGCTACAGTCCATGGGGTCGCAAAGACTCGGACAAAACTGAGAGACTTCACTTTCACTTTATCTTACTCCAAATAATAAAACGGCTGCTATATCATTTTAGAGAACAGAATGCTATAGGATCTTACTTATGAATTCCTCCTATGGAAATGCTTTTGCACAGTTTAAGTAACAGAAAGTAGGTGAAGACAATTGTTCAGCATTTAAAAAAAGAAAATAGTAGTGACCAATGCAGTTGAGGATTTGAATCAGGCTTAGGGAGAAACTCCCTGACCCAGAGGCCAAGATTCTAATGCTATGCCAGGAACATTTATGTAAAATGCACAATGAAATCTTAAAAGAAACCACTCTCTACAGTAAAAACACTGTTTTACAGACTGCATTCTATTTTTGTTCTTCATCTTTTTTGGTAGAAATTGAACTGGATTTAGGTGTCAATAGAAACCAAATACATAAAGCCACAAGTTTCACAGAAGTTGATGAAAACATAACCAAAAAAAAAAAAAAAATGTTTGCATACTCAGTTGTATCTGACTCTTTGCAACCCCATGGACTGTAGCCTGCCAGTATCCTCTATCCATGGCATTCTCCAGGCAAGAGTACTGGAGTAGGTTGCCATTCCCTTTCCAGAGGATCTTCCCAACCCAGAGAGCAAACTCTGATTTCCTGAATTGCAGGTATATTCTTTAATCTGAGCCTCCAGGGAAGCGCTACCTTGAAAGCCTTGATGAAAACATGAAGGCCAACAATTAGAGCCGTGCTCAGTAACCTTGTTCTCTCACCTGGATCAAATGCCACTGAGAAGAACCAAAGAGAAATTTCTTCCAAAATGATTTTTTTTTTTAAAACATACAGCAGAGCCATTTTTTATTTCTGCAGAAGGTGTGGTTTCACAGCTCTCCCAACCCTGTATCCCAGTCTCAGTCACTTCCCTATATAAGCCATATAACCTACTCTCTCCTTCCTAATGGAAAGAAAGATGACCCCAGATAGAATCACTAGGGCTTTGAGTAATCCTATTTTCTTAGTGATTTAGGATGGGAGGAAATGAATATCTTTTATCCTTTTTGGTTGTTCTCCCCAAATTTCTTTGTATATTATGATTTGCCTCAACTTCCCCTTGTGAACAGTTAACTTTTTTTTTCTTTGTTTAATTTTAATAAAAGAAAAATAGTAGTAATGGAAACGTCATCATTGGATGAAACAGGAATCTTAGGCACAGGCAGGGAAAAGCCTGGAGAGAGAGAGGGCCATGGGATTTTTAGATTATGGAAACATTAGGAATGTGAAAAATAAATAAAGGTCTATCTGGATCAATGGTCACACCTCCTCTACCAGGTCACCCTGTGGAGACAGAAATTCATGATGTGGGGAGGACAGAAGCGTGGAGGGGTTTTCAGGTAGTACTGTACATCCCCAAGACTGGAAGGGTCTTTAAATTTTTTTCCTCAAACAAGCATCTTGTATGATCACAGACACTGAAGATGGATAGCACTTAAAAACATCTTTCATGGCTGCACACACCAGAAATGACACGCAATTTTGTCAGGACTCATTTAGATAGAATGCAACGATCTCATGAAAGTGAAAAGTATTAGCTGCTCAGTCATGTCTGACTCTTTGTGACTCCATGGACTTGATCTCGCCAGGCTCCTCAGTCCATGGATTTTTCCAGGCAAGAATACTGGAGTGGGTTGCCATTCCCTTCTCCAACGGAACTTCCTGACCCAGGGACTGAACCCCATTCATCCCTTTTCTCAAATACACCATCCAGGAACCTTTAATGATCTTATGTTTGGAGACATGGCTATTTAAGCATGCGGTTTTAACTACTGTGAGAAAATTTGTCCTTGTATTATAGTATGCTAAACCAAAATTCTAGAACTCAAGGTTCTGGAATTAAAATTAATATGAAGGGCTTCTAATTTGTACTAAAGCTATGGAATGCTAATCTGAATTATAAATGCATTGTTGCCTTATTGATTAAAGCTGTACTTTTTCAAAGGAATATTTTGCCTGTGATATCCACCATGGTTATACTTTTAGTGTAAATTTGTAAAGTAATACTTAAATAGATTCATTAAAACCATATATAACATCAAAATACTCATTGTGGATTGTTCATCACAGTGAAAAGCTAAGTTCCAAACACTAAAAAGTTAAAAACCAAACCAAACAAATATACCACAAAACAAGCACACACACACACAAATATGTTGTTAGTCCTTAGTTAGAAAACTTAAAATATTTTTTTTCAAATTTCTAACTAACCAAAGTGAAGCAAGCAAGTTTACAATGGTAATAAATTCAACCAAGTGGGGGAATTTGAGAAGTAATAGCAGTAGAGTATAAATTACATGCAAGCACACAGACATTGCCACACAGATGTAAATAATCTTGCTTCAAATGGACCATAAAGTTTAAATTACTTTCCATACCAGCAATATGAGGCCAGGAAAAAGCAACAACAACAACAACAAAAGCCCCCAGCTAACCTTGGTTAAAATAATACTGTGACCCTCTAAAGAAAAACACAAGAGAAGGGTAGCTGATAATTTAATGGTTGCCCTGGGTTTTCATAAAAATGTCACTTCCACCATTAAGAGTATCATTTGCTTCTATTTTCCCAGAGCTTGGAAACAAGTAAGAGCCAACTCTTGGCCATTAGCATGCATGTGTCTCAAATTGTTATACATAGGATGTAAAATTGTTATAAGACTTTTACAACAAGGATATTAAAATATCAGTGTGTAGCACCCATTTTTTTGAATTTTGATCAAAAGATAATGAGCAAAAATTTTCACACCTATTGGATGTTCACAGTATGTATGTACTTCCATAAAAGAGTAAACAATTACATTAAAATATAATTAAAATCATTCTTTTAGTTACAAAGGCAATATACAGCCATATGAGGATAATAGGAAATAGAAAAGTAAAAGGAGGAAGAGGAGAGAAAACCATTCAACAAATAACTTTCTTTCTCATATCAATTTGTGTGGGGGAGATTATCTCCTTATATACACACACACATTCAAAAATATGTAACCATGTTGTTCATATTATTTTGCAACTAGATCTATAAATTCACATTATAACATGAGTAACTTTTTATATGACTTAAGATACTTTTTCCATAGCATTTTTTATGTTTGGAAATATTATATATTTTATATTGTCTTCAAATAATCTAATGTTTCTATAAATCAAATTGTTTTCAGACTTCAGTTATTATATATATTATTGCAATTACTTGAACTTATGTTTTAAGGAACATCCTTAATTTTTCCCTATAGTATAGCTTCCCCAAAGTGAATTTCTAGATTCAAGAATGTTGTTCTCCAGAGGGTTTGTATTTCTTTCTACCCACACAAGCTATCACTCACTACAGTAATTCATGGCAATCTCAAAAGTGGGGAAATTGTAACAAATTATTTTAATTCATAATTTTTAATCTGCAAAGTTGTTATCTATACTAGTAAGTGTACTGAACAATTTTTTATCAAGGTGTAGTCATCTTATTGATTGCAAGAGCATTTCATTTATAAAGGATGTTATCTTTTGTTGAGTCAAATATTTTGAATTTTTTACTCAGATTTTTATTTGTTTTATGTTTACTATGGTGTTTTTTAATGCAAAACAATTTTTCTGATGTAATGATATCTGTCAACCATCATTCCTTTGGTGTTCTGCTCAGAAAGCCTTTCCCATTGGAATAATCATAACTGAACAATTTATTAAAGGTTTACATATTGATCAAATGAATATAATTGTTTATTTGTTTCTTCTTTACTTTTCCTTCACTTTATTTAAATTTTAATATATCTGGGATTTATTCTGGGAAATAATATTGAAGAGGGGTTTATCTTTTGCCCAATGATAGCCATTCAGTCCAACATGATTTACTGAATAATTTAATCTTTCTCATTTGATTTGAAATGCCATCTTTTTAAAGTGTATTTTAACAACCACATGCAAAGCAATTGAGTGTCATACATCAAATTCTTCCGTGACTATAGAAGATATTATTGTTAATTTCACCTTTTAAAAATGTAAGTACATGCTTATTATTTCTGTGAATTGTATGGTCCTTAGAGGAATTCCATGACATTAATTTGAATATTCAGCTTTCTTTTATAAACTTAAAGTGGCATCCACAGCTTTCATATAAAATAATGCTGACTAGTATTTTTAGTATAAAAATTATAACTAGAATCAGTGGTGTAAACTTTCTCCTAGTCTTTCCTGGGGGACTCTACCAGTGAAAATATTGTACGTTTATGTTACATATCAAGGTACTAAAAAAGCCATAGTACGAATAATACCAGCTTGAATGCAATTTAGAGACCTTACTTTATGTGTGTGAAAATACTGAGATACTTTATCTCAGATGAAGAATTAGTGTTCTTGTCAGGAAAAATTTAAATTAAGACTACTTGGTTTACAACTTGGCAAAATCGCATCTGAAATCCATTTTTTTTTGAAGCTCTATAAATCAAAGGAGCTTAGCAGAGCACAATTTTGTTGTTGCAGTTACATGTGAAACTATTTAGATCTGGACTGGCAGTGTTTCCCAATAGTGCCAAGTAAAAGCAATCACCTAGATATTAAATTCTGAAAAAAAATTGAGGAATATAAATGTAGGGGGAAAAAAAGAACTTGACTTACTATTTTTCCCACAAGTATATGAGTGCTAAAAAAATAAGGATGGGCAGAATCTCTAGAACATGATCAGTTATTCTTTATTTAAACATATGAATATTATGACAGTGAAGAACTCCTTTTAATTAAATATCTACCCAGGAGAACCAGCTTTCATAAAAATCATTTACAATTTGGTTGAAGAAGAAAATATTTAGAATTTTCCTACTACCACCTTTCTTTTCTAGACAGTAAACTATCTAGGTTTATTTTAGGGGGGAGAATGGGGGTTGGTTTTTCGTTTGTTTGTTTGCTTAGATAAGCACTCTCTCTAGATGGAAGCCTGGTTATATCTGATGCTTTTGCCCAAGTGTCCTTTTGAAGAGGAGAACAAGAATAGGCACATGCTCTGGGTGGCTGATTCCAAGATAACTTTCACATCTGTTTTATCACCAATGCAAAGGCAAAGCTTTCATTTTCTCACTCCCTATTGAATTCAAAGTGGATTCTGTCATGTCAAATTAGAACCACATTAATTTGTTCTACAGTCTAATAAAATCTCTTGATAAAAGAATTTATGGGATCTACTTTCTCAGAAGCAGCCTAAGAGATATAAAGCAAAAACTGGACCCACCCACCTGCATTCCCACCTCAACTTTGCCCCTTAGAATCTGTGTGATGCAGAGAAGTTATTTAATGTCCTTGGGCCTCAGTTTCCACGTCTGTAAAAGGAGAATCAAAAAATAAATAAATAGATAAATTGTGCCTATTGATAAGGTTAATGTGAGGCGTGAAAGGAAGATATAAAAGCCTGGCACCCCCTAGGTGCTATGAGAGGGAGAATCCTCATATTTTAAAACTGTACACTCCATGGCTATAAGGTTGGCTTTTTAACTCCTTTATAGTTTTGAATTTGACAGCAACGATGTAACCAGACTTTGCTGTTTGAGTGGAACAGAAAATAAAAAAGCTTAAAGAAAACGGCAGAAGATAAGGAGCCAACCCAAGCTAGCAAGTCATCGTGCCCTTGGATAACTGAAATCAAGACTCGAATGTGACCTTACGGGTAACATAAAAATGGAAAATTTTTGTTATTTTTTTCCTTTTCTTAAAATAATACTAAGGAAAAATAAAGCAACCAAGCCATACTTTATTCTTATTTAACCAAAAGATTAGCACAGTGGGTTGCTGGGTTTCTTCTACTTTTTTTTTTTTTTTAATTTTCCATTAAGCAAGTTCTTTTAAAACAAATTTGAACTTTTCCCATCCCAGTGATTCCCACGGACAGTTGGCAAAGAATCTTGGATAACTTGCAAAACTGGGATTTTTTCCAGGCATGAGTAACTTGTTAAAAAGGCACTATTTCCTTAATACTAACAGTAAATAGAGTTCACATTCACATAAATCCTTGGTGGCCCATGGGGAAAGTTTTATGTGTGAGTGTGTGTGTGTGTGTGTGTGTGTATGTGTATGGAATCTTTTTTTTTAATTCATAAAACACTTGGCTCTCAGCATGTATGTTTATATTCCACTTCTTAAAAATAAATACACACGTTTATGCCAGTTGAAGTTAAAAGGTATCCTTTTTCCAGTTGCCTGCTGTGTGCCACTGATTTTATAATGGATGGGTTCAGGATACCTGGCTAGAATTCTTGAAGAGTGTTTCTCTTCTATTTATTCTAATTTACAACAACAAAAAAGGATAAAACTTAATCACCATGTAATTAAGATACATGTTTTCATGAAATTTAATTTTGTTGGGAGAGCTCAAATAAATATTTTCGAGAGTTACAGGAAAAATTAAACATTTAATTTTAAAATCAAATGGCAAAGTCAATTTTCTTTTATGCACTGGGACAGTGTAAGTTACTTCAGTAATCTGTAGCAGTTATTACTATGGGTATAAATTATCTCTTATTTATCAATGGCAAATAATTGCAGGGGACTTTCTAGGCGGCACTAGTGGTAAAGAACCTGCCTGCCAATGCAGGAGACTCAGGAGATGCTGGTTTGATCCCTGGGTCAAGAAGATCCCCTGGAGGAGGGCATGGCAACCCACTCCAGTATTCTTGCCTGGAGAATCCCACGGACAGAGGAGCTTAACAGGCTTCATACGGTCCATGGGGTTTCAAGAATCAAATACGACTTAGCGACTAAACCACCACCAATGATAATCATGGGACTTTTCCCTCTTACAAAATCGCTTGAAGAATATGTACTTTAAAGTTACCCCTTATTAAAATCTGTTTTGTAGATTTTTTTTTTCATGAGACTGGCAGTCATTAAGTGAGATTTTACAAGGCCGCACAGTGACACAGCAGTGGACCAGCATCTAAAACATATGAGGAACATTTCTACCTACTCTTCTTTCGCAGGGATGTGCATACACAAGAATTCTCTCTGATTCTCTTTATCTGGGTGACAAACACCTCCTGTCTTTGCAGTGCCGGACTGGGTATATTCTGATAATAGGCAGTCCCGTGAGATATCTTGCATTTCCTGCTTCCGGTCAGATGTTCCACAAGAATAACTTCTCTACATATGTTTTTGCGTTCTTGATCACAATCCCAGCTGGAATCAGGAAGTTTGGAGGCAGCATGGAAATGGAAAATAATTGAAAGTCACAGCGGCACTTTTTTTGACTTTCAAAAATATTTGATTTTCTGGCATTCCTGAAGAGGAAAAAAAAAAGCCTATATCATCCATTACGTACTTAAAAAGTATGCTACCACCTCAGTTCTTGACTCAAGATACATTTTTATTTAAAAGAATTAGAGCACAGTTATAAGGGAACAGGAGATTTCCCAAGGTCAGACAGTCAGTCACAGGGAGTTACGGGGTTGGAACTTTTAAAATTGCTAATTGAGGGCTTAATTGAAGCAATGTTAGTCATTATCATTAGCCTCAGTTACTTTTCATGCTGGTGAGAAACATACCATCATATAACTTCTTCTAATGAATGTATTCAAGTAAGTTAAATATAGGAATAGAGCAGAAATTATCTTCTCAAAAAGCTTAAGGTGTTATCTAAACATGGTTTTGCTAGGTCCTCTGAACTTCATTTTACTCCTCTGCCAAATGATATAACTTCTCTTAGGATGTCTATTAGAATTAATTTAAACTGTGGCTCAAGTGCTTAGATGATGTGTGGCCCCTAAAATGGACCAAAAAACACAAACCCCTTTACTGCTCGTCTTCCTTTTTTCTCTCCTCCTTGCAGAATGTGGGCCTGACAATCCTTAACAAGATGAGATTTTCAGAGACACAACTGCATCCCTGGACCTTGCTACTCAACTAGGCTAGAATGGATTCTGTTGGCCAGTAAGATCCAGACTGAAACAGAAATAGGCAAAATTCTGGTTTTCTTGTTAATTTGTACAACCACTATTTCTATTACTAATGCTTTATTAAATCTAAACAAACTGCTTAAGTAAAACTAAAAGTAATCCACACATTGACTCCTAAAATTCTGAACCATTCTCTAGCTAGAGACCCTGCCCCGTGGCTTTAATTGTGACCCAGGCAGCTGAGCAAACATAATGAAGCTGTCCAGAGTCTTCTCTCTTTCTGACTCTCCTGGGCTCTACTTGAAACCCCAGGAAGAGTTTATTTTTACTGCTGGTTTGTTGTGTCCTGTTTTGCCTTTGGTTTGGGGGAGTTTTTTAAACGATTTTTTTCTATGAAAATTCCAAGTTTTTTTTTTTTTCTTCTTCCTTTTTTTCTTTTGTCTAGAATATGTAGAATGAAAACCAACATTTAGTGGGGATCAATCATAGTGCAGGCTTTTTCCATACCATACTTCATTTAATCTCATAAGATCCCAATGATGCAGGTATTTTTATCATTTATAATTTGGAAAGGGGGCTTAGTGGCAGTTTAGTTGGGTCAATTTCATGAATGGGAAGATAGCAGAGCTTAGGTTCAGATCCAAGCTTGTGTACCTCCAAAGTCTGTTCTTTGTTCTTAACTCTCTGTCCTTCTCTGTCCATTCAGGGATGAGATTATCAGCACCTATTATCAGAGTTTATACAGTAGAGTCCTCCAAGAGTAAAATCTCTCAAGTCAAGCACACTTAGGAATCTGATTTTAAAATGTAGAGCAAACACTGTTTTAATCAATACTAACTGTCTTGAGTGGGATGATCACTTTCGTGATGATGTAAAAGAATATGCTCCTGCTTGGAGATGCCAGTCCAGTGTTAGGTACTCAGGATCTTGTATGCAGCTTACTCTCCAAGGATTCAGCAAAATAACTGATCAGTCCAACTGTAGGACTCTGTAGGTCTTCCTTTTATTAGTCACCATTTCCTTGACTTGAATATTTTTTAAAATGAAAAGTTGGAAAGTGTTACTTTTGTGTATTTGGGATACTAGAAAATTCTTAATCTATCATTATCCAGGGAATAAGTTTTCTTATCTCCTGATTTTTCTATATCTTAATTTATAATCAGTGTGACAACATTTTTTTTTTAATTCTAATTTATAGAAGACAGACAAGGCAAGCAGATATTACTGTTTTTTTCTTTTTCTTTCTTTCTTTCTTTTTTTTTTTTTGGTAAGTATTAGTGTTTCTGTATATTAGCAAAATGTACCTGTAACAAAATGGTGTTCCAGGTTTGGGGAGATTCTCTTGAGAAGTAGTGAATTCAATAAATGGTGTCCCTAGGTACAAATTAAAATGTGGTAACCTGGTCTTAGGGTTCTTGATTATCATACTGCTACCAAGGTCTGTCTCTGAGCTTAATATATGCTAAATGTTAACTAACTGAGGGGCTTTAAAGACCTCTGGGGATTTGAGGGGGTAATCATTCATACGTATGAATGAAAGAACAGAAAGGAAGAAAGGAGATAGCTTAATACAGAAAAGAGACATTAAAGAAAGTGAAAACATGACCCGCAATTAGTTGAGCACCTATTACGGGAGACTTTCTTAATTATTCCTTCCAATAATCCCATGAGATAAGAATTTTAATTCTATCCTTTTATAGGATGAGTGGTTGAGATTTAGAGTTTTAGTAAAGACTATCGGAGAAGGCAATGGCAACCCACTCCAGTACTCTTGCCTGGAAAATCCCATGGACGGAGGAGCCTGGTAGGCTGCAGTCCAAGGGGTCTCGAAGAGTCGGACACGGCTGAGCGACTTCACTTTCACTTTTCACTTTCATGCATTGGAGAAGGAAATGGCAACCCACTCCAGTGTTCTTGCCTGGAGAATCTCACGGACGGTGGAGCCTGGTGGGCTGCCGTCTATGGGGTTGCACAGAGTCGGACACGACTGAAGCGACTTAGCAGCAGCAGCAGCAGCAGTGAGTGGTATATAAAACTCAAATTATTGGGGTTCATAACCATGAAGTATCTGCTATGTACCAGCTGCCTGATCCTTGCCAACAAGAAGCATGCTTATATAGTGAGGGAAACTTTAGCTTCAGAACCCATGCTTTGGGAAGAAGGGAGAAAGGAAGGAGGCAAATATTTATTTGGCACCAATATTTATTCTTTCATTATACTTAGGTCAAGCTCATCTGTACATAATCCCAGTAGAAGATCTGGCCTCATGGAGCTCATCATCTGGTTGGGAAAAGATATCTATAATTTTTTTTAGCAATTAACAGTAATGGCACTGGACTGGGAGTCTGGATATCCTAAATGTAGTGTTGTGTTTACAAACAATTTACTGCACCTATATGTCTTTGAAATGAAATGAAATGAAATGTTATTAGCTCAGTCATGTTCGACTCTTTGCTACTCTATGGACTGTAGCCCACCAGGCTCATCTGTCCATGGGATTCTCCAGGCAAGAATATTGGAGTGGGCTGCCATTCCTTTCTCTGGGGGATCTTCTCAACCCAGGTATCAAAGCTGGGTCACCCACATTTCAGGCAGATTCTTTACCATCTTAGCCACCAGGGAAGTCCAATTTGATCATTTTACAACCCTTAAGAGCTCAGCAATCAGATAGTCATGCCAGGAACATTTTATCTATAGAGCATGCCCAATTAAATTGTGTGAAAAAGATACTTTTGTGCAGGGCTAATATGCGTCTTAAGTCACTAGGCAGGTCAAAGAGTTCTTATCTTAAAAATGAGGTTAGTGAAATATAGTGTCAAGGTAAGATTGGACAAGGAAGTAGCATATCATCTGGTCTTGGGAATCCAGGATGCACATAGTGTGTCCCTGGATTGAGTGGACAAAAATGGACACTAAATAGGAGAGTTCTAGAATCACAGCCACTGTCTGGAAACTCCAGGCAGCTCCTGAAATGAGAATCAGCCTCACTGAAACTGAGGCCACAGTAGACAATTGCTATTGGGTGCACCCAGCCATCAGTTTAGTTCAGTTCAGTTCAGTAGCTCAGTGGTGTCCGACTCTTTGCAACCCCATGGACTGCAGCATGCCAGGCCTCCCTGTCCATCACCAACTCCCGGAGTTTACTCAAACTCATGCCCATTGAGTCAGTGATGCCATCCAGCCATCTCATCCTCTGTCATCCCCATTTCCCTCTCGCCTTCAATCTTTCCCAGCATCAGGTCTTTTAAAATGAGTCAGCTCTTCACATCAGGTGGCCGAAGTATTGGAGTTTCAGCTTCAACATCAGTCCTTCCAACGAACACCCAGGACTGATCTCCTCTAGGAGGGACTGGTTGGATCTCCTTGCAGTCCAAGGGACTCTCAAGAGTCTTCTCCAACACCACAGTGTGAAAGCATCAATTCTTTGGTGCTCAGCTTTCTTTATAATCCAACTCTCACATCCATACATGACTACTGGAAAAACCATAGCCTTGACTAGACGGACCTTTGTTGGCAAAGTAATGTCTCTGCTTTTTAATATTCTGTCTAGGTTGGTCATAACTTTCCTTCCAAGGAGTAAGTGTCTTTTTACTTCATGGTCAGGTGGGCTAGTATTCTCATCTCTTTCAGTATTTTCCACAGTTTGTTGTGATCCACACAGTCAAAGGCTTTGGCATAGTCAATAAAGCAGAAATAGATGTTTTTCTGGAACTCTCTTGCTTTTTCAATGATCCAACGGATGTTGGCAATTTGATCTCTGGTTCCTCTGCCTTTTCTAAAACCAGCTTGAGCATCTGGAAGTTCATGGTTCATGTATTATTGAAGCCTGGCTTGGAGGATTTTGAGCATTACTTTACTAGCATGTGAGATGAGTGCAATTGTGCTGTAGTTTGAGCATTCTTTGGCATTGCCTTTCTTTGGGATGGTTTAAATCATCCATGGATTGTTTTAAATTCTACATGAGATCCTGAGATTTCCTGGCTGGATCACTGGGAAAAGTGGCCAGGGTCTCTTCAATATCCTCACCAATATATAACCCCATATTTTTGTTATTGAATTTCTTGGCTCCTACTTTTACATGGTGGGGCTTTGCCTTAGCTTTGTTAAGACTCTGTAGCTGAGGTCTAGTCTCTTTTTTTGTAGAAAAAAGGGACTAGAACAGTTTAAAGTTTAAAATATTTCAGAAGTACTGGCTTCATTCCCAAACCTCCTCCTCCATATAAGTAAGAACTGAAAGAGAACAGAGTGGAATATTAGGTGGCTAAATAAAAGAATAAGAAAGCTCCGTATTACTTACATGAAGTTTTTTTTAAAATAGACAATGCTAAAAGTGAAACAATGAGTATAGTATATTTTTATGCTTGTAATTATATACACATTTTATATACACACATATATATTTACTTTATTTATGTATATATACATATATTTATTTTATCTGAATAAAGTGTCTCCAGAAAGATACACAGGAAACTTATGAGAAATGATTGACTGGAACACAAGGTCAAAAGACAGGTTTTTCACAATATAATCAGCTAAATTCTGAAGCAAATGAATGTGATAGATAAAATATAAGTTTTGAGGTGAAATAATGAAAAAACAAATGACTTGATAAGTACATCTTAAGATATTAATTGTTCTGTCTTTGTGCTACTCGAAATTATGCTATACTTTGGAAAGCACCAGAAATGATAAATATAAAATAATTTACACAGATTCTGGTGCTTTCAAAATATTCATTAAATAAGTGGTACTTAGTATTAGATGTACATTTGTTTCTTTTTTAAAATAGATATTTCTTATGAGATACTATGTCCCACACATTCACAAATACTGGGAAGAAGCTGATCAAGGAGAGACTGAATATAAACTTAAAAAGATACTTTAGTGAATCTTGGATGTATCTACAAGGTTTCAAGTAGTGGAACTCAACTGTAATTAATTAAAGATCTATTTTTGTCAAATTAGTGCAGCCACTGTGCATTTTTAGCCTCTTGTGCTATTATGATATCCTTAATGCCATCTCAAAATTATTTTTAAACCATGTATTATTAAAAAAGGACTCCAACTTGGGCATTCATTAGGTTAAGATGGATAAGAATAAAGCTTTATCCTCAACAGATGCCCCACTTTGGCATAACAATCTAATTCTATTTAATTTATTCACTGGAATCCTCACCCCCTCCTGTCAAAGTGAATCAATCTGAGTGCTAATTTTTGAAGCAAAACCTCTGTGATCATTTCACTCGTGATTTAATCCAGATCTAACCTCGGGCCTTTAGAGGTTCGAGGTCAATGACCCAATTTACTGTGCCATCAGCCTCTATATCAGTAACCATTGTTATTCCTCTCAAGGTTTTTGCTACATATATTAGTCCTTGGGTGTGTATCCCTCCCAAATTATGCAGGGAAGTTAAAGGTGATTTCAGTTTGCAACTTGGAGAAACTTGGTAAGTGGTTTTGGAGTCTTTGGTAAGCAGAAGGAAAACGCAGTGTGTATGATCTTTGCCTCCAAAAGCAGAAACAAACAACTAAGAAATTATCTGCCTTGAAACATATACATTACCATATGTAAAACAGATAACCAGTGCCAGTTTGATGTATGATGCAGGGCACCCAAAACTGGTGCTCTGTGACAACCTGGAAGGATAGGGTAGGGAGGGAGGTGGGAGGGGGGTCAGGATAGGGGGACACATGTATACCTGTGGCCCATTCATACTAATGTATGGCAGAAACCCTCCAATTGAAACAAAAATAAATTTAAAAATTAAAAAAAAGAAACTATCTGACTTTCTCCAATAGAAACTCAGTCATTGGCATCCATGCTGGTTGCCCAAGAGTTTTACAAAGAAACCCTAGAGCTTCCACACGCAATATGAAATCTATAAAGAAAATAAAGTTATGGATAGTACGCTAAATGTTCTTAGAGATGAATGAACTACACTTGAGCCCAAATCTGGGGACCGTATTTCACTTTTTTTTTTTGAACAGCTACTATTGTTTTAGTCTCCTTCATCCATAGCAGTTCATACACTTCGTGAATTTCCCTTCATGTTTTAAATAATTTTCCCTTCCCTGGTGCCCTACCAGTGTGTCTGCGGAGAGCAGCACGCACACTGGAGAAACTCTCCTTAAGTAAGGGAGAAATCCCAGGGATGTGCCGCCCCACGCAGGAATCGCTGCTCAAGGGTTTCACCTGTCCCAGGAGGAGTTAAACTGGGTTTCTGTGTCAAAGATGCTGAATGAAATCAGGGGTGGAATTGTTAAAATTGGAAATGACCTATTTAACGATATGCACATTCCTGTGATTGGTATAAATACGTCCAACTTTCTGATTCTCTCATCAGAATGAACTTGTCATACCCTTTGATGCAAGAAGTCTTCTTAGCAATGTATTAAAAGAAAAAGAATCTGTATCACTGATCTTTATAATTCTTTATAATCTTTATGATTTCTCGTTCTCTTAATCATAGCAACACAAAGATTGTTTATACCCGCCTGCACCTTAGGGGGAGAAAAATGGGACGGAAGTTGCTCAGAGAAAGCATAGAAAAGAGCTTGCACACTGAAACAACTCATTTCAGCTCCACCACAGATCAGAAATGAAACACGTAGATACCTGATAATTACAATGTAATGTTGGGTTGTCCTTTATTTGCCAAATTTAATTTCTGTGTCTGTATACTTCGATTTTTCATAAAATTAAATATGTAGAAAATCACCTAACAATTTCTATTTCACCCTTCCTAAATCAGTTAATCATCAGCTATAAAGCCAAGGAAAATTCCAGGAGTTATTACTCAGGAAGGTTAACTGGTATTTCCCACATATAATTATATTTTACTAATGATACATGAGTGTATCTTGGTATCCACTTATTTATTCTGTAAAGAGAGTATTTTGAAATGCCCTAAAAACAAAAATGTATAGTTTAGGCAGAGCTTACCTGAACAAAATCAGACTGGAAGGACTGTAATGTATCCCAACAGTGACTTATTACCGAAAAAATGTAGATTTTTCAATTAGAGGCCTCTAACGTCTCTTCAAATGGATTTTGCATTTAGAACTTACAAAAGTATATCTTAAATTTTGCATTTGCCTATGAGTGTTTTAGTTAACATTTCATCACACTTGGCATGAACTTCACATAGTTTTGCTTTTTTTTAAAACCAAATAATATTTTGTTTTTAGAAAATTGCATTACTTTCTTTTCCTTGTTTTCCTTCTTTTTTTGGATATGTGACCTTTAATAAAAGGTTGTGCTGTATATTTCAGCCATCAAGCATTGAGAAAATTGTATTAACAGTAAAATAGTCTTCTTACTGCCAAATGTACAGATATTCACTAACAGCAATCTTGGTCTCCCAGTCCCAGAGCAGTACTTCATCACTCCAGCATGGTGGCCTTGACAGAAAGCTTCCCTGAAATCCATCCATTTCTCTGTCATTCAGAGCTTTCTGGTTCAAAACAGCTTCGGGAACGCATAGGCTGGCTGACTCATTGCCCCAAAGCCTGACGTTCCCAGTTGGCTAGGGATTTCTCCAAGCACCTCGTGACCAAGGCTAACTGGCAGCTCTGACCACTAGGGCTGGTCTCCATGACATTTTTGGATAAAAATTGAGGGGCTCAGAGAAATGTAATCCTGTGTCATAGTGTGTAAATAATAGAAAAATGCATATGTCTGCATGTTTAGTCACTGAGTCCTGTCTGACTCTTTGCAACCCTATGGACTGTAGCCCACCAGGTTCCTCTGTCCGTGGGATTCTCCTGGCAAGAATAGTAGAGTGGGTTGCCATGCCCTCATCCAGGGGATCTTCCCGACCCAGGGATCAAGCCCTTATCTCGTTTGTCTCCTGCATTGGCAAGCAGGTTCTTTACCACTAGTGCCACTTGGGAAGTCCACAAATATGCATATATTTACATGTAAATATATATTTACATAGTTTTACCAAGAATTTATAGTTAATAAATGAAATAAAAATGTATTTCTTTAAAAGATATATTGTTTGGGGAAAAGGTTATTTTTTTAAGAATTTTTTTTTTTAATGAAGTTGTTGAGGAACTCATGTAAATGTTGATGGTGCCAACATGCCTAAAATTTGACTAATTTTACAAGACTAAATTCAGCATCAGTATCAGTTCAGTCGCTCAGTCGTGTCTGACTCTTGGTGACCCCATGGAATGCAGCATGCCAGGCTTCCCTGTCCATCACCAACTCCTGGAGTTTACTCAAACTCATGTGCATTGAGTCAGTGATGCCATCTAACATCTCAGCCTCTGCTGTCCCCTTCTCCTCCTGCCTTCAATCCTTCCCAGCATCAGGGTCTTTTCCAAGGAGTTAGTTCTTCTCATCATGTGACCAAAATATTGGAGTTTCAGCTTCAACATCAGTCCTTCCAGTGAATATTCAGGACTGATTTCCTTTAGGATGGACTGGTTTGATCTCCTTGCAGTCCAAGGGACTCTCAAGAGTCTTCTCCAACACCACAGTTCAAAAGTATCAATTCTTTGGTGCTCAGCTTTCTTTACAGACCAACTCTCATATCCATATATGATCACTGGAAAAACCATAGCCTTGACTAGATGGACCTGTCGGCAAAGTAATGTCTCTGCTTTTCAATATGCTGTCTACGTTGGTCATAGCCTTTCTTCCAAGAAGCAAGCGTCTTTTGATTTCATGGCTGCAGTCACGATCTGCAGTGATTTTGGAGCCCGAGAAAATAAAGTCTGTCACTGTTTCCATTGTTTCCCCATCTATTTGCCATGAAGTGATGGGACCGGATGCTATGAACTTAGCTTCTTGAATGTTGAGTTTTAAGTCAGCTTTTTCACTCTCCTCTTTCACTTTCATCAAGAGACTGGTTCTTCTTCATTTTCTGCCATAGCGTAATGTCATTTGTGTATCTGACGTTATTAACATTTGTCCTGGCAACCTTGATTCTAGCTTGAGCTTCATGAAGCCCAGCATTTTGCATGATGTACTCTGGATAGAAGTTAAATAAGCAAGGTGACAATATACAGCCTTCACATACTCCTTTCCCGATTTGGAACCAGTCTGTTGCTCCATGTCTGGTTCTAACTGTTGCTTCTTGACCTGCATACAGATTTCTCAGGAGGCAGATAAGGTGGTATTCCCATCACTTTAAGAATTTTCCACAATTTGTTGTGATCCACAGAGTCAAAGGCTTTGGCATAGTCAATAAAGCAGAAGTAAATGTTTTTTCTGAAATTCTTTTGCTTTTTCGATGATCCAACAGATGTTGGCAATTTGGTCTCTGGTTCCTCTGGCTTTTCTCAATCTATTTTGAGCATCTGGAAGTCCATGGTTCATATACTGTTGAAGCCTGGCTTGGTGAATTTTGAGCATTACTTTGCTAGCATATGATTTGAGTACAATCATGCGGTAGTTTGAACATTCTTTGGCTTTGCCTTTCTTTGGGATTGGAATGAAAACTGACCTTTTCCAGCCCTATGGCCACTGCTGAGTTTTCCAAATTTGCTGGCATGTTGAGTGCAGCACTTTCACAGCATCATCTTTTAGGATTTCAAACAGCTCAAATGGAATTCTATCACCTCCACTAGCTTTGTTCATAGTGATGCTTCCTAAGGCCTACTTGGCTTCGCATTCCAGGATGTCTGGCTCTAGGTGAGTGATCACACTATTGTGGTTATCTAAGTCATGGAGATCTTTTTTGTATAGTTCTGTGTATTCTTGTATTCTCTCTTCTTATATCTTCAGCTTCTGTTAGGTCCATACCATTTCTGTCCTTTATTGTGCCTGTCTTTCATGAATTGTTCCCTTGGTATCTCTAATTTTCTTGAAGAGATCTCTAGTATTTCCCATCCTATTGTTTCCCTCTATTTCTTTGCATTGATCACTGAGGATGGCTTTCTTATCTCTCCTTGTTATTCTTTGGAACTCTGCATTCAAATGGGTATATCTTTCCTTTTCTCCTTTGCCGTTCACTTCTCTTCTTTTCACAGCTATTTGTAAGGCCTCCTCAGACAGCCATTTTGCCTTTTGCATTTCTTTTTCTTGGGGATGGTCTTGATCCCTGCCTCCTGTACAGTGTCATGAACCTCCATCTGTGGTTTCATCAGGCGCTCTGTCCATCAGATCTAATCCCTTGAATGTATCTGTCACTTCCACTGTATAATCGTAAGGGGTTTGATTTAGGTCATACCTGAATAGTCTAGTGGTTTCCTTATTTTCTTCAATTTAAGTTTGAATTTGGCAATAAGGAGTTCATGATCTGAGCTTACATGAGGATACAAATAAACAGATTATTTCTGACTCCTACATGAAATTACTCTATTGAAATCATGAAGAGAAGAATAATGAACAGTCGTGCTATTTTATATGATTTTCCCTGGTAACCAATGAATTCAAGCAAAAAGATTTAAAGCGGCAATTTTGATATTTATCACAAAATTCAGATAGCAACAATGTTCGTGTGTGTGTGTGTGTTTGTGTGTATGTCTTCCTATTTCCCTTCCTTGTGTGGCTCCATCTATGACTGGGAGGGTCAAATACATTGCAAGTTCATTTCTGGGCCAATTCTGTCAAATTCTATGATGTGAATTCATGTCCACTAGGGCTTAGAACAGCAGAGACTGATTTCAGTTCTTAGGTTGAACTGGCCTACAACTGTTAGGGTAAAAGGCCAGTTCAATCCATTAATTAGTCTAATGGGCTTCCCTGGTCACTCAGTCAATAAAGAATCCACCTGCAATGCAGGAGACTGCCTGCCAATGTGGGAGACCTAGGTTTGATCCATGGGTTGGAAAGAGGAGGGCGTAGCAACCCATTCTAGTATTATTGCCTGGGGAATCCCATGGACAGGGGATCCTGGTGGGCTACAGTCCTTGAGGGTCACAGGATTTACTGACTAAATCTTCACCACTAAAACTGGGGAAATACAGAAATACAATCACCCCCTGGAAAACAATTACTATCTAGCTATGTTTGTTTGTTTTAAGATTTAGTATTTCAGACAGTTTTTTAAATGAATTCTTGGTGGTGATAGAATAACTTTATGTGAAACAGCATTGTGTAGATTAGCCTGTGGGCACTGAACCAAAATATTAAAATCGGTTAGAGGAGTCACGTGATTTTTGTTAAAAAACCTATAGCAGCCTGGGATTCTGGAAAATAATTTTTCTTCCATAAAGGCTTTCTTCCCAGTAGTGAAGTTCCATACAAGCATTAAATCTCAAAACAAATTAATTCATGCCTATCACTTAAAATTTTTACAATTTAGACATTTAAATATCAGAGTTCCATTTAATGGTATGAACAGGTTGTAGAGATTTGTTAATTTGAAATTCCATTTGGTAACAGATGCAATAACTTGTCTGGCATTAAAACTGAGTTTAAGGTAATCACTGCATTTGCTCTTTTGTTCTAAGTGCTTTACAATCCTTAATTCACATAAAACATCTGTGAAATTTAGTTAGGAGTGTGGTGAGTAAAATTTAATCCCTGTTTTTACACCAGCGTGTTCTGAAACATGCTTACATATATTTCAATCTTCCTGTGTGAAAATTCCTTGTGGGAATCAACAGAAAAGTGTTTTAGTGATATTCTAAACCTTTTGGGCAATAGAAGATTAACACACTAACAGAATTAAACCTATGCCAAGCTGGAGACTCTTTCCTCCTTTGATTCTGACACCAATTGGAGGAACAACCACAGACACAAATGAAGATTTGAGAATCATTTTGGTGGCTAAATGTCTCTGTTAAAGTGAAAGCTGTTGGTTTCTTTTTTATGTCATTGATTAAATAGAGGCAAAGTGGAGTAAATTATTTTGCTGAGGACATCACTGTTAGGTAGAAGTGGTCCATATGTGTCACGTCCTACATGCAACGCAGACAGCAATAACCAAATGTATTCTTTCTTGAGAGCCCAGGAGCAGCCTCAGACTCCTTCTGGGAGCTATGTTCCTGGCACCCATTAGCAGATGAGCAGAGTTACAAACCAGCAGGAATCTTTCTAAGTTACTGAGAAGTAAGAGATAACAAAGCATAAGCATTGGAAACACTTTTCCTGTGTGGATGTAACATAAAGGATGCTGTTTCACCTCTAAGTCATGTCTGCTCTTTGTGACCCCATGGACTGTAGCCCACCAGGCTCCTCTGTCCATGGGATTTCCCAGGCAAGAATATCAGAGTGGGTTACCGTTTACTTCTCCAACATAAAGGATGCCGGTAATAAAGCTACCAAAGAATTTTACTTGAAAGATATTTCCTTTAAATCCCGTCTCCCCAAGTGCTATTCTGGATATATCTATCTAGCACTGTGCTAGATGGACATTATGTCACACAGACTGTGTCTTTATTTCTGTCCCATCACATTTCACAAAGGATTTGTGATTGCTCATAGACATTTTACACATTTGTTGTTGTTTTAGTTGCTGAGTCCTGCCCAATTCTTTTGCAACCCCATAGACTATAGCCCGCCAGATTCCTCTGTCCATGGGATTTCTCAAGAAAGAATACTTGAGTGGGCTGTCATTTCCTTCTCAAGGGGATCTTCCCAACCCAGGGATCAAACCTTTGTTTCCTGCATTGCAGGCGGATTCTTTACCACTGAGTCACCTGGGAAGCCCACAGATCCACATTTATGTATATATGTGTGTGTGTGTGTGTGTGTGTGTGTGTGTGTGTGTGTGTGTGTGTGTAAATATAGGATAAACAAATGATGAAGGGGCTCCTATTAAGGGAGAAAGTGGATAATGGACAATAATTAGGGTAAGATAAGATTAGGAAACAAGGTATACCTTCTACAAGGTGTTACAGAGTTGATGGAAATATATCATACTTTTGCCTTTAAGTTTGCTTCCCAGTGATCAAAGCAAAGAAGAAAATGCATTCAGTTAGACGATATGTTAAACCCAAACAAGACAGATTTTCCAGATATTGAGATGAGAGGGAAATCTTGCCCAGAGATTCTCATTTTAGAGAACCCTGTCCTGTTTGATGAATGGGAAGCTTGCCAGCATCCATCCAATAATTCAAATATTCAGTTGGATGTGGCAGTACTTCTTATAGTTTGTGAAGTAGACCAGTGACCTAGCACCCATGTAAAATACAGGAAAAGGAAGTCTATGAAGAGGTAAAATATTGTGTGTGTTGGGGGGGCGGGGAATGTAGCTCTATTGTGATCTTTCATTTACATAGAGTAGGATTTAGAAAATTGACATTCAAATCAAACTACACCGAGTGATCAGTCTGGTGGGTGGGGGAGGTAGTGGTGAGTAAAATCCAAAGGGTGGGGCATACATGCTCCCAATTCTGACACAGAGAACTGTGGTCTTTGATCTGTGCTACCCACGAGCCTTCGGAATATTGCATCTCACATTCAGGTATCTGGTATGGATGAAAGAACAGAGAGCTTAAAAGGTAAGCATCTTTAGTAAAAATCTGGGGTGCAGATATATGTCGAGCTCATGAAGGGCATTACAGTGCTTTGACAACTGATTACGGGCAGCAAGAGGTGAAAGTCCTTTTGTCATATGGCAGGTATCTTCCCCACCTCAACATTGAGGAACTAGATTCTTCCTTAGGAAATGTTCCTACTCTGTTCTAGATGGGCAGTTGTTGTGCAATGCCTCTGAGTTCTTCTTTGCATATAGTGTTTTCCAGGAAGCATTCATTTTACTATTTATTCGTTTATCTAAAATGCATTTGTTTTTGGCTGCACTTGCACTGGGTTGCTGCATGGGCTTTCTCTAGTTGAGGCAAATGAGAGCCACTCTCTGGTTGCCGTGGTCAAGCTTCTCACTGCAGTGGCTTCTCTTGTCACTGAGCACAGTCTCTAAGTGCAAGGACTTCAGGAGTTGCAGCACTTGGACTCCCGGGGGCATGTGGAATCCTCCCAGACCAGGGATCGAACCCATGTCCCCTGCATTGGCAAGCAGATTCTTAACCACTGCACCACTAGGGAAGTCCCAGGAAGCATTAATTTTAAAGGATGATATATCAGTTTCAAAATCAAACAAGTTTGATAAGTTATGGGAAAAACAAAGTTCAACAAGTTATCTTGCAGGACTTCTCAAAGCCTTTGCTAAACGGAAAATTTCCAAGAGCAGTCAGGTTTTCTGACGCTGATTAAATTATCATCCCCTTTTTTCATAAAGTGCTTCAGTGGCATAACTTTCTACAGCAGCCATTGTACAATTTAGTGAGTATTTTAGCCCAGAACATTATTTTAGTAGACATTGTGAACTTTGACATAACATTTCCGAAGTTCATCCATATTGGAGCATGTATCAGTACTTCATTTCTTTTTTATGGTCAAGTAATATTCCATTGCTTAGACATATGGTGTTCATTTGTCTAGTCAGAAACTGAAGGACTTCTCTGTTGTTTCTACCTTTTGGTTATTAGAAATCATTCTCCTAAAACCATTCACATACAAGTGTTCATGTGGATATATATTTTCATTTTTCTTGAGTATGTACCTAGCTGTAGATTACTGAGTCAAGGGTAACTCATTTTTAATCTTTTAAGGAACTGCCAGATTGTTTTCCAAATTCAGGGCACCATTTTACATTCCCTTCAGGAATACGTGTGTATGTTCTAATTTTTCCACATCCTGAACAATACTTGTTACTCTCTGTCTTTTTGATTATACCATCCTAGTAGGTGTGATCTTTGCAACCCTGTGGACTGTAGCCTACAGGCTCCTCCATCCATGGGATTTTCCAGGCAAGAATACTGGAGTGGGTTGCCATTTTCTTATCCAGGAGATCTTCCCAACCCAGGAATCGAACCCGGGTCTAGGTGTGAAGTAGAATCTCATTGTGGTTTAGATTTGCATTTCCTTAATCACTAATGATGCTAAACATCTTTTCATGCATTTATTGGCCATTTGTATAAATGATGAAGGTATAAATTGGAGAGAGAGTCTGCTCACATTTTTTGACAATGTCAATTTCCATGTTCCTTCAAATTAAAATTTAGTTCTATTTTAAAAGCAAAGATCAAACTTACTGTTTCTAAATCAGAATATTTATGTTTACTTGAAAGGGAGAATGAATTCTATGGAAATAATCTAATAGAAAAATGACCACATAATAAGGTTTGAACTTGTTACTAACAGAAAGAAAACTAATAGGGTTTTCATTTAAGCCCTGCCCTATATTTTGGCTCTAAGCAAAGCTTGACACCGAGTAAAGATTCACAGAGGGTTTGATTAGCTTTTCTTTTCCTTCTCAAGCCAACATAATTAGTTTTAGGAAAAAATAATATAATAAAGACAAGTACGGTCTGACCAATCTTTCCATTTCATTTTTCTCTGCTTCTCATCTTCTGCCAACTCCAGGAATAGAGGTTGTTTTTTTGGAATCCTGAGCAGGAAGAAATGAAGGAGATGATAAGAGGATAAATGAGTATTAGAGACAGTGTTTCATGCCTCAAAAATGTCTTCCTTTATTTATACCTATTAAAAAGAAGTGAAAAGACCCCAGGCAGGACACTTGATCCTCTGAAAAACTTTTCAATTCCTAGATCATATGCTTGACTCTAGATTATAAAATTTACAGCACAAACTAGAATACACAAGTTCCATAGGAAACTTTCATTCAAACAATAGCTTTGCTCTCCCATTTTGATTACGAAATGATGCCTTGTATTTCAGCCCATTTACAGTATCAAACTTGGGTTACGGTTCTAGAAGTTCAACCTGCTAATTAGAACAAGATAATCACATGCAATGAGATAGAGGAAGAGAAAAATGGGCTTTGGAAATTCAGGCGATGAGCAGGAAATGTACAAAATTGAATTCCCAAGATCATGGGAAGAATCCTAGGGAAATTAAAGACACCTTGCAAAAATTAGGTTAGCTCTCTTTATATTCTCAGTTACATCCTTCATTAACTCATTGTCAGCTCATCAAATAGAGAGGTACATATAACATATTAATATTATAACTGTTAAAGCTTTGCTTCTCAAATCGCATATAATAGAGAAAGTCAGAGCCACTAACTAATCAACTAGCCAAGAAGCATATGGACAAGTGATCTAAATTTCATTCTCTGTTTCCTCATCTTTAAAGAGGAAGAAAAGCACGCACTTTCTGCCTCCACCACAGTTTATGAAAACCACATGAAATGATGAATGTGAGAACACTTTGGAAATTGTAAATTTATGTTATTAATATTAATACTGTTATTGCACAGTTCAGCCACACTTTAAACTCTTAGCTGCTCACTGGTAATCATTCTGAAGAGAAGGCTGAAACCACAGCTAAATTATGATTCAAGATTAATCTGTGAATTCTTCTCTTCTACCAGATTTCCCTGGTAATTGAAAGTTGATGTATGATTCCATTTGTAAAAAATGAAAGGAATGTTCTGGCACTGACTTACTGAGTTTTCAGTAAAATAGATGTACTTTTGACAGGTGTAAAATAATGAGACTTGAGAATGGGGCTGAATGAGGAAAGATGCTCTTTCCAACTTAGGTGGCTGAAGTTTATCTGTAGGCAAAGTGGTGATGCTGTCATGTGACAAATAAACATAAGGTGCACTAAAATAGTTCCTCTCCCAAACTTCTCCATTTCCCCCTCCTCAATCTCTTTGTTGTGACTCACAGATTCCTGAGACTTGTCAAATCCCACGATGTAAAAAGAGGCTGCTGTAAAGAGTAGAGACTCCAGATTCTGTGTTTTCTCCTGGTGTCAACATCTAAACTGAAAGAGCAAAATAGAAATTCCAAGAAAATTCGAAGAAATGTCACCACTGGTAAACAGTCCTAATGAATGCATGGATCTAGGACCTTATTTATACTGAGATTTATTTAGTACGTACGCTGCACTTGGAGTCTAAACCCTGAAACTAACTGTTTCTTCATTGGTTGAATAACTCCAAAGCCCTTGGTACTTCTAAAAGGTAAAGACTGGCTTCACTCACTTATAATTCAGACTCACGTTTCTCAGGCTTGAATAAAGTGGTAATAATAAAACACCAACACAAACACAGGCAGATCATTGAGTAAGTGGCTTTTAGCTTTGCCTTTAGCCAAGTGAGGTTGAAAAATTGTCCCCAATGAAGCTTGGCCAAAACAAAATATCTCTCCCTGTGGCCCATTAGCTGCCTTCTTTCTTAAAATAGCATATCCTTTGGGTACATGCCTTCAGGGAATTTATGCACCTGGCCAACCATGTTAAGATATTTTACACTGGTATTCTCTCTGCCAACAGATATTATTTGTTTTCCAAGGATGCCCTCAGATGGACTCTTTTACCAAATCCAGGCCATGAATATTTTCTGCATAGTATATTATTGAACAATCAAATGAATTTCTTAGATTGCCAAATAGGAAAGGAGAAAAAAGAAAAAGAAACTTTTCTTTAGATGACTTTCATTGCTGTTGCTGTTGTTCAGTCACTCAATCATGTGCAACTCTTTGTGACCCCATGGACTACAGCATGCCAGATTTCCCTGTCCTTCACTGTCTTCCAGAGCCTGCTCAAACTCATGTCCATTGAGTCGATGATGCCTTCCAACCATCTCATCTTCTGTACCCCCCTTCTCCTCCTGCCCTCAATCTTTCCCAACATCAGGGTCTTTTCCAATAAGCTGACTCTTTCCATTAGGTGGCCAAAGTATTGGAACTTCAGCTTCAGCATCTGTCCTTTCAATGAATATTCAGGGTTAATTTCCTCTCAGATTGACTGGCTTGATCTCCTTGCAGTCCAAGGGACTCAAGAATCTTCTCCAGTACCACAGTTCAAAAACATTAATTCTTTAGTCTCAGCCTTCTTTATTGGCCAACTCTCACATCCATACATGACTGGAAAAACCATAATTTTGACTATCTGGACCTTTGTCGGCAAAGTGATGCCTGTTTTTTTTTTTTAATACATTGTCTAGGTTTCTCATAGCTTTTCTTCCAAGGAGCAAGTGTCTTTTAATTTCATGGCTGCAGTCACCATCTGCAGTGATTTTGGAGCCCAAGAAAATAAAGTCTGTCACTGTTTCCACTGTTTCCCTATTTATTTGCCATGAAGTCATGGTACTGGAGGCCATGATCTTAGTTTTTTGAATGTGGAATTTTAAGTCAGATTTTTTCACTCTCCTTTTACTCCTTCATCCTGAAGTAAATTATGTCAGCATTTATTAACTCATAACCAGGCTTCCCTGGTAGTTCAATCAGTAAAGAATCTGCCTGCAGAGCAGGAGACCCAGGTTCAATTCCTAGGTCGAGACTGTTCCCTGGAGAAGGAAATGGCAAACCACTCCAGTATTCCTGCCTGGAAAATCCCATGGATAGAGGAGCCTGGTGGACTATAGTCCATGGGATTGCAAGAGTTGGACACGACTTAGTGACTAAACATCCATTTAACTCATAAAATGGCAAAAGGGGCCCAAACATCTGGAACGTGACTCTTCCCTCTTCTCTTCTCTTCAGTCTTTTATGTTATTAGCAGCATTATGCTGGAGATGGTGGATTTCAGCAGTGGGTTTATGCTATGTGAGTTGGAGACATAGATATTCCTGTAGGTCATTGAAAACTGTCACAGTCTTCAACGAAGTGAAGTCCTGTGCTCTCCATCACAGCAGTTCTGGTTTTATGTATAAGTTCCCTACATACAAACAAGCTCCATTCAAGAGCGTGTTTGTAAGTTCAGTTCATTCATAAGCCCAACAAAGTTAGCCTAGGTACCCAACTAACACAATCAGCTATGTAATACTGTACTATAAAAGAACTGTAATACTTTTCACACAAATAATACATAAAATAAACACAAAAAATAAAGACAACATTTTAATCTTACAGTAAAGTATCTTGTATAGTACAGTAGTATATGGTGACAGCTGGCATACAGGGGCTGGCAAGAAGAACAAGTAGGAAGAGTTACTGATTGGAGGAGAGGGAGGAGGGGGGAGATGGTAGAGCTGAAGGATCGTCAGCAATAGCAGACAGAAGGGAAGATGCAATTTCATTCAGGCCTGACATTGATGGACAGGTTCTGATTACTTGCTGGATTCAATTCTACCTACCATCTTGAAAAATGATCCAATGATGTGTAGCTAGTACTATGCCACCTACATCACCACTACTATTATACTTGCTTCTGGACATCCTGGGCTTGAAATTAGGATACTGTAATACTGTACTCTATATACAGTACTGTACAATAAAGCACACGACCACTTGTAGAGGAGGAACCCACATGACAATATACCCAGACATGGGAACTAACTTGTGTAACTGCACATGCAAGCACACATTTGTATCTTTGAAAGTTCAAAACAATCAAGGTTCACATATAGGGGACTTACTGTATTGTATGTAGTATACTCTATTAACATTTCCTTGAGAAAAATAAGTACCCATTGCTTGAAAATAAAGGTTAATTTTTTCATAGTCCAAAATATTGCTTTGTTCATTTTCCTATGCTCAGCCCCAACCCAATGCTGAACATTTATTGAGCACCAGTTTGCTTAGAAATATAGGTTATCTCCAAAGTCACTAAGTGAAGTAAATACGAGTTCAGTTTGTCTGTCATGTTCACAGGCCTGAAGCTCCTTGTCTGGTTACGTCATTACACAGGATAATCAGAAGGACGTGTAACAGATATTTTCAGGTGTGAGTTGGAAGGGTTACCAGATTTAGCAAATGTTTGGCATGTAGTTATGCTTAAAAGATATTTGTCATTTATCTGAAATTCATATTCAACTGGATGGCCTATATTTTATCCGGCAATCCTATATGGTAGAGGTGTTGTAAAGGATGAAATTTGCTTTGAAATAGTGAATTTGCTTGAATATTTGGTGAAGAAATGGGGTTGCTATTTATAGACTACATTTGGAGAACATGCAAGGTAAAGATGACTAAAATTGTAGTTGGAAGGCATAATAAATTGTCATGAAAAATTGTTTCAGGTTTTGCTTATGAAGACTGGAAACAAATACATATTTGTAGGCAAAGTTGGCCAAAGGGTATGCTTAGCAAGCACTAGCAAAACAAGAAGAGAGTAAGGTCAGCCTTATAAAACTTATCAAGAATTTTATGATCAGAGAAGCTATCAAAGTAGAAGAATTTTGAAGTTTAGGACATTGTATGAATTATAATATACATACAATTTATTTATTCAATATAAACTATATATAATCTCCTAAATCTAAGTAATATAATTAAATTAATTACTATAGTAAAGGCAAATAGATGTGACACTGAAAGATGAACTACCCGGGTCAGTAGGTACCCAAAATGCTACTAGAGAAGAGTGGAGAAAGAGCTTCAGAAGGAATGAAGAAGCTGAGCCAAAGTGGAAACAATGCCCAGTTGTGATTGTGCTTGGTAGTGGAAGTAAACTCTGATGCTGCAAAGAGCAATATTGCACAGGAACCTGGAATGGTAGGTCCATGAATCAAGGCAAATTGGACGTGGTCAAACAGGAGATGGCAAGAGTGAAGGTCGACATTTTAGGAATCAGCCAACTAAAATGGACTGGAATGGGTGAATTTAATGCATATGACTATTATATCTATTACTGTGGGCAAAAATTCCTTAGAAGAAATGGAGTAGCCATTATAGTCAACAAAAGAGTCCAAAATGCAGTATTTGGGTGCAATCTCAAAAATGACAGAATGATCTCTGTTCCTTTCCAAGACAAACCATTCAATATCACGGTAATCCAAGTCTATGCCCTGCCCAGTAATGCCGAAGAAGCTGAAGTTGAACAGTTCTATGAAGACCTACAAGACCTTCTAGAATTCACATCCAAAAAAGATGTCCTTTTTGTCACAGGGGAATGGAATGCATAAGTAGGAAGTCAAGAGACACCTGGAGTAATAAGCAAGTTTGACCTTGGAGGACAAAATGAAGCAGGGTATAGGCTAACAGAGCATTGCAAGAGAATGCACAGTTCATAGCAAACACCTTCTTTCAGCAACACAAGAGATGACTCTACACATGGACAACACCAGATGGTCAATACTGAAATCAGATCGATTATATTCTTTGCAGCTGAAAATGGAGAAGCTGTATACAGTCAGCAAAAGCAAGACCAGGAGCTGACTATGGCTCACATCATGAACTCCTTATTGCCAAATTCAGACCTAAATTGAAGAAAGTGGGGAAAACCACTAGGCAATTCAGGTATGACCTAAATCCAATCTCTTATGATTATACAGTGGAAGTGACAAATAGATTCCAGAGGTTAGATCTGATAGACAGAATGCCTGATGAACTATGGATGGAGGTTCATAACATTGTACATGAGGCAGTAATCAAATCATCACCAGGAAAAAGAAATGCAAAAAGGCAAAATGGTTGTCTGAGGAGGCCTTACAAATAGTTGAGAAAAGAAGAGAAGCTAAAGGCAAAGGAGAAAAGGAAAGATATACCCATCTGAATACAGAGTTCCAAAGAATAACAAGGAGAAATAAGAAAGCCTTCCTCAGAAATCAATGCAAAGAAATAGAGGAAAAAAACAAACACTTGACATCTCTTCAAGAAAATTAGAGATATCTAGGAAACATTTCATGCAAAGATGGGTACAGTAAAGGACAGATGTGGTATGGACCAAGCAGAAGATGTTAAGAAGAGATGGCAAGAATACACAGAAGAGCTATACAAAAACAATCTTCACAACCCAGATAATCACGATGGTGTGATCACTCATGTAGAGCCAGACATCTTGAAATGTGAAGTCAAGTGGGCCTTAGAAAGCATCACTACGAACAAAGTGAGTGGAGGTGATGGAATTCCAATTGAGCTATTTCAAATCCTAGAAGATGATGCTGTGAAAGTCCTGCACTCAATATACCAGCAAATCTGAAAAACTCAGCAGTGTCCACAGGACTGGTAAAGTCCGTTTTCATTCCAATCCCAAACAAAGGCAATGGCAAAGAATGTTCCAACTATCGCACAATTGCACTCATTTCACATTCTAGCAAAATAGTGCTCAAAATTCTCCAAGCCAGGCTTCTAATAGTATGTGAAGCAAGAACTTTTAAATGTTCAAGCTGGATTTAGAAAAGGCAGAGGAAACAGAGAACAAATTGCCAGCCTCCATTGGATCATCGGAAAAGCAAAAGAATTCCTGAGAAGCATCTACTTCTGCTTCATTGACTAAGCTAGAGCCTTTGACTTTGTGGATCACAGCAAAATGTGGAAAATTCTTAAAGAGATGGGAATATCAGACCACCTTACCTGCTTCCTGAGAAACCTGTATGCAGGCCTAGAAGCAACAGTTAGAACCAAGGATGGAACAACGGACTGGCTCCAAATTGGGAAAAGAGTACATCAAAGCTATATATTGTTGCCCTGCTTATTTAACTTATAGGCAGAGTACATCATATGAAATGCCAGGCTGGATGATGCACAAGCTGGGATCAATACTGTCAGGAGAAATATCAATAACCTCAGATATGTGGATGACACCACCATAATGACAGAAGGCAAAGAAGAAATAAAGAGCCTCTTGATGAAGGTGAAAGACGAAAGTGAAAAAGCTGGCCTAAAACTCAACATTCAAAAAGCTAAATTCATGGCATCCAGTCCCATCCCTTCATGGTAAGTAGATGGGAAACAATGGAAACAGTGACAGACTTTATTTTCTTGGGCTACAAAATCCTTGCAGATGGTGACTGCAGCCATAAAATTAAAAGACATTTGCTCCTTGAAAGAAAAGCTATGGCAAAGCTAGTCAGCATATTAAGAAGCAGAGACAGTATTTTGCCAAGAATGGTCCATCTAGTCAAAGCTAAGTTTTTTCCAGTAGTCATGTATGGATGTGAGAGCTGGACCATAAAGAAGGCTGAGCACCAAAAAATTGGTGCTTTTGAACTGTGGTGTTGGAGAAGACTCTTGAGAGTCTCTTGGACTGCAAGAAGATCCAACCAGTTAATCCTAAAGGAAATCAATTCTGAATATTCATTGGAAGCACTGATGCTGAAGCTGAAACTGCAATACTTTGGCCACCTGATGCAAAGAACTGACTCATTGGAAAAGACCCTGATGCTGAGAAAGATAGAAGGTGAGAGGAGAAGGGGATGACAGAGGATGAGATGGTTAGATGGCATCACTGACTTGATGGACATGAGTTTGAGCAAGTTCCAGGAGTTGGTGATGGACAGGGAAGCCTGTGTTGTCCATGGGCTTGCAAAGAGGCAGACACTACTGTGAGACTGAACTGAATGGATATCATAAGTAAATATATAATTTCCAAAATATAATAGATAACTATTATGATTATGCTAATTATAATAATATATAACAATATATAACTAATAGTACATTTATATAGATATATTCATAATATTTTACTTTGAATTTTATTGGAAAATACAGGGAAGTTTAACTTGGACACACAGCACCACCATCACCATCACCACCACCACCACCACCACCACCACCAGCATTTTTGTTTATTTTCCAGGAAGGCTGCAATTACAGATTCCAAAGTGTAAACATATGCACCACAGGGTCTATTTTCAGCTCTTTGCTATTTTTGCGGTTTAGAACTGTTCCAAACTACTCACTGCCTTGCCCATTTTGTGGGACTCCTTACTTCTAAAGTATCATGGCCTTTTGATCCCACTCTATCCAAAACTTCATTCTTCCCAGACCTCCCTATCTCATCTAAACTGTGCAGAGATGCATCTTAGATTAAACACATCCACTTTAAAGCATGAATGTATAACACAGAACTCTCTTCTGGGTACATTTGCATTTTTAAATTGGAGCTTGAACTAATCAGATCAAGAGCTCTAGATCTAGTCGTTGAAGTATTTAAGGGTTGAAGACCTTCTTTCTTGTCTCACCTTAAATAGGAAAAGACCTTTACAGACCAAAGGGTATGAAAAAATAGTGTGAAAATATGTATTTGCAACAGATCAAATGTACTGGTTAAGACTGACCATTTTGTTATCATCTGCTTCGGTCAAGAATTGAAATATGGGTAATTTTGATGGGATTCCACTATTAAACTTGCAATTGGCCATTTTCATGGCTCTGTCTCTTATTTATAAGGCAAAAATAATCCCAAAACTACCTCCAAGCATCAATTTAATTTTTTTGGTTTTCATTCTAATGAAATGTCTTTTCATTCTAATGAGAAAAAAATAGAGTGAGACCAATTTGAATATTTCACCATCAATATTTCAGTGATCAAACCACTGATCACACTGTGCTTTTCACACAGACATATAATGAGAGTGTATTACACACACACACACACACACACACACACACACACGCCATTTAATCCATTTGTTGTATTTTAAAATTGCATCTTTTGTGGGAGCCTCTAGGTAGAAGCATAATTAAATCATTGTTTATGAGGATATACCTCTAAAATATAACAGCAGCAATATTAACAAATAAAAGCAAGTCACTAAACCAATGTATTTTATATTACTCCTTTTTCTGGCAGGCTCTACTTTTACAATTTCCTTACAACCCTAAATTTTTTTTTAAGGAATATTCTTTCTCTCTCTCGCTCTCTCTCTTTTTTCTGTTGTTGCACTAGGTCTTTGTGGAGTGCAGGCTCTTCACAGAAGCTCTTTAGTTGCATCTCACAGGCTTCGTTGCTCTATGGCGCGAGGTATCTTAGTTCCCTGACCAGGGATCAAACTCAGTCCCCTGCACTGGAAGATGGATTCTTAATTACTGGAGCACCAGGGAAGTCCCCTTCATAGCTTAACTTTTGCCTCGTGATCTGTGATATAATACTAGGGAGGAGTGAGAAAGGCATATATATATTTTGGAAATTATATATTTATTTATCATATAATATTTAGAGGAGTGAGAAGGAAGGCAGTGTGGGAGGAGTCATTTTCAAGACAACACAACTGGTCTGTTTAAATACAAACTGGGAGAATATGTGACTTCCATTCAAAAGGAATATAGGTAGATTAAAAAGAAAAAAACAAAACTTACCAAAACTGCTTGGCTTATTTTTAAGCTGATTCAAGGAATACAAACAAACAAACAAATAGGTATTTCAGCCTTCAGTGATTTTCTTACTAATATTTGACATATTTTCTAAACTTTGACACAGCTTTACCTTTCTTGTTTAACACTACTAATATTTATTTACTAATTCTGTTTTTTTTTTTTTAATTTGAACTGCATCCATTTCTCCATGTTACCATAAACTTATATTTCTAAGCATCTATGGTGACTCATATTGGCTCAAGTTTCTTAATGAGTGCTTTTTCATAATCTGTAAATCTCTATTTCTCTACATAAGTTATGGATAAATTCTAAACTGTTGAGTTCAAACTGTTGAATTCAAATGGTATACACACACACACACACACACACACACACACATATATGCATGTATATACACATATAAGCCATAAGTAATCTATATATATTTAATGGTGTGACCAATTATCACAAAGTTCTCGGTAGTTGTTTGGCTTCTGGTCTTGAGGAAGAGGAATAAATCAAAGATGACCTTGTGGTTTTTAATTCTTATGGTTAGAAAGACAGTGAAAATTAATCAAGGTGGAAAAACAGAACTTAAATTTTCATTTACTGAAAGTCAAAGATTTACTGACCACTAATACAAAGCACTAATACATAATACTAGTACACTAATGCATTAAGTGTATTACACTAAGTGTAATACTAATACACTAATACACTAAAATATTAATACTAATACACTAATAATATTGAGAACTAATACAAACAGGAGATGACAAGAGTGAACGTTGAGATTTTAGGAATCAGCCAACTAAAATGGACTGGAATGGGTGAATTTAACTCAGATGATCATTATATCTATTACTGTGGGCAAGAATCCCTTAGAAGAAATGGAGTAGCCATCATAGTCAACAAAAGAGTCTGAAATGCAGTACTTGGATGCAATCTCAAAAATGACAGAATGATCTCTGTTCATTTCCAACAAACCATTCCATATCACAGTAATCCAAGTCTATGCCTGGCCAGTAATGCTGAAGAAGCTGAACTTAAATGGTTCTATGAAGACCTACAAGACCTTCTAGAACTAACACCCCCAAAAGATGTCCTTTTCATTATAGGGGACTGGAATGCAAAAGTAGGAAATCAAGAGACACCTGGAGTAACAGGGAAATTTGGCCTTGGAGTACAAAATGAAGCAGGGACAATGCTAACAGAGTTTTACCACGAGAACACACTGGTCATAGAAAACACCCTCTTCCAATAACATGAGAGAAGACTCTATACATGGACATCACCAGATGGTCAATACAGAAATCAGATAGATTATATTTTTTGCAGCCAAAAATGGAGAAGCTCTAAATAGTCAGCAAAAACAAGACTGGGAGCTGACTGTGGCTCAGATCATGAACTACTTATTGCCAAATTCAGACTTAAATTGAAGAAAGTAGGGAAAACCACTAGACCATTCAGGTATGACCTAAATCATATCCCTTACGATTATACAGTGGAAGTGGGAAATAGATTTAAGGGACTAGGTCAGATAGACAGAGTGCCTAATGAACTATGGAAGGAGGTTTGTGACATTGTACAGGAGACAGGGATCAAGACCATCCCCAAGAAAAAGAAATGCAAAAAAACAAAATGTTTGTCTGAGGAGGCCATTCACAAATAGCTGTGAAAATAAGAGAAGTGAAAAGCAAAAGAGAAAAGGAAAGGTATACCCATTTGAATGCAGAGTTCCAAAGAATAACAAGGAGAAATAAGAAAGCCTTCCTCAGTGATCAGTGCAAAGAAATAGAGGAAAACAATAGAATGGGAAAGACTAGAGATCTCTTCAAGAAAATCAGAGATACCAAGGGAACATTTCATGCAAAGATGGGCTCAATAAAGGACAGACATGGTAGGGACCTAAAAGAAGCAGAAGATATTAAGAAGAGGTGGTAAGAATACACAGAAGAACTGTACAAAAAATATCTTAATGACCCAGATAACCATGATGGTGTGATCAATCACCTAGAGCCAGACATCCTGGAATGTGAAGTCAGTGGGTCTTAGGAAGCATCACTACAAACAAAGCAAGTGGAGGTGATGGAATTCCAGTTGAGCTATTTCAAATCCTGAAAGATGATGCTGTGAAAGTGCTGCACTCAATATGCCAGCAAATTTGGAAAACTCAGCAGTGGCCACAGGACTAGAAAAGTTGTTTTCATTCCAATCCCAAAGAAAGGCAATACCAAAGAATGCTCAAAGTACCGCACAATTGCACTCACCTCACACGCTAGTAAAGTAATGCTCAAAATTCTCCAAGCTGGGCCTCATCAATACATGAACCGAGAACTTCCAGATGTTCAAGCTGGTTTTAGAAAAGGCAGAGGAATCAGAGATCAAATTGCCAACATCCACTGGATCATCGAAAAAGCAAGAGAGTTCCAGAAAAACACCTATTTCTGCTTTATTGACTATGCCAAAGCCTTTGACTGTGTGAATCACAATAAACTGTGGAAAATTCTGAAACAGATGGGAATACCAGACCACCTGACCTGCCTCTTGAGAAATCTGTATGCAGGTCAGGAAGCAACAGTTAGAATTGGACATGGAACAACAGACTGTTTCCAAATAGGAAAAAGCGTACATCAAGGCTGTATATTGTCACCCTGCTTATTTCACTTATATGCAGAGTATATCATGAGAAATGTTGGGCTGGGTGAAACACAAGCTGGAATCAAGACTGCTGGAAGAAATATCAATAACCTCAGATATGTAGATGAAACTACCCTTATGGCAGAAAGTAAGAAAGAACTAAAGAGCCTCTTGATGAAAGTGAAAGAAGAGAGTGAAAAAGTTGGCTTAAAACTCAACATTCAGAAAACTAAGATCATGAAATCTGGTCCCATCACTTCTTGGCAAATAGATGGGGAAACAGTGGAAACAGTGTCAGACTTTTTTTTGGGGGGGGGGCCCAAAATCCCTGCAGATGTGACTGCAGCCGAGAAATTAAAAGATGATTACCCCTTGGAAGGAAAGTTATGACCAACCTAGAGAGCATATTAAAAAGCAGAGACATTACTTTGCCAACAAAGGTCTGTCCAGTCAAGGCTATGGTTTTTCCAGTAGTCATGTATGGATGTGAGAGTTGGAGTATAAAGAAAGCTGAGTGCCGAAGAATTGATGTTTTCGAACTGTGGTGCTGGAGAAGACTCTTGAGAGTCCCTTGGACTGCAAGGAGATCCAACCAGTCCATCCTAAAGAAGGTCAGTCCTGGTGTTCAGTAGATAGACTGATGTTGAAACTGAAACTCCACTACTTTGGCCACCTGATGTGAAGAGCTGACTCATTGGAAAAGACCCTGATGCTGGGAAAAATTTAGGGCAGGATAAGAAGGGAATGACAGAGGATGTGACGGTTGAATGGCATCACTGACTCAATGGTCATTGGTTTGGGTAAACTAAGGGAGTTGGTGATGGACATGGAGGCCTGGAGTGCTGCAGTCCATGGGATCGCAAAAAGTCAGACATGACTGAGTGACTGAACTGAACTGAATACAAACAAATGTACTTGACACTGTGGCAGGTATGATGAGGATTAAGGCAGGGCCCCTAAAAATAGAGAGTGATGTTGTGATATTATGGTTGAATTTAAGACACTTTGAGAAATTTAAGGGAAAATACTTAGAGATGCTAATTTTGTTGCCTTCTACATTGAAGTGCAGAGTAAAGTAGTAGAAAGAAAATATTTCCAAGGACTGTAATACCAGCTAGTACCACTTCCTCTTAAAATACAGACTATCAGCTATATACAGAGCTTTGGCCTAGGAAATGAATATCTGAATTATTATTACTTTTTATTCTCTGTCCCTAAAAAGTTTTTGTGACCTTGAAAAATTGGATTTACATCTATAAAAAGGTGATAAACCCTGATCATAGTAACTCATCCATCCAGATACTAATCTATGCATTTAAAACATGTCCTTCTGAGTGACCATGAGAGAAGAAGAGGAAGCTGATAGTTCAAGCAGCATTAATTAAATGCTGTAGTTTGCAAGTGGCACACACTTTCTACTCACATTTCATTGGATTGAACTAACCACATGGCCACTTCACTTCAAGGGGGCTGGGAAACATTTGTTCTCATGTCTCTGGCCTTACCTTAACTGAATGCTTGTGAACATAAATAGCACAGGATGCCAAACTTACTCAAAAGAGTTTTAACGGAGTGTAAATCTGTCTCCCCTATTTGAAAGTCTTTTCGATTCTTCATGAAGTTTTACTGATATCTATGAAACAATTCACTACCCTCTCCTAAAAATCTCACTCTTTCCCCATCCTATCCATTAGAATATATCTTGGAAAGCAAAGCCTCCATCAGAATATGGTATTACATGACACTGAAACCTTTTCCCCTCCAGAAAACCACTCTTTATGAATAAAACATGGGTGACCTTTAAAAACTTAGCAGTTGTACTAGGTGATTGCATATTAACAAGCTTTTTGAAGAAATAGGACAGGCACTATATGTTTCAGTTAAGAATAGATAATAGAACTATTCAAATAATGTACTATGTTACTCAATACAAGGAAAGGCAACAACTGCTTTACAAAGTCTGCTTATACTTCTTTGAATGTAATTGTATGTGACTTCCCACTTATCTTAATTGTACTTTTAGCCCAAAGACTCCCATTGAAGAAGCAATTCTTCCTATCTACTTGATATTTTTCAATTTTTTGTTAAGTATCTCCAAAAATGTTGAGGTCTGTTGAGTAGGGAATAAAGAAAGGCAGAATTCCTTAGAATAGACTTCCAAACACAAATCCTCAGAGATTTCTCAGTACCTGGCTGGCATATAAAGGTTACTCAATACATAATTATTATTTTTAATGATATTGCTATTTTTTTAATTTTTAAAATATTTTTATTTATTTGGCTACACCAGCTCTTAATTGTGGCATATGGGGTCTTTAGCTGTGGCAAGGGGGATCTATTTCCCCAACCAGAGACTGAACCTGCATTGGAAGCATGGAGTCTTAACCACTGGACCACGAGGGAAGTCCCTCAATACATAATTATTGAATATGAAGGGTGTTCTTAGAGGATAAACAAGATGAAGGTAAAAAGAGATTGCCAGAGAATCTTATCAATGTTATGAGGAAATGTTTAATCAAATCATAAGAAAAAGTTTTAGGTTGAACTCATGGGGAGAAATATCTGGAAGGAAGTGGATGAAATAATCAACTCACAAAAACAAACAGGAAGAGCCCTCTGCTTAAGCATGTGTGTTTCTAATTCAGTCACTTAGGAGAATTATATTCAAACTAGGTTCTCTAGGGTTCTAGGGTTCTCAGAGGATAACTCAAGAGGAACTAAAGCGAGAGGGAGTCTTCATTCAGGGAAGCTCAGTATTTGTAAATAAAAGAGGTGCTCAATGTAAGAACTCACTATGAAAAGGTTCCATTTCTATGAAAAATAATCTGACAATCGTCTTTCAGAATATGATGATTCTTTCAGGCAAAACCATATACCCTGGTCTCAATCGACAAAATGAGACAGAGATAGAAAGATGTGTGCCTTTTTTCCCATATCGCTCTTCTTCCCACTTTCATTCAAAAGTCTCCTTAGGTGGGCTTAGTTAATAACAGTGACATCCTGGGAGCCAGAGGCCTGATACATTATTCTGGCACTAGGATGTACACCAAAGAGCTTGGACGGTTCCGCTTCCTATAGGGAGAAAAGCATTGAGCTTGAGAAATGTCCTGACATTGTTGGAATCACTTGAAAACAGCTCTATGTAAATAACAGCTCTGTATTACGTAGGTCACAGTTTTATTTGTTCTGTTGCAGTGGAGAATGGGTCGGGTTGTAGAGCTCTCTTGAAGACACAGGTTACACCACAGCCAAACTTGCCACCTCTCTATCCTTCACATTTTAGTTTAAGTGTGTTTGGACACACAGTAATCAGTTACTTTGGGCAAGTAGTTTGAGCTCTTGGGATTTCAGTGTCTTCATATAGAGAATGCCCTAATCTGTTTACCTTGAGAAGGGCAACTGAGACCTTAAATGAGGAACTATTTTGAAAAACAAAATATATAGAACTAGCCGTGTTCCTGTTGCTTTTGTTAAGTTCATCGAATCTGTTTGGTGTATGTGCATGAGTGTGCTAAGTTGCTTCAGTCGTGTCCAACTCTTTGCGACCTTATGGACTATAGTCCGCCAGGCTCCTCTGTCCATGGGATTCTCCAGGAAAGAATACTGGAGTGGGTCGCCATGCTCTTCTCCATGGGATCTTTCTGACCCAGAGATCAAACCTTTGTCTCTTACATCTACCTGCAATGGCAGGTGGGTTCATTACCACTAATGCCACCTGGGAAGCCCATCTTTTGTATACAATTGTGGGTAAAATTAATCCTATTATATCTGGGGAGACTTTTGTCTAAGCAGAGCTTTAAAACATGTAGCCCTCCTGTATGAGAGGCATTAACAGTGTAGCTTAAAAAAGTTACAAACTCAAGCAGTGACTTCTTTAAATGGTGAGGAATAAGGCTGGGAAAAGCTTTAAACACTTTACTTAATAAGATACTACTTCTACTTTGCAAGCAGCTAGTGTTTTTGTCAACATACACTACAAGATTTTCTTTGGAAATATATATACATATTTCTGGATCACTTGCTTATGCAGAAGTCAATAGGGTATATATTTCACAATGTTTGCAGGAGGATGGAAAATCCCATGAACGGAGGAGACTGGTAGGCTGCAGTCCATGGGGTCGCTAGGAGTCGGACACGACTGAGCGACTTTACTTTCACTTTTCACTTTCATGCATTGGTGAAGGAAATGGCAACCCACTCCAGTATTCTTGCCTGGAGAATCCCAGGGACGGGGGAGCCTAGTGGGCTTCCATCTATGGGGTCGCACAGAGTCGGACACGACTGAAGCGACTTAGCAGCAGCAGCAGCAGCAGGAGGAATAAGGGATGCTTCCGGTTCAGCTGGGCTAGAAGATGATGTCATCAGGATGCCAATCTTCGTTTCACCTAGTCTCACACTCAAGAACATTCTGAGGATGGTTTCTTGCAGCAGGTGAGCAGGAGGTGACACAGCTAGGGCTCAGAAGACCTGGGGCAAAAGCCAAGAGAGGAAAGGCCCTTTCTGAGAATAAGAGCATTGAAAGTCTCTGGGAAAAAGACAGATTCCTACTGGAGGGCGTGTTCTCTTGGCAGCAGAGCATTCTTGATGGGGCTTGAGGTTAGTAAGCTATGTGCTTTATCTGTATACAAATGAACATGCACCATTGCCTGAGTCTATTGGTCATTATAGTGTCCTGTGTTGACTACAGTCCTTCAAATCACCATTGTTTTTGTGGCAACTGGTCGATGTTTACCAAACACCAAGTGAAAATGAGCTTTAGATTCTATAGAACCCTAAAAAATAGTGAATACAGATTCAGAATTATTAAGCCTGGGATTATTCAACACAGATACAGATTATTAAGCTGATAGAAAATGAAAATACGAATAACTCAGAGAATATTTGAAGAACTTTTGCAGTGCTCCATAATCCAATTACATACATCAAAGTCTGAGTGGTCTTTCAAAGCTGGAAGATCCTCAAGTGGTAAAACATTATTATTATTTATTATATTATTATTTTATCTTGTACTTATAGCAATTCTTATAGTAACTGATAATATTTATTGAAATACCTGGAATATTTATGTATCTATATTTCTGAATACTTTTTGACATTTCTTAGATCATCTGCTGCTGCTGCTAAGTCGCTTCAGTCGTGTCCGACTCTGTGCGACCCCAGAGACGGCAGCCCACCAGGCTCCCCTGTCACTGGGATTCTCCAGGCAAGAACACTGGAGTGGGTTGCCATTTCCTTCTCCAATGCATGAAAGTGAAAAGTGAAAGTGAAGCCGCTAGTCGTGTCCGACTCTTCGTGACCCCATGGACTGCAGCCTACCAGGCTCCTCAGTCCATGGAATTTTCTAGGCAAGAGTACTGGAGTGGGGTGCCATTGCCTTCTCCTCTTAGATCATCAGCTATCCTCAAAATTGCGATGGAATGAAACTGGCTACATTTCAGCAGTTATCAATACATTCCACCAGGAATTTTACCATAGGAGATGTCCTAAATTATTTAAAACTGGAGCCTTGACTGAAATGATTCCAACTTGTGGAGTAATCCTTTCATTCAAATATATTGGCAACTTGTTCTTTTTAATCTCTGAGAAGAAACTAGGCAGTTTCATTTAATCTACAATTACGGCAAGAAGCCTCATAACTTTGCTTTGCTTTGCTGGGTAGGCTGGGATAAGATTGCCTCTAGGTGGCTCGGCGCTGTTTCATCTTTTTACTATATGCGCTGCCTCTCCAGAGAGCTAGGGGTAGATATATCCAAGCACTGAAAAGACAAAATCACTTACATTTGTCATTTTAGCATTTAGGCTCCTAGGATTGTCGAAAGGATTCCTGATATATAAAATAAAGACGTCTCCATGCAGGAGGGCTTCCAGGGATGTTTGCATGGCAGTTCCCCTAATGTATGCAGCGTACACAGCAGTTCACTCCCGGAGCCAATATGGGGAGGAAGGGAAGGAGCACTGCACGAAGCCCACTTGAGAAGTTTTCTCCAATGTGTCATTAAGGTGTTTCAGAGCATCTGTGTGGCTGCCACATGAACTGGATGGGAACACAAAGTAATCAATTTCAGTTGAGAGCACTAATTTATCACCTTGCCATCTTTTATTGCAAGGTAGAGAATCTCAATCCCTTATTCTTTCACTTTTTCTCTTTCACACTCACACACATACACACACACATATCTATCTCCCATACATACACACAAACTCTTACACTCAACCAAACCTTTTTTTTAAAAAAATTCATATCAAACTCCCAAATCAGAAATTTTTATCCTTTCGTCTTTAGTTAGCATGGATTTAGACTTGTGAAGATAGTTGCTTCACTGACAATTTTTCATGTATTTGGAGGCTTTTTGCATTTTCCTCTTTTGACTCCTAAAATAAGTTTGAGTATGATTACAGCATTAATGTAGGTCTGCTTCCATAGGTCTGCTTCCTAAATTCATTCTCTGTCAGTTAGTAAAGAAAGTTTTGATATTTTGCTAAAAAGATCTAAAATCCCAGTCTGAAGGAACAATTTAATACAGTGGCTCAAATCTTAATTTCTGGGGTTAGGCTGGCTACAAAGTCAAATTATCAAAATGGAAATGTAAACCCTTGAAGCACTTAGGAGGAAGCACAGCTTGGAAGGTGGCATGATCATCACCCTTTTGCTGTCACTAGCCCAGCCCAAGGGCGCCACTGTGACTTCTACTGGCAAGTCCTGCAGGGTGTCTGACATGACAAGTCCAAGGCAGGATCCCTTACCAGACATGGGACAGAATAGCCCAGGGAAGAGCACGTGGAGACGGCAATCATCTTCCAAAAATAGATTTTACAGGTCTTAAAAGTCCTCAAAATAAATGTTGCATTATTTTTCTCAGCATTGAAAGTTCAGATTTCTAAGGAGACTTGAAAAGCACCTGAGATGTTTTATGGAGTTCTTACTTTTAATCTTTTTTTAGCTGAATCTAGGTTCAACTTTGCTATCCTGGCCACTTTATTTTTATTTCAGTAAACCCTAATGTAGGAGCTCTCATTATGTAAAATGACTATCTTTGGAGTGTATTTTTTCTGAAAGTCTGGCATTTGTGTATGTTATTTATATCATAATATGCCGCACTCCCCCCACACCAATAAATAAATCTCGTTTGGCCACTGAGGCCAAAGTTCATTTGTCCACCCCAGTTGTGTTTTCCTTCAGAATCCCTACAAGTTCTCAGAGTTTATTTCATAAACTCTAAAATACCACCACGAACATTTTTTTTTCCCTTTTAACTCCTAATATATTTTTTTTTTCTCTGCAAGCCCTGATGTTCTCTCTGTTACTCCTAAAATTTCTCCCTAGACCCCAATTTCCTAACCAAAGCACATTACTGATCTGATGCTTTCAACAGCCTGGTAGCACATCAATAAACTAAAGATTATTGTGCTTTGTCAGGTTTTATTTTGTAACATTATGGGAAATTCTCCGCTGTCTTGGATGAGTGCGTAAACTCTGATTGCTTGACAATTAACAGAGCTAGTAATAGAAAAGGCAATGCAATTTACCTTCGTACAAGGGATCTCAGTTAACAAAAATTAAACTATTGAACTCTCCTCTCCAAGGAAAGGGATGTCGCCTCATTATATTAAAAAGAAAAACAGATTCCAGTGGCAAGTGGGCCCTCAGTCTGGCTGGAGGAATTTATTGTTCAGATTATGTGCTTTTCTGACATGCATACAAAATTATGGCTTTTAAACTGGACCAAACTCTCTCTTCATTAAATGAGTATTTCCCCCCTTTGGTACTATAATTCAAAGAGAGCCTTCTAGATAAATAATGTCGAGGGGGAGTATCTAAGTGTGCTCCGTGGTTTGTATGTTGAGAATGTGTCCCTTATCTACAGGCCTGGAGTACAGCTCTTCTCTCTCTATCTCCTCCACTCTCTGCATCTCTGTCTGTCGGTATCACAGCACTAAAGAAGAAAATATACAGTGTGATTAAATACAGAACCATCACGCTAAAAGGGAGGAACTCCCACAGAGCAGAGTGCTGGGTTTTACAGACTCCCACGGAGACCATATGAAGCTTGCATTCAAAATGGCATCTGCAGCTTTGAGCCTGCCTTCTGCCCTTTCTGAGATTCTGCTTAGTTCAAAGAAATACTGTGTTTGAACACAGACATCCCGATAACTCCGTAAAGTCGCAAGGGAAGTTGAGTCTTTGCTTCCCTCTTCCTTGGGAATTTTAACCTCTGAAATCTCTCTCTCTCTCTTTTTAAATAAGTTCTTATATACCCTCCTAATGTTCTCAAATTGGTTGTCTAAAATCATGAGTGAATGATGAACAACTTTAGCTTTAAGCAGTATGAAAGATGAGCAACTGTTAGGCTCTAGAAGAGGCTGTTACAGTTCTAGTTGCCATGGAAGACACACAAAATTACAAGACCTGTTTCTATCTCCAAGAAGTTTATGGTCCTGGGATCAGCCAGTGATAGGCTGAGGGCTAAATTTAGCCTGTCACCTGTTTCTGTGTGGTCTGCAAGGAAGAATGGTTTTTATATTTTCACGTGGTAGAAAAAAATTCAAAGCAAGGAGACTTTCCAACAAGAATACTGGAGTTGGTCTGCCATTTCCTTCTCCAGGGAATCTTCCATACCCAGGGATCAAGCCTGCGTCTGTTATGTCTACTGTATTAGCAGGTGGGTTCTTTACCATCAGCGCCACCTGGAAGACCTGGTCAAAGTAAGAAAGGCTCAGGAATGAAGGATTGGTACTCAGTGCCATTGAAACAATTAATTCTGCTTCAAAAAATGGGAAATGACTGACAAAGTATTATGAGCAACAAGAATATTATTTATTGACAACATAAGGCAAAAACCATGCATACATATCCACTGTGTTTCATATTTCATGAGTCATTTTTTTGTAACTTTAATAAAATGAGGTTCCTGCTGTAACTTTAATTATATGATTAATTCCAAATGATCATCTGCTAAAATCAGTGTGTGTGAAAATTCAATGTATGGTTTTACATATGGTCACTTCAACCTTAAAACACAGAATGCAAGGGTTAAGAACATTATGAGCTGTTTATGGTGCAGGCTTCCATATTAGGCACCACTGGTAGAAAATTATTTAAAATGTGGTAGGCTTTGGGACTTAAATAGAAAGTAATGTAAAAGAAAATGCTTCATTATGCAATTATAATACAGTTGCATTTAATTTTTCTAATCATGTAATTCAAACATATTTGTCTTGTTTTCTTTCTGTATCCAGGTTTGGACAACTTCAGTGGCTAGCTTGATTTTTATTTACCATCCATTTTGTCCACAGAATGCTGCTTGACCTTATTGATATCATTGAACTATTTTAAAATAGTTTCCTCTTTCCTGTATGGCCCTGTTATAAAGAGTGCAAAAAGAATAGAAAAGATTTTATTGCCATGTGTTTAAAATAGCATGCATCTTAAAGAAGTAACAGAAATTATGAAAGCAGGATCAGGCGATATTCAACCATGACACAGTTGAGGGACAGGAGAGTTGTGTCTAAAAGACAACACACCTAGTTAAATATGTGAAATTCAATTGTATGGACACAATATTATGTATTTTAAGTGTGTGTAGCATGGTGGAAGGTTCATCTTTCTATACCAAGTGGGTATGACTTCAGTTCTCATTTACTTGTTAAATATTTATTGAGCACATACTCTGTGCTCTAGCTTTAAGGATATGGGACTAAGGCAAATGAGACAGACATTGACTATAGTCTAGAAAGGAAGACAGGCAAAGGAGGTGATTAAATACAGAGTGATCAGTTCAGTTCAGTCACTCAATTGTGTCCGACTCTTTGCGACCCCATGGACCGCAGCACGTCAGGCCTCCCTGTCCATCACCAACTCCTGGAGTTTACCCAAACTCATGTCCATTGAGTTGCTGATGCCATCCAACCATTCCATCCTCTGTCCTCTCCTTCTCCTTCTGCCCAGTGCACTGTTAAAAAATATGCAGTGGATATTGAGAAGTCTCTTAACCAAGACTGGGATACAGGGGTAGAGGTCAATGCAAAGCTTTGTAGGTGAGGACAAGGTGACATCTCCCCACCCTTTCTTATCTCCCAGCCTCTTTGGCGTGACTGCTGTTCACACTGTGAATGTTGCCAGTGTGAGGCAGAGGTCAGCCATCCTCCGTCCTTACAACTTTTCTCTTTTTTCTTCTTATTTCTCTCTCTCTCTGCTAAAATACAATTTTGGAAATGGTGATGTCATTAAGGTAGGTGGAATTTTTAGTACCATTCTTGGAGATTTGTAAAAGTACTTGAAACAGGGATCTACTCCCATAAAAAAATAGTAATGTTTAAACAATTAACAATCATCTATGAAAACAGTATTTAAAATCATTGCACTTTTTTCCTTAAATGTAGAGAGTAATAACAGATTTTAAATATCTAAAAATACCACTTTGTTTCACTTTCATAAATATTGAGCTGTAATACTTTCTCTAAAAAACAAAAAGTCTTCCCTTGGTTTCTAATCCACTAATACAATCCAATGTGACCTCGTCAATTTCAGTGCAATGGCCATATTTGAACAGTGATCTTTAAGGCCATATAATAGTTCCCAAAGATAGGTAATGATGAGTGTTACAGATTTGTGCTTTGGGGTTTAAAATTGTCCTGTGCTGCCCTTAGCCTTCTTACACATACAAATAGTACAAAGAGTTTAAGATGGGGGGTGTTGGGCTGGACTGGTGAAAGGTTTTTCTCTTCTCATGAAGAACAAACCTCTATCAGATGTGTTGAAATCTCTTACTTGACCCTTGTCTAACCTTCAACCCAAAATGCACAAAGTAAGATAGGGCTAATTCCAGAAAGCTGGTTTAAACAAACAAGCCAGCAGTTGACTATGTTTTTGAGAGGCTGATTTTCTTACTTCCCTCACATACAAGCTATTTAGGAAAACAAGAAGCCCATGACTCTAAGGTAAGTCGCAGAACTCTTGTTGGGAGGTTGTAAGACTCACAGCAACTATTTGAACACTGGTGTCCAAAATATCTGGTTTCCTGCTGCCTAAGTTTTCAGAGTGAGACTGCTTGCTTCTGTAAACTTCATGAGTTTTCATAACATGTAAAAGTTCTAAAATTCTTGCAACAACTTAATTAAAACTTGAAGTATCCTCGTTTATTAAGTGGGAGTTTTTTAATAGTTTGATTTAAAAAAGATAGCAACGGCTCTTTTTCTATGAAGCTAGCCAACAGCTCCTCTGAGTTTAAGCTGCCGTTTTGCTAAAGCTGGAGATTTCTAGTTTAGGTAAAGAAAAAAAAAATGTGAATCATTGTGTGCTCAGAATGAGCTTTTCATTAATACTAAAATTTAAGTGATATTTATACCATAACAAAATATGTAGGAAGTGATATTCTGATTACATTTGAGAGATAGTAAATAAAAATTGCAAAAATTATTTGCAAAATTATCCATTGGTTGTACAAATAGAGAGAATTTGGATATTGTATATATCTGCATGTAACCAATATGTTGCCTTGACTGACTCATGAAATTTATAAGTGCTTTCACCAGAAAAAAATCTATAAATTAACCATGTTTTTACATACACTAAAACCAAGTTTTGAACACACCAAGTCCTTTTGACTTTAGAATTAGTTTTATCTGTATGTGTTTATGTGTGTGTGTGTGAGAGAGAGAGAGACTCATTCATCTCCCTCATGGCCCAGACATGGAAAAGATGCAGCAAAGAGCCTGGAGCTCTTGAGAATGTAACTGAAAATGTGAGAGCATCAAGATACTGTTGACGAGTATCAGGGAGGTTAAGGTGTGAACTGAGAAAGATATACACCAATAGAAGAGTCAAGAAAACCACCAAATTGCAGGATTCATGACTCCTAACATCTCATCATTTCTTTAGGAAACAAACACAGAACTGAGAGTGCTCATCTCAATTAGGGGCTGAACAGAACCTAGACCACAGAGGTCTCTAAGTCCTAATATCGTCCTTCTGTTGCATGAAGAAGCTATATTCTTACTTTTAAAAAATGTAATCCTCAGTGACCTTAACCCACCACAAACATCTAAGGACATACTTGAAGTCTCCTGTTGATCTGATTGTCCTGCCTTCATAAGTGATCTTCTTCTTCATCCTTGAGATTTTGCAAAGTTGATACAAAATGCATGGGTTGTGGACTAATTAAATTGATCCTAATTAGTAGTTAGAAAGACTTTTAAATATCCGAATTGCTTCTCTTTTCTGGAAATTTCTCATCTTTTATCTCTTTGAGTATTGACTTTCCGCTCTTCTCTCTAGTTTCTAGTGCTGATCCTCCCTTCAAATGTACATTAGACTTTCTGTTTCTATCCTCAAACACTCTTAGCCCCTCAACAATAATTTCTATCACTTTATTCTCTGTGCCTTTCTTTTTCAACTTCCAATATTAAAAATTTATTTTCTACAGTGTCTTATATTCTGTTCCAAACATATTTTGAGGTTTCTCCTCATACAAGGACTTGATAAGAATGTCAATCTTATGAGAATGTACCTGTATGGCTGTGTGTGTACTGTATGTATATTTGACTGTCTGCTAAGCATTTGAAAGTATATTGTGGTATGTTAGACTTTTTTGGCTTGCATTCTCTTCACTTTTGTCCTTGCATTTTGACAGTTTCCTTTCTGTGCTTATTTGCATAATCCTTAAAAATTATTTTTGCTTATATAACTTGACTCTCTCCAACTAAGGTACAAGCATATCTTATTTTATTGAACTTTGGTTTATTATGCTTGTAAATTTTTTTTTTTTTTACAAATTGAAGATTTATGGCAACTTTGTGTTTATCAGCACCATTTTTCTAATAGCATTTGCACAATATTTGCCTCTGTGTGATGTTTTGAGAATTCTTACAATAGTCCAAGCTTTTTCTTTATTGTTATAGTTGTTATGGTGATCTGTAATCAATGATCTTTGATATTACTATTATAATAGTATTGGGACATCATGAACTGCACACATGTAAGACTTCAGGCTTAGTTGATAAATGTGTGTATTCTGACCACTCCACCAACTGGACATTCTTTCATTTCTTCCTGTACCTTGAGACACAATAATATTAAAGTTAGGCCAATTAATAACCCTACAGCAGCCTCTGAGTGTTCAAGTGAAAAGAAACGTTGTATGTCTTTTACTTTAAATCAAAAGTTGGAAATTACTAAGTTCAGTGAGAAAGGCATGTTGAAAGCTGGGATACACCAAGAGCAAGGCTTCTTACACCAAACTGTTAGCTAAGTTGTGAATGCAAAGGAAAAGTTCCTGAAGAAAATTAAGAGTGCAACTACAGTGAGCAAAGTAATGAAAGAAAGCAGAACAGCCTTATAGCTGATATGGAGACAGTTTGAGTGGTCTGGATAAAACAACCAACAAGCTAAAACATCCCCCTAAACCAAAGCCTAATCCAGAGCAAGGCCCTTTTTCCTTCAACTCTTTGAAGACTGAGAGAGGTGAGGAAGCTACAGAAGAAAAGTGTGAAGATCACAGAGGTTCTTTCATAAGGTGTTAGGAGAGACACCATCTCTACAACGTAAAGTGCAAGGTGAAGAAGCAGTTACTGATATAGAAGCTGCATCAAGTTATTTACAAGTTCTAACTAAGGAAATTAATGAAGGTAGCTTCTCTAAACAACAGGTTTTCAATCTACAAGAAACAGCCTTACATTGAAAGAAGATGCCATTTAGGTCTTTCATAGCTAGAGAGGAGAAATCTATGTCTGGCTTTAAAGCCTCAAAGGACAAGCAGTCTCTTATCAGTCACTCTGCTGAACTTTAAATTGAAGCCAAGCCTCATTTGTGTGCTCAGTCGCTCAGTCATGGCTGACTCATCGTACCCCTTAGACTGTAGCCCACCAGGCTCTTCTGTCCATGGTGTTTCCCAGTCAAGAGTACAGGAGCGCGTTACCATTTCTTATTTACTATCCTGAAAATCCCACGACCCTTACTTATTTTGTTAAATCTACTTTATAGTTGGACTATAAAGAAAACTGAGTGCCAAAGAATTGATGCTTTTGAACTGTGGTGTTGAAGACTCTTGAGAGTCCCTTGTACTGCAAGGAAATCAAACCAGTCCATCGTAAGAGAGATCAGTCCTGAGTGTTCATTGGAAGGACTGGTGTTGAAGCTGAAACTGCAGTACTTTGGCCACCTGATGTGAAGAGCTGACTCATTTGAAAAGACCCTGATGCTGGGAAAGATTGAAGGCAAGAGGAGAAGGGGACAACAGAGGGTAAGATGGTTGGATGGCATCACTAACTGGTTGGACATGAGTTTGAATAGGCTGTGGGAGTTGGTGATGGACGGGGAAGTCCATGGGGTCGCAAAGAGTCGGAAACGACTGAGCGACTGAACTGAACTAACTGAAATCTACTCTGCCTGTGCTCTATAGTGGAAAACATGGACACCAGCACATCTATTTACAATATGGTGTAATGAATATTTTAAACCCACTACTGAGATCTACTGCTCAGAAAAAAGATTCCTTTCAAAATATTACTGCTCATTGGCAATGCACTTAGTTACCCAGGAGCTCTGATGGAGATGTATGACGAGATTAATCCTGTTGATTCACTTGTTTCATGCCTGTTAACTCAAGATCCATTTGCAACTTAGCAATCAAGGAATCATTTTGACCCTCAAGTCTTATTATTTAAGAAATACAGTTTGTAAGGCTGTAACAGCCATGGTGATTCCACTGATGGATCTGGGCAAAGTAAATCAAAAACTTTCTGAGAAGTCATGATTCTAGGTATCACTGAGAACATTCATGATTCATGGGAAGAGATCAAAATATCAACATTCACAGGAATTTGGGAGAAGTTGATTCGAACCCTTGTAGATAATGTTGAAGGGTTCCAGACATCAGTGGAGAAAATATCTGCAGATGTGGTGGAAATAGCAAGAGAACTAGAATTAGAAGATGCGACTGAATTGCTGAAATCTTATGATAAAATTTTAACAGATGAGTGAATGAATAAAGAAAGTAGTTTCTTGAATGGAAGCTAACTCCTCATGAATATGCTGTGAAGATTGTCAAAATGACAAAACAGATCTAGAATAATGTATATATTATTACGGTTGACAGGGTTGACTACAATTTTGAAAAAAAAAGTTATACTGTGGGGGAAATATTATTAAACAAGCATTTCATGCTGCAGAGAAATAATTCATGAAAAGAAGAGTCAATTGTTGGGCAGACTTCATTGTCCTCTTATTTTAAGGAATTGTCCACAGCCACCCCGACCTTTAGCAACCAGCACCCTTATCAGTCAGCCATCATCAACATTGAGGCAAGACCCTACACTACCAAAAGATTATAACTCAAGCTCAAAATGATTGTTAATATTTTTATCAATAAAATATTTTAAGTAAGGTATGTACATTTTTAGATATGTTAATATTACACACAATAGACCACATTATAGTGTAAACATAACTTTCACATGCACTGCAAAACCAAAAAAAGTCTGAAACTACAAAATCTCTGAAGTGTGTCTGTAAACTGTACATTTTTTAAACTATTTCAATGAATTGTGAAATGTTGAATCTGAAAGGAACCAGCATCGTCTTGTCTGATATCTCCAGGTAAATATCTCCAGATTGGTGACACCAATTCTTACCACTCTGTAACTATTCTCTCATCTGAAAACTCCTCTTGGAAATTTACAGTTCAGTCATTCTCATTCTGTTTTTCCCCTTCTCACCCAAGATTTGGAATTTTGGTTGTGCATTTAGTTTATAAGTACACAATGTAGTCGAGTCTCTCAATTTGTTGATGAGGACACCACATTCAAATTATTCTGCTGACTAAGTTCATGCTGGTATAATAGGTTGACACATGACTGAAACTTGGTTATTTGTCTTCCAGCCCTTTTGAAAAACAAGTAAATATTTGTTTTTATTTACAGAAGTCAATAAACTGCTTTCTATCATGTGTATGATATCCAAATGTTATGCTAAATAACATTTCAAGACTTTTGGGAAAATATCACGGGAAATTCTGAGTTAACTGTCTCTCCTGTGTAAATCACCAGTGGAGAAAGCACTATCAGTAGTTATATGGTACTCTCATTTTTTTTTAATTGAGGTACAGTCACTTTTAAATGTATTAATTTCTGCTGTGCAGTGAAGTGAATCAGCTATTCAGTCAGTTCAGTTCAGTCGCCCAGTCATGTCCAACTCTTTGCAACCCCAAGGACTGCAACACGGCAGGCCTCCCTGTCCATCACCAACTCCTAGAGCTTACTCAAACTCATGTCTATTGAGTTCGTGATGCCATCCAGCCATTTCATCCTCTGTCGTCCCCTTCTCCTCATGCCTTCAATCTTTTCCAGCATCAGGATCTTTTCAAATGAGTCAGTTCTTTGCATCACGTGGCCAAAGTATTAGAGTTTCAGCTTCAGCATCAGTCCTTCCAATGAATATACAGGACTTTATATTTATTGGATGAATATAAAGTCTGTCACTATTTATACTGTTTCCCCATCTATTTGTCATGAAGTGATGGGACCGGATGCCATGATCTTAGTTTTCTGAATGTTGAGCTTTAAGCCAGCTTTTTCACTCTCTCCTTTCACTTTCATCAAGAGGCTCTTTAGTTCTTCTTTTCTTTCTGCCATAAGGGTGGCATTGTCTGCATATCTGAGGTTATTGATATTTCTCCTGGCAATCTTGATTCCAGCTTGTGCTTCATCCAGCCCAGCCCTTCTCATGATGTACTCTGTATATAAGTTAAATAAGCAGGGTGACAATATACAGCCTTGATGTTCTCCTTTTCCTATTTGGAACCAGTCTGTTGTTCCATGTCCAGTTCTAACTGTTGCTTCCTGACCTGCATACAGGTTTCTCAAGAGGCAGGTCAGGTGGTCTGGTATTTTCATCTCTTTCATAATCTTCCAGTTTGTTGTGGTCTACACAGCCAAAGGCTTTGGCACAGTAAATAAAGCAGAAATAAATGTTTTTCTTCTAGAACTCTCTTGCTTTTTCGATGATCCAGTGAATTTTGGCAATTTGATCTCTGGTTCCTCTGCCTTTTCTAAATCCAGCTTGAACATCTGGAAGTTCACGGTTCATGTATTGTTGAAGCCTGGCTTGGAGAATTTTGAGCATTACTTTACTAGCGTATGAGATGAGTGAAATTGTGTTGTAGTTTGAGCATTCTTTGGCATTGCCTTTCTTTGGGATAGGAATGAAAACTGACCTTTTCCAGTCCTTGGCCACTGCTGAGTTTGCCAAATTTTCTGGCATATTGAATCAGCTATTATGTATACATATATCTCCTCCCTCTCAAAACTCCCTTCCCGATTCCATCCATCTAAATCATCACAGGATACCAAGCTGAGCTCCCTGTGCAATACAGTAGGTTCCCACCAGCTACTTGTATTACACATCACAGTTCACATACCTCAGTCCCAATGTCCCAATTCATCACATCTCCCACTTGGTATGCAATGGAATGTTGCTCAATCATAGAAAAGAATGAAATTGGATCTCTTAAGAAATTTCCTTCTAACAGTTACAGATTTGATGTTAGCTAACTCTAAGCAGGCTTTCTCCCAATATATAAGATTATGAACTGGCAGAAAATATTTCAGATGGTATGTCTTTAACACGTTTTATTCCAAAAGTTCTTATTACTTCAACTATTTATTAGACAACTATTATGCGCTAGTTAGCGTCTGTCTTACTCTGGGTTTGCCAACAGGTCCTTGGACAACAGCTTGTATGCTACTTGTCTGTTAAGTAGTAAAAATCCCAGGAAAGCAAAAGAGAGGGAAAAGAAGAACAGGGAAGGGAAAGGGAAGAGCCCATCTGAGGTTTCTTACTGGGCCAGTTGCAACATTGTAAGAGATCTCAGGTAACTGCTTTCCAAGAGATCATTTAAATGGCTGTGCCTCCTGACAGTCCATTCTGAAGAAGAAATGAATAAGGTGTTATCCACCGGCTCTGGTCTCTCATTGGTCCACGGCTTGCCACATAAAGGGCTAATTCACTTGCATTTCTGGATTGCACATGTCTCAGCCTCAACTGTGAAGCCCTTGAGAAGGATGAGTGAGAGGAGAGGTGCTGTAGGGCTGTGCCTCTGTAATGCTGGGTAAACTTCTCGTAGAACTAGTCTTTCCAGTGTTAGCTAGGAAGAGAATAAGTAGCCAAGGGCCCTGGGCAGGGATTAGGCTGATAGGAGCAGATACATGTGCTAAGAAGGGTTTTCTCCTTCCAAGGAGGGTAATGATTCAATGTGAGTACCACAACCAACAGCAAAAAACTGTAATTGCTGCATAAGTTCCACAACAATGATGCTGTGAGATGAAATGTGAGGGCAAGTTAATACAGTGAAAATATATTAAAAAGCAGAGACATCACTTTGCTGACAAAGGTCTGGATAGTCAAAGCTATGGTTTTTCCAGTAATCGTGTACGGATGTGAGAGTTGAACCATAAAGAAGGCTGAGCACCCAAGAGTTGATGGCTTTGAATTGTAGTGCTGGAGAAGACTCTTTAGAGTCCCTTGGATAGCAAGAGCAAATCAGTCAATCCTATGGGAAATCAACCCTGAATATTCATTGGAAGAACTGATGCTGAAGCTGAAGCTCCAATACTTTAGCCACCTGAAGCAAAGAGTGGATTCATTGGAAAAGACCTTGATGCTGGGGAAGATTGAGGATAGGAGGAGAAGGGGCCAACAGAGGATTAGATGGTTGTATGGCAGCATCAACTCAACGGACATGAGTTTCAGAACTCCAGGAGATAGTGAAGGACAGGGAAGCCTGGCATGTTGTAGTTCATGGGGTGGCAAAGAGTCGGACCCAACTTAGGAACTGAGAAACAACAATTGAAAGTAAAGAAATACCTAAGCTAACATCTAAAGATGGGATTGAAGTTATTTCATCAAAAAGAAATTAGACAGAGGATAGAGGGAAGAGATTTTCAGGGTGAGGAAACAGAATGTACAAAATTATAAGGAAGAGAGGTGATAATTAGGAAGGTGTGTAAATTATACAATAGCTTTGTCCAAAATGTGTGCATGAGATGTATAGTACTGACAATTTTTCTACTGTAAGCAAATTTATTGATTGCAAAGCATTTTGTAGAGATAACCTTTATGGATGTTATCTGTGAGAGAAAGAAAGCAGCTGTCTTTGAAAGAGGGAAAGAGTACAGCTCGCTACCTAACTATCTAGCCCCCATCAAATATTCTTATTATAATATAATAAGCATAATTAATAAGGATGATAGACAACCATTTGTATTTGCAATGAAAGAGTAATTGGTGCTCATTTTCTTTTGGTAATGCTACTATTGAATTAATCATAGCCTTGATGAATTACTGAAACACAACGTTATACTATTGTAAGTGTCCCCATTTTTTGCAGCTGTTTAAGACTTTTTATTATGAAGTGTTATAGTCTTGTAATGGTAAAATTAAACAATTGATAGAGACTTGGGAAAGATAACTTTTCTGGCTATTTCTTTAAAAATGTGTCTTTTTATTGTGCATGTATGTGTTTCAAGTATGTACGTGTTTTATTGTATTTCTTGATAGAAGACCAATTGATTTTTTTTCAGATATCCACAAGCAAAACAGGCAGAAAGAAAGAATAGAATTTCTTCTTCCCAATTTTGGTGGATTGAAGCCAGGAACGTAATGACAATTTAATGCACTTCATCATGTCACGTAGAAATATAAAACCCATTGATGTGAAAAAAGAAGGAATCTCTTGTGTAAGTTTAAGGAATTAGAAAGTGTTTGCTTCTTAGTCATTGAAATCTCACTGGTCAGCTTGATTGTTTGCTCTTTAGCATAGAAATTCAATGTGACAACTTCAAATAGTTTAGAAATTTGGTGTAAGTATCCTGTTCTAGAAGTGATTTGTTCAGTCCATTTATTCCTACAATGCTGCTAAATGAATTCTACACAACAAACTCACTTCAGTGATTTTCAATTCTCTTAATGACCCCTAAATTCCTTATTATGAGGATTGCAACATAACTTCGTGAAATGGACATCACTTTCCTCTATGGGTGAAATGCCATATAGTTGAAAAAATATTAAGAACTAATGTCATGCTTTGCCCATCAACTTTGATAACTGTCTCAAAATAGTGGTAACTTTTTCATTGCTGATTGTGAATTTGGCAAGGTAACTTGTCTTGTTCTTCCACTGGGTATTAATTCATAGCAAACAGCATAATTATATTATTGAAGATTCCATAAGCCCCAGCATATCTTTCTACAGCAGCAAACATGCTGTCACCATTATGGCCAGAATTGTGAGTTTCCTTGGCTGATGCTACTATACTGTCTGATGACATCAGGGGCTTTCAGCTTTCCTGTTGTTACAAATTGACAGCATTTTAATAGCATGCGGGAACAAGATAGCTCTGCCCACTAGTATTTTCCTATATTCAGAAGAACCATATGTTAACACAGCTCAACATTGCATGGATTTAGATGGAAAATGAATTCTATCTTGTCTCTTGAAATATAATGACATGACCGTACTGTAATATGTCTACCATATGAGGCAGCTGTTAGGTTCTTCCTAACAACTACTATAAAGCTATTTTATTCTACTGGCTAAACATATTCATTCTGTGCTGAGTACCTTAAAAACTCAAGTAGCTGACTCAGAGTTTGCTCCAAGAATTATTGTTGGGGTTTGTTTGGGGCACTCATTCTGAGAGAGCTGACAAAGATAGGATTTGTATAACTATAGATCAAAATATGTTGGTCAGAACTTTTCTGGTGGTACAATGGTTAACAATCTCCCTGCCAGTGCAGAGGACATGGGTTCTATCTCTGGTCCGGGAAGATTCCACGTACCTTGGAAGAACCAAGCCTGTGGGTTGCAACCCCGAGCCTGCACTCTAGGGCCTGTGAGCCCCAACTACTGAGCCCGTGTGCTCCAACTGCTGAAGCCCATGGGCCTATAGCGTTCAGCATATGAGACCTTACCCAGTATCGTTTGCTGCTGCTATATTTACTCCACTAAAATCCAAGTCACATTTCATTTTTATTCCTCAGAAAAGGTTCACTTGTTCTCAAATGTGCATATTGTAGGAGTTATATAGGTTTCTTATCTTGGATTCAGAACCTTCCACAAACTGGTCCCAATCTGTCTATTCACTTGCTGGGTTCCTGATAAAGCGTCGACCACGTCAAACTCTTTGCCTTCGGTGAACAGGTCACCATGCTCTTAGGCACCCTCATGTGGGCAATTCCTTTGTGTGGATACCCTTGCCCAGCCCTTGATTCCTCTGATTCAACTCATCCTCCCAGGTCTGATTCAAATACACTTCCAGCCCAACACCTTCATCTTCTTTTCAAGGTGGAACAATCTCCTATGAAATTCCAGGAGCATGTATCATGCACTTTAATTATTGGATCTAATTTAGTAATAAAGAATAATGATAAGTGGTCACTAGAAGCATAGACTCTGAAGCCTGAGAGAATTATTGTTAATTCATGACTACTTCTAAGAGGCTGACCTTGAGAAACTGACTTAATCTCTAGGCTCAAATTTCCTAATCAGAAAAATCATGGATAATAATATGACCCAATTTGTTTGTTTAATTCTGAGTCTTAATTTAAATCTTCCATATCAAATATTTTGGATACTTCCTGGCAAATACATCGACTATTATTTCTGTCCAATTATTATCATTCCAGGAAAAGCTAAGCCCTTGATGTGCCTGTATCTTCAATCATTCCATAAGTCTTCTTGGCTCAAGCAAACTTCAGTGATTCTGTATACCATGAATTATATAATCTTACAAATTCTAGCTCAAAAAATATGTATTCAGTGAATTAATCAACCAATACTTTGTAAGGCAAAACTTTTCTGATCCTTTCCTAGTTAATACTTCTATGTAAACCTCTTTTTATATCATGTAAAATATTTTATTAAAATAACTTAAGTAGTAAGAGTGGCTCAGAGGTAAAGAATCTGCCTGCCAATGCAGATGTGGGTTCAAACCCTGGGTCAGGAAGATCCTCTGGAGAAGGAAGTGGCAACCCACTCCAGTATCATTTCCTAGGAAATATCATGGACAGAGGAGCCTGGCAGGCTACAGGCCTTGTGGTCACAAAAGAGTTGGACATGAGTAAGCGACTAAACAACTTAAGTAATAATCTGTGAGAACCTTGTATTTTTAAATTCTATTAATATTTCTTAGCTTTTACATGTAATATGTTATAACACTTTAGTAGGGTACATATAAAACACCTCCTTGGGAGAAAAGCTATGACCAACCTAGACAGCATATTAAAAAGCAGAGACATTACTTTGCCAACAAAAGTCCGTATAGTCAAAGCAATGAGTTTTCCAGTAGTCATGTATGGATGTGAGAGTTGGACCATAAAGAAAGCTGAGTGCTGAATAATTGATGCTTTTGAACTGTGGTGCTGGAGAAGACTCTTAAGAGTTGCTTAGACTGCAAGATCCAACCAGTCAATCCTAAAGGAAATCAGTCCTGAATATTTATTGGAAGGACTGATGCTGATGCTGAAGCTCCAACACTTTGGCCACCTGATGTGAAGAACCGACTCATGGGAAAAGACCCTGATACTAGAAAAGACTGAGGGCAGGAGGAGAAGGGGATGACAAAGCATGAGATGGTTGGATGGCATCACCAACTGGACATGAGTTTGAGCAAGCTCCAGGAGTCAGTGGTAGATAGGGAAGCCTGGCGTGCTACAGTCCATGGGGTCACAGAAAGTTGGACACGACTGAACGACTGAACTGAACTGAACTGATGTTACACTTTATCAATAAAAATAACAGGCTCTTGGAAAATTGGATCTCATCAGAGAAGCTTTGAATTTTAATTTTAGGTATCTATAATACGAGCAGTATCTGATATTAATATTGATACTAGTACTGATAATAATTAGCATGTATGAAATAATTTTTATCTGTAAATCAGATAACTTTCATAATATTTGGACATTATTATTATAATTATATGGATGAATAAATCTATCTTAAGTTCATTAAAAAACAAAAAATAATAATTAAAAGTATAACAACACATGCTTTTGTCATTTTGACAAATGAGACGCTATGAAAAGGCCTCTTATGGAAAACAACTAGATTTTGGATAAAGCATATTTTAAAGGCATCTCTGGGCAGGGAACTTCATGATCGTTCCTGTTCAAACAAATAACCAAATCAAGCCAGAGAAGAAGTCTTGAGCATGAAGAGTAACTAATAACTTGATCTACTAGAAAATGCCAATATCTGCACTGAAGTTGGATCCCTAGATCTGAGCCAGAGCTCACCAGACACTACTGCTTTAAGTCCGAAGTCTTATAAAGGATGAAAGAGCCCAAGATTGGCCACATCCTTCCTGACAAAGGCCATTGCATGGTCTCTCTGAAGTAAGAGCCTCAGGATTGGCACTGATGAAAACTAACCACAATGGGTTTAGGGCCAAAGACCACCAAACAAAGAAGAAACCTTCCACCAGGTGTAAGAGTCATCACGGTGAGACTTGAATCCCTCAGAGAACTTCCGATATTACAAATATCTTAATCAGAATATTAAAAAAAAAAAAAAAACAGAAGGGCAATGCCAAAGAATATTTAAACTGCTGTTCAATAGTGCTCATTCCACATGCTATGCAAGGCTATGTTCAAAATTCTTCAAGCAAGGCTTCAGCAGTATGTGAACCAAGAAAATTCAAATGTACGAGTTGAAATTAGAAAAGGCAGAGAAATGAGAAATCAAACTGCCAACATCTGTTGGGTCATAGAGAAAGCAGAGGAATTCCAGAAAAACATCTACTTCTGCCTCACTGACTATGTTAAAGTCTTTGACTGTGTGGATCACAACAAACAGCAGAGAATGCTTGAAGAGATGGAAATACCAGACCACCTTATTTGCATCCTGAGAAACCTGCATGCAGGTCAAGTAGCAACAGTTAGAACTGGACATGGAAGAGCAAACTGGTTCAAAATTGGGAAAGAAGTATGACAAAGATTTAACTTCTATGCAGAGTACATCAGGCTAAATGCCAGGCTGGAAGAATTGCAGGCTGGAATCAAGATTTCTGGGAGAAATAGCAACAACCTCAGATATGCATATGATACTACACTAATGGCAGTAAATGAAGAGGAACTAGAAAGCCTCTTGATGAGAGTGTGAAGAAGAGAGTGAAAAAGCTGGCTTAAAACACAATATCCAAACAGCTAAGATTGTGGCATCCAGTCCCATCACCTCATGGAAAATAGAAGGGAAAAAGGTGGAAACAGTGACAGATTTATTTTCTTGGGCTCCAAAATCACTGTGGATGGTAACTGTGGCCATGAAATTTAAAAACCCTTGCCCCTTGGAGGAAGAGCTATGATAAACCTAGACTATGTATTAAAGAGCAGAGACATTACTTTGCTGACAAAGGCCTGAATAGTCAAAGCTATGGTTTTTCCAGCAGTCATGAGTGGATGTGAATGCTGGACCATAAAGAAGGCTGAGTGCCAAAGAACTGATGCTTTTGAGTTGTGATGCTGGAGAAGACCTTTGAGAGTCCATTGGACAACAAAGAGATCAAACCAATCAATCCTCAAGGGAAGCTATCCCTGAATATTCATTGGAAGGATTGGTGCTGAAGCTGAAGCTCCAATACTTTGGCCACCTGATGCGAAGAACTGACTACTTGGAAAAGACCCTGATACTGGGAAAGATTGAGGGCAGGAGGAGAAGAGGGTGACAGAGGATGAGATGGTTGGATGGCATGACCGACTGGATGGACATGAGTTTGAGCAAGCTCCGGGAGTTAGTGGTGGACAGGGAGGCCTGGCGTGCTGCAGTCCATGGGGTCGCAAAGAGTTGGACACGACTGAGTGACTGAACAGCAATGTGCCATCTTGTACAGAAGCTACAGTTAAGCCAGCTTCTACAACATGGTCTTTGGTCTATTCATCCTCTCCTCTCATCATCATCTTGTCATTGCTTTGGCTTTGAAGCTGGGCTAAGGGAGTGCTTGGCATGAATCTCTCTGTGGATATGTTCCTAAGTCAGATCAATCTTTGCTGGCCTTTGTGAACACATTAAGCATAGAAGGAAGGAAGGAAGGAAGGAAGGAGAGTTACGTGACACATACTGCCCATAATTCCATCCTTCATCTTTTCTTTCTTTCATGATTTCCTGCTCTAACATACTTCCAAATTCCAAACTCTACAAATATCCATTGCCATACTCCTGCAGGAGCAGAAAAACTAATGAAAAATAAGATAAAAATATGGGGAAGGTAGGGTGTGCGAGTGGTGTAGATGTTGTTTGTATGTACGTCTGTGAAATAGTATGTGTGTGTGTGTCTGAAGGAGTGAGTGTGGACAATATGGAATTTCCTATAAAGAGGTGGAAATGGGGAAGAAAGGAAAAAAAGAAACAAGAGATAGGCAATGCATTATTTCACCTAACGATAAAGTGTGTGATCACTTAGAAATTAGCTTAAATGTAGAACTTGACTGCAGTAGTTCTAATGCAATAATACTAGTTATTCCATTTGACTTTCCATAAAGTCTTCTCTCCAAATAGATTCTATTTTTGAGGAGAGTCATTTAGCCAAGTTTGCATAATTGTCTGTGCAGTAAAAACAGAAAGATATGGCTGTTTGAAGACTTTGGCAGAGAAGTTACAAAAGTATAGCGGACAGTCTGTACATGCTCATTGGTAAAGAAAAATTATGAAACTTCAGCTTAGAAGAGCTCGGTTTGCCTTGAACTATGAAATAAACTTAAGATCCCTTTGAATTTAGTATCTTAAAGGACAGTCTGTCATCATTAATTTTTTTGTTGTAAATTTTAAAAGAATTGTATTTCTAGTTAACTGGACACTTTTATTTTTCTTAATCTCACTTAGAATGATAATACTTAAGAAGTTAGTCACATTTGTAGCACATCTGAAAAACTTCATGTCATCAAAGCATTTCTGCGGCTTTCAGACATGGATAAATCTTTCTGATATTTCAAAATCTGGATGTTCATGCCTTGAGCTGATTTTTCTTCATAACCCCTGTCTCCTTAGTGCACTACATTCTGCATTGTTCTCTGAGTCTTACATTGCTTCTGTATTGCAGTTGGATTTCATACCATCTAAAATATTATATATATTTTTTAACCCCTAAAATACAGGATAATTTGAGTGTGGGCCTACCTGTAGTTTCAAAGGAAAACGACAATTTAAATGTATGAAATAAATTTTAAAAAATATTATGTATTAAGATCACACGTATACACGGCAATTTATGTGGCAATTTGTTTCTTAAGAGATAAGAACTTTTCCATAGTAAAGTTGGATAACCTTAAATGCACCATCCTTTTTGGAGGATTTTGCGGGTTATGTTTCTAGGAACAAGTGAGTATTCTTATGGAGGTGTAGAATTAGATTTAGAGACTTATACATAAATATATCTCTGATTCTACTTGTATATTTCCTGCCACTGGTATATCTCATCTTTGCCAGTGGCTTTGAAGTAGAAAATTAGACATTTGTGTTCTGTTGACTACATCACCTTTGTTTTGTTGTGGTTGTTTCCCCATGAGTTTAGAGTAAATTGTTGTTCCAAGAAGTGAAAAATTTAAAACTTTGCCAGAACATCTGTGCCAGGGAAGTAAGGTTTATGTGATCCATATAGAAGTGGAGCGCTCATTGTATAATTCTTTATTACACAGATGAATAGTTTTGAAACAGGAGGGAAGGGGCAAGGTACAACTTTTCAAAGACTGACATAGCCAGAGGACACAGCATAAACCGATTAGAATTCAACGGGTCCAAGATGGAAGACACATCAACTTCGACTAGACCTTGATCCTCAATCAGCAAGCTAAAATGACACACAAGAGGCGCCACGATCGTTCCAAGAGGCACTGTCAAAAGACCAAGAAGTAGGCGGTGGCCCAATTCCTGAAAATCTCTACCCCTACCCCAAGAGAGTTGGAATAATCCTTCCTCTAATTAGCCTCTGTGATTACCCAGCCCATAAAAGCTAACCAGGCCACCTTTCGAGACCACCAGACTCTCCCTCTACGATGGCCCACACTCCGTCTGTGAAGTGTTTCTCTCTAAATAAATCCATTTATTACCTATCATTTTGTCTCTCACTGAATTCTTTCTGTGGTGAGACATCAAGAACCTGAACTTCCTTAGGTCCTGAAACCATGAACCATGGGTTTTGGCTGGGTTTGAGTCCCAACCTCAGGGGTTAGAGTCTCAAACTGGGTTTTGATTGGGTTCAAGTCCCAGAACACAGATTAAAGTCCCAATCTGAGGTAAACACTTTTGGTTTGACAAAATAGTCACAGATAAAAAAGATATTATAATGTCTCTGGCAGAACTAACAACGACAACAAACTAAAATATTTGCAGTTAATAAGGCTAATACTACTTAAAGTGTAAGTGTTAAAACAGTCATGTCCAACTCTTTGCAACCCCATGGATTGTAGCCTGTCAGGCTCCTCTGTCCATGCAATTCTACAGGCAGAAATACTGGAGTGGGTAGCCATTCCCTTTCCCAGGAGATCTTCCCAGTTCAGGGATTGGACCTGGCTCTCCTGCATTTCAGGCAGATTCTTTACCATCTGAGCCACTAGGGAAACCCCTATACTACTTAAGCTAAGGATAATTGAGCACATATTGTTGGAAATTTGACTTTCCATTATGGAGCAGGCAGGGGATGGGACAGACACATCACCAAGCTCCTTAGTATGGCACAGAATTCTTTCAAAATTAAATCTTATTCTAACTTTTACTATCACCTCCAATCACTCTCTCCTATAACAGAGAACCGTGTTTCCCCATATATGTAGGCTTAAACTCTTTTTTTGTCCTTGCCTGACACTTCTCTCCTGCAATAAAAATCCCTCCTTCCAATTCCTACTCTTCCTTAGAGACCTAACTCAGAACTTGGCTGGATCAGTGGTCCCCTCCTTTGCGATGCCAAGAGTACTTATCTACTATACATAAATATCTGTTTACAGTTCACTGAAACTCAAAAGATGTTCATGGAGGAGCTTATACCAACAAAAACAACAACAAACCAATAATGTATAATTTTTTCTTCCCCTAATACCTAACACAAAGTCTAGAAGATAATTGCTAACGAATAAATGATGAATGAATGACCTTGTATCAACCATAGTACCTCTGAAAGATTATTATAATGGCACCAACAATGAGATAACTAATATAATTTCACCAGTTTTAGAAAGCCCATAAACTGAGGCTTTGTGGGGACTAGTAGTCCTATCGCCTGTTTCTTTGCATTGTATTAGCAATTATGTGTTATATTCCACGAAGGACCAGGCTTTTATTCATAATTATATTTTTTCTGTAAAAGATAAATCAGTTATGAAGGTAAAGCTATGATGATGCTGAAGAAATAAGGGAAATCTTAGACAGCTGGAATACTCAAACCATAGAAAATCATGCAAAAGAAGTCTGAATATGTAGTCAACAGACTGAATATCTCAAATTTGAGTTGTAATGAAAAGACAATTGAGAAAAAAAAATAAGTAGAATCAGTTGAAAAGTGAACATAAGTCTTCATGATACAATATCAAACATTTTTCATCACTATTCATTTTTAATCTTAAAAAACATACTGGTAGCATTTAGTCCCAAGTTTCCAAGCCTAGTTCTTCTCCTTCACTGTGATGTTATCAGCTGGAAGGGAAAGCTGGCCACAAAATTGTTATGTTAAGCACTTTTCCACAGGAACTTATTGCTTTAATAAGTTGGGAAGTATTCTTAAGGAAAAAAAAAGTCATTGAAGATTCATTAGAGAGGAAAAAAAAAAAAAGAAAAAAACTACTTGATTCTCCATAGAATTCACACTTCCCTTACTGTGGGATACAGCATATACCCTGAGGTCTCCTCAAGGGTAGGAATAAAATAGCTACTTATCTCTGGAAAGAGAATTTTTTGTTTGCAGTCACAGCAGGGTAAGACAAAAATCCACATACTCGCCATTTGTATACCCAGCAGTTATCCCGATATCCCATTGGACTAGGGATTCCAAGGTAAACAATGCCTCACACAGGTAAGTGCTCAATAAATATTTTTGAAAGAGTGGATAAACATTAGAAAACATGCCAATGCTCTTTGATGACTGTAAGACCCCTGAGTTGATCAAATTCTCACCTTATAGGAGTGTACGGGAAAGAAGTAAAACTCCATCTTCAAGAGGATTTGCATACCAGTGTAATCTGCTGCCTTAGACCCTCTTTAGAATTTAATCTTTTATTCTAATAGTCTTATAGATTTTAACCAATTCTGAAAGCCATATGCAAAAACACAATAAACATGCTTTATGACCTCAGTGAAAAGATAAGTATCTTTTCCGTTTCAAGATTTTGTTTCTAGTTAACCTTATTGGTTAAAACTTGTATTTTTAAAAAAAAGGCCTTAATATAACACCCATTATAACTGAGAGATAGAATATTTGCAGTCAGATCCACTACCTCCAGCAACCCCTGGTCAGTATTCTTTCACTATAGGTCATTTTAGCCTTTTTGAAAATTTCATGTAACTTAATTGTGCTATATGTAGCTTTTTATGTTTATCTTCTTTCCCTCAACATAATGTTTTTGAGATTTAAACTTGATGATGCCTATGTCCATAATTTGTTCCCTTTTACTGTTTAGTATTGAGTTTAAAGAATCTGCCTGCAGTGCAGGAGACCCCTGTTTGATTCCTGGGTAGGAAAGCTCCCATGAAGAAGGGACAGGCTACCCACTTTAGTAGCCTGGGCTTTCTTGGGCTTTCCTGGAGGCTCAGATGATAAAGAATCCACCTGCAATGTGGGAGACCTAGGTTCAATCCCTGGGTTGGGAAGGTCCCCAGGAGGAGGGCATAGCAACCCACTCCAGTATTCTTGCCTGGAGAATCCCCATGGACAGAGGAGCCGAGAGGACTACAGCCCACGGGGTTGCAAAGGGTCAGACACAGCTGAGTGACAAAGCACACGGAGGCTAAAGACAAATAGCAATTTATCAAATCAACTAGTGATGGATATTTGGTTTGTTTCCAGGCTTTGGTTATTATAAGTAAAGCTTCTAATTACAAAAAAAAAAAAAAAAAAATGTGACTTAAGACAGATCAGCTTATGGTTAAGAAAATACTGAGTATCATTAAAAAAAAAAATTCTGAGTCATGTGGATACTCCATGAAAGGGAAAGCAGATGACTCACTTTCCCAGCAGTGAGTCTTTCTGTGGGTTTCCTGCTTTCCCGCCACCTCCTTCCACTGTCCCATAAAGCCCCACCCATAGCAAAAGCCAGGCAATTTTTCCTACTTATACAAAGTTGGGATACTTTAGCGTGAAGTTGTTTTAAAGTTTCAGTTCTATATGGTCCAAAAGGGCAGGAACGGGAGAGAGAATGGAGTTCCATCCAGATTCCATCTGTGACTAAAACCCAATAACATTCTTTGGTACAAAACAATCACCCACTCACCCAATGGTCTCTCTGGATGATTGAAAATGGCTTAAGCAAGTACACAGGAGTTTAAAGAGCCACTCAAAATGACCGAGAAGCAGGCTGTCCACAGAGGAGCCGTGTCACTCCATTGACAAAAAAGCATGGGGCAGGCAGTTGATGGGCTTCCCAGGGGCTCGCAGGCTGAGAGAGAGGGAACCTGAGTGAGCATGGGGATAATACGTGCATGGAGCCTCCTGCACTATCCCACTCCTACTATTATATGAATGCGATGTTTGTTAGGCTAGCTCCCTCCCCAACCACCCTCCAAGCAGTTCATAGACAATAAAACACCAGGAATCCCTGAAGAGTGGTAAAATGCTGACATGATTTAAGAAGGAAGACTCTGATAAGAAGATAAAAATCTAATAAACAGAGTCTAGAGAACCTTGGTGCGTCTCAGGCGTTCGGCCAGGGTAAGCAAAACCTTCCCAAGGAAAACAAAAGGAGCCTTAATCGTAAGGACATTCCACTCACAGACCATCTGAAGGAGAAAGTTAAGGCCGTGACCTCTGCAGGCTGCAGTTATGAGCGCTTTGACAAGAAAATATTTGATTTGGTTCAAGAGGCAAAATCAGTCACTGGATTTTTTTTAATACCTTTTTTTTTCTTCAAGAAAACAAAAAATCATGTATTTTGTGTGTGCTTGAGAGAGAGAGAGTTCTGTGTACGTGGTAAATATTTCTCCTACCTTTGTAGCTTTTCTGTTTAACTTGGTTTTAATTTCTTCTTGGATTTTAATCAACTCCAGGAAAAGGTGGATTCACAGGCCCATTGATTTCCCTTTTTTAATTAACACAAAGCTCCCAAAGGCTAATCTTAAGTTTCACACGTGAATCTGCAAATATGTAAAGACATACATTCTCTACCAGAACCAGGTCGAGAGAGTCATAAGCTGTTTATTGCTGAAGACTTAGGACAACCTCCAACAATTCATCTGTATCTTTGAAATCTAGAACAGAGAATTGCATAGAAAAATGTTGAAGTGCTACCCAGGCTCTCAGCCTAACTCAAAACAAAGCCTTTATATTGGTTGAAAAGCCTAGCAATTTTGTCATACCATTGATACATGTGTAATAAGAAATATTTATGTAGTGATGTATGTATTTGGTATTAAGAGAACATATGTAGAGTTAGGAAGGAGAAAAATTTTATGGAGATTTGAAAGAGCTCTTTCGATATACTTATAAGAGATTCAGGGCTTGCAGATACTTCATGATTAGCTTAATTTTAAGATTCAAGGCTTTCTTTTCACTAATACAGAGGAGAACTGTACTTGTGCTCATCAGAGGTAATTAGTTTATTTTTTAATACTTATTTCTCCTCCCTAAGAAGAAGAAAAGTGAAACATAGATGTAAATGGGCACATCTAGAAGGAAACAGGGAAGAAATGAAGAGGGGGGCAGAAGTGAGAAGAAAATAACCTAGGGCAGAAATGAACAGCCCATGAGAGATGAAAGGACGGCAAAAGAACAGGATGAGGTCCTTTCTCTCATCCTCTGAATACGTAATTGGAAAGCAATACTGGGTCTAAGCATTGAGAATTATCCAAAGCACTTAGGGCTCAGGAAACTTGCATGTCCATCTGATAATCACAGGTTCAACAAAGAGATGGGTGAATGGGGCACAGGTAGGGAAGGGAAGGGAAGAGATAAGGGCACAGGTAGGGAAGGGTTATGCAGCAGGTGAGAGCCTGATTTGCAAGTATCCCCTGTTCTATTTGCATAGAACCCTTGATGGTAGAGTAAATTTTCTTGAGGACATATTTAATTTTAGCATTTTAGAGCTCTAAAGGATGCTGCCAACAGGAAAGAGTGGGCCAGTAGGCTCTTGTAAATTTCCTGTATGGCAAAACTTTATTCTTTAAACCAAACTTTTTTTAATATAAGAAAATTTTTAATTTTTTAAATTAAATTTTTAATTTTTTTAAAGCAGGTAATTTTTTTCATGACCATACATACTTCAAACTGAAGTGGAGATTCAACAACTATGTAATCAGTTTAGGACATTAGCTAAGAAATTGTTTCTTTTGGATTTCTGGGATATTTAGTCTATTTACATTGATCTGTTAAACTAGAACCACTTTATTTGGTAACATATAGACATATCTGCAAGAGGCAAGTCTTTATTATCATGCCCTCCTTGAGCATGAAAACAGAAGATCAAAATTGCCTGTGATATTTCCTAGCAAACTCTACAATTAGAATAAAGAAAATTCAACTACATGCAATTAAACAACTCTGAACCTTGACATCAGAAATATGTTAGAGTGCTTGTTGTTATTCAGATTTAGATACCTTATACTTGGGTTTGCCTGAGTTAATTCTATCTTCCTGGGTAATAACAATTAGGTTAAAGAACTGTTTCCCTGGTGGCTCAGTGGTAAAGAATTTGTCTGCCAATGCAGTTGATGCCAGTTCGATCCCTGGGTCAGGAAGGTGCCCTGAAGAGGGAAATGGCAACCCCTTATGTATTCTTGCCTGGGAAATCCCAAGGACAGAGGAGCCTGGCCAGCTATAGTCCATGGGGTCACAAAAGAGTTGGACACGATTTAGGAATTAAATAACAACAATGATCACAAATTGCTGTTTGGACAACCTATTTTATTTAGAAAGCATATTATTACAGCTTCGGGGTTTGGTGTCAGGTAACAAGGGTTCAAATCCTGGTGCCATCACGTACCAGCTGTATGACCTTGAGCAAATGAATTAACTTCTGTGATACTTAATTCTCTCATTGATAAAATGGGGTAAAATAGTACCTATCTCAAAGGGTAGTTATAAAAATTAAATGAGTTAATGTAAAGAAGTTAAAACAGTATCTAGTATAGAGTAACAATTAGCTATCTTTTTAATTTATAAAAGTAATATGTGCATGTCAAAATTTTATAGGACATAGAAATGCATTTCCAAAAAAAAGATATCTTATCCTAATAACTAGGGATGGTCACTCCTTTTCCTAGGTTTTAGTCTCTGTGTTCATTTTAAAAAATTGAAATTAAGTGTATGTATGCTTTTATTTAATTCCTTTAATCCTCTTTCTTATTAAATTTCATAGGTAGATGATAGAGATTTACATGGACAAATATCTAATATTCTCTCATATGAATATAATAAAGTTGTTAATCAAATCCTGTGATTTGGATGCTTTATTAATGCCATTATAAATAATGCTACACTAAACATCTTTTTGTACAATCTCTGTCCTGTTTTTCCTATATACTTTGGGCAATTAAAAATAAATATTGTGTTACTGTGTGGAGAATGCCAACATAAAAATGAATAGTCATTATATAATTTCAAATTTGAAAGCAGGAACAGCAGAAATTGAACCCCTTGAGGTCTCCATTCAAATTTAGGGGTGCCAATATACCTGTTCCTTCTTCCTCATCTCTCCCTCAAAACTCACTCAACCCTCTGGATTTCCTGAAATTCAACAAATAAATTGTTGAAAATTTAGTTTAGAAAGATTTGTACACATTAACAAATAGACACTTAATTAAAAGCTAATATGAGCAGTTCAATTTGATAACAAACAATGAAGAAAGTTGGAAAAGAAAATGGCACCCCACTCCAGTATTCTTGCCTGGATAATTCCATGGAGACTGGAGGGCTATAGTCCATGGAGTTTCAGAGTCAGACTTGAGCACACACTGAAGAAAGTAGACATCTCAATTGAGTAAGCAGTATTTACGCTCATTTGGAAGCTCAGTTAGTGCCATCTATGAGTGTGAACTAAATGGATGTCTCTCAACCTATTTTTTGATGTGTGGTTTGTGTGTGTGTATTCATATGTGTGTGTGTGTGTGTGCACACGCGTGTGAGTGTGTTGTGTAATGACTTCTGGGCTGAGATGGGCTCCACATTGTTCAATGTCATGAAAGATCATGGATCGTAAAAAATTCTACCAACTCTACTTAAGTTTAGAAATATTCATAATATTGTATCACAAGTTGAAGATTACAAACCTTTTCATTGAAGACTTCTTCCTAACTCAGGTGATGCAACCTGATTTCTCAAAAGGACTGGCTCTCATAGTTTTGAGAAGGCTGAAGACTAAGCATTCCAGGCCAGTAAATGAATATTAATTTAAAAGAAAACATACAGAATATTCATAAACACATCCTTAGCAGTCGTTTTAGTTGTAAGACTCACCTTCTGTTAAATGTATTTAGTATTTTAAATGCAATATATGTTTTTTTTTCAATTTCAGATAGTATGGATTTTATCTGTAAAATAATGCAATTTTTAAAAACGTCTTTTTTGTAAAGAAAAATATTAAGAATAAAAATCTTTTTCAATTATAGTTTCCTCATAAATGCCCAATAGAGGGATTGATGGGTCGTATGGTAGTTTTATTTCTAGTTTTTTAAGGAATCTCCACACAGTTCTCCACAGTGGTTGTATCAATTTTCATTCCCACCAACAGTGTAAGAGTGTTCCCTTTTCTCCACACCCTCGCCAGCATTTATTATTTGTAGACTTTTTGATGATGGTCTTTCTGACTGATGAGAGATGATGCCTCAGTGTAGTTTTGATTTGCATTTCTCTGATAATGAGCGATGTTGAGCATCTTTTCATGTGTTGATTAGCCATCTGTTTGTCTTCTTTGGAGAAATGCCTGTTTAGGTCTTCTGCCCACTTTTTGATTGAGTTGTTTGTTTTTCTGGTATTAAGCTGTATTGGAGAAGGAAATGGCAACCCACTCCAGTGTTCTTGCCTGGAGAATCCCAGGGACGGGAGAGCCTGGTGGGCTTCCATCTATGGGGTCGCACAGAGTCAGCCACGACTGAAGTGACTTAGCAGTAGCAGCAGCAAGCTGTATAAGCTGCTTGTATATTTTGGGGATTAATGCTTTGTCAGTTGTTTTGTTTGCTGTTATTTTCTCCCTTTGTGAGGGTTGTCTTTTCACCTTGCTTATAGTGTCCTTCATTGTGCAAAACCTTTTAAGCTTAATTAGATCTAATTTGTTTCTTTTTGCTTTTATTTCCATTACTCTAGGAGGTGGGTCATAGAGGATCTTGCTGTGACACATGTACCCCAATGTTTTTTGCAGCACTATTTACAATAGCTAGGACATGGAAGTAACCTAGAAGTCCATTGACAGATGAATGGCTAAGGAAGTTGTGGTACATATACACAATGGAATATTACTCAACTATAACAAGGAATGTGTGAGTCACTTCTAATGGGATGGATGGACCCAGAACCTATTATACAGAGTGAAGGATGTCAGAAAGACGAATATTGTATATTAACACATATATATGGAATCTAGAAAGATAGTACCCATGACCCTACTTGCAGGGCAGTAAATGATACACAGACATAAAGAACAGACTTTTGGACACTGTGGGAAAAGGAGAGAGTGGGATGACTTGAGAGAATAACATTGAAACATATGTATTACCATAAGTAAAACAGATAGCCAGTGGGAGTTTGATATATGATACAGGGAATCCAAAGATGGTGCTCTGTGATAACCTAGAGGAATGGGGTGGGGAAGAAGGTGGGAGGGAGGTTCAAGAGGGAGAGGACACACGTATATCTATGGCTGACTCATGTTGATGTATGGCTAAAAAATCACAATATTATAAGCAATTATCTTCCAAAAGAAGAATAAAAATCTCAAATAGCATCTTTAGAGAGACAAACTAAAAGATAAAACAAAGTAGTAGGTAGAAAAAGCAAAATAGAATGCTTGCTGGATTATCCCATTTATTAAGCTTAGGTCAAATACATTTTGTAACCACAATACACTTTTGTTATCATTTTAACAAACCACTTATTACTTGACAATCTTTGAATATCAAGAAATAAGCCATGTATCTGTGCTTAATTGCTCAGTCATGTCCACTCTTGCGACTCCTTTGAATGTAGCCTGCCAGGCTCCTCTGTCCATGGGATTCTCAAGGCAAGAATACTGGAGTGTGTTGCCATTTCCTTCTCCAGGGGATCTTCTCAACCCAGGGATCAAACCCAAGTCTCCTGCATTGGCACACAGATTCTTACCACTGAGCGGCCTATGAAGATCCTAAGAAATGCCCTGAGGAGGAAAGTTTTACAAATGGATCTCAAAAACTAAGCACTTTTCAAACACTGTTTAAAAGGTTTCTTTCTTAACTTTTAAAAGTTTACTCTTCAGTTTTGTAAAGCAATGAGAAACAAGATGTAGATACTTTCCTATTTTATTTTGAAGGTAATGATTGATTATTGTGACCTAAAAATTACCCAAAATATCTCTAATATTTCCTTTATCTCAGCTTCTAATATTCCATTCCTTTGAAGGTGACAAAAGTTAAACATTTGGTCATTCATTTATTCATGATGTGATAAAACAAAAGCATATATATGCATTATAATCATATGTAAATTTGTGTATAAACTTATCAACACTAAATAGAATCATGTAATATATTATTTTATAATTTGCTTTTAAATTTGCAATATATTAACTTTGTATTACTTATAACTTTAATTTTTTGTTATTATTTTCTATATAAGTGAACAGGGACTTTGTTTTCACATCTTGTTATGATAACTAGTTGAAAAGAAAAATTTCAGTGAAATAATTTGGAGGACTCTTTGGCGGAAACTTGATTTTAAAGGGGCAATACAGGATCATCTATGTTGAATGAACAGTATTCTCTTAACTGTGTTCTGCAGAGGTAAGCAAAACTTGGCTAACCATTTGCTATCAAAGATTATGTGCTGGTGCTGCGTGAATCCACAATTGATTATTTTGCTTGGCAGAAACCAGAGAGAAAAGATTGCATGATCATGAAGAATGTCTAGAAGCAACTACTTAAGATTGTGCAAAACAAATTTTTGAGAAATCAGTTTTCACAGAATGTGGACACAATCTGATAGAAAGATGGGTTGCCTCCATTAGGTACACCTCAGACAGCACAAATACATTTCCCAGGCTGCTCTCCAAATGATACGTGGCCCACGGTGTGGAAGAAATGGCTTGAAGACAACGGTCCTTATTCAAGGGGAAGCTGAGTTCCTTATCTCTTTCTCTTGATCCTCTTAGTTCTTCCTCTCATCATATCCCAAGGATCAAGATCCTTCTCTAATTGCGTCGTGATCTTGTGATCCGCCATCATTTGCAAGTAGAATATGCCTCCTGGGACTGAACAAACCATCTTAACTTGTTGCCATTTTTTTCCTCCCCAAATGGTAATGTTGTCGTGTTTGTTGATGATTACTTATTACAATTCTCCTCCTTTTCTTTCTTTTTCAGAGAGTCTCAAAGAACCACTCTGAAAAACTGAGACATTCATTTGCTTTTTTTCTGGTAACCATTGAGAAGATACAGGTCTTGGCAGAGATATAGAAGAAAAAAAAAAAAAACTCCTTGACCCAAGGGGGGAAAAATATGGAAGAGGGAAAGGGCAAAATGAGATGATTGAAGGATAAATCTAAAGACAGAATAGATTTGATTCCAAGTGAATAATCAGATTGACCTATAACACTTTAGATGCCAGAGACATTCATGCTCTGTATGGAGTCTTTACACTGGAAGAAAAGAAATTTACATGAATGTGCTCCTTCTCTTGCACGTGGCACACACAGAAATCTAGAAACCAGTTTATGTCTTTGCCTCCTTCCCCCACCCTCTAAGTATGTATTTTAAACCAGGAAGAAGTCAGAACCAGTTATTGTACACAAATCATCTCTTGGCTGAAGTTTTTGGTGGCAGCCAAGAGAGAAGAAGGGGAAAAAAAAAAACTAGAAAAATTTCAATTTCAGGACCATTATTATTTTCATTAATCATAAGAGGCGCTGTCACCCCTGTCCTTATTCTTTAGAAGGAGATCTATTATACGGTCCATTTAGTCCAAGCCATATTACCTCATATGTTTTCCTGGCTGACCAAATAAGACTTAAGAGATAAAACAATTTACTGTTCATTATGATCCGTGTCACTGGAATCAATCTATTAACCTACATTAACTGGATATGTGATGATATCTCACATACACGCTTCCTCAGTTTCAAGAAAAGGCAAGGAAATGGGGAGGGGGGCAGCGAGACTGAGAGAAGGAGAGGAAGGGAAACCAGGACCCATGAAGTGCAGTAGACGTATAATTTGCCAAGAGAATACAGCTTCATTTTCCAGTGCCTACTGCTGTGCCCTCCACATCTTCACGCAGCCCCTGACCTGTAAAGAAGTCTAACAAATTGGCTTCTATTGTGGAGCCAAAAGGTGCCATCAAAGAAGGGACGGTTCGCTGGTCCTAAAGTATGATGGGAAATCTCAGGCTGGAATACAGAGCCGCGGTTTTATGAAGTTAACCCATTGAGGTTAAAGGCAAGCAGGAAGCCCCAGCCTATGGGGCAGTAACATCCGAAGGAGAGAGTCCCTCCAGCCGTTTCGTTCAAACACAGGAAAGGCGGCACCAGGTGAAATGAGAGCCACACAAAGTTAAAATAAAAATCAGCATCATCTCCCTATTTAAAGCTATAAAAATTCCCCTGCTGGATCTCTGGACAGCCCCTCTCTTTCATTCTCTCTCTGTCTCTGTCTCTGTTTCTCTCTCTCTCCACGGATGCGGGATCATGAACATCTCAAGAGAGAGAAACAAATCCATTGGTGGTCTTGATGCAACCTTGCACAGAAATATGGCTCTAAAATAGACAGTACAGAAGTTAAGGTGGGAAATCCCCAGAAGGTACACCCAGCACCTTTTATCCTGTATTTGCAACTACTTGTTAAGGGTTCATCTGGGTATTGGCTTGCATGATGTCAATTTCAGTCTAAGGCTCTAAAGCCTAGGCCTTGGTTACCTGGCACATGGACAGATTCCTCTACACCCAGGTTATCCAAAAATCTAGATCATCCCTGTTACCAAGGAGTTGAGCATTGCCAACATAGTGGTGTCCAATGTGGGTAAGATCAACACCTGTTTCCATCGTGAGATGGAGGGGAATAAAAACTGCAGACTCTATTCATTCTCATTCATGGGTGATTTGCCCCACTATTTACCAAGGAAGGTGATAGAAGTACAAAGCTCTGTTCCTCATTCAACCTCTCAGTCCCAAGAAGAAGGAGAAATATCTGTTTGATAACTGCCTGTTCCATAGCTCACGGTACAGCTGAGGGTGGGGCTGTAGGTGAGGGGTGAGAAGTGAGGATGAATTTCTTGGCAGCTGCAGCTGAGTCATTGCTTACCAATCTATTCTGCTCTCAAGAACAGGAAGTGGAAAGCAGTTGGCATTAACAGTAAGCCATGTCACTTTCAGGATCACAGAGACATTAATCATACACATGAAGAATGCTGAAGAAGTCCGGGGTTGTATCATTAAGAGTGCTCTCATGACATCATTATACTGTTCATGGGTTTCCATGGGTGCATCCCTGGGCCAAGTCAGTGAAGTCATATTCCTTTTGATCCATATCCACACAGCTGTTTTTGTAAAGACGATGAGGTGTGTCTTCTGTTTGAAGATACACAGTCCGCCCATTCTGCCTTTCTCTAGAGATTCAGTTTAGTTCAGTCACACAGTCATGTCCAACTCTTTGTGACCCCATGGACTGCAGCACGCCAAGCTTCCCTGTCCATCACCAACTCCCGGAGTTTACTCAAACTCATGCCCATTGAGTCTGTGATGCCATCCAGCCACCTCATCCTCTGTCATCCCCTTCTCCTCCCACCTTCAATCTTTCCCCGTATCAGGGTCTTTTCCAATGAGTCAGCTATTCACATCAGGTGGCCAAACTATTGCAGTTTCAGCTTCAGCACCAGTCCTTCTAATGACTATTCAGTACTGGTTTCCTTGAAGATTGACTGGTTTGATCTCCTTGCAGTCCAAGGAACTCTCAAGAGTCTTCTCCAACACCACAGTTCAAAAGAATCAATTCTTTGGCACTCAGCTTTCTTTAGAGTCCAACTCTCACATCCATACATGACTACTGGAAAAACCATAGCTTTGACTAGACAGACCTTTGTTGGCAAAGTAATGTCTCTGCTTTTTAATATGCTGCCTAGGCTGGTCATAGCTATTCTTTCAAGGAGCAAGCATCTTTTAATTTCATGGCTGAAATCATCACCTGCAGTGATTTTGGAGCACAAAAGATAGTTCTCACTATTTATATTGTTTCCCCCATCTATTTGCCATGAAGTAAGGGGACTGGATGCCATGATCTTTGTTTTCTGAATGTTGAGTTTTAAGCCAACTTTTTCACTCTCCTCTTTCACTTTCATAGAGAGGGGCTTTAGTTCTTCACTTTCTGCTGTAAGGGTGATGTCGTCTGCATATCTGAGAGTATTGACATTTCTCCTGGAAATCTTGATTCCAGCTTGTGTTTCTTCCAGCTCAGCATTTCTCATGATGTGCTCTGCATATAAGTTAAATAAGCAGGGTGACAATATACAGCCTTCACTTACTGCCCTCCTGATTTGGAACCAATCTGTTGTTCCATGTCTGCTTCTAACTGTTACTCCTTGACCTGCTTACAGATTTCTCAGGAGACAGGTAAGGTGGTCTGGTATTTCCATCTTTTTAAGAATTTTTCACAGTTTATTGTGATCCACACAGTCAGTCTTTGGCACAGTCAATAAGCAGAAGTAGATGTTTTTCTGGAAATCTCTTGTTTTTTCGATGATCCAAGAGAGGTTGGAAATTTGATCTCTGGTTCCTCTGCCTTTTCTTAATCCAGCTTGAACATCTGGAAGTTCATAGTTCGTTTACTGTTGAAGTCTGGTTTGGAGAATTTTGAGCATTACTTTGCTAGCGTGTGAGATGAGTGCAATTATGTGGTAGTTTAAACATTTCTGACATTGCCTTTCTTTGGGATTAGAATGAAAACTGAGCTTTTCCAGTCCTGTGGCCACTGCTGAGTTTTCCAATTTTGCTGGCATATTGAGTGCAGCACTTTCACAGCATCATCTTTTAGGATTTGAAATAGCTCAACTGGAATTCTATCACCTCCATTCACTTTGTTCGTAGTGATGGTTCTTGAGGCCCACTTGACTTCATGCCTGCTCCAGGATGTCTGGCTCTAGGTGAGTGATCACACCATCATGGCTATCTGGGTCATGAAGATCTTTTTTGTACAGTTCTTCTGTGTATTCTTTCCACCTCTTCTTAATATCTTCTGCTTCTGTTAGGTCCATACCACATCTGTCCTTTACTGTGCCCATCTTTGCATGAAATGTTCTCTTGATATCTCTAATTCTCTTGAAGAGATCTCTAGTCTTTCCCATTCTATTGTTTTCCTCTATTTCTTTTCATTGCACTAAGGAAGCCTTTCTTATCTCTCCTTGCTATTCTTTGGAACTCTGCATTCAGATGGGTATATCTTTCCTTTTCTCCTTTGCCTTTTGCTTCTCTTCTCAGCTATTTGTACGGCCCCTTCAGACAACCATTTTGCTTTTTTGCATTTCTTTTTCTTGAGGATGATCACTGCCTTTTGAACAATGTCACAAACCTCCGTCCATAGTTCTTCAGGCACTCTGTCTATCAGATCTAGTCCCTTAAATCTATTTCTCATTTCCACTATATAATCGTAAGGGATTTGATTTAGGTCATACCTGAATGGTCTAGTGGTTTTCCTTACTTTCTTCAATTTAAGTCTGAATTTTGCAATAAAGTGTTCATGATGTGAGCCAAAGTCAGCTCCCGGTCTTGATTTTGCTGACTGTATAGAGCTTCTCCATCTTTGGCTGCAAAGAATATAATCAATCTGATTTCGGTATTGACCATCTGGTGATGTCCATGTGTAGAGTCTTCTCTTGTGTTATTGAAATAGGGTGTTTGCTATGACCAGCGCATTCTCTTGGCAAAACTCTATTAGCCTTTGCCCCGCTTCATTTTTTACTTCAAGGTCAAATTTGCCTGTTACTCCAGGTATCTCTTGACTTCCTACTTTTGCATTCCAGTTCCCTTGAATGAAAAGGACATCTTCTGGGGGTGTTATTTCCAGAAGGTCTTGTAGGTGTTCATAGAACCGTTCCACATCAGCTTCTTCAGCATTACTGGTTGGGGCATAGACTTGGATTACTGTGATATTCAATGCTTCGCCTTTGAAACAAACAGAGATCATTCTGTCGTTTTTGAGATTGCACCCAAGTACTGCATTTCAGACTCTTTTGTTGACTATGAGGGCTACTCCATTTTTTCTAAGGGATTCTTGTCCACAGTAGTAGATATAATGGTGTTCTGAATTAAATTCGCCCATTCCAGTCTATTTTAGTTCACTGATTCCTAAAATGTCGATGTTCACTCTTGCCATCTCCCGTTTGACCACTTCCATTTGCCTTGATTCATGGACCTAACATTCCAGGTTCCTATGCAATATTGTTCTTTACCACAACAGACTTTATTTCCATCACCTGTCATATCCACAACTGGGTGTTGCTTTTGCTTTTGCTTCATCTCCTCATTCTTTCTCTAGTTATATCTCCACTCATCTCCAGTAGTATATTGGTCACCTACTGACCTGGGAAGTTCGTTTTTCAATGTGGTATCTTTTTGCCTTTTCATACTGTTCTTGGGGTTCTCAAGTCAAGAATACCGAAGTGATTTGCCATTGCCTTCTCCAGGGGACCATGTTTTGTCAGAACTCTCCACCATGACCCATTCATCTTGGGTGGCCCTACACAGCATGGCTCATAGTGTCATTGAGTTAGACAAGGCTGTGGTCCATGTGATCAGTTTGATTAGTTTTCTGTGATTGTGGTTTTCATTTGTCTGCCCTCTGACAGATAAGGATAAGAGGCTTATGGAAGCTTCCTGATGGGAGAGACTGACTGTAGGGGAAACTGAGTTGTTTTGATGAGCAGGGCCATGCTCAGTAAATCTTTAATCCAACTTTCTATTGATGGGCAGGGCTGTGTTCCCTCCCGGTTGTTTGCCCTGAGACCAAACTATGATGGAGGTAATGAAGATAATGGTGACCTCCTTCAAAAGGTCCATGCACGCACTGCTGTACTCAGTGGCCCCAACCCTGCAGCAGGCCACTGTGACCCACACCTCTGCTGGAAACTCCTGGACTCTCATGGGCAAGTCTGGGTCAGTCTCTTGTGGGGTCACTGTTCCTTTCTCCTGGGTCCTGGTGTGCACAAGGTTTTGTTTGTGCCATTCAAGAGTCCATTTCCCCAGTCCTGTGTATATTCTGGTGGCTCTATGGTGGGTTTAATGGCGACCTCCCCCAAGAGGGCTTATGCCACACCCATGTCTGCTGTACTCAGAGTCCCTGCCTCTGCAGCAGGCCACTGCTGACCTGTACCTCTTCAGGAGACACTCAAACACTTTGGCTCAGTCCCTGTGGGGACTCCTGGTGCACATAGGTTTTGTTTGAGCCCTCCGAGCTTCTCTGGTGGTTATGGGGTTTGATTCTAAATGTGATTTCACCCCTCCTACCATGTTGTTGGGGCTTCTCCTTTGCCCTTGGGCATGAGGTATCTTTTTTTGGTGGGATCCAACATTCTCCTGTTGATGGTTGTTCAGGAGCAAGTTGCAATTTTGGAGTTCTCGCAGGAAAAGAGCACATGTCCTTCTACTGTGCCATCTTGTAGATCTTGTAGATTACTTGTATGAAATGTCCAAAATTTCATAATCCATGGAGACAAAATATCCAAAATTGATGGAGATGAAAGCATATAAGTGTTTGCTAAGGGCTTCTCCTCTTCAGCTTCCAAAAGAAAGTGAGCCAGGGAAGCCCAAGTCTCCTATTCCACTCGTTTTGACTTATGTGAGAAGCCAATTGATGATTTTGAGTAGAAGAATGAATGATCAACTTCCTGGCTAAGGAACCATTCATTCAGGAGAGCTTCCAATCGAGGAATTAAAAAACCACTCTATCAAAAACATCACAGGGTAATACAATGGAAGCAGGAGGGATAACCTTTTTTTAGGCTCATCAAAATCTTATCTCATGAAAATTGCCTAACTTTTCTCAGCTTTACGTTCTCCCTCTGTAAACTGAGGAGCAGAGACAGACCAAATATTTCAAACAGAGCTCAGTAGCCCATTCCTAGAGGGAAGGGGGAAGATTTCACAGGCCATCCTTGTTCCAACTTGAGAAGCACCATTTGCTTCTGCTTCATCTATTGGACTACTGTTTATTAGGGTTCTATTTGAAGCGAGATTTTTTTCTTTTGCCATTAAAATACATTGAAAAAATCCACTAGGCTAGATGAACTCTAAATTCCTTTCAGCTTGAAAAATGTATGAGTCTATTACTAACCACCTCTGATATGGGCACATTGAATAGAAGAGAAAATGTATATCAAATTGGGGTGGTGTGGAAATTGACTTATGTTTATAAATAGAAGCAATAAAGTTTCTCTTGGGAATCCCCAGGATGTCTTACCCCTGGACACCATCCCTCTGTGTATTTTTGTTTACCTCTTATTGTGAAGAAGAAGGGGAAATGGAGGGGGGAAATGCTGGCAAGTGGAAGGGAAAGGATAAAATTCTAGTGTAATCAAGACCAAAGCAATTTTTGGAAGCTAGGAGCATTCAAGCAGTTTCTGTCTTTTAGGTGGAGCCTGGAATTTTCATTTAAAACAGACCTTCTCTTTGTAATGGGAGGGACTCACTTGTTAAGAACTTTCAGTTAATGATATTTTCCTTGGGGAAGCTTCAGTACTTCAAAACCAATCAGTAAGAGAATCGAAGGGTTTGATAAAGCCCTCTGCCAGCAGAAGCCCAAATGGGATCACCACCTCCAGTAATAGTTGTGATTTCTGGGGTGTGGAGTTTCACATATCCTCAGGATTTTAGCAAAATGCTCAAAAGGAAAAAAAAAAAAATTCTACTTAAGTCTCAAAGGTGATGTGGGAAAGAGTGTTTATGCCTTCTCAGAGGCCAGAGATGAGACCAGCTGTATCCAAGGAACTCTGGGCAAAAAGCTCCTTGGTTAGTATAAGCTAAATGAGAGAAAGAAACAGCCAGCATGTCTGGGGCTGCATCCTCAGCCCTAGCGGGTCCCAGAGAACACACACTGCCTGCTTGCTTTCCCCAAACTGGCAAGTGGTAGAAAGAGGAGTTGGGGGGAATGAACAGGTCTCCAGACACAGTGAAGCAGTCAGTCACAGAGGAGCCTGCAGATGGACCTGGGAACCCATGGAAGGGAGTTAACATCAAGCTATCATGTCGGTAGGTTGTGCAACACAATATTGGGCACAAAATGCAGGCAATCTTAATCTGTAGTCATCAGCTGATGAGACCAATGATGCATCTGTTGCAAGAGACTGAGGAAAGATTCAACCTTGGATGCAGAGCTACAAAAACATCCAGTCAACAGAACTCCAAATGCATGATGTCATTACTGTTTGATCCTGGCTTTCCATGGTGTGTTCCCGCCTTGGAGAGAGGGAGAAAACTCTAGAAGTGATATCTTCGTAGCTCATCTCCCTCATTGTTGACATGTTCCTTGAGTTCCATCAATGGTTCTCTGCATTAGAGTCCACCCAGTTCCTCAAGTGAAGTCTTTTGTTGGAGATAAATTCTTTCTCTTGTTTGTTTCCCCTGTTCTTGTTCCTTGTCCCTTCACCTCACCAAAATCCTTCCTAGACTCAGACATCATAATTCAACAATAATTTGACAATCAGAGTAAAAAACACAGAGGAATCACTTAATGTCTTAGCCTGGAACATAATAATTGGTTAGCATATGAGAATTGTTGTTGTTGCCAGTATTGTTGTTGTTATTATTAATATATTAATATCTGTCTCCCTCTAGTCCAAAGTCTAGCTCAGCACTGTCCGGAGAAATTTCTGCAAATGATGGAAATATTCTATATTCATGTTGTTTTTTATGTGGCCACTAGCCTCCTGTGGCTATCAAATACTTAAAATGTGGCTAGTTGAAATGAGAAACACAATGTTTTATTTGACTTGATTTACATGAATTTAAATTAAAACAACCACAGAAGAGTACAGGTGTATACCCATCCATCTTTCAAGAGTGAGGCTTAGGACATCCTTATTCTTTAAACCTGTAGTTTCAGAACTTATATCAGCACAATCTGGAAAACTTGTTTAAATGAAGACTTTGGGGCTACACTGGTGACTCAGATGGTAAAGGATCTGCTTGCAGTGTGGGAGACCCGGGTTTGATCCCTGGGTCAGGAAGATCCCCTGGAAAAGGGAAAGGCAGACCACTCCAGTAATACTGCCTGGAGAATTCCACGGATAGAGAATCTTGGTGGGCTACAGTCCATGGGGTCACAAAGAGTTGGACATGACTGAGCAACTAACACTTTTTGGTGTCTAATCCTGGAGTTTCTGAATTATAATGTCTAAGATATAGCCTGAGAATTTTTATTTTAATAAGAAACACTGGGGTTGCTGCTACAGAGACCGGACTTTGAGAACCACTGCTTTAGAGCCATCCACACTTCTCCATTCCAGACGCACATGGGAACCAGATGAGGGTGGGGGGACTGGTGTCCAGGCTCTGCCCCAGGAACACAGACCAGAATTTTTAAAACTCCAGGTCATTTCTTTTTCTAGAATAAATAAATTAATTCTTAAATCATTTGCATCTTATATAACTAATAAAATTCTTAAATCAGGAGACACGTGGAATCAGGTCAGTGTTTCTCAAACTATCTTGTGCTTATGAATCACCTGGTGCTTATGCTTCGTCACTCAGTCGTGTCCGACTCTTTGGGACCCCATGGAATGTAGCCCACCAGGCTCCTCTGTCCATGGAATTTTTCCAGGCAAGAATATTGGAGGGGGTTGCCATTACCTACCCCAGGGAATCACCTGGTGGTCATGAGAAAAAGCAGAGACTAATTTCCTAGGTCTGGGATGAGACCCAAGAATCAGCATTTTTAACAACCTCCTGATCATGTTGATGCTACTGGATCCAAGGCCCACAGTTTGAGTAACAAGGGATTCGGTGATCCCTGAGGGAATCTTTAAATGCTGCCATTTCTAGAGCTAGGTAGGGTATCTGAATCTTGGCATGCCCACCCAAGTCTAGCACTGCTGGGGAAAGACTGAAAAAGCAGCAGAGTGATGACAAGAACTGCGAGTCCAGGGAAGGAGGAGAGAAAAGTGGTTCATTCCAGGCAGCTGGGTCCTGGCTGTGAGGCTGCCAACTGTGAATGATGCTGGCGAGCTCCTTCCTCCAAACAGGAGGGAGGCAGACGGAATTAGACTATCGCTCTCAGTATCCTATTAGGCTCCATGTAGAGTTCAAAGTCTGTAAAACATCTCCACGGGTTTCCAGACACAGCAGAAGAAAGCTGGGGACCAGACCACCCTATGGTTTAAACAGGGCAGTTCCAGGCTCAGAACTGTCAAGCTGTCCAGCATTCAGATCCTTTAAATGAAGAAAGAAAACCAAACATTGAAGGCTCTATTACATGATTGGATAATAACCAAGGGGCAGTACAGTACTTGTAATGTCAAATAAAAAGAACACTTAATGTTTCTTTTTCTCATTTCAGGTCAAAGGTGAGTTACAATTGAGGCTTTAGACTTAAGCTGTTAGATAGTGAGGTAAAGAGAGAGAGAAAAAAAAAAAGAATGTGCAGATTCACCAAGGAGAGTCCAGGAAAGCCTTTACATCAACCTTTAGTATTTTTTCAGGGGAAAGGATGAACATGAGAATAACTCAATTTTTTTCTTTGCAAATCTGAATTTTCTTTGTAACATACTTGGTATGGTATCCTGAATTCATATCATCAAGAAAAAAGTGCTTTTATTTCCATACAATTTTAGTCCATTGCCACGAATGGAAATATATTTAATAATGATGATTGCCTGGTGGTCTCTATAACTTTTCTTTCTTTCTAACAAAAGAGGAAGATGAAAACCTATAAAACCATCCAAAGAAAAACACTTCTTTTGAATTTTAAGTAGATAATGGGCAAGGCTGGACCAGGAGTCATTATAAACAGGTATTCAGCAGTGGAAATTCTCTGAATTCTCTTCTTTCTGTCTCTGTCTTTGTTTCTCTCTCTGTCACACACACACACTGATTACTTACAGAGTTGATATTATAATGATCCAGGAGACCAAATAGAGGGGGGGAAGTGCAGAAATGCAAAGAGTGTTTTAAAGATTGAACTTGACTAACTTGTAGAGCAACTGTGTTTTTCCACTGAATTTGGTTTTTCAGATGAGAACATTTCTCTCTTGTCTCCAGTAAAAATGACTCTATTTGTTCTTTTTCAGTGACCCCACCCCCAAGGGTCCTGTCCTAGAAAATGAATAATGATGCTTTATTTTTCATAGTACCTTTTCCCAAGAAGTTCATAATGCTTGAGCAAAGTGATCTCATAAATCTTTAAGACACTCTTGAGAGGTAGAAAGCAATAGACTCACCCCCATTATACAGGTGAGGAAACTGAGGTGTACTGAGTGATCTTATAATGATAGAGCTTGAAAAAAGCTGTTTTTTTTCTAAATCAGTTCCCCCGAGTGCACGCATGCCTTCCTTGTTAATCTGTCATATGTGCCAGTATCTGCAGACATGAAATACTCAATTCAGGAGCTCCAGAAAATGCCTCCACTTTTTTATGTGCATTACACTAATCACAACTAAAGAATGTCCATGGTGGAGACGCAGATTGCACTAAACAAGTGCATATGAATGTGCATGTAGTCATGATGGTGCCGTGTGTACAGTGGGTATTGTTTTGGATCTTGGAGCTTACCCGGACACAGTTTTAATGCATTTTAAAAGACAAGGGCCTGCTCAAATCTTTTGGCTTCAGGAGTGAGCCATGCAGTGATGGAACTGAGACCTCAGTGACTGATCAGTGGTTTCTAGTCTTTCATCTGTCACCCTGTCCTTCAATTCCAACTCCTGCAGCATTCAAATGCATCCTGGAAACAGGTGAAAGCCTTGCTGAAAAGTAGGAGCTCTTAGCAAGAATACCATGGGCATGTCCCCCAATATTATTACCCTTCTTTCTTTGGTGCCAGCCTTTTAAATAGTAGAGAACTTCATTCTTGGACTTCTGATTTAAAGCCTGGTGATTGTCTTGGACTTGAAAATCAGTGATTAACTTGTGGCACCCATAGGTCAATCTTTTAGGATCTTGAAACAATGTAATTCATAAACTCTCCTTACTGTCAGAGGGATGAAGAATCATGCTCCTCGTGACTAACTCCTCGGGAGAAAGGTAGCTTAGAATGCCCTAGGGTAGAGACATTGCAGATCATTAGGAAGAACTTGAAGGACACCAGATAAAAGGAAGTGAATTGAAATGGCATATATTTCTCAGATGTTTGAGCATTTATTTAAAGAGTCATCTTTTCTCCCACACCCACTACTAGCACAGCGAGAAGCTATCTACCCAATCAGTCAGCAAAATATTATTTATTCCTTCAGCCATCTTTTTTACATTTTTTTTTCTTTTACCAAATGAATACTATCTCATCAGTATCAATCTTTCTTTGACATAGTTTGTTGTTGTTGTTCAGTTGCTAAGTCACGTCTGACTCTGGTGACCCCATTGACTGCAACATGCCAGGTTTCCTTATTCTTTACCATTTCCAGAAGCTGGCTCAAATTCGTGTCCATTGACTCATTGATGTCATCAAACCGTCTCATCCTCTGTCACCAGCTTCTCCTCCTGCCTTCATTCTTTCTCATCATCAGGGTCTTTTCCAATAAGTCAGCTCTTCGCATCAGGTGGCCAAAGTATTGGAGCCTCAGCTTCATTATCAGTCCTTCCTATGAATATTCAGGGTTGTTTTTGTTTAGGATTGATTGATTTGATCTCACCACTGTCCAAGGGACTCTCAAGAGTCTTCTGCAGTACCACAGTTAGGAAGCATCAATTCTTTGGTGTTCAGCCTTCTTTATGATCCAACACTCAAATCTGTACAAGACTACTGGAAAAACCATAGATTTAACTGTATGGACCTTTGTTGGGAAAGTAATGTCTCTGCTTTTTAATACACTGTCTAGGTTTGTCACAGCTTTTTTTCCAATTAGCAAGTGTCTTTTAATTTCATGGCTGCACTCACCATCCACAATGATTTTGGAGCCCAAGAAAATAAAGCTTGTTAGGGGGGAAAAAAATCTCTGCTGTATACAAAGAGGGAAACTTACCTTTCCCTTTCCCTCTCAATTTGGAGGTCTCTGACCTCAGTATGAACACGTCTATCTCAGGAACTCACCGCTTCATAAGGAAACCCACTTCACTTCAGCTGCTGGAAAATTCTATTTTCTTTGGAGCCCAAACCTTCTTTGTCATTTCAACTCATTTGTCCCAGTGTAGTTCTTCCAGATTAATCATCTCTTCTCTCTTTCAAGTATTTAAATCAGTGATGATGCTCTCCATACAACCCATCTCTTTTCAAATGTTTCAACTGCTATGCTTTGATTACTTTTTATCAAGTCAGTTCTATGGTATGTTAAGCATTAATATAAGGAAAATCAAGGGCAGCCCTTTTTAATTAAATGTAGAGTTAACTCACCAACTTAAGACTCACACATTATTCTTCAGGAAGATTACAGAGGAATAGCATGGCTATTGGAAAAGGACATCTAAGCGTTTAATAAGCAAAGGAAGATGAAAGGAATATTTCCAGCATGGTGGGGGGTAGAAATAACTGAGGCTTAAAAGGACATGGGGTAACTGAGACTGAATTTAAACAACACTGGAGAATAGATGGACAGGTCATGGTGGAGATGTCTGACAGAACGTGGTCCACTGGAGAAGGGAATGGCAAACCACTTCAGTATTCTTGCCTTGAGAACCCCATGAACAGTATGAAAAGGCAGAATGGTAGGATACTGAAAGAGGAACTCCACAGGTCAGTAGGTGCCCAATATGCTACTGGAGATAGTGGAGAAATAACTCCAGAAAGAATGAAGGGATGGAGCCAAAGCAAAAACAATACCAAGTTGTGGGTGTGACTGGTGATAGAAGCAAGGTCCAATGTTGTAAAGAGCAATATTGCATAGGAACCTAGAATGTTAAGTCCATGAATCAAGGCAAATTGGAAAAGGTCAAACAGGAGATGGCAAGAGTGAACATCGACATTCTAGGAATCAGTGAACTAAAATGGACTGGAATGGGTGAATTTAACTTCAGATGACCATTATATCTACTACTGTGGGCAGGAATCCCTTAGAAGAAATGGAGTAGCCATCATGGTCAACAAAAGAGTCCGAAAGGCAGTACTTGGATGCAATCTCAAAAACAACAGAATGATCTCTGTTCATTTCCAAGGCAAACCATTCAATATCACGGTAATTCAAGTCTATGTCCCAACCAGTAACATTGAAGAAGCTGAAGTTGAATGGTTCTATGAAGACCTACAAGACCTTTTAGAACTAACACCCAAAAAAGATGTCCTTTTCATTACAGGGGACTGGAATGCAAAAATAGGAAGTCAAGAAACACCTGGAGTAACAGGCAAATTTGGTCTTGGAGTACAGAATGAAGCAGGGCAAAGGCTACTAGTGTTTTGCCAAGAGAACGCACTGGTCATAGCAAACACCCTCTTCCAACAACACAAGAGAAGACTCTACAAATGGACATCACCAGATGGTCAACAACGAAATCAGATTGATTATATTCTTTGCAGCCAAAGATGGAGAAGCTGTATACAGTCAGCAAAAACAAGACTGGGAGCAGACTGTGGCTCAGATCATGAACTCCTTATTGTCAAATTCAGACTTAAATTGAAGAAAGTAAGGAAAACCGCTAGACCATACAGATATGACCTAAAAAAAATCCCTTACAATTATACAGTGGAAGTGAGAAATAGATTTAAGGGACTAGATCTGATAGACAGAGTGCCTCGTGAACTATGGATGGAGGTTCGTGACATTGTACAGGAGACAGGGATCAAGATCATCCCCAGGGAAAAGAAATGGAAAAAAGCAAAATGGCTGTCTGAGGAGGCCTTACAAATAGCTGTGAAAAGAAGAGAAGCAAAAGCAAAGGAGAAAAGGAAAGATATTCCCATTTGAATGCAGAGTTCCAAAGAATAGCAAGGAGAGATAAGAAAGCCTTCCTCAGTGATCAATGCAAAGAAATAGAGGAAAAGAATAGAATGGGAAAGACTAGAGATCTCTCCAAGAAAATTAGAGATACCAAGGGAACATTTCATGCAAAGATGGGCTCGATAAAGGAAAGAAATGGTATGGACCTAACAGAAGCAGAAGATGTTAAGAAGAGGTGGCAAGAATACACAGAAGAACTGTACAAAAAAGATCTTCACCACCCAGATAATCACAATGATGTGATCACTCACCTAGAACCAGACATCCTGGAATGTGAAGTCAAGTGGGCCTTAGAAAGTATCACTATGAACAAAGCTAGTGGAGGTGATGGAATTCCCGTTGAGCTATTTCAAATCCTGAAAGATGATGCTATGAAAGTGCTGTGCTCATTATGCCAGCAAATTTGGAAAAATCAGCAGTGGCCACAGGACTGGAAAAGGTCAATTTTCATTCCAATCCCAAAGAAAGGCAATGCCAAAGAATGCTCAAACTACTGCACAATTGTACTCATCTCACATGCTAGTAAAGTAATGCTCAAAATTCTCCAAGACAGGCTTCAGCAATACGTGAACTGTGAACTTTCAGATGTACAAGCTGGTTTTAGAAAAGGCAGAGGAACCAGAGATCAAATTGCCAATATCCACTGGATCATTGAAAAAGCCAGAGAGTTCTAGAAAAACATCTATTTCTGCTTTATTGACTATGCCAAAGCGTTTGACTGTGTGGATCACAATAAACTGTGGAAAATTCTGAAACAGATGGGAATACCACACCACCGGACCTGCCTCTTGAGACACCTGTATGCAAATAAGGAAGCAACAGTTAGAACTGGACATGGAACAACAGACTGGTTCCAAATAGGAAAAGGAGTACATCAAGGCTGTATATTGTCACCCTGCTTATTTAACTTATATGCAGAGTACATCATGAGAAATGCTGGGCTGGAGGAAGCACAAGCTGGAATCAAGATTGCCGGGAGAAATATCAATAACCTCAGATATGCCTATGACACCACCCTTATGGCAGAAAGTGAAGTGGAACTAAAGGGCCTCTTGATGAAAGTGAAAGAGGAAAGTGAAAAAGTTGGCTTACAGTTCAACATTCAGGAAACTAAGATCATGGCATCTGGTCCCATCACTTCATGGGAAATAGATGAGGAAACATTGGAAGCAGTGGCTGACTTTATTTTTCTGGGCTCCAAAACCACTTCAGATGGTGATTGCAGCCATGAAATTAAGAGACACTTACTCCTTGGAAGGAAAGTTATGACCAACCCAGACAGCATGTTAAAAAGCAGAGACATTACCTTGCCAACAAAGGTCCGTCTAGTCAAGGCTATGGTTTTTCCAGGGGTCATGTATGGATGTGAGAGTTGGACTGTGAAGAAAGCTGAGCACCAAAGAATTGGTGCTTTTGAACTGTGGTGTTGGAGAAGACTCTTGAGATCCCCTTGGACTACAAGGAGATCCAACCAGTCCATCCTAAAGGATATCAGTCCTGGGTGTTCATTGGAAGGACTGATGTTGAAGCTAAAACTCCAATACTTTGGCCACCTCATGTGAAGAGTTGACTCATTGGAAAAGACCCTGATGATGGGAAGGACTGGGAGCAGGAGGAGAAGGGGATGACAGAGGATGAGATGGCTGGATGGCATCACTGACTCAATGGAGATGAGTTTGAGTAAACTTCTGGAGTTGGTGATGGACAGGGTGGCCTGGCATGCTGTGATCCATGGGGTCTCAAAGAGTTGGACACGACTGAGTGACTGAACTGAACTGAACTGACCTGGAGAATAAAACAATTGGAAGTAAAAAAAAATGAAAATTATGTCTTACGACAATTACCATGGCTAAGAAGCAAAATTAGCATAGTCCTGTCTAATTTAAATGTGTTGAAAGTGCCTGAGCATGACAGCAAAAAATTATAAGTTTTACGGCACAGGCTTTCGTTAAAATGATGACTGTCAGAATATTGTAGCTTTTTTCTGCTGATAGCGATGATTATTAAGTTACCTATAAATATTATCTTTTAACGCTAGTTGAGATTTTACTTTCTGTCAAGTTTAGGTGGGTTTTGTGTATTTTGCTTTTACTTAGTATAATTTTGGTCTTAATTTATCACTTATAGGTTTAACTGTTTTTTAGTGCCCAGGACTTGTTTATTTCTTGGGTTCCACTCTTTCCAGCTTTCTTCCTTCTATCCCTCTTTCTTTTCTTTGTTGTAACTATTGGACCCAAGAGGAAAATGAGGAAGTCTTAAAAATGGAGACTCTTAAAAAGACTTTTTTCAACTTTGTCCATTTTCTCACAGCAAGGGTCTTATTCCAGAAAGGGTCTCAATTTCCAATTTAAGTATACTTTTACTTTCAAACAGAAGTCCGCCGCGCTACATAGCCATCTTTAGTTCACTCTGCAACACAGTCTTCTTCATTGTTGTGTCTATTACATTGCCCCTTTCAATTACTTACCACTTTCTCATGTTTCTTCATATTACTTTACTTTTATGTAGAGGAATTCATCAGGCCAATACTTTGTACATTATCCACTCCTTCATCTGATCAAACAGAATATGTACCTTAATTTAATTATCAACAGTTAGTTGTTAGATGTATGTCTCAGTTCAGTTCAGTTCACTTCAATCGCTCAGTTGTGTCCGACTCTTTGCGACCCCACGGACTGCAGCATGCCAGGCTTCCCTGTCCATCACCAAGTCCCGGAGTTTACTCAAACTCATGTCCATTGAGTCAGTGATGCCATCCAACCATCTCATCCTCTGTCATCCCCTTCTCCTCCTGCCCTCAATCTTTCCCAGCATCAGGGTCTTTTCAAATGAGTCAGCTCATCGCATCAGGTGGCCTAAATATTGGAGTTTTGGCTTCAACATTAGTCCTTCCAATGAACATTCAGGACTGATTTCCTTTAGGACGAACTGGTTGGATCTCCTTGCAGTTGTATGTCTAAGCAACTTAATTAATGAAAGATTTAACCCAGGGTTTCTCAATCTTGTCACTATTAACATTTTGATCCAGATACTTTTCTGTTGTAGGGTTCTATCTTGGACACTGTAGTGGCATGCCCGTCCCCCTACGAAGTGGCTACTAGGACAAACACCGCTTTCCCCAGTTGTGGCAAGTACAGTGTCTCTAGATGTTGTCAGATATCCTGGGAGACAAAATCACCACCAGTGGAGAACCACTTATTTAACCCAATCCAAAACATAAGTCAACTGTTGGGACTTCCTTGGCGGTTCAGATGTTAAGAATCCACCAACCAATGCAGAGGATGTGGGTTCAGCCTCTGATTGGGGAACTACGATTCCCACATGCTGTAGGGCAACTAAACCCACTCGCCACAATGAGAGAGAAGCCCGCCTGCCACAAGGAAGGGCTTCCACACCACAATGACAGATCCCACATGCCACAGGGAGGATCCTGTGTGCTGCATGCTGCAACTAAAAAACCCAATGAGGCCAAATAAATGTTTTTTAAAAATATTCAATTGTGTGGAAAGGCAATAACACACTGGTCTTAATGGGATTAGTTTGTCTGCCGTATCTGTTCAATTATTGGAAATAGAAATTTATAGTTGTCTCAATCACACAAAAGAATTGTGTTGGGCTACTCTTACCAGAGATAGGAAGTAGCAGTAGTTGAAATAAGATAGAAGTTTATTTTTTTCTGTTATGGTAAAGAAGTCTGGAAGGTGACCTATGGTTGCTCTTTCAGGGGTACCACATCACTGTCACAAGGCTGGGCTCCACGTTTGTCTTTTTGCTTGATCATCCTGGGAGCTGGACTTGAATCATGCAGCTTCCAGGTTTGTGGGTTATCAAGTCAGCCTGGCTGCTCTAGTTTCAAACTGCAAGTAAGAGCAGGAAATGCTAGGGTAAAATGGAGTGAAGAAACTTTGCAAGAAGCCCCACAGTTACCAGGAGGCTAGAAGAAGTCTCAGTCAGTTCAGTTCAGTTCAGTCACTCAGTCGTGTCCGACTCTTTGTGACCCCATGGACTGCAGCACGCCAGGCCTCCTTGTCCATCACCAACTCCCGGAGCTTGCACAAACTCATGTCCATTGAGTCGGTGATGCCATGCAGCCGTCTCATCCTCTGTCGTCCCCTTCTCCTCCTGCCTTCAGTCTTTCCCAGCATCAGGGTCTTTTCCAAGGAGTCAGTTCTTCACATCAGGTGGCCAAAGTATTGGAGTTTTAGCTTCAGCATCAGTCCTTCCGATGAATATTCAGGACCAATTTACTTTAAGATTGACTGGTTTGATCTCCTTGCAGTCCAAAGGACTCTCAAGAGTCTTCTCCAACACCACAGTTCAAAAGCATCAATTCTTAAGTGCTCAGCTTTCTTTATAGTCCAACTCCCACATCCATACATGACTACTGGAAAAACCATAATTTTGACAGATGGACCTTTGTTGGCAAAGTAATGTCTCTGCCTTTTAATATGCTGCCTAGGTTGGTCATAACTTTTCTTCCAAGGAGCAAGTGTCTTTAAATTTCATGGCTGCAGTCACCATCTGCAGTGATTTTGGAGCCCGAGAAAATAAAGTCTCTCACTGTTTCCATTGTTTCCCCATCTATTTGCCATGAAGTGATGGGACCAGATGCCATGATCTTAGTTTTCTGAATGTTGAGCTTTAAATCAACTTTTTCATTCTCCTCTTTTACTTTCATCAAGAGGCTCTTTAGTTCTTCTTCACTTTCTGCTGTAAGTGTGGTATCACCTGCATATCTGAGGTTATTGGTATTTCTCCTGGCAATCTTGATTCCAAGAAAGGAAGGCTAGAATATGTATTTTTCAGATGAATTATTACCAGCATTTTGATAATAACAAAGAAAAAAGGAAACTGCATTTTGTGTTCACAGTTAGTAATGTTTCCCATTCATTTATTCTTTTATATTCAGACAAATACTTTTTAAACATTTACTGTGTGCCAGACACTCTGCTTAATGAGAGTCCCTTGGACAGCAAGGAGATCAAAACAGTCAATCCTAAAGAAAATCAACCCTGAATATTCGTTGAAAGGACTGATGCTGAAGCTGAAGTTCCAATACTTTAGCCACCTGATGCAAAGAGTCAGCTCATTGGAAAAGACCCTGATGTTGGGAAAGATTGAGGGCAGGAGCAGTAGGGAGTAACAGAGGATGAGATGGCTGGATGGCATCGTTGACTCAACGGACATGAGTTTGAGCAAACTGCGGGACAGGAAAGGACAGGGAAGCTGGCATGCTGCAGTCCATTGGATCGCAGAGTTGGACACGACTGAGCAACAGAACAAGACATGCAGCTAGATGTTGAAAATAAGATCGAGTGAACTTTGCTGCCTGCGAGCATATAATTTATAGGGATAGGCAAGTATTTCATAATAAATTAAGTAATTGATGAATAAAATGCAAGTCCTAGAAAAGCTACAAAAACACAGAGGATGCTCTGAACCTCTTAAAGGCAAAATGTGTTTTCCTGCTTCTTGAGCACATATAAGTTGTTTGGCATGTAGTATGTGCTCAATAAAACTTTGGAGACAGATGCACAGTCTGAGCTGGATCAAATACTTATGTAAAATCATATGAAGTTCTGAAATCAAAATAACAGTGTAGCTCTACAAGTGAAAATCAATTTCCATTCTATTTTAGTTTCACAGATTGTTACTTCAAGCTCAGGTTGCAAAATATACCATTTCAGCAAAGTCCTAAAGAAATTCTGTCTCCCTAGTAAGTAAATTCACCTCCATCGATATTTGCACTGAAAAGGTCAACTGTTCAAATATTTTATTTATTAAATTATTTCTGCAGAAATTTAATATGAATTTCACCCAATAACCTACAATTTGGGCAGCTCCAAAAACAAAACTAGACTCCATTGTTCCCGTGGAATCTTGTTTTTATAACCCTCTTTTTGCAAGTATATCCTGATTCCTATGTAAATAAGTTCTCTGTGGTGGGTATACAGTTTATAGTTGCTTTAGAGGAATCTAGAAATCAGTGCATTTGGGAAGTAAACAAATTCATTTCAGCCATATTAACCTTAAATATTACTCTTATTTGTGCAGCACTAAAGCTTACCCACACTCATACACAAACTCATCCAGAGACTCATAAATAAGAGACTGTCAAAAACATCTCCATTATTATCCAGTATCGTCCAGTCAGTTCAGAAAACAATAACAGTTGAAATATGTCTGTACTGGAAGACACCTTCCTTTTATTGCCTTAAAAGATATTTTTCTGTGGCTTTATTTGGCTACAAGAGAGCAATGGGCAATCTCAGAAATTTTCTATTTCTTTTGTGAAACTAAACTAACCAGCACTCATACAGGGATTGTAGAAGTAAACCTCCAGTCTCAGATTTTGTTTTTCTAATTCTACTGAAACACTATTAAAAGTAAAGTCTTAAAGACTGTAACATCATGGTTTCTTAACATCATAGTTATTTTGTGATTTAATCTGTAGATGTTAAATTGGTCCCAAAGCTCATCTTCTCTCGATGAACAAGAACAGCCAAATATGTTTTAGCTCCAAATCACAATGTAACTTAAAGGCCCAATCTATCTGCTACTATTTAGAGTTAGAAATAATTTGTCTTATGAACATTAAAATTTATTCACGTTTGACCAGTCTAAAAAATCAATAACCTGAAGATATTTAGAAAATTATATGTGCAGCTCATCAAAAATACATATTAATAGTTGGGCAAGTTTAGCAACTGAAAGCACAATTTTTAATAATGAAATGAAAAATAATTGGTTGAAGTTTGGGGTGAAAATTATGTACACCTTTGAGGGGATAAAGCACTGACATCCATTAAATACTCACATCCATTGAATCTAATATGTTTCTGCCTATACTACTTAGATAATCCAGGCAAAATCTAGCGGAATGTTTTGCTGTTATGTTATTTGCATTATCTGAGTGGTCTCCTGGCATTAAGTAATCTGTACTACTAGTGCCGATAGTGGAATAAGCTGGAAAAGGGCAATCAGCCAACTTTGAACAGGTAATATTTGTATTTCTATCAACTCTTTCTGCATTTCCTAGTGCTTGCCATTGGAGACCACGGCGGTCAAACTTCAGGTGCAAATGCAGAACAGAAGTGGAGAGAGAAAGCCGATTCACGGGAGCAGGGTAAAAGTGGGCCATATTAGTTAGAGTGGTCATTTTTGAAGAAACACAATGTTTGGACTTTGAGTGAGCTTGCCTAAAAACAGATTTAAGATTTACAAATTGATCATTTAAAAGCGTTATCGTATTTATTTCTTTGAATTCTCAAGATTGTTCTCCAAGTCTCCATTTTTCTTTCAAGAACACTTTTCAACCATTTCATCCCAATCCAATTTGAACACTTAATTATTTTGAAGATGCTGAAAATTTTAAACATTTGATATGATTTTAGCTTATTTTTCAAGATACTAACCTAGGTTTTGTTTAATACACTTTCTATTTTAGGACAGGTTTAGATTTACAGAATTATGATGAAAGTAGTATAGAGAGCTCTCACTGCCTCATGTCCAGTTTTTCCTATGTTTAACTCCTTACATTTGTATGATACATTTGTCACAATTAATGAACCAATATTAACCCATTATTATTAACTAAAGCCTGTACTTTATCTGCACTTCCTCATTTTTTCCTTAATGTCCTTGTTCTATGGTAGGATCCCACTCAGGAAACCACGTGACATTCAGTTGTCATGTCTCTATCGGCTCCTTTTGATTGGGACAGATTCTCAGATTTTCCCTGTCTTTCATGATCACAAAAGTTTGAGGGAATACAAATCACATATTTTGTAGAATTTTCCTCAGATAGAATTTGTCTCTCACTTTTATTTTCTCACAGATAAAGTGGGATTATGTGGTTTTCTGAGGAAGGACCCAGAGGTTATGTGCCACTCACATCATATCCAGGTATATACTATTGACACAACTTATCACTGTTGATGTTGACCTTGATCACATGGCTGACATAGTGTTTGACAGGCCTTGTACTGTAAAATTATTCATTTTCTACCCTTTCCATACTGCACTTACAGAAGGAAGTCACTGTATATAACCCACACCTATGCAGGAGGAATTAAGTTCCTCATGTTGAGGGCAAAGTAGCTACATAAATTATTTAAAATTCTTCTGCATGGGACATTTGTCTAATTCTCCCTCATTTGTTTGTTTATTCAATAACATTTATATCAGTATAGGCTCATGGACATTCATTTTATACTTTGAGTTATTACTCAGCATTACTTTATCTTGGTCAAATTGTTCCAGGTTTGGCCACTGGGTGCTCTTTCCACTGACTCTTGTGTCCCTTTGACACAACGTGGGGTTTGGAGGGCATGCTTCATTTCTAGCACTTGAGACTCATCTTGTACCTGCCCTAGTTCTGAAATCGGTCATTTCTCCAAGGAGCTCTGGTTCTTCTTATTAGAGAATGGTGTTTAAAACCAAGATCCGGGTGCAAGGTTCTAGAGTTTTTGAAATATTGCCTTCTATATTACTACAGAATAAATGTTTAATGCAGCTTAACTAGAGCAGATACTCTTGAAAGGAATTGATTGTTATTAATGATTACCTTCTGCATTTCATCCTAATATTTGTTTAAACTACTATGTGTTGTAATATTGTAGCAAATTTTCTAGATAAGATACTCCATCTTGCCTACCATTTTTGTCTTCTTGTTAAAGATATCGTCACTTCCATAAAAAACAATGCCAGGAGTTGAGGTAGGGGTGAATTAAAACCAAACAATATGGAAGCAGCAGCATGATGAAAACAGGTTCGTGTTTGCAACAAGGCAAGGATTTCCTCAATATCTTTATTCAGCTTTTATAAGAAATTCTTCAAAAGATGAATGTTTCAGCATCTCACATGGATTGCATTCTACAGTGAGAAAATAACTATATTTTAATAGATGTATAGAAGTGGCACCACATATTTCTCCTAAGAATACACACATATTCATGAGTATATTAAGTAGTACATTCAGCATATATCCCCTAGCCTCCTATGGATAATTGTAGATTGTGCGTGTGTGTTTGTGCACACATCACACAGGCACATGCAGTTTGGGCAACATCATAAGTCCATGATCTTTGTTTTTCTCACTGTTCATTGTGTCACTGATTTTATGCATGTGCTCATTTATGTTGCTTAGGGGGAGAAAAAGCTGTACATAAAAACAGATTATCTTTTAGAGCACCCCAGGGTTAGTTTCATTTTCCCCTCATCTTTTTATGAAGAAAATGATAGGAAACATAAACTGGTGCCCTTAAAGAAGAAAAGGCATGAAATGAAACAAGTAAGCTTTCAAAAAATACGCAAAACACAACAGGCAGACCTCCAGCTTGGCGGGAGGGCTAAGGGTAAAATATGCACTGTGTACACGCACCCAGTATATCTGCAGCACTTAAAAAAGATAAAAGTGGTCTTGAAAGTGAATGAAGTTGACTCTCAAAAAGTGAGTTTTAGATGTTGAATATTTAATTCACTGATAAAAGGGACCTGATTTCCTGCACACGGCTGCCATAGAAAAAAAAAGCACATCTTAAAAGAGAAGCAATGAGCAGAAACTGACCTTTCTGTGAGCAAGCAGATGAGAGAAGGTATTTGGCTAATCCCAGCAGTCTCTGATTGGCCAGACAGCACCGTGTTGAAAATGTCTCCATCTGGGCTAATCTGCTCTCAGTTGGATGAGCTGAGGCCTTCAGAGTTAACCTGACATTTAACAATAATTACCCTTTCGAATGACCCTGGCCCAATCGTCTGCTCTCTTAGAAATCTCTTTTTTTGTGCGTGCTCCCAAACCCCTTGACTTTTGTGTTAGAGATAGGGAAAAATAAAAAAGATGAGACGATAGAGCTTGTGTGCAAACACCCAGAAGTGTGTGGTTGTGTGTAGTTATATACCTATACATTATATATAAAGACATATAATACCATAGATGATTACTAGGGATCTCCAACTGGTTATGGGGCCTCATTTAATGGCTCTATTTTACTGTTCTGCATTCTACAGTTTAGCAATGCCTTGTAATATTAAAAAGAAAACACGGGAATAACACCACCAATTAAAGTGGGACAGAATTTGTTTACTGGCTATTTTATGAAAGTCAAAGTTCCAGTCTTGCCTTGCTCAAGCCCTTGTGTGTCCCTTATCAGACACCGCGAGAAATGGTGCATGAAAAGAGGTTCAGATAGAAAAACCAGGTTCAGGGGTCATGAAGGCTAACTGTGGATGAAATGTGGCCATTTCTTTTTACCTGAGGCTGGCTTCATCTTTTCTTAGAAAGGTCATTGTGATAAAACAACAACAACAAAAAACATCTTGGAAAGAAAATCCATTCTGGGGTTTTATTTGATTAAAAAAATTAGAAAAAGCCTTTCCCAGTTTAGATTTGCATTTTCCCAGAGCTTCCTTAATGAAAGTCAGTATAAGACAAGATGGTTTCTAACACTAATATTTAGCAAGGAACTTCCCACAGGCTGAAGGTTGGAATTGAATAGCCACCCACAAGTTTAAGTACTTGCCTTAACTTTGTCAAAGTATCAGACCTGGTTAGCTTGGAAAAAATGATCTGGAACTCCAATAAGCATCATTTCTTGAAAACTCTATGTTATGTGCTTTTTCTGTGCCCACTTTAAATACCAAAAGACTAATTGTTTATGAACATTCCTTTCCACCTCCTCGATAACTAACATAGAAGATATCAAATGTGAAAATACACATAGACATAACACATGTATGTAAAAAGCCCTGACAGTGTATTTCATTTTGAGCTGATCCTTCAGATACATAGCTCAGCTAATAAAGAATCCGCCTGCAACGCGGGAGACCTGGGTTCGATCCCTGGGTTGGGAAGATCCCCTGGAGAGGAGAATGGCTCCTCATTCCAGTATTCTAGCCTGGAGAATTCCGTGGTCTGTGTAGTCCATGGGGTCTCAGCAAGTCGGACACAACTGAGTGCCTTTCGCTTTCACTGTCTTTCAGGTATATACAAGACAGCTGGGGAGACCAGGCACACAGCTTGGTCTAATGCACTCTTGCCAGTTCCATGTTTACCCTCCAAGGCTCTCAAGCCCACTTATTTATAATTTGGAGTATTCTTTCCTAGAAATAAGCCTCAGCCCCTCCTATCCCTCTGCCTACCTACTTTGATTTCACTTGCTGGAATTTTTTTTGTGTGGGTTGCTCAAATCCTAACTATGGTCAACTATCAACTAACCTCATGGGGCTATTACCGTGGCCTGAACTTCATTAGAAGCCTAACTAATTGGACAGAGATCTCTCAGGAAAAAACTGAGTAACTCAAAGAATGACTTAGCATTCAGAATTAAACAGGATGTTGTTGGGAAAGAAGAGGGAGGTCCCTCAGGGGAGAGTAAATGCTTTTTAGGAAATATGGACAAGTTCTGAGAAGAATAGATAGGCGTAGGATAGATAGAACCAGAGATCAAATTGCCAACATCCACTGGAACATCGAAAAAGCAAGAGAGTTCTAGAAAAACATCTATTTCTGCTTTATTGACTATGCCAAAGCCTTTGACTGTGTGGATCACAACAAACTGGAAAATTCTGAAAGAGATGGGAATACCAGAACACTTGACCTGCCTCTTGAGAAACCTGTATGCAAATAAGGAAGCAACAGTTAGAACTGGACATGGAACAACAGACTGGTTCCAAATAGGAAAAGGAGTACGTCAAGGCTGGATATTGTCACCCTGCTTATTTAACTTATATGAAGAGTACATCATGAGAAACGCTGGGCTGGAAGAAGCACAAGCTGGAATCAAGATTGCTGGGAGAAATATCAATAACCTCAGATATGCAGATGATACCATCCTTATGGCAGAAAGTGAAGAGGAACTAGAGAACCTCTTGACGGTGAAAGAGAAGAGTGAAAAAGTTGGCTTAAAGCTCAACATTCAGAAAACTAAGATTGTGGCATCTGTCACTTCATGGCAAATAGATGGGAAAACAGTGGAAACAGTGGCTGACTTTATTTTTCTGGGCTCCAAAAGCATTGCAGATGGTGATTGCAGCCATGAAATTAAAAGATGCTTACTCCTTAGAAGGAAAGTTATGACCAACCTAGACAACATATTAAAAAGCAGAGACATTACTTTGTCAACAAAGGTCCATCTAGTCAAGACTATGGTTTTTCCAATAGTAATGTATGGATATGAGCATTGGACTATAAAGAAAGCTGAGCGCAGAAGAATTGATGCTTTTAAACTGTGGTGTTGGAGAAGACTCTTGAGAGTCCCTTGGACTGCAAGGAGATCCAACCAGTCCATCCTAAAGGAGATCAATCCTGGGTGTTCATTGGAAGGACTGATGTTGAAGCTGAAACTCCAATACTTTGGCCACCTGATGTGAAGAGCTGACTCCTTTGAAAAGACCCTGATGCTGGGAAAGATTGAGTGCAGGAGGAGAAGGGAACAACAGAGGATGAGATGGTTGGATGGCATCACCGACTCAATGGACATGAGTTTGGGTAGACTCCAGGAGTTGGTGATGGACAAGGAGGCCTGGCATGCTGTGGTTCATGGGGTCTCAAAGAGTTGGACAGGACTGAGCGACTGAACTGAACTGAACCGAGGATAGTTTGTGACAAAGTGTGTCTGGGCACAACATGGATTTCCAGTCTCTTTCCCTGTAAAGAGTCAATTTTCCCTGGTTGGTAAAATGTCAAGGATAAGATTTATGACAGTTGTGTTCCTTTAGGAGAATCTGTCCATAGGTAGAGAAGAGAATTCAGAGTAAACCTCTCTGCATTGGTTGTTTTTCAGTTGCCTATAGCTCGACTGGGGCTTCCTTGGTAGCTCAGCTGGTAAAGAAGCCATCTGCAATGCAAGAAGCCCTGGTTCTCTTCCTGAGTTGGGAAGCTCTCCTGGAGAAAGGAAAGGCTACCCACTCCAGTATTCATGGGCTTCCTTGGTGGGTCAAATGGTAAAGAATTGGCCTGCGATAGGGGAGACATGTTCGATCCCTGGGTATGGTTCTTCTTGTCCAAAGAGTCGACTCTTCACGTCAGGCAGCCAAAGTATTGATAGACAGATAGATAGGTAGATAGATAGACAGGTAAAATAAGCATTGCTTTATTTTTTTCCCAGGGTTGGTGTCCTGAAAAACCACAAGCCCTCAGTAAAGTGGCCATTATCTTTTTTCAACAGTTAGCTAATCACTAATTTTGTACTGCTTTTGCATAAAATGCTATCTAAGAGTATCTCTTCAGCATGCTCAGAACCTTCATTATTTCAAAATTTAACTTGAAAATAAATCCTGTTAGTTGAGTACTAGATGCTGGCAGACTTCACTGACTATATTGTAACACCTGATGATTTCCAAAATGAAAAAGATATTTGCTAAGTTTGCTCTATCATACAAGTCCTGAAATTCCCCACTTTTTTAACAATAGTACATACACATGGTAATTACCCTAACAACAAAGTCTTCTTTTGATAGCATTTAAAATATTTTATCATTTATAAAATTAATGATGTCAATAAATAATTAAATTGCATTTATTAAAATTTTAAAATTAAATGAAGATTACTTTCTCTCTGTTCATTGGAGAAAGTTTGGAAAAAATCAAAAAGTCAAGGAAGGACAAAATTCAGTTAGTTGCTATATTCCTTTTTTTATTCCTAAAGATGTCATTGAGTAGTAATAGGTAAATCATATCAACTTTCACTAGAAATTGACAAAAAAGCCAGACCATATTTGCTTCATAGATCATCTCATTTAATTCCCAAACAACCCTATTCAACAGGTATTATTGGGTTTTATGTTTAGATTTAAATATAAAAAGACGTTTAGAGAAGTTATAGAATTTATTTGAGGCAGAGTTTCTCAACCTCAGCCCTACTGACATTTTGAGCTAAATAATTCTTTGCTGTGAGAGCTGTCCTGTGCATTGTGGATTGTAGCAGCATCTCAAGTCCACTAAATGCCAGGGACCCTCCCTCCCCAATGGCGACAATCAAAAAAAAAAAAAATATATATATATATATATATCTAGGCATTGAGAAAGAACTCTGTGCAGCATAATCAACTCCTGTCAAGAATGACTGACTCAAGATTCTACTTCTAGTCAGTGATGAAATCCTAGGAATAAAAGCCAATTCTCTCTTTACAGCTGTGATCTTATTCCAAATGTAGTTTACACTTTGGTGTTCTTACTTAATGTGTTGTAATTGGATCAACCATTTCTCTTTCATTCGCTTTCCTTTTTGGATAATACTAATAATGTCTTAATGATTATCTTTACATATAATCTTGATTTTTCCTATGTTCCTGATTTCCCTTATGCTGTTCTTCCCAAGCTGAAACCTCTGAGTCATCGTGTGTGAATTTTGCAAGACCTCTGATATAAGTTGTCATATTAGTTGAGAAAACAACCTTGTATCAAAGCATCTTGTTTTGTCCCTGGCCTAGCGTGTTCATTTGTTCATGTTCATGTTCATTTGTAACTGCTGATCTTAAAATCATGTGGCTGTTAAACATTCAAAATCAGTTAAAATTCCCCTTGAGAAATAAAAACACGTGTTTTTATTAATATCATCAATGTAGTAAGTATTTTATAAGTAGAACACAATAAGCAACCACTATTCTCACGTATATTTAGCCTGCTAATTCTTATTGAAGTCCCTTACCCTTCTGAATACCTCTGTCCACCCAAAATTTCCCAGGGAAAGCTTTAGTCAATGGAATAGTTTTTATTAATATGTTTAAAATAAGTCATTTTCTTCTGTATTGTGATGGAAACCACTAATACCAGTTCTTTGCCTTGGACTCCAGTTCCTCCCAAAAAGCTAGACATCTGCAATTCAGTCAAAGAAATTAAAGGAAGCATATCTTAATATGCATTTGCTAGATTTAGAGTATGCTGCTTTTCCTAAGTTATCTCATTTAATTTGTATGGACACTATTTGAATTTGAGAAGCTTCCCAGGGGGCTCAGTGGTAGAGAATTTGCTTGCCAGTAAAGGAGACACAGGAGATGTGGGTTCAATCCCTAGGTGGGAAAGATCTCCTGGAGGAGGAAATGGCAACCCACTCCAGTATTCTTGCCTGGAAAACCCCATGCACAGAGGAGCCTGGTGGGCTACAAGTCCATGGGGTAGCAAAGAGTCAGACATGACTTAACAACTGAGCACACATACATTTGAATTTTACAGATGAGGACACTGAGATTTAATATTAGTTATCCAAGTTCACAAGTTAGAAAATGGTCACACTGATACTTTAAAGCAAACCTCTGCTGTTTGGATATCTACCATACTGATAGACCTCAAAGACATTTTCCCTGTCAAAAATCTTAAAGCTCACGGATGCCCCAAAGATATTTCTACAGCCAACAGCATTTGTCCCATCTGAGACCTTGATAGAAATGCAAATCTAAACCTATGGGAATGGGATCCTGCAATCCCTTTAACAAGTCCTCAAAGAGAAGGTGATACATGTTCCAGTTTGAGAACCACTACTTTTCAAAAACCTTCCACCTTCTACAGTATTGGCTGCACCTGAATACATTTCAACGAAGGACAAGAAGTCTTTACCTTTTTGATGCACCATACAGAAAAAAGAAAAATTAAAGGTCAAATGTAAGAAGGATATTCTGCTTTTACCCTGACTTTACAAATTATCTGTTTTTTATTTCTCCAGTTTTCCTCTTGATGCATTTCCACCTTATTTGGAATTTATCATCTAACTTCTTACACCTCTTTTTACATTTTTCTCTATTGTCAGGGCTGATTTCTTTCCAGACCCTTGCCTGCAAGAGGCTGAAAAGAATGATGCATAAGGGCCAACAAATTTAATTTTACTATTTTCGCTGAGGCATTCAATCCACCAGTTGAAATTATCATCGTCAATTGTGGTGACCTGTGGTTTTCTTTGTGAATTATTCTACATGGTTTTAGAACCACCATATGGGCTGAGAGCATGGTTGAACTTGTTCCGCCTCAGTTGACTACCTTTCCCAAACTGGACTGGAGTTTCCAAAACAGATCTCTTCACACCACTGCATTTTCTACTTTCACAGTCAATTAGCAATGGCTGCCAATCTTGGGCAGGGCAGAGGAATTGGAGCACTGCCCTTGAGAAAATGCCATATGAGATATTACCATAGAAACATACGTCATCAAAGGTCATAAGATAACAGAGGCAGTCTTATCTAGGCAAAAGCATATGCTCACATGTATGAAAGTTGCTTGTATATCTTTATCATGGACTTTGGCAACTAGGCTAAGGAAAATGAAAAAAAAAAAAATAAAAATAAAACCAACAATAAAACCTGGACATATTTGTGATTAGGAGACTAATTCAGCATAAGCCATGAAGTTAGCATTCACAAATTATTTCATTCTTGTCATACATTTCAAGTCAGGTCATTTAATCAGTCATCACAAAGCACATATAAGGTTCATTGACAGGTTGGAAATGTGGCCTTTCTCTCAAAGTATTTAAGGGTCTTACTCTTGGGGGCTCCTATGAGATTCCCCAAAAGGCTGATAAACAATTCTTTCTGCACAATCCCCAATCACAGTCTATACAGCAAAAACATGTGTATTAGTGACATCTCTACCATGCTATTTTCTCCATGGCATAATAAAAGTAGTTAATTAGATCACACTAGAATGCCTATCAGTAAACTGCAGAAGTAGAAATGGTCCCTTTTAAACCTATGGAGCAGAGAAAGAGCTCTTTGTGAAATTCTTCTGAAATTAACACACATCTATTCAGAAGAAACTTACCTGCTTTCATTCCTTTTATCTACACCCCTCCCCCTGCTTTATTTTTTAAGTCACCCAGACCTTGTCTTTCCAGTAATGTCATAATCAGCAGGCTGAAAGCAAGGTTGCTGATAATAGTTCTTTATGTTGCTCTTTGTTTAGTATCTGATTCAATACATCTGTGTGGACACCATTTCATCACCTTCTTAGTAACAGAGGTGAAAAAAATCAATGGCAATCAGATTACCTTGTTAACAGAAAGGCTAAAGGGCCAGTGTGTTAAGTTCACAGTGCATCACCTTTCATTTAAAACATTTCACTTTTTTTTTATTATTTATCTTTATTATTATTTATAGCACTGAGTCCAGAGCATTCCCGAACACAGAGTGTGGCCTTGCATTTGTCTTCTGCAGAGCCAAGCATTTCTGCCACATCACGGAGTAGGTCAGGGACCTCTCCGGCAGGCCCAGTGCAAAGCCTGCAGAGAGTCCACTGCTGCTACTTCTCCCAAAGTGCTTTGGAAGAGTCCCAAAGGACTCTGATTGCCAGGCTGGTTTTGTGATCCACGTTGTCATATGATATTGTATCTGTTGTCGTGTTTGTTATTTACTGTTGGTTCTCATTAAGATCACTGTTGTTATCCACAGCAGCTATGTGCCCCGAGCTATGTAAGGGCTATTATAATGTGCCCAAGGAACAAAAGCTCTCAACAGGGAACTTACAGATGAAAGGTGTGACATTGGACTGCACAGGCCAAAACAATGGAGACGGATACAGGGTAGTCGTACACAGAGAGTTAGGTGGTTATTGCAAGAGGAAGTGCTTTGAAGAACAGGTGGGTGTGGAGGAAGGTTTTGAAAGTGGAGAAGGATGTTGCGTTACTGCAAACATGTTATTGTTGGAGCTTAGTGGGTGATTCAACAACTTTTGAAAAGCCAAAGGGACTGTCGGACCTAAAACTCCAAGTACTCACTGAGAGACATAAAAGGCACATAGGCAAGAGGACAATTTCACTGCAGTTGATTTCAAGACCAAATGTTATGAGGGGTGACCACTGCTTACCCTTCATTATAATGCAGCGGCCAAATGTCAACTGCCTGCACTCAATTAAGGGACTTAATTAAGAGTGTCTGCATGGGTTCCTTAAGCCTGAACTTGTGATTCTGCATTTTGGGAGGAGGGATATTTGGAGGTTTTTCGGAAACCCCTAAACATGAACTTGGCCTGAGTTTTGGCAGGTGGGGCCTTGGAGTAAGCAATCTTGGAAACTGATGTGGTTGGGGAGTTGATTGAACTTCTGGACTATCACTTTTTGAAAAACCAAATCAAACCCAGATTATAATATAAAATAATCATAAATGTTCCAGTTTCAGAGTGAATTCAGGAGATTACGCCCACGGTAGCTCCAGGCTGACTGCAAAGTCAATAGGCAGCATAAGTATTGATCACTCTCAGACAACCATGAGATTTAGAAACTTCACTCTCTTGACTCTTCATAAGATTCTCAACAAAGTTCACATCCCTTCGCACTTGGGAATGGAACGCTAAGATCATGTAAATTGTAAATGATGGAGTTTGTCAGGTTTGTTTGACTTAAGGCTATTTGTTCCACTTCATTGTTGTTGCTTGGCTTCCCAGGTGGCTCAGTGGTAAAGAATCCACCTGCCAATGCAGGAGATGTCAGAGATGAGGGTTTGATCCCTGGGTCAGAAAGATTCGCTGGAGAAGGAAATAGCAATTCTTGCCTGGAAATAGTATTCTTGCCTGGAAAATTCCATGGACAAAGGAGCCTGATGGGCTATAATCCATGGGGTCACAAAGAGTTGGACACAACTTGAGACTAAACAAACAAAAAAAATTACTGGTGCTTAGAGGTGATCCCAGGAATGACAGCATCAGCTTTCCTTGGGAACATGTTAGAAATGAACATTCCTGAATGGGGGCACAAATTAGCCTCATCTTGTCAGGGGAGCTACACTCTCCTCAGATGGCGCTAGCGGTAAAGTGCTCACTCACCTGCCAGTTCAGGAGACATAAGAGACACGGGTTTGATCTCAGGATCCAGAAGATTCCCTGGAGGAAGGCACAGCAACCCACTTCGGTATTCTTGCCTGGATAATCCCATGGACAGAGGAACCTGGCGGGCTACAGTCCATAGGGTCACAAAGAATCGGACACAACTGAAGCAACTAGTACGCATGCACATTCACTGCAACAGGCTTTCTAGGTCACCACATTTCTACTGAACCAGCTATGACCAACCTAGACAGCATATTAAAAAGCAGACACATTACTTTGCCAACAAAGGGCTGTCCAGTCAAAGCTTTGGTTTTTCCAGTAGTCATATATAGATGTGAGAGTTGGACTATAAAGAAAGCTGAGTGCCAAAGAATTGATGCTTTTGAACTGTGATGTTGTGAAGACTCTTGAGAGTCCCTTGGACTGCAAGGAGATCCAAGCAGTCCATCCTAAAGGAAATCAGTCCTGAATGTTCATTGGAAGGACTGATGCTGAAGCTGAAACTCCAATACTTTGGCCACCTGATGCGAAGAACCGACTCATTGGAAAAGACCTTAATGCTGGGAAAGATTGAAGGCAGGAGGAGAAGGGGACGACAGAGGATGAGATGGTTGGATGGCATCACCGACTTGATGGACATGAGTTTTAGCAAGTTCCGGGAATTGGTGATGGACAGGGAAGCCTGGTTGGCTGCAGTCCATGGGGTCGCAAAGAGTCGGACATGACTGAGTGACTGAACTGAAGAGTCTCTGGGCATGAGGTCCAACAATCTGTATTCTAATTAGACATCTAGCTGACTCTGATCACACTAAACTTTGAGAACCACACATGCCAGCTTGGCAGGTTCTACAGTCTTCAGCATCCCTCTGAGATGCTGGTGAAAAAATGAAGAGCACAGCACAGAGCAGAGGACCCGGCAAGAATATGGTCTATGTCTCTCCGTCACTAGGACAAACACAGAGCAATGTGGATTACTAAAGAGAGGATATTGATATGCTGCTAAGCATAATTCTTTATTATAAGATGCAACATAGTAAAATCCTGGGCAGATCAGATTAACTAGAACAGACAATCTAAGGCAGTCAATGGTGTTCATCTCAGAGGCTAAAAAGCTAGTCCTAGGCACAGCTGTTATCCAACCCTCCATTGTCAAGTTTCTAAAGGGACTTTTATGCACCAAATTCTAAATTCTCAAAAGATGTTTTAATCAATGTATTTCTTTTTATTTTAAAGAAAAGTTATGCAGTTACCAGCCAGGGCACCTCAAAAGCATCAGAAATTTAAAGGAGACATGATAAGGAAATAAAGTGAGTAACCTTGGACTGCGGAGAAGGCAATGGCACCCCACTCCAGTACTCTTGCCTGGAAAATCCCATGGACGGAGGAGCCTGGCAGGCTACAGTCCATGGGGTCGCTAAGAGTCGGACACAACTGAGCGACTTCACTTTCACTTTTCACTTTCATGCATTGGAGAAAGAAATGGCAACCCACTCCAGTGTTCTTGCCTGGAGAATCCCAGGGACAGGGGTGCCTGGTGGGTTGCTATTTAACGGGCAACCCACTCCAGTGTTCTTGCCTGGAGAATCCCAGGGACAGGGGTGCCTGGTGGGTTGCTATTTAACGGGGTCGCACAGAGTTGAAGACGACTGAAGCGACTTAGCAGCAGCAGCAGCAACCTTGGACTGGATTCTGATCCAGAAAAGAACTTGAAAAAATTACAGCTTCATAAATGCTCAAATTGCCCTATTTTTAGCCTCTTCAGCATAGATGTTTGAGTCCTTTTGACATAGCTACAGTAGTCTTTGATCATTTACTTGCTTTCTGCTAAACCAACTTTGTCTTGTTTTGTTGCATATATATTTCTCCTCTATATTTACTGTTATTGTATGTTAGCTTTGATAATGATTTTAATTTCAATTTTTCTGAAATTCTACTGTGAAACATTTGTGCTATAAGTAAACAACATAAATAAATACATTCTAAACCAACAATTCTTTTCACAAATTATTTTGGCAATATATATTAAAAATGGTTGTAAAATATTCAGACCCTTTGGCATAAAACATATATTTCTGAGAGTCTATCCTGAGTAACTACTGACAATTTTGGATAAAACCTGTGTGTACAACACAATGGTGTTATTTTTAAAAACAAAAAAGTGACAAAAACAAAAACTTATACCTTCAATCCCAAACCCAATAAATTGGGATGAGTAAAGTGAATATCATGCAGAATTTAAACATGCAATTATGAAAACAATTTAGCATCTTTGAAAGCATGCTTATATAATTAAATGTGAAAAAAGAACAAAATGAAGTTGTTACATATACCATGATTACAATTATAAAAGACATATGCCTATGATAAATTTTTTTTTTTTCAGATGATAAACACAAATGAATAGTGATTGTGTTGGTGGGTTAATAATCCAAGAAAAAAAAGAAAAATTTGGCTTCATCAAAGATTCTGTGATGCTCTCATATTACTATTATAATTTTAAAAATTACTTAAACCACTCTAAATGGCCATGATATCAAAATGGTTGCAATATACCCATCATCTTTTCATTTTATTGCTCACTGCTTCTTTTGATATAATATGTAAATATTATTTGAATTAAATATAATACAAATCAACTCTGAGTTCTTTTAGAAGCATTTTTGCTTTGCTCTGTTAGTTCCCTTCCATAGTTGTCTTCCTTCTGAGCCACTTAGTCATTGCATGGCACTTACACGGCCCTCAGCGAGCCCCAATATTTTGACTCATTGCCTGGGACAACTGTTGCCAGAAAGATAGAGCTATTATTGCTTTAGATTCTGTTCTCTTGGCTTAATACAACCACATATTAAAGACTGAATAAAAAGGACCACAGTTGTACTTTGCATAAATGCTTGTGAGATGTATACAGATAGAAACAAATGCAGAGCTAGATTTAAAATCCATTGAGACCATCAACCTTGATATTCTGATCTTTCTAGGCAACTGAATCTATGTCTCAAATCAAGGTCACACTAATTAATACAAACTCAGTCAGTTAAAAAAAAAATGATTCTAAGTCCCATATTCCTTTTATTTGGCATCTCAGATATGGGTTGAATTTTGTGTTAATAAAGTATGACCATGCAATCTTGGAACTTTTTAGCTATACTGTCTAATTGAGTCTCTCCAGTTATATCTGTACCATACTAAGATGGTGGAGTAGAAGAACACGCACCCATCTTCTGCAAGAACTCCAAAATTAAAACTCGCTGATGAAAAACCATCGACGGGAGAATGTTGAGTCCCACCAAAAAATGATACCCCATGTCCAAGGGCAAAGGAGAAACCCTAGTAAGATGGGTTTAAAATTCAACATTCAAAAAACTAAGATGATGGCATCTGGTCACATCACTTCACGGCAAATAGATGGGAAAACAATGGAAACAGTGACAGACTTTATTTTCTTGGGCTCCAAAATCACTGCAGATGGTGACTGCAGCCATGAAATTAAAAGACACTTGCTCCTTGGAAGAAAAACTATGACCAAACTAGACAGCATATTAAAAAGCAGAGACATTATTTTGCTGACAAATGTCCATCTAGTCAAAGCTATAGTTTTTCCAGTAGTCATAAATGGATGTGAGAGTTGGACTATAAAGAAAGCCGAGCACCAAAGAATTGATGCTTTTGAATTGTGGTGTTGGAGAAGATTCTTAAGAGTTTCTTGGACTGCAAGGAGATCCAAGCAGTCCATCCTAAAGGAAATCAGTCCTGAATATTCCTTGGATGGACTGATGCTGAAGCTGAAACTCCAATATTTTGGCTGCCTGATGTGAAGAACCGACTCATTGGAAAAGATCCTGATGCTGGGCAAGATTGAAGGCAGAAGGAGAAGGGGACGACAGAGGATGAGATGGTTGAATGGCATCACCAACCTGATGGACATGAATTTGAGCAAGCTCCAAGAGTTGGTGATGGACAGGTGTGCTGCAGTCCATGGGGTCGCAAAGAGTCGGACACGACTGACTGAGCAACAATAACAATTTATCTTCTAGAATTAATGAAATACTGAGAATTAGAAGAGAACACAAAAAGATTGTATTTCATGCTATGAGTTTACAAACTATGATGTCTTCTACATGCTTGAAGAATCATGTCTGCCTTCATAGCTAAGAGTTTACATTCACCTTCATGTACTTGTTATAGCTGCTTTCACCGATCAAGCAAAACAACAAAATCTTATCAGATTTTGTATGTGCTACCACTGCCAAAATCTTAGTTATTTGTCTCTTTTCTGAGTTTTGACAGTGAGCTGCACACATTCCTCACCCATAGAACTTACCTCCTGTGCTGAAACAATCCGCTGTTTTACTTCTTATCTCTTTGAGTTCCTTGAAGGCAAGACCTGCTTTTTTTCTTTTTTTCAACTATTCAATTCCAGGACCACCATGATTTCCAACTAATTTAAACACTTGAGGAATATCTGTGCTTAAAGAGACAGTTGACCAAACTGATTGTAATAAGTAGTGTTGGATATAAATTAAAGATCAAGGGAGAGGAAAGAAACCCTTAACTGGATGGTTAAGTTCTTCAGACTTTATCCCAAAGCAATTAATATTTATTGAAGTTTGTGTGGGGTATGTTTAGGAAGACTAATCAACATTTGTTACTTTATGTATACTAACCAAAAGTATTTAGAATGTCCATTTGACAAAATAAATAAATAGATTAATTAATTAATTAAAATAAATAATAGATTACTTAATCAAAATCTCAAAGGAAAAATACGATACAGGAGAAGTAGAAAAGGGAGGCAAATGATTGACTAAATTTAACAGGGTCTTCATTTTTCACTCATTGATGTATATTTAAGCACCTTTCAGTTTTTAACTAAGTTTAAGATGAATCACATGTAACTACTAGGAACCTCTTCACCACAGAATCCCGCTGCTGAAGTAATTTCAATTAATTAAGTGTTGCAGAGGTTAGTAATGATTTTATGCTGCAGAATGAAGTCATTGCATGAAGTGGCAAGTTCCTCATGTGTTTTCCTTCCCTTCATCTGGATTATGGCAGGCAGAAATTGAATTCTGTCAATAGATTTTTAAAAAGCCTTATTCCTGGAATGACTTGAAGCACAAATCCAATAACTTGTGTAAAAAAAGGAAGAAAAAATAAATAAATAATCACACATAATCAAAAGTAATTCGCTCCCAACTGAGAGGTTTTTGCAACTTTCTGAAGTGAGATTAAGTTAAAAAAAGAGAGTATGCTTATACATTTTCAAATTATCTTTTTAAAGTTACAAAATATCAAAGAAATTCAGTTTCTTATTCGATCCACACTATCCAATGAAAAAAGAATTAAGGACAAAATAAGAAAAATAATCCCAAATAATCAACAAATATATATTTTATCCATATGAGAAGTCCAGCACTACGTTAGTTAAAGTCAAGTTCTACTATGACCTTGTACTTAAGTAATTTATAATTTTGTATATTATTCACAATATATACATAGTATATTATTCACAATATATACATATACATTTAAAAATATAGGCAGTGTGTAATAAAGCAACAACTTACATTGTGGAGGAAGAGGATATTAAAAAGACGAGCCAATTAATATTATTCAATGCTTTGTAGCAAACCTGTGCTAACAATTTTAGTTAATTTTTGTTTATACTTTTTAGATAATAATAAAAGTAATTCTTGTCATATTTTCTAAAGTTGAGAAAACACATGTGGGAATAAAAGAAATGAAAATCTCCTATAGAGTTACTATTAATCAAGTTTAACTTTTAGAATTTCCTCCAGAATTTTCCATGACAATGGCATATTAATATATATCGATCATATCATGTGAGCATTTTTCCCTCAATAATATCATGAGCACTTTCCCATGTCATCAAATTTTTTTCTCTAATATTATTTTAAATCTCTAAACCGTTCCACTTTATGGCTATGCCATCATTTAACTAATCTACTAGGTATTCTTACATTATGTCATTTAATTCTAGCAATTTCCAATTTTAAAAGTAACTTTTCTACCTCATACATCTATACTGTAATATTGTATTTAATATAGTAAATTACTATTTTGTATGTATAATTACAATAGGAATTACAAAAATTAGCATTGTGTCAGAAAAATGAACATCAAGATTTCTCACTCTTCATATGACTCTAGATTCCTAAAAGATGGCACCTCCATGCTAATCATCCTTAGGTAGTATGATGCATGTAGCAGAAACAGTAGGTATTTATATTGGATCACTCCAATACTTTGAAACTCCAATACTTTGGCCACCTGATGCGAAGAACTGACTCATTTGAAAAGACCTTGAAGCTGAGAAAGATGGAAGACAGGAGGAGAAGGGGACGACAGAGGATGAGATGGTTGGATGACATCACTGACCCAATGGACATGAGTTTGAGTAAACTCCCGGAGTTGAGGATGCTCAGGGAGGCCTGGGATGCTGCAGTCCATGAGGTCACAAAGAGTCGGACACGACTGAGAGACTGAACTGAACTGACTGATATTGGATCACATAATTTTATATCAAGTACATATAAGCTCTCCTTTGTGCATACACACAGAAAATTAATGAAGAAGGGACTGTCTTAATTAATGCATTAACTTGCCAACAGGGTAAGTAATAAGAAAAGTAGAAAATTGGAACTAGATAAGTAAGAATTTTGGTCTTCTCAGGTGGCACAGTGGTAAAGAATCCACCTGCCAATGCAAGAGACTCAAGAGTCCTGGGCTCAATCCCTGGGTTAGGAAGATCCCCTGGAGTAGGAAAGGGCAACCCACTCCAGTATTTTTGCCTGGAAAATTCCATAGGTAATGGAGCCTCGGGGCTATAGTCCATGGAGTTGCAAAGAGTTAGACATGACTGAGCGTGCATGCAAGTAAGAATCTTACTCTTGAAGCAAAAGAGGCAAACAACAAGGAAAGAAAAGATAAATTGGTTTAAAGAAACTAAGGACAGAACACTGTATTTGATGGAATTCCATAAAAGAAGGTCGTGGTATAATTGAAGCCAGAGAAAAGAAGAGAGATAACAGGGCTGCTGCTGCTGCTGCTGCTGCTAGATCGCTTCAGTCAGTGTCCGACTCTGTGCGACCCCATAGATGGCAGCCCAACAGGGCTGGGATTCTCCAGACAAGAACACTGGAGTGGGTTGCCATTTGCTTCTCCAATGCATGAAAGTGAAAAGTGAAGTCCCTCAGTTGGGTCTGACTCTGTGCGACCCCATGGACTGCAGCCCACCAGGCTCCTCCATCCATGGGATTTTCCAGGCAAGAGTACTGGAGTGGGGTGCCATTGCCTTCTCCAGATAACAGGGCAGTTGTATCTAAACAGGAGCATTAGTGCAAGTTATGCTAGGAGGAAGTTAAGACTTCTGCTTCTAACCAAGAGAAAGTAACAAGAAATGGATTTACTTGCTAGTCTGAAATACTTTAAAAATCCAGATGAAAGAGAAAAAGCCAACAGTCTCCATGATATTGGATGTCAAGCAGGAGAGCAGGAATGTCTAAGAGATAGGAAACAAAACAGTGAATCCTTCTAGTGTCTCAGCTTACTGCCTTGAGGGAGTGTCCAAGCTGTGGCTCAACCTGGGGCAGACAGGCAAAGCAGGGCTGATTTCCTGAGCCAAGGACAAAATGATGAAGGTCTGCAGAGATTGAGGCACAGAGAGTTCACAGAATAGGAACTGTAATGTAGATTGCTAAACAGTGAGAGAATTCCAGAAATCCTCTGGAGGCCTCCCTTGGAGCATTTAGCACAATACTGATCAGCACATATGTAAAGAAGTTACTCAATGCCAGGCAAAGAACCTGAAAGGATTAGAGGGAACAATATTCAGCATCACACATGGCTGGAAATAGTTCTTGCTTCACATTGTCAGACTGGAAAATTTCCTAATTCATTATCAGATAGAGTACTTAGAAGAGTCTTATCTCAGTTGTGGGAAATGATAAGCCTTAGATCGTGCTCTGGCCTTGCCTGAAAAATATGAAAAGCAAGATGTGAAAAGGTCAAACTGTTTCCAAGTAACTTAACTGCATCCTAGAACAGAATTCAAGAATATTTATAGCAGTACAAAATTACCCAACACCCAGCAAGGTAAAACATCTAGCATTTAATCAAAGATTACAGGGATTGCAAGCAAGTGAAAAAGAAGAACAATTTTCATAAGAAAAATCAATCAATTAAAGCCATTCCATTTTTAGGGCTACATAATATTCCGTTGTATAAATGTACCACAACTTCTTTATTCATCTCTCGATAGACATCTAGACTGTTTCCATGTCCTAGCTATTGTAAATATTGCTGCAGTGAACATTGCAGTACATATATCTTTTAGAATTGTGGTTTTCTCAGGGTATATGTCCAGTAGCAGTATGATTGCTGGGTCTAGGGTAGATCTGAGGCTTACCTGGTGACTCAGATAATAAAGAATCTGCCTGCAATGCAGGAGACCTGGGTTTGATCCCTGTGTTGTGAAGATCCCCTGGAGAAGGGAATGTCTATCCACTCCAGTAATCTTGCCTGGACAATTCCATGGACAGAGGAGCCTGGCAGGCTACAGTCCAGAGGGTTGCAAAGAGTCAGTCAGACACGACTGAGCAACTAACACTTTCATTTTTCATGGTAGATTTATTCCTAGTTTTTAAAGGAATTTTCATACTGTTTTCCATAATGGCTATATCAGTTTACATTCCCATCAACAGTTCAGCAAGGTTCTCTTTTCTCCACAATTTTTCCAGCATTCAATGTTTACAGATTTTTTGATGATGGCCATTCTGACTGTTGTGAGGTGATACCTCATTTTAGTTTGATTTGCATTTCTCTAATAATGAGTGATGTTGAGCATCTTTTAATGTGTTTATTGGCCATCTGTATGTCTTCTTTGGGGCTTCCCTGGTGGCTCAGATGGTAAAGCGTCTGCCTGCAATGCGGGAGACCCAGGTTCAGCCCCTGGGTTGTGAAGATCCCCTGGAGAAGGAAATGGGTTGCAACAGTCCATAGGGTTGCAAAGAGTCGGACATGACTGAGTGACTTCACTCACTCATGCTGTCTTTGGAAAAATATCTGTTTAAGTCTTCTGCACATTTTTGATTGGGTTGTTTGTTCTTCTCATGTTGAATTGTATGAGCTGCTTATATATTTTAGAGATTAATAGTTTGTCTATTGTTTCATTTGCAATTATTTTCTCCCATTCTGAGGGTTGTCTTTTTATCTTTTCTATAGTTTCCTTTGCTGTGCAAAAGCTTTTAAATTTTATTAGTTTTCATTTGTTTATTTGTGTTTTTATTTCCATTAATCTAGCAGGTAGGTCAGAATTTGAGTCAGTTGTAGTGAGGTGGATGAACCTAGACTCTTATACAGAGTGAAGTATGTCAGAAAGTGAAAAATAAATTTCACATATGGAATCTAGAAAAATGGTACTGATGAATCTAGTAGACAACAGACTCGTGGACATAGAGGCAAAAGGTGAGGGTCAGATGAATTAAGAAAGTAACATTGACATATATACACTATTATGTATAAAATGGATGGTGGGAAGTTGCTAAATAGCACAAGAAGCCCAGCCTGACACTCTGTGATGACCTAGAGGGGTGGGATTAGGGGGGAAAAGGGGTGAAGTATATATATAAATATATATATGTATGTATATATTTATAACCAATTCATGCTGTTGTACAGCAAAAACCAACACAAAATTGTAAAGCAATTTTCTACCAATTAAAAAACAAATATTTTTTTTAAATCCAGTATTGATATGGATTTAGAATTTTCAGACATATACATTAAAACAGTTATACTTAAATGTATACTTACATTTAAATTAAATTATAATGTAAATTAAATATATCAATTATAATAGAAACAATTATGCATATTCCATATATTCAAATAATAAATATTAACATGGAGATATTTTTAAAAATCTAAATTCTAAAAAATAAATTTGTAATGCCTGAGATAAAATACACATTAGATGGGTGTCTTAATTTGAGCTGCTATGAAAAATTAGCATAGGTTGGGTGGCTTAGACAGCTGATATTTATTTCTCACAGTTTTAGAAGCTGCTGCTGCTGCTGCTAAGTCGCTTCAGTTGTGTCTGACTCTGTGCAAGCCCATACACGGCAGCCCACCAGGCTGCCCCATCCCTGGGATTCTCCAGGCAAGAACACTGGAATGGGTTGCCATTTCCTTCTCCAATGCATGAAAGTGAAAAGTGAAAGTGAAGTTGCTCAGTAGTGTCTGACTCTTAGCGACCCCATGGACTGCAGCCTACCAGGCTCCTCCGTCCATGGGATTTTCCAGGCAAGAGTACTGGAGTGGAGTGCCATTGCCTTCTCCATTTTAGAGGCTGGCAAGACTGAAATCAAAGTGCCAGCAGACTCACCATTCAAAGATTGGTGAGGGAACCCGTCTTCTGGTTGTATTCTCATACGATGGAGAGAGAGAACTGATTAGATCTCTGGTCTCTTCTCATAAGGATATTAAACCCATGATAAGGAAGCTACTGGTATAAGCTTATCTAAATCTAATTACCTCCCAAGGCCCCATATCCTAGTACCATCACACTGAGGTTTCAACATGGATAAGCATTCAGTCCATAGCAGTGAAATTAACAGGAGATTAGACATTGTAGAGGAAATAAAGTAATGAATTTTAGCACATAGCAATAGAAACACTTCAAAATGAAACACCTATATAGACAAAAAAGATTTTTTAAATTAAAAAAAAATGCATTTATTTGATAGATCTGGAGTGGAGTAATTTCTGTCTGCTTGCTAAGACTTTCACTTAGAGATGCAAGAAAAAAGTGTCCCTGAGTTTACTGTCTCTGAGCATGACAGAAAAATTGAATAGAGTAATACAGGAATTACAAACACATGGTGAGGTGGGGGATAGTTTCTGTAACTCAAAAATAACTGAAAAGAACTTGTTTGTATCAGAAAAGGAATCTAAAATCTTCGTTTGAAAAGGGTCAGTGAGCTGAATGACAACTCCAAACGGCCCAATATAAATGTAATTGGAGTCCTTGAAGGAGATGAGAAAATAGAATAAAAGAAAACGTATTTGAATAAATGACGACTAGCAATTTTCCTAACTTGATGAAAACTGTAAACTCGCAAATCAAAAACATTCCATAAAACCCATAGACAAGAAGAAAAGTATATCAAGACACATATTAATAAACAAAATTTCAAAGCCAATAATATGAAGAAAGTCTTAAAAATAGCCAGAAGTTTAAAAAATAGAAAAATAAAATGTACTATGCAAAGGAGCAAAGATAAGGATGACAGCAGAGTCCTTTTGTAACAATGCAAGTCAGATGCCAGTGGAACAATGTAAAGCACTGAAAGGAAAAAAAAAAGAAAACCTGCCAATCTTGAATTTAATACGCATGTAAATTACATTTGCAAAAACAAAGGTGAAGTAAAGACAATTAGGAATAGAAAAGCTGAAACACTAAGTCTTTCAGTAATTTATGCCTAGGTCAAATTTATAAAGGCAGGTAATGATATAGAGAGAACACCATTGAAAGAAAAGTTTAATGCTGCAGTTCTTTTAGAAATGAAGGGCGCAGAGTGTCATGAAGGGCTACAGGGGGAGCACCAGTGTCAGTCAGGAGGCAGAACAAGTCAGCCAGGAAGCCTAGGCTCAGAGCCACTATCATGTTCTTCACAGAAAAGGCAAGCTAGAACAGGACAAACATCTTAGGATTCACTAATATGAATAATTCTTCCAGGTTTTGAGTTATCGGGGCTGCTGCTGAGTATCTGATACCCGGCTCTGGGTTGACTTAGGGCAGGAGAAACAGCTGTTTGGTAGGTGAGCTAGAAAATGTGACTGGGGGTATGAACTCAAGATTGGTTGATTCGCATATGAAAGGCACGCTCACCACCTCTCCTGTTAGCAAGGCCTGGGAGGGGCAGGCTTTTTCCTGCCAGTAAGTTCTCTGCAACAAAGATGCCAAAACATCATGAAACATATAAAGAAATATAATATTACCATTGGTCCACTGATATTTGTTTATCATGATAAGGAATCTTTGGGTTGATAATAATGGAAACTTTTAGGGATTTTAGTGACTATTTCTAGTAAAGTAATGCACAAAATTCTCCAAACCAAGCTTCAGCAATACGTCAGCCATGAACTTCTAGATGTTCAAGCTGGTTTTACAAAAGGCAGAGGAACCAGAGATCAAATTGCCAACATTTGCTGGATCATCGAAAAAGCAAGAGAGTTCCAGAAAAACATCTATTTCTGCTTTATTGACTATGCCAAAGCCTTTGACTGTGTGGATCACAATAAACTGTGGAAAATTCTGAAAGAGATGGGAATATCAGACCACCTGACCTCAGTCTTGAGAAACCTGTATGCAGGTCAGGAAGCAACAGTTAGAACTGGACATGGAACAACAGACTGGTTCCAAATCGGAAAAGGAGTACGTCAAGGCTGTATGTTGTCACCCTGCTTATTTAACTTATATGCAGAGTACATCATGAGAAATGCTGGGCTGGAAGAAACACAAGCTGGAATCAAGATTGCCGGGAGAAATATCAATAACCACAGATATGCAGATGACACCACCCTTATGGCAGAAAGTGAAGAAGAACTAAAGAGCCTCCTGATGAAAGTGAAAGAGGAGAGTGAAAAAGTTGGCTTAAAGCTCAACTTTTAAATTTTATTAGTTTTCATTTGTTTATTTGTGTTTTTATTTCCATTAATCTAGCAGGTAGGTCAGAATTTGAGTCAGTTGTAGTGAGGTGGATGAACCTAGACTCTTATACAGAGTGAAGTATGTCAGAAAGTGAAAAATAAATTTCACTTATTTTGTGAATAAGTGATCTTAGATCATGGCATCTGGTCATGGCATCTGGTCCCATCACTTCATGGCATCTGGTCATGGCATCTGGTCCCATCACTTCATGGCAAATAGATGGGGAAGCAGTGGAAACAGTTGCTGACCTTATTTTTCTGTGCTCCAAGATCACTGCTGATGGTGACTGCAGTCATGAAATTAAAAGATGCTTACTCCTTGGAAGGAAAGTTATGACCAACCCAGACAGCATATTTGAAAGCAGAGACATTACTTTGCCAAAAAAGGTCCATCTAGTCAAGGCTATGGTTTTTCCAGTGGTCATGTATGGATGTGAGAGTTGGACTATAAAGAAAGCTGAGCGCAGAAGAATTGATGCTTTTGAACTGTGGTATTGGAGAAGACTCTTGAGGGTCCCTTGGACTGCAAGGAGATCCAACCAGTCCATCCTAAAGGAGATCAGTCCCGGGTGTTCATTGGAAGGACTGACGTTGAAGCTGAAACTCCAGTACTTTGACCACCTGATGCGAAGTGCTGACTCCTTTGAAAAGACCCTGATGCTGGGAAAGATTGAGGGCAGGAGGAGAAGGGGATGACAGAGGATGAGATGGTTGGATGGCATCACTGACTCGATGGACATGAGTTTGAGTAGGTTTCGGGAGTTGGTGATGGACAGGGAGGCCTGGCGTGCTGTGGTTTGTGGGATTGCAAAGAATCGGACACGACTGAGAGACTGAACTGAACTAAACTGAGTGACTATTACAGTATATATTAAATAAGTATTTGGTGCAATACTTATTGCCCTAAACAAAATAGAAAACACTTTATTATGAACACAAAAAGAAAGAACATAAGTAGAAGAATAATGAGTCTTCATGGGTCAGGCTATAACTAAGTTTTCCGTTTATAGGGCATTAGCCAGGAGAACAGATTTGGAGTTTTTTCCTCTAACAATATTTTGTTGGAGGAAAATATTTGTAGTGGATTTGTAAAGTGTGTTAATAATATACTTAGGTCAATTGGCAGGTCAGGCAGTTATGTTCTTGGAGGATAGACATTGATAAACTAGTAAAGTGTATGTAAAGATTAGTGATATTTTCATGTAGCTAAGGGTAATGAGAGGGTCATGGCTGGAAATGCAGGACAAGAGGTCATGGTGGAGAACAGTAGGAAAAGGCACTGGGAATTGAGTGCACCTCTCCCAGGAGGTTGACGGACTGCCTGATATGAGACAGATAACTCCTGGGAAAAACAATTATCTCCATTAATTTTTAAAATGGTACAGGTAGTAACAGCCTCTACCAGATTTTCCTTTAGACTTGGGAATGTAGAAATATACATTTTGGCAGAGAACAAAGCATATCCAGGATTTTAAGCTAAGTAGATAGCAAGCTTAGAAATATAAGATAATCCCAACTATCAAAGGAAGAAAAGCAAAAATATCCTGCGTCCAATTTGTGCCTTAGAAGAGGCAGTTGATGGATATCTCTGAAACAGCAGCTTTAGCATCCAGGATGAAGTGTAAAGGACAGGGTCATCTCCAGTGATGAGATCTCGGGTTGGAATGATGTCATCTGAAACAGTACCATTTCCAGTGGTGAGACTTTGGGCCAGGGAGATTCCATGTAGGATGTAGGACTAGAGTATTCTTTTTTCAGTAGGTAGCCACTGGGGTTTATGTGGGTCTCAGCGTGGGCCATGCTTAGTTGAAGCAATAGCTTACTTGGAGAAATTGGGGCTCCACGTTGTAAACCAATGAAACACCCAGACTAGGAGTAAGAAGGTCAGCAGACACCACAATGGTACCTAGCTGTACTTGACAGAGATTTTGTTTTAGTATTTTAGTGGAAGTTTAGATACAAATGGGCCTCCTATCAAATAAGCAACTGCTTGATCCGTGGGACAGTCTATGGCTAATGGGTTCCAACAGAGTATGTGCCCTCTATATGGCTTTCAGCCTTTATGGGAAGTAGGTAAGGTCAAAAATTTGTAAAGATTGGTTAAGGCTTGGGGCAAAATAGAGACTTGTTTAGGAGTATATCTGTTCAACTGGAATTTGAAAGAAGTTTCTAAGAAAACTATTATCTATTTGAGTTAAACCAGATATTTGGTACTTAGAATCTGCCTGTAATGTGAGAGACCTGAGTTCAATCCCTTGGTCTGGAAGATTCCCTGGAGAAGGAATGGTAACCCACTCGAGTATTCTTGCCTGGAGAATTCCATGGACAGCACAGTCGATGGGGTCACAAAGAACTGAATACTACTAAGGGACTAACTCTTTCACTTTCACTTTCAGGAACATAGAGGTTTTGAAAACCTTTTTTCCAAGAGCCCAGCACTGTGTATTTTGAAAAGTGAAATATGGGTCTTAGTAATTACCAGTAATGTGTATAACCCCAAAGGGAATAACAAGTGTCCTGAAAAAGCCTTGCATTATGACCATAGAATATGTATACACATGTGTGGTTTTGCTTTATATTTGAGGCATCTGTGAGGGAAGATTCACAGACTCCTTTCCTTTGAAAGGAACAAGTCTAAGTAGTGGCCCAACAGTTTAAAATAAATATAAAGATGGAGCCACATGTTGGTCAGGGCATCCAATGTGTAGACAACTGCCTGAATTTGACCAAGCATGTGGACTTCTGGGTCCCACCCTTTATCAATGACATCTGGGTTAAACAAGGAAAAGCAGCAACATTTCACTGTCCTCCATCACACATTACTGCTAATAGTGCCGACTGCATGTCTAAGATCTCCCACTGCTGTCAGTCCGTTGATGCCAAGAAGTCTCTCTGGTTGCCAAAGAACTTGGAGGAGGATTGAGCTCCTCCAGCATCATGGCATCTAGCAAGGGGCTGAAGGCAGTGGAAGCCACCTGCTTCTGCAGGTGGAATATACCAGAAGACCACAAGTGGCACCATCCTGTCTTGAGGGGACCTTGATAGCCCTGACAAGTTTGTGGAATGTAGTTTCCGTGATCCGAAGCATAATGGGTGACTGAATATGGAGAGTCACAGGCTCAGGGTCTGTGAGACCTTCCATCTCTAGGAGAGTGCAGTGTGAAACCAGCAATTGTTTTTTGAATGGTGTACAGCATGAAGCCAAGAGGGGTAGTTTCTTGTATCAGAAGCCCTTCAGCAATTAATGGGCATCATAACTGACTCAGAAACTTCAGGAGGCCTGAAAAGAGAAGAGAGAGAAAACCTTCGTAACCTTGTGTTAAAATGATTTCTTAGTTATGACACCAAAAGCATGATTCATAAAGAAGGAAAAATTAATTTAACTTCATGAAAATTTAAAATGACCTTATAAATACACTTTTAAGAAGTTAAAAACGATGAGCCACGGACTAATAAAGGACTTATTTCTAAAATACAAAAAGAATTTTCAAGGATTGAAATAAGAATATAAACAAATGGTTAAAGATGAGCAAAAGAGGTGTGAACACACAAAATATATAGGTGTAAATTTATTTGATATCATGAGTCATTAGGAAGATAAAATTATAACACTGAAACACCACTATCTACCAGTTCAAATACCTAAATTCAGAGGGCAAAAATAGTTGATCATATGAAGTGTTTGTGAGGATATGGAGAAATTAGAACTCTTATACATTCCTGGTGGGAATATAAAATGGTACAACCACTTTGGAAAACACTTTGACATTTTCTTCAAATGTTAAATATTCATCTACCATATGATCTAGCCATTTCATTCTTAGGTGTTTATTCAAGAGAAGTAAAGGTATATGTCCATATAAAGACCTCTTTACAAATGTTAATAGCATCTTTATTTGTATTAGGCCAAATGTGGAATCAACCTAAAAGCCTGTCAATATGGAATTGCAAAAATAAATTTTGGTGTGTCCATAAAATGGATTGGTGCTTAGTAGTTAAAAGGAATGAAATATTGATACATGTAACAACATGGATAAACATCAAAGTAATTTTTCTGAGTGAAATAATTTTGAGAAATGGGGACATGTATTGAATGATTTTATTGATATAAACCCCTAGAAAATGTAGATTGATCTGGAATGACAGAAAACAAGTAAGTGTTTGCTTGGGTATGTTCAGTTCAGTTCAGTTGCTCAGTCGTGTCCGACTCTTCGCAACCCCATGGATTGCAGCATCCCAGGTTTCTCTGTCCATCACCAACTTCCAAAATCTACTCAAACTCATGTCCATCGAGTCAGTGATGCCATCCAACCATCTCATTTTCTGTTGTCCCCTTCTCCCCCTGCCCCCAATCCTTCCCAGCATTAGGATCTTTTCCAATGAGTCAGCTCTTCGCATGAGGTGGCCAGAGTATTGGAGTTTCAGCTTCAACATCAGTCCTTCCAATGAACACCCAGGCCTGATCTCCTTTAGGATGGACTGGTTGGATCTCCTTGCAGTCCAAGGGACTCTCAAGAGTCTTCTCCAACACCACAGTTCAAAAGCATCAGTTCTTCAACACTTAGCATTCTTTATAGTCCAACTCTCACATCCATATATGACTACTGGAAAAACCATAGCTTTGACTAGACAGACCTTTGTAGGCAAAGTAATGTCTCTGCTTTTTGATATGCTGTCTAGGTTGGTCATGGGGGTACAGTAAATTTTAGGTGACGATGGATATTTTTACTACCTTGACTATGGTGATGGTTTCACAGATATATATGAATGCTGAAATGTACCAAAATGTGCATTTAATTATGGGTATTTTATATCTCAATAAATCAGTTGTTAAAATGACAATTTTAGAGATATGTATGAGGTAATAACTGTATTGGTCTTGGGATGGAATCCAAAGTCTGATAAGCTGCCCCCCTCACACACGAAGAAAAGAATTGAGACCTTATCAATTGAGTATTTTAAATCAGGAAAAAATGTTGCTTTTGAAAATAGATGATAAACTGCTAGATAGATAATAGATGATGATAGAGATAGAAAGGTAAATAGGTAGATCTATAGCTGATACTCGATGGCTAGATAATAGATGTTAGGGAGATAGAAAGGTAGATTGATAAATGATTGATAAAAAGATGACAGAGAAATGGAAAGGTACATAGAAAGTTCATAGATGATATTAGATAGATAATAGGGAGATAGATAAATTGATAGATGATATATGATGGAGAGAGATGATTGATAGATAGGAGACTGTGGATTTACAACAAATGAACACTCTTCCTTCTTAGCTACTTAGCCATCACTGTAAACTCTGTCATATGGAAGGGTCCTCCTTTTACAGAGGGGTCAGTGCCAAGGTGGATAGAGTCAATAGCCCTGCCTGAGGCTGTGAGGCTGCAGAGAGGTCAGTACCTGAGCCCTCTCACTATATGCCTCTGTCTGCGATACAACTGGAAGGGCTGGAAAGGGCTGAGAGGGAATTCTTCCTCTCCTAACCCCTGATGCCCAGAGCTTTGTCACTCTCCAAAGACACTTCACAGCAGCCCCATATTTCTCATTTAACCCCTGCACAGACTCAACCACGGCTACCCAGGATCATACCATGAATGTGTGGAAAGTTCAGAATGTTCTCAGCGTATGATGCAGGAAATCTGCAGGGAGATTTTAGTTCATTTTGTGGCACTTCTGCTGTTCTAACAAGATATACAATAGCACTGAACTACTCATCAGATGATTTCCGGGAACAAAGCACTTTGTGGATCTATTAGGAAGCCATGGGGTCAATGCCTAATGCTTCTGTACGCAGGAGTTTGAGCCTGGCAGTTTCCCATTCTGGCCAGGCTCTAAGGGAAAGAATAAGGCTTTTAGTTTGGGAAAAAGTCAGAAGAAACAGTTATAAAATTTCATAATGGGAAATAGTGTTCCTCTTATCTTATTAAACTCCCAAAACTTTTATCACTGAACATCACTCTTGACTTTGAACAGCTAGCTAAAATAATTATCTGGGGGTTCTTTATTTTGAAGTCAAGATTAAAAAAAAATAATAATAAGGTTGTAGAGAAGAGAAAAAATGTCTCTGAAAACTTAAACCAATGGATACTAAAATTTCTCTAGCAAAAGAAAGAAGAGCAAAATGATGAGTTCACTGTGGTTAACTGTATTAATGTGGTATGTCTGAATAGAATAGTTAATTGTAAAGAAAACTGCCTGTAAGCTCAAGAAAGATTCTTGGTTGATTCTCTGTCCCTTTCTCTCTTTCTGCCTCCCCCTGGTCTCCATCCATTTTATTTTATTTTTTTTAACAACTAAAACTGACTGTTAGAGATAATCTAATAAAGAAGTGAAAGACGCTCAGTCATGTCTGACTCTTTGTGACCCCATGGACTATACAGTCCATGGAATTCTCCAGGCCAGAATAATGGAGTGGGTAGCCTTTCCCTTTTCCACGGGATCTTCCCAGCCCAGGAATTGAACCCAGGTATCCCACATTGCAGGCAGATTCTTTATCAGCTAAGCCAAAAGGGAAGCCCAAGAAACTGGAGTGGTAGTCTATCCTTTCTCCAGCAGATCTTCCTGACCCAAGTGCTACCTAATAAAGAAAGTGGTAGCCTATTATAGAATTCTAGAGAAATCACATGAATAACAGTAAAGAATTTGGATTATATTTAATTTTTAACAAGCAGGATATCACATTACCAAAATTTGAAAATACTACAAAGTTTACCCAGATGCTTGTAATATTATTAAGTTGTCAAGTTAAAAGACAGAAAAATGTATTTTTGTCCATTTAAAATAAGCGAGTTTTGGAGACACTGAGCATTCTTTGTGTAGAGGTGAGGGTGAAGAGGCTGTATTGCATATTTTGCATATTTGCATTATAAACAAACTACATACTCGTCCAATGCAAATTTTGATGAATAAATATTTCTACAAATATATATGACAGGTCCTTCTGGATAAGATCAATGGGTCTTCAAGTACATTCTTCATATCAAGTTGTAGAACCAAGAGGCTAGTTTCGGGTAGTCCAATAACTTCCATGATTATATCATTAAAATCTAGAAATACATCTTTGCTTCCATTTTAGTAAAACAATGAGGAGCTACTATTATCTATGATTGTATCTAAACCCTCTTGAATATTTATATATTAATTATCTTATGCCATCGTTATAGTCCCTAGGGTTCAAAAAAAGGCACTTGCTTATAAATTATTAAACTAATACGGTAAGCTCTTTAATTTAGGATCTCATTTAATTCTCACAATAACTGTGTGGTAAGTATTCTTACCATTCTCTTTCTACAGATAAATCTGAAATATTGACAAGGTAAATAAATTTCCCAGGGTTACAAAGCTAGCTGATGCTTTGTAATCAGGTAATGAATTCAGATGTTATGATTGTAATAGTCTGCATGCTTAATCGAACCTGTTAGTCACTCAGTCATGTCCAACTCTGCAACTCTGTGGACTGTAGCCTGCCAGGCTCCTCTGTCCATGGAATTCTTCAGGCAAGAATACTGGAGTGGGTTGCCATTCCTTTCTCCAGGGGATCTTCCCGAACTGGGGGTAGAAGTCTGGTCTCCTGCATTGCAGGCAGATTCTTTACCATCTGGGCCACCAGGGAAACTACATGCTGAACCACTACCCTGCATTGCAGAAATGATTTCTCTGGACTGATTTTCTGAGATTTGAGGAAAAGTTGTGTGTTCATCCTACATATCATCGTAATGTTATGGAAGGAAAGATCATCACTGTAAATAACCAACAGTGATTCATGAATTGGCTGTACTACTAACTATATTCGTTTTCAGGTATGAGTCTGGCTTTGAAAAAAGATCAATTTTTTTTTATTTTCATCTTTACAACAACGTAATTATAAATTGTCATCAGCAGCAGCATCGTCATCACTACCCTTGTGATTTTGTTTAGAACTTTAAAATTTATTTATGGTGAGCCCTGTAGAAGGAACTGTAACTATGTCCCTTTGTTCAGTGTTAGGCTTCAAATTTAAATAAAACTTTAAATGGAACAAATTTAAATATAATCATGTTGATAAAATTAACAGAGATGAATACAAAAAAAATATTTGGAAGGTGTCATTGGCAGGGTAAGTTTGCTTATAAAGATGTTATAAAGATATATCAATAAAAAAGACATCTCTTTGTCTTCAGGTCTTAACTTTTACTTGTTACACAACCATATCCTCTCACTGGTAGAATGTTGAAACTCAGCAATGCTATGTGTGTGGTTCAATAGCTCCTAAAACTATTTGCTTAAAGTAACAATACTTTCCACTGTGCATTGTAAATGAAGGACTGAAATGAATGTAGTACCATTGCATTTAATTGGAAGATTTAGTCAGGCAGGCAAGAAAATCCCCTAACCAGAAATAGCGACATGTGGGCTAGTGTTGTAGCCACTAGTAATTGCTTAATGGTACAGAGAATCCCGGTGAAAAGCCCGCGAGATAGTCTTACTATTAGTGTAAACCAAATTCAAAGCTTTGGTTTGCTTGCTTGGGCATTATGTGCACTTATGAGATTAGATTAATGATAGTCCAAACGGGTTCTGTTATGGCAAGTACAATCTTAATGTTTCATGGCTTTAACCATATTATTTCAGCAAGTCCCAGGTCTTAAATGAACCTCATTATTACAATCTAAGTAACTTTGAATGAATTCAGCCCCTTAACAGAGAATGTCTGTCTCTTCCAATTCCCCCATTTTGCCTGTGATCCTATAACCCCATGAACTCAGAACTTGTAGTAACCCTGCATTGCATTCTTTCCTGGAAAGGCCAGGGCTAGTCCAGTTCTTAGGACTCCATGGCTCCATTTATATCAACTCTTTTCTGCCCATTTCCACAGTTGTAGACATGCTTTAAACCCAGTCATTTCACTCCTGGTGGAGACTAGAAGCCTGCTGGTCAGCATCTAAGGTTGCAGACCCCAGGCTCTCTAGAGTTTTCAGTCACAAGCTGTCATATTTCTTTTAACTGTGAGACTTATAAGACAGAGACTCAACGGTCTCTTCCATCAGATTGTAACTCATAAACTTCCCTGAATAATAAGTTAACTTCATGTTTGCTTTACATGCTTTGTTAATCTGCCTCACCCTTCCCATGGATCCATACCTGTCATGATCTATTATTAATAAACTTCCCCAGATCTGAAATCCAAGTGACCCCTTTGAACTTTTCTTTCATGCCCCAGCCAATCACCAAGTCCCACATGGTATTCCTTTATACTAATCCCTGCCTTTTCATGCCCACCATGTTCATAGCACTTCAAGTCTGCAACGCTTTATACCTATGTAACGACAGTGATTTCTGGGATGGCCTTTTGGACTCAGCTCTCATCTCCTAATTGTGTACTGATACCAGTACAAATTTCCAAAATAGAAAAATAAACAAACAAAACAAGAAAAATAAGATCTTAAAGCATTCAGATTTAACAACAATTTCTCACAATGTATTTATAATGCAGGTTTTTCCCACCTGAAAAATATGCATAAGAGAGCCTGAGAGACACAAGTGGGACAGGTTTGTTTGGAAAGTCAAGAGGAAGTATCAGTGTATGAACCAGACCTTGGGGCCTGTGTAGACTCTTTCAGTTCTATCATTAGCCATCCCCATCTCTTAAGTAGGGCTTCCCCGATGGCTCAGCGTTAAAAGAATGCAATGCAGGAGACCCCAGATATGTGGATTTGATCTTTGGGTCGGGAAGATCCCCTGGAGGAGAAAATGGCAACCTGCTCCGGTATTCTTGCCTGGAAAATCCAATGGACAGAGGAGCCCGGTGAGCTACAGTCCATAGTTTCACAGAGTCGGACATAACTGAGCAGATACACACACACACACACACACACACACACACACATCTCTTAAATTCTCTTCTTAAAAGCAGAACAGCCTCATCAAGGAGGCACTATATAAGATTTCTTTATCTTATTGTAAGCTGCAGCTAAAAAAAGCCTAGGGTATGCAAAAAAATAAAGTTGAAAATGATTGTCTAGCAACCAGAAGCTGTTCAGACAAATATTACATCACTGAATCATGCATAGTATGCTTTCAAGGATGATTTACTGCTATGAGGAAATGTTCATGATATAGTGTGTTAAAAATGAAATTAATTATAATAGCCATGTTAGTACTGAGACTTCACTGATTGCTCAGCCCTTCACCCACATTCCTTTTTTTAGACATTCACTGCAGAGGCAAGATATAAAACTGTTTAAAACTGGACATTTTTTGGTTTGTGTGCTTTCAAAATTTTGTAAATGAGACTCTATTTGTGTATTTATCAGAAAACTATTATTTCAGAAAGCTAAATATTAATCCAAGTTCAAACATGATTAGTCATCCCATTTATATCTTATCTTTGCAACCTTGCTAGTGTCCTTAAAGGATTATTAATTGCACTCCATTCTTATCATGGGTGCAATCTACTAGAATATATATCCCTTATTAAACTGTAAGTTTCTTGAGGGGAGAGCCATGTTTGTGTCTCATTGCAATGTTGGGCACAGTAGAGCTTCAAGGAACATCCACAGGGACAAATGATCTTGATGATAGGAAAAGGCTGTGTTTTCTAAATATTCTACAATTAATAATCAAATAGGTAGCAAGGAAAACAAATATTATTTTTTTTTAAAAAGAAACTTGACAGTTTCTAATGAGAAATATAAAGAAGAACACAGTCAAATAAGCCAAATATCCCCATTAGATTATTACTCTCATTAACAATGTTGATATTTAATTAAAACATAGAGAACACATGCATGATTTAAAAACTCGAAACTACCAAAGTAAAAAGTAAAAGCTTCTCTCTCAACAAACCCCACCCAAAACTCAAATGCAACTAGTATATGTAATTTCTTATGACTTCTTTCAGAAACTATGAACATTCATGGATGTAGTTATTTATGCAATATAAGCACATATATATATGTGTGTGTATTTATATTTATACATAATAGTAGATATAAAATATATGTGAAATACATATGCATGTGTTTATATGTATACCTAATGAAAAATGTCATATGTATATAAGAAATCATATTATATATACCACAGTCCCTTTGATTTTTTAACTTAATATGCCTAGGGATCTTTCTACTCATAATTTAACACTATTCTATTGACAGATACTCTGTTATCAAAGTTATTTTTTTCCAAGCATCTTTGCAAAAAGATGTGTATTTATGGCACACAAATATAAATTGTATATGGAAGATTATAAGTATGTATATGCTTATGTGTGTGTGTGTGTGTGTGTGTGTGTGTAACTTATATAACTTCTAGAAAAGTATTTATTTTGAACTTGGAGACACATCAATACATTTTTCTCCAGAAAGTCTGGAGGAGGTGGTAAGCCTGCCTCCAACCTCTCTAGTTCTGGAGAGAAACCAATCTTAGCATTTATTTCATCAAAGAGATGAGAAATGGTAATCTGTCATCACTTCACTTTGCAATTTTTAAAACTATAAGTAAAATTGAGACACTAAATATATTTTTGTATGTATTTCTCCAAATTGTTTTCTATTTTTTAATCAATTTGTTTGAGCTTTTATTAATGACAAAACTAGACCTTTATCAAATGATGAACACAGTCTTTCCTAGGTTGGCTTTGATGGTCAGCCTTTTAAAAGTTGCAGTATTAGTTTTTGTTGTCATGCAGAATATTTTTAGTCAAGTATATCTACCATATGTTATCATATCTGAATTTTGTGTTTATTAGGAACATTTACCCACTCCAGGATGAAAAACAAATTCACATATGTTTTTTTCTAAATGGTTTATTTACTGATTTATGAATCCTGATTTTAAAACCTTTTAATCTCATTTATGTTTATATATTTGGTGTATGGGATTTCCAGGTGGCTCAGTGGTAAGGAATCTGCATGCCAGTGTAGAAGACAGTTGTTTAATCCTGGGTTGGGATGATCCCCTGGAAGCCAAAAATGTCAACCCACTCCAATATTCTTGCCTGGAAAGTCCCGTGGACAGAGAGGCCTGGTAGAGCCTGGCAGGCTACAGCCCGTGGGGTCCCAAAGAGTCGGATGTGACTGAGCAACTGAGCACACAACACACAGCATACGTTTGATATATAGAAGGTTTGGCAAAGTCAGGAATCTTAGGTTGGCTCATGTTTTTGCTTTTCCATATAATTACCTGGTCTCCTCCCTCCCACTCCCTCCACCCACAACCCCGACCCTCAGATGCTCCACAGGTCCTCTCCTAAGGGAACAGCTTGAGGGAGTAGCCTCGGAACCTTGGTTGCCACACCTGGTATTTACCCCCTTTGCTCACTGAGGTTCCATTGTCAAGGTTGGTGTCTCAGTGACGTATCTTCCTCTAGTAGGGGCCACACTAAGGGGTTCTGAGGACTCACTTCATAGAAACCACGCATCAGAGAAAGCCTGGATTGTTTCCTTCCCTCGGGGGTTTTCACTCCTCATAAAGACAAGTGGTGAAAGACTTGGCCTTCTCCCTTAACCGTGAAGAGGGCTGGAAGGAACTGCCTTGCGATCTCCCACAGCACCTCTTTGTATGCAGCTCTGTAGCTTCCTGGCTCCAGAGGATGCCAAGCAGCCTGGGGAGCTCTGGGGCTTCCTCCAACGTCTCCCCGCCCCCTTCATTTAGTGATGTGGATTTTTGGACGCTTCAGGCCAACAGCCCTTTCCACAGGGTGAGCGGGGCTGACAGAATTTTGTCCTTGCTTGTTTGTTTTCATTCTTCTCCTATGGCGACGTTGGAGGGTGGGAGTGGGAAACCTTTGAGATCTGGTTTTACTCCCCTATCTTAAATAACAGGAAGTTCAAACTATTGTAATCATTTTTAAATCATCCACTGTCATGGGAAAATGGCTTAAATAAATAGCCCGCAGTGTTCGCTTCTGTAAAGAAAATGGTGTCTCTTGAGAAAAGATCATTAAAATCCAAGAAAATGTTCAAAAGGAAATTTTGATCAATGTTATGAATTGATCCATACTAATACAGGAGAACTGCTTCTCACTTAAATCTTCCTTGGAAGCAACAATTCTTATCAAATTCTTCAAAAGCCACTTAAACTTGAAAGGATATAACATTAATCATTTTTGCCCCTGCTTCCTATCACTGGCAGAAGCAAAATTAAAAAAAATTATGAATCTAGAATACTAATACAACAATGGAATCCATGTATTTTCCTGCCATGGCAATTCAACAGCTGTTCTATGGGAACCAAGCACATTTACCATTGAAACAATATGGGAAATTAATAACTCTGAGCACAAATTAGATCCCTGCTTTACTTATGAGTTTCCAGGCTCAAATCTGATTTTAAATATAGGTAAACAGGCTTTAAATAAATGTCACAGACTTACTTGTATTGCTCTAGGAATGCATTGACAACTTTGAGTATTCCAGATTTACATTTTTCCCAGTCAGATTCAAATAATCATCGTTGGAATTCTCTTCTTTTCCCACTTCTCAGCATTCTTGATTTTTCTTCACATTTTCACAAAGCTGATATAATCTGGGGTGGGAGGGTGGTGGGAAAAATCATGCATGAATCTCTTTCCAACATTTGGGTTATGACTCTTAATAGAAGCTTCATGTTTTTGACTCGTAGAAGATCTGTGGACCATGCCCTCCAAGATAAATTTTTTTCTGAGCCTCCAAAGATGAAAGACTCCTACAAGAGGGATAAAATTTTCCTCAAGCTTTCAAACTGTGCTATCCAGGTTCCTTACTTGTGCACCATTCCAGTTAACTGTAGTCAAGTCCACCAAGCAGAATCACCACCCATGACCTTGTCCGCCATTTAGAAAATGACTTCCCAAACCACAGAGAGTTAATTTGGAATACACCTTTCCCTACAAGGGTTTGTTTCTATTTCTGAAGAGTCCAAGGTGGTGATAACCAGACCAATATCTTTTCTGACACTGATATTTCTGTTATAAAAATATAACAAAACCTCAAAACTCAAAACACAGATTTTTTCCCCCCCCCAAACTTCCCATACAAGGTCTCAAACTACAGCCCTGGGCCCGTGGGTTCCTTGGGAGCTACCAGATTGTGCAATGTACTATCACAGGATGTCAGATGAGAGCCCTGCTCCAGTCACATCCAATAAGTAATCTGGCATGAAGAAAAGTTAACTGAATTAGTGGCCAACTGGGACACTTGGTGACCTACTCTTTAGGAACTAAGTCCTCTGAACTTTTCCATTCGGCTTTGCCTTCATACTTTAATAGGGACCGAATCCCCATTAACAATTGAGCAGCGACAATAAGTGCCATCAGGAAAAGGAAATTCAATTTTCGTGGGGGATGACAGCCTTACCTTTTCGCGCTTAATTGGCCGTATTGTCTCCAAAAGTTAATTGGTTACTTAGTCCAGGTAGTTAGTAAAATGTTTAGCTGCGTCAAAAAGCTCAGGCTCCCACTGTTAATGGGGCATGAAATGGAATGTTTGATACTGCAAATAAAATCAGTGATATTCAAGGATGTTATGGTAGGTAATGCGTTGAAACTGCCATTTAATGGGTCCTGGAAGATTAGGGTAGTGTCAGCCGGAACCGCCCGGTCTCTTTTCTGACATTGTTAGTTGCCTCTTCATTTACTTAACGGCTGTCTGCACTGATTACATAGGCATAAAACTCCCCACAAAAAAACAACAGAGACACGCTCTATTAGCAGTCCAATTAGAACTATTTGCATATTACAGTTCATTTCTGCTTAAGTGAATCCCTAATACAACTTTAGGAAAAAAAAAATTCTATTGTGTCATTTGAAAGAAAGAGAAAAGAAAAGACTTAAAGGTGATCTCTCTCTTCCTTTCCTTTTCTCATTTTATCCTTTTTCCTTTTCTCTCACTTTCTCCCTTCCACCTCAAACATTTATTATCTATCTTGGGTAGAAAGGAGAAAATAAAAACTTTAAGCTTGAGACAGTTTTGTCGATGTTCCTGAAGATGAAGACATCCTTGTGGTCATTCAGTCCTACAAAAATGCAGAGTGCTGTCATGCCAGGGGAATGCTTCATTTAGAGAAATAAATCTACTTTTGAGAGATTTGTTTGACATCCAGTTTGCTTGACATCCGCTATTGCTTTGAATTTTCAAGCAAGCAGTTCACATCTGTAACAACGTCCCTGGTGAGTCAGAGCCCTTTATAATGGCCTCGGTGTCACCTACCTACACAATCATGGAGAACAGAAACGGGATTCCAGTGTCTGCCTCTGCACCTCTCAAGGTTCCAAACATAGTAAGGCTGGTGGGTGTTCAACTGCACATGAGGTTAACACATGAAATTGCTTCCTTTTTACACAGATGAAGATAGTGGTTAACCTGGCTGAAGCGAGACTAGAGATCTTACTTTTTCAGAAGCGTCTCTTCTTTTCCAAAAGGTCTTTCTAAGTAATAGCATCACTTGGTGGCTATTTAGAAAGGCACTGAGCGCTCAGTTTCTCAGCCATGTGTGATTCTTTGAGGCCCCATGGACTGTAGCCCACCAGTCCATGGGGTTTTCCAGACAAGAATGCTGGAGTGCGTTGCCATTTCCTACTCCAGGGGATCTTCTCAACCCAGGGATCGAACCTATGTCTCTTATGTCTCCTCCATTGGCAGGAGTGCCACTTTACCACTAGTGCCACTTAGGAAGCCCATCTCTAGGACACTAATGAATTAAAAACAGTGTGCTTTCTTAAGCTGATGCTGTAAGAATGCATGGAGTGTTTTAAGAGAGCAAGTAAAGCTTACAGCAAATGTTTTTAAGATGTTCCATAGACGTTCATATTATTCCCAACTCTCCTTAAGTCCTGTGAGTTAACAGGAGACAGAGAGATTGTAGAGATGGCTCTTAGGCTGCCAAGGAGCTATTTTTTGGTATTGGAAAAGGGCCTGCTGCACTTTAGCAGAGAGAACACAATGACTGGGGACTGGGTGTGACAGCGGGTCCAGCGGTTGTATGAAAAGGCACCTCCCTGGACAGGGGTGAGAATGCAGACTCCAGGTTAGGAAGTTTAAAAGCACTCAGGATCTTACATAAGTCACTACTGCTGACCCCCACTGATGGCTCTCCAGCCTCTTGCTGAACATTTTATTCAGAATGAATAAATAGCTCCTCCAAGTATATAAATTCAGGGAGCACAGGACTAGAAACCACTCCTAAAGCATCGGGACTTGACAGCTGAAAAGCAAAGAGCCTGAGAGGGAGAGAACACTTTCATTTGGGGAATTACTGTGACCGTGAACTTCATCAGGCTGACCTGCCCCTCTTTAAATAAAGCCCTGGGTCCCCTCCAGGGTTCAGTGCGTGGCTCTGCATTTTCCCAGACCTAAGATCAGTGAAGGCCTCCACATCTGGTCATTGATTTGCCACCTCATCCTGGACAGATTTGAAGATGACACGTGCATGGGAATGAAGTGCAGCCGTTCGGTTGATACTGGGGATGGCTTCTTACAAGAGCCTAGGGACACCGTCGATGTCCACATGCCAACGTAAATACCATCAGTGTGTTTTCAGAGCCTCCACCAGCCTATTCTCTTTTGCCTGCCACCCTCACTTCAGAGGTCAGCCCACCACCTCTACGACTATTCAGATTCGCCAGTTGATGGAAGAGTTCAGGAGTTGATCACAACAAACAGGGGAACAGGGACGGGGAATATGGAAGGTGATGAAAAAACTATTCAAGAAATACCAGCGATTTCTAAGGAGTTCTTTTTTGGTTGTTTTTTGTTTCACATCTCATCCGCTGTTTTAAGGGCAGCACGTCCACAATTGTATGAAAACGCGCAAAGGAGAGACAGCAACAAAAATAAAGAGCCAGGGAAGCCCAGAGCAGTGTAAACAAAACAAACAAAAAAGCCGATCAGAGGGGAAGGCAGAATCCTCCATCTGTCATTTTCAATTCTTTTCACCCCATGAGTGGCGACGCAGTGTGAAACGTGTTGGCGCTGGCTGCCACAGGTATTGTCTGGATGCCCCGTTGGGTCCTCCGGGCCCTCCCTCCCGCTTCTCTGCCGCTCTCATTAACGCCGCCGCCAGATGAGCACCGGCAGAGGCGGAGGCTGGCATGCCGGCCCGTTGCCTCGGCGCGTGGCCCTGCCAGCGGTGGCAAGACCGTGCCAGAGACGGTGAGCCAGACAGCCGGAGACACGCACTTTCGCCCCTGGAAGCAGGCTTTGCACCCCGCCAGGAAAATGGCTCTCAGGAAAAGCACTGTCTGCTAGTAAAATGGACTAAATCAGTAAACAGTGATTAAGGCTCTGGCTCCGGCTGACTGTTGTCACCACCTCAGACACATGGCTGCTTCTCCTTACACACACACACACACACACACACACACACAAACCAAAGGGGGAGGGAGAATCCTCAGGATGGCCAAAGCTGAGGGAGCGAAGTGAGAAGTTAGACAGAGAGAAGGAGAATTCATGTTCCTTCCAGGTGAGATGCTTTCTTATCCTGAAAAATAAAATGAATATTTTAGGATCTTCACTTCCCTCCCTGCCCCACCCCTTTTTTTTTCCATTTTGGATGTGTGATGAGAATTGCCTTTCTAAATAAAATATCAAGTCATGAAGGTAAGCAGGCGTTTGTCCAATTCCACCTCCCCTCCTTTTTTGTCTGGTTCGATCCTACTCATAACACAATCTCAATTCTTCAGATAGTGGGATAAATCAGAAGTAGCATTTAAAAATGTTGATGTGTGCTGTTTAGTAGAAGCATGTCATTTCATTGAGTTGCCTTCTTAAGCCAGAAGAATAAATTCCATATGCACATGTATACATTGGCATCAATCCATCTATTTATAGATAGAGATAGATACCATATATGTCTATTCATGAGGCTTTCCTGGTGGCTCAGCAGTAAAGGGCTTCCCTTGTGGCTCAGCTGGTAAAGAATCCTCCTGCAATGCAGGAGACCTGGGTTTGATCCCTGGGTTGGGAAGATCCCCTGGAGAAGGAAAAGGCTACCCACTCCATTATTTTGGCCTGGAGAATTCCACGGACTGTATAGTCCGTGGGATCCCAAAGAGTTGGACACGACTGAGCGACTTTCACTTTCACTTTTCTTCAGCAATAAAGAATCTTCCTGCAATGCAGCCGGAACAGAAGACACCAGGTTTGATCTCTGGGTCGGGAAGATCCCCTGGAGGAAGGCATGGCAACCCACTCCAATATTCTTGTGTGCAGAATTTCATAGACAGGGGAGCCTGGCAGTCCATAGGGTTGCAAAGAGTTGGACACTGAAGCGACTGAGCATGCACACATATCTATGTATGGATGCATATATTCACTATATATAATATCTATCCTGTTTTTAATCTTTTTACAACTCTCTAACCACAATAATTGGAAATGCATTAGGTTTTTATCAAAGTGTTTTCATGTGGGACATACTCACCGTACCTGCACTTTGAACCAAAGAGAGAAGGCGGACTGGAACTCTAGAATACAGGAGTATAATTCAAAAACACTCTTGACAACCGGGAGAAACGGTCAGAAACAAGCAGAATTGGGTCTTCTGAGAGCAGTCCCAAACACCACAGAAGAAAAAGCAATGAACAGCACAGAGACAGAATCTAGGTCTCATAGCTGCCAACCAGCTGATGATGAATTAGAAATGTGAACCGGGAGAAGCTGGTGGATTCATGAAATGTTACTGCACCCTGGCCAGCTCCTAGAGGAGATTGTATTTAGCCTTGTGCTGGTGCTGTGCTTAGTCACTCACTTGTGTCCTATTCTTTGCGACCCCATGGACTATATAGCCCACTAGGCTCCTCTGTCCACGGGGACTCTCCAGGCAAGAATACTGGCATGTGTTGCCATGCCCTCCTTCAGGAGATCTCCCCAACCCAGGGATTGAACCCAGGTCTCCTGCATTGCAGGTGGATTCTTTACTGACTGAGCCATCAGGGGAGTCCTAGACAACCTTAACTTGGTTCAGAGTGGGATGGTTCAAATTTGCTTATGAAGAGTCGAGGAAGTGGGATTTTTTTTAATCTAAAGGAGAAGAAAAATATGGCAAAAATTTAATGTGTTCACACAGGGAGTTGATAGTCCTCAAAAGAAATTACCAAATATTTGCATAGATTCTCTCTCAAATGTCTCAAAAACAAGAGTTTTGTTAATAGCAACTCAGGTTTTTTTTTGGAGTCAAAATTGAGGGGCATAGCATCTCACATTTGTGGTGATCTCCACAGCAAAGCTAACATGGTTCAGAAATGTCTCTGAGTGCTGGAAACCAGACACACTCAGGGAAGGGGAAATAAAGAAATGAGGGGGGAAATCCCAAGAAGGGAAAAAAGAAAGAGGAAAAGGAGAGGATAAGTTTATTTGTGGATAGTCGGCTAAAGTGGACACTGTGCTAAAGTGCATGCAGGTATCTTGATTTATTTGACCCAGACTTGTCAGTGGGATGTAATAATAACAGTAATGGCAATAATAATAATAAGGAAGAAGAGGGAGGAGGGGAGAGGAAAAAAGGGGGAGAGGAGGAGAAGGAGCAGAAAGGGAAATAATATCCATAAACATGCTAAAAGTTTCTTGGTCATTAACAATCATTGATATCCATTTTGACCACAAGGTAACTGTGTCCTAGGAAAATGCTTAATTAACTTACTAACCTGCGCTCTCTAGGACTTCCCAGGTGGTGCAGGGGCAAAGAATCCACCTACTAATGCAGGAGACACAGGTTTGATCCCTGGGTAGGGAAGATCCTCTGGAGTGGGAAATGGCAACTTACTCCAGTATTCTTGCCTGGAAAACATCATGGACAGAGCAATCTAGCAGGCTACGCAAAGAGTCAGACAAGACTGAGGGGCTGAGCACCATTCTCTCTAGGGATTTTTGACCAGCATTTAATCACTTCCCTGTTAACAACTAAAGTATTGAGAAAATTCTCTCCATGTAGACAAATCACTGAACCATTGTAAGGCTTACTATTTCCGAGTCTAAACTGTGTTTGTGTCTGTTGAAAGTGGTGGTTAGAGCCTCAATAATTACAGAAGCACTTGGAGCTGGTGAGGCCACTGTTTGACTACAGTCATTGCTGTGAGCATGTTGTGAGCATATATGTGTGGACCAGCTATGGAGTTGGCTGGACTCAGTGAACACCGAAACTGCAGAGCTTGCCTGGGAACCCAGAAGTCCCCTACGTGAAGTCACAGCACCCTAACACATAACAAGACCCCATCCCCCATCCCCACCCCCAATAGACTGTAACCCTTATGCTGGGGTATACTCAGTGTTCTTGGGCTTCCCTGATGGCTCAGATGGTAAAGTGTCTGCCTACAATGTGGGAGACCTGGGTTCAATCCCTGGGTTGGGAAGATGTCCTAGAGAAGGAAATGGAAACCCACTCCAGTATTTCTGCCTGGAAAATCCCATGAACGGAGGAACCTGGTAGGCTACAGTCCATGGCATTGCAAAGAGTCGGATGTGACTGAGCGACTTCACTTTCTTTCACTTTCATCCTCAGTGTTTGGAGGGTATCCTGATGGTCTGCTCTTTGAATGAACCCTCCTGTGGCCAGAACAGGGATGAGCACTTGTCTCAACCCTTTCCAATCCTTCATCAGGCTACGGTGGGGAAGGGACCCACTCTGGTCATAGCTTAGGAAACTGGCTGTGTGTGTGTGTGTGTGTATGTGCGCGCATACAGGTGTATGTGTGTGTGAGAGGAAGGGAGCTGGGGGAGGGGAGAGAGAAATAGTATAGTAACCTTTCCAGAGAATTTTAAAGGTATTTTTATATTTTCATAAAATAAACATTGCAGAATTGCCCTAAGTAAACACCACCCTGAATATTAGCCCCCTTTTTGAACCATGAGGGCTTCCCTGATGGCTCAGACTGTAAAGAACTTGCCTGCAGGAGACTCAGGTTCGATCCCTGGGTCAGAAATATTCTCTAGAGAAGAGAATGGCAATCCACTTCAGGATGCTTGCCTGCCTGGAAAGTTCCATGGACAGAGGAGCCCAGTGGGCTACAGTCCATGGAGTCGCAGAGTTGGACAGGGCTGAGTGATTAATACTTGCGCTTGCACTATGCACTGTTTCCAGTGGTGCTCATAGTAGTTCAAAGGTGCCTCTTATCAGCATTTGGAAGCCAGTTTATAGCCTCATTACTGCAAGTCATTGCTTTCTTTTACATATAGTAATAGTATTATGTGTAGTATATCATGTATATTGTATGTATATTGTTCCTATGTACACATATGTGTGCTGTATACATATACAACATATAGCATACATTTGTCATATTATGCCAAATGCATGTCTATAAATATATATGTATGTATATATTTTATTCAATAAAATGAAGTAGATTATATCAATTCTAATTCCCCAAAATCTGCCTTTCTAGGAATTGGTATCTCCATTGGTCTCAGTATTAACAGACAAACCCTCTTCACCCTCCCTCTTTATTAGGGAGAACATTTCTCATTAAAATTATATATTTGAGAAATTAGTAAAGAAGTTTGAAAGTATCATAAGGTGATAACGTAATGGAGTAAAATAGACTCCAACATCTCTTTACTCCCATTGCTTTTGCCTTTATTCATGGATAATTGCTGGTGTAAATCATTGTTTAAAAGGTTTTAAAAACATTTTAGAAAGCATTTTGTTCTTGAGAAGTTCATTTGGAAATCTACAATGCCATCACAAATTTAGTGAAAACACCCTTTGCAAATATGTTTATATTGATGCTATTTGCAACCTGGCAGGATAATGTCATTTCTGCAAATAGCCAAGGGAAGTGGGTTGTGATGATTTTCTTCATCTTGCTAAACTTTCTCCTCTCTCAGAGTGTAGGTATGATCAGAGGTGGGGGTGGTATTATCCTGCTATGTAATCTACATGGGTCCCAAATCCAAGCAAAAACAGGGCATTTGCTATGTGAACTTATCATCAAAACAAGACTCCTTCTGATGATTGCTGCTTGAATCCCCTCCCATAGACATTTGGAGTTGCCACTGTTCTACAAACCCATCAACAACTTCTGATTTTAAGAGAGTCATAGTTGCTACACAAAATGAAAAGGACACCAGGACATTTACTAAATTTTCTAACACTTCTCCTCCCAAATATCAAAAGAACCAACTTGTAATGATCCCTTCACTAAATTTCCCTTTACCCTCAAACTCAACCTGACACAGCAGCTATTTAATATCAGTCTATCCTTCCCCCCCCAAATAACCCAATCTGAGTCCTTCCTTTGAATTAAGGAGCTATCTTCAAAAAGTATTGCTGACTGTCAATGTCATTGAGGGAACAGTATACTTTAGTGGAAATGAAATAGGGGGAAAGGGAGCAGGCCAGAATCTTTAAAGAAAGTCTTAGCTATAGAGGATAAAACATAGTTGGTTAAAACTGATTAAGCCCAAGATGGCCTAAGATTGGACTTCCAGTCGACTGTGAGCCTCATTATGGGCTCATTGTAATCCTTTGGCTAAATGGCACATGCATAGGCACAATGACAGTTCTCAGGCCAAACATGAAAGGCCAAAAAGTGGGTGGTGGCCCAATTCTTGGAAACCCCTGCCCCTTCTCTAAAATAGTTGGGATAATCCTCCCACTCATTAAAGTGAAAGTGTTAGTCTTTCATTCCTGTCCAACTCTTTGTGACCACATGGACTATAGCCCTCCAGGTTCCTCTGCCCATGGGATTCTCCAGGCAAGAATAATGGAGAGGGTAGCCATTCCCTTCCGCAGAGGATCTTCCCAAGCCAGGGATCAAACCTGGGTCTCCTGTCCTGCATTAGATTCTTTAGTGTCTGAGCCACCAGGGAAGCCCCACTTATTAGCCTATGAAATTACCAGCCTATAAAAATTAACCCCACCATATTTTTAGGCCTCTTGCCTTCTGAAATGGCCTACCTTCTGTCTGTGGAGTATGTTTCTCCCCTGGCCATCCTCACTTTGCAATATGACCACATACCGTGGGGCCGCTCTCACACTTTGAGACAGACTGCAATCTGTCTATGGAATGTGTATCTCTAAATAAACCCACTACTTACTTATCACTTTTTACCTCACTGAATTTTTTCTGCAATGTGACATAAAGAGCCTGAGCTTCATTAAGTCCTGAGACCAGGTGTGTGATTTCATTTTAAAGACAGAGGGTTCAAGCCCCAGCGTGAGTTGTGTGGTTTTAGCAGAAGCATGAACATTGAAATGATTCAATTGCTGATTCTAATACTATTAGCTGAGTGAATTTATAGAACTAGCTTGATCCGCCCAGTGTTCAGATTCTTTAACCACAATATAGAAGTGATAGCAGTAAATGAGCTAACCTTGTAAATTATAAAGTTACATATACATTTCATTATTATGTATTAATTTACATGTAACATCAAATAAAATAGTACGCTATTTTGTGTAATCAAAAACCTAAGGAAATGGAGAAGGCTAGGATTTCTTTCTTTCTTTTTTTATTTTGTTGAGATATTACACAGAGAAAGAGGAAGGCAGAACCAACTGGAGCACTCCAGGTTAAGTTGTGGACAACTAAGGTGCATGCAATCCAAGGCCACCTTAAACTCAGAGAAGAGAGAAAGTAAAGAGAAACGGAAATGCACAAGAAAGATTGAATGCTTCTCAACTGGTTCAGCACCAAGCTTATTCACACTCCTAAATTATCCTGCTCTAAGGATTGTTGTACTGGGGGTCATTGTTCCTTGATGGTCAAAGTTTAGTGTTCTTTGCACCCAAGATGAATCAGCTCCATTAGGGAAATGTTTATAGGAGTTACTCTTAGAAGAAAGCATTGGTGACCAAGAATTCTTCTAGTATGGTTGTGGCCTTTAATCAGAACAGCAGTTTGAAACTGAAACAGATAGTTTCAGACTGAAATGCAAATCAGATTCATGAACATACCCCCATATATTCACTACTATTTTCATCATTGATTAACCAGCCACATGACCTTTTCAGTAAGAGAAATAATTGGCAGTTTTAGCAAACAAAAAATTGATCCCATTACTCAGGATGAGAATTTTCCACCTTTTTCAAAAGAGATGCTTATTAAAGAGGTCAGTTCCTTTTTTTTTTTTCCTTTCAGGGTCATGCATATGTAAGTAAGCATGGCTATTATGTGCCATCTATGAGAATGGACGGGTGAGCCATAAACACAAACATTCAGACGCAGCCGGGTCTCCAGCGTTCCTGTTCGCCAATTACAGTAATGCTGATGACATATCTAGTTTAATGCACATGGCATTAAAGTAGTCCCCCTTTTTCTAGGAAAATCTAATTACACCAAACCCAAGCACTCAATCAAAGCTGTTATTCTGTGGCTAAACAGGCTGGCGTTAATGCAATTTGAGGAGATCCAGGCCGTGACTGGAAACGTCATGTATTAACAATATCTAATGGGGGCTCCCGTAGGTAAATGAATATGCTAACAAGCAAGATCACTGCTAAATCTAATATCTTTAAGCTGTTTAATTCCAAACAGTCCCTTAATAAATCAATTGACCAGGAGAGCTGATGCCCCTATCAATTATTCAAGAGGGCAAATAAATATTTCAGATGATTTGATAGGAAGGCTAGTCCCGGTCTCATAGAAAGCTTTGCATTTCATTAGCCTCTTGCTAAAAGTTTTATAATGAACAGAACACAGGTGGCATCCCCACTGCAGAAATGGGAATGGGAGAAGCAGGAGACTGGAGATCAAGACTCCCTTCATCGCTGCACTATTCCATTATCCAGACTTTTCTTTTGTAATGTGAAAATTGGAGTCAAGTCCCCATAAGAATTATCATTCTCTGCAATCACAAAGGAAATTAAAATGATCAAAAGTATGTCATATTGCAAGGGTCTTAATTGTAATTCCTATTGGAAACGCAATTATCAGATACCAATATCAGGGATATAATTTATGCAGTTCCACATCCAAATAGCCCTTCACCAAATATTTAATATTATCAATTCCATTTTCCAGAAGAAAAAACTGAGTTCCCCTAGTCATAAAGTGCTGGCTAGGTCACCTATGTTTGAAAGCAGGCACTTTTTTTTTCAGCTTTAGAGACCATTATTCATATTGAAAGCATACATTCCTGTTTAACTTGATGTCTGTATTTTGAATAATCTATTCCAGCTTCTGATCCTTTTTTACCAGAAAATAAAAAAAGAAAGAAAAGAAAACCACGTTAAAGTGATTAACATCATTTTCCTTAACATGCATGTGAATATATGCGCACTTAAAATGAACTTATTAGAGAAAAATTAGAGGGAAAAAATGAATGAAGTCAAGTTACCAAACCCTAGGATATAGGACAGGAAGAGGGTCCCCTATAGCTTCTTGTTTTATATTGTGGGTGTAGTAACCCAGATTCTACTGGAAATGTTTGAAAACTGCTGAGGTCTTAAATAAGTATTCCCATATTATCTGTGAAAGGGAAGAATTTTTTTCTATTTTTCCTGAAGCATTGGAATTGATCAAACAACTATTTGGTCAAATTTTGTGTGTGTGGGCCATGAAACTAAAATCGCATGTCATTTTTTAACGGCATTTTACAGTTTACAAATGTAAAATCTCAGTTAAATTACTGTAAGCATTATTGTTATGAGAAGTACTGTAAAGGAGAAAAAGAATTTAGATCACCTGAAAAATAAAACTTAATTGTCAGAAGGTTTGAATATAAAAACATTTGACGACTATTTTTCTAAATGGAAAAGATTCATATAAAAATCACTGAATGAGGATTTTCTGTGCAGGCAGTTATACTCTACAAAATACTCAATGAGCTATGAAAGAGACATCTCAGCTACAGAAAACCATAATTTAAATGTTAGATTTGTTCATTTTCAGCTTCGTGAATCAATAGAGGAAATCCTTTATATTGTTCTTAAGTAAAATCTGGTCATGTTTAAAATCAGGTTTTGGTATTTCCATTTACCAGAAATATCTTTTCAGGGATTCTTCTAATTAAATGTTTATTTGTTTAGTATTCTAAATCCCATAGGAATCATGAAGGATTTGAACAAGATGGCAGACTGAGCACATGAGGAAATATTCCCATTCTATCCTGTCCCCAGTAACTAGTAACTTCACAAAGCAATTTTTTTTTTTAACTTAACTATATCTGGAAAAAAAGAACAGAAACATACTGCATCAGAAATTAAAAAGAAACCTGGAAGATGAAAGGCATGTGAAATTAGATTGAGGAAGGAGATAAGAACCAGAAATCTATCAGGAAACAATGATGTTGAAGGTGGCATTATCTCCTGGGTTACTCCAAAATGAAACGCAAAAGAGACATCCCATGGAGTGTTGCTTTTGTTATCACATCAGGAGGATTTGGGGAACCAAGCTCACCCCAGCTCTCAATCCCTCTGAAGGCATCAGAGTATGGTGACACCCAGACTGAAATGGACACACCCACACTCAGAAGACAGAGAGACACGGTGCCCTCCACACCAGGCAACTCATGTCATGTGTCTATGCCATAACCAGAGGAAGGCCTCTGAAACTGCATGCGGGCACACGTCCAAGAAACACACAACTGATCAAAGATGAGAGGGATATCTACCTCCACAAATTATATTTTGGGAAACAGAGAGTTAATAGGGCAAATAGATGAATATATTAAACTGAGTGAGTTAAAATCCTAAAAAGAAATGTAAGAAGTTGTATAATCTAGTAAAGAAGTACATAAAGATTTTAGAAATGAAAATTCCAATCATAAAATTATTATTAATATTAAAGCAATATGATTTTGATCCAATGATCAAATAGCAGAATATGTACAACTGAAGAATCTGGAAGTGATCTGGAAGATATTTACATAGGCCCCCATCACACTATTCTGATCAGAATTGATCTTACACTAACTCTTGCTAAAATCTAGCTTCAGACATGTGGTGCTTCAGAGCAGCTGTTGAAGACAAATACGCCATCTCTCTCTTCCTCTAGAATCCACATTTTATTCTCAGATGAAAGTAAACTATCAGATCATAATTAAGAGCAAAATTAAAAACAGAGTTGCCATGTGATCCAGCAGTCTCACTCCTGGGCATGATATCTGGAGAAAACCATAATTCAAAAAGATATATGTAGACTCCCCTGGTGGTCCAATGGTTAAGAATGCATTTCCACTTCAGGGGGCATAGGTTTGATCCCTGGTTAGGGAAGCTCCACAGTCCATGGAATTGTCCAGGCCAGAATAATGGACTGGATAGCCTTTCCCTCCTCCAGGGGATCTTCCCAATCCAAGTATCGAACCCAGGTCTCCCACATTGCGGGCAGATTGTTTACCAGCTGAGCCACAAGGGAAGCCCACAAGCCAAATGGTGTAGCCAAAAAGGAAAAAAAAAAAAAAAAAGAAAAGAAAAACTAACTAAATAAATTCCTGAAAAAAAAATTAAAAAGATACATGCAACCCAATGTTCATTATAGCACTATTTACAATATCCAGGACATGGAAGCAACCTAAATGCCCATCAATGGATTTGTGGATAAAGGTTATTGCAGTACATACATACAATAGAATACTATTCAGCCATAAAAAGGAATGAAATTATGCCATTTACAGGGACATGATGTCATATCAAGAAAACAAACTTATGATCACAAAGAGGGGAGGGTTGCAGGAGGCATAAATTGGGAGTTGGAATTGACATATACAGACTACTATATATCAGATAGACAACTAACAAGGACCTATTTTATACTACAGTGAACTCTACTCAATACTCTGTAATGGCCTATATGGGAAAAGAATCTAAATAAGAGTGTATATACATATATATATATGTATATATGTATATATATAGCTGATTCACTTTGCTGTACAGCAGAAACTAACACAACATTCTTAATTAACTATACTCCAATGAAAATTAATTTAAAAAAAGTGTAAAGTCATCTTAACTTTACAGAGAAATACCTTCTCTTAGTTGAGATTTAATATTATGCTCTCAGCTTTCACTGAAGGATATTATAGGCAATGTCTTTTGAATAATTTTTCAAGCTTTTGGAAGTTCAAAGTTGAAGATATTGCCACTATATTACCTAATGTCCCTTAGATGAAGATTTATATGATGTGTTTTGTGCTTGACATTGAACATCAAAAAAGTAAATGTTTTATCAGGTGATTTTCTTTATATTGTAATAAGAAATCTATCCCTTTTGCTTTGTCTGCCAGGAAGGCCATAGTTAAATTTAATAATTAACTAAATGATTCCATATATATATATATATATATATGAACATATATTTTTATGTTCATAACAATATTAAACCTGCTTTGTTACTAAAATTTAACTTCAGTCTTTTACAGAAATAGGATGACTAAATCTTTAAAAATACTTTAAACTACCTAAAATTTTGTAGCAGTTTATGAACATTTAATATATGTAATAAGCCATAAATTGGATAGGGTGCCATAATTTATCAAGGAGAATCTCCTCAAAGTGATGTATTAGGATCCTATAGAATATCAGATTGAGTTCTATTTTATTAGAATGAAAGCAACCCATTCTAACTTCTAATTACTCTCAAAGCTGGTGAAATACTACTGTCACATCTTCCTCAGAAAAATGAGCTTTACAAAGAAGTGTCTTATTTTCCTCATTACTAACTATGTAAACTTACATCTTGCACTCCTATCCTTTCATGAATTGGGTTTAAAGGGAAGGGAATATGGAGGAGGATGTGAAGTTTGATGGGAGTTTTACTTTATTATATTATTACTTTATTTATTTTATTATTTGATGAAGTTTTTACTTTATTATAATTTTTTCTAGCTGAAATCTGTAAGGAGATAAAGTCCTTGAACAGCATTGTAAACCAATTAGACTTATACAGTACACTTGGAACAGAGACAGCAGAATAATGTTTTTCTCTAGTGCACTAGATTATAGTTTATGCCACAAAACAAATCTGAATAAATTTAAAGAGATTGCAGCTAATATTGTATCTTTTCCAATAACAATGGAATGAAATTAGAAATCAATAGAAAAGGAAAACTGGACAATTCACAAATATGTGATAAGAGAAGGGAGCATTTCTTAACGATAGTAAAAAGGAAGAAGGAAAGATAGGGATGGAAAATGTAGGTGTTTACATAATCATCACCCAGGAAAGAGGATCTCTTTTGAATGTATAGTATAGAAGCCTCAAACTATTATAGAATTGTCTGTTTCTCCCTTCAATTCTGCCAACATTGCACGGTATCATTTGGGACTCTGTGCATATATACTTATACTTGATTCATCTTCATGATGACCCTTTTATCAATATGTAATTTTCCTCTTTGTCTCTAAGAAGAGCTGTTGGTTTAAAGTCTATTTTGTCTGATATTTGTATAGTCACCGTAGTTCTCTCTTTGGTTATTATTTACCTGGAAAATCTTTTCTACTTTCAATTTTATCCTTTTGGGGCCCTTAGATCTAAAATGAGTCACTTTTAAACCATGTGTCATGGGATCTGGGGCTTCCCACGTGGCCCCAGTGGTAAACAATCCAACTGCCAATGCAGTAGACATAAGAGACGTGGGTTTGATCCCTGGGTCAGGAAGATCCCCTGGAGGAGGACATGACAACCCACTTCAGTATTCTTGCCTGGAGAATCCCATGGACAGAGGAGCCTGGAGCGCTACAGTCCGTAGGGAGGCAAAGAGTGGGACACGACTGAAGTGGCTTAGCACACATGCACACATGTCATTGGATCTTGTGTTTCTTTTTTAACCCATTATGCCAATTTCTGCCTTTTGAATTGAGAGTTTAATCCATTTACACTCAAATTTTGTGAGAGAGGACTTACATCTGCTTTTTACTTGTTTTCTGTACCTCTTATATCTTTTTTGTCCCTTTTCTCCATTACTGCTTTATTTTTTGTTTAGTTGTTTTTTGTAATAGTATGTGTAGATTTCAGGCTTCCCTGATAGTTCAGGAACCTGATAGCTTCCCTGATAGTGTGTTTTTGGACTTCACTAGTGGCTCAGCTGGTAAAGAATCCACCTGCAATGCAGGAGACCTGGGTTCGATCTCTGGATTGGGAAGATCCCCTGGAGAAGGGAAAGGCTACCCACTCCATTATTCTGGCCTGGAGTATTCCATGGACTGTATAGTCCATGCGGTCTCAAAGAGTCGGACACGACTGAGTGACTTTCACTTTCATTTTGTGTAGATTTCTTTCTCATTTTTTTTGGTGTATATTCTACAGGTCATTTTAGGGGTTTGTCTTTTAATTCCTGTAGTAAGTAGACTTACAAACCAGGTTTATAATAATGCTTGTTTTTATATTGGCCCATTTAATTATTTTATCAGGGATCTTTATATCTACATAGAGCACTGAGTTATTGTCTGGACTCATTTCAACTTGAAGAATTCCCTTTAGAATTTCTCATAGAGTAGATCTAATTGGTAGTAAACTCCCTCACCTTTTGTTTATGACAAAGTATCTTACATTTCCCTTCATTTTTGCAGAACTGTGTAGTATGTGATCGATCACTCTTGTCTCGTTGCTTTCATCTTTTGTCTTTGACAGTCTGACTACAATGTTTCTCTGTGTAGATCTATTGAGTTGGTCCCACTTAAAGTTCATTGAGCTTCTTAGATTTATAGATTCATGAAGTTCATCAAGTTTGATAAGCTTTCAGCCATTATTTTTTCAATTAACATTTCTGTCATTTTCTGTTCTATTTCTGGGACTTCCATGGTTGGTCTGCTTGATGATGCATCAAAATCATGTTGATGATGATCTTTTTTTCTTTCTAGTACTCGGACTTGATCATTTCAGTTGCTCTATTTTCTAGTTTGCTGATTCTTTCTTCTGATTGCTCAAATCTGTTGTTGAAACTCTAATCAAGTTTTCATTTCACTTGTCTTTTTCAGCTCCAAAATTCTTGCTTGGTTACTTTTTATAATTTCTAACTTTATTGTTATTCTCATTTCATTTATATAATGTTTCTCTTTTTTCCTTTAGTTCCTTGACTATATATTTCATTATTTATTTGAAACAGTTATTTCAAAATCTCTGTCTCATTATTCTAGCATCTGAACTTCTTTGGAGACAGGTTCTGTCAAGTAATTTTGTTCCATTGAATGGGCCATGTTTTCCCGTTTCTTTGTATGCCTTGTGATTACCTTGTTGAAAATTGGGTGCTTGACAATTATAATGTGGTAACTCTGGAAATCATATCTCCTTTTTCCCCAGAAATTGCAGTTTTTATTTTGTATGTGCATGTTTGTGTGTATATGTGTGTTTGATTGTTGAAGGCTGTGGTAGTCTATTCTTTTGAGACTTTCCCAAATTATTTTTTCAAAGACTCTTTTATGTCCTGTATGATCACTAAAGTCTCTGAGTTTTTATCTTATGTCCAGCTAATGTTTTGATAGAGATTTCCTTGAATTTCAGGAGCTCGTCCACTCATTGTGGATTGACTTGACTATTCTGGGGCACTCCATCAACATTTATTTTGGCCTGTTCTAAATTTAGGGATCAGCCCAAGGTGAAAGCTTAGGTTTTCATAGGATTCTTTTGAAGAAGCTTCTTACCTGGATACGTGTGTGGCCTTCTAAATTCCTTTTTATTTTTTGTAAGTGTTTTATTTTGTATTGGGGTATAGCTGATTAACAATGTTGTGATAGTTTCAGGTGAAAGGTGAAGGGACTCAGCCTTACATATGTCCATTCTCCCCCAGACTCCCCTTCCATCCAGGTAAATTCCTTTTAAACATGATTACTTTTGAATATCTTTTTTTTTTTTTTTTTAATTTTTTTTAATTTTTTTTTATAAATTTATTTATTTTAGTTGGGGGCCAATCACTTCACAACATTGCAATAGTTTTTGCCATACACTGACATGAATCAGCCATGGGTTTACCTTAATTTCCCTAATTTTACTCTAGCTTTTCCTCCCAGCTTTAGATAGATAGTTACTGTATAGTCACCTCATAATCATCTGCTCCAGGCGTCTCCTAGTCTATTGTCACCTTAAATTTTTTACAAGGTCTATTGTTTTCCTGTCTCAATTCTGATTCAGGCAAGATAGAGTGCATTAGTGCATTATATTAGTCTTTTAGCTATCCCCCAAAAAGATTAGAAAAAATGTCTACAATGATTTGCAGATAAGATCTATGTTGTTCCCTCTGGTTCAAGAGAGGCACCTGGGTAAAAGATCTACTGCTGTGCCAGGCAAAGAGTGGGGTCAAGCATGCATTAGAACAACACAAAGTTTTCCATTTCAAAATAAATCTTTCTTGATTGGCTCATCATTTGATTGCCCTAAGCCTGTGGTTATTTTATAGAGCTCTGACAAAGTTGGCTCAGACAGTTTCTCCTTGGTTTTATATTTGTTTGTCTATTTGTCTCCTTTTTAATCTTTTATTTGGGCGAGGGAGAAGCAAAATCTTAGAGATTCCTGGTGCATAATTTTGTTTCCTAAATGAATTTTTAAGCTGCCACATTGTTGAAAGCCTTAGACATATGGGTGAACAAGCCAAAATGCTAAATTAAATGAAACAGAACCAAGTTATAATAGCTTAAAAGTGTTATCAGCTTTAAAAATAAGACTACTAAACCAATGGATTTTTCACATACCAAAACTAAACAGTGTAGAGACTGGCAGCCTTTCTCACTGACAAGGTCTGCATGTTTTCATAAAGGGAAATGTTTTCATTTCTGCAATAAAAAATATTCAGAATAAAAAGAGATATGGATAGCTAAGAATATATGAAGTTTGCTGAAAAGTAAAGTTCTACTCACTCATAATTTTTTCAGTTATTTCTAAGACAGTAGTCAGCTACTTTTGCTTAGACACTATTTCCAGTAAATGCTCCAGGCAGATTATATGAAAATCAAGTGAAAAATGTTCATTTCAAAAAATCAGATTTATCTTCAGAAAAGACAAAGAATACTTAATACCTGTTCATTCCTCAGCAGAATCTAGAGATAATAACCGTATCTGAAAATTATGCTGGTCATGAACATGTTATACCATCTAGAGAAGCTTCCTAGTGCGTCTAAACACACACGTAACAAATCCACCTGCAGTTTCGTCCCACTGACCTTAACAGACCTTCACAAATTTGACGGTGCTTGTCAGCATTTCCCTTGGGTCTTTTCTATTCCACGCTAAGTAGCCCCTCTTTTCTCTGTGAAAATGAAAATCACTCAGTCGTGTCCACTTCTTTGCGACCCCATGGACTATACAGTGGGGTATATTCTCCAGGCCAGAATACTGGAATGGGTAGCCTTGCCCTTCTCCAGGGGATCATCCCCACCCAGGGATCGAACCCAGGTCTCCCGCATTGCAGGCAGATTCTTTAGCAGCTGAGCCACAAGGGAAGCCCAAGAATACTGGAGTGGGCAGCCTATCTCTTCTGCAGGGGATCTTCCCAACCCAGGAATCGAACCAGAGTCTCCTGCATCGCGGGCGGATTCTTTACCAACTGAGCTATGAGGGAAGGCCGATCATTTCTCTGTAGTATACGTCACATACAAGAGGAGCAAGAGTGACCTGGAACAGACAGCATCAGTTCTGGAGGCAGAAATCTAGAGTCAAATCTGGCATCAGCACTTGCTCACTCTGTGGTTACGAGGATGTCATTTTTCTCTCCTAACTTACACGTAAAGGCGATACCATCCACCATGGGCTGTAATATGAATAAAAGCTTGGCACAGATTGATACACATGTAACGGCATTTGTTACTGATATTCTCCTTGCTCTTTTTTAATATTCTAGTTTGTCTCTTTTCCTCAAAAAAACCAAAAAACTGGTACCACAACTGTACAAAACATCCCCAAGTTTGTCTAAACAGTTTTAGGGCTTGGGGTACAATAGGACTATTCCTGAATGAATGTTATACTGCATTCCCTCAAATCTTAATATCTTTGTAGCCATATCTTTCCAATAATACTTACCCTTAAGCCTTAAGTAATTTTCTCTTTTAGCTTATAGGTGGAAAAATAAACTGACAGACAGATATAGATAGCATTACTACTGCTAAGTCACATATTTTCTAACCTATTTTTCAAAATTTGCCTTTTGAAACCCAAGTATAAGGTCCTATAGCTTTGTAAGTTTCATCTTCTTAATTTGAGTTTACTTTTGGTATCAAATCATCTCTCTAATTTCTGATATCCTTATTTTTGTTGTCATTAGCAGATTCTGTTAATGTGCTTTTTATCTTCTTACAAGTTATCATTAAAATGACAAAATAGTTATTTACAGCTAGTTGTATGGCATGTCACAATTATACCCCCCTCACAACAAATACATACATGGCATCATGGCATATTAATAAAAGCTACATTTATTAAAGTTATGTAATTTGTTTTATGATAATTAATTCTTCAAAGCATTGCAAAGAGCTTAAAAATTAAGTATCAATCAATGTCTCCATTTGCTAATAAAGAAATAGTGTCATAGAGAGGTTTGCAAATTTCCCTAAGATTACTCAGAGTTCTCCCTCTACAATAACTCAACAGGATTTGTTGTCAGCAACAGACTATCACAGATTGTCAGGAAGCTTGAATCAGATAATAACTACAGAACTACAGAACGAATGAAGCTTCATGCCCTTTTGAGATGTTCTTTTTCTTACACTCTATACTTTGATCTATCATTGTATTTTGGAAATTATTTTAAAAAATCCAAAGCAGTTTGATATAATACTCAAATATCGAAGTATGGAGAATATCTTCATCTAATTAAAAGTATCTATTGCCATGAATTCGGTTGTCCACTTTTCACCATTCAAGATTACTTTCTGACAGTGGAAGTTTTGTGCAATTAATTCTGTCTGGAAACATTGTATAAAATCATGAAGTCCTCTCTTTGATATTTCATTGTAGATGCATAGAGGCTCACTAGTACCCATTGAATTTAAAACCTGATGATATTTTTTCCCATAATGTTACAGTTGCCATACAGACATTATTTTTATGAATCATATTTTAGAAACAATTTCCAAATAAAATCTGAAGAAGCATGGGAAAGAGATATGCAAAAGTGAATATATTTTAACTGATGCCTCATTCAGACATTGACTAGACCTCATTGGGGATGAGTTACTTGTTTATCCACACAGCATTTTCTTCTCTTTTCATTAATTTAATTTAATTCCATTGATATGTAACCTGAGAGTAACATTCCCCTACAGTATGCCCACTCCATTTGTAAACTGAATTGAAGTCATCATCCCAGCTTTAACGGCTGTGAAGGACTGAGAAATTAATAGCTCTCTCTTGAATTAGTAAATTATATTTTTCCAAAGAGAGAAAAGTACCTCATAAAAATAAGTGACCAGAGTCACTTTTATTTTATTTTTATAACAAGTCTTTTTATGCTATAGTTTTAAGCCTCCTTTTACAATAACATCTTACATTTATATAGTGCTTTATACTTTTAAAGCACTAGCATGCACATTATCCTATTTTATCTTCACAACAACCTTCAGACTTAAGTAGGGAAGAGCTAAGAGGAGGGCTGTGTCGCAGACTGCAGTGGGCTGATGGGCCAGGCCAATGTCTCCTGAATGCTAGTCTGGAATGTTCTCTGATTTTCCCAGTTACCAGGAAAAGGAAGATAGAGAAAGCACTAATGGAAAGCAAGATTTTTACTAGAATGCATGTCCTAGCAATATACAATACTATATAATTTTGTTTTATTATAAATTATATGTCATATAATATGTAAAATGCTTGTTGCTGTTGTTCAGTTGCTCAGTTGTGTCTGACTCTTTGAGACCGCATGGACTGAAGCACGCCAGGCTTCCCTGTCCTTCACCCCTCCTGGAGCTTGCTCAAATTCACGTCCATTGAGTCAGTGATGGCCACCCAACCATCTCATCCTCTGTCATCCCCTTCTCCTCCTGCCTTCGATCTTTCCCAGCATCAGGGCCTTTTCGAATGAGTTGCCTCTTCTTGTCAGGTGGCCAAAGTATTGGAGCTTCAGCTTCAGCATCAGTCCTTCCAAAGAATATTCCAGTGAATATTCTTCAGGATTGACTGATTTGATCTCCTTGAAGTTCAACGCTCATAATAATACAATTAGTAAATAACACAATTTAATGATACAATTAGTAAATTGTTTATAGTAATACAATTACATATAATTACCAAATGCACTGTGTTCATTATAATAAAATAAGTAAAAGTAAGTCCTTAAGAACATTTTTGACTGAACTGAGGAAAATAATGTATACTTTATATTTTAAAATCTTATACACAACTACACACATAATATGCATATTTCTTAATAATATAAAGAATGAATCCATCTTCTGATTTGAATAAGCAAGTCTCATTCAAAAAGTTAAGCTTGTAGGTTGTTTACTTTTAATTAATATTTTAGTTTTAAAGGAAAAAAGCACTAGTCTGCCCTTTAGCTCTTAAAAAAACTTAATTTTAATATATTTCTCCATTTTCATTAACTACTGTATTTGGTGATTACCCCAAGTACCATATACTGTATAGAGTTCATATGTGTGTGTGTATATATATATATATATATACTACTTCTGATGCCATAGTTTGTAGAATTCACAGAGTTTCACATATACAGAAATAATTTTCCCATGATGTTTGCCAAGTGCAGTCATACAGAAACATGTTTTTTTTCTTCTGAGCACCTATTTTGCTCCAGGGACCATTCTAAGTGATGGAGTTAAAAAGAAAAGGTGCCCAATCCCTACCCTTGGAAGGGAAACACTTTAAACACTATTGATAAGATGGTGGTGGTTTAGTCTCTGAGTCCTGGCCAGCTCGTGCGATTCCATGGACTGTAGCTTGCCAGTCTCCTCTGTCTATGGGGTTCTCCAGGCACGAATACTGGAGTGGCTTGCCATTTCCTTCTCCAATGATGATACTACAGTAAAAAAAAAAGAAAAGAAAAAAAATATATATAATATTTATCAGTATGAAGAGCAGAATGATTAATCTTTCCTGAATTATTCAGAAAGAAATTGCAGAGGAGGAAATATTTTATTGGATTTTGAGTTGAGCAGAAGACTACCTAGAAAATCTAGGAATGAATGTGAAAGAAAGTGCTGAACAGAAGCAAAGATGCTGGAGCCCCAAAAGGAGGAATGGGAGATTTTTACTAGGAAGAGGAAAAGGGGACTGTTTTGGATCTAGCTAAGAACGAATCTGAAAGAAGAGGCTAGAAAATGTGAAGTTGATGCCATGTGCACTGGGAAACCATAAAAATGGAGTAAATACCAAGTGAAAGCATTAGATGCTCCATCATGTCTGACTCTCAGTGACCCCATGGACTATAGCCTGCCAGGTTCCACTGTTTGTGAAATTCTCCAGGCAAGAATACTGGAGTGGTTTGCCATTCCCTTATCCAAGGGATCTTCACACCCAGGCATTGAACCCAGGTCTCCTGTATTGCAGGCAGATTCTTTACCTTCTGAGCCACTAAAGTTCAATTCCTATAGCAAAGTATTATCATATAGTTGAAGAATTGTTTGTATATGAAGAATAGAAACTGACACAAACTAGTTTAAATCTCATGATCTTCCCCAGCATACACATGCGCACACCCGCCAAGTGTTTCTCCTGACCAAGGGTATGTATGGTGTGCTGTGAAGAAAACTCCCAAACATCAAAGACGAAAGCCTGGAAGTCTCTCAGGCAACCAGGAGACTTTGTTCCAATTATAGGAGCTTCCTGGTCTGTGTGTTTGCAAATCTCTCCATCTGGCTGTTCTTTCTCCACAGATTCTTTCCTTGAACCATGGCAGACGATGGATGTTCCACACTCCTGCATTTACATGGACTCTTAATTTGAGTTCTGTACGATTCAACTTGTAACAAGACACCAGCTGAGCTAGATTGGACCTGCTGAATAAAATACCAGTAGGGTGGCAGGGAAAGGCACAAAGTTGTCTTTGAATCTCCTTCCTGTAGTTGAAAGAGCACGAGGCACGCTAGATTTTGGTTAAGAGCAGAGATTCAGAATATAAATTGTCTGTGTTCAGATTCCAGCTTTAACCTGCTTGTTATATCATCTTGAGCAATTTACTTAAGAGCAGAGACTATAAACCATATTACCACCATTTTACTTGTGCAAGGCCACTGAGGCATAGAAAAATTAAATGACCAGTTCAGTGCATGCATGGTTTAGAGCACAGATTTGCACTCTGCCCCTTGAGGATAGACTCTTAACCACTAAGATACTCTAATTGTTAAGGAAGCACATTTAAACACCTTGCTTTCTTTGACAACAAATTTTAAAATATCTCTTTGCTTTAATGAGGAGTTTAAATAGGATAGTAACTAGCGATGACAGACAGGGAAGGGAGAAAAAATTTGAAACAGGAAATTTGCCTATAAAAAATATAATTTCTTTGAAAGAAAATGATATAATGAAATTTTTTGCACCACTTCCTATTTAAATTTTTTTCCCAACATATATATTTGGGATTCCAGATGTATCTTTATGTGAAAATAACCTTTAATATATTTCTAATAAATTACTTGGATAACAAATTCTTCCCCTTACTATCATCAACTCTGGAAAACTAGCTAACCATCACATTACTGGATAATTGTGAAAATATCTAAGCTAGTTTTGTTATATTATTTATCTTTCTTCCTATAAACCCAGCAGGTGAAGAAAAATGAAGACAATTTGGTAAATAATGGATGCAGACATGACTTATTGTTTTTTCTGCAATGAGAAATAAGCACAGTTTATTACGTGACCTTTCTTCAAGTGCCTGTCAAGAACTCAAAAGTAATAAAGCTTTACTTGCAAAGAGAGACTGATTTTAAAAAGATACACACTTAAAATGTTGTATCTCTGTATTAAAAGTTGATCTTCTATTTGTGAGTCCATAGAAATAATGGTTGCTATGATTTTACCCCCACAAAAAGCTTATGATTGTCTCCTATAAAATTTATGTCATCTACACCACGTGAATGAGTTTTTGGATAGACTTCAGTTTAAAATGCATTAAAAAAATAACGTGTTCTGTAACATATGCGTTTTTTCTCTTTTCCAAAAGGTCATCTTGGATTCTGGTCTTTTTTTCCTCCATGTGAGGCTTGAAGGTAAGAAGATCTTTTGACTTTTAAGGTCCCCGAGTGTCCAGCCTCAGGCTTTTATTTCTATTAATAGGCAATCTTACCAGTTTCTTCAAACATCAATACTAGGATTTCACCTAATTAGAACTTTTTGGAACTATGTGCATGTAATGTAAGACCTTAAGTGACCGTGCATATCATAAAATATTGTTGTAGATAAGCTTCAGTAATGCTACATTAAACAATTTAGTGCACTGAAAAGATTTTGTTTTGTTTAACCCTCTTGGTGTTCTAAATTTTTAAGATTATTCACAAACAAAGCAATTTTTTTTTAAAGGCATAAACATCTTACACATGTTCCCTTTGTCAGGCCAAGTTTTTATTAAGGTCTTAAATAAATGTTTTTTAATGTGGAAAGTTCGTATTAAATATAAAAGTAGAAATGTTCTCTGAAATAAATACAGAATTAATAAAATTAATGAAAACACAAAAATTGTAAGCCAAGTCACAACAGAAGAGTTTCCTTACTATAGCATGGGAAGTAAGCTATTTTCATTTTAATTTCTATAAAGAAAGTCAGAATCCATTTTATAGAAAAAAACTGTTTTAAATGTGTATTTTTGGTCTTAGTTCTGTAATTAGAAGAATATTGAAGTATCTTCCTACACAAGAAAGAATGTTCTAGGTTCCAGGGATCAAAATATTGCTGGTCTGAACACACACACATACATAAAATGAGCACACACACAATAGTAAAATATTTTATTTTCTATAACGGCAGTAAGAAAGGGATGTTTGTTTTGAATTTTACAAAGATAATCACATAGTTTTTAAGTTTACCTGTAAATCTCATAATCTAAAAGAGAGGAAAAATTAAGAAAATATGAGTTTCTTTTAATAAAATATGTTCTATGCCAGGTGCAGCTTTGTTTTACTTTTACATTTTGATGCGACACTGGCTTTGTGTTTCGAAAGGTTTTCTTAGAAGCTGCATTTTAATAGCATTTGTTTGTAATCAACTGAGGGAAACTAAAAAGAAAAAAATAAGTAAAAATAAACCAAATACTGAAAATGTCTGCAGATAAGTTCCTAAACTTCTTTCTTCTTACTTAAAATAAACAGGGTTTGCAAAATTGTCTCAGTTTCTTTAATAAGAGATAAATTGCCTAACTTTCATTCAGAAGAAAGCTTACGTTGCACTTTATTTGTAAACTGACTCAAAACATTTGAAATAAATAATTTTTTTAAGAAATCCTAATAGCAACTGAAGAACAAAACAACAAATTTTGTTGTATACTCCTTTGTATTATCAATTTTAAGTTGCATACTCAGGTTTTTTTTTGGTTTCAAAAGAGATAACCTAAAATTGCATCATGTGGTGTGTGTGTGTGTGTGTGTGTACCTGTGGATGTGTGTGTTTTTGAGAGAGATAGGAGAGAGAATCTGTGTATGCAAACTTTCTCTTCACACATAATTTACTTGGTTAGTCTTTTAACTAACATCGCAGAATAGTCATATCAAACATAAATGAAAAGCAAAGGAATTTACCAAAGCAAGCTGGAAATTAGGCATATGAAGTCTTTTTCAGTCGCAGAGTAGATGGCTTTGTGATACATTTTTATGCCAGATATTTTAGGATATTAGAGGTCCAAAGATTCATAAAAATTTTGAGTCTGTTTTTGTCAGTCTCCTGTAGCAATCTATCATTAAGTCTATCACTTTTTTTTTTTTTAGCACTTTCCCCAGCACTGGTGGAATGGGATAAAAACAAAATTATGGAAACATTTTAAAACATATTATCAATTCAAACTATATCTTCTGTATTTTCTTCTTTAGTGTATTTTTCTACACTATTTTCCTAACATGCACACATACATTCCGACATCATATAAACACTGATAACACATAGCAATATAAATTATTCCTAAGTCTTTGCTTGATTTCATTCTTTACAACTAAACAACAGGGAATGAGATAGATAAATAATTGCATTTGTCTCGTTATTCACCCTTGCATTGAGCCTACAATCGGGACTACTTTAGGAAAAACAGACCTGAGAGTTTAGAAACTTACACCTTTGATATTAGAGCGAATGAAATGTGGCCTGTCCCTTTAATATGTAAATCGATTGAAATCCAGCCTTCCACATTGCGAAGGGCTCCTTGCTTATTACTTTATGACATTTCCAGACTGAAGGTGCAGGAGGGGCGCACATTAATTTGCTTGATGTTTGACTAGAGAGGCATCCCATACCTATTAGAGGCCACTTTGGGCCCACTTCATTTCAGAGTTGTTGTCAGTCATCTGAGAGTGGTACAGCCTGCGGCCTGGGAAGAATAAACACATCATAGATTAGGTAAAGCGGTGATGTATGGGGGGTGCTGAACGCCAGCACCTCTTTCTGAGGGTAAGGAGGATCAGAAAGTGGGAGTAAGCTTAGGGTAGGAAAGAGTCTTAAGAGACCAGAATCCCGCCAGTTCCCTTGGAACCTCTCAACAAACTGAGCAGGCAAAACAGGTATTTGCTTCATTTTTGTTTTGCTGTAATTTGTGGTGGTCATTGGGAAAGAGGCAATAGGATATGGCCCTCATTATTTGTTTCTCTTTCCACTTACTACACCCTGAAATGAAACAAAACACTGAAGAACTGATACCACAGGCAAACCTGGAATGTTTCAATCTCAACCAGTTTAAACAAACGGTCAGGAATTGACTAATTTCTCTGAGTCTGCAATTCCCCAATGCTCCATTTTACACATTTTTGAAAGCTTTTTTTTTTTTTAATAATCAAAATTTAGCTTTAGAGAATGAGAAAGTAATTCTTTTTCTGTTTTTTTTTTTTTTTTGCTTGATTCCAGAAATTACAAGTATATTTTCTTCCACCTTAGCTACAGGATGAATTAGTGACTACGACATTTTCTAGTTGGGTAGTCCATGAATTACAGCATTATCTAGTGAGAAGTTTCAAACATTCATAAAAAAAAAAGAAGTTTAACCCAGAGGAAAGTGTTTTACTTTTCTATATGTTCAACATCAATTTATTCTAGCTTCTCTGCATTTCACCTTGAAGCCACTGTTGGTGAGTCTGATTTGCACAAAAGCATTTTAGCTCCTATGGCAGCTGGTCCTCATGCAAGACTGTAGGATTTGTACTGAGAAGTAATTATTTCCTACAGCTTTAACACTGTACAGAGTCTTGAGACTCTCACAGGATGCTGACAGACATCTATTATCATCTCACAAGTTATATGAAGCAGCCTGTCTTATGTGCTAACTATGCTGACACCCTGCATGCCTTCTTTGTGTTGGGCTCCCGATGTCCAGGAATGGCCTCCTCTCTATTCTGTCTAACATCTTGGTTAAGGAAACACCACATGGCCTGCTTTTATTCCTTGTGAAGGAATCAAGGGAGCTCCATGTGTTAAAAGAAAGAATCTGTTTATGAAATTACAAATTAAAATCTCATATTTCTTTCCCTAAGGCTACGACTCTGAGCCTTTGGGAAGGAGTCAGCTACAGTAGAGAGCTATCCCTCTCCTCTGTGTTCGCCCTAAACAATCCAACAGCACATTTTTATTTAGTTAAACAAAGTGAGGAAAGCAGGGTGAATTGAATTTAATGGAAAAGATACATCTCTTATATACATATATATAAACATATATTTGATATCATATATCATGATATAATGTCATAATATCATATAATATTATTATAATATATATGTTATATATTAATTATGGTATGCTGCTGCTGCTGCTGCTAAGTCGCGTCAGTCGTGTCCGACTCTGTGCGACCCCATAGACGGCAGCCCACCAGGCTCCCCCGTCCCTGGGATTCTCCAGGCAAGAGTGCTGGAGTGGGTTGCCATTTCCTTCTCCAGGGCATGAAAGTGAAAAGTGAAAGTGGAGTCGCTCAGTCGTGTCCGACTCAGTGACCCCATGGACTGCAGCCCACCAGGCTCCTCCGTTCATGGGATTTTCCAGGCAAGAGTACTGGAGTGGGGTGCCATTGCCTTCTCCAATTATGGTATAATCATTTATTAATTAGATAACATTACAATATGTGCTTGTGCACATGTGTACATACTCAGTTGTGTTCGACTCTTTGCGACCGCCAGGCTCCTCAGTCCATGGCATTTTTCATGCAAGAATACTGGAGCGGGTTGTCAATTACTTCTCCAGGGTATCTTCTGGACCCAGGGATTGAATCCACATCTCTTATGTCTCCTGCATTAGCAGTTGGGTTCTTTACCAGCTGAGCCACTGGGGAAACCCCATAATATGTGTATATCAATAAATATATATAAGAAAATATATGTAATTATATATTATATGTAATATATAAAAAACATTATAATATGTGTATATCAAGTAAACTGTATATAAAGCAAAAGAATATGCAAGCATTTCTATATATTTAAATAACCCCAAAGTAACAGTGAGCCACAATAATGAAAACTATTTAGTAGTTACCATAGCTAAAGAGTAAAACAAACAATTTCTCCTAGAAGAATGGAAAAATATAAGAGAGTAGAGAATCCACATATAAATTCCATTTTTTTGCAAATGGACCAAGAATAACGGTTTCTTTTTTAGAAGCCTAGATTCTTGATCCATCATGATTAATATATAAATATTAGCAGCCTTTCTTTCTATGGGCCTCTCCATGTTGGTTGCTCAGGGTTACCTGGAAATGTCTAAAAGAGATGTAGTAAACTGCATCCTGTATATAAAGTATATAACATGCACTCATGTGTTTGTAGCATTTATATCCATGGTCAACATTTACTTATTGCTAGATTACACCAACCACTGTGTTAAGGACTTTTCCTGCACCTGAGGGCCCAGATGTAGTTACTTTTAGCAAAATCCATGGAGTCATTTAGTTTTGGAAAACTAGAAAAATAAAATAAGATGAAGATATTCATGAATGCCTCTCCATAGTGACATAGTCTTATCAACATTGCCAATAAGGTTTTATCAGCTTCAGGCATAAGGCAAATCTATCTTATTAGTGTGAAAACTAATGAAAGATCATCCTGACAATGATAATTAATTGCAGTTGTTGACAAAGACTCAGTTCCTTTGCACTCCCTTTTCTGTGGCTCTTTCCCGGTCTTTCAGCCCTCCTCTCTCAATTAGACATATGAAAAGTGTGGGCCTCCCTCCCCTTTGAGGAAGAAGCTTTTAGATTAATCATATTATCTTAAGGTTCCAAATCTCCATGCCTGTGTGACCTTTCTTCCTGTTAGAATCCATTATCTTAAACTATCACAATAATCCTGGCTTTAGGGAGGGAGAGAGGGAAGAGGAATCAAACCTAATAGATGGCAAATAAGATTAATCTATGATCTAAGTGCCGATTACACTTGGCCCTGCCCTTGAACACCCAGGTGTAACCTTGAAATTCACATCTGCTAAGACATGGCAATTGGATTGAGTGTCCCTGAAGGCCTTAAGGGCAGCTGGCCAAACTTTACCCATTACTCCCCAGTGAGATCCTGCACTGTCTCAACCTTCAACTCTTTTTTACTTGTGGAATTTGGCAGCTGTGCTTTTTCATGTTTGTTTTGGGATAGTTCACATTTTTTAGATAAAAAAACTTATTTTGGGTCCCTGATTTTTGCTTGTCAGAAGCGCCCGGCCATGGAGGGAATGAAGTTTTACCTGGACCTCACAAGAGGAAAGAAAATGATCCAGCCCCTCAAAATCTGGATCCTTTGGTGATAGCTGCACCAAAATAAATTCAAGCCCTTGCTTCTTGCAAAACAATAACATGCTGATCCCCCCAAACTACATATGTTTAAGAACAACCAAGAGGAGGAAAAAAAAACAAAAATTCTTCCTTGTAACATGGGTCTTCTGAACTTGGAGCTGATTATTTTTCTTCCACATGGCCTGAGGTCTTAGAAAGGACACCCTTTAGGGAAGATACGGCATGATTTAGGGAAGTTCGAGCTACTGGAGACATGGACAGGAAAAGGGTAGTGCTTCAAGAAAACAATTTCAGCCAAAGAGAAATATCACTGGGTCACATAGAGAAAAGGGAAACACAATCATAATGCAGCCTCATTAAAGGCTGGCTCTGTCTCTTGAGATTCAAAGTTAACCAAATACAATGTTCTTTCATCATGCATCTATATAGTCCACAGAACATGATGAAGCTAAAGAAGATAGGGTAAAATTAAACCCAATTTTAGAGAGTGAGAAGGAAAAATAGGTCTAAGCAAAAAGTAACACATAGTCTTCAAAAATAGTGGAGGCAAAACTTGATGGGCAGAAAATAGGACTTTTTTTTTTTTCCCAAAAAGTGAAATAAAAAATGCCAGGGACATAGGTTATGGAGCCCATTCTCAGACCATTCTCATTAGCATCAACCTTGTCTCAACATTGTCTCTCTGGCATATCCTCAACCATACCATATCTCTCAAAACAGAACAATTTTGGCTGATTTAGTTTTGTAAAAAGCTTTCTTGACCACTTTAACAAAAATGGACATGGGCTTATTCTTGGTTCGTATGGAATACTATAGGATAAGAACCTCAGCTCTGTAGTTCCTGAGTAGTTACTCTGTATTTTCTCAGACTTTTAAAACTTGATCCCTAAGCTATTAAGAATAAATCCAATCTTATCAGTAATGATTCCTTTATTTTCTTTCAAGATTAAGTTACTACATTTTTTTTTCTTCTTCACAGGTTTAATAAAGCAGGTCTAGAAATAAATTTTTACAGGACTCATCTTTTGGAAACTTCCTTCTGAAGCACGTTGTTTTGGAGACATGCCTGCGGCGAGACCCTGGATGGAGCTGAGAGGCAGGATCTTGGGTCTGTCGTGTAACGGATGCTTCTCAGTTTGCACAAATGTAAAAAGGGATATGGGAGTAATTCTGAGTCTGTCCAGCTTGAGGATTTAGTAGTTGTGTGTGCGAAAATGTGTGATACTGCTGCACAGCTGGGCTGAACCTCAGTTCTGGTGCGTGTTGGCTCTGTCACCCCGGGTCAGGTGCTGACCCACTCTGCATGTTAATTTCCTCCTTTTAGACCGGGGATATTAGTAGTTTCGTTATTCCCCAATTTTTGAAGGTTTGCTTTACACCATTTCACTTTTCTGAGTGACCTCACACGAGTTACCTGTTTTTGCTAACAGAAAGAAATTCAAAGAGAATTTCTGCTTTATAAGAAAAAAAAAAAAAAAAGGCAAAGGGTGAAATTAGTGTTCAGCGTCTGTGTTGCAGAGAGCCCTTCTAGAGGCAACCCACACCCCAGTTAGAGTACATCTCCGCCGAGCCCCTTCCCGAGAACAGCACTCAGCATCTGGGGATGAGGGCACTGCCCTGTGTCTATGAGCATCTGGCCTTGATCTCAGCATGTTCTGCTCATCCGTGTGCAGGTTGTATGCTAAGGTAAATGTCTCTCCAGTTTACATCATTTCAGTTTGCAAAAGTTTTCAGAGGAATACTCTACTTTCAGATATCGGGGAAATCGGTATTTACCTTCTAGTATTTTTGCCAGGGCTTACATGAGTTAAAAGAGGAAAATGACTTAGAGTGTATTTAATTCATAATCTATAACTGTTTGCTATTGTTATTGCCCTTGACATGGCCATCATTAGGGTCTCAGTTGATGACATTATTTTTATTTTTTAATGTTGTTGCTCTGAACTGGAGAAGACTGGGAAACAGCAGTTTTACTGTTTTGTTTTGTTTTAAGTTTTTGTAAGGCTCACAGCTGAAAAAACACTGAAGAGATGAAGGATTCCGGACACTCTGGTGAAAACACAAAGGATTCTTCGGGGCCTCCTTTCTCCTGCGTGTGAGGACAGTGGCATTTTGACTGAACGGAGGAGCCCTTGTCAGCTGTCCGGGGAGGGTTAACTCACACCTCGGCGGGAGCCCCATGCCATTAAGTCAGGAGAGTAATGAAATTTCATTTAATTTGTCAGGAAGAAAGTGCTAATGTTAAAAGGCATTTAATAAAAAAGGGAGAGATTCTTTGAAAGGGAGTCCTTAAGTAATTACTTCAAGTGTCTTAGGCCTCCTCACCAGAATATTTACATTAGTGTCTTACAGAGCCAGTGTGTAATTAAATTAGTGCAGCATTTACATTCCCTGTAGTTTTTTTTTTTTTAAGGAAGTATGATTTTATGAATAATCTGCCTTAAAAGAGAGAGAAAATGACTTGATCTAATAAAATTAGATGTTAATGTTTTTTCAAAATGTTTTAACTGAGAGAATTGCTGAATGAAAGTTGCGTGTCTGTGTGTGTCTGTGTGTGTCTGTGTGTGTCTGTGATGGGTGATCTCAGTGTGGGGTGACTGTGCTCTTCCCTCATTTCTACTTGGAAAGGTGCCAACTTTTATCTTTGCAGACCTGACTTGGAGAGTCAGGTCAGTAACTGTGGGCTGGCGGCATACGGCTGTGGCCAGCCTTGTCTAGGCCGGGTTCTCTCTTCAACTTGTCTGGGAGGAGAGGTTGGAGATGGATATTTGAGTGAAAAGAAATGCTCGTGAAGCAGGGCGAGTCTGCTCCATCTTCATGGCTCCTGTGTGCACAGGTAAGCTCAGCCCTCTCACCACCAACAGCCGGAGGAGATCACACACGTGCCAGGATGGTGGGTAGCCCACGGGTCACAGCCAGACAGATTTACACCTCCAAATCAGGTCACATTATAGGAAAAAATCAACATTTCTAGAAGTAGCCTGCTGCTTCCCAGGAGACTTAGAATCTGCTTGCAATGCAGCAGACCAGGGTTTGATCCCTGGATCAGGAAGATCCCCTGGAAGAGGAAATAGCAACCCCCTCCAGTATTCTTGCCTAGACAATTCCACGGACAGAGGAGCCTGGCAGGCTACAGTCCATGGGGTTGCAAAGAGTCAGACATGACTGAGTGACTAACACAGTTTACTTTAACCTGGTGCCATTTCCAAATTGAGAAGGAAATGGCAACCCATTCCAGGATTCTTGCCTAGAGAATCCTGTGGACAGAGGAGCCTGATGGGCTGCTGTCCATAGGGTCGCACAGAGTTGGACATGACTGAAGCGACTTAGCATGCATTTCCAAATTGACTCATCAAAAATCCTTATGCCTGAATTTGTGCACAAATATCAGGTGAATGTTTTACTTGTATCAACTCTGTCTTCTGGGAGTGTGTCATGGTATGAACATAAATTGCTAAACTGAAGACAGGTATGTAAAGCTGTATGATGGGAGATGTGGTTTTAAATCTATCTCATATAGTTGATTGGAAGGGTAAATGAGGTTGGGTTATCAGACAAGTTTTTAACTATAAAATGCTAATAGTGCTAGATATTTTTATAACAGCAGTTGAAGTGGTTTTACTAAAATGCCAATCTGATCACATCTCTTTCCTTACTGTCATTCCAAGGCTTTCCATGGCCCTCAGTGAAAGCCTGAACTTTTTAGTAAGTCATGCATTGCCTCTGTTAATTTCCAAAACTCTCATCCTTCATAAATCTCTTCAATATCAGGTCTTAAAAGTATAAGAACTCCCTCACCTCTGGACCTTCACATATGTTTTTCTCTCTGTCTAGAGCTGCGCTACCCAGTACATTAGGCTGAAGTGGCTATTGAAATTGAAACTAAAAAAAATTAAAATGAAATAGCATTAAAAATGTCGCTTGCACTTGGCACATTTTAGGCACTCAATCATCGTACGTGGCTAGTGGCCACCATCTTGGACGGTGCTGTTATTGATTATTCCATCCCTGCAGAGATTTCCCTTGGACACCACAAGTCTACAGTGATCAGAAGATCACTACCTTCATTAATTTTTCAGATTAGATATCCTTTCCACAAGGAAATCTTTTCCACAGCCACCCCATGCCTTAATGAACTGTTGGATTGTCCTCTCCAATATCCTACCACGTGGAAGTTACCTGAGCTCAGTGAGATCAAGGACCTATCAGAGTATTGTTGTTCAGTCACTCAGTCATGTCCGATATTTGATACCCCATGGACGGCAGCACGCCAGGCTTCCCTGTCCTTCACTATCTCCTGAAGTTTGCTCAAATTCATGTCCATTGAGTCAGTGATGCTTTCTAACCATCTCATCTTCTGCCGCCTTTTCCTTTTGCTGTCAATCTTTCCCAGTATCAGAGCCTTTTCCAATGAGTCAGCTGTTTTCAGCAGGTGGCCAAAGTATTGGAGCTTTAGCTTCAGCATCAGAATATGGACCACCATATTTTGCCCCCTTAGAGAAAAAATGGTAACAAAAGTATCCATTGAGTATTTACTAGGCGCCACTCTATAATTTGCATGTACGCCCTGGATACTCGAGTAAGTGCTATTTATCTCACTTAGAGCTTAAGTGGGAACTAGCTGTCATCTCAGTCCAGCAAACAAAGAGCCTGAGGAAGCCAGGACCTAAACCACTAGCCCAAGTCTGCAGAGCTGAAGGGGAAGAGTGGGCGCTAGAACAGGCAGTCTGAAGGCAGCTCTTACACCGTGCACCTCCCTGTTGTTAACACCCACACAATTTTGTTGAAAGAATGTGGAGTACCCAGGCACAGGCATGAAAGTAGACAATAGTTACTCTTTCATAACAACACTGTATTTTAAGATTATATCAATTTTCCCCCCAGCTTGAGGATAGAAAAGTGTTGTTTTCTTTTGATAAGTGATTTCCACTTTCTTCCTTCAGCTAGCCACTGGAGTGGGGACAAAAAAGACAGAGCATACCCGCTGCACAATTAAGAAACCTGAAGTTCAGAGCGGGGAAGCCAGATGAAAGGCTAGTAGGCTAACTCTGTAAAGTCAAAGTAAAACCATCTTGTCAAGTGCTCAAGTGACATGATATACGTGGGCTAGGGCCCCGAGCCAGTGACTTTGATTTTCCTTGGCCCTAATGTTTTCTTTTTCTGATTGCCCAAGTCATATTAATTAGTGGCATCATTTCTTTCTCATAACTGCGTGTGTTACTAATGTTAATTGTTAGATAATGAAATAACCAGACATTGTTTTCAACGAATTAAGACAATGTCTATAAATAGGTCCCCGCTCAACATTAAGCCTCATGGCTACTGTATCACTGCAGCTACTGATAAATCAATATTTTGGCTATCCTCATTGACTATTATTGTTGCTGTTATTATTTCAGATCAAATGTTGAAATCACAAGAAAAACTTCTTTTAAAGTAAATGTATTTAATACAAAATTTTGGTTAAGTGGGATTCCCATTATGACTAAAACTGAAGACTTTATATCTTTCTTCAGAGTTCAAATACATGAGGAAATAGGGGAAAAGTTGTATTCTTTGAGTCCCCAGTGAGATTGTATTCTATTTTGTTAGGAAACTAAAATATTAAAATGGGAAAGTTTACGTTCTGTATTTTGTGAAAGAAAGTGAAAGTGGAAGTCACTCAACTGTGTCTGACTCTTGGCGACCTCATGGACTGTACAGTCCCTGGAATTCTCCAGGCCAGAATACTGGAGTGGGTAGCTTTTCCCTTCTCCAGGGGATCTTTCCAACGCAGGGATTGAACCTAGGTCTCCCGCATTGCAGGGGGCTTCTTCACCAACTGAGTTATGAGGGAAACCCTACCCTGGGGCTTCCCTGGGGGCTCAGTGGTAACCCATCTGCTAAGCAGGAGATTCGGGTTCAATCCCTGGATCAGGAAGATCCCTTGGAGAAGGAAATCGTTAACTCACTTTCAGTATTCTTGCTTAGGAAATTCAATGGCCAAGGAGCCTGGCAGGCTACAGTTCATGGGGTGGTAAAAGAGTTGGGCATGACTTAGTGACTAAACAACAAGAACAACAGTACTCTATGAACTTTACATATGTTGACCCATTTATTCCTAGTTTAAAATTGGTAAGTCTATTATGTCCATTATACAGAAGACAAAACTGGGGGGCAGGACTATGACAAATTGCCCAAATCGTATGGCCAGTGAATGACAGAGTTGGGAGTTCAACTTGATGTAATTTTAGAACCGACTTCTTAACCACACTGGTCTTTCTCACCTCCTCATCAACAGGTCCAGATACATACACATAACTACATACAGACCTTTACCTTTACAGGAAAAGTTAAGAATGACCTTTCTGAAGAAACAGGAAAAGCAGAAAGATCCTCCCATGTTTTTATTTCAAGTTAGCATCTATGTGCCAATACCTGACCCATGTGAAAACAGAAAACTTGTGCCCATGTCTGAATAGGAAAATGCAAGAAAAGATTTCTGGTAAAATTTGATGCATTTACCTGGTTTGATAAAGAAAGAGATCAGTTAAAAAAAATCATAATCCTTTGAATACTTTTTAAAATTCTATTATAACATCACTTTTGTTCAACAGGAGCAAAAAGCTTTAGAGAACTGTTCTAAGTTGGTGTCACTTAAGTGAATTTTGATCTTTAAATAACCATCTGTATTTGGCTACTGTCTGATATTGGTCTGTAGAGAGCTAAATTTACAGTCCCTTTTCCTAAACATAAAGAAAAAAAAAAGAGCAAAACTAAGGCAGGTTAAAAACTTGTTCTATTAGTAGCTGCTTCAATCAAAACACAAGTATCAGTTTTTCTTCCTCATCATAGCGTCACTAATGACATTTTACAAATATGGATTGCTTTTTTTTTCTTCTGAGCAATTTATAAAGAAGGTACAGGGGTTCACTCTGTCATTTGACCAGCTTAGTTACTTAGCAAGACTGATGGAAGATCCAACCTGATCAGGTCTACTGTAATCCAACCTTTAAGTGAGAAGGAATAGAAAACCCAGAAGCTATCGAAAGGTCCATTAAAGTGAAAGGGAAACACATCCCTGCTTCTGAAGACCCTGAAATAATTTTGAAACAAAAAGAAGGTGATCAGTGTTTTTGACTCTAAAGCTTATTCTAAGGTAAGGAAACAAAGGAATCAGAAGAGACCACTCTGCTTTTCCAAAGAATGCTTTTTGGAAAAGTAGCATTCCATGGAAGGACATAAAACAGCCAAACCTTTTAAACACGACTCTAACAATTGCTAACATTATCTAAACTCCTGGCAAAGAAAACATCAAATGACCAAAAATCATGTTTGTGGTATTTAAAACACACACACACACACACACACATACACACACATACATATACACACATATTGAAATGGGAGAAACAGATTCAGAAGAAATGATTTGTAAGGATGTGGTTAAAACTATTTATATACTGAGTTCTATTTGTTTTACAGCTAGCGGTGCACGGACAGCATGAAAGGTTATCTTTGACAAGGTTTTAGCTATTATTTTCTTCCAGTGAAATGGTATTTCTTGAGAAAAAAAGGTCTTTGGAACAAAATAACAATAAATCCTGATTTAGATACATAAACCTGCCATTGATATCACATAATATCAGTGTTCTTTCTCACTCGATACAGGCGTTTTAAAGATAAATGGTAAACCTGAACTGGAAATCCATCTGGCCAGCTGCCTGCTCTAATGAATAACCCCACTTTGGCGCGTGCAATGTAAGCAGAAAGTTCTCTCCCAGCCTCTTTCGTCTGTCATGAATCTACGAGACAGCCGACATAATATCTGGGCGACAACGGTGCGCTAACAGTGCAGTGAGTTCCATTTTCTTTGCTTTCTATTGATTTTCACTTAATAACTGGCGAAATACTAAACGTCCGCCCTGAGTACCTAATAAATCCTGCCTGAGCTTTTTATTGAGGAGAATTTAATAAAAACAACCATTGCTGCTGAGGGATTTTTCTTCTGGACAGAACATAGGGGGTAGGGGACATCGGGGTTGGGGCAAGAGGAAGCCATCTGATTTTTTAAGCGACTTTCCTTCCCTTTGGAAAAGTGGTACCCATGTCAAGGATGCCTGTGTGTTTGAACCAGGTTCCTCAGAGAAGATGCTGTAAGTTCTTCAGGCTGGTTGTCTGGGGAACAGGAGGAAAAGGGATGCAAAGACTTGGCCAAAATCATCTTTCTGGTCCCCTGGTGTCCTCTGATAACCTTGCTTCAAGCTTCAGTTATGGACTTCTTCATTGTTACCTGTAGCTCTCAACAATCTATAGAAATGTGCATTTTACTGTACTATGTAATCTTTATCTGATACTAGAAATACAAAGTATGGCATGCTTGCTGAATCCTTGGATACCTTTAACAGAATTCTAGATATTAAAAAAAAATATGTAAACATGTGAAGGGAGAGAGTACATACAAATTATTCCATTTAATGCTAATTTGAGGCTCACACATTCACTTGTGGGGCAAAGAGCTCTATTTGTGGCTTTTTAAAGCCCAAAGAGAATTAGAAAGCCTGGGCTTTGCACCCGTCCCCATCATCCTCTGCATACACTTCTAGAACAATTTCCACTGTTGATGCTTGAGGAAAACCTCTTTATTTTGCTATGTGGTCTTTTAGAAGTGTTTCACAGCTATGACTCCCTCCCCACCCTTTCTATTTTAATTGATCCTGAGGCTATTTTCAAATCATGGGGCTTAGTGAACAAGTACTTTAAAATCTCCTGTGTGTGCGCTCATTGCGTTCCATACTCAATAAAATTCCTACCCAAGAATCCACATATTTAGAAAAAATACATGTAGAAATATAACGTGTTTTTAAAAAACAAAATCCATGAATTTTCAGTTTTGAGTATCAGTGTTATAAAAACTACAGTCACCATGCAAAGCAAACCGTGATTCAGTTACTCGTCAGCGACTCCATGACAGCTTTTCCTGCAGAACCTGGGGACAGAGGCAGTGTGACACAGTTCAGGTTCATGTCAAAGGACCTCGATTGAAATCCTGGCTTTCCCTCCTCTGAGGTTTGGTAACTTTGTCTATAAAATGAGGATACTGTTACCCAACAAGCATGGTTGACATCACCTTGGCAAAAATCAATAAATGTATGGGTGCTGGACAAATGATGCCTATTTATTTCACTGTTACCCCAATGACAAACTGTGGTTAATCAACTGGGCTATGGTTTGAAACTGGCAAAAATCTCGGAAATCCCCCTTGTTGCGCTCCACAGTTTACAGGTGAGTTAACTTTCTTCTCGAATGGAGTTCGTCTCAAAAATTTTTGCTTAGAAGAAGTCCTGATGTAAACAATACAGTCTGGGTGACGATTGCATATCAATGTGGGTTCATTAATTGTGAAAAACATGGAGGATGTTGATAGTGGGGGAGCCTCCGTGTGTTTTGGGGGAAGAATTGGGAACACTCTGTACTTTCCTCTCAATTTCACTATGAGCCTAAAACTGCAGCAAAAATAAAGTCTATTAGAAAGAGAGAGAGAGAGAAGAAAAAATAGCAACAAAACGAAGATTCCCTGCACATAGAAATACTCAATAATATTTGCTTTTATTATTTACAAATGTTACTGGACAATAATCGAAATCAGGTTGTGACTCTTTACAAAACAGAAGTCTGATCATTATTCTAGTGTAATTTTCACTTAATATAAACATTGACACCTTCTTGTTAATCCCAATTTTTTTTTTTGACAGGGATGGGGTAGGGTGGGTATTGGGTCCTTTCTTTCTCTGGTTCTTACTAAAAACTAGAGTGCAGTAAAATCTTTAACACTTTTTCTTTTTCCAATCATTTTGTTTTGCCACTTTTTCAGAGGAGAGCTTTCTTCTTTTTCTTCTTTTTTTAAAGATGCTTATGGAACTCAGTGTGTTCTGTCCTCAGCAGAATGTTTCGGTTCGGTCTAATCAGATAGGCTTAACAACACTGCAGAAAATTCGGCGGGGCCTGTGCTCATCCCTGAGCTGAGATTTGGGAGAGGCCATTTCTGACTTGGAGCTCAGGGTTTTGCAGGCCTCTTGGTGTTCACTTCCTCAATGGGTCCACAGAAAGGTGTATTGCTATTCGGATAATGTCTTCCACTGCTCCATGAAAGGTTGTTGTACTGAGCTCTGATTGTGACAAATGATTTACTATTAGGAACATTCTGTAATTATTGTTCGGTGGGACCGCAGACCGATACATCATTAACATGATAGACGGCCTTTTATATCAGCAAAAATAACTAAATTAATAAAAATGGCTTCATTCCAAACCCTGTCAGAAAGCCAATACTCAGAACAATCAAGTAGCAGTGATACCTGAGAAAGCCATAGTTTATATCCCCCAACAAATCATGTTTTATGCATAAGTAGTAAAATATTTGTATATATAATCTCTATAATATAGGTCTGTGTAACAGAACAGATTTTTATAGATATCAGCCATAAACAAAAATAGAGAATGTTTAAATATTCTGTCCCAAATGATTTAGATTTAAATTTATGCCTTTATGCAATCAGGTTGCAGTTTTAGAATATCAGAATCTGCCTATGACATCTTTCTTTCAATTCTCAAGCATCGGGCAACAATTAATGAGGATCCTGCAAACGAGAATGCCTTTCCTTGATCTTTCTTCCTTCTCTCCTTCCTCCTTTCTTTTCATCAACAAACTCCTGATTTATGCTTTCAATCCTTAGCCTCACTGTTTTTTTCACCCTTTCACACAAAACTAAATATTCAACATTTTATGAGGAAGACAATTTTCCTGCACCCAAATATCTCAAAGCCTACAGCAGTGCTTTACTGAGAACAGTCTCCATAGCACCAGATTTAGGCCCTCTGAAAGAACTGACCTATCAATAATGATATTTGTGAAGACGCAGCACAGCAACATTTGGTGATCTTAACTGATGACTGAGAATTTTTGTGTCTGCTAACCTCGCACAGAGGTCACTAGAGATGGGAGCATCCCAGGTGATGCTAGCAGTAAAGGATCCGCTTGCCAATACAGGAGACATAAGAGACTCAAATTCAATCCCTGGGTCAGGAAGAGTCCCTGGAGGAGGGCATGACAACCCACTTCGGCATTCTTGCCTGGAGAATCCCATGGACAGAGGAGCCAGCACAGCACATGGACAGCTAGGACTCGAATTTCCCAAGAAATCAGGGAAGGAATAAAATAGAATCCAATCGTTCTCTTTTCTGCTGTTTTCTGCCTTTCCTACTTTTTCTCTTTCAACATGTTTTGTCCACAATCCCTGTTCAAAACTCTTAGGGTAAAATGTGTTTTATAAATCAGAACCGTTAGGATGTTAGAAAATCCATACATTACCCTCTTATCACAAGTGGAGTCTGGAGTTTCATACATGAATATGTCTGCAACAGCACATATGAACACTCATAGTAAATGGGCATAAATATTACACAGAGCTTACATCTACCTGGGTTACATTTTGCTATAGTCTTAAATGCCTGGTGGCTCAGGTGGTAAAGAATCTGCACGCATTGCAGGATACCCAGCTTCGATTCCTGGGTTGGGAAGATCCCCTGGAGAAGGAAATGGCTACCCACTCCAGTATTCTTGCCTGGAGAATCCCATGGACAGAGGAGCGTGGTGGGCTACCGTCCATGAGGTTGCAAAGAGTCAGACACGACTGAGTGGCTAACACACACACACACAATACAGATTGGCTTCCTTGCCCCCAACACACACACACACACACAGGCACACGTAAATAAAAAAAATACCTGTTGATTTACCAAAGATTCTTAGCTTAGGAATCACACAGAGGGGATTGTATGTATATCTGTACAAACCAACACTGAACATTCAGTTAATACAATTTAGACCTCAGTTCAGTTGCTCAGTCATGTCCAACCCTTTGTGACCCCATAGGCTACAGCAAGCCAGGCTTCCCTGTCTGTCAGTAACTCCTGGAGCTTGCTCAAACTTTCCCAAAAGTAAGTAAACTTACCTTTGGATATCTAAAAAAAAAAAAAAAAAAAAAGATTTTTGCTTTTTTAGAGAAATTTTAACTTCACAGCAACATTGAGTGGAATGTACAGAGATTTTCCACTTATGCCTAGCCTCACTGATTATCAAAATCCCACCAGAGTGGTACATTGTCTGAATCGATGAATCTACACTGACAGATCTTTATCACCCAAAGTCTACAGTTGACATTAGAGTTCACATGGATAGCACATTTGTTCTTTTTCAGGGCATTTCCACTCTTGGTAGTAGCTTAAAACATTAGAAGTTGCCATTAAGTATATGATCAATAAAATATAGTTTATTCATTGACTAACTGATATTGTAATTCTATTGATATTTCAATACACTCGATACTGCCGTTTAGAATTATGCCCTTGTTACTTCATTCTTGTAGAGAAATTTTGAATGATTTCATGCTTCAATCCTTGTTCAACTCTATCCACTACCAACGTTGTTTACAGTAGTGTTCATGCTTTTTGGTGGGCTTCCTTGGTGGCTCAGATGGTAAAGAAACCACCTGCAATGCAGGGGATTTGGGTTCCATCCCTGGGTTGGGAAGATCCCCTGGACAAGGAAATGACAACCCACTCCAGTATTCTTGCCTGGAGAATTTCATGAACAGAGAAGTCTTGCAGGCTACAGTCAGTCCATGGGGGCCACAAAAAGTCTGACACAACTGTATGACAAACATTTTTCATGCTTTTTGGGAAAAGGTGCAAACATAGTCTATATTTGCTTACATACAAGATTTTTACTAAATAAAAACATGGCTTAAAAACAAGATTGCTGTCTAAAAAGACTTGGATAAAGCTACTTATGATATCTCATGTCTTCAGATTCTTGCAGCACAAGTGAAATCAGTCTCAGGCTGGTCAATGTGATCCAGAATTACAGTTCAAAGTCCCTCAGATGATATTAGAAATCATCCTAAATCTGAAAGCAAAATAAATGTAAAAATGATCCAGTCAAGTACTGTGTGAGGTGAGGAGCAGTGGGCAGGTGAAGGATGCAGAGAGACCTTCTCTAGACAGACAGGGGGAGACTTGGGCGATTGTTTTTATGGCTAAAGCTTGATTGAGACCTATTTTAAACCTCATCTTTTCTGTGTTGGCCTTCTCTTAAAGGAAGACAAATGCCCTTGAAAAGGCGTCTTAAAAGTATGATTCACGGACTTGGGAAGAATTACAGGATGCAGACGGCTGAGAGTGTGGTGCCTCCCCCGAGAGGAGTTCACATTTCCTTCCTCTTAATCTGAGTGAACCATTAAAAAGTTACTTAGTTCCCTGGAGACCCTTCCCAAGGAATCTCCTAAAAGGAAATACCCTGCACTGGAAAGGTAATTTACCTAGACAGGATTTAAAAAGCCAGGTTCCAGTTCAGAGATACCCAGGGACTTCACAGCGGCTGGTGTATTATGCTTTTATGGATTCTCTCCTAAATTAGTTAACAAATCAGAAGTAGGCTGAACAAGAAAACACACACACACAATTACTCTTGTCCACTTTATTTATTGATTCTTCCATGCAATTAAATCCTACATATGATAGCTTCGCAGCTATTGGAATATCAAACTGTAAATATGCAATCAATTGATTATGCCTGAAAATAGGCTCATGTCCAAGCAATACATGTTTTGTTTTCTATTCTGAGAATGGTCTTAATTATTTTATCTAGTGGGAAAACTATTTTCTTAGGGATAGGCATGTGGGAGGGGAGGAAAATTCTGTGTTCTGGACCTTAGGGAGTGCCGTGGTAATTTCATGTCTGAGGTCTTTGGGAAGACGGACTTAAGAGCTGATTCCCTTTTATGGCAAAATAACTTATGAATTTGTCTTTTTAAAGTCCACTGGAAATGGAGCACGGTTACAGAAACTGCAGCTGTGAATATTTGTAAAGCAGCTTGGTTTCCCATCTCTGGCAATTCCCTGTTCCCAGCCCTCATCCTCAACGGGTGTCTTATCCAGTGTTGGAGTTAATGATGGAACAGGAAAGAATGAATGAGAATGTTGGATCGTTATCAGTTCCTAGCAGCAAACTCATTTCTTTTCGAACGTTTTGTAGGCAACAGATAAGCAGTTGAGCCCTGTCTGACATTTATTAGGGATTTTTGCATTTCCTAGGTCCTGGCTCACATCGGAAGGAATTTTACTGATGGCCGTGAGAACTCTGTCACAATTCCTTGCTCACATGGCATCAGGATTCAACATTTAAAGACTCTGTAAGCTGATTAGTTAAAAGTTTTCTCAATAAAAATGGAGAAGAATTATAAACAGAAATGTGGAGAAATTAGAATGCTGGAGCTGATCCTATGTAAAGAAGATTCTACATAGTGAAACACACAGATGAATCCAGGAGACTCGGCCGAGCAAAGCAGGAAATCTCATTATCATCTTTCACTTTTCTCTCCCGAAACTGGAAGGACTAGATTCTGAAATATTTTGGTTTAATAAACAACAACCATAAGAATCCTTTTTCCTCCAAGAACTTCACATTTCTGAGCTATAGGGGAGGGTCCTGATACCATACATTATTACAAAGTAAAGCCAAGCAAGAAAGAAGTGTTGGGAATACTTGGATCTGCATACTTTTAATGAATAAAAACCCTTTAGCATGGGAAATGAAATGCAAATCATAGGTAAATGTATGATTCTATTTACCAAATAGTCACAATCAAGTGATCTGATTATAGGGCAAAATTAGGAGAGACATTTTAAAACTGTCTTTGTAGTGTCATTAAAAATATTGAAGGTATTTACATTTGATAAGCCATTTATCTCATTATTTCTTGTCCAATGAACTTTGCAAAAGAATAAGAAAAATTCCACCCCCCCTTTTTTCTTCTTTTTCAGAAAACTCAATCCACAGGCTTGTATATTATATTCACATTTTTTGTATGTGTGTGCTTCCTTTTGTGTTTTTTGGCTGCACTGGCGGAATTTTCTATGATAAGAGGACCACCAATCCAGTGTGCGTGGTGTGGGGTTGGCCCAGTCAAGTGGGCCCCACTGGGCCTTCAAGGAAAAGGGCCAGGAATTCACAGGGCTTGATTACTGCCAGGGCTTTTTCTGATTTTAAGTGAACTATGCTCTTCCTAGTAAATCAACGCCTGGACATTAGAGATTTAACTTCAACTCAGGGAAGTGAGCAGAAACTCTGTAAAGAAGCCACAACAATGCCTACGTGAGATTTCTCCCAGCTTGTTTAAAAGTGAAAACAAGGTTGTTGTGTGAGCTATGATTAGTTTTAAACAAACTTCCATAGTAAAGTATATAAGCTTAAGTAAAAGTGTCTTCATTTATAAAGGACAAACATTTTGTTGTTTAAAGCTTTCGGTTTTGTATTCAAAACACATCTGGCGGCCATACCTATTTTCTTTAATCAAAAAAAAAAAAAGTTAAAATCAAGATATTAGGATTTTTCCAATTCTGATTACTCTATTTACCATCTATTAATGCAATCCAATTTGGTAAATATTTATGGGCCACATAGGTCATTAAATAGTTGGGCCATGGGTTAGTGAAGTGAAAATGAAGGAGATGACTTTGGCCAAATGGCTTAAATGGTGAGTAATCAGTTTTATATTTCTATCTTAATATGGTCACCAGGATTAAATTTTATTCATTTGTTTAATTTCTTGGCCACGCCACATGGCACGTGGGATCTTAGTTCCCTGACCAGGGGTCGAACCGATGCCCTCTGCACTGGATTCTCAGAATCTTAACCACTTGGCCAGCCGGGAAGTCCCAGTATTTCCTTCTTAATGGTTTGGTTTCATGACTGAGACTGATTTTTCTTCTCTCTTTGTACCCATACCCTTTAATATGTGACCTTGTCATGTGACTAAAGGGGAGAGTATATTGACTGTCCTTTGGCTTAGGTTCCCCACGTGGCTTGCTGTGGCCGAAAGAACAAGGTGGAAATAATGGTATGCCTTAACAGGCTTTGGAAGTTTCTGCTTTGCTCCTTGTGCTTCTGCTGCGGCCTTGAGGAGCACGTGCCTGGTTCCCAGAGGAGGATGAAGAACATAAAGACTGGAGACATCCCATCTGGGTCACCCCAGGCAAATTCAGCTTGATAAAGGAAGCCCCCACTGACCTGTAGATTCACAAGTGATAATGAACAGTCACTGACTGTCTAAAGCCGCTGCCTTGAGAATGGTTTGTTGTACAGCAGCAATTATCTGATACAGTAAGACTCATTTGTTTACTCACTTATCCATCTTCCAACATCAGTTGGACACCTAATAAGACCCCAGTTCTGTGGCAGTAGTCTGTGATACAAAGGTCTAACTTCTCGGGGAAAGAGGTAAAGGAACAGCAAATTATATACATTTGCAAAGTGCTGAGATGAAAGCATATTCTGGGGGCTATGATGAATCCCATAGGGTGCTACAGAGTGCATTCTGGAAAAGGAGAGATAAGTATAGAGGAATTTTAAAGAGCAGGAATTGGGAGGGCTTTCTTGGTGGCTCAGTGGTAAAGAATCCACCTGCAATGCAGGAGATGCAGGTTCGATCCCTGGTCGGGAAGATCCTCTAGAAAAAGAAATGGCGACCCACTCCAGTATTCTTACCTGGGAAACCCCATGGACAGAGGAGCTTGGTGGGCTATGGTCCACGGGGTCTCAGAAGAGTTGAACATGGCTTAGCGGCTAAACAACAGCAACAACAGGAATTGAGAAGGCCTTAAGTTTAGATTTTGAAGAGGAGAAGGATAGAAAAGCATTCTAGGTTGAGAAAGCACACAGCATTTGTAAATATCCTGTTGCTGAGAAAGATCTTGGTACGTTGAGGGCAAAAATGAGGAATTTCACACAGTCAGGAACCATCTCTCTTATTTTCTTGAACTCCATATGGTTTTTAAGATGGCAAACTTGGGTAAAGCTCAAAAATGCCTTGATGATAATGTTGATTAATGTCTTCAGAAAAAAAACTAGAGATAATGCTTAAGGAAAGTCATCTTAAAATTTCCCAGCTCTCTATCTAAATTCAGACCTAACTTCTTGAGAATGTCAGACTTAGGCAGGAAGCCTTTTGATTATTTGTGGTGTTTTTCTCTTCGCTTCCTGCTTTAATCTTATAGCACAGGGACCAAGCTATTCTAAGGGGAACCACTTCCTTGGTATTTTTGGCATGTCTCTTACCAGGAAACTGGTGGAAGTGTCAGGGGTACCCTTTTCAAGAGATTTCCACTTAAACCAAGGGGGGTTGCATCTACTTCCTAACCATTCAAGGCTTTGGCCATTTGTGGTTTACTCATGTTCACTATCATGAAGATTGTTGAGAAAAACTCAGGAAGTCCTTAAAGGCCCCAGAACCATATTTCCTTAGCTTCCAAGTTATAACTCTGTTATTTACAAGAAACTTTTTTTTTGTAGAGATATATTGAAAATTAGTGTGTTTCAATTGGAAAGAAGCTCTGAACTCACTGGGTACAGTCCTCTCCATTTACCAAGTTGGATGAGCCTGTTCTGGGTGCAAAGTAATAACAATAATAGTGACTAATTCAAAACTCTCATTAATTAAGGACAAAATGGAACTGAATCTCTTGGCTTCCAGGCTGCTGAGTTTAGGACTACAACCTCTTGCATTTTTTTTTAAATGAAACTGTTTTCAAATATTTATTTGAGCAAATATTTTCTTGATTTCTTTAGAATTATTACTCAGCATCACTATTCATTCATTCTGTTTTTTTTTCCCTTTGATTATATCTTTATTGTTATTTAACACAGTCCAAAAGTTCTTTACCTATGAGAGTTCAGATTTTGTATATTAAAGGCGTTCCTTTTAATCAATTCTCTAACTTTGAGCTTTTTATTTTTATTTTTACTAGAGCATAGTTGATTTATAATGTTGTGTTAGTTTCAGGTATATAGCTTCCTGAATCAGTTATACATACTATATACATATATTTATACATATGTGCATAATTCTTTTTCAGATTCTTTTCCCATATATGTTACTACAGAATGATGAGTACAGTTCCCTGTGCTATACAATAGTATACAAGTTTGGTATTCTACATAAGATGCATTCTTGATTTCTTATACAGCTCATATTACCTAGAACCCCAAACCTGATTCACAAACAAAACTTACACAAAGAGATAAACAAAATAGTCTAGTGTCTTAAAACAAGAAAGAGCAAGTCAAAAGAGAAAATGGCACCCAGGGTTCCAAAAAGAACTGAAAGAATGAGTTTCACAGGTAAGGTGATTATTCTGCAGTGGCAAAATGATTAAGGAACTTGAGATGGAGGTGTTTGAAGTGGGGAAATGGACAGGAAAGAAAGGAGAGGAAAGAAGACACTATGTCTTTAAATTGAATTGAATGTTCTGTGACTTTAAATGAAAGCTCTTCTGTTGTTGGGCAAATAAATTTAAACCACTTAACATGGCAGAGAAGGTCAGGCAAGCTTATTATAGTGATCATAGCGTTACAGCTATTGCCATTGACCGCTGCTCTCCGGAATCACCAATAATCAGAGACCACAAGCTGTGTTTGCAGAGAAAGGTCATCATTCATTTTTTTCAAAGCATTAATATCTTTTGTTTGTTTGGCTCAACATGAAACAGGAATCGATAGAGGTAATTCACAGAGCAATTAGCCCCTCATCTGTCAAACGGCATCTGGGTGTATTTAACAAAAAGACCTTTGGAAAGGTTTAAAAAGGAAGAAAGTGCTTATACCATCAACGATTTATATTTTCTACATGACATGTTGTGTATGTATCTGTGAAAAGGGGGGCCCTGGGACTAAGAAAATATACATAAAGCATGCTATAAATCTACACTTCAATGTTATGATGTTGCAGTGTAGAGATAGACCAAGAAAGGCTTGGATTACATTCTCGCCTGGTTTCCGTGAAGAGGGCAAACAGCTTTGGGGTTTTGTGTCATGGACATACACAGCCTTGATACAGAAATTTCACAAAAAGAAGACCTCAAGGAAAAACTGGTTTGGGGAGGTTAAGGAATTGGGAAAGAATGAGTGCTCCCTCTTGGCATCAGATCTTTGTGCTTGGGAACAAGATGCTCCTAAGACCAGCCACTGACCCACTGCATGGAAACAGGCCCACCACAACTCAGCCTCAGTCATGCCACCCTGGAGTGGTCCTATCTCCACACCTAATTTGCCTTTATTTACATAAGAAAGGAAAAAATGAAATGCAAATTAACTTAAGAGACTTCAGTATTCAAAAAAAAAAATAAATTCTGTCTGGCTCTATTTTTCTTTATTGAATGTCAGTTATGTGGACTATGGAATTAATGCAATATCCAAGAGGTAGGCTTTTAAAAAAATTCAGCTTAGGGAGTTGTCTACACATTTACACAAATGCTATTACTCTCAGCAGGACCAGATGTATTTGGGAAATTTGGGGAATAGTATATTTTCTTTTCAATTCTCTGGCTCTTCCTTCTCATTTTTTCTTGACTTTTTTGGGGGGTGGGGGTGGTTTCTCCCAGTCCTATTCCCCCACTCTTTCCTTTTTTTGTTTTGGTGTTCATCCAGAATATATCATCATGACCAAACAAGAAGTCATGAGATAAAAAAGAAAATTACAAAACTTTGCCTTTTCTATGACTTCAGAAAATATGCATTTTGGGTTTTGAATTTAGTTGTATTCTTAATACCCAGCCATTCCAATAGGTTGATGATCCATCTCTCAGGCTTTTTCAAGATAACTATAAATGTCTTATTTACAAATTACGTGATACAGTTAAAAAGCAAGAGACTGCACTGAACTTTGAGTATGATTACAACTGTGAAAAAAATATCACAGTAAAAGACTGAGAGGAAACAATACTTAAATAATGCTGTCTTTGGATAGAGAGATGATAGAAGTTATTTTTGTTTCATTTAAAATTTCTGTATGTTCAAATTTTTCTATAATAAACATACTACTTGTTAATTGGATAAACTAAAACATTACCTAAATTTAATTAGGTAGCACATACTTGACAGGAGTGTCTTATATTTCCTACCGACCTCAGATAACCAGAATTTCACTTTTTATAAACATTGTCAAATATTCTTGTTAAATTTTGTTTTCATGGCTAAAACTAAAACCAGTTCTTAGAGCCTCATGAAATTGTACAGACCATGTACAATTCCAATCTGACTATAAGACTGAAGCTGAGGACAGTGGGATAGCAGGAAGTAACTCATAGTACTTCTAGATTCATAAAAGAATGAAATCCTGTTATAAGTGAATTTCATTGTCAAATTTCGTGGTTTATCTGATTATTCTGTATGTAGAATTTTATTCTGGAGGCATTGTGACCCAGTGTTCCTTCCCCCTCAACCTCCCAGCTTTATTGTTTTTTTTTTTTTCTCTGTTTATGTCAGCTGTGCTGGAAGTTTCCATACGTTCAACACATGGCTTCCTTTATGTAGAAAGGCTCTCTGCAGCCTATACATTGGCTAATAATTATTTCCCACACTTCCTGTTACTAAAGCAAATATCACAGTCAGCAGTTACCTAGGGTCTAGTTTGCTCTTATGAAAATACTATAACACACGTCAACAATAATCCAAATCATCCTGCCTTCTAAATGGTTACCCAGAAGAAGCTATTATTTCCTTGTTGGACCATCTTAGGGGTGGGTCTGGGTTCCACGGACTTTGCACATTCTTCTGATTTGTGAGTCAAACCTGAGTTAGAAAGATGGACTACCACCTCCTCCGGGTTCTGCTTAGTGTCATGGGGGTACAGTTCATCAGACAAACACCTCATAAGCATCAATTCTGGCTGCTTTCCAGGGAAAACCATGTCATGCCATTGAGTAACACTTAGGACTCAATCTTTCATCCTCCTTCTCCATAACTAAATAAATTGGGTAAAGGTCTTGCCCTGTCTCAAGATAACAAGAAGTTTAAAGAACTTACTTGTGTTTCATGTGGCAGACACTAAGCTTTAGAGAAGTGAACAAAAACAAGATGGTGGCTTTCCTGAAGTTCAAAGGCAGCTCTGATAGCAAATGAATATAGACAATCCCTCTCGTTTCCCTGAAGGGAGCAAATAACATCGCTAATTAAAAGGAAGGAGATTCAGAGAGAGGGCTAAAAGAAAATGAACCTAGACTTCTCTAATGCTACTTTACTTAAAACCTGATGATCATCTATAGTAAGACTCTTTTTCTCTAAAACTTTTTCTGCGAATGATCTGATAGTAATTTTACGCCTTGTTCAGCAGTTACTAAACTCTGCTGTTGTAGTATGAAACAGCCAATGAAATATTTAAACAAATGAGTGTTGACCATAGGTCAATAAAACTTTATTATGGACATGAAGATATGAATTTCATATAATTTTAATTCCTCTCAAACTATCATTCTTCTTTAATTTTATTTTTTCAACCATTTGCAAATGTAAAAACTATTCTTGGCTCACAGGTAATACAAAAGCAGCCATTGGCCTGGATTTGGTGCTTGGGCCACTGTTTGGCTAGAACTCCCTGTTCTAGAGTTCAGAAATTCTAGTTCAAGTTTGTATATCAGATTCTACAGAATGACAGGACTTTCTTGGCTACTCTCAGTTCAGTGACAGCTGTCATTTATTATTTAACTATCATCTCCCAAGAATAAAGGTTCTTTTCTTTACCTCTAATCTTATCTTTTGTTATTTCAGAAAAGGCTCATTAAACTTTTTAAACTCATTGAATTTAGTAGAGAATCTTAATTATGTGTGACTCAAGTATGGAGTTGGGGGAGAATTTGCATAACCAGACCAAATTAAACTGCATAAAATCATGTCTTCTGATTTTCCTATGCTACATTTTTCAGGTAAAAATCCAAAGTAGTCTAAAAGTCAATATCAATTTAAACTATAGCTTATTCAAATAATAATATAAAAATAATTATTGAATAAATTTGAAAACTTTTTGGTGACAAAGGAGAATATTCTCTTTCTGACGTAAATGAAAATAAATGAGTGCAAACCTACATTTGTGTGTAGACCCATACGTAACAGAAAGATAGAAATTAAAATATTAAAAATATTTTGGGGAAAGTTAATTACTTCTTTCTACCCTTTTTCTAATTTCTAAATTGTTCACAATGTGCATACTGCTTTTACAGTTAGGAAAAAAAGTATTATTACAATAACATATTTTGCTCCAAACTTTTAAAAATATTTCTGTGGACTGACCTATGCTTCTGTAGCAATCCTGGAAGAGGAATCATGAAATATACTGCATGATTCATTGACCACTGGAAGACTTTGTGATAGCATTGAAGATAACCTCCAGTGAGCTCATAAAAATAATTACCTGAAAGTTGTACAAATTCAGCAGTTTTATGACATACAAAATAAAGAAAAGGAAGGAAGAAACAGGCAATAATACAAGTAAGATCTCATAAAAGGGACAGGGATAACTATATGTAAAAAGAAATAATAGATGTTACTAAATTCTGTAAAATTGTGGCAGGTCAATAGAATTAAATGAGAGAGAGCCAACAAACCCTCCCCTCCCTTGCTATTCAAAAGAGGAACAAAAAGCTAATTACTCTCTGGCATCAGAATCTTATATTTATGACCAAAGGTTTCGTAAAAGCTTGCCTTCCTCTTTATTTGTAATTTTCCTAAGAAACAGTTTGAGGCCAAACATTCAACTTTCATTCGTGGGGACAGTGCAATAAGAAGGGATTCTTTCATGTACTATTCAGTGCATTTCTGTTTCAACCTTTTTAAGGAAAAAAATCAATCTCAATTGACAGTACAACACATGATTCCTATTCATATGTTTATTCCTATTTATATTCTAGACATCACCAGGAAGAGAAAAATATGGCTTGCTTTTTTCTGAATATATAAAAATAAGATTTTGAAAGAAACTTTAAAAGGAATGTCATATTAAAGATATATTATTAAGTGATGGTTTTAAATTATCAAATAGTGAAATAGCTTTATTTATGTTTTTCACTGCTTAGAAGATAAATAAGTCTATGAGAACAAAAGAACTAGTGACTTCTTAGAAGTAAGATAAAGACTTTTGAGGCATTTGGGCCTAAAACTTGGAATTTAATCATTAGACTTGGCATGTCAATAGTTTTAGACTGAAAAGCACTTATGGAAACATACCTGAGGGAGCTACTATTGTGTGCCTCTGTTCTGCTCTCTCTTTTTTCTGCTTCCATCCCATGGAAACCGAGCTCCCGTGCAATCTACTTGACTGACGGACTTGTAAGGAAAGAAATTATAGCTGTAGGACCCAACTACTTTATTTCACCTTATCAAATGCACTCACCAATTTATGCTCTTTTTCCACAGTCTGACAAGAATCAGGACTGTTCCAGGGCTTTTGGAGCCCTCTTGTCTCTCCAGATGGTGACATTCTATCTTGACAACTCAGATCCAGCCACCAGGTACCACCCACGGGCCACCGATAGCTTCCCAACCTGTTCCAGGTGAAACAAGAGGAAGCATGACTCCAGACTGCAGTTTGAACTATTCTATATTATGACTCATAAGTTTGCTTTAGCATTCAAAACTCAACATGGTAGACTGAGCTCTGCAGCATAAGCTGCTGATTGAAAGCTTGTAATAAATGAGAGTCTTGGATGCGAGGTGGGGTGGGGATTGCTTTTTCTGTTTGGTGGGGGAGGCCTGCCACACACTCAATAACTTTGTGAAGCTGTGAGTAACTGCTAAGTGAGTCGTCCAGAAAACAAAGATAGAAATTGACTCCATGGCTGCCCAGGGAAAGTCATGAAGAACTTTGAACTAGAATGGGAGTTGGAACTTGAAAAATCAGTAAGTTTGGGGAGCTGCAGAGAACAGGAGAGGCAGAAGGAAGTAATGAGTTGTGTTAGTGACTAATGCATTGTGTCCCAGGACTTGTACTGGTAACACTACATATGCAATCCCGTTTAATTCTCACCGAATCATGAAGCTGAAACTCAGAGAAAATAGAATTTTCTGAAGATTTCACAGCTAAGAAATATGGGAAAATGGATTCAGACCCAGATCTGCCTCAAATATGGGAAAATGGATTCAGACCCAGATCTGCCTCATTCTGAAGCTTACATTCTTTTCAGTACACCGAACTGTGTCGAGAATGTTTTTTGGAAGGCAGACTGGTGGGAGCTAGAGTGAAGAGGTATGAATAAACACAAGCTACAGGATGACAGAGCTTCCTTCCTGGAACAGTGGTTGGGATGAATCAATAAATACCAAACAAAATTCTTTTTTTTTTTTCCTAGGAAGAATTGCAAGATGAAATCACATGCGCTTGACAAGCATTTAACAAATCTGAATTTATTTCCTGATTACAAAAGTATTCCATGTTACTGTTAGGATTAGGAAACTATAGAAAGAATCACCAGCTATAGAATCAGAGCAAGGGACTGTTAATATTTTGCCAATCTCTTTCTTTTTTCTTCAGATATACACAGTGTTTATAAAATTTGAATTTTGATTTTTATATGGTGTGTAATCTGATGTCTGAAATAATAACATGCTACAGTATTTTCTTATTCTCTCTTTGTAAACATATTTTAGTGTATACAAACTATTCCATATGTAGAGAGTACCATAATTTAATAAACTCTTATCATTGAACATTAGTATTTCTAATTATTCTAGTTTTTAAAATTATAAATGATGCCTAATTTTGCATGTAGATCATTTTGTCCATTTCTGATTTTTCCTTAAGAAAACAACTTTTAAACAAAAAATTCAGTTTGTCTTATTTCCTATGGTATAGAAAGTTTAAATCTAAATATCAGTCTTGTACCATTCTACAACCTGAAGCCCTGAGCAGAGCCTTGAAGGAATAAACCAGCCTACCATAAGCTTGACCCAACCATTATCACCACTACCATCTTCACGTGGGAGAGTTAATCCTCCCCTGCATCAAGAAGAGAGAGAAAAAAGCACAAAGAGAGAGACGGAAAAGACACTGAAGAAAAGATGAAGGAAGAAGGCAAGAAAAATAACACTGATTTCTTTTTCTCAGAAACAAATGAATTTTCTGTAGGGAGGCAAACTTTTTTTTTTTTTTTTTAGAACAAACTCCATGGTGGTCTTGGGGGTGGTAGGAAGGACTCATTTTGGACTTTGTCAAAATGGTTACTGGCTTTTTAATGTTGAGTAACCTTCAGAGGTGGTACATCTTCTGGTGCATCTCTTCATTTGGGAATATCACACAGTGACAGAAAGCACCCAGGTTCGAATCCCAGCCACTCACTATAACAGTTCTGTGACTTTGGACAAGTCCTTGAATTTCTCTGAGCCTCAATTTTGACAAGAGTCAAAGGAGATAATGATGCTAACTGGGAACATTGGATCATGACAATTAAATTAAATTATGTATCACGAGACAATTGCACACCAAGAGCTCCTTTCTCACCTTCTCCCATGCTTTTACTTTTCACAGGTGGCAGGAAGCTTCATTTTCTTCAAGACATTTCTTCATTTTTAAAACTAGAGTTCAATAATTTGACAAAGTTCAATGATTTGACAAAGTATCCCTAGGTACTGAGGATTGAAAGGCATTGCCCAGTCCCTTATGGGGATCACAGTTCAGAGAAAAAACAGGAAGGGTAACAGAGTAATGTGTTAAAATGTCCAATGGAGAGAACTGGGTACAACATTGTGTGTGTTCCCAAATAAGGGAAGGAAAAATCTATTTGAAGAGGGTGCAGCAGAGGAATAACCCCTGAGATGGGTTTTATGAGTACACGCTTGCCAGGCAAAGACAGGAAAGGGGAGTTCCTGGTATGAGTTAGGGCTTGGTCCATTGGCGGTGGGGTGAGAGTTGCTGTTTGGCCTAAGAGTCCTTAATAGAAGCTAAAAGTTATTCAAATGCCACTTCTGGGGCAGAGCGCTGCCTGGTCCCTCATGCAGGAAGCCCTCTCAACGTCTCAACACTTTAACTGCTCTCCATTTGTGGATTTCTTTGACATTTACTACTTCCTGCTTTGCATTAGAGATATTTGTGTACTTATTTTACTTTCATTACAGAGCAGAGAAACTAGAGACTGTTTTATCCTGGTATTCTCCACAGTGCATTCAACTTAAAATGACATGCATACATATATATGAAAGCAAAGCAAAGTCGCTTAGTCGTGTGTGACTCTTTGCGACCCCATGGACTGTAGCCTATGAGGTTCCTCCATCCATGGAATTTTCCAGGCAAGAGTACTGGAGTGGGTTGCCGTTTCCTTCTCCAGAGGATCTCCCCGACCCAGGGATTGAACCCGGGTCTCCAGCATTGAAAGCAGACGATTTTACCATCTGAGCCACCAGGGAAGCAGACCAGGGGAAACATATTCAATATCTTGTAATAACCTTGATGGCCTCCACCGAGTCATACTTGTCCAGTTTGTTAAGGTGGTTGGTTATGCTGGTGTTGAGAGAGGCAGGCATGACAGGGTGGATGATGGTGGCTCATGGGACTGTTGCTGATACCGCTGGCAGTAGGTGTGGACGAGCAGCGTGAGAAGGCAGCCCAGGGTGGAGCTGCTGAGCCCCACGGCGATCATGTGGAACAAGTTGAACTCCCCACACCTTTTCTCTTTATATGAAAGCCCATGTATTTCACTTGCACTCTCTCCATCATGGTGGAGTTCTTGGTCATTTTATTTATGGACCTTACATGGGTGAAAGGAAGCTCGGCTTTTTGTTACACAGCTTGTTGCATATTAAGCATGGGTGAGTGTGCTACACCTTCCTCATCACCCAGGAAATTTGACTGAGCTTGTTTTGTTCCTGCTCTTAGAGCAATGATTTCTTCAAACACCACTGATTCTTGTAGAACACACACACACATGCACACACAAAGTCGAGGTATCTCCTCTTTACTACTCACTGAATTTACGGCTTCTCAGGCAGAGGCTGAGGACTGACCAAACCCCCCCCCTTATGATGTGATTTGCTAAATTCTCAGCAGAGATAGAAAGTGGCTGGGAACTTGAGTGATTAAGGGGCCAATCTAGGGACATTTTGTTTCTCAGTCTTTTGGGTTTAGACCCCTTTCAGTCAACTAATGAGCTATGGTTACCTCTAAGTCAAATCTGTCAAGAAGATCATTAATATTCACCTTATTCTCTGGCTTATTATAGGTAGAAATGACTTATAGTATATTACAACAATTTGATTCATAATGGCTTACACCTATTAAGCATTAAGCAGGGCCAGGCACTTTCTAAACATTTTGTCAATACTAATTAAATTCATATCCAAAGTATTTCAATGACATTAGCATCTTCATTAAATAGATGATGAAGCCAAAACATGGAGAACTCAAGTATTTGTAACTTTCCCAGGGATCACACTTGATAAGTGATGATCCTAGACATAAACCTAGAACAATTTGCTATCTAGCCTGGGCTTTTATCCTCTATGTCACCTGGATTGAGGAAATACTATTGTCTCCATTTTATAAAGAAGGTACAGAGACTTTAATGACTTCTCTAAGTCTACACATTGAAAAAGGCAGAGCCAGGATTTGGAGCCCAGTCCATCCAGCTCTAAAGCCTGAGTCTGAATCTTTATGGTTCTCACTCTTGGTCAAGTTTATAGCACTTTTGGTTAGAACTACAGGGTACCTTCTCCTACCTATGGGATTTATCGGGAGGGCTTCCTAGGTTGAGTAAGAAGTAAACAGGGGGCTTCCTGAAGTCAGTCTAGTAGTCATGGATTGAGGTCAACTGAAAGAGGCTAGGATGACTCTATGAGTTAATTAATTTCAGGATATTTGGACTATTAGGGATGTTTCCTATAGGATCTGTTGAAGATGAGTTTCCCCAGTATGCTGTGCACTGAAAACTGTAGTCACTTACTTTATTTTGTTACGGTCCAGTCTTGAGGCTGAGGTCTAGGACAAAATGAGTCAAGAATCCAGGTCAAAGAGCAAGAAAGAGATGACTTAAAGGGGAAAAGGTACAGAGCACAGAATACCAAGATCACATTCATCTTTTGAAATACTGAATGGATACAAGTAAAGACAAAGGAAGCCATAGATGGTTCATTTCTGGAAGCAAGGCTGGTGTAGACACCTGAGTCGACAGGCCAAAATAAGTATAGCCCTCTAAAGACAAGTAGAAATGAAGGCCAATATGGATGGTGAGATCAGAGTTGAGTTCAGTAAGAAATAGATGGAAAATAAAAGTGGTTGACTGAGTGCTACTAGTGTAACCTATTGCTCTGGAATTCTAAACGGACAGACCCCTGTTTGTTCATTATGGTGGCTGTGCTTATACCCATCAAATTCGTGGAGTCTTGAAAATGGACTGATGAATCACCACAGGAAGCTTCTGCTAATTAACCTGAAGTATCTATTTTATGTGTTTCTTTCCTTCAATGATGTAGGATGAAATGACTATGTTGTCTTTTCATTCCCTGAGGTACCAAAAGAGACAGCGGGATGTATAAAGTAAGGTATTTCTTATCTATTTCGAGAATAAAATCAGTGGTATGTGTTTATTTACAGATGGTTCTTAACAATTGCCCCTCTTAAATGAAACCTGATGATTGGAAGTGGCTATACTTAATGGCAGTGAGTTCTGCCAAATAAATAATGTTCTAGGGAAGCAAATAAATCTAGTTAAATTTGACAAAGTAGTCATGGTTTGTTTTGGAATCATCAACAGCTACTTATATGACAAATAATCCTCTAACAATCTCTTTAGGTCTTCCAGTTGCTTATATGAGATTATTAAGCCAGTCAGAAGGTGATAAGTTTGGTCAGATTGACAGAGAGTACAATGGATGCCTTAGCAGTAAAGTTGGTTTATCAAATAACCTTAAATTGGTTAAGAAACAAAACAAGTTCTTTTTGCGTTGTTTTACTTTGTTTTCCAACTCTGATTTTCAACCATGCTATGCCAAAACATGCCTTTTCAATTCTTGAAAAATAACTTGGCAGGGCTCTATAACTTTCTAGTCCTTCTCAGATATAAAAACTCAATGTAGTCCATTTTGAAACTAAAATCTCATGTTAGATTCAAATTTCTTCACTTGGAACCCTCTTACACTGTTAGTGGGAATGTAAATTGGTACAGCTACTATGGAGAAAGATACGAGGTTCCTTAAAAAACTAAAAGTAAAGCAAATATATGACCCTGCAATCCCACTCCTGGGCATATATCCAGAGGAAAGCATGATCTGAAAGTATAGATGCACTGCAATGTTCATTGCAGCACTGTTTACAATAGCCAAAGCATGGAAGCAACCTAAATGCCCATTGAGAGAGGAATGGATACATATATACAATGTGGCGTATATATATATATGCGGAATGGAATACTACTGATCCATTAAAAAGAATGAAACAATGCCATCTGCAGCAACACAGATGGACCTAGAGAGTGTCATACTGAGTGAAGTAAGACAGAAAAGAAATATCATATGACATCCCTTATATGTAGAATCTAAAAAGAAATGATACAAATGAAATTACTTATAAAACAGAAAGAGACTCACAGACTTATGGTTGCCAGAAGGAAGGGCTAGTTAGGGGGTTTGGGAAGGTCATGTACACACTGCCATATTCAAAAGGTCCAACAAGGACCTACTGTCTAGCATAGGGAACTCTACTCAATGTTATGTGCCAGCATGGATGGGAGGGAAGTTTGGGGGAGAATGAAAGGATACACACACACACATATATGGCTGGGTCCTTTCGCTGTACACCTGAAACTACCACAATATTGTTCATTGGCTATACCCCAATGCAAAATAAAAAGTTTAAGTTTAAAAAAAGAAGACCTGAGTTCTCTTCAGAAGACAACAATAAAAACAACTTTGTTATTACATTATAAAAAAAAAAAAATTCTTCTCTTTCCCCCAGCAGACCTCACAACAGACTCGATCGTGATTACTTGGATTGGAAAAGGGGGTTAAGAATTTTTATTGACACTCTCATCATTCTCTCTTTTCCTAGTCAAATTCTCCTGGCCTGCCTGATCTGACTCTTATCAGGAAGAGCTAAAGGCACATTTGGCTTTCCCTGTCCTTGACTGACCTTCTGCTTTTGGATGAAGAATGTTGGGAAGGAAGGTAAAGGAGGAAGGACTTATCAAAATTGTTGGAAAACTCAGATTGGGACATGACCCTCGGCTTCATTGATTCTCTTTGCAACTGGTAACTACCACTCATGATATATTCTTTCCCCTTGAGGTGTGTAGCTTAACCTCAGGCAACTTTCTGAAGACCTTGCCTATTTCCCTGATGTCCCCAGAAATTCTTAGTCTACTTCTCCACTGGCCAAGTAGCCTCCTGGGCGGCCCTAAGTTTCCCGAACACTCTTTAGTTTCAGTGCTTGCTCAGCTGGAGATGAAACCACCGAGGCCAGTGGCTCTGTCTTCTTCCCAGGCACGCTGAACCATGATTCCAGCAAGCTCCACCTTCAGTGGTGCCAGTGGTAAAGAACCTGCCTGCAAATTCAGGATTCGCAAGACACTCGGGTTCGATCCCTGGGTGGGGAAGATCCCTGGAGTAGGCAATGGCAATCCACTCCAGTATTCTTGCCAGGGAAATCTCATGGACAGAGAAGCCTGGTGGGCTATAGTCCATGGGGTTACAGAGTCAGACATGACTAAACACACCTACACACATACTAGTAGACTTCCCCCCTTTGATGACCTCTTTTGACCAACCTTGAGCCCAGTTTCTATGGGCATTTTGCCCTAAAACACAATTAGGCACTTGTTTAGGTCACATAGAATCTTCCTCACTGTGTTCTTCCACTCGGTCATGGCGGTAATAAGATATACTGCAATTTCTTGGTTCCAGCAAACACCCAGCTGGAGAGTAAGTCAGTTCCCTTTCTCACAGGTGCCTCCAAGCTCTATATGTTATCCCCTCGAGTCCCTTATTCTGCAACCAGTTACCTTGGGAATGGGGAGGAAATAGCCTCTCTCCATGAGCCTGCACAACTCATAGAGCTGAGAGATTTTTCTCCTGCATGATGTCCACCACCAGTAGCCTGGGAAGGAGGTATGAGGTTGAGTTGAATGAGACTGGCTTGGTGGAGGCAGACTCCTCTTACATCACCCAGGGGAAATGTCTGGCCCCCAACTGCAGTTGGCTCACTGGTGACTTGAGTGTGGGGCTCCCATGAATCTCATTTTCAGTTGTATACCATGCTTACTGCTTTCAGGAAAGTAAAAAATTTTAAGGTTTATAGACTTAAATCAGTCATAAAATAATGGCACTCTTTGCCTATATATATATATATATATATATATATGGTGGCTTAGATGGTAAAGAATCTGCCTGCAATGAAGGAGATCTGGATTTGATCCCTGTGTTGGGAAGATCCCCTGGAGAAGGGAATGGCAACCCACCCACTCCAGTATTCTTGCCTGGAGAATTCCACGGACAGAGGAACCTGTTGGGCTACAGTCCATGAGGACACAAAGAGTTGGACACAACTGATGACTGACACTTTCACTTTCAGTCATTCATATATATATATATATATGTTTATTTATATATATGTTTGCATATGGAAGACAGGATGGGTTTTATTTGCAAGGGTGAAATGGATGCCATAATGGATGCCATGTCACTTCTATTTTTTCCTGTCCACTGAATCCTCCACTACATGACAAGCCAATGCATCTAGGATCTCCAACATCAGAATGCTAGTCCTAGAAGGGAGTCGCCAAGGATTCTCCACCCATTAGCAGGGACACTGAAACACTTGTCCTCCTCTTCATCTGAGTTCTTTCCAGAAGCAGTCATGCTTTTGACCACAATGTGGCCCACTTGTAATCACTGATTTGTCCTTATTTCTAATATTTCAAAGAGACAGCCATGAAAAGAAGCACTTGTGGTAAGCAGCCCTTTGCTCCAGTCAAATGAGCACCAGGTCACTGCTGCTCCTCCTGTCTACGGCCTCCACTAGCTTCTGAAGAGCCAAAGTACTTCCTCACTCATCCCCTCCAGTGTCCTTTAGAGATGTCCACACTGCTTCTTAACAAGCACAGTTCTGCTTCTTGCTTTTTACTGGAAATCAGCTCAGTGCTGACCGGATCTGATCTTTTGGTGGGTGGAGGGGAATGAGGGGTCAAAACTGCATTTGACCCTTTGTTCCACAGCCTTACTTCATAGCTGAGCAGTCAAATTCTGATTTAAACTTCTTTTTTCCTAGTCCCTAGATCAGTTTCTTACCTTGGAGCATGTCCCCTTTGCTGATCTCATACATTTTTATTTTATTTGATACTTGATGTTATGCTTGGATTATAGAACTTCCATTCAGTAAAGGTTCTGTAACAAATTGTTCTTCTGTACAATTGCCAACTCTCTCAGACTAAAAACTTATTGGGGGAAAAAGCCAGATAAAGAATTAAATGGAGTCCAAATTAGGAGCCGGCTAATAAAATCAGATTTCCTTGACACTTTTAGTCAATGCAAAAATAATTGTGGGAATATAAAAGGTTTTTTATGGTCAATTATTCTTGTCTTAGTAAGTATCTATAATCATAGCCCCCTTGGAATAGGTAATAATCCTCCACTGAGAAAAGTGAGACTTCCCTACAGATCCATAAGAATGGTAAGACGTTATCACATGCATGCATAAAATATATTAATATTGAAATGTGCTGGCTTAAGGTCAAGCAGGTAGGCGTCTTTTTTTCCACCCTGAAAAAATATATATACTCTCTGACTTTATTGGGCTACTGACATCCAATTGATCTATATTATTCTTAGCTGGCAAGAGCCTATATACCTAAATGCCTAAGATAATAGGTATTACAGTATTAGGCAAAAAGCCTCCATGCAGTCTATAGCAATATCAAAAAGATAGAAAGTGTAAAATAAGGGAGATTAAGATGACACCAGAAAGCTTTGAATGAGGTGTCATTTTGCATTTAGAGAGACAACCAGTAAAGTTAAGACAGAAGCAAAAAAATCCCCTTTCTCACCAGCTGCCCTTAAAGGTTTACAAATGATCTGTTAACAGAAATGAGTTTCTCTTGGGCTTCAGACACCATTTATTACGCTGGGAGAGAGACAAAAAAAAGGAGATGGAAAAGACTGGAAAATTATGCTTATTTGAAGGCAAAATGCTTCCCATCAGCAACATGATGAAAATGCACCAAAGGTGTCAGGCAGATGTTGACATGTTACTATTTTTCATGAGGCTTTTCACTGAGGAGTGAGTGCAAAGAACTTTTGGGGTGTTCTTTAGAATATGAATGGAAATGCACTGCTAGGCTAGATGCCTTGCCTGAGAAATTGTGATTATATTTGATGATGAAGAGGAAGAGGAAGTGTGTCCTAAATAGGGGGCTTGAACCTCGATTCCCTGGCTGCCTCCCAGATGTCTTGTGCTACGAATGGGCTCATCTGATCTCTCTTAGTCAATTTCATTCTGGAAAGTAGCCAGTGGGCCTAGTTCACGACCCAGTGATGTCATTATAATTCATTCTCCCTCACCACAAAGACTTCGGAACTTTCCAATTTACAATGGGTCTTTTTAATAAAGAAGAGTGTCATGCACAGAATTTTTAAGTGTTTCTAATAATTTATCTTTTTTTTTCTGTTTTAGCCTCAAAATGGCCTATGGTATTTCTATGAAGACTGGATTCTCAAAACCATTCAAAGAATTTATGTCTTTGTTAAACTGCATGGTAAGTTTTATGAGCTGAACTAAGGTCATCGAAGCTTCTTTCAAGAGAGCATCTTGTTCAAATAAACAAACAGACAAAAACTAAATTTTTATCTTTATTCATAAAGCAGATTAGGGCCCCTCAAATGTACTAAGACTTAACTGATCTTACATCTTGAACACGGATGTACAAACTCTAAATAGGATAAATGCCAGTTTTAGCAATATTCTCTGTGTTTTGAGCCTGGCTTTCCAAGCTGAGGAAAGGGCCAGGGACCAATAGAGACATGTGTAAGCCAGTTAAGAGCATTTAAGGTCTATGGCCTCATCTGCGCATTCTCTCAACACCTCTCCTGGGCTGTAAGAAAATATTCACTGATGAAGATCACGTATAAATCGAACTCAGCATTGAGGAGGTAGAGCCCCGCTCCCCACCCTAGTCCCTCACCTCCTTGAACTTGGTTAACCCTCCTTGCTAAAATAAACTTGGCTGAGATGACTTCACTTATCCTCAGCATGGTTCTTTAAAGCCCTGGGTAGTGCAAGCCAAGTGGATGATCAATGAATGTGTGGCCTGCGCTGTAATTTAACTTGCTCTGTCTGACAGGAGATGTAGAATAGCTAGAGAGGCTTTACTTGTAATCTTCTTATCACCTTATCCTGGAGTGTTTGTGAAGAGCAAGGCCTTGCCTGCCCTAACTCCCAATTGAGGGTTAATACTAAGAAAGAGAAATTGCCCTTTAGTGGGTCTTGATGGAGCAACCTGACAAAACCCTTTCTGGACACGTCGGGAACTCTGGCTTCGCCAGGCTTCATGGACATGGCTTTCATGAGCTACAACACACTTGTTTTTCTCCTCTGTTCTTTGTAGAAATAACTTGCTGTAATTGTGATGTGCTGGGAGTAAAATAAAAAAAAAAAAAAACACCATACATTTGTTTTCATTCCTTTTCTAAGGTATGGATTCTCAGTCAGATCTTTGTGCACGTGAAGTTGCTTCAGTCTTGTCCAACTCTTTGCAACCCTATCTTTAGACCATAGCCTGCCAGACTCCTCTGTTCTTGCGATTCTCCAGGCAAGAATACTGGAGTGCTTGTCATTTTTTTTCCAAGGGATCTTCCTGACCTGGGGATCTAACCCTCATTGGCAGGCAGGTTCTTTACCTCTAGCGCTGCCCGGGAAGCTCAGATCTTCACTGCTGGATTATGATTAGGCAGAGAAGGAGTACAAAGAGAGAGGTGGCCACTCTGCCAGTGCAGGATGGGGAGGAGGTGGGGTCCCCTGAATACTGAGATGCCGATATAGAAAAGGTCAAAATTGATGGGAGTGAGGGACGAGAGGAGGGGAGGAGGAAAACAGAGAAAAGCAGAGAGAAACAGAGGCAGAAGGAGAGAGGGCCAAAAAGGGGTGGGGAGAAAGGTTATTAATGAGAAATAAACCCCATTTGGGGGAGCTTAGAAGAAAGAAAGCTCAGGATACAGCCAAATTAGGGAGGTTTGCACGCAGAGGGAGAGTTGCACAGAGAAGGGGCATTGACCTTCTCCGGAGGCAGTTTTCCTGTTTTCACAGAAAGCTGAGCCTCCACAGAAAAGCCTGTCAGCATCAGGTTCTCCAGTGTCAGGTAATTCACACTCTCCCTGATGACCTTGAGGTATATACAATTCTTTGAAGTGAGCACTCCGTGAATCTGATCAAGGGACTATTTTCTTTCCAAGGAGCAGGTTGGGGATGGGCTATGCCCTCAAAATGATCCTGTATGAGTGGGATGGTGGTTATAAAAGGCAACAATCACAACTCAGGGGACAAATGTCACATAGCCATAGAGACAATGGGCTGGGGGACCCAGAGAATAAGTAGAAGGGGACACAAATGTTGCAGAGTAGCTATGATAATGATGTTACTAATAAGAAAAGCAGCAATTTTAATGACAGGATTCAATGCAGCTACTGATATTTTTTCAACCCCTATCATGGGCGTGTGTCTCCTGGAAATGTGTCTGGATTATTGTTGAGCTCAGTTGTGTCCGACTCTTTGTGACCCCATGGATTGTAGCCCATTGGGCTCCTCTGTCCATGGGGATTCTCCAGGCAAGAATACTAGAGTAGGTTACCATTTCATTCTCCTGGGGATCTTCCCAACTCAGGGATCAAACCCAGGTCTCCTGCAGCTTCTGCATTGTAAGCAGATTCTTTACCCACTGAGCCACCTGGGAAGTCCTATATATGTATGTATTCAAATGTGTATGGATCTATAAATACATCTAATGTTCACAGAGTCTCTCAAGGTAATAATTATGATTCTCATTTTATAACTGAGGATATTAACAAATGCTTGAAAAACTTACCCAAGTAAACATGCCCGCATATTTAGAAAGTTTGATCAAGGTACGTTGCATAAAAGCATGCAACTATATCTATGGGATCCATGATATACGTGACCAGAGTGGGAAAGAAGGAAAAGGGGAAAGGTGTTAAGTGAAGGAAGACAGAATAGGGAGATTTGGTGGAAACTGGCTCACTGAATGGTTTATATGCAGCTCCTAGAGAACTGTATTGTATCTTATAGGCAATGGTAGATAGGGGAGTTTAGTAGGGAAGTCATATGATTAGATTTGTATTTGTGAAAGATACTGAAAGGTATTTGATTAGAGGAGGGGTGAGAATTCTGATAGGGTGTCAATGAGAGGTTCAGGACCATCACTCAAGCAAAGCATAATATGAGTTAATAACTCACAGAAATAAACATGGTAGTTTATTTAATCCTAACGCTGAAAACTATCATTCCTTCCTTGTACCCTCTCCATCTTCTGGCAAAGAGGGTTGAAATAATCTTCCTATGGCAGCACAGTCAGTGATAGCAGAACTGAGAACAAGTTCTCAATGTCAGGATGCAGAACTTACTCTTATATTCACCACCCTGTAGTTTTAAGAATGAGAATAAGAGTAAGGAAAGAAATTGGAACTATGAGCTGGATTCCAAAATCTTCCTGAATTAGAGGGCAAGATAAGGATGGCTGTAGATAAAAGAGAAGGTGGAGAGTCAGTGCCATTTTTATGAGCACAGGAAAATCATGGTCCAAAGAGATACTGAGGATCAAGAGCAGTGACCAGAGTTCTGACCCTGAGGAATCTGGGAACTGAGTATAAATCATCCTCTTCCTTTAGGGACTGTGGAGGGAGCAGTACCCTCAAGGACCACTCCCTTTCTACACACACTGATTCAGTTGGATTGAGGTGGATTACAAGACCTCAGCTTTGATCCTGAGCTCTTTCTATAAGTCTGATGTGAATCCTCAGTTGACAACCCCAGAGTAAAGTCAAGGAAGGGGTACACTATCTGACAAGCAGAGATAAAGGAAAATTTTATGGACAGAGTGGGAATTCTAGCAGGACAAGTGGAAGTGTTTGAAGAAGAAGGGAAAACAGCTGTTGATGTTATTATTGCAATTGCGTGTGTACCCTCGAATCACATTCTTCTCCATCACTTGATATTATATTGATTCCATGACAATGGTTCATTCTGATTGCATTATTCTTTTACTGCAAGCATCTAAAATATTTTTGTTCAGAGAGGCATGGTGTGTGAATTATTTAAAAAAATGAAAAAATAGTGATAATAAGATATAGCGATGTGTGATTGACTATTGGCTTGTAAATACTAGAAGATACAAATCATTAAGTAGTTCTAGGAGAGTGAGTTTTTCTCTGTTTATGCTGTAGAGTGATGGCTTGGACTGAATTATCTACCATGTCGCATGCCAGCACCTTTCTTTGCATTTCCTTCTCTCACATACTAATTGTCCCACATATTAAAAAGTCTCTGATCTCACTTAAACCAGATTTAAGAAGAAAAAAACAAAACAAAGAAACAAAGTAAAGATGAGGGACAGAAGAAAGGAAAGAAGAAAGAAAACTAGGAAAAAGAATCAAGAATTCCTTATATATCAAGGACCAGTAGAATGAATTTTATGGCACATGTAAGGCATAGAAAGATTGCCTGGAGGAGAAAGGACAGTTCATGATTATTTATTAGGCTAATGGAAGAAATCAGAAATGAAATCAAGCTGTTTCCTGAAACATGGCAGTATATAGATATAATCAAAGGATATTGCAGTTTCATATGTAGTACGTGCACATATGATGATTCTAAAGAGGTAGATGGAATTAATCAAAATCTTTTTTTTTAAAGCTATTAAGGAAGAGTTCTGTGGTTTTTATTATTAACTGCCAGTTTAAACATTTGATTTTGATTATAATTGAAAAATTAATTATACTATAAGAATAGGGAAACAATAATTCAGAAACAGGTACTTGAGCCTGTCAGTCAAATATGAACTCCACATATGAGTCCAAAGCCTCATTAAATCAGGACAGTATGCATTCATTTATAAGTAGCATATATTTGAGCTGTATAATATGGCTGCATAAGTAAGCAAAGTAGGAGTGGCCACATAATGAATGACTCAAAGCAGGAAAGAATATAATCTTGCTTACCCATGGGACTTTGCTGACAAAAGTTTGTCTAGTCAAAGCTATGGTTTTTCCACTAGTCATGTATGGATATGAGAGTTGGACTACAAAGAAAACTGAGCACTGAAGAATTGATGCTTTAGAACTGTGGTATTGGAGAAGACTCTTGAGAGTCCCTCAGACTACAAGGAGATCAAACCAATCAATCCTAAAGGAAATCAGTCCTGAATATTGATTGGAAGCACTGATGCTGAAGCTGAAACTCCAAAACTTTGGCCACCTGATGTGAAGAACTGACTCATTGGAAAAGACACTGATGCTGGGGAAGATTGAAGGCGGGAGGAGAAGGGGACGACAGAGGATGAGATGGTTGGATGGCATCACTGACTTGATGGACATGAGTTTAAGCAAGTTCCACCAGTCATACTGGAATGAGAAGTCAAATAGGCCTTAGGAAGCATCACTACGAACAAAGCTAGTGGAGGTGATGGAATTCCAGTTGAGCTATTTCAAATCATGAAAGGTGATGCTGTGAAAGTGTTGCACTCAATATGCCAGCAAATTTGGAAAACTCAGCAGTGGCCACAGGACTGGAAAAGTCAGTTTTCATTACAATCTCAAAGAAAGGCAATGCCAAAGAATGCTCAAACTACTGCACGATTGCACCCATCTCACACGCTAGTAAAGTAATGCTCAAAATTCTGCAAGCCAGGCTTCAGCAATACATGAACCATGAAGTTCTAGATGTTCAAATTGGTTTTAGGAAAGGCAGAGGAACCAGAGATCAAATTCCCAACGTCCACTGGATCATCAAAAAAACAAGAGAGTTCCAGAAAAACATCTATTTCTCCTTTATTGACTATGCCAAAGCCTTTGACTCTGTGGATCACAATAAGCTGTGGAAAATTCTGAAAGAGATGGGAATATCAGACCATCTGACCTGCCTCTTGAGGAACCTGTATGCAGGCCAGGAAGCAACAGTTAGAACTGGACGTGGAAAAACAGACTGGTTCCAAATAGGACAAGGAGTATGTCAAGACTGTATATTGTCACCCTGCTTATTTAACTTATATGCAGAGTACATCATGAGAAATGCTGGACTGGAAGAAGCACAAGCTGGAATCAAGATTGCTGTGAGAAATATCAATAACCTCAGATATGCAGATGACACCACCCTTATGGCAGAAAGTGAAGAAGAACTAAGGGGCCTCTTGATGAAAATGAAAGAGGAGAGTGAAAAAGTTGGCTTAAAGCTCAACATTCAGAAAACTAAGATCATGGCGTCTGGTCCCATCACCTCATGGCAAATAGATGGGGAGGCAGTGGCTAACTTTATTTTTCTGGGCTCCAGAATCACTGCAGATGGTGATTGCAGCCATGAAATTAAAAGACACTTACTCCTTGGAAGGAAAGTTATGACCAACTTAGACAGCATATTAAAAAGCAGAGACATTACTTTGTCAACAAGGGCCGTCTAGTCAAAGCTATGGTTTTTTCAGTGGTCATGTATGGATGTGAGAGTTGGACTATAAAGAAAGCTGAGTGCAGAAGAATTGATGCTTTTGAACTGTGGTGTTGGAGAAGACTCTTGAGAGTCCCTTGAACTGCAAGGAGATCCAACCAGTCCATTCTAAAGGAGATCAGTCCTGGGTGTTCATTAGGACTGATGTTGAAGCTGAAACTCCAATACTTTGGCCACCTGATGCGAAGAGCTGACTCATTGGAAAAGACCCTGATGTTGGGAAAGATTGAGGGCAGGAGGAGAAGAGGACAACAGAGGATGAGATGGTTGGATGGCATCACCAACTCAATGGACATGGGTTTTGGTGGACTCCGGGATTTGGTGATGGACAAGGAGGCCTGGCGTGCTGCAGTTCATGGGGTCGCAAGGAGTCAGACACAATTGAGCAGCTGAACTGAACTGAACTGAACGGTGAGCTGTCCTAGTCACACCTATATAGACATAGGGTTGTGTTCAGAATGTTAATAGGAACATTGATGAGCTTGAACAGAGAGGAGATGACTGTTAGGATTTTTTTCTTAGTTAGTGACAATTTACAGAGATATAATAAAAATTAACTTCAAAAGCTTATATGCCATCCTAGAAAATCTTGTTAAAACAATTTCAAAAAGGGCAATTTTCATCTAATTATAAGAAAGAACATTCTAATAATCAGAACTTCCATAAGATAAAATGGACCTCTATAAGAGGTAGTGAGTTAACTTTAGCAGGAGATTTTGATCTCAGGACTAGGTTATCATTTGTTGGACCTATTATCAAAGAGATTTGGGTGTCAGGTAGGGATAAAAAGTAATAATAATCATAGTAATAATAACAATAGGTGATAATGAGTTCTTATTGTATCCCAGGTACTTCTTTATATGTATCATCTTATGTACCCCAATAACTCCAGTAAGAGAAGGATGATATTCTGTTTATCACATAGGTAAGAAAAATGAAGCCTCAGAAAATTACTCCTAAAAGACATAGCCAAGATTCAGCTGCACACTTTTGACAACCACGCTATAGTGCTTCTGCAGGTAGTTGCAATAAGAGATCTTCAAGGTCAGTTTAAATTCTAATGATCATTGATTTTGGAAGTTACCTTGTAGGAATTTAGAATAGTGATTTGGAGTCAGACCAGGGTTCAAATTTGGACTGTCTCCCATTAATGTGTAACCTTGGAAAATGAACCTAAACTCTCTGAAGCCCAGCTTTTCATCTGTGAAATATAAATTACTGTGTTTAACTCATACGATTGTGAAAATTAAAAAAGCTCGTGTATGCAGCTTTTAAGCACAGTGCCCAATGCTAGTCATATCCTTAACCAATCATGGCTAGTGCTTTAGTGTTTAAAACGTAAGGTATTATTAGTATGGTGTTCTTTGCACTACATACTGTCCTCCTAAGTTTTAGTACCATAATGTTAAAAAAAAATAAAACATTGATTTCAGACCAAATTTCAAGCCTCTTAAGAGGATAACCATTTGATTTCATCCTTTAGCTTCTTCTGCAGTAATATATCAACTTAAAATTAAGTGAAAGTTTATAGAAACATTTGCAGTATATGTAAAAAAAAGACAATATCAAGAATATATGAAAACAACAAAAAAAAGAATGCATGAAGACATATAATCCAATAAAATGGGCGAAGAACAAGTACTTCAGAAAAAAAAAAAGAAACACAAATAGTGAGTAAACATAGGAAAACATGCTCAAACAATTATTTTTGGCCCAACTATCTGGAAAAATCATCACCATCATCATTACAATTTTACTATCCCACTCAGTCTCTTATTCCACCCTTGACTCCACATCTCCCTCCAATTATCACTCCATTACCCTGTTCCCTTTATAGAAAACTCTTCAACAGTTTTGTCTATACTCACTCTTTCCTCTTCCTAACTTCTCTCTTGCTTTTGAATCAACTCAAATCCAGGTTTCTCTCTGTCACTTTAGAAGAAAAAGTATGTTTCTCTTAGAGTTGTTTACTACCATCTTGAAATCATAGAGGAAGCCAATTCTGCACAGATCAAACAGATAAGAGGTTCCAAAGTGACATCACAGAGGTTTCTAACTAACTTTAAAGCCTACTTGACTTTTGGACATTTCTGTTATCATTTAACAGTTTGGATGAAGTTTCTGTTTCCTAGAATAAACATGGATGAGTATGACCAACCGCCTGGGAGAGTCCCTGGATGAAGATGGACTTCCGGAGAGGAGGGAGTATGTGGGGAGTCAGAGACTGGCAACTTCTAAGGAGAAACGAGGTAGAGGAAGTGATGCATAAAATGCCAGTCAGTATTCAATCCAAACAGTTTTTGCAGATTTGTATCTAAAGAGTACAGGGAAATTCACGTATGAGACATCAAATCAGCAAGAGATTCAAACAAAATCTGAAAGGGTTTGTAAAAGGATAAGGTGATGCATTGAAAAAAATTCAAGAAACATTTTAAAATATATGATTGGTTTGCCCCAAGATTCAGAATAAAATGGTTTTAAAGTCCAAGTTGCTTAATTTATCATTAAATTAAATTAGTGTTTCCTCCTTCCATCCGTGTGTGTGTGTGTGTATGTGTGTGTGTGTGTGTGTTTTGCTTTGGGTTATCAAGCCAATATTTAGCCATGACCTTGGTGAGGTGCCCTGATAGCTCAGTTGGTAAAGAATCCACCTGCAATGCAGGAGACCCTGGTTCAATTCCTGGGTCGAGGAGAGCCGCTGGAGAAGGGAGAGGCTACCCAGTCCAGTATCCTTGAGCTTCCCTTGTGGTTCAGCTGGTAAAGAATCTTCCTGCAATGCGGGAGACCTGGGTTCAATCCCTGGGTTGGGAAGATCTCCTGGAGAAGGCAAAGGCTACCCACTCCACTATTCTGCCCTAGAGAATTCCATGGATTGTATAGTCCATGGGGTTGCAAAGAATCAGACACGACTGAGCGACTTTCACTCATTTCACTCACTTGGTGAGGTGCTAGAGATGCAGGCATGAGTAAGATATTCCTCATGTCCTCATGTAACTTGTATAATGTAACACAGAAGACATAAACAAAAGACTTAACTTTTACTTATTTTCAGTGTGGTGAGTGAATTTCTTGGGTTTGACTTTCAAACCTTAATTAAAGTTCTTTAACTTTCTTTAGGAGCAAACTCTAAGATTTCTAAGCCCAATATTTAATCTATAAATTTGCCTTTTTGAGTTTTTTTAAAGTCTCACATCTTTCTGCTGTTTTTGACCTTAAAGAACCAAATAGATACAGGAGAAGGAGAATGATGAAGCAGGATACTCTTTACAGGGGGAGAGATCCAGGGACATCCACAGTACAGGGGACATGAACAAGAAGCAGGGCCTGCTGAGTCTTTGAAGTAAAAGTCAGTCATGAAGCTACCGCACCAGAAGGTGACTTATTCAAAGTTTTAATCACGACATGGAAAGTGATCACCAGAAACTTGGATTGTAAGTCTTTTTTTCTTTTTAGCTGTGGCACGCAGTGTCTCTAGTTGTGGAGTGCCAGCTTAGTTGCCCTGTGGCATGTGGGACCTGAGTTTCCTGACCAGGGATGGAATCCATGTCCTGTTGGAAGGCAGACTCTTAACCACTGGGCCAGCAGGGAAGTTACAAAATTACAAATCTGGGCAGTCAAAATGTTGCCTGGATGCAAATCCTAGTTAATGACCTTTGATTATGGGTAGAGGAAGCAGAGATCAAATTGCCAACATCCACTGGATCATCGGAAAAGCAAGAGAGTTCCAGAAAAACATCTATTTCTGCTTTATTCATTACGCCAAAGCCTTTGACTGTGTGGATCACAATAAACTGTGGAAAATTCTGAAAGAGATAGAATAGCAGACCACCTGACCTGCCTCTTGAGAAACCTGTATGCAGGTCAGGAAGCAACAGTTAGAACTGGACATGGAACAACAGACTGGTTCCAAATAGGAAAAGGTGTACGTCAAAGCTGTATATTGTCACCCTGCTTATTTAACTTATATGCAGAGTACATCATGAGAAACGCTGGGCTGGAAGAAGCACAAGCTGGAATCAAGATTGCTGTGAGAAATATCAATAACCTCAGATATGCAGATGACACCACCCTTATGACACAAAGTGAAGAAGAACTAAAGAGCCTCTTGATGATAGTGAAAGAGGAGAGTGAAAAAGTTGGCTTAAAGCTCAACATTCAGAAAACTAAGATCACGGCATCTGGTCCCATCATTTCATGGGAAATAGATGGGGAAGCTGTGGAAACACTGTCAGACTTTGTTTTTTTGGGCTCCAAAATCACTGCTGATGGTGATTGCAGCCATGATATTAAAAGATGCTTACTCCTTGGAAGGAAGGTTATGACCAACCTAGATAGCATATTTTAAAGCAGAGACATTATTTTGCCAACAAAGGTGCATCTAGTCAAGCTATGGTTTTTCCAGTGGTCATGTATGGATGTGAGAGTTGGACAGTGAAGAAAGCTGAGAGGTGAAGAATTGATGCTTTTGAACTGTGGTGTTGGAGAAGACTCTTGAGAGTCCCTTGGACTGCAAGGAGATCCAACCAGTCCATCCTAAAGAAGATCAGTCCTGGGTGTTCATTGGAAGGACTGATGTTGAAGCTGAAACTCCAATACTTTGGCCACCTCATGCTAAGAGTTGGCTCATTGGAAAAGTCTCTAATGCTGGGAAACATTGGGGGCCGGAGGAGAAGGGGATGACAGAGGATGAGATGGTTGGATGGCATCACTAACTCGATGGACATGGTTTTGGGTAAACTCTGGGAGTTGGTGATGGACAGGGAGGCCTGGCGTGCTGTGATTCATGGGGTCGCAAAGAGTTGGACACGACTGAGTGACTGAACTGAACTGATTATGGGTCCACTGAAGTCATTTTCTCTGTATTTTGCACCCTCTGTTGCAGTAAGTAATTTTTATCTTGCATTTGTAGATATTTTTTCCTATTAAAAGTACTCTCAACTCAAAAATTGTATTCTACATTTCTCAAGTAATGCTTATGTAACTATATACATTAGGAATATAACAATACTCTAGTTTATGGCCATCATTCATGAACACCACTCTCATAAATGATATTTTCATAATATTTCTTTATCTGAAGAAGAATCTCTATAAGTAAGATGAATACTAAAAGGAGGGGCATCTAGAAAGTAGAGACCGGCTTTCAGAGAAGGACACATTGACTTGCATTCTGAATTTTTAAAAAATATTTTCAACACTAAAAATTTTCTTAGTGTGTCTTATAATGATGACTTAATCTCTTGAATTAAATTGTTTCTTTCACCATAATTTTATGCTTTTTATTCAAAATATGTAAATTTTTGAAGTCTATATTAAACATTTGTACTCAACACAGAATAAATGGCCACAGCACAGAAGGTTATCAATACATTTGAGTATATTTAAATATGTCATCCTAACTTTATGTTTAAAGATGCTCATGTTTATGTTATAATAATGTATCCACAGTAAGAATATGTGCATTTGGAGAGTGCTTCGTTACTTTTTTATTGTGCCAACAAAGACTTATTATGTGGAAAAGACAACCTCATATCTCTTATTGCTTGCAATCTCAAACAAGAGAATTGTTGCCATAATTATGGTCACTGTTATCTTCAAACAAATTCATGGGTATTCTACTTTCTCTTGAGTGGCAATGAATTTAAAAATAGTAATAAAAAACAACTTCAAGCAAACAAACAAAAAACACATTCCCTACATTCAAGGAAATGGAACTCTTCTGGGACAGTAACTCTTCTTGGATAGGAACTCTTCTTGGAAAAGAACTCTTAATTAAAATCTCTTAAAAAAAAAAGCTAACCATGTAAAGCGGTGTATGTCATTGCCAAAGGAATGATAGGGCTGCTAAACAAGATTCTGTCAGAGTTGGAATGTTTGTGTGGACTTGGAGAAGAGTTCCACAAATGGGGGAATCTTAAATTGAGCTTTAAAGAATTGATTAATCTTGGACTGTGGGAATATGGGGTAGGCAAAAATGTATTTTACATAATAAGATGAAAAGGAAAAAAGGAAGGAGGGGAGAAAGGAGCAAAGGGAGGAATGAAGGTTAAAAAAGTGAGAAAACCTAGTCTTTCTCTTTTTCTTGGGATTTAGAAAGAAATGAAAGACTTAATTCTCAAGAAAATAACAAGAAATCATCAATTGAACACCAAAAAAAAAGAGAAAACAGGAACAACACATATTTTTAAAAAATTCCACCAAAGATGTATGGACAAAAAAATACAAAAGAAATAAACTCTGGAAAATCAATTTTTTTCTAAGTAAATGAAAAATACAGGACAAATTCAAACTTCGCTTAAGGTGGGAGCCAGTGTTCTGAGCAACAAACATGTCAAAAAGGACAGGAAGAAACAAACTGGATTTTGATGAATCTATAGGTTGCCATGGCAAACTGATCACTCATTTTGAGAAACCCCAAATCCATAGACAATCCTCTCAATCAGGTTTGCCCTTAACAGGGGGATGTAGATGATTACACAGAGGCTGGGAGTAAAAGCAGAGAGATTTCACTGATTCACAGTGTCACATTTGTCAGAATCTCAGTTTCCTGACACGTAACTGGGATCTTAGCATCGTGTAGCTTCATGTCTGTGGCATCATAATCCTCTGGACCTTGAAGAAACTGTAAATATAGACATTATTTCCTTCATTTTCTTAAATTCTTTAAAAGTAAAAATGCTTTAAAAGACTAAAGAAAAAAAATCATAGCAATGTATTATGAGGTCTTAATATTTTAAATTACTGTGTAATAAAAACAGCACAAAAAGTAGAAGAAAGTATAAATGAAGTTACACAGTTAAAGGTTATTTCATTATACACAGAATGGCATAAAGCTAATTCAATATTTATTGTGATAAATTAAGAGTGCATACTGTAAACTTAAGTGCGACCATACAAATAATAATTCAAAAAGTATAGCTAAAAACAATAGAAAAGATACAGTGAAATATTTAAAATTTATAAATTAATCCAAAGAGAAAGCAAGAAAAGAGAAACAACGAAACAACAAAAAATAGAGAATACAGACAGGAAACCAGTAGTAAAATGTTTGACTTAAATTTAGACATATAGTTAAGTAAAAATATATTAAATGTAAATGAGTATAATACATCCCATGGAAAAATTTAAAAATTTCAGGATGAAAATAAACAGACTCAAGAATGGGCTTTATACAAGAGATACATTTTAACTATAAAATCACAGATATATTGAAAGTAAAAGAATGGGAAAAAATAGGCCCTGGGGAAAGTAATTATGAGATTGCTTACGCATGCGTGCTCAGTCACTCAGTCATGTCCAACTTTTATGGACTGTAGCCTGCCAAGCTTCTCCGTTCATGGGAATTCTCCAGCAAGAATACTGGAACGGGTGGCCATTTCCTTCTCCAGGGGATCTTCCCAACCCAGGGATCGAACCTGCGTCTCTTTCATCTCCTGCAATGGCAGGCAGGCTCTCTACCACTAGTACCACCTTGGAAGCTTGCTTGTGTAGTTATATTGATATCAAACATAGTAAACTGGAAAACAGGAACATCATTACCAGAAATAAACTAGGTCACTTCATAATGAAAAAAAGCATCAATTCATATTGATAAAGATATTCACAACATAAAACAATCCTATATGAACACTCATTTAATCAGTTTCAAAGTAGGTGAATAAAAAAAATAGACCTATTAAGAGGACTACATAAACGCATACTCATATTTGGAGATTTCAATATCTCTCTGTCAGTAATTGACAGATAAAGCTAACCAAAAAAAAAAAATCGGTACAAATATAATATATTTGAACAATATTATAAAAAAACTTGACTTAAATTGACACTAACAGACATTATACTGATAACTATGAATATGGATTTTTTTCAATATACAGTGATTGTTCAACAAGTTACAGCACATGATGTACTATAAATTTGAATAGATTAAAAAATGTTGAAATTTTATAAACTATTTTCTCTAACATCAATGAAATTGCATTAGAAGTCAGAAACAATAAAATAGATAAGAAAACTTAAAACATTAAAATTTAAATGATAGGCAAATAACCTAAATAACCCAGGGGTCAAATAAAATACCACAAGTGTAATTAGAAATTATTCTAACTGAATGCTAAATACAAATATTACATATCAAAATTGGTAGGATGTAACTAAAGCAGCTCTTAGGGGAAATTTGTATCTTTAAATGCTTAAAAGTGAAAAGAGTAAATTTAAAAAAATAATCTGTACTATTAACTTCCACTTTAAGAAAATAGAGAAACGATAAAGTAAATTCTAAGACAGGAGAAGTGAAGCAATAAAAGATCAAAGCAGAATGAATAAAATGATCAAGCAGAACCAATGAAATAGAAAACAGAAGAATGGAATAGAATAGAGGGAAGCAATAAAGAAAATTACCAAAGTAAACAGCTCTTCAAAAAGAATAAAATTGTTTAACTGCTTGCTAGATTGATCAAGTAAAAAGAGAGATGGTACAAATTACCAATGTCAAGGAAAAAAAGAGAGACATCGTACAAATCCTATAGGAGTTAAAAGGATAATATTAGGATATTTTGAAAAAAAAAAAAAGCAATAAATTCAACAGCCTAAGCAAAATTGACAATTTACTTGGAAAAAAGAAAACGACGACCTTTCAAATGGTAAACAGAAAGGAACTGAAAGTTTGCACAGTCAGTTCAGGCTGCCACAGCAAATTGTCAGAGACTGGGTGGCTTAAAAGACCCTAATGCTGGGAAGGATTGGGGGCAGGAGGAGAAGGGGACAACAGAGGATGAGATGGCTGGATGGCATCACCGACTCGATGGACATGGGTTTGGGTAGACTCCAGGAGTTGGTGATAGACAGGGAGGCCTGGCATGCTGCGATTCACGGGGTCTCAAAGAGTCGGACACAACTGAGCGATTAAACTGAACTGAACTGGGTGGCTTAAGCAATAGAAATTTGTGTCTAACAGTTCTGGAGGCTAAAAGTCCATAATCTAAGTATCAGCTAATTTGGATCTTTGGTTTTTGATGAGAGTTCTCTTCCTGACTTGCAGATGGCTGTCCTGATATGACATCTCATAGCTTTTCCTGGGCCCCCTGCTGTTTCTCATGAGGGCGCTAGTGCTATCAGAACAGGACCCCAAGATTATGGGCTCATTTAACCTTAATTACTACCTAGATGCACCATCTTTACATAGAGACACAAGAGGGTTAGGATTTAACATGTATTTTAAAGAACACAAACATTCTGTCCATAAAGCTCTGTACTTATTAAAATATTAAATATAAAATTTGAAAGTTTCTCCTTCTTCCTACCCCATCAAACAATCAAAGAAAGGAACAAAGAATCTCTTCAGACCCTGATGCCTTCAGTGGTAATTGCTTTCAAACATTTAAAGAAAAATTACTACCAATGTCACACAATATCTTTCATAACATAGGAAAGAGGAAAAATATCCCAACTTGGTTTATGAGCTCAGCATAACCTTGACACCAAAATATTAAGCAATAGAATACAGCAATACTTAAAAAATATATTCTGGCTAAATATGATTTTTCCCAGGGAGGCAAGGTTGGTTCAATATTCAAAATTTAAATTCATAATATTAATAGCATAAAAGAGAAGAATCACATGACTATCTCAATAAATGCAAAAAAATCATTTTTAAAAATTCAGTAGTCACTCATAATTTAAAAAAATGGAATGCTAGGAATATAGCCCAGAAAACTAGGAGTATTCTTAATCTAATAAAGGGTTACCTACTATTTTTTTTATTTATTTGTGATATACTCTTGTATTTCATCTAAGTGTCCACTGTCACCACAGCATTGGTGAGCCACACTTTTTTTTTTCTTTTAATGAAAAGTTGCAAGAAAGATGGAGAAAAGGATTACATTGAGCAAGGCACAGCAGTGTAGTCCCTAGATCCTTTCAGCAATGTGTCTTCCTGAATTTTTTTTTTTGTCAGCCAGAAAGAACCCACATCTTCCCCATCTCACCTTACCTCAGCCTTGCAGATTTTGGTCTTCTCTTCTCTGGATATGGCCTTCAATATGCTATCCCCAGAGAAAGAAATTAGTTACTGCTCTAGCGCTTCCAAACTTGCAAATCCTCCTGCTCTGTAGCCATCCAAGGCTCTGAGAGTCACATTCTGACCTGCAATTATACCCATAAGTGGACCAGTTTTATTAACCTTGAAGCTTACACAATTTTGACAGTCCTCTTTAAGAAAAAATATTAATAATATACAACATCAGATACAAAGTGCAATATTTATTGAAAATGAAAGTAGAAGCACAACAAATCGTAAATTAAAAAAAAAAACTTAATAATTGTCACTGCTGCTGCTGCTGCTAAGTCGCTTCAGCCATGTCTGACTCTGTGTGACCCCAGAGACGGCAGCCCACAAGCCTCCTCCGTCCCTGGGATTCTCTAGGCAAGAACACTGGAATGGGTTGCCATTGCCTTCTTCGAATAATTGTCAAAAATGTCACTAAATCCAGATTTTGCCATGATAAATTTCAAGTTAACAGTTTGACATCTCTGTAATACTTTTTCTTACATTTTTCTGTGTATACTTTGAGTAGTTCTTCATGTAACTAACTTCATAATATTTCACTCTATAGAGAAATTCGAAAGATAGATTTTCTTTCAACATTGTGATAATTAAGCGATAGCATTTAAACTACTGAACATTTAGGGAAAATATTTAAAAATTTACAACTGTCATTAATGACAATTTCATGTAAAATATAGAATTACTGTCAAACATAGGAAAATCTTTCCCAAGTCTTTTTATATAGGAGCTATAAGATTTCAGGGCATTATAGTTTTTCTGAGGGGTGAAATACTCTTTGACATCACTCATTAGCCAGTTTCCCTACTTTTGAGTAAGTAACATCAGTATTTTTAGCTCTTTCAACACAAATTATTTATGTCAAATCACCTAATACTGATTTTTCCCCCAATGTATTGATGCTATTCACTATGTTTGATTATTTGTAAAAGTGTACTTGTAAAAGTGTACTTGTAAAAGTGTACTTGACTGCATTCCTACCCCAGAATTGCTAATAATAAATTCAGTCTGCACAGAAATAATAGTGATTCATGTAAATGTATCATCATAAACTCAGACTAAACAGATTCCCAATTCATCCTCTAAGGTAGGTCCCCAAAACGACTGGGGCCACCGCAGTGTTCTACCCAGCATAAGGGAAAAGGTGAAAAAAACAAAGTCAAAACACAAAGAGACAGAAATCTTAACCCATTATGTTTAAAATATCTTCTGCACAAAATCAGATGACTATGTCATGCAGTGCTGTGCCCTTTCCTTGGGCCTTCAAAGTCTTGAGCAAGTGAGAGGTCCTGAGGCCTAAGCTTCCTCAGTTTCCATGAGAATCAGCCTCTGATTTTGCCTGTAACTATGTTTTCATCTCCACGGCTATCTATAGATACACCGAAAGGATATAACATATCTATATTTCCATTCACATTTCTGTTCCATAAATCCTCTTATAGCTAACACAGTGCTCTATGCCTAAAATAGTTTCTTACTTATGGTGAGAGCAAGATATGAGCTTTTAGAATTAGTTGAATTGGACTGAATTTAATTGACAGTGTAAAAAATTTAATTGGGTTGGTTTTTATCCTTTTTATGCCTTATGGCAAATGAGAAAAATGCAGGCTCTAAAACTGCTTACTCTATTTTTTTCTTTTTTTTTTTTTAATTTAGGGAAAATTATTTTACCTTCCTTAGATTCTGTTTTCTAACCTGTGATACAGGGGAAATAATATTATGCCTGAGAGTGTTCATTGTCTCCCTCTCTTCATTTTTGCCTTCTTCTGTAATCAGAGGAGACTTGACTTTTGCTGGATGCGGTGCTGCCTAGAATAAAAGCTACAGTCCTGAGACTCGCTTGCACTTCACATGAGATGAATGAGATGCAAATGCCATTAAACTCCTTGCCAGAAACTTTCTGAAGAGATCTGACAGACATTGCCTTCCTTCATCTTTTCCTCATCCCGGCGCCCAGAACGCACATGAGATGCTAGACCTGCCATCTTGGACACCTTCAGGGGGATAGAAGCACGGGTGGAAAGGCTCCTCACCTGGTGGGATTTTGAGAAGCAGAGTCACAGCAGCAATTGCTCTCCTTTACATATTTTTGTTTCAAGGAAATACTGTCCCCTGTTATTTCAGTCGCTATTATTTTGTGCTTCTGTTACTTTCATGGAATTTAATACTAATGACTGCCCTTGCAGGGTTTGTGAAGACTGAATAAGAAAGGTGCCTTGTACAGTGTCTTGCACAGATTTGGTAGCTAATCTTAGTAGTTGCTCAGCACTTTTTTTTTTAATACGGATAATTTTGGCTTGCCCAATAAAGTAGCCCTGGAAAGTATTATGTTCCTGATGCTGGCTAGTAAATATCTTCATTTCTTAATTTTCTAAAAATAAGCCTTCTTAATTACATCTGTGGATTAAATTCACTTAGCCTGATCTCTTTTATGAACTGTTAACGGGGAAACCTTCCAGGATGGGATTAAATTTTGCTACTGTGTAGTTTTCCCAGAATGAGCTGGTATGTAATTTTTCCTAGCATATAATTTTCATCTTATTTTCTATTTTTTCATCTTGCTGCTGTCAGCTATAACTTAGATAACATCTTTAAATAGATACCTGGAAATTTAAAAAAGCAGTGTAATTTTTTTTCTTTTTAATTTATAGCACAAGCATCTGTGTAGACAGTATACAAAATGACCAAATTTTGTCATTTTAATAAAAGTCCATGAATTTGGGTTGGAAGGGGCTTATTCCAGAATCCCCATGAACCTGAAATAGAAGGGGAGAAAATGGCATTATTCTATCTTCCCAAGATAGGGATCTAATTCATATTATTATCATTTGTGAATGGAGGAAATTGTATACATGTTCAGTCCAACCTTCCCAAATTTTCATTTATCATGCAGGTTTTCCTCGGTTACCATCAGTGGATTATTTCTCTCCTTTCGGACACGTCGTTTGGCTTCATTATCCTGCCAAGTTCTTTGGATCATGACTTATAGCTCTTTTCCACTAAAGATGCAAAATGCAAATAGAGGGTAAGACAGACGAGTGATTTTTCCAGGAGGAGGGCAATGCGGCGGGAACGGCTCTCTCGGCCTTCCAGGACCCGGCTCCTTCTTCAGTTACAACCCCAACAACTCTCCTCCTTCGGAGCCCCAAGAGGTGACTTGTTAGAGAACATACAACACACCGTCGGCTCAGGAAGGGCCCCCAAATTAATCTCGCCCGGTACATTAGGAAACACTTCGCTGACATTTGCTGTCCTTGTCAGCCCTAATAAAGAGATTTTTACCTGTATTTGCCTATTCAACACTTCAGCCCCTCAGCCAATTTTGGAAATTATTTCTGATTTATGGCTTTCTCTCAGGCGGCTGTCACCCTGCTTGTCAATTATGCCTCAAAGCAAATGCTAAGTGAATGCTGGCTGGAAAATTAATAAGGGAAACCTTTACTCAAAAACCTAGAAAGAGGCTTGTAAAGAGGATCATTCAGCCTGGCAGTAACTCGCTGGCTGCCTGTGCTATTTGTAAGCCAGATAGAGATACGTGGAGACGAAAACGGTTTTTCTTCCTTTTGTAAGTTCAAACCATTCCTTTTAGCGTGCGTGTGTGTTCAGTCGCTCAGACGTGCCCGACACTTTTGCGACCCCATGGACTGTAGCCCACCAGACTACTCTATCCATGGAATTTTCCAAGCAAGAATATTGGAGGGGGTTGCCATTTTCTACTCCAGAGGATCTTCTTGACCCAGAGATCAAACTTGAGTCTCCTGCATTGGCAAGCGGATTCTTTACCACTGAGCCATCTGGGAAGCCCATATATATGATATATGGAGTAATGAGTAATGGAAAATTGTGTATGTGTGTGCTAAGTTGCTTCAGCCGTGTCTGACCTTTTGCAACCCTATGGACTGTAGTCTGCCAGCCTCCTCTGTCCATGGGATTCTCCAGGAAAGAACACTGGAGTGGGTTGCCATGGCGTTCTCAAGGGAATCTCCCAACCCAGGGATCGAACCTGCGTCTCTTATGTCTCCTGCATTGGCAGGCAGGTTCTTTAGTACTAGCACCACCTGAGAAGCCCTGTTACTCAGCCATAGAAAAGAATGAAACAATGTCATGTGCAGCAACATGGATGGACCTAAAGATGATCATACTAAATAAATTAAGTCAGGCAGAAAAGACTATTATATGATACCACTTATATGTGGAATCTAAAAAGGAGTACAAATGAACTTATTTACAAACCTAAATATAAACTGTTCATTTCAGCACAAATCCACAGATACCACCTTGCTCTGTTTTGTTTTTTTTTTAATTGAAGTATAGTTGATTTACAATATTGTGTTAGTTTTAGGTGTACAGCAAAGTGATTCGACTATACGTATAGGGGCTTCCCAGGTGGCTCGTGGCTCAGTAAAGAACCTGCCTCCCAATGCAGAAGGTTCAGGAGCCTCGAGTTTGATCCCTGGGTTGGGAAGATCCCCTGGAGGAGGAAATGGCAGCCCACTCCTGTATTCTAGCCTGGAAAATCCCATGGACAGAGGAGCCTGGTGAGCTGCAGTCCATGGGGTCACAAAGAGTATAACACAACTGAGCAACTGAGCGTGTGCATGCCTGCATGTGTATGTGTGAATATCTATATACTTTTAAAAATTCTTTTTCATTGCAGTTTGTTACAAGATATTGAATATAGTTTCCTGTGCTTTGCACTAGATCCTGTTGTCTATCTATCTTGTATATGGCAGTTTGCATCTGTTAATCCCATACTCCCAATTTATCCCTCCCCCTGCTTCCCTTTTGGTACCCATAAGTTCGCTTTCTATATCTGTGAGTCTGTTTCTGTTTTGTAAGTAAGTTCATTTGTACTATTTTTAAGATTCCACATGTAAGTGGAATATTATACTTGTCTTTCTCTGTCTGATTTACTCCACTTATTATGATCATCTTTCAGTCCATCTAATGTACACCTGAGGAACACAATTTTCCGGTTTTCTGGAATTGGGAAGCTTTGATCCTCAACAGCTATGTGGATGTTAGATTCCAAAGAAAACACAAAAAGTAAGGATAAAACTCCAGATTTATTAATATGTGTTGTTTTAGACACCTGCTTTTGATTGTCAAATTAAATAACATAAGTAAGTTTCAGAATATTGTGCCTTGTTACTGAGTTTTGGCCAATATTAGTCAAATTGATAATTAAATTTACAATTGTGTGTGTGTTAGTTGCTCAATTGTGTCCGACTCTTTGCGACCCCATGGTCTGTCCATGGAATTCTCTGGGCAAGGGTACTAGAGTGGATTGCCATTCCCTTCTCCAGGGGATCTTCCCAACCCAGGGATCAAACCAAGGTCTCTTGCATTGCAGGCAGATTCTTTACCATCTGAGCTACTAGGGAAGCTAAATTTATACTTAAATTGATAATTTCTCTGTTCCCTTAAAAGCTTTGGAAATAGTAGTATTTTCACTCTTTTATTTGAGAAGAAACTAGAAATCATAAAAGTTCAGTCCTTATCCCAATTCTAATACTCTTCTTGTGGCTGAGCCTGGATTTGAACCTGTCTTTCTGACTTTTAAGTTCCTGTGTATACACACGTGCACACACACACTGGAAGCAAGAACATGGCTGTTTAGAGCTTAATGATGTTATCTCTCCCTACAAATTAGTAATAAGGGAGGATCAAAGGAAATGGAAAAAGGAAAATATCAGATATTAATTAGATATTAGAAATATCAATTAGATATTTGTGGCAAATTAGAAAGATGTTAGAGAGAAGAATTGGAATCCAGGGAAAAACTTTCTACTGAGTTGTGTTTGTGAAGTGTATCACTCTGGGACAAGGTTTTCTCAGCATCCACATTTTAAACCATTTTTACATGCTCCGTGTTGCTTGTCAGCAGGGATTTGAAAGGGATAAATGTAACCCCTTGAGGTTTCACAGCTTTGCACTTTGAAGAAATGAGCAATCCTTCACCAGTTATCAAAAAACCAACATTTCTCAGAGAGATGGATGTAGCATCTTCTGGAATTACACAAGTGGAGGTAGCAAGTCCTGGGCTCCAAAATCACTGCAGACGGTGACTGCAGCCACAAAATTAAAAGATGCTTTCTCCTTGGAAAGAAAACTATGACAAACCTAGACAGAGTATTAAAATCAGAGACATCACTTTTCCCACAAAGGTCCATATAAACAAAGCTATGGTTTTTCCAGTACTCATGTATGGATGTGAGACTTGGACCATAAAGAAAGCTGAGCATGGAAGAATTGATGCTTTTGAATTGTGATGCTTGGGAAGACTCTTGAGAGTCCCTTGGACAGTAAGGAGATCAAACCAATCAATACTAAAGGACATCAACCATGAATATTCATTGGAAGGACTGATGGCAAAGTTGAAGCTACAGCACTTTGGACACCTAATGTGAAGAGCCAGCATATTGGAAAAGACCCTGAGGCTGCTAAAGATTAAAGGCAAGAGGAGAAAGGGGTGACAGAGGACAAGATGGTTGGATGGCATCACCAACTTGATGGACTTGAGTTTGAGGAATCTCTGGGAGTTCGTGATGGGCAGGAAAGCCTAGTGTGGCGCGGTCCATGGGGTCACAAAGAGTCTGACACGACTGAGTGACTGAACTGAACTGAAGATACTGAAAGATTGACCCATGGGGTGTCATAAGTTTTGCCTGTGCTCTACTTGCTGTTGGGTTTTCTTTGCCCAGAGCTATTGCCTTAGTATTCTGGACCCTCCCTCCTTCCAAAATAAGCATTGGCTTTCTAAATTGACCTTTGGAGAAGCACTATTGCATGGGTGAATCCCCAGGACCTGTAGCCCAAGCTCAGTGCTGGTCATTGTACCTTTAGGAGCTCTGCTTTTAAATTCTGGAGATGACTAACTCCTTTTGCTCCCTTGGACATCGATGCATTGGCTATTGATGGGTTTTTCTAAAGGAGACAGTTGGCATAGCGGTTGAGCCCACTGCCTCTGCTCACTATTGTGCTCTATCCCATCAGCTTTCCTGCCTGAAAAAGTGGATCCTGACCACAGTAGGTGTGAACAATGCTTCCTCTCAGAAAAGACAACCTAAGATTCCTGGCTTGCAACAGCTACAGTGCTGCTTCTTAGCTTAACAAAGGGAGAAGGAATGCTTATTTGAAAATATTCAGTTACAAATTAAGAAATATAATTTCCTGACATTGATAAACAGTCAATAAATATGGATTGAGATAGGAAAATAAAACAATTTCAAATTCATAGACAATACTATCTAAACTTTTCTTATTGAGACCCCCATCAGAAAAAGAAGAATTTAAAGATTATCCATAGTATGTTGTTGGTGTTCAGCTGCTCAGTCATGTCATGCCCAGCTCTTTGCGACCCCATAAACTGCAGCATGCCAGGATTCCCTGTCCTTCACTATCTCCCACAGTTTGCTCAAATCCATTTCCATTGAGTCAGTGATGCCATCCAACCATCTCATCCTCTGTCATCTGCTTCTTCTCCTGCCCTCAGTCTTTCACAGTATGAGGGTCTTTTCCAATGAGTGGGCTCTTGGCATCAGGTGGCCAAAGTACTGGAACACTGGCTTCAGCATCAGTCTTTCCAGTGAATATTCAGGGTTGATTTCTTTAGGGATTTTCTGGTTTGATCGCCTTCCTGTCCAAGTGACTCTCAAGAGTCTTCTATAGCACCATAGCTCAAAAGCATCAATTCTTCAGTGCTCAGCCTTCTTTATGGTCCAACCCTCACATCTGTACATGACTACTGGAAAAACCATAGCTTTGATTATAGAGACTTTTGTCAGCAAAGTGATGTCTCTGCTTTTTAATACTGTCTAGGTTTGGCATAGCTTTTCTTCCAAGGAGCAAGTGTCTTTTAATTTTGTGGCTGTAGTCACCATCCATAGTGATTTTGGAGCCCAGGAAAATAAAGTCTGTCACTTTTCCCACATTTTGTTTGTAAATTATATGTGTGTGAGGGCTTCCCTGGTGACTCAGATGGTAAAGAATGTGCCTGCAATCCAAGAGATCCGGGTTCAATGTCTGGGTTGGGAAGATCCCTTGGAGAAGGGAATGGCAACCCACTCCAGTATTCTTGCCTGGAGAATTCCATGGACAGAGGAGCCTGGTGGGCTACTGTCCATGGGGTCACAAAGAGTATTATAAAAAATACCTAAATATGCAGATTTTAAAAGAATGAGCAAAAAGTAAACAGAAAAAGAATTTTATCCAGCAAAAGATCATCCTACATACTCGTGCATACTCACAGATGCAGCATCCATGCTCCAGAGAGCTCTACTCCCAGATGGATGATCGCTCAAGAAAGTTCAAGATGCGTTTCCTCTGCTACTCCTTGCAGTCACTATTCAAACTTATATCACACTGAACTTTCTGATCTGGTCATCACTCCAACTTAACTGTGGTGTGAGATTACAGAGGCATTCAGAGAAACTGACAAGTTCTGTGAATGCAAATTTTTAACAGAATAAAATGAAGCAAAATGTGTGGTTGTTCCTGTTTGACACATAGGGGAACCTAAACAGAGCATGGCTGAAAGAGAGACAGAGTTTTCATGATCTGTAAGAGCAGAGTCCCTTGGACTGCAAGGAGATCAAACCAGTCAATCCTAAAGGAAATCAACCCTGAATATTCATTGGAAGGACTGATGCTGAAACTCCAATACTTTGGTGACCTGATTCGAACAGTTGACTCATTGGAAAAGATCCTGTTGCTGGGAAAGATTGAAGGCAACAGGAGAAGATGGTGGCAGATGATGAGAAGGCTGGATGGCATCACCGACTCAATGGACATAAATCTGAGCAAACTTTGGGAGATAGTGAAGGACAGGGAGGTCTGCTGTGCTGTAGTCCATGGTGTCGCAGAGTCAGACAAGTCTTGGCAACTGAACAACAAGATCAGTATTAGAAAGAATGCAAGAAATCAAGAGAGGGACATAAAACAAGGCTGCCTGGTCCTGAGTAAGCAAGGCAGGTTCCACTGGCATGTGTTTTCAGTAAAACCTGTGTCCACATGCCAAACTTCAGCCTGCTCGTGATGTTCGTGGATTGTGTCATCCAATGCTATTAGCAAATTGTATAGTTAACTTAGTGCAAGAATTTTATCACAACTATGTATTTCCTACTTATATATCAGTAAAAAACCTGATACTCAACCCCTACAAGTCTTTTGAACAGAGAGATTGGATTTTTAAATACATGTTTACAATTAACTGGGATTATCATAACCCTGTAAATTCAATGTGGGGGAGCAGCCCACTGGGTTCATTTTTAGTTAGTTGTGGCAACTGGTTAGAATGTCCCTATTTTTCCCCTCCCAGAAAAGAACTATGAACAAAGATCTGCAAGCTTCCCAATCTATCATTCCAGTTCAGAAACATGTCATTTTTCTCCTTGACCAAAATGCCTCCCAGCTGTCTACTCCTGCCCTCAGCCCAAACAAATCTCAAATAGTTTTGTTCAGTGATAGGAAGACATCCTTTGTCTGACACTCCAGAATTGGTGTTAGTCTAAATGCTCAGGATAGCATGAAATAGCCAGTGAAAAATGAAAATATCTCGGTGACAACACAAGGGAATATTCTATTATCTGAGGTACCAACTGCAAAAGGATAAAATACCAGACCCAAAGAATATATGCTTTGTCAGGCCATATGTCTTTGCAATTGCCCTCGATGGTATAATCATGATGGCAGGATTTCATCTCCCCCTAAATACTGTGCATATAATAATGGCTTTCAAAATTTCACAGCATGTGCCTTGATGTTCAAAGACCAGTAAGTTACTATTGATCATTCAAGAGAGCTGGAGTTTCGTGAGAGCGACTTAAAGGATTTTGAGTCTGACCGTGACTCACGTGAGGCCACAAGATTGTCTGTGGTTTTCCTCTGTCTGCAAGATCACCACTGTCCCACAGGCTGTGACACTAGATCAGCATATTTGTGGATACTTTCGTTCTTCCAGATCTCATGAGGTTAATAAATGCATTTGTTTCTCTCTCCTCGGAGATATGGGTTTCCCTGGTGGTTCAGTGGTGAAGAGTCCGCCTGCAATGCTGAGACATGGGCTCAATCCCTGAATTGGGACAATCCCCTCTAGAAGAAAATGGCTACCCATTTCTATATCCCTGCCTTGGAAATCCCATGGACGGAGGAACCTGGTGGGCTAGAGTCTATGAGGTTGCAAAAAGTCCAACACAGCTTAGAGACTAAACAATACCAACAACCTCAGAGACACACATCTTAAAATCAAGCAGAATAAACCCAATCAATATGAGCAAATTAAGCCATGCCAGAATTTTATTTCACCTAAGAAACAAAAGGAAACAATAAGAGAAAGAGATGTGTCACCAAGTAAGCTTAGAATTTAGCCAGGATGACCAATTATAAACCTGAAACACTGAAAATCAGAGTAAGTGAAATGTGTGTATTATCGACACATTTCTATATGAAAGTACAGAATAACCTAATAACATACATATGTTACATTATCATTGTCGAATTGTGTGATATATTAGCCTTGTAAAGATTCAACAAAAAACTTGTACTTTTATATATGTATAGCATATTATCATTGTAAAGTGGATAAAAATAGAAAACTATAAGGAAGATAATAAATCATCCTTTATTCCAGTACTTGATGATAACTTCCATTGATGACTTTTATTGTACAGACTTTAAAATTTAGTTTCCTAAATTTTACATTTACTATCACAATATAGGCCCTTAAACATACTTTAATTGCTGCATAAAACAGTATTATATTGATATCGCATAATTTATTTACTCAACACTTTCTATTCTAATATATTTCTTTGTTATTTGATTTAATATTCTATGTTATAAGGAAAACTTTAAAAAATAACATCTGTTTATATTTTAGATTATTCATTAGGATAGACACCTAAGGGTGTGATTACTTGGCCAAAAGCTATGGAGATTTTTAAGTCTCTTGATTATTAATACTAAATTGTTTTCAACAATAAACTAATATTAGTTATAATAATAATTATTTCAGGGGGAGAAATTGTATATAAAATATCCAAAATATTTGAATCAGTGACCCTACTCTTAGACAGGGAAAATGGGAGGATAAAAGTAATCAGGAGGAAAGCTGGAAGTATTTGAATTTCTTAAGTATTTATATGTGTCAGCTTTTCTTACAGTGAATGGTTCTGTTCCTGAGATTCATATTTGCCTACCCATTAAAATAACCAATCAAGTAGCATAGTCAAAATGATTTATCCTCTTGTTACCTCATCACTCATAAATAAATCACCCAATAAATATTTTCATTTTTTAGTGAAAATATTTTAGGCCAATTCCAGTCACTAAATCAGTGGTTCTTCACTTTTTTATGATTGAGAATATGGAAATATATGAAAGCTATTGATTCTCCTAGAAAATGTCCACACACACACACACACACACACACACACACACACAGAATTTTGCATCCATTGTCAGGGCCCCACAGATCTCAAGATGATCTTTCTGCAGTCCCTTCTATGTAGTCTTTTGATTAAAAAGCCTAAGACAATAGCTCTTCTTCGAAACCTTTGAAAGAGAAATAAATAGAGACAATATTTTAATGCCATAACCAAATTCTTTAACATTCACAGAATCATCAAATTATATTATTGGAAAAAATTATAGTGATATTTGGTTAAGTAATCTACACATTTAGGGGGACACAGATTCCCTTTAGAACATGATGAAAGCAGTTGGAAAAAAAAAAGTCCCTTTTTCCCCAGGGAGAAGTGCTCACAGTCACAGTCAGACGCAGGGAGAACAGCACTCCTGGGTTCAGGTGGTGGGTTCAAACTTCTGAATTCTCTCCTTAATGTCTAAAGAGTCCACGCTCTTTGGAATCATTGAGTTCCACTCCACGATCTGCCCAATTGTACAGATGAAAAAAACCAAGGCTAGAGTAGGTAAAAGGTTTGTTCCCACTCACAAAAGGAGTTGATAGCAATGCTGGAACTCTACATTTTATGACCTCTCAATTGATACAATTTTGAAGCCATTTTACAGATCAGAAAATTGAAATTTACCATCATCCTGTTTCACACAACAAACAGCAGAAAGGAAAGTGACTACATTTTCAGGCTCTTGAGTTTATACCTGAGTTTATGTCCCTTTTCCTCCAAGAAGAAAATAAATTTGTTTTGGAGAATTATATCTTGGGAATAGGTCAGTTAACTGAAGGTGGTCAAGTTAATTATTTTGCTCAAATAATGCATTTTCACTGAAGTACTTTGTAATTAACTATAGAAACTCCATGTTTAAAAGCTGCACAGGTGTATTTGCATACCTGGGTAACTACCAGTGCAGGTGTTAGCTTGTCCATGTGCTTATCCAATTTGCATCAGCAAACATGAACTGACTTCTCATTGAGAGCTTGCCCTTTTGCCCTTTCAAGGTTGACCCTTCCAGTTCTGAAGTTGACAGTAATTATCTGGTTTAACTTTTGAATATGAAATGTCTACAACCAAAGTTCTTCAAATAAATTAAATACTTCTTCCCTCAGGCCCACTAATTTACACCACATATGGAAAGAAGATATAAAAATGTCCAGGTTTTGATAAGGTCTTTTATAGATCCTAGTCTCCAATTTGGGAGCACGAAAGTGAGATGCCACAAATTGTCAGGAAGCCCACCTTCTTGAAACCAACATATCAATAAATATGTAGACAGCCAGGTCCACTGGGCATCACTGCCCATCACCCACTAGTTGTTTAATCATATCACCACTCTCAGAATCATCAGAGGCAATTTAATCAAATGGTGGCTAGCCACTGGGTAATTGTCTTCTAGTCCTGTTAGAAAAATAAAGGTTGGCATTTATTAAATGCGTATCCTCTTGCCTGTTGATTGCTCTGCTAATTTCTTGTTTGTAATCCTTTGTTCTAGCTTTCAAGAGAAGGCTGAATTCCAGCCTAGTGAATCAGTACCCAGAGGGACAAATTAAAATACAGAGCTATGTCAGGGGCCTCCAAGGTTGAGACCCCAGAAAACTCAGGTCATAAAGCAGAGGGGTCATCCACAAGTGAGCCAGAATTCTTTTTCCTTTGCACATTTTCTGCTTTTCTCCTGGATACATTTAAGAGGTCTATTTGCTTTATAGGGCCATTTTCTGTCACTCATACTCTGAAAATCAGGACAGTCCACACACAGAAGATGATTTTTGTGTCCATTTCAAAACTGACCTGAAACAATGGAGATGTACTTCTCAGGATTGCACCCGTACTCAGCTGTTAGAGGAGAAAAATAAAGAAAATGTTGGTTTTTTAACTATTTATTTATTTATTTGGCTGCACTGGGTCTTAGTTGCACCGTGAGGGGTCAGTTCGCAGACCGGGGAGCCCACCTATGGCCCATGTATTGTGAATGCAGAGTCTGAGTGACTGGACCTCTGAGGAAGTCCCAAGAACAGGTTTGCATGTGTGCCAAGTCACTTCAGTCATGTCCGACTCTTTGCGACCCGATGGACTATAGCCCACCAGGCTCCTCTGTCCATGGAATTATTCCGGCAAGAGTACTGGAGTGGGCTGCCATTCCCTCCTCCAGGGATCTTCCCGACCCAGGGATCCAACCTGCATCGCGGTGAGTTCTTAACCACTCGTGTCACCCGGGAAGTCCCAAGAAAAGGTTTAAACACAAAGATTTTGATTCAGTTTAAAATCATTTCATCTTGTTAGGGGTTAACTAAAATGGCCGCAAGTGTTTTTCAGCAACTACATGCTTCTTTCTACAGAGATCATTGACATACACCATCCAATCCTACCGTGTTGATGCTAATTAAGTGGGCAGATCATCAGACCATTGATTATAAGAAACACCACTGTAGCTATCATATGTCGTTTGACCAAATGGTGTGGTCTTTGGTAAAATTTTTGTTTAGAAGGGAGAGAAAGGAAAGAATCTTTTTCCACACAGATGTTCTTGCCACAGTGTGTCAGACTTCTAGTTATCTGAACTCAGAGATACGTGGGATGGGCAAAATTAGGTGGTCAGATCATGTAAGGGTTGAATTCTCACTAAATGATGATCCTAAATGATTTTTTTTTTCCTCAGTGAGCTTAAGCTAACTCATTTGCAAAATGGAAACAGTGAGATTTCACTCATAATCCGTTTCAAGGTTTCAGTGAGGAAACATATGGAACATTTAGGGTTCTGCACATAGTAGAGACTCAGTGAATGATAACTATTGTCAATAATAGAGTGTGAATGATATTACGAGATTTTTTTCCCATTTGTATATAAACTTATGACATACTCTAGCCTGAAGCTTGGCAGAAGTGAGACAGCTGACTTAAGTTCCGAGAGAGGATCTAAGGTCTTCTAGATGATCTGCGAGCGCCCACTGCTCTTTATCCCCATCAACCTCCACCTGATACTGCAAGTGAGCAGGCTGGTATAGAACCCCAGGAAATCTCTATGATAACGTTTAAAAAAAGCAGTCCTGGGAGCCTTTTTACTTCAAGCAAGTTCTAACATGAACATAAATGGAATCTTTAGTGAGGGACAATTCTCGTTTTCATAGTAGAATTTCATGGGTGACAGAATTAATTTGGAACGTTGAGCAGAAGATTTCATTGAATTTCTCTGAGGTGAAAAGAAATCTCACCATTTAGTTAGGTAATTTATTTAGTTTCTGGAAAAAAAAAGCAATGATTTCTTTTTCAATTAAAAAAATGAAACAAAAGTTTTAGAGAGAAAATTTTCCAAGTAGCAGAATAATAGCAGAGCTAGTTCAAGCCACAGTTCAAGCACAATGATTTATTTGAGCTGAGGAACTTTCCATATAATCATGTTTAATATACGTTTTCTAGTTGTTGAGATACTACTGTATGAACATGCATGTATTTCCAAACTCAAATAAAAGAACTATAAAATATGATTCAAGTCATATGCTTATTATCTTTTCTTTAAAGAATGACATGCAGAAAATAAATTGGGGTATGGATTCATAAAAGACTGTATAAATGTATTTTAAAAAATTAATAGCCAGGTGACACCTGAAATGGAGTCTTTGTAATACCCCCCAAAAGATCTGGTCTCACCAGCCCTGAGGCTAGAAATTTTGGACAATCCAGCTGGTTGTAGTAAGGTTTCAGAGCTGGTAGACACAATTACCTGAATTTGTCCACCCAGCTGGTTAGTTTGCTGGTCTAGGCACTGTGGACTATAATGTACATCATGCATATGGAGTAGAGAATAGAAATGATGATCTAATTCAACAACAAGAAACAGTGAAAACTTGGCCTGCTCCATCATCTACTTTTAGTTTATTAATTTACTGTGTAAAGCATGTCAAAAAGTCGAGTCTGATCCCAATTCAGAGCTGTAGAAGCCACTTCTATGCTGATGAATGTTTATAGCACCATCGTGTTTATTGTCATCAATATCATCATCATTCTTATCAGCTGTCTACTGTGTAGCAAGAACTGTGCTGACTTTTACATACATTACACTAACTGAGTCTCCAAGTCACATTGGGAATTACGTATCCCCATTACAGCTAAGAAGACAGTGACATTCAGAAGGAGCCTTTCTGTACTTGACAGTCTGGATATAAGATAGAAATACCATTGTCTGTTTCATGAAAATTCACTTTGCTTCATTTTGCCACTTCTTTCATCAGTGTGCCTTCCACATACCAGTCACAGCATGGGCAGGTAGATAAAGGACTTATCTACAATCTACCGACCTGGGTTTAATTCCAGGCTCTTATTCCTACCTACTGAGCAACTGGCTTTGGGCATGTAGCTGCTAGCCTGACTGTCCTATCTCCCATTTAAAGATGAGGAGACGTGCACCTACTTTACAATAAACAGAGTGCCTAACAGAGCAGGCATCAGTAAAACAGTTTTGCTATTGCTTGACCTTCTTGTGGTGGAGGAGCCAGGTATCATGCACGCTCAGTTGTGTCCAACTCTTTTCAACCCTTTGGACTGTACTCAGCCAGGCATCTCTGTCCATGGGATTTTTCAGGAAAGAATATTGGAGGGATTTTTTTTCCAACACAGGAATCGAACCCAAGTCTCATGTCTCCAGAATTGCAGGCAGATTCTTTACTCACTGAGCCATCGGGGATACTGGAGGAACCACAGTTATCTCCAAAAATGAAGAGACATGATTGTTCACTACCTTAAGAACTTTTACAAAAGACAGGTAATTTTGATTTATTTGCTTAAAAACAATAGACAGGTGGCCTATGGTAACTTTGAAGGAGCTTGTCAAAAACTCAATCAACCCCGTGCCATTATGATGCAGAAGTTCAAAGGAGGCCAGAAGTCACTGTTCTGCTTCATCCCCTGGGTTAGAGTGGCAGTTCAGCCTTCCGGGGCCTCACACAGTCCCTGGGGCCTCTTTACAACACCCTGGGTCTGTTCCTGCTACTTTCCTAAGAATTTTAACATTTCTGACAAATGGGGATGGATTTCATCAAAATCTGCCTCCCCAGAGGGAAGTCCAGTTGTCAGTCTTCTGCCTTTTAAATTACAAAAAATAATGCGTATTTTTATTTTTTGAAAATATGTTTTTGCCAATTTGCACTTGGAAAGTCATAAATACATAAAAAGGGAATTTCCTTTTCTCTGAATAATTAGGAGAGAAAAATGTAGCTTTTGGTCAGGGCACATCTGCTTTAGTTTTTTCAGTTATGTATTTAAAGGGAAAGGCTGTCAAAAGGAACCAGTCCTTTTTGTGCACTTACAAAATGCTGGACTCCTAAAGTTTATGTATTTACAAACTTTAAACGGATCCTGTATAAACTGACTTTGTATAAAAGGTATTATTATCATTTCCATGTGATAACAATTTTATTTATATGTATTCATATTGCATTTATAATCATTTTGTTTGCAAATAAATGTATTTGCATTTATTTGTAATTTAGACATGTACTGAGAAATTATCTGATATGGCTGAGACCTTATATTTAACATGAGGGAACTCAAAGAGGTTAAATGTCTTGCCTTGTTAGGGGATAAATGCCCAGGGTTGCACAGTGATAAATACTACAGCCAATGATCTGGGGTCCAAGCCTCACCTTCCTTCCCCCTGGGCAATACTTCCTTTTCAATCTGGCTTGTTCAAATTTCTTTCTCCTTAATTCAGAAAACATGTTAAGTGATAAATAAATTTGATTGACTTAATATAGATGCTACTTGAAATCTTACAAGCAGGATTTCTTTTGGTCACTGGACTCACTGGGACACATGAGCAGAGCAGACTGGATCCAGTGGGTTCAGAGCGTCACCACAGAACCCGATACTTCAGTACTGGGATAGAACTTTGAGGACTGAGAGGTCCATGCTTGCCACCTTTGGTTATTTCTGACTTAAAAGCTCTTTCTGACTGTTGCTGTTTAGTCACTAATTCATGTTCAACTCTTGGCGACCCCATGGACAATAGCTCACCAGGGTCTTCTGTCCATAGGATTTCCCAGGCCAGAATACTGGAGTGGGTTGCCATTTCCTTCTCCAGGGGATCTTCCCGACCCAGGGATTGAACCAGTGTCTCCTGCATTGCAGACAGAATCTTTACCATCTGAGCCACCTGGGAAGCCTTTTAACTTCAAACATAACTAAATAGTATTCAGTCTTATTATCTTGTATTAGAGAATATGTTATCAACTATTTCTTGGCCAAGCTAGCATCTGATAGTAACTCCCTGTTTGTCTCTGAGGCAGATTGAAAGAGTGGTCCCATTCCCTCCCCCTCCCTTTGTCCATTTATTTCCCCCAAGAAAATGTGCAGTGGCTTTCACAGAAGCAGAGTGTGCTTCTCCATCCCTGGCTTTGAACTTGGCCAAATTACTTCTTCGTAAGTTATTTGGCTCAGCACAAGCAGGGCATTGAACTGTGTCCGTGTCCTTGGGCTTGCCTGCTTGCGTTCCTGCCACACACCATAACAGCTTCCTCCAGGTAGTTCCTTTTGAGTTCCAGAAGGTCTCTGTGTGCAGCTCAGTGGAGCCCAGGCCATAATAAGGTGAGAAGCCAAGTCCAGCCGGATCCACCCCTTGAAGCAGAATCGCCCAACTGACCCCCACGTAACCCTCAACAGAATTACAGACACAAAAGAAAATAAATACTTTCCGTGTCCTCCACGATCTTGTGGTTGTTGTTTCATAGCAATTGATGACCAATATAGCCTCTGATTATATTTTGATGATAAAGTACAATAGTGCAACTGTAAAAGGGATAGCTATCACTGATCTAATGTTTATAAATCTAAGGGTTTTTACAAATGAACAATTTCCAGAATATCAGTGTATTACTGTTCTCTTACAGAAAAAAGGCTCTCATTTAAAATAAGACTTAGAAAATATGACTCTTGGTTGAAGAGGTGGACTGAGAAAGCAAAGAATCACTTTTTGCAACATTATTATGTGCTTCATCCAAGTACTGAAAAAAAAATCTCTCATTTGTTCATTAATATATTCCACAAACTGTACTTTATGGGGCAGGCAGTAGCTTTATCCAGATGAGCTGCCCAGGTGCCAAAAAAGCTTCCAGCTTAAGAGAGAGACAGAGATTCATATGAACAATTGGTCTACAACCTGATAAGAGGCTAAAATGGACACATGAATTCTGTAAAATTTGAAGAAAGCTTTTAAATAACAATAGATGAAATGGATTGTGTACGTATTGCAAACCAAGTACTGATCTGGTCCTTTATATCAATTGTCTTATTTAACATTTCAAACCCTCTGAAATAAAATGGAAATAACTAACACTACTTCCATTTTACCAACAAAGAAATGAAGGTCCACAAAGGTCAAGTAACTTGCCCTGGATCAGATAACCTATAATAGTAATGGTTGCATTGGACCTTGCACAGCCTGATTCCAGAGCCCAAGTTCATCACCACTATACCACAGACAGGAGATCAGGTTATACCTAAGCCGATTCTTAAATGATAAATGAAAGGGCTGCAGCAAATAGCCACATTGTTTGGGGTGGTTTCTGTTAGAATCAGCAGGCTGGCCAAACTCAACATCCTAGGACCTGAGGATACTCTTGATTCACCCTGATGTTCATATCTACAGGGGCCCGAAGTTCTTTCTTTTGAGAATCATGCGAAATACTTAACCAACAATCTTGTCTCTCCTTCCTATTCACAGAGAATTCTGACTCACATATTTTCCATCTCACTTTATCCTATAAACTGCCAATGTCCACAAGAATGACACGTGTAGCTCTTGACTTCAACTCCAGTTCACCCTCACCTCAATTTTATAGTTTGATGACCTTAACTTTGACTTATCACTAGCAGGAACTGTGCTACCCATTAAAATGTAACTATCCCATTCTCTGACCACAAACTCTGTAATTACAGCTCTCTAGATTCTCAGTTCTATTCAATCCGCACACAATACCACATTCCTTAGAATCTTTCTTAAACTTCTTTTAGTCTCTTCTATTTTCATCACTTATTTTAATATATTGCCTGACTTAGGAAGCACATTGCCTCGATCCTTTGGCCCTTTTAACACCTTGTCTCCCCATGACATTCATTCAAAACATGCACATCAGTGGACCAGTTTTGGGCAGCTGTGTCCCACTACAGATTTGTGACTCTTCAATAAAACTACATTGTGCCGCACACAATTATCTATATTTGTGTATTAAGTCATCTCTCCCTTCTTAACTGCAGTTAGCCCAAAGTTTTATCTATATGTTGTGGGTTGAATTATGTCCCCTCAAAATGTATATGTTGAAGTCCTACTCCCAGTACCTCAAAATGCAACTGTATATTACAGGCAAGAATACCTAGTGGATAGCCAGTCTCCTCTCCAGGGGATCTCCCCAGGGACCTAACCCAGGTCCCCACATTGCAGACAGATTCTTTATCACCTGAGCCACCAGGGAAGCCCAGATTTTAAGACAGGGTCTTTAAAGAGGTAATTAAGCTAACGTGAGATCATAAGAGTAAACCTTAATCAGACATGACCAGTGATTTGGTACTTTGTTGGGACAGCCCTAGAAAATGTATACAATTGTTATTGAAACTGAGTTCATGTGCCCAATGCACAGTGATGCCAAACAAACAAAAACCTTGATGTTTGGAGCAGAGAAAGGCTTATTGTGAGGGCCAAGTAAGGACAATGAGCAGCTCATGCTTAAAAAGCCGAAACCCCTTGCTGGTTTCCAGGGAAGAGCTTTTATAGGCAAAATTTGGGGAGAAGGCTGCTGGGTGTGTGATTTTCCTCTGATTGGTCACTGGTGGGTCACTGAGTGGTGTTTCAGGAATCTCAGTCACGCCTTCTAGTTCCAACCAGTCTAGGTTCCACATGCTTGTGTGCGGCTTGACATTATCATCATCCACTTGGGTGGAGGCATTAGTTCTTGTAGAAAAACTCAGAGATCTGTATCGGATTGTTACGTGCATCTCTTGAGGAGGAACCTGGACTGTAGCTGATCATTCTTTTTTCTTGACTATTTTTCCTTTGTTTCTGCATTCACCCAGTCCCCTAATTTGTAACTCTTTGACTCTTCCCTTTGAAACTCAGGAAACATCTCAGAGGCTAAAAGCCCTTTCCCTACATATAGGAAGCAGGGGACCTGGGAAGACTTTTGTACCCAAGAGGGTCCCACAGGTTTCTTCATGGTTTTACAATCAGCTCCTATAAATCTCTCATTTCTTCTTCTCTTTCGTGTAGCAAGTAAGCTCATCTCCTATTTTGTGGGGAACATAGGTTATTCCAGGCCTGAATTCTAACTGCCTACTGTTATACTTACAAAATCCATTCTTCTCACTTTCCATCTCAAAGAAAGAAGACTTTCTACCTCTTCTCAAAGCTGACCTTCTGTTTTTCACTTTGGAGCCTACGTCTTCTGTTCTTTGGGGAGATTCAAGTTAGGGAACCGTTGACCAAACCGCCTGCCTTGGCCAGGCGTGATGACAACCACTTGCATGAGTTGTCTCAAAACAGGAGGTTCTGATAAGAAATATGGTGGTGTCACCAAAGACTAACTGGAATAATTCAGAATGCGCCAAAAGGAGGAAGGAGACTCCAGCCCATAAGATTGTTTTACCATCTTCCCTCTGGAATTCACCTTGGCTAAGAGATGCACATACAACAGGGAAGGATACTGGGTCAGACCAAATACAGGTCAAGCAAGATGACTGACCAGACACAACCCAGCAACTAACCCATTACCATAAAACCTGAGACTGTGGGCCACATGGCAGAATAGTCCTCCTGGGTTCCCTCACCCTGCTGCTCTCCGCTCGGACACCCCTCCCCACAAAAGTCGTTTGTCAGTATGCGTGTCTTCTCAGTTTATTTATGGGTGTTCGATGAGACCACTCTCGGACCCTGGAATGGGTCCCCTTTCCTGAAACAATTCCATACATGATGGTTTCCCCCTCCTTTCTCCTAAACCCTCCCATCTTTCTTGCCAACCAAGAGTTATGCTAACATTACAGTTATACTTTAAACAGTGATAGAAATAAAATCTTATTCCATCTTATAATACCCTAAAGAAATGGTTACACATTCTCTTTCTCGTCCTAGTTAAACTTCTTAAAAAAAAGAAGTCAATATATCCTCCTCAGCCCATGACTCACTAAATCTAGCCAAACATCCATTTACTACACAGAAACTGGTTTGACAAGTCAACGTAGACTTCAAAACCATCGGATGTGTTTCCATTCCAGCCTTTTCTGATTCCTCTCATTCGCAAACTGTCCACTTTCTTTCCTCTTCTGTTTTGTTTTCTTCCTAACTTCCTAACAGAAAGGCTGTTCTTTCCCTACTTACTTCTAATGTCTCTTATTTCTTCTTATTTTTACGTCTGTTGATGTTCCTGGGAATTCTGCTTGTCTCCTTCTTATTTCTTCTTTTCCTCTACTAATGTCCATCCTATATTCTACCAGAATTTCAATCCCTTGGAGTTATCCTGATGACTTTTTTTTTTCCTCCAGTAACTATACTGTGGTGATTAAGAATACAACTTCAAGAGCCAAATTATTGGATCTACCTTATGGCTCCACTACTTCCTAGCCTTGCAACCATCAGGAAGTCACTTAAACCTCTTTATTTGACTTTTTAGTCATCTTAAAATCGGCTTGATCGTTTTGAGGATGAAATGAGTTCAAATATGCTAAGCACTTAGAAATTTCTGGAACTTAACAGACCTCTAGTAAGTGCTATCTATTATTAAGTAACTGTCCAGAAATCCAATTCTATATTTAAAACCACAACCATCCCTGGATGTCCCATGAGTACCTCAAAATCTTATCTCAGGCTGTAGTCATCATCTCCTCACCACAAAATTTTTTTCCCCTGGATACTTTCTTTGAAAGATTTGTATTACTGTTCCCAGATAAGAAGCCAGAACGTGGCTATCAGCTGAGATTTCTTCTGTCTCCTTCCTATCCATCTTCCAATAGTTACCAACTCCCATTATTTCTATTGTCAACTTTCCCTCCAGCCTGTCTCTACCCTTTCAACCCTGCTACTGCTGAGATGCAGGTCTGCATCTTTGATGTGTGTGGTTATGTTGGGGGAGTGAGCAGATAGACCATTACAACTAACATCCCTTGACTGGATCCATTCTTCCAGAACGTTATTCACTTGGCACTCAGGGTACGCTTTTAACAACAACCTTCACGTCACTCCTCTGTTTGAATCCCTTCAACAGCTCTTCATCAGCTTCAATGTAGTGTCCATCCTTTCCGCCTAGTTTACAAGCTCCTCCACCCCGCCCGGATTTAAACAAGGCTCTCAACCTTTCCAGCGTAAACTCCCATCACCTCCCCAAAGTGCCCTACAATTCAGTTAAATTCAACCACTTGCTCCTGAAGATTCCAGTTATCTTTCAATTGCCTTTTTCCCACCTACAATATAGCTATAATTAGAGACTAAGCATGAAACTCAAATAAAAGTCCTAAATATGTAATATATTCAGAAATAAATTCAGATGAAAGGAAAACCTAGATGTAGTAAAACTATCTTGATGATTTAAATAATCTGATTATATAAAATAAAAAATATTTTGACTTCTTGTAATCTTCACTAATTTCTCTCCATTTAACAGAAAACTTTTGAAAATACATTTTCCTTTCCCCCTTTTTTTACAGCTTGATTCACATTTATTATTCCGTTTGGCAATCCCTCTCCCAAAACTAGGCTTCCTAGGTGGTGCTAGTTGGTAAAGAACCCACCTGTCAGTGCAGGAGACTTAAGAGATGTCAGTTTGATCCTTGAGTAGGGAAGATCCTTTGGAGGAGGGCATGGCAACCCACTCCAGTATCCTTGCCTGGAGAATCTCATGAACAGAGGAACCTGGTGGGCTACAGTCCATAGGGTCAAAAAGAGTCGGACAGACTGGAGTGACTTAGCATTCACGCATGCACACTGCCAATACTAGGCTGAAAACACTCTGAATTTAGTTATAGCAAAAATGAATCCAATTTTGAAAAAAAAAAGTAGACTCAAATGGCTTGATTAGACAGAAAACAAAAACAATGAATAATATCATTGGAGTTGCCTTGATGTTGTCCTGTGTGTATGTGTGTGTTTGTGTGTGCCTACATTTGTGTTCAAACCTGTACATTTATTACATCGGTAATAAGAAAAATATGTCTACAAATGAAATAATTACCAGTCAACAACTGTAATGGGATCCACAGACATGGTCTCTTAGTATAAAACACTTGGAGTTAAGTGTTACTGCATGCAAATGTGGCGACACCTGCTAGTTCAATGTATACTTTAACACAGACCCCCTGGGGATTTGCTATATTCTTGCCAGATGTAACTTTTAGATTTTCCCTCTGGTTTAGATAGCATAACATAGTAGAAATAGCCATATGACTTGGGGACTTTCTCAGTATCAGTGTTGATAGAATTACATTTGAACTTAACTCTCTTTAACAGGGTTTGAGGAATCTTCCCACATTTCAGAGTGCATGATTGTAAGTGTTTCATTCTTGGCTTCAAGCACCCAGGCTTTCTCTGTCTTGTCTTTTCCCAACCAGTTCCCTGGCTCTGTCCCCACACATCTCTCTATTTATCTCTATGAATGCTACTGCTTTGTTTATAGTATAGGTGACAAGACACAAACCAGGATTTGGAAAGAGTGCGTGGGATGGAACTGACTTTAAGTTGCCTTTTAGGAAATGTGCTATAATTGTAACATTTGATTCTGGCATTTTGTAGCCTGTAGCCCCCTCATCTTATGCTATGTGTGAATTCCAGTCGGGTGATTCATCCTGACATGGGAGTTCTTTGCTTCTTCTACTGAAAAAATGTGAGAGAATGAGGGGAGAAGTGTCTCATTCCTCCTGATTTCTCTAAGTAATCTTTATTTTTTTCCCATAGCTGGGAAAGAGATTTTCCGATGAGAAATCTTACAGTTATGACATGACAATTCCATGTTTCACAACCCAACTCACTTTTCTGGTTGCTCTTTTCTACCCTATTTCTCACAATTCAAAGTAAATTGTGAGATTACGAGGCTCGGGAAAGAGGAAAACTGCATATTACAGCCTTGATAACCCTTCATGGAGAACAAGTCACAACTGTGCCACGAATTCCAATTTTAGAGTTGGATTCAACAGCAAGAGTGAGTAGAAGAAACACAGGAAAGCAGATATGTGTTTTTAAATCATCCTGACCAGAAATGTTTATCTAGAAACACTGGGCTCCGGCGAGATGTCTATCATCTCCTCCTTTGCATATATTCCAGTTTGGACAGAATAGTCCTTATCTATTATCTAAGTACTTTTACAACCTTATTTTGGAAAGGTCTCCGTGGTCACACGTACATTAAATTAGAGAGGAAGGCAGTTGATTGCATAGTTTTTTTTAACTGAAATAGTTTCTGTAAAACAATGCAGAATTATATTTATACCATCACTTCCAAAGACAAAGATAAATGGAATTGTCACAGCTACTGGGATTGGGATTGAAAACCTCTTTGTTTCATGGGAAATACATATATTTCATAACCCAGATAAAGCAATGTGCTGAAGGTAAAACTAAAATTGCTAAGGCAAATAATCTATCCAGAGGTTAAATAATTTGAATTAAGATACTGTATTTGTACACAGTCTGATTTCAAGCAAGTATTTAAAAGTCATAAGAATGTGCTGTCCTTCACTTTCAGAGATTCTGTAATAGATAAAATATCATAAAGAAGTTTTCACATCCAGCATGTCACTTCTCTACACTTACTGGTATATATCCTTCAAATCTATACCCCATTTCTACCTGTTTCCATGATCACTGGTATAGAGTTTCACTATTTTTTATTGGTAGTGGTGATGGTTTAGTTGCCAAGTCCTGTCCAACTCATTGTGACCCCATTGACGGTAGCCTGCCAGACCCCTCTCTACATGAAATTCTCCAGGCAAGAATACTGGACTGAGTTGCCATCTCCTTGTCCAGGGAATCTTCCCGATTCAGGGATTGAACCCTGGTCTCCAGGATTGCAAGCAGTTTCCTGCATTGCAGTCAGTTTCTTGACCAGTTGAGCCACTATGGAAGCTTGTTTTTATTTTCTTGGTCTTCCGTCTTGTCTTCTTGCCTTCAAACTTCTCCAGCTCTTTTTTTGCAACCACCAAGCCTCTCCTTGTGCCTGAATTAATTCAAAAAATTAGTGAGGATTTATTTTTTTTTAATTGGAAATGACAAAACTCTATTTAAAATTATCTAAACTGGGGCATTTTTGGTGGTTCAGTGGTTAAGACTCTGAATTTCCAATGCAGAGGGCATGGGTTTGATGCCTGGGCAGGGAACAAAGATCTCGCATACCTCATGGAGTGGCAATAAATAAATAAATAAAAGCATCTAAACTGAAAAGGGAATTTATTGAGCCATGCAAATGGGGAATGTGAATGGTTGATACAGATCTGGCTCTCAGAGGATATTATTAGGACTGTGTGAGTCTCTTAATTTCATGAGCTTGATTAATTATGCTTGCCTCTTTCACAGAATTTCTCAATGTGATAACAAGAAGTTTTCAAGAACCCTAACCTAAATTTCACTCTACCCAACCACCCCCTTAGAAAAAAATATGTTTGCTGTGGGGGGTGGGGAGAAGAATACTTGGGAAAAATTATGGCTAGTTCCACGTGGTTTATGTTGCATTCTTGAATAATCAAATGTTATGTCCTTGAGCAGGGGGCCATTCAAATGGATAAATCTGGAATGAGAGCTCAGAATTAGAACTCTATCAAATGTCCAATACACAATAATCAATGTAGTAAATGAACAGACAAGTAGAAGAACTATGCAACATGATAAAAAAATAAATAAATAAAAAACAACTGACAGTAAAAATAATGTTACAGGTATTCCAAATATTGGCATTATAAAACATACAGTTTAACTGTATTTACCATGTTCAAGGAGGTAAAAGACATAATGGAACACACAGGCAAAGAACTGAAAATTATAAAAATGAACTCAATTAGAAATGTGAATTAGATTAATGACTTGATTGGTTTAAGAGGAGATTGAACACAGCTAAAGAGAGAATTCATGAACTTGATACTACTTTGAAAGAGCATGTACTGATTAAGACCAGAGAAACAAAAAGTTATAAAAAATAAGGAGATATGTAGCGTGAGTGGGCACGCTCAGTTATTCAGTCGTGTCTGACTCTTTGTGACCCTGTGGACTGTAGCTAGCAGGCTCCTCTGTCCTTGGGATTCTCTAGGCAAGAATACTGGAGTGAGTGGCCATGCCTTCCTCCAGGGGGTCTTGCTGACCCAGGGATTGAACCTGAATCTCCTGCAGCTTCTGCACTGCAGGCTGATTAATTATCACTGAGCTACCTGGGAAGCCCCAAAATATAGCATTGTAATAAATTAGTTTAGTCAGGTAAATAGTATAGGATAATCTTCATGCAGGAAAAAAAAGTGATTACATATGGAATCTCAGAAATGCAGAAAGAAACAAAAAGCAGTAGCTAAACGGTGAGCTGGTGAGCAAATAAAAATAATTATAGTACATATGTAACAATGATAATTGTAATAGTTTGTGGTTTTAAAATACAAATTATTAAATTACACAAAAAGTATGATATAAAAGTTAGGAAACACAATGATCTAATTTCCTTTAACTGCCCTGTAAGAGGGTAATAATGAATAAAATTTGATTTTGAAAACTCAAGCAGTCATAGTGTGATTCTATGACAACTATAAGAAAATTGTAAAAGGTACAATTCACAAGGTAATAGAGAAAAAATTTGGATTAATAAAAGATAACTAATCAACATAAAAACATGAGAGTAGAAAAAAGGAACACGAAATTAGCAAAATGATATGTTTAATCTCAAGTATATCAGAAAATATATTAAATAAAAGTTGACTAAATTATTTGATTAGAATACAAAGATTGCTGGTCTTTCAGAAACTCTAAAACCAAATTCTGTACTGTGTAGAAAAGACATCTAAAGCATAGGGATATAGAAATATTTAAAGCAAATGAGTGCTAAAAACATACAGTACAAATACTAACTAAAAGAATATTTTCATGTTATACTTAAACAAAAAAGTAGACTTTACAAAAAAATACTAATACAGATTACAAAGGATAATTTTTAATAATAAAAGTGTTAATTAAATGGTCTCTCAAGTGGGATGATAACAATTTTGATATGAATTGCATTTTATTTGTAGATTGTTTTGGGCATTTTAATAATATTAATTCTTCCAATCTCTTGAGCACAAAATATATTTCCATTTATTTTTGCCTTCCTCAATTATTTTCATCAATATCTTAAGAATTTCAATATCTTCACCTCCTTGGCTAAATTTTTTCATAAGGTTTTTTTTTTTTTTTTTGGATGTTGAAAGTTTTTATCATAAATAGATGTCACATTGTGCCAAATGCTTTTCCTCCATCTATTGAGATGATCATATGAATTTTATCCTTCATTTAGTTAACATGGCATATAATGATGATTGATTTGCAGATATTGAGCTATCCTAGCATCCCTGGAATGATTCTCACATGATCATAATTTAGGATTCTTTCAGTATATCGTTGAATTCTGTTTGATAATATTTTGTTGAAGATTTTTACATTTATGTTGAGATATGGGCCAGTGATTTCTTTTTCTTTTTTGCTTTGTGGTATCTTTGTCTGGTTTTAGTATCAGGGTAATCTTGCATTGTAAAACAAATTTGGAAGTATTGCCTCTCTATACTGGGTTTTGCTTTGCTTTTTTTTTTTTTTTTTTGGTATTGATTCTTCTTTGAGTGCTTGGCAGAATTCACCAGTAAAGCCATCTGGTCTTGAAATTTGGTTTTATGAAGGTTTTTAATTACTTATTCAATCTGTTCTCTAGTAATTCTTCTACTAAGATTTTGTGTTTTTTCATGATTCAATCTTGAGAGTTTGTGTGTTTCTAGGAATGCATCCATTTATTCTAGGTTGTTCAATTCATTGGTATATAATTGTTCATAGTGATCTCTTATGATCCTGTGTATTTCTGTGGTATCAGTTATAATGCCCCTTACTTCATTTCTGACTTTATTTATTTGAACTCTATTTTTTTGTAAGTCCAGCTAAAGGTTTGTCAATTTTGTTTACCTTTACAAAGAGCTAGCTTTTATTTTCATTTATCTTTTCTATTTTCTTTTTCAGTCTCTATTTCATTTGTATATGTTGTGATCTTTTGTTATTTCTTTCCTTCTACTCATTTTGAGCTCTTTTATTTTTTTTTCTAGTCCCTCGAGGTGTAAAGTGAGACTAATTTTTTTTTCCATGCAAAATGCATGTATCTCTATGAATTTCCCTTTTTAGAGCTGATTTTGTTGCATTATAAATTTTGATATGTTGTATTTCCATTTTAATTTGTCTCAAGGTATTTTCTATTTCTCCTTCACTATTTTTATTGAGGTTGTTTAGTAGCATGTTGTTTGATCTCTGCATATTCATGACTTTTTTCTAGTTTTTTCCTTGGAATTGTTTCTAGCTTTATACCATTATTGTAGGGAAGAATGATTGATATGATTTCAATCTTCTTAAATTTATTAACAATTGTTTTGTGGCTTAAACTTAGATCTTATGACCTATCATGGAGAGAGTGCCATGTTCATTGAGAAAAATGTGTATTCTATGACTTTTGGATGAAATGTTCTCTGTATATCTATTAAGTTACTTTATTCCAATGTTCTGTTTAAGGCACATATTTCCTTATTGATTTTCTGTCTGGATAATTTACACATTGATGTAAGTGGGGTATTAAAATCTCCTAATATTATACTGTTGTCTTTTTCACCTTTTACATCTGTTAATATTAGTTTTATAAATATAGGTGTTCCTATGTCGGGTACATAAATATTTACAATGCAATATCCTTGTGTTGGATTCACCGTTTTATCACTATATAATGTCCTTTTTTATCTTTTCTTATAATCTTTGTTTTAAAGTCTATTGTTTTTCTGAAATAAGTATAGCTACCTCAGACTTATTTTGATTTTCATTTTCATGAAACATCTTTTTCTATCCCCTCTCTTTCAGTCTGTGTCTGTCCTTATGGAAACAAGTCTCTTGTAGGCAGTGTATAGATGTAGATGGGTCTTGTCTTTTACCCATTCAGCTACTCTATGTTTTTGATCCTAAATTTTTGACAGCTATTATTAAATCTCACTAGGAAAATATTTATTTCATCTAATAAGACGCAATTGCTTCTAAAGAGACATCTTCTCATGACCTAGATTTTTCTGGGATAAAATGCATTCTGTGTTCTAAGTATTCCTTCCTTTGCCACTGTATAGTCAGCTATCTAAACCAGTCATCCACCACAGGCCTTGGGCTGAAAGTTAGTAATCTGTCAGTACTTAAAGAATGCTATCTTATTATTGGTATATTTAGCCAAAGTGAGATTTATTTTTCCAATCCATAGATGTCTGCATCACAAAGTAGGTGCATTCTTCTTACCAATGTCATTTCACTGGAGGGAGCAGAAGACATTCAGCCATAATGACTGTGATCTCTCGCAGATAAATAACAACCACGCATATGCTGGTGACTGTGATCTACAAAGTCAGTGAGCAAATTTCCCACAATCCTTGACAACCTAAGCCTTCCAAGCATATCCTAATGAATGGTAGTTTTACAGGGAACAAATAACACAATGAAATATAATCAACTCTTCAAAATTGGTCTGTTGTAAAAGGACCTTTTTATTTACACTTTATCTTCACAGGATAATTCTCAGAATAAATGGTGAAATATAGGTATTAAAGAAATGAGGTAATAAACTCTTTTTTTTTTTCCCATCACTGAAGTTTTCTTATAAGCCTGAGTATCCTCTATTACTAGTTCTCACTGACTGAATCTCCTTTTATTTGAGTATCCAAATCTCATTGGTGATAAGTAAAAAATTTCTATGGATCAGTTAAGACTCTAAGATTTGTTTTATTTATATTTATTTGCTTGTTTTACCAGCGATCATGTGAATACTATGATTCTGGGCTAACTTTATTTCTAGCCTATGCCCTGTCTCCTCTGTCATTTCTTTTCACATCATATGTTGAATATTTAATATGTACTTATATTTATGCTAAGAACTTGGAGATACAAACATGAATAAAATAATGGCTCTTCCCTCAAAGAGTTTCTAGGCCTGGGAGACATTCAAGGATAAAAATAGCTACTCACAGTCACCAATAAGATTCTTTGCTTCTCACACTCACTTATATAATTCTAGAAGCAAGTAGAAATGCAAAAGGCCCTAAAGTTCACTGTAAATATTCACTTAAAAGGAAAGCAAAATACTTCTTATGTGTTATCAAGGTACTTAACAACTCCAAATAGAAATAAAACTGTCTAGTTGGCAAATTTACAATTTTAACAATAATCTATTCTTCAAAAGATTATATATTTTTTGTTAGATATGCTTTAAAAGTCATTGAATTTAAACTAAATATTTTGGTACTGAATATTTGTAAGTTGCCAATGAGACAATTTTGACCATATTACTGTCATTTTTGTTCAAGCAAGAACTTAAAATTTTCTTTCATGGTTTCATGAATAGATATTTTTACACATTGATATTCACCTTAATTTTTTAAAAACTGAAACTGATCATATATTCTATGTCCTGAACCTTGACAGAAATGTACACATTTATTGTATATAATAGATGTATTCACAAGATAGGCTAAAACAGGTTCCTCACAACTCTCAGGTTTGCCAAAGACTGATTTAGACACACCCAAAGTTTAACTCAAGTTTCTCATGCCTAATTAAATTTAAGGCGAAGTTATATAGATCTAATTTAATCAAACATCCATCAATTCCACCCCCACTCCACATCTAGGTTTGCATCATGCAGCATAAATATGGTTGTTTGAGACCAATCCCTATAAAGAGGGAAGAGAGGGAAGACATTGTGATAAACCGAATACACAGCCAGAAAGCCATCAGTTTCACTTCCTTATTTGGAGGGTGAGCAAATCTTTCACTTTTCCCAGAACATTCCACTTTTATACATAATATTCTCATATAATTATTAACAGTATTCTCTTTCACTGCTAAAGACAATATGTTGCTTTGGATAAGAACTATCTGAGATATTTAGACTTTACTTATATGATATAAATTGACTTTTCTAAATTATACTTTCTTTTGGCTATGATTACTAGTTTGGGGCCATAAAATGAGATTGTTTCTGAGATATTAGTTTAGCAAATGCATAAGGAATGCCTATAAGTATTCATAGGCAGATTAAAATTTAGATGATCAGCAAAAATATATACTCACTTTATCCCAGAATATTTACATGTAAATCAAGCCAAGAAATAATTATCCAATTTTTCAAAATATTTATAATCTATGACCAGAAAGATAAAGCACTGAGATCCTACCTAGTATTTATTACAGATTTTCTAGCTTTCAGGAAGCCATACTGGTTTTTTTAAGGTATGTTTTCAAGATTCTTTATCATGGCTATCCCTGTTTTAAAACAACTCTCATCTAAACACAGAGAATAGCCATACTATTCAAAGAAATGGGGACTAGGTGAAGTTTTCCTGGAAAGGATGTGTCAGTTTGAGCAATAAATAGAATTTTAGCCTGTTTGTTACTGTCTGTTCAGCACAGCTGACTAACAATGGAAGATTTAGAATTAGCCGTTCATATGAAATAATTGATTTTGGCATACATGTTAAGCACAGGGAGAAGGAAACAAGATAGAATGTCTTCTAAGAAGACATTCCTTAGAAAATTGTTTTGCAAATTTTGAAAGAGGTGTTGGCAGCGTTTTAATGGGTGCTAAAGATAGGAGTGTCAGAATACACTTTTCCTGGGCTCAGAACAATATTATCTGCAAAAACCTGGGTTAATATTAAGAAACTCACAGTGAAAAACTTGCTTCTCTGATCATAGAACTGTGTACCTTTCACTCTGGTTTCATTTTCTTACTTCAATGCCAAGAGGAGAGGACAGAACCGATATGCAAATTGAACCCAAAATATAAACAAGGATTCAGTCCCAGGGTGCAATCCTCAGAGGAAAAAAGGAAGTTTATGAACTCCACATTCAGTGCAAGCAGGCTACAAAAGAGTTTAGTTGTCCTTCTAGAAAACAAAAATTAATTTGCTTTGGCCAAATTAAAATTAATTAAAATTATGCAATGTTGCCCTTGTGTTAATTTTAACGGTGAGGTTGTTGTGATTTAAGGCTACAATTAGTTCTAGTGTTTGAAAGAGAAGCTCTGTAATCGAGACAGGACATTTTAATAATCCTGGTTATAAACATTTAATACATCATCTTTAGGGACTCACAAACACATTGTAATTAACTTTTACAACTGAAATAAATCAGATTGCATTAGCATATTGCAAAGGAAAAAATCATTTGCATGATTGAAAACAGCTTCAGAAAATTATGTATAACAGGCTTCATGCAAACACCAGCATAACTTTTCCCAGGTTTCTTATATGGGGATTCTTTTTAACAAGTACAGTTTAGGATTCTACAGCTAATTATAACTTTCACCATAAAAGGAAATATCCTGGTTTTGAAGAAGCAGCAAGAGTCATTCTCTGGTCAGTAGACGTATGTCCAACTTTACTGTAAACGAATTGGGAAATACTCAAATTAAAATATGATGACTTGGTCTGTAGCTACTTCTATGCTACAAGCAAGTAATTTGGTCAGGAGAAAAGAAATTTTATTCATGTGTTATTCATCTGTCTAGTGCTAAGATCTTTTTAGCAGGAAGAGGGATCTTTAGCAGGAAGAAGGAGGCTGATGTTGGACAAACAAGTGTTCCTTTGTCCCGCACTCAATCAGCTTCATAGAACTACCAGTGCCTTCCTGACTGATTGAGCTGTGACTCACATGCAAGCTGTGATAGTGTGCATGTTCACTTTGGAACTGAGACAATAGAAAAAGTTCTTATTAAATATCGGCTATTATTTTTACCAAAGAGATTTCAGGTCAGTTGTACCAGTTGGATGCACCATTCATCCTTGGACTTTGGTCAATTATTTTGTCTACCCAGTGATCACTGGGGCCTGGTAATTATTAAAAGCACAGATTCTGTAGTCACATTTCCTAGGTTTGAATCGCTTAGTGACATTGTATTCCATGCCTCAGTTTCTCTATATAAAAAGAGGATAATAAAACATGAGCTGAAAAGTACTCTTGTGAGGAATAAATGAGGTAATGCATGCCAATCATCTTAGAATGATGCCCAGAAAACTCAGTTAGTAAGCACTCAATAAATATTAATGACTATCACTGTCATTAATATTTCTATAGGCTACTCTTAGGCCAATGCCTAAGCAAAGAGGGGAATCAGTTCATTATGGTCTGGAAGCTGGTGACTTTCCTGTATAGACTTTAACCAGGGCTTTAACAAATGTGCAATTTCCATTCATTTATTCAATTAATATTGTGCCTCTACTATGTACAAAATATTATCAGATTTTCAAGAGAGGACATGTTTGTGACATTGGGACTGAAGACAAAATAGACACAGTAGAGTCAGGGATCAATTAACTGGTCAGAAGTCTCACCAAGTTATGAAATTAGGGTGAGGAGCATGGCAAGTTTATATTCCAGGTGTCTAGGCAAAGTACCTAGAAGCCCACCTCCCACACTTTCCCAATGCTCCCTCCAAAAGGGAAACAGATAAAAAAAACCTAAGAATCCTCAAGTAGAGTAGGACAAAAGTCAACATTTATGGCTCAATCTTTGGTCAAAGGAAAGGAAGCAGGGTGAGGAGTGTTGGTGAGAGTACTCTGAGTTGCATTGAGACTGTTTCCAGGATGGTTCTGAAGTAGTCCTTTCTCCCTGTTACTCAGATTAATGATTAACAACTAAATGACAAGGATAATGACAGCATTTTGGAAGGCAGGTTAAAGCTTATCATTTTGATACAAAGCAAGAGAGAGATTGTCGATTGTACATAAACAGGTTAGTGGTTTCTCTTCAAGTATTTCTACTCAGATTTGCATTTAATCTTGACTCTAGAAATGGACCATGAATGAACTGAAAATGCAATTTGCTCTTATAAGTTCTTCTTCACTTGAGTCTTTGTTTTAAAAGCAGAAGGGTCCCTATTCTGTCCCTTTTTAGGGGAGGTACTTGAACTCTTTCAATGGGAATCTTCTCATTTCTCCTGAGGCTATAGTTTATTGACTTAAAAGAGCAGTAGTTTAATTAACAGAAGAAATGAAGCCTATTGCATAATTAACTAGACATTTACCTAAAATCAATAATCTAATTGCCACACCTACAGAGGGGATAATGTTTATCCTATTGAAAACAATTCATTTGTATCTACATGTTAACAAGGTGATTGGTGGTTTGTTTAAGAGACTAACCTGATCTGTAAAGTGATAATTTATTGAACAATCAATTAATCTTTTTAGTACTACAAATATAAACAAGCAAGGAACAGCCACAGTGTGTCTGCTTATGAAAGGTCAAGTTTAACAGACCCCCATCTTGAGTTCTTTCTCAATCAGCACAAAGATGTAGAGGCAACGAATAAAAATTTTAGTTTCACACTATCCCCTTGGACGTGACACTTTCACAGGGAGCCAATAACATGCAAAACATTTGCAAATACATAAAGTAGTTTAGACCTGTATCCTGTCTACAATTAATTCTTAAATTGCATTTACCCTGTGACATCTACACATCAGCCTGTCCCAAATGATTCTGGTATACCCAGCTATATATACTTACATATTGTCTAGGCTTTTAACTCAACAGAAGGAAGAAGTGTTTCCTATCTAGAAAAACAGATTATTACATTTATCTAAGACTATGGGTCAGTGTCAAAAAGCTTTAAGTTTTAAGTTGAATTATGTAGCCCACAGTCTGCATGATTGTCCAAAGTTTATTTCAATTTTTTCATCCTGAATAATTGAATGTGAGGTTTCCCAAGATGTAAGGTACTCCTTGTTTTATAACTGTTTTCAAAGCATTTCGTCTCTTAAAATAATCATAGCCTAGTATGAATTCTCTTACGTCTATCTTCAAATTTGACTAATATTTAAATTCCACGGTTTATACCAAGATAGTCCAACCTGCTAAAAACATAAATGCTATAATAATTATATCAACCTGTGTCCAGGTATGAAGAGCAATTTAAATATCCTAAAGATTTCAGAGACTTGGACTCAATGTCTTTACAAGCTTCATAAAATGGGTGTATATCTGCAGAAGGGCAAACAAGGAGGTGATTATGGAAAAACACAGCATGCCAAGTTCATCAAGTGAAAAAAATTTTTTAGGTTTTAGACAAGGAGTTTTAACTTTGGGTTTTAAGCAGAGTCATTCTTCCTTTCGGAGAAGGCAATGGCACCCCACTCCAGTACTCTTGTCTGGAAAATCCCATGGACGGAGGAGCCTGGTAGGCTGCAGTCCATGGGGTCGCAAAGAGTCGGAGATGACTGAGCTACTTCACTTTCACTTTCATGCATTGGAGAAGGAAATGGCACCCCACTCCAGTGTTCTTGCCTGGAGAATCCCAGGGACGGCGGAGCCTGGTGGGCTGCCGTCTATGGGGTCGCACAGAGTCGGACACGACTGAAATGACTTAGCAGCATTCTTCCTTTGAGGTTCTGGAGCAAGGGGTCTAAGATGAAACTGCATGGGCAAAAGTTGCATCTTTATTTTCCCTGGTCTCTAACTGAAAGGTAGCATTCCCTTTCATTATGAATATGGCTAAGACATCGTAACAGTACTAACAATACCTGTGAAAGGTCACCAAGAGATATCACAGATATGTTCGTATTACATTCCACGTGTTACAGATAACTCAGAGTATTATGTGTGCACAATACATCTTTGAACCATAGTGGATGGGTAGATATGAGACCTGTGACTAGAGCCCATTATTTACTATCCTAACACAGAAAAGTATATATTGTGGTATGATGTTTGTCTTTTTAAACATTTTAATGATGGTTTTTTAAAATGCATTTTAAAAATGTATTTAATGTATCATTTTTAAGTTTGATTTTTTTTTTTTTTTTTTAATGAGAATGTTTCATAGGCTTCACCAGTCTTGCAGAAGAATCCATGGGCAGATTTTTTTGGAAAGACTCCTGGCTTGGAGATGCATAGCATGGAGATAAACTTCCCTGTATTGTGCACAAGGCAGACTTGTTCATGGGTCAGGGACTATTTTCCTGGCTGTGGGCTCAGATTCAGAATCCTTCTTATCCAAGCATTATTACCAACTATGGGCTTCCCAGGTGGCTCAGAGGTAAAGAATCCGCCTGCCAAATGCAGGAGCCGCAGAAACCGTGGTTTCAATCCCTGCATTGGGAAAATCCCCTGGAGAAGGAAATGGCAACTCACCCCAGTGTTCTTGCCTGGAGAATCTCATGGACAGAGGAACCTGGCAGGCTACAGTCCATGGGGTTGCAGAGTCAAACATTACTGCGCACACTCACGCACACACTAACACCAACTAATAAGCACAACTACGGGAACTATTTTAGGTGAAATTTTCTACAAATAATGATTGTAACAACAGCTATCATCTATTGAGTACCAGTACTTTACATATGTTATCTAATCAGGACTCACCATGATCCCATGAAGTGGGTGTTATCATTGAATAGATATGAAAAGTAGTTTAGAAGGGGATGGAGCCGGTTTTCTAAAATCTCTGCTTCTTCCAGTATCCTAACACCAACAACTGCATTTTTTAAGAGAAGTAATGAGGTCATGTATGTTGATAGACCTGCATATTAGCCAATATATAAAAACATAAAGTATATATTTTATCATTATGGTAATATGTGGCTCTTACCAGTCGATCTTCCACATGGCTTTGTATGACAATTATCTAATGCTTTATGGTTGCTATTGAAAACGAAAAACAGATTTTTAAGAAAATCAAAGCATAGAGAGTGAAAGGAATGTTCTAGTCAGAAGATGTTGGCATGACTTAAGTTCCTCTTTTTAGTAGCGCTTTTGTGCTTAGTACTGAGATGGCATGGAGTTGACTGCAACTATTCCTGGGCCTTCAAGGGACTCATGAGTGAAGGCGAGATGACAAAAAACGACCCAACATAAAAGATAAAATGATAGAGCTGAGGTTTATGGAGTAAGCCATATGTCAAATGCTTTTCTGAGAGATCTTTATATACTAAGCCACTTAATCAAAATAATTTCAAGAAGTACAGTAGGGAACTAAGGCAAAGAGAGGTTAAGTTAGTTGCCTGAGGACTCACAGTATGTGGTGGCAGAGCTGGGATTCTGCCAGGGGACGTGCTCTAAATCCCTGCCACTCATAATGAACCAAATGTTCCTAGCGCGGTGGCACCAATGATGAAAGGAAGATGGATTCTGATAGAAAAACCACCAATCATTTTCTCAACCTATGTGTTATATACACTTGAACACTCATTGGAGTCACCTGACTTAGTAGATATTACTAGTCTCTACCATGATACTATTGGTCACTTCTGACAATGCATCATCTCAGTTGTTACAGAGATTTATAACCATTTCCCATCTGACCTGTGGAAGCAAAGAGCTGATTAGGAAGATCAAAGGACAATTTACATTTTGCATAAATATTAAAAATTCCCATAAACATTTTCCACTGAAAAAGTGGCCAAAGCACTTATTTTAAATAAGGAGATTATCATCCAGGAAGAAAAAAATCCCAATGACTTTGGGAGGTAAATATGTTCATACTGAGGGTCCCCTTCCACATTCATATACATTGATTTTTTACATAAATTTTTAAAATGCTGGAGATACATTTAGAATAAGGATACTTATTCACATTTTCGGGATCTTTCTATTATATTATACTTGGAGGTAAGAGAACTTAAGTCCAAACTAATGTTTTGCCTCTTCATTGATTCTCAGTTTAAGAATTTATTTTTTCTTGAGAAATCATTTCTCTACTCAATCAGAAAGTGTTTTTTTTTTAATTGTTTATTTTTTTAATTTATTTTATGCTGGTTCCTAACATAATTTGAAACATTTAAATAATTTTGGTCATCAGAATGCCTTTTTAAGATGCATGTTCTTCGTTCTTTCATTGGGTTTCTAAAGTCATCTATTTTGACTATATTGCTGCTGCTGTTGCTGCTGCTAAGTCGCTTCAGTCGTGTCTGACTCTGTGCGACCCCCTAGACGGCAGCCCACCAGTCTCCGCCGTCCCTGGGATTCTCCAGGCAAGAATACTGGAGTGGATTGCCATTTCCTTCTCCAATGCATGCAAGTGAAAAGTGAAAGCGAAGTCGCTCAGTTGTGTCCTACTCTTGGAGACCCCATGGACTGTAGCCTACCAGGCTCCTCTGTCCATGGGATTTTCCAGGCAAGAGTAGTGGAGTAGGGTGCCATTGCCTTCTCCGACTATACTGCTACTATTATCCAATTTGTGATTTTTCTTCTTTTAAGAGTGTACTCAGTAGAATGCCCTGTGTGCATGTGTGTGCTTAGTTACTCAGGTGTGTCTGACTCTTTGCAACCCCATGGACTGTAGTTCTCCAGACTCCTTTGTTCATGGGATTTTCTAAGCAAGAATACTAGAGGGTTGCCATTCCCTTCTCCAGGGGATCTTCCTGATTCAGGGATGGAACCCTGGTCTCCTGCATGGCTTTGGAGTCTTTACTCTCTGAGCCACCAGGGAAGCCCATAGAATGCCTCACTAATGAAAAAAGACTAATGTCCTATCTTGACTCAGATGAGTCCTTCAGGAGTCTATGTTCAGGATACATACCAGAATAAGAGTTCTCATAGCATATTTCAAGTATTGGAAAAGAATAGAGTTTACTTATGTCTAAATAGGTATCTATTTCTGGACCTGAGTGAAACATGAGACCCTCCAAGATATAGTGTTAAAATCATAACAGAGAAATTAGGCAAAGGCCTGGTAAGAATTGGAGCAATGAGCAGGAAAAGCCAAGTAAAGCCAGAGCAAATAACAGATTGGCCACAAGTCTGAAATAAGAGTTTAGGGGAACTGAGGAGATCAAGCAAGACAAGAAACTATAATTTGCACACTGGAGACCAAGAGAGTTTGTCCAGTCAGGATTCCGGAATAATGAAGCCTTTATTCAAAATCCATAGATCAGCTCATGAGACTGTCCCCTTGACAAATATTAAAATCTTTGTATTAAACCCTCCCCCTACTTTCTTTTACTTTGAATTTTCCTTAACCTATCAGGACTCCCCACACCTTTGCTGGAATCAAACTTGCAATTTCCTTTCACTTCTTGAAAGTGGTTTCTCATATTAAAGAAGCTAGAGTGGGAAAGATCCAGGAGGTAAGAATCAGCCCACATAGGTAGACCATATCACTTTTTGTATCATTATACAGGGACAAGTTATCATTGAGATTTCTTTTAAAACAGAATTTTCACTCTACCCCTCAAACTGCCATTGATAGTTTGTTTCCAATAGTTTGCCCGTTATCAATTCTGGCCTTCCATTTTTCAGAGGACTATTGTCTTAATGCATTTAACCCTTTCTAGGTTTTGCTTCTTCATCTCTGTGTTTTACTTTTATTCTATTGGACTTCAGCCATACACAAACATCCCAGCTAATCTTTCCAAATTAGCACAGCACCAGCTCTGGAGGGTCTCATTAGATGTGCAGCTGAGATTTATCAGATCTCATTTGCCTAATATGGAGCCTAACTTTCGGCACCTGGCCCTTGCAGTGGGGGGTAAGGGAGAACAGGAACGGGTCTTTTGTCACTGCTATGCAGACTCACTAATTTGCTCCGCCTAATAAAATTACAAATGAATACAGCTTTATTCACATTGCCTTTATAGGTTATAATAACCTTGGTACCCCATAACCTCCTGCTAGCTGAATTAATCAGATCATATTAATATTTCTTCTTACTTTCTTTTAACTGGTTCTTCTCTTAATTAAAGGGGCCAAAGACGTAAACAGGGTAGGTGACTAGAAACATGGCGTCAGGTTATAAACAAGGCTCATTAAAAAGATGGATGTGCAAGCCGACTGCAAAAATTGCTTACTTCGCAAGTGTACATTTTGTAATTTCCTGACGACTAAAAGAACTAATGCCGGGCCCCACCCCCTCCCTTTTTTCACATGTATAAAAGATGATAATTTTTGAATGCCGGGGGTGGGAATGGCAAAGCCCAGGAACCTATTCATCAACTAGAATAAGGTCTTCCATATTATAAAACTCCGCTCCTTTCCGATGAGCCTCCAAATGTGAAATATAATGGAAAGTGGAGGAAAGAAAACAAACAAATGACAAAAACCAGTTAGTGATCTAAGAAGGAAAAAAAAAGATGAGGAACTTTTAAAAGAGAACATTAAAACGTATTAAACCACAGTTAAATTTGAAAGAGAAAATCAGGGATTTCTTAAAAGACAGATAAGTCTTCTGAACTTGCAAATATTCGAGGATGCACAGGACCTGGACACATGGGTTTGCCTGCACAGAGAGCGCAATGAGAGCTTGATCTTTACGTGTGAAAACAACTGTCGAAGTGGACAGTCCACGATATCAAGCTTATACGAAGTTTTAAGGGCAACAATCCAGTAGAGCTTGAAATGGTATGATTTAGGAAATTTAATTCTGGTGTATTTTCCACTGTTGTAAATACTTTGTACCCAATCATGCACTGAAATGATGGTGCACCTAGACAATGCTAATAAATAAATAGGTTCACATAGATGGAATGATTTTTTAATATTATACATGTATTAGATTAAAGTATACATTATGCATATTATTTATTTATAATATATAAATATGTATATGTATAATATCTGTTTCTCTTGGTGTACTCACACAAATTTAGAGGCTCATTCAGTTACGGTCCTGGTTTTTGAAACTTTTGCTCACGTTCACTTGCCCGAGCAGGAAGTCACCAGCATTTTTATTCTCACAGCAATTACTAGCAAAGCCCAAGCCCGTGATTTCCTGTCCTTCCATCTCCCTTCTGGACAAAAGAGAAAGTGATTCTGACAGGTTGATGCACAGCATGACCAGGCAAGACCTCACTCCTTCATGAATAAATTAGAGATGAAAGTTTAACTGATCCCCTTGCATTTTTATGGAGGGACCTCATCCTAATTTACCTAAATGCTTTGAGTAGAAGGAAAGAAAATGTAAGAGGCTAAGGTGGAAAGGTTAAAATTCGTGTTTAAATGGAGGGTTTTTTTTTTTTTCAACATACCACAACACATGGATGCCTGCAACTATGCTGATGATTCCTTACTCAAACGTTTGAGGGAGAAACCAAAGAAAGGAAGATTCTTTTTCCTCTGCCACTATTGCTTTTCATATGAGCTGCTGCAGGTGTGACCAATAATTCTTAGTTCAAGAAATCCAGTTCAGATAAGTTGTATATTAAAATATATAATGCAAGATTGGAGACTCTGAACAATCTGTATTTAAGATATCATTTTTCTCAATGGAGCTCAAACTCTGTGCAAATGACAATTTTTTTTTTTTCCTTTAAGCATTTCTAGGATATGCTTCAGCGAGTGACTTATTTCAGTATGTTCCTCACCAATGCATTTTCAGTACTAGGTGGGCGTACCAGGAGGTGGTGGGTATGGTCGAAATACACCGTTTTCCCATATAGGATCAGACCAGTGGGCTGATGGTTTTGGAATCCTCCCTCTGGCGGTGGCCATTAGCTGATGCTTCAGAAGCCAGGAATGAATTTGCATGACCCCAGCCCTTCAGATGTCCCCTGTGGAAAAATAGGAAATTGGCACGGAGGATCATTTCACGGATGTGCTGAAGTTGTCATTCCTCGAAAATCTCTGACTTCAGCTCTGTGCCTGGTGAGCTCATCTACAAATGTCTTCTGAGCTGTTCCTGTTTGCAGCTGATCGTTTTATAGGGAGAAGAGCCCTAACCTCATTCTTAATCCTCCTTGCCTTTGGCTCATGAAAAGGTTGCTAAACACTGAGAACTGATAATATTGGGATTGAACATACAAACTTGTCAGGCATGACTGAAACCATGAGGGAGAATACTTTTAAAGAAGGGTCAATGAAGGAAATTAAATCGTTTCAATCACTTTTTTTTTTAATGGCAGTTTAATATTCAGCTGTAAAACAGCAGAGGAAAAATAGAGGCACATCTCTTCATTTTGTAATTCCACTATTCCCTTAAAACTTAACCAGATATTCTTAAGGTTTAAATATGTGATTCGTGTTTTAAATGATGCTTTCTTAGCATAAAATCATTTTGACATCTCACTGTACTTTGTCCAAATAAGGAAAACTCTAGTCCATGGCACACCACATAAACATTTCTATAGAAAGCTTTTTGATTTTACTTAAGCTTTTTGTAATTGCCATATGTGTTTCAAAAATAAATAAACCTCAAGGATAAAATATACTATTTTCATCTCAGTGATTCTGAATTTTAATAACCATTCTAATTTAGTATTAACTAAAAGCTTTAGTAAAAACTAAAATTATTTCTGTTTCACAGAAATAACTGTGAGACACAATTATTTCACATTGTGTTTATTGCTGAAATGACTAAAGTTTTGGAAATATTTACCACGATCCACCATTAAAATTTCTGACAACACCTTGATGAGCTATTGGGCGCACCCAAGATGATTTCTACTGAACAGAAGCACCGCATTTTCAAAGAGTCCTGCAGACTAGCTGTGTATATTTTTCTGAATTAAAACTCTTTTTCCCCCTTCTCTTTTGATCATCTTTCTGCAATGGATTGTCTTTCTTTCTCTTTCTCCATTTGTCATTAGAGGAGTGTAATTTCAAGACCCTTTTATTCTACTTGCAACTTCCTCTAAACGAAAAGACACAATAAATAAACACAGGAGATAAGACAGTCTCCCCCACCCCCACCCCCGACCACTCTTTTCCCTTGAATCTCTTGAGCCGCCAGAACCACTTTAGTCCTTCAAATATTGTCCTGAATTAGTATCCACGCTGATACAGGAGGCAAGAGTGTATGATAATAATAAACACCAAATGGGCTCCCAACTGTAATATGTGTATTGATATATATTTTTCTAGTACTTTTGGCAAACCTATCTTGCTGACTATACTGATGAAGGTTGCGAGTAATTGTGTACGCGTTTCTGTGAAAGATAAATGACCTTCCTTCCCAAGGACGCTTGGCCAGGCCTTAATCCTGAGTGTGTGTGTGTGTGTGTGTGTGTGTGTGTGTGTAACTGTTTTTTTGAAGGCCTGACAAGGCATCTTGATCATTTCCTCATTTTGAGGCCTACCCACAGCCTCGCACACGGCCCCCCTCTCTGAAATGTTATTATTCTGTCATGAGGCCTTCTATGGCCAGGATGTTACTTCATTTCCACGTTTTGTCTCAGCCCGAATGTGAATGATGCTCTTTCAGCAATATACAGCCGCTTGAACTCCCCGCTGCTGGCTTACATAAATATACAACACCCGTCTCGCCCTATAACTCACTTTAGGCCTGGAAAAATAGTGACTTCCTTTATTGGTCAGATTCTCTCTCAATTCCCAACAGCTGTATGTTCTCACCTCTGGGGATCCTTATCTTCAAGTTTCCATTTGTCTCAGCACTATTCCAGTGGATTGCCAATAAAAATGATTCCCGTTTTTATAACCCTTGAGAACACAGGAGCCAGCTTTCCAGAGAACCCGGTCCTCCCACCCTCGCCCCCCACATACACACACAATCAAACAAACAAAACCTTCTTTTGACTTACAAAAAAAAAAAAGATGTGTTTCGTGCTGAGGAGAGATGGCCTTAAAACTGAGCAAGTTGGAGGGAAAATCTGTATTTTTGTTCCTCGAGAGAACAAATTGGGAAATATGGCATGTAATCAATAAAATAACACATGTTCAGAGGTGTATTTAATATCCATAGAGGTAAGAAACTATATCAACAAGGAATACCACGTTCACATTACATTAGTTACTTTATCTTCGCTAAGAAAACTTAATCACTTCCCTGTGCCTCTAAACTGAGAGGGATTTTAAAACTGTGTGGGTTCTTTAGGTTTATTATTAAAAGAGATGAGGTAGGAAAGAGGAGTGCTTTTGAAATGGAAGTTTCTATACAGTTAAATGGTAATATAATGGGTGCTGGGTGGTAGTTCAGTTGCTAAGTCATGTCCAGTTCTTGGGACCCCACGGACTGTTGCCCGCCAGTCTCCTCTGTCCGTGGGATTCTTCAGGCAGGAATACTGGAGTGGGTTGCCATTTCCTTCTCCAGGGGATCTTCCCCACCCAGGGATTGAACCCGGGTGCCCTGGATTACAAGCAGTCTCCTGACTGCAGGTGGATTCCTTACTGACTGAGCTACCAGGGAAGCCCAATGTAATGGTTAAAGGCACTTAATTTAGTTACTGATGCCAGTGAGTGATGAACTTGAGGGAGGGCTCTGCTATTTAGTGCTGTGGAATTTGGGATAACTTGCTGCTTATCTCTGAGCCTCAGTTGCTACATCTGTCAAATGGGCGCTAAGTTTCTCCCTCTCAAGATGTTTTGAGAATGAAAAGAGATGCAATAACTAGTAAAATTCAAAGTGCTCTCCAAAGAGAAGACCTATGTTATTCTGTCCCCTCCATAATAAAGTTGTGGTTATTCTAGGAAGTCTTTAAATAAAACTGTTCTGGAAGAGTAGGGCCATGAGAGAAAGAGCAGGAGCAGTGTGGGTAGCAGTATCTGTGCCACAAAACCATACACTCAAAGGAAGGGCAAGAACAGTAAATACTAATGTGTCGAAGCTACACTTAAGAAAACAAAGATGTGAATTTAAGAAACAGGGAAATGACCAGATTAAAGTCAGTGATACCCCTCTCTTTTATGACCTCACGAGTCTCCGTAAGAGGAAACAAGATGGTTGTAGACATATAGCATGTGTTCGGTTCAGTTCAGTTCAGTCACTCAGTCGTGTCCAATTCTTTTCAACCCCATGAACTGCAGCATGCCGGGCTTCCCTGTCTATCACCAACTCCCGGAATTTACTCACACTCATGTCTATTGAGTCGGTGATGCCATCCAACCATCTTATCTTCTCTTGTCCCCTTCTCCTCCCGCCTTCAATCTTTCCCAGCATCAGGGTCTTTTCCAATGAGTCAGCTCTTCAGATCAGGGGGCCAAAGATTTGGAGTTTCAGCTTCAACATCAGTCCTTCCAAGGAATATTCAGGACTGATCTCCTTTAGGATGGACTGGGTGGATCTCCTTGCAGTCCAAGGGACTCTCAAGAGTCTTCTCCAACACCACAGTTCAAAAGCATCAATTCTTGGGTGCTCAGCTTTCTTCACCATCCAACTCTCACATCCATACATGACTCCTGGAAAATCCATAGCTTTGACTAGACGGACCTTTGTTGGCAAAGTAATGTCTCTGCTTTTTAATATGCTGTCTAGGTTGGTCATAACTTTTCTTTCAAGGAGCAAGCATCTTTTAATTTCATGGCTGCAATCACCATCTTCAGTGACTTTGGAGCCCCCCAAAATAAAGTCTGTCACTGTTTCCACTGTTTCCCCATCTATTTGCCATGAAGTGATGGGACCAGATGCCATGATCTTAGTTTTCTGAATGTTGAGTTTTAAGCAACCTTTTTCACTCTCCTCTTTCACTTTCATCAAGAGGCTCTTTAGTTCTTCTTTTCTTTCTTCCATAAGGGTGGTGTCATCTGCATATCTGAGGTTATTGATATTTCTCCAAGCAATCTTGATTCCAGTTTGTGCTTCATCCAGTCCAACTTTTCTCATGATGTACTCTGCATATAAGTTAAATAAGTAGAGTGACAATATACAGCTTTGACGTACTCCTTTCCTGATTTGGAACAAGTCTGCCATTCCATGTCCAGTCCTAACTGTTGCTTCCTGACCTGCATACAAATTTCTCAGGAGGCAGGTCAGGTGGTCTGGTATTCCCATCTCTTGAAGAATTTTCCACAGTTTGTTGTGATCCACACAGTCAAAGGCTCTGGCATAGTAAATAAAGCAGAAGTAGATGTTGTTCTGGAACTCTCTTGCTTTTTCGATGATCTAACATATGTTGGCAATTTGATCTCTGAATCTTCTGCCTTTTCTAAACCCAGCTTGAATATCTGAAAGTTCACTGTTCACGTACTGTTGAAGCCTGGCTTGGAGAATTTTGAGCATTACTTTGCTAGTGTGTGAGATGAGTGCAATTGTGCAGTAGTTTGAGCATTCTTTGGCACTGCCTTTCCTTGGGATTGGAATGAAAACTGACTTTTCCAGTCCTGTGGCCACTGCTGAGTTTTCCAAATTTGCTGGCATATTGAGTGCAGCACTTTCACAGCATCATCTTTCAGGATTTGAAATAGCTCAACTGGAATTCCATCACCTCCACTAGCTTTGTTTGTGGTGATGCTTTCTAAGGCCCACCTGACATCACATTCCAGGATGTCTCCTCTAGGTGAGTGATCACACCATCATGATTATCTGGGTCATGAAGAACTTTTTTTGTATAGTTCTTCTGTGTATTCTTGCCACCTCTTCTTAATATGTTCTACTTCTGTTAGGTCCATACCATTTCTGTCCTTTATTGTGCCCATCTTTGCATGAAATGTTCCCTTGGTATCTCTAATTTTCCTGTAGAGGTCTCTAGTCTTTCCAGCATGTGTTAGCAGATGGAATTCTGAGGGGAGCTTTGTGCCCAGTGGAAAGTGACAATTTCTTCTGCAAAACTCTGACTTCTGGAATTGTTTTCCTTTCCTGCTCCCACTGTCCACCATTGCCCCAAAACAGGAATGGTTGTCTTGGAAAGCAACCTAGCTGTGTTCAACATAGTAAACCCATCCCCAAAGACAACTCCCAAATTAACTGAAATTATCCTTTCTGCATTTACTGCTCAATACAACCCAGAATACCTTGGCCACCTAATGCGAACAGCTGACTCATGGGAAAACACCCTGATCCTGGGAAAGATTGAGGGCAGGAGGAGAAGGGGACGGCAGAGGATGAGATGGTTGGATGGGCATCACTGATTCGATGGACATGAGTTTCAGCAAGCTCCGGGTGATGGGGACAGAGAAGCTTGGCGTGCTGCAGTCCGTGGGGTCACAAAGAGTTGGACACGACTGGGAGACGGCAACAACAACATCCCGGAAATGTAAAGGTTCTTCCTTCCTGCTCTCCCTCCTTGGATGTACATGCAAAAGTTGCTTTTTATAAATTCTCCTTGACACTCTCCCATCAGACCCAAATCTCCAAAACTGTCTCTCTGAATGGGAGGTGGTTGTAATCTAAAAGCCCACAACACTGGGCAGCCCCGTCTTCTATTGCCCATTACCTCAAACAGCTGTGGGTAGAACTTAACATTTTCTTAGGGTCAAATGTTCCCTTGTTGGTGGGGAATTTTTTCTGCTCTAAATGAAATGTTACCAAATCTATTTTCCCCCCACAAAGCTCTGGAGCTGTTTTATTTATCTGACCGTTCTGAGGACTGTAAAACATGCTGTTTCACGTTGTAACATAAGCTCTTTTTTAAAGTGTGCCCTGAGTATTTGCAATTGTTATCAGGCCCAGATGTATCCGAGTGTCAGCGTGAAGCTCGGGTAGTTGGCTCAGATATACAGAACATAATTAGCTCAAAGGCCTCTGTGCTAAGTTTGTGGTAGGAGCATTACCTGGGAATAACCATTTGCTGCTCTTCCCTCCTCTTCTCCCCACAACTCCCCACAACCCCCCACAATTGTGACAGATTAGACTCTCTTTTTCCTGACACTGAAGCTGTTCAGAGAAGTGAAAATGTTGTCTCTGAGATTTTTGGATGAGAGAGAGAGAAAGAGCCAATGGCAAAAGTTAGCTGGAATAAAGAAGCAAGATGAATAAAACCTGGGACGGGAAGTAGACAGGTTTAGAGGGTCTCAAATAGAAAATGTGAGTGTTAAGCCTGTTTGCTTGAAATCCCAAATCATATTATTTTTTTTTCTTCTCCATTCAGTTTTCTCCTTCTAGACCTTCAGCGCTAAAAAATAGATCCAAGAAGGGATATTTACATTTTATAGGCAGGATTTCCCAACCAGTGCTCTCTCCATCTGATATGATGCAACCAAGGAGGGGCATGGGCTAACCAGAGTTGCATTCTTCAGAAAACTGATCAGTATATTCGTTTCAGGAAAAAAGGGCAAAACCAAACAAAAATAGGTATGTCAGTTACCCAACGCAGTCCACACCGGTGAAGGCAGCATAATTCCTTCCTGACCCTTGCAGGAAATCAGTTTATGCCCTGAAGCATGAAATTTGATTGTAATTATTTTAGCTTGCTCCGCTACATATGTTATTGATGATCTTTCCTAAAAATCACCAGCCTTTTAGAAATCCTGCCATAGTACTTGACTCAGTGACCTGTAAGGTATACATAATAGAAAATAAACCATGCAGGGTTTTGCTATTGATTGTTCCACAGAACACGCTTCCTAAAAAGCAAAGTGCCCATGTTATTCGACAATGGTATATAAAGCAAGATTGTGTTTACAAATGTCTAAATATTTATAAAATGTGCAAATTCCGCAGGTGTTAACCAACAGCCTGGAAATCTTGAGTGTCTTAAAAACTCAAAGTTCAAGTTCAAGTAGACATTTTGCCCTTAACTTATGAAAAGCTGCGTGTTTTTTTTTTTTTCTTTTTTTAAGTTCACTGAAGTGATAAGTTGAGATAATTATCTTGCTGATACAGGTTTCCAAACCCATGGCTGAAAATACACTTTGTGGTGAAGACTGCAGCTAGTCATATGCACATAGCAAAGTTCTAAATAACCTTTCGATCCCTCACTTTGCTTTCCTGCTCAATAAACGAGTAAAAAGACTAGATATGTAAACAAAGAATAAAGCAATCAATAAGCCAGTTAGTACAAAATTAGAACTTCCTAGGGGTGGTCGCTGAGTCCCAACATGGAGACTTGTGATATTTATGTGTTTGTTGTGGTATTTATGGGTCTGGTTGCAGAACTAGTCTCCTCTGGCAGTGTCTTATCTTAAGAAAATCATAGACTTGTCTTGGTAGGCGGAAAGTTCTTTCTCATAATATAGGAAATGCATGACAGCATATATAAGTTTTCTGTTATTTTTCTCTTTGGAGAATGTCGCCTTCTGTTCTGAACAAGAAAACCTAATTGAGAGATTTAAATCTTAATTGCAACTTGAATTCCCACCCATATCCCCTGCTAGATCAAATTTTACTCAGGATTTGAAATGACTTCAGGTACATATCTCTTTGTCTTTATTCTCAGCTTCCAAAAATATAATGCAAACCTACTATATGGTGTGTGAACAAACATATACGGTTATTGAGGGGAAAAGAGGGGAAGGATAGTTAGGTAGTTTGGACTGCTATAATTTACTCACTGCTATATTTAAAATGGGTAACCAACAAGGACCTACTGTATGCACAGGAAACTCTGCTCAATGGTATTAACAACTTAAACGCAAAAAAGAATTTGCAAAAGAATCGATACGTGTATAACTGAATCACTTTGCCATACATCTGAAATGAACACAACTTGCGAATCTACTGGGCTCCAATATAAAATTTTTTTTAAAAAAAATTAGTAATGTAGGGAATTCTTGATAATCCTGTAATAAGTAGGAAGGGGGAGCAGGGAAGGGTGTGCTCTGAGGGAACACCCAGAGAAACAGGATCCCAGAGGGGGGTGGTGGAGGGAAGGAGGGTCTTGGGGACAGATATTGAATGAGATTTAAAGCTCCAATAGGAGCTGCAAAGTCACATGAGAGGTAAGACACGTTTCACACAGCAGTATTTCTCGGTGAAAGGCGCTTGAATTTGCTTGAAGGTTTGAACTCTTCATTCAGAGAAAAAGTCAGCCTTAGTGCATTCAGGACAAGGTACCTACAAGACAACTGCTCTGCGATTTGTCACAGGGGTACTCAGTCTCTGGGCGTCCCTGTAATTCTTTCTGATTCCACCGTGATTTTTTTTCCCTAGATCTCACTCCCACAGCCCCTGATTTTGCTCTGATTAGAAAGCCTCTCATTAAGGGCTAGGATACCCCAAAGGTACAACTCAAACCAGGCCAATTCCAATACAAAGAGGTAGAAGGAAGACATTATAAGATATCATTCTATTTAGAGAAGAGGATGAAAAAGAAGTGGCAGATAATAGAGGGAAAGTGGAATCTCCTCTAAAGATGTTTCCTACATTGTGAAGAAAAGAAATAAAAGAAAGAGGCACCCAAATGCTTAAAGGAAAGATAGCAGGTAAATAACTGCAAGAGAATGGGAGAGAGCACAGACATCTTTGTAAGCAGAGATGCGCTACTATCCTCCCCTATCATACCCACCTGGTGAGATTTTGCAAGACCTCGCCCCTCCTCTTATGAGATAATTTTTCCCTGCAGCCTCAGTTCTGCAAAGTCAACACGGCTTATGAAAATCAAGTTGTATTCTGTATATTTAATACATCATCTCTAAGGATAATCATCCCGGAATCTGAACTTATTTCTGTTATCTAGCTCCGCTTGACAATGATTTATGAACCAGAAAACAAGACAGCTTCATTTTCATAAAGCAAACGGAACCTTCTGGGCCAGGAGGAGCTGAGAAACTTGTTTTGACTAGTAAACTGAAACAAACATGACATAAAAGTCAATACAACCGCACCACTGGGCTCTCATTTTACAGGATAACTTTTTCCCCCAACCCAGCAGGATGACAGTTGAAATGGTGCATTATCCAATAGCAATTTTTATCTTACTAATTACCAGTCTGGCGTGATCATGAAGGGTGCTGAAAAATGGAAATGAGCACATGACAATCATCTCCTGGAGCTGTCAGTCTGACTTAGGAAGTGAGAGCTTAAAACAATGTTTTTAAATAAATATTTTACAGTTTCTATTAAAAAAACCCTTTGATGCCTTTAACTTAAAGAGCTGTCAACATTATTCACCTGATGTGGGCATAAATATTACTCATAATGAACATTTGCAAAATCATTTAATGATGGACATGCAGTACACTAAACATTGTGAAGACAGACCTTTTCCTGTAAACATACATAACATATGCATAACTGCATATAGAGTAATTTTGCTCATTCATATGGGATGGAGGGCAATTTATCAGAATGGTAAAAAAGGCGAAACACCACAGTTCAAATCTGAGCATAGCCATTTATTTTGGGAAAGTCTTTATGTCCTGTGCATTATTTTTCTCCTCTGTAAGAAGGGGATAATTAAGACCAGTATGAACCTTACAGAGCTGTTGAGAGAGGATAAAAGGAGATATTATGCCCTGTGTACCTTCATTGCTCTTGATGAGTTATTCAGCAAGCATTATGGTTTGTCTGTTACCTTCTTCCATTTCCTGTTGGAAAATAAGATAAAGGTAAAAACCATTTGAACAGTATCTACTATTTTAACATGTGAGAGTATGATTTATCTAAATCTCCTAAAATTACACAACAACGGTGACTTTCAAATTACATCATGAACACATCTGGGGGAAATGGGATGATAGTGGCTAAAGTGTCTGATTTAGTCTTTGAAAATTGTCTTAAAAGGAGACAGGAACATAAAGCAATGGGCATTTTAATGGACTGCACTTGGCTAACTTCAACGTCTGAATAATTGATTTAAAATCATAATCCTTAGACATGCTGTTAACTATTAAATGTATATGCAAAGTATTATATAGCATATGTGAGATCTCCTATAACTTTCACGTATATTAGATAATCTCTGTCTAGATTTGATTTAAAGCTGATACACTACAGAAACACATTTCTATTTGTGAGACAAAATGCACAAGCTAGAGGGGTACCCATTTTTGCCTACGCCAAGCACTGCTGAATGATTTTGTCAGTCTTTTTAAGTGAAAACGAGAGAAAAGAACAGAGGTGTCTTTGAAGTCACCTCCACCACTTTTCCTTCTTCTATTTATCTATTATCATTTCTTACATTTTGAAATTTATATTTAAAAGATGCATAACTAATAAATGTACATTTAAAATAATTGGTGGTTGTTTTTTTTTCTTTTTAAATCCTTGCACCTACCTTCCAAGACTAATATTTCCATGTAAGAAATACCACATGGCCAGTGTAGTAGGGGTACTTCTACACCATCTACCTTCTTCCATCATATACCCATCCCTTAGCCCACCTACTCAAAATGCTGCTATCTTGACTTTTGTGTTAATTATTCTCTTTTTTCCTTTAAAGCATTTTCCCCTTCATATGAATCCCTAATCTGTGAAATTCAGATTTGCTTTTTAAATTTTTTTATGAAAATAGAACAAGGTTTGTATATCTTTCTCTGTCTTCCTGCTTTCCCTCAACATTAAGTTTTGAAGTTCATTGATGGTCATACACATAGCTGTTCATTCTTTTTAATTCAGTGTATAGTTGCCCTTGTATGAGCATGTCACAATTTATTCTTTAATTCTACCACTGGTGAAATTTGGGTTGTTTCCAGTTTTAGGCTAGTTTGGCTAGGCGCATTTATAAGAATTTCTGCAGGTATACATCTAGAACTGTATAATTATGTTGGAAGGTACACATATTTCCACATTACCTGATAATGTCAAAACGTTGTCCAAAATGATGACATCGATATTTTCTCCATTCAGCAGTGAATGAAACATCAATTCACCAAGTCAAAATAAGGAATATATTCACTGAAAAATAATTCAGTCTAGGGATATTGAATCATGAGGGTATCATTTTTATTTTACAATCAGTTGTCTTAGTCTTATGAGTATAATAGCCTTTCAACTAGCATGTCCTTGGCTAATTAACTCAATAATAGTGTTTGCTGTGAAAAGTGAAAGTGAAGTCACTCAGTTGTGTCCAACTCTTTGGGACCCCATGGACTGTAGCCTACCATCCTCCTCCCTCCATGGGATTCTCCAGGCAAGAATACTGTAGTGGGCTGCCATTTCCTTCTCCAGGGGATCTTCCTGACCCAGGGATTGAACCCAGGTCTCCTGCATCACAGGCAAATGCTTTAACCACTGAGCCACCAGAGAAGCTGAGTCAAGATGCTTGGCCAGGACTCTGCCCAGAACAATCCAAGCAAAAGAAATGTCATACAGTCTTTAGAACCTCAAAGATGGATACAGAGATAAGTAAAAACACCAGAGCCCACCTTTCCCTCCTGCATGCTTCATTTGAACTTGGGGAAAAAGAAATGGGACAGCACTTGCGCAGTGTGTATATCAAAGAAAGGAGAACTCAAACAATAAAACTTGAATCCAATGTTTCCTGTTTCAGTGATTCAGAAAGACCATCCAGGTGATGCTGAAATTTCCTTTCAGGTCTAAATATTATAATGTCAATACTAGAGTACAGAGTAGCTATAGAGCCGTTTGGATACATGAATTTGTTGTTCAGTTGCTAAGTTGTGTCTGACTCTTAGTGACCGCATGAACTGCAGCATGCCAGGCTTTCCTAACCTTAACCATCTCCTGGAGTTTGCTCAAACTCATGTCCATTGAGTTGATGAGACCATCCAACCATCTCATCCTTTGTCGCCCCCTTCTCCTCCTGCCCTCAATCTTTCCCAGCATCAGGGTCTTTTCCAATGAGTCAGCTCTTCATATCAGGTGGCCAAAGTATTGGAGCTTCAGCATTAGTCCTTGCAATGAATATTCAGAGTTGATTTCCTTTGGGATTGACTAAAGTTTGATCTTGCTGTCCAAGGGACTCTCAAGAGATTTCTCTAGCACCACAATTCAAAGGCCTCAATTCTTGGGCACTCCTATACATTACTGGCCATAAATCCTTAGTCAATGATTTTGACTAATTACTCTGCTGTTTTACAAGAAAGACTTTATCAAAAGGTATTTTCTCTGATAGGATCAAATGTTGTAAGCTTAGTAAATGAACAGACTTAAATAAGTCTAATTCTTAATGATTTCTAACAATTAATAGACTAAATGGTTTTTATGACCAGTCATGTGACTGATGGGGAATTGTCACATATCAACAGATATTAAAATCATATTCATGTTAACGAGAATGTATGAACAGTAGCATTTTCACAGGGCAATTTCTCAGCACATCAACTTAATGGTTTTCCTTCAGATGAAGAGGCATAAAATACTTAAAAAAGGTTAGGTTAGGTCCTCATGTGGTGACCAGACCCCACTGAAAAATACATGATTTAATCATTTCCTTTCTAAGAAAAATCAGCAGTAGTTACTATATAATTAATCTATCACAGGCAATTATTAAACTGACTATAAAAACAGACAAAAATGCTGGGTTGACCCTGCCCTGTCTTCTTGTTCAGGTGAGAGAGAGACGGTCCAAAGTATGAATCGTCTCCTTCTCACCTAAATTAGGTAAATGCAACGGGAATACAGCATTTAGGGAGGCACTTCTAATCAAAATGAAGCAAAAATGTTAAGCTGACAAAATTTAATCTAGTCATCCCATTTTGTGGAGTACAGTATATCTTGGAATATCTGTATAACCAAAGGACATAAAAGCCATAAGTGGAGATGGACATAAAAGTGTAAATCTTCCTGGATTGTTTATTTTCAAAATACATTTTTGAATGGTTAACAATAAATATTTTAGATTCACTCATATAATTTGTTAACAAGAATTTTGGACTGCCCAGTAGTATCTATTTGCCAATATGTAGTGCTCTTGTCTGAGAGCATCTGAATATGGAGTTGCTGTAAATGCAGAAGCAATTACATAAGTTAATAAAGAAAAGCATGGACTAAATCTCAGATCCAGTTGCTATAGCTCCTCTCCATCTGATACATATATTTTTTTTCTCTTGCAAGTAACCCATGTTGATGGCCATGGGCTGAAAACCTCAGTGTAAAGTGGAAGAAGTTATAGATTCATTTCACACTCTTCCAATCAATACATTTGGATTACCTACTATGTGCCAGGCTCTGAACTAGGTGCAATGATTTTGACTAAAAGGAAAATACTCACAGATTCCTTTATGGCTTCTTTTTTTGTTACATTTTTAAAATTTTTAATTGAGGTATACTTGATTCACAATGTTGATTAATTACTGCTATATAACAAAGTATGTTATACATTCCTTTTTATATTCTTCTGCATATTGGTTTATCATAGAATATTGAATATTGTTCTCTGCACTGTACAATAGAATCTTGTTGTTTATTCATTTTATCAATAAAAGTCTACATCTGCTAAACTCAACCTCCCACTCCATTTCTCCCCCAACCCCCCTCCCTTGGCAACCACAAGTGTCTCCTCTATTTCTGTGACTCTGTTTCTGCTTCATAGGTAGGTTTATTTGTACCTATTTTAGATTACACATAAAAATGATATCATATAATATTTGTCTTCCTCTTCCTGATTTACTTCACAGATAATCTCCAGTTGCATCCATGTTGCTGCAAATGGCATTAATTTGTTATTTTTTATAGCTGAATAGTATTCTATTATATATGAAAGTGAAAGTTGCTCAGTTGTGTCTGACTTTGCGACTCTTTGCCTCATCTCCTGCATTGCAGGCAGATTCTCTGCCATCTGAACCACCAGGGAAATGGTAAAGAATCTGCCTGCAGTGCAGGAGATCAGGGTTCAATCCTTGGGTCAGGAAGATCCCCTGGAGAAGGGAATGGCTACTCACTCCATATTCTTACCTGGAGAATTCCATGGACAGAGGAGCCTGGCAGACTACAGTCCACAGATTCAGACACAACTGAATGACTATTTAGATCAGGTGTTCCACTGTATATATCCTTCATTTTTCATTTGAGGTAGTTGTGGTAGGGAGGTAGGGCTCACATCCAGTAACTAGTTGAGTACACATCTGGGGCAACGTGTAGTAAATTACATGATATTGGTACTGCACACACAAGGCTGATGTTTTGTTCTTAGCCCTGGCACAGAACTGAACTGTGTATTTGACTTTAACCTTAAGTCATGGAACAATTTGAGGTTCTACTGGAGATAATAAAATTCCCTTTATAGTGTGTTATTTGCATCCAGCCTTAGTTTTGGTATCAATTTAAGGCTATTGTTGACAATAATTAAAATTTTATGATCAAGGCCACATATGAGGAAATTTATAATGTTAAGAACAGACACGACCCCTATTAAGATGTATGTCCTATTTAAACATGAGATCTAAATCCAGTTTATAATTTTATTACATTCACCAAGCAATACACATTTATTTTTGATATTTAAAACACATAAAACTCTTTCAAGTGTTGAGTCTCTGGGTTTATATTAGCATTATAGATAGGCATATGTAAGTCAATATCTCATCGTGTAAAGGAAGAAAAAGCCTTACAGAATTTCTGTACTTCAAAACAAATGTGGGTCCTTTCGAAATGCACCATTAACTACAGAATATATTGTAACTTGGGTCTTCCCAGGTGGCTTAGTGGGTAAGGAATCCACTTGCAATGCAGGAGACGTGGGTTCAATCCTTGGATCAGGAAGATACCCTGGAGGAGGGCATGGCAACCCACACTAGTATTCCTATCTGGAGAAACCCATGGACAGAAAACCCTGGCAGGCTACAGTCCACAGAATTGCAAAGAGTCAGGCATGACTGAAGTGACTGAGCATGCACACACGCATACTGAAGAAAGATATGTATGTACAGAAATTACAAACGCATCTAACTTAGGACTTACCCACCTGAAACATTCCTCCAGAGTTTCAGTTCTGACGCTCGTCCCTCTTTCCTGCATGTGAACTCCAGAGATCTTTGGGCAAGGAGAACAGAATGGAAACCCTCCAGGCATATAGCATAGCGGAAGTAAGCAGGCAGCAAGATTACCCTAGAAAGCCATTCATTATATGTTTTCAATATCCCTTAAAAGGGTTTCCCACCCCTAACTACATATTTATACGTATTTACTTGATAATCAATAAAGGGAAATGGCTGCATTATTCTGATTAAAATATCAACTCTACTTGTTACTATAAGATCACATTTAAGAAGCCAGAAAAAGGGAGATAGCAGTTCAGGCTACCCTCCAGCCCATGATATATGATATTTTCAGGCTGCAAGGAGAATAGACACATTAAGAAAATAGTGCTAATGATATTAAAGTACTTTACAAGGCTTGTTACTAAGAGCTGACAAACCTGTCAAGTGTATAATGTAGGAGGCTATCGTAACGTTCTCAGAAAACCATACCTCTACCCCATTTCACTGCAATCTCCTAATAATGGAGCTGCTATAAATTCTAGCCAGCAATGGGACAGCCATGGCTTCTCACCCCAATGTGAGGACATGATAAATATAAAAGAAAATGGCTGTCAGTTTTGGCGCCCGAACCTTATTACAAAGTCTTAATCTTACTGGCCTCAGCACCTTTTATCACCGCCTTGTTATGAGCTGATGGCTTTTTTATTTGCTAGGAGATGGAGGATGTGTCATTTGATGTCCTTTTATGTAGCCACTGCTCTGTCCTCTCATGAAAAAAAAAACCACACATTTTATATGTTTATTACAGTAACCGATTAAATGCAAGACTCTCGCTGTTGGCTCAGGTACTGTGGGTTTAGGATTTAACAGACTCTGGATTTAAATACATCATTATGAGTATTTATGTGAATGGAACTCAAATAGGAAATGAATTTTTCTCAGCACAGTAGAGAGCGCATTGCAATATTCCTGCTTGTTTGTTCTTGCTATTATTGTTATTGGGATTGGCCAATTTTGGTTCTAAGGTTAGCCGGAAATCCCAGCTCTCGCTTTTCTCCTTTCTTTAAACATCTAGCCCAGAGGAAGAAGGCCTTGTAAACACAGTCCAGTTCAAACTCGTCTCACGTTCAATCAGCTTGATCCTTAAGATGAGATAAATTGCAGTGATCTAAATATTAGTCTAAAAATCTCACAGCTCACTTCCCATCTTCTTCATTTATGGCAAATGAGACTCTCAGCTTCAGTGGAGACACTGACCCTGCCAGAACCTTTATCCACCGGAAGCGCTGCAAAGCGCCGGCATCAGGTGCTTAAGGAAACCTGTCACTGGTGGGCTGGTCTCAGGCTGTGGCCAGACTCCATCAGTAGATCTTATCTTCAGTTTGTGTCCATAAAATGTGATGGCTCAAGTGTCTAAACACAAAGAGCCTTATCCTGTCTGTTGTGCCTGCCAGCTGAAAATCAACCACCCCTCTCTCACCCCCTGTGGGGAAATTCGCAATTTCATTCAAGGATGGGTCTTGCATGGCTGTAGTCTGCAGACATTGGAGCACATGCTCACCATAGGTTTCTTTTCTCCCAGAGCGTTTGCATTCGAGAGTCAAAGGCCAAGGGTCCCTCGAGATTTATTTCTCTCTGTCTTGTAGGAAATTGCCAAGTTGGTTGCTCTAGTTACTCAGTTCGTGTGTCTGTCTCCTAGCTCTGAGGCAGTGTCTATAGGAAGCTGGTAAAACTGGTTTAAAAATAAACATTCAGTTGTATGACTAAGACTTCCTTTAACTACATCCTACCAAATAACTGATCTCACTAAGTTTTTGCCTTATGACTTATTCATTTTACAAAAGGGACTGAATTAGCTAGTAAATTGGGCTTTATAACAGCACAAGTCACATTCTCTCCTTTAATAAATAATATCTTCAGAAATTGTCTAAGTTACACAAGAATACATTTTGTTCTGGGGTCTAGTTTTGGCCCATGAGAAGGGATGGAAAAGACCTTATGTTCTTTTCTTTGGAAATGAAAGCATTTGAGTACTTGCATTTCCTGAATGCACCTGACACAGGAGAGTTAAAATCTCTTTGAGTATTTTTAGAACCTTGACTTTTCACTTGGAATGTTCTGTCCAAGGAGTCTTTATGCTTAAAATGCAGCTTGGACATGAGTGGGCACCCAAACCGCCCCTTCTGTGATTATTCCTGAAATAAGCTGTTCGTGATTTGCCACTCTATGAGGAAAAAGCTGATGAAAAACGTAATACATCGGAAAAGGCAAATTGCATGTCTAGAAATTTAATTAAAAAGGAAATAACCCTCCCTGTATAAAGGTTGGCAGTCTCCTGCACAATCCTCTTCATACTCCTCTTCTTCCTTCTCAATCCAAGTACAAAAAGTCCTTACCAACGATATCCGCACATACATGTTAATGAGAAAAGGCGGTCTGCTGCAAGTAACACAGAGGTTCTTGGCCCCTGAGAAGAGGTGAACAGGTTAACTGGTCTATAACTTACAGTATCTCCTCTCATTGACTTTCATTCTGCATCCTTCAACCTGCTCCTGAACTGGTGATGATTTCAAAACCCACACTAATAATCACAGCATTCCCACGTATCTGAATCACATGTTCCAATTTACAAAACTTTTGCAAGTATATTTTTTATGTCATCCTCACCATCGCCCTCTAATATGAATGAGTAAACACCAATAGTCTCCTTTATCAGACAAGGGGATTGACGCTAAGTTTGCCAGATAAAACTCAGGATGACCAGTTCAATTTCAATTTCAAATAAACAATACTTCTTGCATAAGTTATATCCTGATATTTCCTGGATTTTTTTACCCTAAAAAATTATTTCTTATTTATCCTGAATTCAAACTTTACCCAGGCACTCTGGATTTTTATCTGCTAAATACGTAAATTTCAACTGAGGTCCAAGGAAGAATTGGACAGTTCATATAAGTAATAGATGTCAGGGTTGTTCCAAGACATTATAAGAGTTGCAAACTCTAAGATCTGCATATATTGTCTCATTTGTGTGAGGGTATTCTCCCCATTTCCTAGATAAGGAAACTGAGGTCAGGGTTGTTCCAAGACATTATAAGAGCTGCAAACTCTAAGATCTGTATATATTGTCTCATTCAATCCTGACAGTGTGAGGGTGTTCTCCCCATTTCCTAGATAAGGAAACTGAGGTCTCAGGGAATAAGCATCTTGCTCAAAGTGGCAGAATAGGGGTACAGTTCCCAGACCCATGTTTTTTAAGCACTCCACTGTTTTCAATTCTCTGCCGTGTTTGGGAGCTGGGATTCCGGCTCTTTCTTGTGGAGTCCTCTTCAATTGCATGTTTCAAGCAACTGCTTTGTGGCTGGCATGCCAGATGTTGCAGAGTCCACAAAGGCAGTAGGAGAAAGTCATCCACGGATGCCCAGTGTGCACTGGAGTGTCAGCTCCCCTTAGTAGATGTTTCTGCATGAGATTTTGCACTAAGGGCATCCTCAGTGAACTCCTTGACCCTATCCTGAGAAAGACATCATCAAGTGAAGTCTGACTTGCACCAGATAAGAAGTAAGGCACAGATAAGGGCTCCTTACCATATGCCACTGGTTCACACTCCTGTGGAGGTCTTGTGGAGAAAAAAGAGCTGTGGCAGTAGGCTTACTCTGCAGAGTCAGAAAGCCCGAAAGATCTTCAGTGTGGGCTTCCCTGATGGCTCAGTGGGTAAAGAATCTGCCCGCAATGCAGGAGACACAGGAGACACGGGTTCGATCCCTGGGTTGGGAAGATACCCTGGAGAAAGAAATGGTGACCCACTCCATTATTCTTGCCTGAAAAATCTCATGGACAGAGGAGCCTGGCTGGCCACTGTCCATGGGGTGACAAAGAGTCGGGCATGACTGAGCGAATGGGCAAGCACAACACAACAACTTCATATGCAAAACACAAATGAAACAAAACAAAAAAGCCCCAAATCTGTAGATAGGATTGTTGGGTCAGAAATCAAATTACTGCTATATATATTATTTCCAAAAGAGGGGAAAAGGTGAAAAGAAGAATGAATTTTAAAAGGCTGAAAACATGTTGCAGTTTTTACATCTGTTCAACATCTCAAAGGTAGACTTAGGAGCTTTTCTTCTTTCCTTCAAAGCTTTAGATCCTCTTCCCTGTAAACTGCCAACAGCACACAGTATGGAATCTCTGGATACGCAGAGAAGACACATGAATTGTACTCTTACTGAGCGATCCTTGTACTTATTTATCTGTCAGTATGTCACTGAGCGTTTGAAACATCAACTCTGGGCCAAAGTTTCGGAGGCTCCAGCATGCTTCCCAATGGTTTTACTAAACCATCGGAGCATGTTCTTTGTCTTCTTTCTGTGTAGCTCCCTTTTTAAAATGTCACCGTCTTGATTAATTTTCTGTTTCCTTTCACGTTCAGATGACATTTGGAAAACAATCCTCTCTGGAGAACCAACTTCCCCAATTGCTGACCACTCCATGGCACTTAAAGTCAAGATGAAAATTAAAATCCCCTCAGAATCTCCACACTCAGAAAAGTGTAAGATGCTTTAATTACCCTGTTGTGAGTACCATGTAACCACATGACTAGCACTATGGTCATGCGTTAACGAAGTGAGAGAACATTGAAAACAATGCTAAATGGTATGTTTGTGGCTTTTTACAAGAAGGATCATTCTCTTCTCCCTACTGTGGGAGCTATAGAATTGAATGCAATTTCTTCTGTGAATGTAAAATAGAACTGTGCTGTAAATATGCAAATCTGGTGAAATATTTTGGAATTTTCACTAGTTGCCCTTACTCCTACCTCCACTCCTCTCAAGGTTATGATTTAACCCTGAGGCTGGAATCTGAATAGAGGAGAAAATTTCATGAGGGATATTAAAGAAAAGTGTGATATCCTGTAAGGCCAGGGAGGGAAGATGGGAGAGATCAGAGGGAAAGGGGATTGGGCATTGATATCCTAATCTTCCTTCTTCTAAAAAAAAAAAAAATGAAAGTGTTAGTCAATCAGTCATGTCCGTGTCTGACTCTTTGCAACCCCATGGACTGTAGCCTGCCAGGCGCCTTTACATTTAAGCCAGAAATGGAAGTTTATATGATAAATTGAGAGGAATATCAAGGATGGAGGTCCTTTGCCCAGCTCAGTGTTTGGACCTGGGAAGAGGTTATTCAGAGCCTTCACACACAGCATCTCAGGGCTCTCATCTCACAGTGAACTCGGTGGTAGCAGAGTTGGAGAGAAGGAGGGCACAGTTTACTTTTCCCACTCTACCTTCCCATACACCTGGAATGGGCCTAATTTAGAGAAGCACCCACGCGCCCCCTGGAGATAGATCGAGGGACAGTCAGCCTGCTGTGGGGCGCTCTGGGATTCCAAGGCAGTGCCACAACTCTGAAGGACAAGCCATCAGGGGCACAGCCCAGACTCAGGGCCAGATGAATGATGTGACGGAAACTCAGAGGAGCCAGTCACAGCGTGAGAAGGACGGTGTGAGGCAGACTGGGGAGCACCAGGGGGCTTGACGAGTCTGAATGAGACAGGCTGCAAGTCAGATCAGACAAAGGGTGCAGGCGACACACACAGCCTTCATGCTGAGACTCACCCATGCAGGAAGCAGCCTGGAGCAGCAACTTGGTGAAAGAGGCCAGAGATCCCCTGAGGACGCAGAGACCCCATCTCTCCTTGAACCATGAGAACAGAGACGTGTTTAGACACCAACTCAGAGAAGAGATAGGAGGATGGGGTACCTCCAAATGACTGGAAATTTTATCTAAAGGAGATTACATTGTCTTAAAAGCTCTTCCAACTGTGCTGTTAAGTTGAGATCACTTATGCTGTTAGATTGTTCTCCATTGTTGGACCCTTTCCCCTCCATCAAGCAGAGGAAGAAAGGACTCATGAGAAAAATCAAATAAATTAGTTCAAAAATAAAATAAGTGTATGAACCTCCACGTGTGTTTGTGCTTAGTCTCTCGGTTGTGTCTGTCTCTTTGCAACCCTGTGGACTGCAGCCCACCAGGCTCCTCTGCCCGTGGAGATTGTCCAGGCAAGAATACTGGAGTGCGTTGCCATGCCCTCCTCCAGGGGATCTTCTCAACCCAGGGATCGAATCCAGGTCTCCCGCATTCCTGGCAGATTCTTTACTATCTGAGCCACCAGGAAAGCCCACATGAACTTGCATAGTATTTTGCAAGAAACTGGGTGATACTGTTACACATGTTTATGTGATATGCAAATGTGCATTTCAAAGATCTCAATGCTTTGTGAACCAAGGGTTGACCTACTCAAGGCACACTTGGAGGAAACCAATAATCTAATTAGAAATATTAAGTACCTATGTGAACAAAACAATAAATAGAAACTTTACCAGATAACATAAAACACTATTTAATCAAATGAAAAGTGGAGATGTATGTTACATACAAATATTCAATATTATGAAGATATATTTTTCTAAGAGTGTCTATAGTTTAAATATAATACAAATCAAAATTGCAGTACAATATTTAATAGCACATGTCATGTTGATGCTTAAGAACATGTACAAAAATAGTCAAGAAAGTTTAGCAAACAAGAGCATAAATGGAACCTTACTTTATTAGATTGCCAACCATACTGCAAACTTATAATAAAACTGTGGTACTGGAAAAGCAATAGATATATCAATGGAATATATCAATATCAATATAATATATATATATCAATATAATATATATATCAATGGAAGAGAAAAATATTTAAAAAAAAGCCCATATGCATTTGATCATTTATTTATGATGCAGTTTACATTTTATATTCACCTGCTTCCCTAGTGGCTCAGACAGTAAATAATCTACCTGCAATACAAATGACCCTGGTTTGATCCCTGGGTTGGGAAGATTCCCTAGAGAAAGAAATGGCAACCCACTCCAGTATTCTTGCCTAGAAAATTCCATGGACAGAGGAGCCTGGAGAACTACAGTCCATGGGGTTGCAAAGAGTCACACAAAACTGAGTGACTAACACTTCTGCATACATTTTATATTAATAGGAAAAAGAAAACTGTTTAATTTTTGAATTGAATAATTAATTAGAGCCTTAAGAAAAAACAAAATTCAAAGTAAACCTCTACTTTACAGCAGAAAAAAAAAATCATTATAGGTGTACCAGAGAAGTACATACATTTGAAACCACAAAATATTAAAAATATTAAAATAAAGTTCTGAGCTACATGTACATGTACACGAAATGTACTTGTTTGGAAGAATTTAATATATTAAACTAATACATTATATTAAGAGAACATATGAACATATAAAGAGTTACCACACATCATTAAGATAATACACCTCTTTGATAAGATTCATCAAGTAGAATTGAAATACCTTATTTTCTGTTTGTCTTTAAATATAAAGTATCTAAATAGATTCTATCTTCAAAAGATTAAAGCAATCAGGATAACACCTATGTGAGACTCTCCTTTCTCTTTTCACAGACTCCTTATTTCCACCTTCTCCCCCGCCACCAAGAAATATCCCCTTTCTACCGTTTGCTTTGCATCCTTTCGAGTGCTACTTTGGCATGTTTATGTACGGTCTAGTTTGCATGTAAGCATGCATGCATTACGTGTTGACTTCTGTCTTTTTTCTTCCCTTGACATGTCTTGGAGATCTTTCCGCACTAGGCATTTTTAAGGGGTGTCTAGAATCCTATGGCACAGACACATCACAACTTTGTTGCTGTTGTTGTTTAGTTGCTAAGTAGTGTCTGACTTGTGTGACCCTATGGACTGTAGCCCACCAGGTTCCTCTGTCCATGACATTTCCCAGGCAAGAATACTGGAGTGGGCGGCCATTTCCTCCTCCAGGGGATCTTTTCAATCCAGGGATTGAACACACGGCTCCTGCATTGGCAAGAGGATTCTTCACCACCGAACCACTAAGGGAGCCCACCTCAAAACTTGAATAATCACTTACCAACTTCATGAACATTGAGACTATTTGTTGTGCTTTACTATTACTAACAAATCTACTTTGAAAATACTCATGAACAATGTTTCTCTGGCCATGGTAGTAGTTTTTTACAACACATTTCTAGAAGTAAGGTTGCTGGGTCCCTTTCCATTTGAGAGTACAAAACCTCTTGTCAATTCCTTTCAACAGTAAAGGAGTATGTATCCTTGCCAAACTCTACTTATTAATATCTTGGTAATTATTGTCAAAATGGGAAACAAAAACTGATGTTTCTTTATTTGCTTTTGTCTGGTGACTTGTTTCCTAAACATATTGTTTTATAAATTATGTTATTTTACTGTTTCATTCATTTATTGTCTTTTTCCTGATAATTCACTCATCATGATTTGCTCATTCTCCTATGGAATTTCTTACTGATTTGTAAGAATGCTTCATATACTAGAATATTAATATATTGTCTCAAAGCATTACAAATATTTTCTCACAATGAATTTTCAAAGACAAGTAGGAGTTTATGTTAGGAGTTATGACCAACCTAGACAGCATATTAAAAAGCAAAGACATTACTTTGGCAACAAAAGTCTGTCTAGTCAAGGCTATGGTTTTTCCAGTAGTCATGTATGGAGGTGAGAGTTGGACTATAAACAAAGCTGAACACTGAAGAACTGATGCTTTTGAACTGTGTTGTTGGAGAAGACTCTTGAGAGTCCCTTGGATTGCAAGGAGATCCAACCAGTCCATCCTAAAGGAAATCAGTCCTAAATATTCATTGGAAGGACTGATGCTGAAGCTGGATCTCCAATACTTTGGCCACCTGATGGGAAGAACTGACTCATTTGAAAAGACCCTGATGCTGGGAAAGATTGAAGGCAGGAGGAGAAGGGGACAACAGAGGATGAGATGGTTGGATGGCATCACCGATTCAATGGACATGAGTTTGAGTAAACTCCAGGAGTTGGTGATGGACAGGGAAGCCTGGTGTGCAGCAATCCATGGGTCGCAAAGAGTCGGACACGACTGAGTGACTGAACTGAACTGACTGAGGAGTTTATTAAGGGATGAAGTGAGCATATTTAGGCATGAAGAAATATTGATTATTTATTTGAATCAAAGGGTTATATAATACACTTAATTTGTATCAATTCAGGCCAAACGTTTTATGTATAGAGACAGTCTTATCAAAATATAAATACAAGAGAGTTCCTTTAGCCATCTTGTACTAGCCAAGTCTTACAAGGTAGAAGAGCATGGCATATGGCTGCCTACACTACACTGTCCACACTATGAAAGGTCTAAACAATTAGACCTACTCAAAAATAATAACTATCATCTGTCTGCCATGTTCTGTATAATTTCTTTCAAGTTGTATATGTGTGTTTTGAGAGAGGGAGGTTTTGTTGAACTGAAAGTGGGAAGGGAAGATGGGAAGGTGGTTAAAACAAGATGTGTGTGGGCATACTGCTGACATCTGGAGGGTGTCTGGCATCGCCCATGTTTCCACACATGTCTTAGCCCTCAAAGATGACATATTTGAGACCTGTAAGGCCAGTTTGTTCTCTTATATGATATTAAACGACCTGCTCAAACTCAAGAACTGGTAAAGAGGAAGCTTCTTTCCTTCCCACTCCCTCTTTTCTACCTCATATGCCTATAAAGGTAACTGCTTATCCAATAGGATATTAAAAAAAAATTAGGTGATCAGATTACTGAATTGATAACCATAGTGATCATATAAGCATAAAAAGGTGACACAGATCCTTTTGTTAACCCATTCAAAAGACGCTTTATTTTTTCAGTTCAGTCACTCAGTCGTGTCCAACTCTTTGCACCCCCATGGACTGCAGCATGCCAGGCTTCCCTGTCCATAACCAATTCCCAGAGCTTGCTCAAACTCATGTCCATTGAGTCGGTGATGCCATCCAACCATCTCATCCTCTGCCATCCCCTTCTCCTCCTGCCTTCAATCTTTCCTAGCATCAGGGTCATTTCCAATGAGACAGTTCTTCCCATCAGGTGGCCAAAGTATTGGAGATCCAGCTTCAGCATCAGTCCTTCCAATGAATATTCAAGGCTGATTTCCTTTAGGATTGACTGGTTTGATCTCCTTGCAGTCCAAAGGACTCTCAAGAGTCTTCTCCAACACCACACTTCAAAAGCATCAATTCTTTCTTTTTTTTTAACTTTTTTTTTTTTAATCATCCACTATGAGTTAGACAAGTAGTAAAGAGAGGTGGGAGAAGTAAAGAAATTTGTCTGCCTTTCCTTCAAGAAGTTGACTTATAGGGACAGGGGCTCTGTCCTTGGCTTAGTCCTGAGTTTGGTTCCAGCTCAGAATATGGCATTTAGCAGGAGGGCTTTAAATATGTGTTTGGTCAGTGGGACTCAGATTTAGGATTTAATGGTCCAGTAACAAAAAGAAAAACAAAAATAAGTAATAAGTGACACACAATTGATTGTCAATATTCTAATTTAGCAACTAAGTTTATTTAAGAACTATTAATCAAATAGCAATAGTAAATATATCTGGACCCAACAGTGGAGCACCTAAATAACTAAAGCAAATATTAACAGAACCAAAAGGAGTCACATTCTTGTATTTCTGCTCTACAGAGTAGGAGAATTCAATACAATATTACTATAGTAATAGTAGGGGATTACAATACCCCACTTTCAACTTTGGATAGATCATCCAGACAGAAAATTAATAAACAAACAGAGTGCTGGAATAATACTATAGACCAAATGTACCTAATAGATACATGCAACTCATTACATCCTAATAGACACATACAACACATTACATCCAATAGCACCAGAATACACATTCTTCTCAAAATCACACAGAACATCATCCAGGATAGGTCATATTTGGGAACACAAAACAAGCACTAACAAATTTTAAATGATTGAAATAAAATTTAGGATCTATCTTGACCAAAATAGTAAGAAACTAAAAATCAAAACCAGAAGGAAAACTGCTGCTGCTGCTGCTAAGTCTCTTCAGTCGTGTCTGATTCTGTGCGACCCCCACAAACGGCAGCCCACCAGGCTCCCCCATCGCTGGGATTCTCCAGGCAAGAACACTGGAGTGGGTTGCCATTTCCTTCTCCAATGTATGAAAGTGAAAAGTGAAAGTGAAGTTGCTCAGTCGTGTCCAACTCTTAGCGACCCCATGGACTGCAGCCTACCAGGCTTCTCTGTCCATGGGATTTTCCAGGCGAGAGTACTGGAGTGGGGTGCCATTGCCTTTGCATGTAAATTAATCTACACACTTCTTAACAGCCGATGAAGAAATCAAAAGAAAAATCAGAAAGTATCTTGACACACATAAAAATGGAAAACACATGAAAACTTATGTGGTAGAGCAGAACTGTATTTAGGGGAAAGTTTATAGAAATAAATACTTACATTAACAAAAAGACAATTTTCATATAAACAATCTACCTTTACACCTCAAGAAATTAAATAGAGAAATAACTAAGTCCAACATTAGCAACAGGAAAGGTATAAAAAGATAAGAACACTAATAAAGAAATGAAAACAAGAAAGACAATAGAAAAAAATCAAGGAAACTAGTTTTTTTGAAAGGTAAAGAAAATTGACTAACCTTTAGCTAGGCTAACGAAGAAAAAATAGAGAATGCTCAAATAAAATTATAAATAAAATAAGAGAGAATACAACTGACCACAGAAATACAAAACATCAAAAGAGGTTATTATGAACAATGATATACCAAACATTGGACAACTTAGAAGAAATTAATAAATTCCTGTATTACACAACCTTCCAAGATTGAATCAAGAAGAAACAGAATATCTGACTAGATCAATAAAGACCAAGGAGGGGGAGAAAGTAATTAAAATCCTCCCAAGAAAGGATAGTCCAGAATCAGACGGTTTCCCTGGTGAATCCTATTCTAAAGAAGAATTAGCATCAATCCTCCTCAAATGCTAACAAAAAAATTGAAGAGACTGGAACACTTTTGAACTCTTTTTATGAGGCCAGCATCACCCTGACAGCAAAGACAGGTAAGCACAATATATTAAAAAAAAAAAAAAAAAACTACAGGCCGAAAATCCCTAATGAATATAAATGAAAAATATTCTGAACAAAATTTTAGCAAATCAAATTCAACAGCACTTTAGAAGGATCATATGCCATGGTTAAATGAGAATGATCCCTGGGACACCAGTTTGGCTCAATATATGCAAATCAATAAAGGTGATATACCACATTAATAGAATGAAGAATAAAAATCACATGATATTCTCAACAGATGTAGGAAGAAACATTTGACAAAATTCAACACTCTTCTATGATAAAAGCTTTTAAAAATTGTGAACAGGAAAGTTATACATGAATATATAAAGGCTATATATGACAAACCCATGATGAACAAAATCAATGGTGGAAAGCTGAAAGCTTTTCCTCTAAAATTAAGAATAAGATATGGGTGCTTGCTCTTACCATTCCTATTCAACATAGTACTAGAAATTCAAGTCAGAACACTTAGGCAAGAAAAAAAAGTAAACTCATCCAAATCAGAAAGGAAGAAATAAAATTGTTTCTATTTGTGGATGTTATGATATTATAGATGTAGCAACCCTAAAGCTTTCACCAAAAGCTTTTAGAACTAATAAATGATTTCAGTAGTTGAAAGATACAAAATCAGCAGTCAAAAATCAGTTGCACTACTCTACATTAACAATAAAATATCTGAAAAAGAAATAAAATAACACAATTTATAATCATATCAAAAGTGATAAAATACTTAGGAATAAACTTAACTAAGGAGGTGAAAGACCTGTACATGGAAAACTATGACACTGATGAAAGAAGTTAAAGAAGAAACAAAGGAAAAGATATTTCTCACTCATGTATTGGAAGAATATTGTTAAACTGGCTGTACTACTCAAAGCCATCTATAGACTGAATAACGTCTCTATCAAAATTCCAATGACATTTTTCACAGAAATAGAAAAAACAATCCTAAGATTCATATGGAACCACAGAAGACCCTGAATACTCAAAATATTTTCGAGAAAAAAAGAGCAAAGTTGGAGGCATCCCTCCCCCTAATTTCAAATATGCCAGAAAACAATAGTAATCAAAAGAATGGTAGTGGCATAAAACACACACATGGAGTATAATAGGTAGCACAGAAATAAACTCACAAATAGAGGGTCAATTAATATTTGTAAAGGGAGCCAAAAATACTCAAAGGGGAAAAGACAGTCTTTTCAAGAAGTGATGCTGAAAAAACTAGATACTTACCTGCCAGAGAATGAAATTGGATCCCTACCTTATATCACTTTAAAAAAATAATTTGAAATGGATTAAAGACTATAATATACTATCTGAAACTGTAAAAACCCTAAAAGAAAATATAGAGACACTCCTTGACACTGATGCTGGCAATGAGTTTTTAGATAATGCCAAAAGCACAGGCAACAGAGGCAAAAACATACAAGTGGAACTACATCAGACTGACAAGTTTCTGTACAGCGAAATAAACAACAGAGTGAACAAGCAGCCTACTGAATGGCAAAAAAAAAAAAAAAAAAAAAAAAATCTGCATATCAGATATCAGATAAGAGGTTAATATCCCAAATATGTAAGGAACTCATACAACTCAATAGCAAAAAAAAATTCTAAAAATTTAAAAAATTGAGAAGAGGACTTGGGCAGACATTTTTCTAAAGAATGCAGGCAAACAGACAAGAGACACATGAAAATACAGTGAAAATTACTAATCATCATGGAAATGTGAATGAAAGCCACAATAATATTCCTCCTCACACCTGTTAGAATGGTTAAGTGTGGGTGAGGATATGCAGAAAAAGGGAACTTGGTACACTGTTGATGGGAAAGTAAACTGGTCCATCCACTTGGAAAATATATGGAGTTTTCTCACACAATTAGAAACAGAACTATCCTATGATCCAGTCACCCCAATTCTGAGTTTATATCTGAAGGAAATTAAATTTCCATCTCAAAGAGATAGCTGTGGATTTATGTTCACTGCAGCATGTTTCACAATAGCCAAGGCATAAAATTATGGGGCTTCCCTGTAGCTCAGTTGGTAAAGAATCTGCCTGCAGTGCAGGAGACCTGGGTACGTTTCCTGGGTCGGGAAGATCCCCTGGAGAAGGAAATGGCAATTCACTCCAGTATTCTTGCCTGGAGAATCCCATGGAGGGAGGATCCTGGCAGGCTACAGTCCATGGGGTGGCAAGAGTCAGACACAACTTAGCAACTAAACCATCACCACCACCAAGACATAAGATTAATCTAAGCGTTCATCAACAGAAAAATGGATAAAGAAAATGGGATATAATTTGGGCATAAAAATGAAATCCTGTCACTTAAAATGAACTGAATGGACCTTGAGAGCTTTATGATAAATAAAATAAGTGAGACAGAGAAACACAAATTCTGTACACTCTTTCTCATATATGGGATCTAAAATGAAAGGTGAAATTCATAAAAACAGAGTGGAGTACTAGTTGCCAGAGGCTGCAAGGGGTGGGTGGTAGGGAGATGTTGATCAAAGTGAAACATCCAATTGTAAGATAAGTAATACTGGGGATCAAATGTACTGCATGGCAACTGTAGTTATCAATATTATATTACTGGCTGGGAAGTTACTAAGAGAGTAAATCTTATGTGCTCTTATAATGCACACACAAAATTTTAATTATGTGAAAAAATGGATGTGCTGGGTTTCCCTGGTGGCTGAGCAGTAAAGAATCCACCTGCAACGCAGGAAACTTGGGTTCAATCCCTGGGTCAGGAAGATCCCCTGGAGAAGGAAATGGAAACCCACTCCAGTATTCTTGCCTGGGAAATCCCATGACAGAGGAGGCTGGTGGGCTGTGATTAAACAGCAACAACAATAATGGATGTGTTAACTAACCTTATTGTGGTAATCATTTTGCAAGATACATATCAAATCACCACACTGTATACCTTAAACTTACACAAAGTTACATGGCCATTTTTTTCTCAATGTGAGTGGAAAGAAAGATAAAGTACAAGTTCAAAAAATTAAAAAAAAAACAACTTGTTCATACAAGCAGGCTAAAAAAAAAAATCACATGGTCATATCAATAGAAGCAGAAAAAACACTGGACAAAATCGAATCCATTTGTGATTTTTAAAAAATCTGAACTAGGAATGGAGAGGAATTTTCTCACCTTCATAAAGGATATTTGCAAAAAAAATCCCTGCAAATATTCCATGTTCACTTTATTGCACTTTGCAGACATTGCATCTTCTACAAATTGAAGAGTTGTGACAACCAGTGTCAAGGAAATGTATCAACACCATTTTCCCAACAACATTTGCTCACTCTGTGTCTCTAGGTCATATTTTGGCAATTTGTGAAACATCTTATACTTTTTCATTAGTATCATATTATTTGCTGTTATCTGTAGTCAGTCATCTTTGATGTTGCAATTTTAATTGACCTGGGCTGCCACAAATCATGCCCTTATATATGACCGGAAACTTACTAGATAAATGTTGTCTGTGTTCTGACTGCTCCACCAACTGGCTGTTCCTCCATCTTTTTCTCTACCGTTGGGCCTCCTTCTAACCTGAGACACAACAATATTAAAATCAGGCCAATTAATAACCTTATAATGGTATTTAAGTGTTCAAGTGAAAGGAACAGTCACATGTCTCTCATTTTATATCAAATGTCTGACTCTTTGCAACCCAATGGGTTGTAGACTTCCAGGCTCCTCTGTCTGTGGAATTCTCTGGGCAAGAATACTGGAGTGGGTAGCTGTTCCCTTCTCCAGGGGATCGTCTCAACCCAGGGATCAAACCCAGGTCTCCCACACAGCAGGCAGATTCTTTTCTGTCTGAGCCATCAGGGAAGTCCAGAAATGATTGAACTTAGTTAGGAAGGCATATAGAAAGCTGAGATAAGCAGAAAGGAAATTAAAATTACCTACTCCAGTGAATACATGAATGATAAGAAAGCAAACAGCCTTATTGCTGATATGGATAAAGTTTTAGCTGTCTGGAGAGAATATCAAACCAGCCACAACAGTCTCTTCAGCCAAAGCACAATCCATAGCAAGTCCCTAACTCTCTTCAATTCTATGAATACTAAGAGAGGTGAAGAAGCTGCAGAAGAAAAGTTTGAAGCTAGCAGAGGCTGATTCATTAGGTTTAAGGAAGAAGCTATCTTCATAATGTAAAAAAACAAGGTTAAGTAGCAATTGCTGATATAAAAGTTGCTACAAGTTATCCAGAAGATCTAGCTAAGAAAATGAAAGAAGGTGGCTACACTAAACAACCGATTTTCAATGCAGCCAAAATATCCTTCTACAGGAAGAAGATGTCATCTAGGACTTCCATAGCTAGAGAGGAGAAATCAGTGCTGAATTCAAAGCTTCAAATTATCGTGGTAATCATTTTGCAAGATACAGTCATATCAAATCATCACACCATATACCTTGAACTTTCACAAAGTTACATGTCAATTTTTTCTCAATGACACTGGAAATAAAGATAAAGCGCAGGGGCAAATTCCAAAAAACTTTTTTTAAAAAAGCTATTAGTCATACAAGCAGACTAAGAAAGAAAAAAATCACATGATCATGTCAATAGAAGCAGAAAAAGCATTGGACAAATATCTGCAGTTTTTTTTGCTGACTCTCCTATTAGGAACTACTGCAGCTGGTGACTAAGTTGAGGCCAATGCTCATTTACCATTCTAAAAATTCTAGGGCCCCTTAAGTATCATGTTAAATCTGTCTGCCTGTGCTCTATAAATGGAACAATAAAGCCTGGATGACAGCGCATTTGTTCACAACATGGTTTACTGAATATTTTAAGCCCATTATTGAGATATACTGCTTAGGGAAGAAAAAAAAAAAAAAGATTCCTCTCAAAGTATTTCTGCTCACGGACAATGCACTTGCTTCCCCAAGAGCTCTGATGGAGATGTACAAAGAGATTAATATTGTTTTCATGCCTGCTATCACAACATCCATTCTGCAGCCTATGGAATCAAGGAGTCATTTTAACTTTAAAGTCTTATTATTTAAGAAATATATATGAGGCTCTAGCTGCCTTAGATCCTCTGATGGATCTGAGAAAATTCGATTTAAAACATTCTGGATAGGATTCACCATTCTAGTTGCCATTAAAAACTTTTGTCATGCATGGGAAGAGGTCAAAATATCAACATACACAGGGGTATGGAATAAGTTGATGCCCATTTTCATGGATAACTTTGATGTGTTCAGAACTTCAGTGCATATGTGATAGAAATCACAAGAGAACCAGAATTAGAGGTGAAGTCTGAAGATGTGACTCAATTGCAATTTGATGATAAAATTTGAATAGATAAATTGCTCCTTATGGATGAACAAGGGAAATGATCTCTTGCAATAGAGTCTACTCCTGGTGAAGGCGCTACGAAGATTATTGAAATGACAACAAAGAATTTAGAGTATTACATAACCTTAGTTGATAAAGCAGCAGCAGAGTTTGAAAGGATTGACTCCAATCTTGATGGAAATTCTACTGTAGGTACTGTAGGTAAAACAGCACTGCATGTTACAGAGAAATCTTTCATGAAAGGAAGAGTTGATAAATGCAGCAGAATTTATGGTGTCTCATTTTAAAAACTGCCACAGCCACCTCAACTATGATGTCCTTCAGTAGGTGAATGGATATATAAACTGTGATACATCCAGAGAGTGGAACATTATCCAGCACTAAAAAGAAATGACCTATTAAATTATGAAAAGACACAGAAGAACTTTCAATGCATATTACTAGATGAAAGAAGCCAATTTGAAAAGACTACCTACTGTATGACTCCAACTATGATACAATAAAAAAAAATCAGTGGTCACTAGAGGTGACCATGCGGGGCTCGCCTGGTGGTTCAGTGGTAAAGAGTCTCCCTGCCAATGCAGGAGACGTGGGTTTGATCCTTGGGTAAGGAGGATCCTCTGGAGAAGGAAATGATAACCCACTCCAGTATTCTTGCCTGGGAAATCCCATGGACAGAGGAGCCTGATGGGATGCAATCCATAGGGCTGCAAAAGAGTCGAACACGACTTAGTGACTAAACAAGAACAAGGCATGGCCCTGGGGCAGAAAGGTGAATTGGCAGAGCACAGAGGATTTGAGTGCAGTGAAAGTACTTCATATGATGCTATAACAGTAAGTGTCATTATAGATTAGTCTAAATCCAACAACTGTACATCACCTTGGGTGAATGAACTCAAAGATAGATGACAAACTTTTGGCGATTATGATGTGTCGATATACAGTAATCCCCGGGGAAAAAAATACCATTCTGGTGAGTAATGTTGATAACGGGGGAAGCCATGCATGTATGAGCACAGGGGTATAAATCTCTGTTCCTTCTTTTCAACCTTCCTAAAACTGTTCCAAAATTTGTCTTTAATTTTTTAAAACTATGATCTACTAGTATCATTATTTTGAAACCTCCTCCAGAATTTGAGCAGATACGGCAAGCTTGTCCCCACTCCTAGCCAGTGGCTGATTCTGCTTCTCTTCTTGCCTAAGTTCCTTCTACCATGTAAAGATTTTGCCAGTACTTCTTTGGATACCAGGCCAGCTCTGCCCATCTCTGCCCACCACCACCCTCAAAGGTGTTCAGACTACTGGACCTGACATCTGAATCTGAAGGATTGAAGGACCAAATTATATAGCTTTTCTTTCTACATTACTAAATATAAATGACACTCTTGGTTAGTCTTCATGGACACAGGACCTGTGGAAGACATCTGGAATGATTAACCAAGTTATACATGAGAGTGTATGCCTTATGATTCAACAAAAGGTGCATTTGTATTATGTGTTTTTTTAATGTGCTATGCTTAATAATTAATGTGGGGGTTTTTGACATATGATAATTGGATTAGAACATCAAATATATGACTGAGTTCATGGTGGCACTTGAAATGTCAATGGTCACTTTTGGAGACTGCTAGTGAAAATGTCTTTATTCTGAAAACTAGTTTTTAATGAAATGTTTAATAAAGAGTGTTTAATAAGGTGTGACCCAAATTTCCATTTATTTTGTGCCTAATAAGCTTAGACCTATCCTGAAAAAATGAAGGTAAACTAGACAGCACTGACAAAGTCAAATCAGCTCATCCATCTCACAAGTTGTGCAATGATGGGACATGTGACAAGAACTGTACTGGTAGCAACAGGAGTGTCCTAAGGTCACGATGGACAGATAGAGCCGCGTCCCTTGTCTGGTTGATTTCTCCTTGGCAGCCATGGAGGCAGACCTTAGAAAAGAAAACTGGAGCGGCATAATGAACCAGAAAATGCAACAGGCGTGGGCTCATCTCTAAACCAGATTCATCCAGAGAAAGTTCTAAGCAGTGAGATTTGCAAACTTTCAAGGTGTTCACTCTCCGATGATAAGGGTTTTAGAACAGGCAAAGTGCTAGAAACTTCAGGCATAGAGAACCAGTTTGATGTGGTTAAAAATACGTCATTTCAGGAACTTCATCTCTAATATCTTTAGTATATAATATCTGAAACCCAGAGCATTAAAATTATAATGCCAGTTGGTAGAAAAGTTAATAATAAAAATATAAGAAAATGATAATAATACAGATGTGAAACCAACAATGAAATCATAAACAGCAACAATGACTTTCAGATTATGAGTGTGCTTCCTCTAAGCCAGGCTCTGTCCTACATACCTTATTAAATTCTGATAAACACCAGTGATTATCCCTGTTTCACTTGCGAGGTAACCAGTGACCACAGATAAGTTTAGTAGCTTTCTTATAAGCAACAGACATGGGATTTGAACCCAGCTGTGTCTGGCTCAAATCCTGTGTTAACAAACTCTGGAACCCACACCTTCTGTCAATTACAACCTCAGGAAGAAGTTGCGAATTATGAGAGAAAAAACAAAAACAAAAAAACAAAACTTGGTATTTTATTTCCAATGATAAAAATTCATTTCTTCAAGGAAAAGGGCCAGCACTTAATCAGTATTTGCCACATGCTATCAAGCTCATTTTCAAAATGGTAATATCTACTTGACAACCAGGGATAAAAGTGATCTTTGAAAACGAGGCCATAATCCAGTTAAAATAAAAATGTCTGATACAAGGTAAGCTTTAATTTAATTTAAGTCTTGGTAAACAGCTTGCCTAAAAGTGACTTTTGCAAGTCACGTACAGTTTTTCAATCTGTCATTTTGTATTGACCTTCACAGGCCTGAAATATATTGCACTGGACTTGTGAAGCTTATGAGAATGATATTAAAGTTGGTAATATTTTTAAAATCTTATTTTATATCCACTCTCACTTTTACTTCACTGTGTACAATTCTTGGGAGGAATGATTTTATAGTGTTCTTAGATATTTACCAGTTTTCTTGTTAATTAGAATTTATGGAAGCTGATTCAATAAATCACTGTAAAGGTAGAATGTTTATTCAAGTAAAATGCAGTGAATCACATATCCAAAAGAATAGTCCCCACAATATTTCAATGCTAGGTAGTAGGTTTTGTTTTAAGGTTTTAAGAAAGTGTGTTTAAGGCCTAGCACTCAGCTTATCAAAATTTGCATATGCAAGTAGGATTTGGAATAACTTACTTTAATTAAATCTTATCTTGTTGACTATAACTCTTCTATAATATAATCTATTTCTCCTATTTTAATTTTCACTTTTCAGTAATCTCATAATAGAAATTAATCTTCTTTAAGGTGTGGTACCTTTTGCTTTGTCAGCCAACGCGGAGCTCAATTCAGCATCATACATTCATATTTCATACATATTTCACTTTATAGTCAGCAATCCTCCACTAATTTGGGGAATAATCAATTGCTGATAATCAATAACATGCTACATAAAAAAATAACATATAAACGATATAAATATTAAAATGAAGTTAAGAAAACACTAGGACATGTGGTATGCACAATTAGAATCTTCTAGAAAGGTGGAAAATTATACACTATAGTACTGTAGTGTTTCTAAGTAAAATTTTTAAAAAACTACAAAGTGCTTTATAATCACAAATAAAATAATAAAACTCTTTTTTGGGTGCCATGTCTTTAAATTTCATTTTGATAGACTATGTTAATTACCTAATCATTGATTTGTATTTTATAAAAATGACCCCAAATTGACTTTTTGATAAAGATACTTATAAAAGTAGAAAGGAAAAGATTTTCTATCCTAGAATTCTAGTCCAAGAAGATTACTAGTTAACAGGGTGGCTAAAACAAGAATACTTTTAGACTGCAAAGCCTCCCTCCTTTTTATACTTAGTCATAGGGGGATGGGTGCCACATATATAAGAGATTAAAGCAAGAAAAAGAAAGAAAAGAGATACAGCGATAGAAGACCCAACACAGCAGACTGGCAGAGCATAGTTCTGAAGGGAGAGTCCAGAAGGACAGCAGTGCCCAGATGATGAGGGTTGCTGGTCTAGAAGGAGGTAGAAGTTTCCAGAATGAAAGTCTTAAAAAAGTAACTGAAGTATATGAATGTCTTAAGAGGAGACTGCCAGAGAATTTAGTGATGACTTAGCGGCGACTACCTAGAAAGGAAGTAAAAGAACAAAAAAATTAAAACCAAAGGAATTATTAACTCTATGAAAAACAGAAAATGTGTAAGAAAAGGTTTGTTTATTCCCTACCACAGTGCTCAGCAGAATTCATTGGTAATATTACACACTGAATATTAATAAAAAATACAATATAACAGTATTAAGAATATTAAAGACATAAGTATAGTTGGGAGCTGGAGTGGTAAAGAGAGACAAATCTTCTTCTTCTTTTGTGGAAAGTCCATTGATAATGCCCCAAATTCAAATAACTTTAAGAAGGCAGAGAAGAGGAAGAAGTAGTTGTTAAGACATAGCAATACCAGCATCTTGCTTACAGATAGCAAAGTGAATTCTGAAGAAATAAAATAGAAATGTTGGAGGCAGCTGCAATTATGAAAAGGGAAATAAAGAATAGAACCAGGAATGGTCATTCATTACATTTTGGAGTCAAATATTTGAAACTACTGCAGGTGTAACTATACTACATATTGTCTGCCTTGTGTATAAATGCATTTTACTTAGGAGAGCAAGGCAGAAAGTCCAAAGTCTAGTCTGTGGAGAATCATCAAATTTCAAGACCTTCAGAATTTTTAATAAGCTATGTTATCATTCTATCAACAGAATACATGTCCTGTACCAAATGACATAACATCTACTTGCAATTAATATAGACTATGTATCTAACTCAGTACACATTTTTAGGTCTCACGTGCATTTTAGCAGTCATTTAGCCCTGAAAATGCAAAAACACGTGAGCCAGGCTCTTCGAACTTGATTTTACTGGCACAGTGGGATCACAATTTTCTGAATGAAATATATAAAAACAAACACCTCGAGGTTTCACGAGTAGAAAACCATCCATACCACAAGGTTGATTTTAATGAAAAAGTCTCAGTATTATAAAGCTCATAATTTTATTACAGTTGATGTACATTCCAAATGATGTACAATAAACTTTCAACTTCCTTCTTTTATGCATTTAACACAAAAACTAGACTGGAACTGGTTCATCAGGTACTCATCAGATGGGGATTTAGAGATGAATAATGTAACCAAGGTGTCGGTCTCATGATTCTGCTCACTCATTAAGTATGATATTCTGAAATTCTCAGAAAAATGCTAAAATCCCCTTATTTATGTTTTTATGTTCCTCAGCCAAACAGTGTTCTCAAATTAAGATCACTAGATTGGTTTCTTTAATTAAAGGTTAAAAACCTCTTTCAATTTAGGTGCAGTCGATTAGAGACAGACTATGAGGAAAATGCATGGCTCCATATCTACGAAAAGACTTTCCCCAAGTACTGTAATACATCTTACTTGGAACCTGGAACTCCTTTTCCTCTGGGAATAATACCAGAATGAGAGCAGCTAATACATTGAGTGTGTTTGGTGTTCATGGGAACCTATGGCTTATGTATTTTCTATTGGCAATAATCACATGTGTATATTTGGACATGCAAATATATTCAAATCATGCTTTGTGTCAAAAAAATTAATAGTGTAGTCAATTGGAGTAGTTTCAGTTTTTCTTTTCTTACTTATTTCTAAAGGCACATAGAGCACTAAAAATACAGATGTGTGCCCAGAGGTTCCAGGCAGCTTATGTTTCAGCATGAAATTCAATATTTGATGGTATATTATTTTCTCATTCCCATCAACATTTTTTGCATGAACTGCATTATGCATAGCCTAGGATTTGGGGAGGAGGCGTACAAATTAAATCTCATTGCTGTGAACAATTTGCTTCCAGGTAAAATGCCAAAAAAAAAAAAAAAGGACTTTTGCAGTAAAGTCATTTCAATGTAAATCTATTAAAATCTATTGTAATAAAGAGCTTTGAAAAACTAAACTTTTTTAAAACATTATTTTGAACCAAATACAATATTTCAAAATAAACAAATATGGACAAGCTCTGTCTTGGACATATTACTGCATATGTATGACTTTCTTATTTCAAAAGAATGGGACCTTTTTTGTAAGTGCTCTTTTCTAAAATGTGAGAGAACAGTGTCCGTTCCAAAGTAGATTTTGCACCATCTCTGCATTCTCAAAATTATTAACTTGGTGAATCAGTGCATCCCTTCACAGATATTGTGAGGAAGACTGGTCCCACTCCCTGTCCAAAGTTTCACACAAGATTAATTAGTAATTTTTTTATTTTTTAGATGAAATCAATAAACCCAATGCTCAATTGTCTTATGTAAGATGTATGATATAAACAATTATAACAAAAAAAAAAGTGGTATATTTCATTACAGTTTACACAAAGGAGTTTGGTCCATAGTTTCACCACACACATGATATGCATTTTGTAACTGAACAGTTCTCCTCTCCAAAACCACCATAATAATTTTTTAAATGTATAATTAGAGCACCTGCCTCAAATCCTTTGAAAGGTTTTTAGTTCCTTTCTTGGGAGAGGTGATTCTGGTTGTTTCTTTTTTAATCAAAGCTACTTTGCTAAATTGCTTTCCAACCAGACCTCAGAATATTAGCTAAGGCTGGCCCTGGCCTTGTTGCAATTTGAATATTAACAGTCATAGTTTTACAGCCACTCCGTGTTGAGTAATGCACTGCAACTCCCACAATTCAGCCGTCCTTCCTTCCCTTCCCTGGCTGGCCCTGGCCCTTGGAATGTTTGTGGGGTGTCACCGTGAATGTGCTCGGAGCAGAGTTATATGGCATCATTTGGAGAAACATTGCGTTAATAACCAGAGTTCAAGGGCAAAGGATATAAACGGAGCAAATTACAAGTCTGAACAGATATATAGCTTTTGCTAAAAGGGACGTGGGCTGCTACTTTATTTACTGGGCACTGGTTCACTTGTGGAAGGTGCCGGAATGCACGAAGGCATTTTTAAATGATCGCATCACAGTTTAAGTAAACAACACAAATTTTCAGGCTTGAAAGAATGGCAGTGCAAAAATCACCGGGTCTGAGTTTCCTAATGAGAGAATACGACTTGCTATAAAGTACCTCAAGTTTCCGAGGTAATTTCACAGATGATAATATCGTTTTATGTGCCACCATGAAGGTACGGTGGAAGAAGCCTGCTGGAAACCTAAATTCAGTAGATCATTTTAAATTGCAACCTGACTCAATTTTGCCCAAGATTTCTTGCTGCGATTATTTTAACCAGGGGTCACCACCTTAGTTCAAAATTAACACCATGAAGGAGTGATTTGTAAAAACACTCTTTTATTTTTATATGTGGGGGCTTCAGGGCTACCCGAAATAATGAAATAAAAATGAAACCAATAATGAAATAAAAAGGGAACCAAAGAATTCAGAAGAAGGGAAGCAGAAAGAATTTTTTTTTAAAAGACAACTTTGTTAATAATCAAAAAAGAAATAATTTTCACTTTCTAATTACCAAATATTTTAATTAATATTCTGAATAATACTGAGTATACTGTAAAATATGTGGCCTAATATTTTCCTATTGGTAGGATGAAAGGATACTTTTTTTTTTTTAGCAAAATAGCTTGGAAACTATTATGAAACTATCAAAATGTCCATAAAGCATGGCTTATTTACTCCATTAAAATTTATTTGAAATAAATAAATTCAAACATGAAAATTTTGCCTTAAGATGTCCCTTATTGTAGTATTTACTTTACTGAAATCTAGAAGCAACCTGACTATCCAACAATGGGGAAATGGTTAAGGAAATTAACTACATATGCTCCATAAAATATACTATTATTAAAACTGATAAATAGGGCTATTCTCTACTACCAGTAATTTAAAAAAAAACAAACTATTTTGACATTATACAAAACAACCCCACAGGATTCAAATGTACTCTTTTATAAAAGTATTTAAGCATCCAGAAAAATATTTTTTTTTAAATGCATGGATTTATGTGTGTACTTGTTTCTTTTCTTTTTCGGTATATACTATCAGTGTTAGCCTGATGGGATTATTAGGTTTCCTTTATTTTTTTTTTCTGTTTTCTAAACTTAGAGCTTTAAAATATAGCATTTAAAAGAGAAATGAATGCAAGTTCTTTCTCCCCTGATCACTTTTCAACCACAGTGAGATAAAGTACATCTTTGTGACATGGTTCAGTCTCACTTACTGCTATTTTAAACGTGGATTTCATTTTGTTAGTGGTGTAGTGGGGGGGCAGAGGGGGTTGGTGACTGCTCTAAAGCACAACTAGAACATTTCCCTCACACACACACACAAACGCGCACACACACACACAAACGCACACACACACACATATAGGCATATATATATATATATATATGTATGTATAAAGCCACTATATTCTCTAAACTCTTTTGCTCTCAGAGGTGACTGCATCAGCGTTCAGCCAGGACTGCCTTATTCCTGGACAAGAGATGTATTGCCTTCAGCTCGCCGCTTGTACAGGACGAAATGCTCACGGTGAACCGACCTGGCCTTCAGTTGCCAAAGAGCCCTGATGATACGATAGCTCTCTACCAGTCCCATCTCCATGATGCTTCACGATGTATTTTTTCCTGTTAACCAGTCTGTCTGCTTCAACCCTCGCTCTCAACCTAATGAGTTTTTAAAAGGACACTTCTTAAACCGAATTGCCTAAAACCACTCGCTGTCATCTTTTTGCAAGGATAAACAAAACATATTCAAATTGCTCGTGACTTTTACACACGTAAGAGCCAGACAAATTATGAAAATTTTACACATTCTAATCTGCAGATATCTCTAGAACACATCTTTCTCTCTCATTTTATTCTTTTTGAAATTAAGTTGTATTAAACATTTAATATCCAATTGTCTTATCCTGCACAGGCCATCTAAAGTGCATCCCCCTCCACAATTTCTTTACACGTATTTTCAATGATTTTGCTATTTCCTGAGATGAAAGGATGCAACTGTTCGGGTCTGATTTCATACCGCTTCTCAGATCCTGATAGAGCATCATTCACAGACACGACAAACGGGAGTTAGAAGCTCTTTGGGAAGTGGAGGCTTAGGGGGTTGTTCGGATGGCAAAGTGATTTGTCAAACGTCAGTCCAAAATTCTGCGAGGTTCTTGGCCCTCCACTTTCCCAGAGCGCGTTTTGCTTTCTCCCACAGAGATGGAATAGAAACTCATCCTCAAAATCTAAACGTTCCCAGCCGGGTCCTTTTGTGCCTGCGTCTGGCTCTCCCGGCTCGGGGCTTGTGCGTTTTTACCTTCCGCGCGCCCCGCCGCTCGGACCTGGGCCGGGAGACAGGCCATCCATCACCCACCCCCTCCCGCCCGGCTCGCCGCCGCGGCCAGTCCCACCACACCTGCGGGACCGCCCGCCCCATCCCTCCTCTACCCTCCGCTCGCCTCCTGGGCTGGCGGTGCCCGTGGGAAGCCCCGCTTTCTCCGAGGCCAGGACTGGACAGGTGCGCTCAGGTGACCGGGCGGTGTGCGCTCGGGGCCCGCCGCTGGCGACCAGGAGTCCGCAGGATCGCGGGGCGATTCGTTTTCGCAGACACCTGCTTTGGATCGTGTGTGTGGACCCACGGGCCCTCACTGCGGTTTTAGTCTCGCCAAACCGGAAGAATCCTGATGCTTACCTTTGGGAAGGAAGAGTCAGTGACAACACATGCAAGTGATAAAGGTCTTTGCCTCTGGTCTGTTTGTGATAGTATGAACCAGGGATGGAGTTCACCAGCCGAGTCTGAATGTCCTCTTGCACACTTCAGACAATGCCTCACCAAGATCTAACTGGACAATATTAACGTTGCACTAATAGCTAGTCTCCATACGGTGCCCAAACCTAAGCCATATCTTAAGAGTCATGAGAACAGATTGCAACAGTGGAGAGAAAGAGCTGAACCTCAAATCACAGGAAGTCTTCTTTTTCCAAATAGGCAAAATAATTGTATCGCAAGCCCCTTTCTTTTGGAATTCTGAGTTCCTAGGCTGCTCTGTGGAGGCAGCTACAATTAGTCCTGCTAATGTGGTACAGATTTTGTAACTGGACTCCGTAACTCTTTCTGGTATAAAGGATCCAAAACTTCTACTTTATCATGTAATTTGAGAACAATTGAGGACAAGCAGAATCGGACACCCTCCCCTCAGCAGTGTCTCTATAGTTGTCAATTACAACCAGGCAAGGCTTTGGAACAGAACAGACTCTGCTGCTGGTGACATCAGCGGGTCAAGGTTTCTCAAAGAAAGCATATCTTTTAAAAACAAAAAAAGCAACCACAGCAGCAAGCATCACCCCAATCCTCTACCCCTGTCTTGCTTCTGAACCATAAATCATGAAATAGAGAGTGAGCAGTGACTCCAGCCTTCCTGCCTTTAGCAACTGGAACTGATAATGCCAAAAAGGAAGAGAAACAAACATTTGCGCTATATCGCTGTTGGGGGAGGGTGCCTGTGGGAAGTTCCAGGTTCACCATTTGTTAGAGACCTCCCGGGCTAGGAAGGGTCTCTCTTCAAAGTTAGTGGTTCTCAAACCCGCCTTCACAAGAGACTCACCTTGGAGTTTTTAAGAAAATACAGGTGCTTCCAGGGTCTTCTAGTTTATAGTCTATGGGAACTTGAATTTGTATCCTAGTGTTGTGTGAGAATTGTCTAAATTTTAATTATGTTGAATTGGTTCAAAATAAAAAGATGCAAGCTTTCAGTTACAAGATAAATAAATACTAGTGATGTAGCATATGCATGATGACGCTTATATAGTTAAAGCTGCCCTATGATGGATATGAAAGTTTAGAGAATAAATCTCGAATTCTCATTACAAGGAAAAAAAATATTTTTTTGTATCTATGTGAGATGATGGATGCTCACTAAACTTACCATGGTAATCATTTCATGATGTATATTAGTGAAATCATTATGCTATGTACTTTAAACCTGTACAGTGATGTACGTCAATTTTATCTTAATAAAACTGGGGGGAAAAAGAAAATACCAGTGCCCAAAGCAACGTTCTGATTCTCGTGGTCTTGGGTGTGGTCTGGATAGAAGTACGCTGGAAAACCTTTCCTGTCATTGGAATGCGCAGCCCTCCAGCTGCACATTCCAATTTTGTTCTGTTTTATGGGATATATGAATGGGAGTCATGGGAGTATTGTTCTCTTCTGTTTTGTGGGATGCAAGTGTCCCCTCTCCTTCACCCTTTACTCTTCCCTCCAAACACAGCACAAAACCCACAGTGGATAAACAAAGTCTCTTTTCTTTGTGAATTAGAAAAGAATAGTGAAATACAGTTGACTTATAATATTGTGTTAATTTCAGATACACACATATATTCTTTCTTTACATTCTCTTCCTTTATAGGTTATTACAAGTTATTGAGTATAGTGTTTCCTTATCCTTCGCTCGCTCCTATTCACGTTCTGGTCTATTCATTCTAGATACTAAAAATATATCATTATGTTGTGAGTGTTTACTCACTAAGTCATGTCTGACTCCTTGAGACTCCGTGGACTGCAGCATGCCAATCTTCGCTGTCCTTCCCCATCTCCCAGAGTTTGCTCAAATTCATTTCCACTGAGTCGGTGATGCTGTGTAACTATTTCACCCTCTGCCACCCTCTTCTCCTTTTGCCTTCAATATATCATTACTCATTTTCATACCTGATATTAATGGAAGTTGTTTTTGCTATTGATAGTTTCATGTTTTCATTATTATTTAAAGTATTGACTGGAGTGGGGGGATTCTTACTGAGGGATTCTGAACTCTTTTTTCTTAGAAAGTTCCACCTTGAGCTTGTGGCTTTTTATTCATCGACTTCAGGCCCACTTTAAGCTTCCCCAAGTCACACTCCAATGTCTGGATCCACATTTTGTATGATCAGAGCATCCTTCCTGTTCACCAAAGTGGAACTGGAGTTTCTCTTTCCCTGGATTTTCTGTGCACTCTGTGGCCAGCAGTGCCGCAATGCTGGATTATGTTGTACACTTTTCCTTGAGAGATAGATGATCTGTTCTTTGATTAGACACTGACCTTTTACGGGTGTTGATCATTGATCTTGATCTGGGCTGGAGAGAAAGCTCTTGACTCTGAAAAGTTCCTCTACTGCCAACACCAGAGGGAAATTCAATTTCTGCATTCACATACCCACGGCAGTGGGATTTCTCTTCAATTAGGATTTCTCTCGTTATTATTTTACTTTTATTAAGCAAGCTGCAGCCTCCGTTTCCCAGCTCTGGCTTTTAGTTACAGTAATCAATTTTTCAGTGTAACTGGCTGTAATTGTTGGCTTGGATATTGAGCTTTCATGGGCTTAGACATAGGGTGTTCCCATGAAGGGTCTTCTCCATACCTCGTAGACAGATGGGTAATAATACCATACATTAATACCTCCACATTGGTTTATGTGTGTTTGACCACAGTGCAAGCATAATTATTTTTGCCCAGTAAAAGCTATTAGAGATCTATTTGGTAGGTTTTACGATCAATAGCTCCTGTGATATTTGTGTTGCAGCCACAGAATAATCAATTGAAGGTCATATAAAGTAAATTACCATCCTCCTATAATGATTCTTTTTTCTAGATGAGAATTGGGTTTCATTATTTCATCAGGAGCCTCTCTCTATGCATGCTCTGTCTGTTTGAGAAAGAGAGAGATAAAAGTTGTGAGCGTGTTTTGAACACAATATTAATATCCATTACTCGAATTTATGTTATCGGATTATTGAATTAGTGGATTCACACTGGAATTCCTTCCAAACCCTTTCTTATGGACTCAGTGCCACAGTTAATAATAGGCGGGAGCACACAGATGTCTTTTGATACACGGTGGAGTGAGTCACTTGGCAAAAGTCAATCTTTGTAGCTGTCTCTTTAAAGCAAATTTAGAGTTGGTTAAGTGTGTTCTATTGACAGGGGGCCTGAATTTCTCTCTTCAAACCCTTTTGGAGACTGACTGGTCAACTAACCAGGGGATGGAGGCCAGAAGGCTGAATATACTGGTTCACCGTCCACTGGTACCTCAAGGTACACCTGAGATCAAAGTGAAGTGGGGCAAGGGCGCTGTACCTGCTTTCCCGGTGGGGGCGGGAGGTGGGGGTCTCCCTCTGCTGAGATGCCTAAGCTGGATTTCCGACTCACGTTGTGAGCCAGAGTGATGGCCCTGCCTCTAGGAAAGATTGCAATTTGCCGACCTGAGGCGTACGATCCCCCAGCTGTCTTAAAGGGACCCATTTTCGGAGTTCAGTCTTTCTTTTTGTGGGTGCAATCAGTGTGCACTGAAAAACTGCAGCCACAGTTGGGTAACTGCAGCCTCAACAGGCCACCAGGGGCCTCTTTGCTCCAAATTTTGTACCTGCAACTAATTGCACTTACAGAAAATGGGAGTGTGGCAGGAGATTTTTTAAAAATTTGGGCCAGTAAATTCTCCATGGAGGGACTAGGCGAGGAGAGAGACAATTACTCACTTGCTTAAAGACAAAGGCAAATAGAGGCATCATTTGCTTTATACGCTCCATCCAGCCTGGAGTGCAGGGCTTAGGAGCCAAACACCAGGTTCCACGAGTACCCTAATCATTTGGGACACGACCCATCTGTGACATTTCACAAACGTACCAGAAATCATTTGTTGAAAAGTACAGTAGAAAAGACACTGGTGAGTTTAAGGCTACGTGCTTCATGCTAGGTTGCTTCAGTTGTGTCCAATTGTTTGCAACCCTATTAATTGTAGCCCACCAGGCTCCTCTGTTCGTGGGATTCTCCAGGCAAGAATATGGAGTACATTGCCATGCCCTCCTCCAGGGGAATCTTCCCGACCCAAGGATTGAGCCCATGCCTCCTACCTCTCCTACATTGGCAGGTGGGTTCTTTACCACTAGCACCAACTGGGAAGCCTGTTAAGACAATAACTTTTGTGATAAATTAATCTTTTTTAAAAAAATGGGAAAAGACTCCTTTGAAGAAATGTTTATTAGGGATATTACTTTTCATTTGCTTTGGGGACAATTAATGCAGAAATTAAGATTAGTAGTGCCTCTAGATTTTAATCAAATGATAAATTAACAGATATTTTCAATTTATATAAATATAATATATATTTATGTACTTATATATATGTATATATATTTGCATTCAGTTCAGTCTCTCATTCGTGTCCAACTCTTTGTGACCCCATGGACTGCAGCATGCCAGTCTTCCCTGTCCATCATCAACTTCCGGAGTTTGCTCAAACTCATGTTCGAATCGGTGATGCCATCCAACCATCTCATCCTCTGTCATCCCCTTCTCCTCCTGCCTTCAATCTTTCCCAGCATCAGGGTCTTTTCAAATGAGTCAGTTCTTCGCATCAGGTGGCCAAATATTGGAGTTTCAGCTTCAGCATCAGTCCTTCCAATGAATATTCAGGACTGATTTCCTTTAGGAGGGACTGGTTGGATCCCCTTGCTGTCTGAGGAACTCTCAAGAGTCTTCTCCAACACCACAGTTCAAAAGCATCAATTCTTCGGTGCTCAGCTTTCTTTATAGTCCAACTCTCACGTCAATACATGACTCCTGGAAAAACCATAGCTTTGACTAGATGGACTTTTGTCAGCAAAGTATACATATATTCGTGCATACAAATAGAAATATATTAATGTACTTATATTCATCTCCTGTGCTGTGCTAAGTCACTTAAGTCATGTCCAACTCTTTGTGACCCTATGGACTGTAGCCCGCCAGTCTCCTCTGTCCATGGAATTCTCCAGGCAAGAATACTGGAGTGGGTTGCCATGCCCTCCTCCAGGGGATCTTCTTGACCCAGGGATCAAACCTCAATCTCTTGGGTCTCCTGCATTATGGGTAAGTTCTTTACTGCTGAGTCACTGGACCATGTACTTATATATATCATATATTCATGTATTTATGTATTAATGTATTTATATATGTATTAATGTCTTTATATATGCATTTATACAAATTATACCTGAATGTCTCTATACGCATATGTATACACAGGCATACATACAAACACAGATATTTCAAATACACATGCATATTTTATTTACCTTTTTTTATGAGCCCCAGAAAAGAGGGCCTCATAATCTTCAGTCTGAGTCACTTCCATATCCTTGTGACTTTGTGTGGAGAGGCTGTGGAGCTGTGTCACATGGACCTCGTCCTACCGTCTCTTCTGTATAAAGCAGCAACAATCAAGCTGAGCTTGAAATCAAGAACTTATTTTCCACCTTTTGTAGATGATCATAAATTAAACATATATTCTGGAAACCAGAAATGAAATGCAAAATCTCATTGGAAATTTTACCTACTCTTCCAACAGAAATAGTTTAAGATATAATTTTATCCCAATGACAGATTTAATAGCAAACAAATCAGGAACAGGTCTCAGTAGTTCTTACAGTTCCCAGGAAATTGATCAGAAATAGTATAGTAAGTAGTGGTTGTTCAGTCACTAAGTCATGTCCCACTCTGCTACTCCATGGACGGCAACACACCAGGCCTTCCTGTCCTTCACTCTCTGCCTGAATTTGCTCAGATTCATGTCCATTGAGTCGATGATGCTACCTAACCATATCATCCTCTGCTGCCCACTTCTTTTGCTTGCATCTTTCCCAGCATCAGGGTCTTTTTCAATGAGTCAGTTCTTCACATCAGGTGGCCAAAGTATTGCAGCTTCAGCTTCAGTATCAGTCCTTCCAATGAATCTTCAGGGTTGGTTGGTTTCCTTTAGGATTGACTGGCTTGATCTCCTTACAGTCCAAGGGATTCTCAAGAGTCTTCTCCATCATCAGTATGGTACCAGTATAGTAGTAGCAGTAGTTACAAAGTAAGGAAACCCAAGATACCATGACAGACTACTCTTGGATTGAGACAATTAAAGGTCAGGAATTGTCCCTTGTCCCTTTCAGTTTACCTACTGTCTTCATATTACAACTTGAGAATAAATCATATTTTGATGCTTTTTTCCTACAGAATAATGTCAAAAAGAATTGCTAGTTTCTCCCAGAAGTTTACTTTGAAAATTGACTTTTAATGTAAATCTAAAATCCGACAACACAGCACTGAGTGTATCTTGGTAGCAATAATGGCATTTGATTTCATCTAGGTGTGACGGCCTGGGGATTTAGTCTCCTAAGAAAATGCCTTCAAGAGCCAAGTTGCCACTGAAAACACAAATTAACCCCCAAGCAGCTTGTTAAGGGCCACCCAGTCTGCACGAGGACTGGAACTTTCCAGATCTCAGAGTGGTCTTTTCATCTTTCTGCATCTTTTCATGGCACCTTATAAAATGAAGCCTCCACCGTGGCCCTTTGGAGAGTTAAACCTCTCCATTTGCCCTTAGTCCTTCATTTCTAAAGGGGATGGAGAACTTGGAGAGGATTCAGAGAAGAGGCACCCAAACAGTTTCTGTGATGAAACATTGAGACACGTTTAGAGAATTCTTTATTTTACAGAGGAGGAAGGTCAACGTGAGAGTATGAAATGATCTATGAGGAAATTGCAGGACTTTTTCTTCAGGGGTAATATAATAACAATTTGGGAAATGGGTTTAAATTCGGGACAATTCCATACATACAGAAAAACATCTTCTGAACCGTTGATAGTTTAAAAAAATAGTTTTAACGAACAACAGAGATGCTGCAAAATATCAATCCTTATAATTAAAAGTGCTCATGCAAATGAAGCATTAAATAAATAAGAAGCTGTTATTGGAACTGATTGATGATGATAATGCCGGTGATCATTAGAATCACTTCCTTCCAAGTTTCTGTAACAACTTCCCTCTCTCTTAGTCACTTAGTACTTGTCTTGCCAAACCCCAACCTAGGATTAAATCAACATCTGTCTTCTCCACAGTTGTGCCAGCAGCTTCATTTAGCTAGTGTAGTCTGACCTTGCCTGGATCACCTTGGTTTGACTCTTAAGTATAAAATCCTGAGCCTCAGATGAGCTCTTAATGCTGCCCTGAGGTTCTGTTGAGTCTACCTGCTAAGTTGGATGTCCAAGACAAAAAACAGTTCCATGCCTTCTTTCGCCTGCAACTTCTAGTGTAAGCTGACCTTGCTTCAAAAGGCACCTAGAAAATAGGTGCCATCAGTTAGGAATTTCTCATCTTTTACATAACTTTCAGTAGTAAAACTCACCCACATCTGCACTGTCTTACCTTTTCCCTTTAAAATTCCAACCGAAGACAGGTGCCTTCTGTTTTCAAAGCCCCATGACCTGGGTTCTGAATCCTAACCTCTCCTCCCTTTTGAGGATTTTGTGATCTTTGGTTCACCGATCTCCTGAATCCAGCACTCCTTTACTGGATCAGCTTACAAACTAAACAGTTGTTGACCTGAAACAAATAGTCCACCAGATATTTCTCTAGCAAAGATTGGGTTTATTTGGGTTCAGCGGGAAAATGCAGTTCAGACTCTGCAACCATGGTGAGCTGCCTCCCCTGCAGAGTAAGAGAAGGAGAAGGCTTTCATAGAGAGGAGAAGGAAGTTGAGAGGATTATGATGAATGGAGAGTCCATGATTTTTTATCCATGGAGCCCTTGTCAGGAAGAAGTCTTTGTTTTTTGTGTGTGTTCATTCTAAGTCTCTTCAGCAGTCATGTCTGACTCTGCGACCCTATGGACTGTAGTCTGCCAGGCTCCTCTGTCCATGGGATTCTCCAGGCAAGAATACTGGAATGGGTTGCCATGCCCTCCTCCAGGGAATTTTCCCAACTCAAGGATCGAAGTTGCATCTCTTATATCTCCTGCACTGGCAAGTGAGTTCTTTACCGCCAGTGCCGCCTGGGAAAGCCCATACTTTGCAGAGTGGTATCTAAATCATTTGGGAAAAAAAATAAATCATTTGGAAAGCTAATCTGATTTGAATGTTTCATTAATTATCACCTAGCAATTGTTCTGACTTTTGAGAAATGCACATGCTGCTTCCAAGAGTCTCCTCTGTTCTTTCCTTTCTTCATCCTCCTAATATAGTCTGTACACCTTGTCAAGAAACATTTACAGTAAAAGAGTCTGTTGCATACAACTGTATTGATAATAATAGTCATATTTCAGAAAATACTCAATTTCTTTCACTGAGCTTGTTTAAAACTGAAACAAGTCTGAAAAGGTGGCTGAGGTATCAGACAAAAGTCGTCCTGGGTGTCTGTAAGTTTCCCAATTTTTTTTGAGAAGAGGGAAGGGAGTGAAACAGGAAAGGGATCCTAAGAGAATCACTAGGAAGAAAGTGATGAGTGCACACCTAAAATAGCAAGCATTGGAAGGTCATGGTCTTCAAGTTGAAGAAGAGAAGGTTCACCTGTGTGTCTCCCAACTCAGTACCTAAGAGCATGAGAGCTCCCCCTTCTGGTCTTCCAACTCTATTTAACTGATTTCCCAATTGAACTAAGCTTTCTGTTTATTTCTGGGCTTTCCAGGTAGCTCAAATGGTAAAGAATCTGTCTACAATGTAGGAGATCCAGGTTTGATCCCTGGGTCAGAAAGATCCTCTAGATAAGGAAATGGCTACTCACTCAATATTCTTGCCTAGAGAATTCCACAGAGAGTACAGTCCATGGGGTTGCAAAATGTCGAACACAACTGAGCAACTAACACTTTCTGTTCGTTAATTTTTTACACAGTTATAACTGTGTAACACCTAAATAAAACAAAACAAACAAGCAAAAAAACCAAGAAAAATCAAACAGTATCTGTGGTTAAGGATGATAGTTGGTCTTCAATATCTATTGCCCCTTTCTCCTTTGATTAAAGAACCTATGCTTTTAGTTGACCCCATAAACACCGGAAAGGGGCAACATCTCCCAGACTCTTGCACTCAGGTGTGGCCATGCAACGAGTAAGCAGATGTAAGAAGCATCGTCCAAATGAGAGGACCTGAGCACTTCATCACTTCCTCCCATGCTGATGTTAGCCTAGCTATACAATAGAAGGATTTGGGCCCCTGGGCATAGGTTCTTTAATCAAAGGAACAGGGGGCAATGGATATTGAAGACCAACTATTATCCTTTAATAGAGATACTGTTTGATTTTTGTTAATTTCTTGCTTTTTTTGTTTGTTTTGTTTTATTTAGGATTTGGACCCCTGATGTGATGTCTGGGGAGACACCATAGCAGCCCCGAACTTCTTACTGTCTAAAGTAAAAAGGGGATTACAGAGGATGAGATGATTGGATGGCATCACCAACTCAATGGACATAAGTTTGAGCAAACTCCAGGAGATAGTGAAGGACAGGGAAGCCTGGTGGGCTGCAGTCCATGGGGTTGCAAAGGGTCGGACACGACTGAGCGACTTCACTTTCACTTTTCACTTTCATGCACTGGAGAAGGAAATGGCAACCCACTCCAGTATCCTTGCCTGGAGAATCCCAGAGACGGGAGCCTGGCGGGCTTCTGTCTATGAGGTCGCACAGAGTCGGACACAACTAACGTGACTTAGCAACAGTAGCAGCAGCTCTGGTCACTATTTCTCAGCCTCCTTTGCAAACCTCTATTTTGATGCCTTTTCCACCACTTCTCCTTCGTTAGGCCTTTTAAACGCAATGTGTCCAAAAGCAAACCCTTGATTCTCAACCTCCCAAATTTGCTCCTACCTCAGTCTTTCTCGTCTTACTAAATCGATAGTAAATTCTCTAACTAGAACGTGGAAGTCATTTTGATTCCTCTCTTTCCCTCACTCTTCAAAACCCAAATTTCAAAGTAACCGTGTTTAGATCTACCTCAAGCATTCAAATCACAGGCATCTATTTCTGTCCATCTTTTCTTCAAGCATCCTCTCATCCAAGACAGCATCATCTCACTCCTGGGCTGTGGAACAGCAACTGATCTGATTTTCCTACTTTCTCTCTTACTTCATTCAGTCTCAGGTTAGTCTAAAAAAAAATGAAGCATACCACCCAGTTCTCCAAACTCTGCAGAAGATTGAAATGATACTAAGGACAGAACTTGGCTTATAACACGGATCATATGGCCCTGTAAAACATTGTTCCCAGCCACATGAACTTGTTTTTAGTTTCTCAGATAAACCAAAGTTTTTCCCTTCCCAGAACTTTGATACCACACTTACCACACTTACAACATTCCTGACACCAGATGTGTGGGGTTTTTCCTACACCAAATACTCTTTGTGACACCAACTGCATGCCCTATAATTTAACTCTGATGTTACCTTCATGGGGCTTCCCTTGTGGCTCAGCTGGTAAAGAATCCACCTGCAATGTGAGAGACCTGGGTTCAATCCCTGGGCTGGGAAGATCCCTTGGAGAAGGGAAAGGCTCCCCATTCCAATATTCTGGCCTGGAGAATTCCATGGACTATACAGTTCATGGGGTCACAAAGAGTTGGACCGACTGAGTGACTTTCACTTTCACTTATCTACATGACAGAAGCTTCAGATGCCACAGATGAAGGTTTCAGTCCCACAGGGCTACCCCCGCGCCCCACTCCAGATGCCATTTGCAAGTTCACATTGTCACCTGTGCTTCTGACCCACCACCTATTAATCCAAAGTTCTGATAATATCCTCCTCGGGTTCAGTTTGTCTGCTAGAGGGGTTCATGTGTGCCTGAACCTTAGCGTGCCTGCTAAGTCGCTTCAGTCGGATCTGACTCCGTGTGACCCCAGGAACTGTAGCCCACCAGGCTCGTCTGTCCTTGGGATTCTCCAGACAAGAATACTGCGGTGGATTTCTATTCCCTTCTCCAGGAGAGGAGCTCATAGACCTCAGGAAAGCAGTTTTCTTACCATTTACTGTTTATTATAAAAGGAGGTGATAAAGATCCAGCCTCCCTTTCTTGTAACTGTCACCAAGGGTTGAAGAAAAGACCTAGTGAGCTTTTGTAAACTTGCCAGTGACTGAGCAAATTCTATATGAATTTAACTCTGAAAGTGAAAGTCACTCAGTCGTGCTCAACTCTTTGCGACCCCACGGACTATACAGTCCATGGGATTCTCCAGGCCAGAATATTGGAGTGGGTAGTCTTTCCCTTCTCCAAGGGATCTTCCCAACTCAGGGATCAAACCCAGGTCTCCCACATTGCAGGTGGATTCTTTACCAGCTGAGTCACAAGGGAAGCCCAAGAATACTGGGGTGGTTAATCTAGCCCTTCTCCAGGGGATCTTCCTGACCCAGGAATCGAACTGGAGTCTCCTACATTGCAGGCAAATTCTTTACCAACTGAGCTTTGAGGGAAGCCTGAATTTAACTATAGTAAGCTGATTAACTGGTTTCCCAGGTGGCGCTAGTGGTAAAGAACCCACTTGCCAATGCAGGAGATGCAAGAGACAGGGTTCAATCCCTGGGTCAGGAAGATCCCCTGGAAGGGGGCATGGCAACCCACTTAAGCACTGCTGCCTGGAAAATCCCATGGACAGAGAAGCCTGGTGGGCTATGGTCCACGGGGTCACAAAGAGTCAGACATGACTGAAGCAACTTGGCCCGCGTGCAGGCTGAATAATAGTCCTCCAAAGATGTCCACGTCCTAATTTTACTAGCTCATGGACATAGTCTTTTATGTGGGAAAAGGTAACTTTGGAGATATGATTAAGGTCCCTGAGATGGGGAGATTATTCTGACTCATCCAATGTAATCACAAGGAATAAGAGAGACAGGAGGGTCAGAGGTAGAGAAAGAGATACAGCTAAGGTAGAGGCTAGAGTGACGTGGGGCCACAGGCACAAGAACCAGGCGGCTTCTAGAAGCTGGAGAAGGCGAGGGAGCAGACTGTCCCCTCATCTTCAGAAAGAGTACAGCCTTGCTAACCTGCTTTAGACTCCTGACCTCCTGAGCTATAACGTGCTGACCTCCCACGCTATAAGCTACATGTGTGTTGTTATTTGGTCACTGAGTCATGCCTGACCCTTTTGAGACCCCCATGGACTATAGCCTGCCAGTTTCTTCTGACCACGGGATTTCCCAGGCAAGAGTACTAGAGTAGGTTGTCATTTCCTATATATATATACAACAGTTCAAAAGCATTAATTCTTCAGCACTCAGGTTTCTTTATAGTCCAACTCTCACATCCATACATGACTACTGGAAAAACCATAGCCTTGACTAAACGGACCTTTCCTATATCTATATATCTATATATCTATATCTATATCTATATATATAATCTTAAGGAGTATTATTGAAAGTAATAACATATATTTTGGGATCTGTGGAAGTGGCAGATGTTTGAGAAAAATTAAGTGAACTTAATAAAATTAAGAAATTTCAAATTTTGAGCCTTTGCATAATATCTGACTGAGATGTATCATACCAGTTAAACAAACCACACTAAAACTGGAGTTGCAGAATTAAAGACATAATTGATAGCAGCAAACGGTAGATATCATATTGAAAATAAGTAAATACAGAAAACTCTACTAGTGATATCAGGAACAAATTTAAGCACTCAAAAGAAAAGCATATTTATAAAAATACAGTAGTTCAGTTCAGTCGCTCAGTCATGTCCGACTCTTTGCAACCCCATGAACCGCTGGACGTCAGGCCTCCCTGTCCATCACCAACTCCAGGAGTCCACCCAAACCCATGTCCATTGAGTCGGTGATGCCATCCAACCATCTCACCCTCTGTCATCCCCGTCTCCTCCTGCCCTTAATCTTTCCCAGCATCAGGGTCTTTTCAAATGAGTCCGCTCTTCGCATCAGGTGGCCAAAGTATTGGAGTTTCAGCTTCAACATCAGTCCTTCCAATGAACACCCAGGCCTGATCTCCTTTAGGATGGACTGGTTAGATCTCCTTGCAGTCCAACAGACTCTCAAGAGTCTTCTCCAATACAACAGTTCAAAAGCATCAATTCTTCAGCACTCAGCTTTCTTTATAGTCCAACTCTCACACCCATACATGACTACTGGAAAAACCATAGCCTTGACTAAATGGACCTTTGTTGACAAAGTAATGTCTCTGCTTTTTGATCACAAAATGGATATGGAGTCTAAGAAACTATAAGAGTCCTGGAGGAAGAAGACAGGACAGCTGGAACAGAAACAAAACTCAAAGACAACATTAAAGAAAACTTGACTGTGTTAGAAAAACCAGAATATGTATATCAAATGGTTCCATACCAGTATAACCAACCTCAGTGGGAAATTAACAGACTGGAAAGATAATTAAGTCATTAAAGTAAATACCATATAAGCACAGGGGAATGCAAAGGAAACAAACAAAAAATTACCTAAAAAATAACACAAACTGGGCTGACAGACATGTTTTTGTTGAAAGTGCCGAACATAATAGAAAGCATCTCCTCACTTATAGGGGAAACAGACTGTGATTCATCTCTGTTGTCACTAATCAAGTTTCCTCTGGTATGGAAAAGCTTCATAGGTACAATTTCAAATATTCTGAAAGTTGATCATGTGTGAATTATGATTTTTGAAAGTAAATTCACACTTATATACTGGCCAACAGAGAAATGAATCAAAGGGAATAAATTGCGAAGGGGAATCTCATGGCTTTAAACAGCCCCATCTTCACTTTTTCAAACTGTATTCCAGTTTTAGAAATACAAATTAGGAAACCAGTTAAAAGGATGCTCACATGTTGAGAAGTATGTCCCGCCACCAGGCAAGTATGGTTCTGTATTATTCTCTTCAGCCTCTCCTTTCTAAGACACCTTCCTGGAACTGAGAAATGAGTTCTGTGTGTAGCTTGGTTACTTGTGTTTGATTAATCCTCAAAATAATAACTGATGGAGTTCTGTTGCGGCATTTGGTAGAGATAATACCATTATTTACATTTTTAGGGCATGATGCTGAGCTGTGAAGTATCCCCTCCTCAGTACCTCTGCTTCCTATGGAACAGCAAAATGATAGCCATTTCATGCCAAATGAATTATTTTCATCATCAGAATTCATATTGAATGCTCTGAGTCACTGGTTTTAGGCTGTAACTGAGCAAAGTATAATAATCATCCCAGGAGCAGCAGGCAGTATCTCTCATGAAGCCTCATTTTTTTCCTCCAGATTTTTAGTTATAAAAGGTATTGTAATTTGGTTTTTTGTTTTAATATAAATTTATTTACATGTATACTGACATACGGCTTCCCTGGTGGCTCAGTGGTAAAGAATCTGCCTGCTGATGCAGAAGACCCAGGTTTGTTTCCTGGGTCTGGAAGACCGCCTGGAGATGGGAATAGCTACCCACTCCAGTATTTTTCCCTGGAGAATCCCATGGACAGAGAAGCTTGGTGGACAGCAGTCCACGGAGTGACAGTTGGACATGACTAAGCAACTAAGGTTTTCACTTTACATAGTGACTTATGGCTTCTCTTGTGGTTCAATGGTAAAGAATTGGCCTGCCAATGCAGAAGGCATGGGTTCAATTCCTGGGTTGAGAATATCCCCTGGGGAAGGAAACCCACTCCAGTGGCAACCCTCTCCAGTATTCTTGCCTGGGAAATACCAGGACAGAAGAGCCTGGTGGGCAACAGTCCACTGGGTCTCAATGAGTCAGACATGACTGAGCAACTAAACAACAGCAACAATACTGGCATGTAGAAAAAAAGCAATGCGAAAGATGCATTTCCATTTTTTATTCCATTTTTTGTTTTTCTTTTTCTTTTCAACGTATAAACTCACTTTCCCCTCTTCTCTCTCCACACACAACAGCCTACTCCTCCACAGGGAAATAATGTGAATTACCTAGAAATAATCCTTTCATATGTCTTCAGGAATGTACATTCTTATCTGTTATATATCCTATGATCCTCTGTGGGTGATTCAAAAGATAAGTGTACGCAAGTTTGGAGTGTGTGTGTGTGTGTGTGATTACTTGTTTTTTCCAAAATGGGCTACACTCACAGATTTTCCTATTCAGCAATTCTTCACGGAATTTCATCTAAGTCATCTGATGCAGCTCTAATTTATTTTTTCTTTTTAGTCATTGAATCATTGTCCATGGCATGAATGTACTGAACTTATTTTTTTTTGTCATTATGTAGCAAGTATTCACATATATGAATGTTTGTATATGTTTATATGTATATATAACCATCAATATCCTACATACTGACTAAAATGGAAAGAGAGGGTTTCATTCATTTCATTTCTTCTTTTCTTGGGGTAGAATGGGACTAATGAGTGGAAGAATATATGTACTTTTAAAATATGCTATCAGATTGCTTTTCTAAAATGCAAAAAGTCTTTGAAGCACAAGCTGGAATCAAGATTGCTGGGACAAATATCAAAAACCTCAGATATGCAGATGACACCACACTTATGGCGAAAAGCGAAGAAGAACTAAAGAGCCTCTTGATGAAAGTGAAAGAGGAGAGTGAAAAAGTTGGCTTGAAACTCAGCATTTAGAAAATTAAGATTATGGCATCGGGTCCCATCACTTCATGGCAAATAGATGGGGAAACAATGGAAACAGTGAGAGACTTTATTTTGGGGGGCTCCAAAATCACTGCAGATGGTGACTGCAGTCATGAAATTAAAAGATACTTGCTCCTTGGAAGAAAAGTTATGACCAACCTAGCCTGCATATTAAAAAGCAGAGACGTTACTTTGCCAACAAAGGTCCATCTAATCAAAGCTATGGTTTTTCCAGTAGTCATGTATGAATGTGAGAGTTGGACTATAAAGAAAGCTGAGCGCTGAAGAACTGATGCTTTTGAATTGTGGTGTTGGAGAAGACTCTTGAGAGTCCCTTGGACTGCAAGGAGATCCAACCAGTCCATCCTAAAGGAAATCAGTCCTGAATATTCATTGGAAGGACTGATGCTGAAGCTGAAACTCCAATATTTGGCCACCTGATGCAAAGAACTGACTCACTTGACAAGACTGATGCTGGGAAAGATGGAAGGCGGGAGGAGAAGGGGACAACAGAGGTTGAGATGATTGGATGTCATCACCAACTCGATGGATATGAGTTTGAGTAAACTCTGGGAGTTGGTGATGGACAGGGAAGCCTGGTGTGCTGCAGTCCATGGGATCACAAAGAGTCAGACATGACTAAGTGAATGAACTGAACTGAACTGATCAGATTGCTTTTCTAAAATGCAAAAAGTCTTCACATTTTTAGAAGCGCTATATGCATGTACACTTTTCCACATATTCCTGTCCTCAATAGGTGATGTAGCATTAAAAAAATACCAGTTTGATGAATTAAAGTGATACTTTTCTATTTTGTTATTTTCATTTTCCCGCTGCTTAGTGGCTTTGACCATCTTTTTCTTTGTTTGGGGACCACCTAAAGTGGCCCTCCTTGTCTCTTCCCACAGCCTCTGCCCACTCTTCTGTTAGACTGTCTCCATCTTGACAGTTTGTAAGTGTTCTTGGTGTGTATTCCTATTAACCCCTTTTCTCTTTTACTTTTGTAATTGAAAGAAGCTTTGTTTTAGAAAAAGAGACAGAAGATAAAAGGATCTGAATTTCATTCAAAGATGAAAATGCTTAAAACATTCTCTCTTGGAAAGATTTGCATTTTAATTGGTATCAAGCCTGAAAAGAATGAAGATCCTAGAGATACTTCTGATCATCAAGGAAAGGGTATAAATCAAACCTCTTGGATGGCTTGATTTGCACTTCTCCCACAGAAATCTAGTCTGTACACACTACAGTATCTGGATACTTGATCATGCTGGAAAGCTGAGTATGTGTTGTGTCCAGACTTACGGTGGAGAAGGGGCCAGGGCACTATGACAGGGAAAGCCGTTTTTAGAGACTTAAACTTTGGGTCTTAGGCAACTGTAATGGACCATTTGTTTTGCTGTGCTTTGTTCTTATTTTTTATTGTGGCAAACTACATATAACATGAAATTTTCAGTACAGAGTTCAGTTCAGTGGTATTACGTGCATTCATATTGTTGTGCAGTCATCACCATCATCTGTCTCCAGAACTTTTTCATCTTCCCAAACTGAAACTCTGTATTATTAAACACCAGCTCCCCCTCCCTCCTCTCTCCACCCCTGCAGCCATCATTCTGCTGTCTGTTTCTTTAAGTTTGACTACTCTAAGAATGTAATATAAATGGGATCATATGACATTTGTTTTCTGTGACTGGCTTTTATCACTTAGAATAATGTCCTCAAAGTTCATCCATGTTGCAGCATATGTTAGAATCTCCCTTCTTTTTAAATTCTGAAATATATATATATATATTCCACCACATCCTATTCATCCTTTCCTGCATGCATTTATGGACACTCATATTGCTTTGACATTTGAGCTATTGTGAATAATGCTGCCATGAACATAGGCATACTGTTATCTTTCTAATATTGTTTTTAATTTTCTTGATACTATTCCTAGTTATGGAATTGTTGGATCATGTGACAATTCTGTTTTTGATTTTTTGAGAAACGCCATACTGTTTCCCATAGAAGCTATACCATTTTACATTTTACCAAGAGTGCAAAAGAGTCCCAATTTCTCCACATCCTTGTCAATGCTTGTCATTTTTTAAAAATATATATTAGCCATCTTAATGGTTGTGAGTTAGTACCCCTATTGTAGGTTTGATTTGCATTTCCCTAATGATTAAAGATGTTGAGTATCTTTGCATGCGCTTATTGGCTATTTGTATCTTCTTTGGAAGTACCTTTTGTTTTGAGGTTGCCCCGGGCTTGATTCCATAAAGGGAGCTGATAAGCAGACCTCCTGGGTACACAGAAAACAAATTCTTTAGTATTTCCAGAGCACCTAGAATGACTGGAACTAGAAAGTTGATGTTTGCCTTCATAATTTAGAGACAACAACCCTCTCACCCTCCCATCCCATCAAATAAAAAATACAAAGACAGCAGGGGTCTCTGAGCAAACTCTCTTCTCAGTCTCTGTATCTTGTGGCCATAGATTCCGATGTGGGTACCAGTATGGGTTCCACTACTTACTACTCACATAAACTTGGACAACTTAGATATGTTCCTCACCTTATAGGAGGAGCCTTGACTTGCTTTTGCGTCCAATTAGGAAAGCATCTCCAGGAGCTGTTCAGGCATTACCGGATCAAGAGTTGAATGTATATGTAGTTGCTTTGAAATTGATTTAAAACATTCTAGAAATGGGACTGCTTTGGCTACTTTTCAGAGAAAGGCTAATCTCATTCTGTGAGCTGGTAAATCCTGGAGAGTCATCGTTAAATATCTCGTTAGAGTGAGACTAAGATGGCAGTTTAAGTTTGTTTCTTTATAAATGTTTATTGTTAAAGCCTCCTCTTCAGTAAAGATGCCAGCGGGGAGAGACTTCCCCACTGAGTGAAGTAGGACATCCCACTCAGAGGTGTGATTCGTGACAGAAGGTTCTGGGCAATGGAATCTGCTTCCTCCTTCCCCCATTCAAAATTTCAAAAAGCACAGATGAGCTACTTGCCGGAGAATGCTTGCCTACATGCTTGAAGACCGGCCTTTTATAGCTGAGAATTGAGGTCCCGGGGGTGTGGACTGGCAGGCTGAGCCCACGCCAGCCCTGCTAAATAGCTCCACGTTGTTCTCTTTACCTCCTCCTCATGGAAGCCAGGTGCTTTGCGAACCCAGAAACATTATTTCTGCCATTTACATCATGTTTTTTGAAAGTTTGGAAAATATAAGTAGAAATAAAATCTGTCGGTAGGCAAAATGTGTTATGAATTACAGCATCTCTCTGAAAGAATTGGAGCCAAGAGGATATTTTGATTCGAACAAGTCATATAATTCAGGCCAAAATGGCTTCAGATATGAACTTCCCCAAAATAGTGACGGTTTGCCACGTCACTCAGCTGACATAGATAGGGTGATCCCTACTTCTAGGATGAAACGAAACTTCTAGGAAAATTCAAAATTGGCTAGTACCTTTTTACCTCTGGAAGGTATGGGAGGAAGAGAGACAAACCAGGGTGTAATACTACACTGTAATCTGTTAGGCATCAAAGAAAGCTTTCTCTAGGTTTTATAAATCCAGCTGCATAAACTGCACTAGATTCGAGCCTACACACACACACACACACACACACACACATAGGCACAAAGAATAGAACTAGGGACCACTTTAACAGCAAAGTGGCTGTAAATCAGTGTGTTGGAATTTCATCAATATGACATCATTCCCAATGTGACATCGGAGGGCCCACCCTCCATTTCCTCTCCCTCTATCCCTCACACTCGCCCCCTTTCCTCTTAAAGAGATGATGAAGCTGCCTGTGCAGCACAGAAGGATAATAAAAACCTGTATCCCTTAAGCTGAATTCAGCCCATTGAACTGCACAAACAGCAATAACCAAAACAAAGCTAGCAGGAAACGTTTGCACACAGCATCTGTTATGATCACATAACCACGAGACAGCTGTTTAATCCCAACTGTTAACATAAGATCATTTGTGTGTTTGAAGAGCAATCCCATTTGGATTTCCCCTTTTATTTATTTATTTTCTAGCTTTTCCAAGAGAGAGGCTTTCTCAGCTGTAGGATGCAATTTGTGTTTCTGTCTTTTCCCACTTTCACCCTCAGCTTCTGAAGGAGAGGGGTGTTGTGGTTTTCTAACTCTGAATACTCAGAAGGGAGAGGGGATGGATGTGTGGTCTCCTAACCGAGCAGGGCATGGCCCTTTCTCAGCCTGTGGGACCTGCTTTTTGCTCTCCAGAACATTTATAAACCATTCTGGTCAGATTATGGGAAAAGGCCCTCACATGAAACGCGTCTGGTGGTCTCAGCCAAATTCTGGTGAGACTTTAGTTTTCTCAGCACCACCCAGGATTGGAACCAATTCCTGTAAAGCTCAGTTCCAAAACCCAATCATTAGGCTCACAACTACTTTGAAAGGGTCAAGGAAGGATGTCAGCAGTTTGGGTGGCCTGTCTGAATGCCCACTTTGGAACAGTGAGCAGGACACCTACAAGCCTTATAATGGTGAGCTTTAGGGTCATACTTTTTTCTGTTTTTCCATTTACATCATATATCACTGCCTGCAGACTCCCTAAATGCTCAGTAGAGAATATGCACGCTTCACTGTTGAATTGCAGCCAGCATATCACAGGAGTTGATGCCAGTGGCAAGCAGGCCAGAGCTGATCACATGGGCTCGGGGTGAGGAGAGCTGGCCATGCAAATGTGAACAAGCATTAACCTTGAAAACTGCTTGAAATTAGCATTACATAAATCTTTCCTCACCTCTTGTTTTAAATATTTCATTCCAGCAAACCCTCCATGTTGATCCCAACATGGCAATAATATTTATGATATTAAGTTTATCTTTCTGGGAAAATAGAAAGTCTATGTCTTATATATTTCTTAAACCTGATTCTTAGGACAAGTTCATTTCTAGGTCATATAAACCTTGGGAATGGAAGGGACTTTTAGTCCATTCTCATTTTTCTTTCTTTTTAAATTTATTCCTGATGTTTAATGTAATTTTCATTTTTTTGAATTATTGACAAATAAAAGTTGCATATATTTAATGTATTCCACTACATATTTGATATATGTTTCCATTGTAATCATGATAATCAAATTAATTAACATTTTTTAAAGATTTTTTAATGTGGACCATTTTTAAAATCTTTATTGAATTTGTTATAATATTTCTTCTGTTTTATGCTTGGGTTTTTTGACCCCCAAGGCATATGGTATCTTAGCTCCCTGACCAGGGATTGAACCTGGATCCTTTGCATTGGAAGTTGAAGTCCTAACCACTGGAACGCCAGGGAAGTCCCAATTAATATTTTTGACCTCAACTTTTGAAAAATATAAGTTGTTTAAGAGGAATTTACACCTCTCTGAAATGAAAAATATCACAAGAACAATTTTTGAATGACCGCTGAACTTCTCCTGATGAAAGCGGCCCCATTCTCTCTTGTGGCTTCACATACGCACAACTACTGCTTTATTCCCCTCCCTGACCCTTCAAAGACTAGGTATTGAGGCTTCTACAGAGGTTAGTGTTCTGTGATTTAGTAGGAAAAACAGAAATAGTCAGTGATGGAAGCAGTCAAAAGAGAGTAACTATCAATGTTGGAAAAAATTAAACATGTAGGTCAGTCTAGGTGGTGATTTATTACCATACTTAGATAAAACTCATTTAACTTTAGCTTGACATTCTTTATCACACACACAAAAGTTTGCGTCCAGCTGCAGGGGGTGGGGGAGTAACTGTGATCTCTATAGATTTTGAACATTCATCTTAATGGTCCACTTCCCCTCCATGGGACAAAATCGCTAACATCGTTAATGGGAGAAAATCCTTTATCGACTGATTCATTTCCATGTTTTGTTTCTGCAGCGAGACGGGATATCCTGTAAGGTGGCGAAAAGGGAGGGAAAATTAGTACTATCCGTTTTTGATTTGCCATTATTATTATTGTTATTTCTGCTCTCAAGATGGTATTTTATTTATCTACTGGTTTTCATATATAACACGTATTTTTGGTGATGTTTTTCTCCTCTCCCGTCCCAGTTTACCCAGTTAAAAAATTACTCTTGGCAGGATTTGGAAGGGAGTTTACTTTTGTCACATAAAGAAGTCATTATCATTTAATATTTGCTTCTTTTGTTAAAACTAACTAATGGAATAGTTACTAGGTACCCCCGTTTACTGAAGAAAAGCTCTGGTTTATTTTATTTGTTTTGCCTAAGTATGGGAAACACTTTTGATTGATTTTAGAAGAAGAACTACCAGAGTGAAGAGAGAGACATTCCACTGTCTGAGCAAGCACACACAAGTTAAAAGTATCTTTCAGATGCTCATTAGTCAGCTAAAACCAGGAAATAAATACCCTACTGTTTTGTGATCACTTCCAGTTACTGCTGTCACAGGAAACATAAACGCGAGGGAGATGATCTGAGAAAAACTGGGTCCCAGTTGGACCCCGGCCAATTCACATACCACACACACCTCACCAGGACATTCAGCCCTGGTGAAAAGAACCAGATGAGTCTGCTGCTACCCCAGAAACGTTTGAAACTGGCCACATTTATTTCTGAAACTTCAAACACTCAAAGTTTTAGAAAAGTATTTTTTCTGGATTATTAAGCTTTGTTGCATTTTTGTCAAGTACTAAATGCTACATTTCAAAGCAGTATATATTTCTAGAACAAAGCTTGAAGATTTTCGTATTGAATAGACTTTTCTTCCCTGGTGGTTCAGATGGTAGAGAATCTGACTGCTATGCAGGAGACCTGGGGTTCAGTCTCTGGGTCGGGAAGATCCCCTGGAGAAGGGCATGGCAACCCACTCCAGTATTCTTGCCTGGAGAATTCCATGGACAGAGGAGCCTGGTGGGCTACATTCCATGGGGTCAAAAAGAGTCAGACAAGATTGAGCAACAAACACTTTCACTTTCACTAGTAAGAATTAACAAAATGTTTCTTTGAATTCTGAATATACTTTAGTGTTTGTGAAACATAGAACAAATCTTGGCAAACAACTGTTCATAAGATCTGGATTTTACAAATAAGCACCTTTGAAATGAGGACAGGTAGGCAGTATATTGCTTGACATCGGAGGATGGAAAACAGAAATAAACCAATTCTAAATTATCGAGAGATTTCATTTTGCAAGATGGATCCTTCGTATGCTATATTTTCTTCATTTTTGCAGAATGTGACTCCTGAAGTGGCAGCCGTTTCTCAAGATGTTCATCTTGAATATAAGAAACAAATAAATCAAAAAATGAGTAAACAGACAATGGAGGTGAAGTGTTGAGAATGTGGACAGTATGCGAGTAGGAAGTTGTCCTCCGCAGCCCATTGCATCATTTCCTGTAGCTTCTGTTCCCACCTCACCTTCCTCGTGTTCATTCATCCCCCTGTTTTTCCATGGTCTATGTCCTGTGGCCTGTAAGGCTGTTTCATGCCGAGTTCCAGCTTTGCTTTTTCTAATCTACATTTCCCTTCAAGATTAGCCCAGAGGTCAAAGAGAATTTCTGCTTACCCACTATCTCCTCCTCTGATTATTTCATATTACATCAGTCTTCCTTGTGATTCTTAATAATGAGTTCTAGCTTAGAATGTGTTTGATATCTTTTAATATAAGACACTGGGGCAAATTAGAAGGACCTCAAAATTTACCTGCCACACATCCTTTGGAAAAAGTGTGTACCTCAATTAACTCGTGGGAGGAAAAATGTTCGCAGTTTCTGCTAAATTGCTGGACTTTAGCCACTCTTTACTCCCTCTTCAAATCACCTCTTATGTCCCTCCCAACAATCTGCACATACAGTGGAGGAAATGGAAACTCTGTCCAAGACAGTCACTCCCATTGTCCTTGTAAATCTGATGGGACATAACTCAGCACAACACAAACTGTAGATTTCAATTTACTTGTTAGAAATATTCCAGGGAACATTTTACACTTTAAAATATGTGCTTTCATTTTGTTAACCAGCTTGTTTGCTTCTGCTCAGTTTTCTTTTTAAAAAAATTGATAGAATTGATTGGTAATTTGGACATTGATAACAGAAAGATTCATTTGACAAATGAGTCAAAGAATGTTTAATATAAAAGAGGATTTTCACTGAGCAAAAAATATTTTGAGACAAACAGTCTGATTAAGCATTCTATATGATCAGAAAAGAAAACTATGCCAACCAATTCTGGGTACTTCATTCCCTCAAACAACTGAAGTGGTAAATTGAGGCAATTATCCCAAACACCTTTCCTTAATTATAGAGACTGTCTAGGTAAGCAGGTTCTGGGCCTAAATTTTTGCAATAATTATCTTAATTTGCACTTTGTTTTGCATGTGAAGACACTGCCTAAGCATCATGGTCACTTATAATTTTGTTTTTGAACTCTGTAACTAAACACATTTGAAAATAGTAATTGGTCCAAAAAGGTATTTTAATACCACTGCTAACTTTATTATTTTTTTTAATCTTACATTCTTGAACATTCATTACATTTGTAATTTAAAACAAATGAGCATTTCAAAAATTATATTAAAATAAAATACCTTGAATGAGTTTGCAGAGTTTCTCAACGTGTGGTCTCGGAGGAGACTATGGCAGCCATCTTTGGAAAATGCAACCTGTCGCAGAGCCCTGCTGGTTATATGTGGTGCCTGACCACTTCCTCTCTTTAAAAACCACATACTGGATATTAGGAAACTTTTCTAGTTCAATGCATTCTATGATCTCATTCAAACATGTAGGGTTGGTTTCTCTGAACAGGATGTTCACTTAAGGTGAGCTATCGCCCCTAGTCTGCCCCGTGAGATTTGTCCTCTCCACCTGTGAGGCCACCCTAGGTCTCTTTCCTGTGTTCTGCCTCACATCTTTTTAATGATACAAGGAAAATAAAAGCAAGAAGAGCAGATACTTCAAACCATTGTTATTATACAGGTCTTCAACACCATCTAGCTCTGGGTGAGGCATTATCTTACCATCCAAAATCATGACTCTCATTTTGCCAATGGGTAAAACTAAAGCCTGAACAAGGTACTGTATGCCCAAAG